>NC_141542.1:56700000-57900000 GCF_021556685.1 Rattus norvegicus | reverse complement strand
GGTCCCCTGCATTTTCACAAGATGCTGGAGAGAATCTTGCAGATCCCCAAGCTGCAGTCGGCTTGCCTCACCCATAGGCTCCATTTCAATCAGAATCACCTTGGAGTTGTTCTGGATGAGGGCGCTGTGCAGGGCGATCTCCTGCTCATAGGCAAACTCTTTGCTGTGCATCATGTGAGGGGCCAGGACAAACACTTGCCGTCTACTATTCTGGATACTGCTTTCCACCACAGTGGCCGCATCTACAATCAAGAGGTGGATGGAGACTTCCCGTCATTCCTTTTGTGAGTTTAACGTTTGAATCATAAATGTTCTGACATAAAAACGATGGGAGACTCTGAGCTGATACAGTCGTATTCAGAAAGTAGGAATGAAGTTACCAATTTCGCTACCAAAAAATATCTTTCCAAGGGCCAAATATTTACTCGGATAAATCATTGCTAATGAAGAGTCTTCCCAGCTACCTTGGAAAGTGAAGGCCTCTTAGTCTACTATTTCATTGGAGATGCAGGGTAAACTACAAGGGAGCATAGAAGACAGGTAGCCAGAACCTATGCACAGGGTACTGGCCAGCTACCAACTTTCTCTAAGGAAGAGCCATGTTCTGTTGGCAGCTTTAATTTAACTGGTTGGAGGAGAGATCAGAGCTCATGCATCGCTGGAGGGAAAGTAGGAACTATCCAAGAGAGTACTGCCACCTGACAAAGGCAATACAAGCTTGATCCTTGGAGAAAGACCATGCATCTGAGTTTGGCTGCTATGGAAGTAGGAAGGAGAAATAAAGATCCAGCAGCTAGGTACAGCCCCATAGACAAATGGAGAGCCTACAGGTCCTTAAAGAGATTTGAGACACAGAAAGATCCCTAGTGAGCATTGCCTGCGATTTTCTACCCATACTACAGTCAGCAGGAGAGCTGATGAAGCAGGGAGGGGCCCCTAGGAAGATTAAGATCATACCCTTATAACTTGGGCATCTTCAGGTCTTTCATAACAATGTCAGCATTATTCAGATATTTAAGAAGAAACCAGATTGCCCTTTGCCCATCCCTGCCAACCTATTGGTACTTAAATCCCTCTCCTTTAGTAGACATGTCAATTTTAAAAATTATGATATTCTGACTTTGTTCTCATTCTAAACCTTTGCTGGTTTCTGAGGAATCAAGGAAGAGTTGACAGGAAGGTGAGAACACTCCTGGCTTAAGTGGGAGGAAAAAAAAAAACCTTTGCTGACATGGCTGGAGTTGAGATAAAACTGTCAAAAGTCCATGAGATTAGCTAAGAATACTAAGAAACAGAAGCCGATGTTCTGCTGCCCTGGAAATACAGATTTGTAAACTGTGTCAGCCACGTGAAGAAAACCAGCAGGACATCTCTCAGGTCTTTCTAATAACTTTGCCACAGGCTTCCTGAATATCAGAATCAAAACCTTTTTCTCAATTCTCTGTTAGGTCTCCTGGAGAGATTTAGCAAATTTCAGAGATGGCTCTGGCCACCTGTAAAGGATTATGACCTTCTCCTCCCTTTCCTAGCCTTCAGACTCTGAACCCTTCCTTCCAGAGATTTCTAGCTAGTCCATGGGGCACAGAAACACAGATTGGAGACCATTACAGAAAACCACAGCTGGTCAAAAAGCAGAAAGCAAGCAATTGTGAGTTCCAAGTCACAACTGGTAATCCACAATATGACCCCTTAACCTAAGGCACGGGGGACATCTGGGGAGAGACTGTGGAATGATTCTAAGACCCAGAACACCAGGTCAGCTGCTGTGAGGTTGTGTCTCCCAGAAATGCCAAGGAAACTTCACCCATGATACCTTATCATGAATATGGCCTGAATATGTACAATGCCAACAGATATGCTATCAAAAAATGGAGGAAAAAAACCTAATGAGGCTCTAACCACAGTCAAAGAACTACGTACAATTAAGAAATGTCAAAAATAGAAGAGTTGCTTGAATGAACCCTCTAATTGATGACTGAGTGGTCAATACTGAGTGGTCAACCTGAAACCATATATATATATGTGTATATATATATATATATATATATATATATATATGTATGTATATATATATGTATGTATGTATGTATGTATATATAAATATACAAGAAACACTACATTGGATAAGCAGACTAGAGTATATGTTTAGGTGTGGGTGCATGCATGTGTGTTCACATGTGGTTATGTGTTTGTACGCATGTCTGTGTGTGTGCATGTGTGTGTAGGCATGTGTGTGGTATGTGTATATATATGTATGCATATGTGTGTATGTGTCTATGTATGTGTGCGTATGTGTGTTATATGTGTGTATATATGTGTGTGTTTATGCAGCAATAACAAATTTAAAAAGGTCATGATTTAAAGGCAGCAAGGTAGAGGGACTGGAAGAAGGGGGAAAAGGTGGAAATGATGTAATATTTAGTTTTTATAAGGTTCCAAGTTATTCCAGTGCGATGCATTGGAAACAAAGTCAAGGCAATGGTGGCTAGTGCACAGCTGAACCCCTTAACTCATCTGCCATGTTCCACCCACATAGCCGTGGACACCTCATTGTTAGGACAGGAGTGGGGTGAGAAAAGTAAACGGTGAGCATCTCAAGAAACAATCTAAATGCTCTGATCTTGGGACAGCAAGATGGCTCAGTAAGTAAAGGTGTTGGCCACCAAGCCTGAGGACCAGAATTGGATCCCTAAGACCCAGATGATAAAAAGAGAGAACCCAGCTCTTTGGAGGTTGGCCTCTCACTATCACACCCATGTCTGTAATTTAAAAATATCTCCAGTCTAAGTCCAGCATGGTGGCTCATGCTGTATCATAATCCACGTGTGTTTAAAGCCAGCCTGTACTGCATAGTGAGTTCCTGGCCAGCTAGGGGAACCAGGAAAGACCCTGCCTCAAAATAACAATCAACCAACAGTAAATCTCTGGTCTTGAATTTAATATGAGATGACTATCAGTGTAAGTCCTTCACCAATCAGCAAAGAGGCCAAATCATTTGCATAAACTATATTTTGTTAATGAATGTGTTTTTTATGAAGTAGATATTCCATGCTAAATTCCTTATTGTGATAAAGCATGATAATATAATATAATGTATTAACATTATATATGTAATAGTATGTAACAGTGTAATATATTATAATATAATAATTATATAATGCAACAAATAATTCCTATTACATGTAGGTTATGAACATCAGAATTACTTCTACTTATTACCATGAAGTTACTATGATCTTTAAAACAGAATGTTAAGTTTAAAAAAATGCAGCATAGAGAACACGTGTGTATGGTTCGCCTGATAAACTGAAAGGCTAATGTAATATATGTCTACTTACTCCATGTACTTAAAGTTAAAAAAAAATTAAATCAATGCATAATGTGTTCGACGCCATAACGACATTTTGTAACAAAGTGTGTTCCCCTGGCTCTCCTTTCCCTATCTCTCACACCCCTTGTTGGCTGTCCCAGGTTCCTTCTGTCCATTAACATCTAGGAGTCTCCCCACCCCATCCCTCCTCACTACCTAACGTTATCTACTCCTAGTCTCCAGGACTGTTGTTGTTGTTGTTGTTGTTGTTGTTTAAGAATTTCAACCCCCGACCTGTCTTAGTGTGTTTACCTTGCCCAGGCAGCAGGTCTCTCCCGTAAATGCACAACTTGTAGCCACATTTATTTTCGAGAACGTCGGGCAGAGTGTAGTGAACAAAGTACTCCACAGAGCCGGTCCCTGCTGCGCTGCCCCGGAAGACCCGAGGGTAAATGATGTAAGCATCATAGAGCTTTCCATCTGAGAAGGAAACCAGGAAGTTAGACTGCGTTTACTGCTTCTCGAACCTTTGGTCTGTCTTTTGAAGGACAGCTCTTACCAAGTTCCATGGCTGTTAGTGATGGTCCTTCGCTTCCCCCTCACTACTCTAAAATCAAAAGACACCAGCAAACTATGGCTACAAAATGTGACCAGGAAATAGGAGATCTGGACCAAAGATTTTTTTTATTTGTTTATTTTTTACCATCTTAGTTTGAAAAGGATCAGAGTCTATTCAGAATACTTCAAGTTTGTTTATAAGCTATCAATATCTATTATCATGGGCAGGTGGGTCACTCCTCCTCTGCCTATTGGCTGTTACATTTTCCCCACACTGCATTCCTCTTTTCAGCCACAGAGCATCGGTTCAAAGACCTCCTGTGGGTACCTGAAGCCACAGAGAGTACTGAGCCCGCTATTCGACACTTTCTCCTACATGCACATACCTAAGACTAATTTATATACTTGTCACGGTAAGAGTGTAACAACCATAGCTAGTAATAAACGTGGAACAATGGACTAAAACAAAATGCATGGCGTCACCCCTCCAACATGGAAGGCCGAGACCTCAATGTAAAACTACTCTTCCTCAAACACAAGCACCATGGAACTTCAGCGGTAAACCTGTTAACAGGGTAATTGGCTAGTGTTGGGTTATTACCACATAGCTCAGACTTAACTCAAGGTCTATTTCTTTTATCACCTACTTATTTAAATCTTTACAAACTTCAGTTGACCTTAGACAACTGAAACCCTGGAAAGCAGAATCAAGGACATATGGTAACCATGCTACTTCCTTGGAAGTTAACGTGCCAATGACTAATAGGGGCAAGGAAGTAGAAGTTCTTAAGGGGTCTGAATTTGCCACAAACCCAACAACCTCCTGCTAATTGATGGCTTCACGTACAAACAGCGAATGTGTGTGCTTTCAAACGAAGGCTTCACACTCCTACTTCCCCAGAATTCTTCTCTTACGTGTGCAAAGTTTGTGCAAGGATGCCTCACGCAATGAGGATTCAAGGGAAATGAGCATCTGTTGTGACCCCCCTCTGTATCTTGCTCAAATCCGAAAAGCAGGTAGGATTGTACTGTCCTTTTGTAAAGTTTTATTAACATGCATTTTCCAAAACATGGAAACCTGTCTGGGCCTCAGGCAGAGTCTGTTATGGGGACTTGCTGGGCATAGCAGTCCCGCCAAAGAGAATACTGGAGATGAATGTCTGAATGTCAGAAACACAAACAGTGACAGAGTGGCATGGAAAATTATCTGTGAGGACTCAAAACTCTCACAGATGAGGTTTACAAAGAAAACGGAAATTGGGTTTAGCAGCAGAACATCATTAAACAAATAAAGTCTAGGGGACTTTTTCTTGAGAAGAGAATCTTGAAAACAGATACTCACCATTCTGGGTTTTGTAAGGTGCCATTATATCTCTCCAGAACAGAGCAACCTCAATCCAGAACACTTTTAAGACTATCACCAAGACATTGATAAACATTAGCAATAAACTACATCCGGCAACTATGTAGTAGGTGCTTTGGTGGTCAACTATCAAGAGATGGGGAGATGGGGAAAGCTATGATTAGTATTAGTAAAATAAGACAGAATGGATGGTTGCATGAACTTTGACATCCCCAGAAACTACAAGGCGTTCCTACCTAATAAACCAACATCGAATTTTCAGGAATGCTTTCAAAGTCAACAAATCAATTTCCTTCGCATGTACACTGTGCAGGTCTTAAGGCTTGGTAGCACAGAGGGTGCTTAAAGGTAACGCACACATGTAAACCCAGCTAACGTAGGAGGCATTGTGAACAGAGAATGCTCCATGCTAAAGTAAGGGAGCGAGCTTCCTATTGAATAGATTACTAACGGATGAGGAAGACTCAGAAAGGTCTAGAAAAAGCAACACTCCCCTGTCCAGAGAGGGTGCTGAGGCTATGTGCAGAGGTGGAAAGTGTGTTCTCTGAGAACTAGAACTCCCTTTGGGGAATTAGTGAAGGGTATGGTCAGGGCTGTGCATGATCAGAGACTCTTGCTAGGGAATGTGTTCTAATGTGAAAGGGTATTAGAGACGAAAGTGCTTTTCAGCAAGATTAATCTGACAGTAGTGAAATATTCATTTGTGTGGGAAGGGATGACGTGTTCAAGGAATATGGCAGGGTGGGTATTTGTGGGGGACGATGAGGCTAGGGAACTCATGAAATGGTAAGAAGGGGATTGGTAAGGTCAGTATTTGTTGGCAGCCCTGAGGAGAGTGAGTCAGTACATCAGGGAGCTTTACTGCATCTAGGGAATGGGGAATATAGAAAGGACCCACTGTTGCAGGTCACGGAATATTGTGATGGAGACATCAAATTGCTGTTCTATAATCCTGATGCCTCCCACTATCAAAATCTTCCTTCAACCATCTCTGAGCTGAGTCCCACATTCCTTGTTTCGCAAAACACACCAGAAATGTGGCTTCCAACTCCAGGACCTTGTAAGACACATATATATATATATATATATATATATATATATATATATATATATATATATATACAAGTTGGACACAGGAACTGTCACCATTCATAGTACACTGGTTGTTTTAACCATATGATCCTCATAGATTTATTAGAAGTGGTGCTGCTTATACAGGAATATGAGGAGATTCTTAAGTCGGGCCTGGTAAATCTTTTTTTTATCTTATTTCTAAATCCTCATGGTGATAAATTCCTCTACCATCCTTGATGGGTCACCATCTCTGTGAATCCAGGAAAAGGAACTCAAGACACTAAAGTCTCATGACCAGGGGTTGGGGATTTAGCTCAGTGGTAGAGCGCTTGCCTAGCGAGCGCAAGGCCCTGGGTTCGGTCCCCAGCTCCGAAAAAAAAAAAAAGAAAAAAGAAAAAAAAAAAAAAGAAAAAAAAAAATAAAGTCTCATGACCCAAAGGTGAGGAAAGAGCTCAAAACTGGCCAGAGCTTGCTGTCTTCCCTTCTTCAGGTTTAAGTAAGAACTTCCCAATGACCTCGTTCAGAAACATCATCTAAAAGTCCTGCTGGATACATGCTAGGGAGGTACAGAAGGTGGGGAAGATAGACTTCTTATAGGAACTGTTGTGGGTGAAGTAACAGTGTGGGTGACTGAAATGTTT
Source organism: Rattus norvegicus (assembly GCF_021556685.1). Taxonomy (NCBI): domain Eukaryota; kingdom Metazoa; phylum Chordata; class Mammalia; order Rodentia; family Muridae; genus Rattus; species Rattus norvegicus. Next base: position 57,893,054 of record NC_141542.1, on the reverse strand, counting down.
ACACCAGGCAAAACCTTGATTCAAGGTGACACAGGAAGTTGATGTTCAACATTTACCTATGTGCTTATGACTTCGTAAACTACACGTGCTTTTTGTATTAATATCTACACGCAATGCCTCTTGACAGTGTTTATAAACAGGAAATGCCATCTGTGTTAAATTCTGGGTCTAGTATTACAGTTCTTGACAAGGCCTTCGGCTCACGCTGCCCTTGCTTCCTTGACTTAGTAAAATTGACGAAAAGTACGGGGTGAGAAGATAGATGAGAAATTCTAAGGCATAATTGGATCTGGCTTCAACATAGAAAACATTGAATATAAGTATGCATTGTTGTTTCCAGAGACATCCTATCTGCACCTAATGGTGTTTAGAAATATGCAGAGGGTGGTTTTATTTTTGTTTTTTTAATTTAAGAAATATCAGAATTTCAGGAACAAACAAATTCATTATGATCATTCAACAACAACAGACACGACTTTTATTTAACAGGCTGTGTTGATGAAGCAGTACAGATACATTGATTTGAATAGCAACAGGTGAATTAAAAATAAACTGGAAAATACAAAACCACACACAAACAAAACAAATACAGAATTACAGATAACACAAATATAGTTCCAATACAAATGTAACTAGAGAATACTCAGAAATCTGGACAAAAGGTCCTGTTGGCAGAGGAGAGCAGTGAGGACTCAAGGTTGTGCCTGGTGAGACTAGGGGCTTGGCTTCTCTTTTCCTATAGAATGTGCCATGACCTCCACCATCTCATAACACAGTGCTGTGGTCCACAGTCACCCTGGGTAACAGCATTATAAGGGGTGGATGCCTAAGACCTCACTAAAACCCATCTATGAGTCACAACTCTGGCCACCTATGAATCAAACTCTACTTTATAAAAATCTTACAAGCCAGAGGCTCTAAAATTGAAACCAAAACAAGAAACATCCTGGCTGGGTAAGGTGACATATGGCTTTAATCCCAGGACCTGAGAGGCAAAGCCAGGTGGAACTCTAGGAGTTCAAGAGCAGAATGGTCTCTATAGTTAAAACAAACCAAAGAAGACAAACAGAACCAAAAAAAAATCCCAACTACCACTTCAGGCAGTGACACAGCTTGATGGTATCCAATAGGTACCCCCACCCTAATCATTTAATCAATATCTTAATCCCAATAAATGCCCCACATATCACTATGAGCTTAGAGTCAGTGTCTCTCTCCCTTCCACACCCTCTTGATATTTGAAAGAAGTTAAAATAATGTTTTTACATTAGTTGTATTGCCATTGAGGCAGTGGTTAGTATCATAAGAGAGTGTTAAGGGTAAAAATATCATGTTTTCTCTACTCTTTTAAAATGGGATCAAGTTGGTCATCCACCTAATGTGTAAGTTGTTTTCTGTGACAAGAGTCACAAAGGGAGAAACACAGTAGGGTTATTACTGCTTCCAACCCAGTATCAACACCAATGTCCCTTGTAGCATGTGCAAAGGGTGACTGAAGAAGCCACTAACAGGTGAGAAGGAGCCCAGAGATAAGGGAAGAAGAGTAGAGAGAACATGAAGGAAGGTGAAGGGATGGGGAGGACCGTGAGGAGAACAAGGACGAGGGGAAACAGAGAGAGGAAAGATACAATGACAGAGAGTCCTTCTAGAAGACAGAAACATTCTGGACAGACCAGATTTAAGGAGCTTTCTCAACATGAAAAACACATTTGAGGAAACTGGCCAACTAATCCCACGATCATGATGAATCCCCTGGGACCAAGCTATAACACACAGTCCTCTGAGAAAAAGGATTGTGGTTTGCAGCAAATTCAGCCAATTTTGTCAAGCAATTTGTGAGAGACACTCCTTACTTGGTTGTTTCCTTCTCAGTCTTACGGGGTGCCTTATCACTCCGTGATGGTTCATGGCCACACAGTCATATTTCAGGGAGAAGTCCTTGTCGGTCACACCAGTTATCCTTAACAGTGAGGTTAAGCAAATCATGCCATTGCTGGAACTGAGAAAGAAACATGGTTACTGACGTTTTCCTGGCAAGTGACTGCTGTGAGAAGGCAGAGAGGGATGTTTCAACTTCAATATAGAAATTCCTAGGCATGGTAATCAATGCCCATATTAATCCCAATGATGGAATATAATAATCCCATCATTCAAGAAGCAGGAGGATCTTTGTGAATTTGCAGCCTAGCTGATCTGCATAGTGAGTTCTAGGACATTCAGAGCTATCTAGTAAGACTTTGTCTTGATAGATAGGTAGATAGATAGATAGATAGATAGATAGATAGATAGATAGATAGATAGATAGGCAGACAGATAGGCAGACAGACAGATAGACAGATAGACAGACAGACAGACAGATGACAGACAGACAGACAGATAGATAGATAGATAGATAGGTAGATAGACAGATAGACAGACAGACAGACAGACAGACAGACAGATAGACAGATAGACAGATAGACAGATGATAGACAGATAGACAGATAGACAGATAGACAGATAGACAGATAGACAGATAGACAGATAGACAGATAGACAGATAGACAGATAGACAGATAGACAGATAGACAGATAGACAGATAGATAGATAGATAGATAGATAGATAGATAGATAGATAGATAGACAGATAGATAGATAGACTGATAGGGATAGATGATAGATGACATGCCTTTTATTTGGGCCTTTCTCTTCTTGAATTCTTGCTTTGCCAAAAGATCCAATTCTCGTTTTGTTAATCTGCCACAGGACAGCAACGAACTGAGAGGCTGTGCCAAAGCAAGCTGAGCAGGCAATGTTTGCTGTTTTTCCTAGATAAGAAGTGAAGAGATTCACTACAACAATTCAGTTCTGCAAGTGGCATCCAGTTTCTCTCAGTGTAGTAAACCTGCAGTTGTGTTCACATCCCTTCCTCCTCCCCAGTGGTGAGCTCTTTGTTCTTCACACCTCCTCCCCAGTGTTGAGTACTGAGCTTGCTCTAGCCTTGCATAAACACATAGGAATCACTGCTAGTTAAAACCTTCCTTTTCACTGGTCCCTTCCACAACTTTCTCTTCCTACAGAACTCCCCTTAAATCTTGATGAGCTACCTCTGGAGATAAAACAGCTTTACCCAACCCAACTATCAAGTATCCTGGATACCAACATTCACAGAGTGCTCTTCTTACCAATACAGATATGGATCCTCACAGCCAACCATCGGACAGAGGATGTGGACCACCTCCTCTCCCAGATGGAGGAGTTAGGGAGGGGACTCAAGGAGCTAAAGGGGTTTGCAACCCCATAGGAAGAACAACAATATCAACCAATCAGACCCCACCAGAGTTCCTAGGGACTAAACCAACAAACAAAGGGTACACATGGAGGGACCCAAGGCTCCAGCTGCATATTTAGCAGAGAATGGCCTTGGTTGTCATCAGTGGGAGGGGAGGCCCTTAGTCCTGTGGAGGCTCAATGCCCCACCATAGGGGAATGCTAGGGCAGTGAGGTGGGAGTCAGTGGGTGGGTAGGAGAGCATCCTCAGAGAAGCAGGGGTGAGGGGAGATGGGATACGAGTTTTGTGCAGGGGAAACCAGGAAGGGGACTAACATTTAAAAAATGTAAATAAATGAAATAACCAATTTTTTAAAAAGAAAGAAAACATCAGAGCTGAATTTGGCCACAGTGATACATTCAACCTTCTCTCCCTGAACCTAGGACTCACGCCGGATCTTGCCTAAAAATGAGGCACGTGAGAAGCTTGAGGACCAGAGAGTCTCTGGAACAGCAAAGCAGTGGAGAAAGGATTAGAGGCCACCACACTGCAGGTGAAAATCTAGTGGCCAAGATGTAAACTGATGATACAATTAGATGTTGCTCGTTGGCAGAAAAGGGGAAGCAGGAAGGATGACACACAGAATGTTATGTATGACCTTGCTCCACCGAAATGAGGAACAACTATGTGGGCAGAATAGGTAAGAAAGCAAACATGCTGTTCATTAGGGAGTGGTATGCTAAGGTCAGGAGTGTGACAGAGTTATAGGTTACAGAGGGTGCTAAGGGAGGCATGATTCATCATGGTGTTTCAGACCCAAAGTCCTTTCCATTGGGCCTAGCTTCGAACCAACAAGAGCAGAAGCACACATTCATAAGTCAGTATTCTCGCTCTTTTGCTATCCATGACCATTGTTGTGCCTTTGAGCTTTTCTGAGCCTATGTTCCTCAACAGTGAAGTGAGGACATCTGCTCTCTAGGCAGAACTGATAATGACAAGAAATGCTTCTATGAGAAGCATGAACTCCAAGCTTCAACACAAACATAGGGTTGAATTATGCTGTGATGGTGACAGGTGTTTCCATACTGTCATCTCACATGATCCCCCAAGTTCCCCTCTACTAATTACATGACCCTTGCATAGACATGAAATCCTAAGGAAATGTTTTCCCAGGTCTACAGAGAGTTGTTTAAAATCTCTTACCTAAGAGCTTCTAGGGACTAAGCCACTACCCAAAGACTATACATGGACTGACCCTGGGCTCCAACCTCATAGGTAGCAATGAATAGTCTAGTAAGAGCACCAGTGGAAGGGGAAGCCCTTGGTCCTGCCAAGACTGAACCCCCAGTGAACATGATTGTTGGGGGGAGGGTGGTAATGAGGGGAGGGAGGGGAGGGGTTAGGGGGATGTTGGCCCAGAAACCAGGAAGGGGAATAACTACCGAAATGTAAATAAGAAATACTCAAGTTAATAAAGATTTAAAAAAAAAATCTCTTACCTATTTCCACTTCCACTGTGTAGTTGTGTGGAGGGTTTGTAATTACTGGAAATGTAGAGAAGCCTTTTTCTTAAAATTAAAAACAGAAATAGAATATAATTACTGAGGTACTGATCAGCCATCAATATAAAGCTAGACTTTCCATGGTTCTATTTAACTTCACAGCAGTGTGTCAACTCTTTTGAAAATAACCTTTGGTAGTGCAGACACACAAATGAAACAAATGTTTTCTGCAACCCCTTTTTCTGCTTACAATGATACTTTTTAATATCTTCTATTCTTTTCTATATCATTAAGACAAATACTGTCTGACCCATTGATTCTGTGACTTATAAATTATTTGAGACCCATGATTCTATAGAAGAAGTATAAAAGTACAGAGAAGATGATGTCAATATATTCGTGACGATGTGTTCACGAGCCCCACGGGTCCACTGCTCACAGATCTCTACCACTGTGCTCATGTGTAGATGGAAATGTTTCTTCTTCCTCCTCAAGAGTTTTCTCTCCTCTCACCACTGTGATTGGGTAGGGGTTGGAAGCAGGGAGGTCTCTGGGGATATAGATGTACCCTTCACCCCTATGTGCTCATTTATTTTTGGGAATTGAGATTAAGAAACATTGTAGGGTTTGACATTAAACAGTGAGAGACACAGACACAGCTATGGTCTGGTGATGGTTATTCTCAAGCAATGGAGTATAGAAGGCTTTAAACAAAACATTGTCTCTAATATTACTTAGTCCTATTCTTGTTCCACGCCACTTATATAGTGAGACCCCATCCCCTTGATAGAGGAACTGTCCCTAGAAAACCTCAATTCTATGAATGACATCAAACATGATTAGGAAATCTTCTCATTAAATAGCTTCTCTAATATTGAATTCATATTTGGAAAAAGTTCTTTTCTAAACAAATGACCTGCTTGGAAATTACTGAGGATGTCTAAACATTGTAGACCAGGACTGAAAACCACCCAGAGTGTATATAAAAGCAGTGTGCCTTGTTACACTCAGGCCTCTTCATTTATGGCTTCTACATCCATGACCGCAACTAGCTACATACGGACATTAGTGACTTCTTTGACAACTGTTGTGTAGACTTTGTTTTGTAGACTTATTATTATTCCCTACAAAATAGCATTTCTCTTTGTGCAGCATTGCACTGGTTATTGCAAACAATCCAGAGATGGGGTAGAATTTAAGGGAGGAGGTAACTTCTGAGAAAATATATGAAACTTGATAATACAGAATTAAAGGAGGAAGAAGAGGAGGAGGGAGAGGGGGAGAGGGGAGGAGGAGGAGGAGGAGGAGGAGGAAAGAAAAAAGAAGAAAGAAGAAGCGTAGATGAGAAGAAAGCGGGGGAAGGGAAGGAGAGAGAGGGGAAACAGGAGGAGGAAGAAGAAGAGAAAGAGGAAGAGGAAATTCAGATTGGGTTATCCTTGAAAATTAAGTCTCCCAAAAAAGAATAGCTATGGCTTTGGTTCAATAATATAATATCTTCCCCTGGAATTTTTAAACCTTATGCTGCATTGTAACTTCCTGCCATGGTAGAGTATGTGGAAGTTAAGAGGAAGCACAAGGGAATAGAATATGGAGAGAGGGTTGGAAATACAACCAGAAACGTACAAGTCTCCCTGATTGCGTTTGTTTGAATCTTAGCCCTTCTTGAAGCCAAGAGCTTACCTTCAACTGTGAATGATCTGGTGGCAGTCACAATGTAATTGGTTCCGTTCTCCGTGTGAGTGAATCGACATGTGTAGTCACCTTCATCAACATGACTCACTTTGTCAATGAACAAATAGGACATGTGTGCCCTGAACCTTGGCCCTTGGAGAGCTTTGCAGTTCTGAAGCAACAACAAGAAGACATTCCAGTTTTCTTCCACTTAATTTTCACTCTCAATTACATCACTTGTGCAGATTTTATCTATTTCTCCCCAGATTTCAAACTTTTACCTTAAACCACTGAACAGGCGCTGTCCAATTATACAAGGCAATTGTTGGACATGTTATCTTGGAATTTTTATCTGATCCATCTACTGTCGAGTACATCATGTAATCAGGGATTTTGCAGTTTGGTGGTCTTTTATATATGGTGACATTCAAAGATCCGGTCTTAATCGATTCAGGGCTATTAAAAGAAGCCAAGCACTTATTACCATGATATAGTTTAATCTAACTGTAACCTTTAGACAATGTTGCTTTTACAAAAAAAAAAAAAAAAAGACATATGTTGGCTCTTGTCTTACTGCAAAATAATCATTGAGACCTTAAGCTTTAAAGACTTCTTTTGTTACTCTTGAGATGGAGCAAAACTGCAAAAATGGTTCCCCCAGGTCCTCAATCCTCACACCTGCTGTACCATTGGATCCTAACCGAAATGTGTGCCAGTGTTTGTTGAACCAGATGCAGAGTTAAACCCTCTTCATGAATTCTGTCATTTTATTTTCACAGTGGTGATTTGGGGCTAATAATGACACTACTATATGAATTTTACAGTTAAGGGACCAAGAGACAGAGAGAGCACTTGGTGGCAGCACATACCTAACTGGTAGAAGGCCATGGATTGGAAACTGTGGTCACCAAACCTAGACACCAAACCATACCTGGGCTCACCTGATACTTTGTGAGTACCAGAGATGGTGTGAAATCTAAACACACGGCAGTGTTTAGATTTGCCATTCAGGCTGAGGGATTCGCAGACACTGACCCCAAGTCTCTGCAATCTGCATGTTTGTCTTGGGCTCTGGCATCTAAACCTTTTCATCCAACACAGATCTTTGTGGGCTTCCATGTGGTATGCTGATTTGTTCTTAATCCCAGAGAACATCAAGTGATTACTGGTTGTTCTTATGGGTCACAAGCTGGATATTCTTGCAATTGGGTAGCCAATTACATATCCTGCTGTTATATATTCAATAGCCAACCCATCAACCCTCAGTCTCTGGGTCTTCTCAGTTGTACTTTCTTGTTCTAATCACTTCATAAACATAGCAATTCTACTGAGGAGCAGAACACAGAGAAAGCAAGGACAGCTGGGCTATTGGCCATTGATGAAAGGGGAATGGGCACAAGGCTTATAATGGTTTTCTGAATGGTACCTTCTGATAACACACGTATAAATCCCAGAGTCTTCCACTTTGGCTGGTAGAAACTTCAGACGATCTCTTGAGACGAAGATCCGATTTCTCTTTTGAGTAGGAATTCTTTCATTTGTATTTGAATAATACCATTCCACAGGGTTAATCGCACCTCCTCTTTGGGGGCATCTGACAATTAAAGCCTCGTTTTCTAGACCCCAGGATGTTTTTCCTACAAGTCAAAAGTATGAACGTGATTCTGAAATGTCCAAGTGAACAGACCACAGTCCTTCATATAACTTAAACTTTCTGTTCAGGATTAGATTTTTAAATGAATCCATTTGTCTATTGTAATACTTTGGGGAAGAATATGTCAATAATTAAATCCCTTTACTAAATGTGCCACTTGGTGCAATAGGCTAAGGAGTTATTTGAGTCAATGTCCCTGTTTGCTCCTAGTCAATAAATGCTTGGAATGACTTTTATGTGCAGGTACTATGTCAAATCTCAAAATTTATAATCTACCCACTATAGGGAATTCCTTCTGAGAGACTTACAGTAAAGAATGAATGAAGAGGAAATAATTTCCTAGCATAAAATGCAACCCAAAACAACAGGAAGCAAGCAGCTTAAGTGAGGCCAAACATTCCCAGAATTACTTAAGTTAAAACCATCCCACCCATCTGAGAATCAGTACTTACTGCCCTCTGTCACTATGAAATACATGGGAACTGTCAGAATTGCCAAAGCCCAAAGCCCCATTCTCCATTTGCCAATCATGTGCTAGTGATTGATGGCCGAGATCTCTCCGATGGCAATGGCACAGGAAGGTAACGGTGAGTCCACTAGGCGGTTGATGTGTGCTGTCTGATGTAGGGTCCAAAAGAGAAATCAGTGTAGCTGAAAAATAAACCATGCAAAACCACAAGTCAAATATTTACTTGCCATACTGGGCCAGGAAGGACAGTCCATCGACACAGATTTATTAAATTCGCACATGTATGAGAATGGGTTCCAGGTGTGCAATCTTGCATTCATTCCTACTGAATTCGAAAACAGCCAGCAGTCCTCACAATGACTAGGTTGTTTTTTCATAATTATATCTTACCAGTCTCTTGAATGTTTCCTTAAAAAAAAATGTAAACGAAAAGGAAAGGAAACAGATATTTGCATATGAAACAAATTAAAGCCATAGACTTGAGTAGATGCTAGAAAGCACAGTATTCATCCAAACCACAGCTACGTAGGCAGGCTGGAGCAACATGTACATGTTTGCTGTTTCACACACCAGTACACACAGATAGCCATCATAAAAGAAAAAAACAACTAGAGAAGGAAAGATTTGGATTAAAGCATCAGCCAGGAGGCCATCCAAGACTGTCTCCCCAAACTTTCAAAGAATAGTCCCTGCCTGGGCTTGCTCTCAAAAGCCTCAGAGGCTTGCCAGAGGTCTGAGGACAATAAATATCCTTTTGCCTTTAGAGACTCCATCATGTGGCTTTCCCCTTCACCCGTCAGAGGAGGGGGATACAGAAATCCCCAAAGCTAGGAATAAATATGAAACTTCTTAGTCGCTTCAAGAGGACACGTTTCTTTGAATTGCGGGAACTTTTCCTTTTACAGGCTTCAGACAGTTAGGGATTCTTACCCCAGATGAAGGGCTGGGAAGAATAAACCCAGGGCCCTGAGGCTACTTGGTGCTCCTTCCTCTGGTCTCTTCAGACTACCCATGGAGGCATGCTCCCGCTCTCTTTTTAAATACACAGATGTCTTGGCATTTTTTAACCCCGCCCACCATGAAATTTGAGTTTTAGCCAAAATCCATGAGTTGTTCAAAAATGCTGCTGTCTCACTTACTGGGAATTCTTAAACTTACCACATAAATATTTAGCCATAAGGACAATGTTATAATCCATTTCAGGGGAAACAATCAACTCTCCCCTGTTTCTGCTGGGTCAGTGAAGCTAATATAAACAATGCTGTTTATCATAACATTCAGTCCCAAATATCTCTCTCTCTCTCTCTCTCTCTCTCTCTCTCTCTCTCTCTCTCTCTCTCTCTCTCTCACACACACACACACACACACACACACACACACACACACACACACAAAACACAGCTGTCCTCCAGCTACTCCCAGACATGACCTCTGTCTGTTACCTGTGAGGGGACACAGTCGGTTCCTGTGGTATGGAGAGTCTTACAAACCACCACATGTTAGGGGAGAATGCAGGCTGGGAGGGGCGTGGAGATGATCCCTGAATGCAAGAGGACTTCACACTCCATGGGTGCTTAGATATGTTCTATAATGGAAAGAGTGTTTCGGGCTCAGTCCAAAGAGCAGTCTAGCACCTCAGATTTCGATCTGTGCTGGGATGACGATAACCAAGCTGTTCTAAGGAGGCCATCATCTTTTGGGGCTTTGTGTAATACAAAAATTAACGGTTGATTTTGAGATGTGTTACCCATCATTGTCCTGGCTCTATTATGAGGCTTCAATTGCAGGAAGGATTGGAGGACCATACCCCACACCAGCACCAGTAGGAAAAAGAATTCAGATCTTTATATGGTGGTATCTCCTTTATTCCTTATGTGGCATATGTATACATATATCGACTCCCAAATCAGCCAATGACACACTGTTGTCCTCTCCCTTGTACAAATGATGACCCAGAGGCACAGAGATTAAGTAAGGGGTCTGCAGCACAGCGCTAAGAGAATTAGAACCCAAGCAAGCTGGCTCTAAGGACTAGCACCCAAATCCAACCGAGTCAGGTATAGAAAGCCAAGCCTGGCCGTACTGCTAGCTAAGAACACAACCTGAGCTAGTCCTGTAGTGCTCCTTATAGTGGCTGGAACTGCTCCTGACATCTCTCCTCTTCTGTTGGGAACTGCTGACAGACTGGGCAAGATGGAAATACCAAGCATTTGCTGTCTAGGAGCTTGACCTCAAGTCTGCTCCTTGCTACTCTTGACTCTTATTGTCAGGATCATACGTAGCATGAGTATGAGCAAAATCCAAGAATACACTAGCATCAGACTGCTTAAATAATTCAACCAAGCTCACTCAGTTGGGGCTGGAGTTTAAACCAAGTTGTTGGAGTAAGAGAACCTACATTCTTTTCTTTTTCCGAGGGTCAACTAAAAGAAGAGAGAGAAATAGTCATGGTCAAAACCCACTGGGGGTTGGGGATTTAGCTCAATGGTAGAGCACTTGCCTAGCAAGTGCAAGGCCCTGGGTTCGGTCCCCAGCTCCGGAAAAAAAAAACACCCTTTTTCTGATCACCACGACTGAGTTATTAAAGTAAGATATTTCCCTTAGCCAGGTTCTTCAAGAAGCAATAAGCCATTCCAGCCTCTATTTGGGTTCGTAGACACGGAATGCAGCTGTTGGTGAATACATAGAACACAGCACGGAGAGGTGTGTCTGAATGAGGAGGACCGCCGATCCATGAGCCCAGCAGGAGATTTAAGGTAGCCAAGTCCTTCGGAATCCAGCTAGCACCTGTCAGTGCTCTTTATGTCTCAGAACTACCTTGTTTTCAAAATCAACATAATAAAAATCTAGCATAATTTTGCACCAGTTCCCCTGATTTGGGATTACAGTTTTGAACCTGTATGTGAAGCTACTTATCATCTGGTTCCCTGACACTTCTACTACGACGTAAATTAAAACTAATCCCCCTGATACTGCTCGGAGGGCAGTCATTTCCTTCTATTTGGACTGGACACGGCATGTTTTTTAACAGGGGTATTATGCAAAGCTTACTCATTTGACTTGGCCAAAGGTGCAGTTAAGCTGAAACTACAAATGTTGTAATCCACCCGAGCTGTCTACCTGTATCCTGATCTTATCACAGGTCCACTGTAGGAGTTGGGAACTTGTTTTTTGTCATATTAAAACAATATGACCAGGTCCATCACTTTCAGGAGATCTTACCAGAACAAGCAAAGAATAGATTGCTTTACCCTCCTGTAATTAAAGAACATTTTTTTAAAATTGAGTTTTCTTTTCTTTTCTTTTTCTTTTCCTAATGAAATTGTGTTTGGAGGTTTCCATCCATCAGCCACAGATCTCACACAGCCTGTGTCACAGGAAATGCGCATTCTCTCCTAGATCCTTCAATTCACCCACTCTGGGGCTACTCGAGCTCTGTTGCTTTCTGCTGTTTGTCTTTCAGCCATAACTGCCTCACTACCCCAATAATAAGAAATGCAAGCATCAAGAGAAAAAGTCCTCCTACCCACAGAGCCCAATATCCAGTATCCTCTAGCCTTGTCTCCTGACCCCCATGAAAAATGGCTTCCCCACAGTTTTTCCTATATCAGCAATGAGCACATCATCACTGGCTCAGAGCAAAATTCCTCATGCATGACCTGCCTTCCTCCATATATGTGGTGGGCAGTTAGCCCATGTGGATGAGTCACCAGTTTCACCACCCATTAACCCTATCCTACCTGCAACATCCCCCCACCATCTTCATCCACAATATCACCCTGTCCTTTTGTTTTATTATTAGTTCTGTGAAAGCTTTCGGGTACCTCATCAGTATTTTCTGGGTGCACCGACTCCAGAGAACCCCTAAGAATCTAAGCCAACTCATGCAGCTCTCTGGTACCCTTCTACCTTAGCCAATGTCCTAGAGTATCCATGTGGACTTGTTAACAAAATGCTATTGCCTAACAAGTCTGTGCCCTGTGTCTTTCTGCCCTTACTGTTCGTTGAAGGTATAAGCAGAGTCCACTGTCCCCCTTGCTCCTTCTCCCAAGATATCCCACTGCAGCTACCCGTGGACTAACTCTTCTCCTCCAGCCTGGGTCTAAGATAGAGCTTCTCCCCGAGGCTCATCCTGGTATCCTGGTGTGCTTTCCAATGCCATAATGAAACTACTCCGACCAAAAGCAACGTGGCAGGGAAGAGAGGGTTATTTGGCTTGCAGGGTACAATCTATCATCAAAGAAATTCACAGAGGGAGCTCAAGACAAGAACCTGGAAGTAGGAGGTGAAGTAGAGACTAAAGAGGAATGCTGCTTACTGGCTTTCTTTCCCTGGCTTGTCAACTACAATTCTCATACTGCCCAGACCCCCATGTCTAGGGGATAGCACTGCCCTCATCAGGTTGGGTTCTCTTGAATCAAATAACAATTAAAATGTCTCACAGTCCAGTCTGATGGTGGCAACTTCATAATTGAAGGTCTCTCTTCCCAGTAGTCTCTAGTTTGTATCAAGCTGATTAAAAACTAGCCAGCTCACCTAGAGACTCCGTGTTCTGCCTTTTCTTCTCTTTTCTCTCCTGTTCTTTCTTCATTTTATTTACTTTGCTTCTAGTTTTCTTATATATTTATTTACTTATTCATGTATGTATATATGTATGCATGCATATATATGTACATATGTATGTTTATATGTATGTATATGTGTATATATGTATTATATATGCACATATGTATGTACATATGTGTGGTATGTGTGTATGTATGTGTGTATGTATATATGTATTTATATATGTATGATGTGTATATATGTATATGAATGTATATGTATATGCATGTATGTATAGACATATATGTGTATGTGTGCATGTATGTATGTGTATTATATGTGTATATGTCTATATGTAGACATGTATTATGTGTGTATACATGTATCTACATATATATGTATTATGTGTGTATGTATATATCTATGTATGCACATATGTATTATGTATGTATATAGCCCAGGGAAGCATGAGTGCCATGAAACACATGTGGGAGATACAGAACATCTCACAGAAGTTTCTTTTTTATTCCAACATGTGGGTTCTAGGGCTCAAACTCAGGTTGTCAGGTGTGGCAACAAGAGCCATTACCGGCTGAGTCAACGCACCAGTCCTTCTAATATTGTTAGCCCTTCAATTTTCTTCTTTTGTTGTTCCTGATTTGGAAGTGGATTAACATAATACTAAATGAAGCATCTTAAAGCACACAGCTCCCCGACCGTGCCTTCACAGCATGGATCTATCACCAATACTGTCTAACTGCAAAACCTTTACACTACTGCCAAACTAATCCTTGTATCTGTAACAGTCACTCCCTGTTGTTCTCTCCCCACCTTCCCAGATGAGTGCTAACCCTTTCTGTGTCTGAATGTGTTTGCCTAGTCTGAATATTCCATATCAGAAGACTGAGACAATGTATCCTCCTGTGTCTGGTTTCTTTCACTTAAGATTATGGTTTGAGATTCCTCCATGATGAACATGAGTCAGCTATCATTCCTTCTAATGGGTAGATAGTATTCAACTGGGCATGTGTAACATGATTTGATCACCTATAGGTCCAGCTATGACATTTGAGCTGCTTCTGCTTCATGAACACTCCTTTATGAGTAGCTGGCCCATCAACTTGAAATTGTAATATCCCCTTCCCGACTTCCTGTCTCCTGACCCACATCAGACTTTCTCTGGGTTATCTGCTACTTGCTAACATCCCACTCATGAGCTGTATTTGTTGATTTTCCAATTTCCTCTACTAGCTCCAGAAGGAAAGTTATTTTCCATTAATTTATTTGCTTCACATCCTGATTGCATCAGCACCTCAACTCCCAGTCCCCCTTCATATAGCCATCTCCTCATCTCCTCTGAGAAGGGAGAGCCCTCCCTGGTATCCCTTGACCCTGGCACATCAAGTCCCTGCAGGACTAGGTGCATCCTTTCCCACTGAGGTCAGATGAGGCAACCCAGTTAGGTAATAGGATCCACAGGCAGACAACAGGAAGGAAAGTAATTTTGACATTTACAATACTGTGTGATTTGTGTGTGAAACAGGGAAAGCTACACACGCATGCGTGCACACACACACACACACACACACACACACACACTTGGTTGAATGAGCCAAGACAGCCGTAAAGGAAGCATTTTGGATCAGATACTCAAGTCTCAGGGTGTAGTCACCAAGGGAGAGATATATATTTCCACCCAGAGACCTCAGCTCTCCTAAAACATTGACTTCTCTTTGCTCTCTCATATTCGGCCAGGCCCAAGTCACCCTTGGATGATCCATGGGGTGATCTTGGCCAAGGAAAAAGTCATCAGCAAGAATCAAGAAAGAACTCTGTGGGGGTGTCACTCATGTGGAGAAACCCCCACCCAGCAGACCTAATTGTTTGCATGTGTACGGTGACTAAGACATAAGTAAGCTATTCAGACCTCGGAGCAGTTACTGTGTCACATGCCCCTGACTATGTGTCACCGTAGTGTGAATTTGTCACACCTTAATTGAGTCCAGGTCTATCTTCCTATGGGTAACAGTCACTGTGGCTGTGATTTTTCCCAGCGTCAGGAACTCCCCTGTGGATTAGCCTGAGAGAGAGAGAGAATAATGTGTGCATAGAAAAAGAGTGCTCTGTGGATGTCCACAGTGGCTTGATTTGTAAAAGAAACTAGAGGCACACAGCCATGTCCACCAGTGTGCACATGAACAGCCCCCTGTGCTCGTGAAATACTGCTCAGCAAAAGGAGAAAGTGAAGCACCAATTTGCACAACATGAATCAATCCAAAAACAATTATAGTGAAAGAAAGAAGTCACACTTAAAAGAATTCAAAGATGCAGTCTTTCAGAACGACGAAGGATTAGGCAGTGTGGAAGAGGAGGTAAGGTGATTATCTCTGTAAAGGAGGATGTGAGGAATACAGGGCAGCATTGCCATTGAGGTGAGGGCTGTAGTCTACACATTAGTGGAAACTTATGGGGCTTCATGTGTAAAGTGTATATATTTTGCATATTAGATGAACAAGATAATATGGCTAAAAAAAAAATCTGCAACATTTCTCAGTACTTTAACTCCTGGAGAATTAAATCACATGTCCACAAACAACCCTTGCCCGTAATACTGGACCTGAAAATGACCCAGAAGCCTATCAACAGAATTGGTAAAGAAAAAGCATAAATAGTCAGTGATAAAAGGAAGGAATTGATGGGGACAGATGTCTCTCAAAGACAGCATGCTCTGGAGAAATGCAATTACTTCCAAGTTAAAAAATATCTCAAGCAAAAGACACCAGAAGACAGAACAGTTTGTGCTACTCCTGTCTGATGTTGAGCAGTGAGGATTGCAGAGTCTGGGGGTGGAAATCAGGAGCTCTGTGGATGGTTTACTGAACAGGGAAGAGTCAGAGGTTGTTTCTTGGGTAGAAGAGATGCAGCCTGTGCTGGATGTGGCTCAGTGGACAGAGACGAGGTCACATCTCACTCAAGGGAGCATTCAACCATCTCTTTTTTTTTTTTTTTTGTTCTTTTTTTCGGAGCTGGGGACCGAACCCAGGGCCTTGCGCTTCCTAGGTAAGCTAAATCCCCAGCCCCGCATTCAACCATCTCTTGACCAGAGACTTCCTTCTGTACATGTGACGGGAGGGAGATCATGGTACTAACGTTCTGGGATCCTTCACAGCAGGAGAAAACTCTGCTTGTGATTGTTGCCACATTTTATTACCCCTTGCCACAATCCCTGGAGGAAAAGGTGACTCTTAATTTAAAACAATTTCCAAGAACAAGTTGTTTTAGGAAAAATTCTCTTGACCCCCATTTTTAATTGATTACCATCATTATTGTATATGATGTGATAGCACACGTGAGGTAACCAGAGGATAGCTTGTGTGGAGTCAGTTAACTTCATTCACCTTTACGTGGGGACTTGGAATTGAACTTACAAGGTTAGGTTTGTACAAGTGCCCTTACCTTCTGAGCCATCTCGCTGCCCCATCTATCCTGGATTTGTCCTCTTCAGATCTTCAGATAAGTTTTCCCTTACCATTTCTTTCCAGTTTTCTACTTAAGAGCAGTCAGCCAGATTTATTTACAGTTTCTTAGATAAAAGTCAAGATGACCTTAAAAACATCTACCAGGTCTACAGCACAAGTACGAACAAGCCAGAATGTCAGCTTTCCACAGTGAAGGGCGGGCCTCATCTACCAGCTAACGACCAGAAGAACCAAGACGTAACCTCCAGAGAGTACACTCTGCCTTCACTGTGACGGAAATCCCGCCTCCGTCTGCCACCTGCTGCTCTTAGGATCAGATTCAAGATGGCTCCATCAACTCTGAATAGTTAAGCCTGCCAGACTTACCGATTCTGGACTTGCAAGATCTTCTGTTTGCACTAATCAAAGAAAAAAAAAAGAGACTCAGAGATGCCAGGTAGAAGGATGTGTACCTATTGCTTCTGCTGCTTCAGAGATTACTAATATCATATATCAATGTAACATATATCAAGAGCAAACCAACCCAATACAATGTGTTTGATCTCAGATGGTTTTTAATATAACTGGTCAACCATAGACTAACTTCTTTACTTTGAGCATCTGACAATAATGCCAGTTTCTCCAAAACCTTCATTTCCACGCTACTGCCACTGAAAGGTAGAGATGCTTATTTTCTATGAATGCTGATGTCTCTATGAACCAGGTCCATTTTGAGTTCTATAAGTCACTTTGTTGGGGAGACGCAATGCTTGGAGGATCTGTGATTCTGCATGGGACATGACTAGCAGGAGAGAGCCGGTCACCTGCTGCCATCATGCTACCTTCTCAAGTCATGTGAATAACTCTCAGAACTGTGATGGCTAATACTGACTGACAACTTTAGAAGAGCAAGAATCAACTGAAAGATGAGTCTTTAGGTACAACCAGAACAGTTCCTACTGGGTTCAGTGAGGTGGGAAGACCTCAATGAAAATGGAAATAAGCATTCATTTTTAATGAATGCACACATTTAAAGTAAGATATGTGGAAATAATCTTTATGAGATAACGGGGGTGGGGGGAGGATGGGAAGTGAT
This sequence comes from Rattus norvegicus, assembly GCF_021556685.1. Taxonomy (NCBI): domain Eukaryota; kingdom Metazoa; phylum Chordata; class Mammalia; order Rodentia; family Muridae; genus Rattus; species Rattus norvegicus. The sequence goes on along the minus strand of NC_141542.1, from coordinate 57,875,408 downwards.
AAGAGACGTCAGAAGTAAGCCATGTCAAGCATCTGGATTTTGAGGGATTCTCAGGGAAGAGTCATGGGGAGTATTCAGAGGACTGAAATGGGCTAGTGACTCATTGGTAAGGATTTCCAGGCCTTAGCATTTTGTAGAGTGACAAACCAACTCTTCACGAAACAGGCTTTCAACTGCAACATGTTGAACCTCAGACTGCTATGGGGGTTAGACACAGGTCACTGCTTCAAACACTGGAGCTATAGGAAAGTACCAGGCAGAACAGAGGGATACAAAACTACCTTACATTATAAACTTTATATATGTTATAATAGACATCATAAGTAAGTAAAAGGTGATACATGGTCTAAAGAGAAAGACAATGAGGACAGGTATAGGAGGGTAATTTTATGACAGATCTAAGAAGTCTACCTAGGAAAGGGGCTTGCAGAAGAACTACAGAAGCACAGCTCAGGCAGGGGGACCAGAAGAGGGACGTCCCAGATCTGAGAGTCAGAGAGGTCTTGTGGCCCAAGTGAAGCAAGGAAATATGGAGTCATAAGAGCAAGTCAGAAAGTCATCAAGGTCAGATCTGCTGAGTCCTGAGCACTTTCACACTAAACAGATGGAAAGCAAGGAGGATTTTAGACACAGGTTTGTATTTTGATGTAGGTTCTAGAACATTCTGAATGGTGAAAATATTTTTAAGAACACTGACATTAAGGATAGAAGTAATTGTGGAGGCAGGAAATCCACATGCTTCATGGAGCAAGGGAAAGCATCATGGATAATACCCAGCTCACTGCATTTAGGAAGGTACATTTGCTTTGAAAACCTGTCCTTTTACAGTGAGTTAGGAAAAACAAACAAAAACAAACAAACAAAAAAAGCAAAAACAAAAAAAAAAAAACAAGATGAACAGAAAAAAAAGATCATTGCTTTCATTTGGATTGGATTTATTTGAGGATGCTGGGAGTTGACCAGGTCATTAGATGTGCTAAGCGTGGGTTTGACCGCTGAGCTCCATCCCCACTGCCTAGAGTATGTGCTCAGAAAGAGAAGAGGAAGCGCTGTAGTGTTAGTACTTGAGAGGCTAAGGCAGGAGGTTCACCTGTCCGAGGCCAGCTGGGGTTACATGGCAAGATTCTGTATCAAAAGGAAAAGAACAGAAAGATCTGGCTAGAAGATAGAGAGGAAGGAAGGAGGGAGGGAGGAAGACAGAAGGAATGAACAAATAAACCAACCAATGAATGAAAATACAACAGGTAATCATGCAAATGTTTGTAAGGAGCAGAACCCATACACATACTAGCTTATACTAGTAATGTGTGGTTAATCTTTTTTTCTATCATTATGGCTCTTAAAACCAGGGACATGCCCTTCCAGCCCATCACTCATCTGGTAGATTCAGTTGCTCCATGGTTCCACAAATATGTAGACACTAGGTAGAAAAATGCCTTAGGACCAAACTCTTCCCCCCTTAAAAACTTTATTCAAAATAGGGAGAACCCCAAGCCACTCTGGAAGATCTGTCCCTTTCAAATTTGCACCTCCAGTACCCAGACAGCTGGACAGATAGAAGAACATGCTCAGAGCAGGATAGGGAAACGTAGCAGTGATGAACTCTGACAGCATTGCTTTTTCTCCCTTACCACAACACTAAGAAATCTACACCCAATTCATCTTTAGAGAGTAATCATTGAGTTTGGTGTTATTGTCAACATGCTGGCTGGCTTTCTACAGAACCAAGCTGCCTAGAGCCCAAGCAAATGAATACAAGAACAGGAGTTAAACAATAGGTTGGGGATGTGGCTCAATGATAGAGCACCTGACCAGCATGCAAAGGTCCTAGGTTCAATTCCCCCTACCCCCAGTGGACAAGAAAAAGGACATGGGTTGGGTGCAGGATTGCATAAATCTGAATTTTCTGTCTCAGTTACTCTCCGTAGAGAATGGTCCAGGTGAGATCTAGATGTTCGTAAGGAGACTGGGGCAGTGGTGTGTCTAAAGTCTGGCAAATAGAGAAGTGCACTTCCTGTTTGTTTTTTTCTTTCTTTCCTTTTTAATGTCTGAAAGAAATGACAATGAAAGACAGATGTTCAGTGGGAACATTGTAGGCCCAGTTCTGGGTTAATCTTGCTGCACACACATTCTGGACATCTTCAGAGGAACAAGATGTGGGCTGTCAACCTGAATGTCAAAGAAGGCACCAGATCCAGAACAGGGGCCATCTCAGTAATTCCCGACTCCTACATGGACTGCTCCTGATTATCCCCCCACCCACCCACTATCCCTCACTGTCCTCCTCACATCCCCCACCCCCACCCCACAGCCTCTTACTCAACACTTTCAGCCAGAACACTTCACCTGGTCATTTCCAGAATTATCTGGTTCCCAGGGATGGTTCGGGAATCCACGAGCCCTCTAAAGGCATGCCTCAAAGTTTCACATCCTTCTACACCCTCACTCCAGTCCTTCTCAACACTGTAGACCAAAATCCTATCTCATATGCTAGAGTTCAAGAGCTCAACCTTATTGCTCTGCGGTTTGGTTTTCGTTTTACTTTTATTCCCATTAATATCATTATTTTTTCTCACAAGCAAAGGTTATAGTGATTATTATCTTTAACCTAAGTGTGTATTGGAAAAGGCTTTTCCCTTTGAGAAGAAGCCATCTTTGATTAAACAAATTAAAAATGAATGAATAAACCCTCAAAGGTACTCACCATTAGCCAGAGGTCCTAACCGTCCTCCTTCCTCAGCTTCCCACCACCAGAATTTGTCAACTCTAAAAGGTAACTTCTCTAATAGCTCTATGCAAATACGGTTGCCACCCTATCTCTAAACACCTCCCCGTTTCCTTATCAGTTACGATACAGGAACCCAGTTGTTGATAGACAGAAACTGGCCCCAGTAACTCAGCAGTAGCTGTTAACCATCTTCACTGGCTCTACTATGTGTTTTAGAGATTCGACACAATGCACTTCCAGTTTTAACCTTATCTCCATGGACCTTCAAGTATCATCAATACAAAAACCAGCACAATTCCTGCTGGGTGGTAGGTCTCTTGCTGTCCTCAGAGAGCTGGTAGACAGACTGAATTCCCCACAGCTGTGCTCAACACAACACAGTTCTGCAGCCAGTGTTACTCTTGAAACTTCTGTGTCAAGGTTCTGAAGACTCCAGCACATGCCATGTACTTAAGTGTGTGCAACCAGCCTTTTGTGCACTGACTAGGCTCCCATTATCCCTTGTAGCCTCCAATTGACAGGATACTCAGAGGATAGTTATCTTACTCAAGCCACTCGTTGGTACAAGCAAAAACAGAATCCAAAGCCCCCATAGCTGAGTTCTTCCCACATGTCTCCAAATGGCTTCTCAAGTCCTTGTAAGAAGGATTTTATAAGTTCATGTTAAGTGTTCTAGAATTCTAAATATGCAGGCTTTTAGTTATCTATATAATTGTTTTTCTTCACGTTAGTAGTTCCTGAGCCAATGGGATGTGCAATTCACCAAAGCCTTCCATGCAGAGAAAGAATGGATGCTTAAGGGGCCATCTGGTTTGTCTCTTGTGTAATTTGGGCAAATTTTTGTTTTGATATCTCAAAATAATCTCTTGTGCAAAAGTATAGTTGATATTAAATAAATAGCCTATATAAAGATGACCTATAGTAAAGGTTTTCTGCCTCATACGTGCACATTCCAATTGGTAACACTACATTTTAAAAGAACAAAATGAAATAAACACCTTTAGGATTTATTTGACCAGGCAGAGCTCTTAAAAGCCCAACAGATGTCACATCTGGTCAAGTCAGTAACAAGAGTCTGAGATAGAGCCTGGGTTTTGATCTTACTCTTCATTGTTTTGTTTTGGTTGTGTTATTTTGGTTTTGTTTGTTGTTGTTTTGTTGTTGTTGTTGTTTGTTTGTTTGTTTGTTTTTTGTCTTTTTGTCCTTGTGTCAAGAGACCAATTACTCACATTTCAGCCAAATCCTCTCTGCAGTTACTGGCATCATGAATAAAAGCTAAAATGCTGGCAAGCAATGGCAAAAGAAAACTTACTGTGCAGTTTCCACACAGAGTGTGGCTTTAGGTGGACTCACTTACCCTTTATTCTCCACTGCAGGAGAATGGAGAAAACACACACAGGCAGTTAATCACACACCACCTACTGATTGACATGCCCAACATTATGCCAGACACAAGCAATCAATCACACACCACACACTGACTGACATGCCCAAGATTAAGCTAGACACTCAAAGATGCTTGAGCATAAGGCACGTTCTTGGCCTCACAGGATACAACGTTGTAGAGCAGGGGGAGGGGACATAACATTTCATAAGCCTGAAGATTTAGAGTCCAAACTAAGATATTTGCAACAATCAAAATCCTTCTGAGGACTAGAATGGATTGTTCCAAGATTATATGTTTGTATTTGTCTTGCTTTGCTCTGTCAATTTGATACAGTCTAGAATCTTCTGGGAAGAGGAAACCTCAAATGAGAAATGTCTCCATCATATTGGCCTGTGGACAAGCCACTGGAAAATCTTCTCATTTGATAACTAATGCAGAAATAATAGCCACTGTGGGTAGTGGCACCCCTAGGCAGGTGGTCCTTGGTTGTATAAGGCAGCAGCTAGAACAAATATGGAAAGCAAGTCAGTAAGCAGCGTTTCTCTATGGTCTCTGCTTCAATTCTTGCATCCAGGTTTAAAACTGAGTTCCTGTCCTGGTTTCCCTCAATTATGAACTTGACAGGGAAGTATCAGATGAAACAAGCCCTTTCTTCCCTCAAGTTCCTTTTGACCACGGTGTTTATTTCAACAGAGAACAAGCTAATGTGATTGTCTTTCCTTGTGAGAGGATCATTTCCCCATCTGCTGATGTGATTGGCCTATGGTTCTACCCTAAGGCTAGATCTCTTGATATCATTTACTGTCATGAGTGTGACAGTAACAGTGTTTAAAAATGTGGCCCACATCTGTCACGACTATTTATCTTGAGAACAGTCTGCATCAATCCTTCCCACTTACGTCTTTGGTTCTATCTAAATGAATAGTGGTGATCTCAATGCTACCACCAAAACCTAGAGAGACCAATGTTTTGGTCCTCCAGAGCTAGAAATAAAAAGATCTTACTGAATAAATGGGTGAAATGCCTAAGTGTTCCTGTATGGGTTTGGTATGTGTCTAATTATGGAGGCTTTGAAAAGTGTGCACCTCAGAGTGCACATCCACCTCAAATGAGAGTCCAGTACAACTACCTTGGACAGTCTCCTCAAACCTGAGGTCTTAGATGTCCTGCATTCAGTCTAATGCAACCTCATTTTCCACCTAGTAAAAAGAACTGTACCTCTTAAACCTAGGACTCCCTAAAGAAACCAGATGCAATCAAAGGTATTTCTGAGGATGGTGAGATGGTTCATGGGTGAAAGCACTTGTCCCCAAGCCTGACAACCAGAGTTATATCCCCGGAACCAACATGAGAGAAGAAAAGAGGGAGGAGCTCCTTGTAAGCTGTCCTCAGACCTCCACAAGTATTCTACACATACACACACACACACACACACACACACAGAGAGAGAGAGAGAGAGAGACAGAGACAGAGACAGAGAGAGAGACAGAGAGAGACAGAGAGAGAAGAGAGAGAAGAGACAGAGAGAGAAGAGACAGAGAGAGAGACAGAAAGAGACAGACAGACAGACAGACAGACAGACAGACAGACAGACCATCCCAGCAACAAAAAAACAAGCAGTCACAGATACAGCCCCACAAAACAACAGAGAGGGAAAAAGAGTCTCAAGACTTAATGTCCTAAAGCCAAAGATAAGCTGGGGGGTGTGTGTGTATGCGTGGGGGGTGGCTAATAAAAGTTCAAGGCTTTTCTGGACAAGAAAGCCAAGGAGAATAACATCTGCAACAAATCACCAATTAATGATACCTTCTGCTGGTGAATGCCATGGAGGAGGAGCTTCGGGGGGAAGTGAGCTCCCTGGAGACGGTTCACCATTTTGCACAGCTATGATGAATGTACTTGGAGAGACACAGCCTTGGAGGCTTCGTCACTGGATTGCCTCTTGCTGCTGCTGTGTGTTCTCACTTTGTCATTGCTATATTCCTCACATATCTAGCATGGCCTGATTAGGCGTGGAGAGACTCTCATTGCCTATAGTCCGGTATGATCTTTTCTTGGGAGATATAGCCCACTCTATTGGGCAATTTTCCTGTAGATCAACATGAGGATGAACTTTCATAAAAATAATAGTTTATATTAACTAAAGATTTTCAGAATTACTGACTTGGTTTGAACAGTTTTAGGAAGTTAGGGTAAAAGATAGAAAGTTTAAGGAGGTCTGGAGAGATGGCTCAGTGGTTAAGAGCACTGACTGCTCTCCCAGAGGCCCTGAGTTCGATTCCCAGCAACCACATGGTGGCTCACAACCATCTGCAATGAAATCCGATGCCCTCTTTTGGTGTGTCTGAAAACAGCTACAGTGTATTCATACACATAAAATAAATAAATACATTTTTTTAAAAAAAGGAAAAGAAAGTTTAAGGAGATGGTTTAGGTTGTTTTGCTCAAAAGAGACAATAAAGTTAGAATTAGGAGTGGAATGTGGACCTTCCTTGTAGAAGAGTGAGGGCTGCAGAGCTTAGAAAGGGAATACATGGGGGGCTTTCATGCATTATATGTGTGTAGTTGTACTTGGAAATGGAAAATAGGCTAGGAACAAGTTAGTGATCAAAAAAAAAAATTTCGTTCTAGGTTGGGTCTGAGTTTGTGGATCTTGTGATCTAGGGATGTGGCCCCAGGGTTCAGTGTGCACCATGAAAAGACAGTTATAAACAAAGAGTAAATAATTCTGAGTATTTGGCCCTATGAAGGCTCGCTTCCCCAATGTAGTGGAATGCCAGGGTATTGAGGTAGGAGTAGGTGGGTGGGAGTGGGAGCGTCCTCATAGAAGCAGGGGGAGGGGGGAGGGATAACATTTGAAATGTAGATACATAAAATATCCAAGAAAAATAAAATTAAAAAATAAAAAAATAAAGAACAGATGACTAGCCAGTTTAGCTAAACAAGATTTCAAAAATGATAGGTAAGAGAGATGATCTGTTTCTTGGGAAATACAAATGGTCATCAGATAAACATAGGGAAAACCTTGCTACTACAGACTGGCTTACTTCAACTTCATTACTCAGTGACAAAAGAGTGTTCACTTTGGGGTTATGATGAGCTTGTGGAGACAAAGGTAGACGGGAAATGTTTAGTTAGGAATGAGCTTCAAAACTAGAACACAAAATCAATAATTCTGTTGTAATTTCATTTTCTGTGATGATTTTAATCTGGTTTCAAAGGATGTTTCCATAATGACTATTTTTAGAGAACATGTCATTTGTGGCTATGGGGAAATCTTTTCCTTACCTAGAGAATTTTGTTTAGGTTGTATTTAAAAAAGGTTATGTTTGTTGTGTGGTGTGTTGGTTGGTTGTGTGCTCAACCTGTGAAATGTATGCTGCCAAGATACTTATCATCTACCTTGGTCATAGTGTTTTATGATAGCAAGTAAAATATAATTAAAATAATTCAAATATTTAAATTTATATCATTCAATTCTAGTTGAATATTTAAATAGAGAAAACAGCTATTTATTTGTACCATTTTAACACCAAAGAAATAATTACTTATTTCTATAATTTAAATATTTTGTATTTACTTAAGGAAAATATTTTTGTATCTTCCCCTCTTCCCCTCCCTCCAGAATCTTCCATGATTCTTCTCCTATGGTCTCTTTCAAACTAGTATCATTTTATTGCTTTTATTTATTTTTATTTCCTATCATTTTATATTTTAGTCATTATTTTTGCTTATATATCAAATAAATAATATAGCTGCAAAAAAAATAAGAGGCTAAGGGGGAAAAAGTTGTTGGAGCCTGCTTGTTGAAGCTTTGCTCCATCTACCAAATGTGTGTGTGTGTGTGTGTGTGTGTGTGTGTATGTGTGTATGTGTGGTGTGTGTGTGTGTATGTGAAGCTGTAGTTTTCTCTTTATCATGTTTCGTCCACTGAGTGTGTATGAGTGGGTGCCTGCTTTACTTTGTCTCTAACCCCCACATCACCTCCTGAGATCATCAGAACTGGTCTCCAACACTTTCCTAGAACATTCGATAGGAAATGAAACCTGAGTTTTGCTTTGTGCATACAGAGTAGTAAATTCATTTGGAACGCTTACAGTTTCATATTGAAAAGGAAGTCTCCTCATGGACAGAAATCAAATTAGCCTAAGCAGTTGCTCTTCGTGAATTCTAGTTTGCTGGCCTGGTCTGCAGAGGGGAAGACTTTAGAGAGTTAACAGCAATCAGGCGAGAAGGCTAGGTCTCTACCCTTTACTCTTACTGTCTCCCCAACCACTCCAAAGTTCATATGGGTTTTGAAGATAGGAACCATGTTTGCTTGGTAAAAAATAATCTTCATCTGAAATTTTATATTTTTACATTCTCTATCTCAGGGCAAGAGAAAGAGGTGGGAGGGAGAAAAAGAGGAGGGGAGAGGAGAAGACAGAAAGGTGAAGGGAGAGGAGGAGCATGGACAGAAGGGGAAGGAAGGGGAGGGAGAGGAAAGGAGAACATGCAGCCCTCCTTAGATTTAGTGGTTTCTATGAAAACTTTCAAAAATCTTTCCATGTTTTAACAAGATTCTCATCTCTGCCTATTCTTGGATAGATCATGCAAAAGAATGAGCACTCGGGAAGCTAATCACAAGCTCTCCAGAAAAGGCGAGCCTCTGAGAAGCTCTCCAGAAAAGGCGAGCCTCTGAGAAGCTCTCCAGAAAAGGCGAGCCTCTGAGAAGCTCTCCAGAAAAGGCGAGCCTCTGAGAAGCTCTCCAGAAAAGGCGAGCCTCTGAGAAGCTCTCCAGAAAAGGCGAGCCTCTGAGAAGCTCTCCAGAAAAGGCGAGCCTCTGAGAAGCTCTCCAGAAAAGGCGAGCCTCTGAGATACTTCCAGTCGAAGTTTCCTGTTTATTCCTTCTGGTCTCCGCCCCACACTGTACCAAGGCAGGTCAATGAGAGCAATAAAAACTGGAATGCCTGGCCTCCTCAGAGCTGGGCTCTGACAATCACATGGTATCATCTAGTCTTCTCAGGAACTGCTCGCCCTCAGAGCAGCTCAATGGAGTGCTTAGGCAGACAGGTACAAGAGCCTCTGACACTCAATGAGTGTAAATTCTCCAGGTTCAGTCAAGTCTTCAGAGATGGACCCTAAGACAGAAACACCACCTAATTCTCTCTAATTCCAGACTCCTGGAAATCATGTTAGATATTAAATGTTTAATTAAATGTCATAAGATGTTGTAGACAAGTAATTCTTGTTAACCATGTAAATCTATAGCTGGTTTCTTGTGGATCTCCAAGGACATAGAAGCCAAGAGTACCTGACCAGATAGAATAACTCAACCCTTCCTTCTTTCTTTTTGTTTTTTTTAACTTTATTACCCTTACACAAGGTCAAAAGCTCAACCTCTACTCACACCCGTGGGCCTTGTGACATCTGTGACATCAGGAAGCTGGCAGTGCTGAGGTTTCCATTATCAGAGGAAGCTTCCGCTCTTAGAGATCAGTCCATCACTCTTCAAAGAATATCTGGCCCATTCTGATAAGATAAAGCAGGTTCTTTCTATGTGTTCATTCTGTACATTTGACAGAAAGAAATTCATTTCACACTGGGAGGAAATATTGTACTATGTATCACCTTCTAACTGCCACATCCTTTCCAGTGCTAAATTGCAAGCTGGAGCCCCCATATCTGGAGGCTCCATACCTATATTCATTTTTGTCAAAGTAGATGTTTTATATATATATATATATATTCATATATAATATCACACATTAACACATTCATTAAATATATAATACAGTTGGATATATTTTAGTATCATATTAAATATATAATGTATTATATATTTAATGTATGTATGTTAAAGATATATATTATATGTACATATATGTTATACACACACATATCCTAGAATAAAGAGAGCGCCACTGAACAATGATAAAAGAGTCAATCTACCTAATACGCTAATAAACATACAGTTTTGTTCCTAATCTCAAGAACTTTGAAACAGGAGGAGGGAACTTGAAAATTCAATGGCAAATACAGAAATCTTGAATCACAGCCAGGAACTTTAACTCTCTTCTCTCAACAACGGTTAGACTAGGTAGAAATCTTCTATATCCTAGGATACAGAAGAGTTCGAAACACTGTCCCCACAAGATCACAAAGCTGACATTTGATTGGACAAAGTAGACATGGAATTCTCCATCTAATAATTGCAAAGACTGCCATGCCACAACAGTCAAATCAATATGAATAAAATCAATAAAATAATAAAATAAGTTCAATGACAAGATGCAATGAAGAGGGACTCGCTGGCGCTGACTGCCTGAACAAGAAGAGAACAGTGGTGCAAAGGAAGAGTCTTGACCACCACCTAATAAAGTAAGAAAAATTGTTAATGAAGAAATTGTGGGGGGGCAGAGGGGAGTCAGGAGAAAGGAAACAACATCAGTGCAGAGAAAATGGAACAGAAAAACAATCAAGAGAAGTCAAGGACGCCCAAAACTGGGTTTGTTGAAATCACAAAAGTGGAGGAATCTCCCTCTAGCTGTGCCATTGAAAAGAAGAAAGGAAGAAGACACAGGCGAGCCACCAAGTCAGGGGAAAATCATTAGTGCTGTAAGTTCCTACAGATAGTCAGAAGGGAACTCCACAATCACTGAAGAGAACGGAGTAGTAGGCTGAGAAAGGCAACACGATGGGTGAGTTTCCAACGAACTATGGGGAAGGACAGTATGCTGGTATGCTCCCTTCTTATAGGAGCTCTGGGAAATCCTTGCTGACTTACAGTGACAAGCACAGATGCTCTGGGGAGCAGGGGGCAGAAGCAAGGGGGAAGGATGTCACACAGGTAAGTGGAAACAAACGTTCAGCTTGCTGTGCGGGCTCACCAACGTCATTGTGGTAATTGCTGTGTCATATATAACTGTGCCGAGACTTGCCAGGCTGTACAGCTTAAGAGGGTACAACTTATCACGTCAGTTATATCAAATAAAACTGCAGATTCTGCAAGTCTTTTAAAAGGCAGCTTGTGCCGTGGACTTAGTGTGTACAATACATATTCATGTCAGAAAATGCATGCGTACAGCACATGCACACATATGTACATGTGAATGTGTGGAGTGTGGTGGTAGAAAACATCTAAGAGCCGAGAATCACAAGTTCCCAGCAATGTCCATCTACGAGGATAAGCTGGTAGGCAGCTCTCCCGTTTCATTTCACTCCTCTGGATTTACTGTTTCCAAAAATGCAATGTTCATTTTATGAACATAGACTCCCAAAAATGTGTTCACTCTGCCAATTTGTCAGAATTCGCAGTAGCACACATGTTTATATTGGTTCTGCAGAGTGGTGATGATGGCCACTTCTAATCCCAACTGTGGGAAAACAGATCACGGTTACTGTGTCAAGGCAGAGTCTAGAGCACAGAAGAAGCCCACAGCTAACACCTCAAGTGCAGTGTCTGGGGAGATGATCAGCAGCAGCCTGCCTGCTGCGTGGGTGAGACCCAGCTCTGGGTTCCCAGCATCCCAAACAACCAACGGTCAAGGATACATCCTCACAAAACAGCACATCCTTAAAACGTGACTCTAGATCAACTATCCCGACGCCAGAGAGAGGCCAGAGAGAGAGAGAGGTGAGAGAGAGAGAGAGAGAGAGAGAGAGAGAGACAGAGAGACAGAGAGACAGAGAGACAGAGAGACAGAGAGACAGAGACAGACAGACAGACAGACAGTCTTTTTTTAATGTGTGTGAATATGCGGACATGTATGTATGTGCAAGTATATGGAGGGCAGAAACTTTTGTCAGTTAATAAAAATATATAGTGTTGAAAAAATCACAATATCCCAAAGAATCAAACAGTCCAAAACATATAGATATTCTGAATCCTCGTAGTAAAACTGCATTTTAGACTCTTGCTATATTTTTGTCTACCGAACTGATAAAACATAGGACATACAGCTATTTTCATCACCTTTGTGTTAGTAAAAGATTCCATCCTAACAGTTCAAAATCATGAAGTGATTAAAAATAAAAATTCTACATGCAAATATGTTTATTCTACATCTACATCTATGTGTACATATGTATATATAGGTATATGTATATATACATACACACATATACATACATATATATGTATACACACACACAGAGGACTTCATGTTCATCTTCTGATCAAATGAAATACTTCTCTGGGTGAAATCAGAGAGGATTTCTGAGCCTCCTTCATGGACACTCCATCAGCCTAGCAGCAACCACTAGAGTCCCAGCTTCCAGCACACCTCTTGTTAAGTAATGCCAAAGGCCAAGGTCAAGCAGCAGCCTATTGAAACTATCACACTGTTCTTTTTGAAAATCAGCTGATGTGCCTCCAGATAAGATAAGTTTCCTGGTAACTGGTGAGGAGGGTGAGATAAGTTAGTGCAATGTTTGCAGAAGTCAAAGTTGAGGGAGGGAAAGGGCAGACACTAAAGGGAGTATCCGCTTAGGAAACGCTCATCCTCAACTTTTTCCTCAGGATAGACACTGACCCCTGAGGAAGTCTCAGGTCCAAAGACACACATTAATTCTGAATAAGCTCAGATGCAGCCCAGAGATGAGAAAAGTTGGGAAGCATGCTGTGTAAGCTTGACTGTCAACTTGATTGGATTATTAAGATAGGCCTCGATTCATGGAGCTCAGATCTGGGTGTCTGTGATGGTCCTTCTCAACAAGAGTAAAACTGAAAGTGCCCAGGACTCATTGACAATTATCTTTTGTCCACTCATATTATCTTTTGTCCTCAGGAAGATAGTAACGACTCACATAGAGGGTCTTTGGGGTATGTCTGGGGCTATCCCTTCCCTAAGCCTATTCCTGGATCCCCTTCTGTCTGTCTGTGTCCTACAGTGAGGTAGGAGAGTGTCTTTACCCCATCCTTCTGGCTATATGATTTTCTTCTGCCCAAGTACATGGGGCCAACATGTTCACAGATTGAACCCTTAGGACCATGAGCCAAAGTAAGTCTTTGGTCCTTTTCATTGCTCCTCATTTGGTCCTTTCATTTCAGAAGTAACAGATACACAAAAGCTGAAGAACTTTCTGAAGTAGTGGTAGACATGTGTATGGTTATTTCAAGGAAAAGTTCCCTTCTTGGTTTCCAAGACAGTGATTGCACATAGATTGAACCTCTGGCTGAGCATAGGGTAATTTCTTATTCATCAAGCAAAATCTTTGTCCAACTCACAAAACTATACAAAAATCAAATCTTGAACTGAATATATTCACCTCCAGAACAGTGTAACATACTGCCCCTGTTTCAACCACAACAATAAGGGCCACAGTCCAAAAGAATGAGGATCGGTGAGCCAGCAGGAACCTAGAAGTCTGAGTGGCCTCACGGTCCAGTTCCATCTACGTTTAGCACTCAACTCCCCAGGCACTGTTCCCCAAGTAAAGAAAGTTAGATTGAGATCTTGTTTAAGCCAACAGCTTTAGACTATGACTAATGCCCAAGACATCATGTGTACACAGAGGTCACTGTTAAAGACTGACTCTATGAAGTACAGTTTGTCCAGGGAATGTCTAGACCCTTCTCCCCAGCTATATGTGGTAAAGGAAAGGAAATGACTGAGACTTAAGACTGAAGAGAATAGTTTGTAAGCACCTCATTTTCTTGTCTTCATAATGTCTCCTTCTCCTTCCCAACTAGTTTGAGGGTTTGTAGTTGCTTTGATCTGCTTTGCTTTTTGGAGATGGATTTTCCTATGTACTTCAGGCCTCAGACTCAAGATCTACTTTCTTCAGCTTTCTGAGAGATAAGGTTACAGGCCTTGGGACCAACACAAGCCACCTTTGTGAGCACTAGGCTTTGTGGAACATTTACACAGCAACATTATAAGGCAATGTATGAGCATCTTTGGCTTCTAACACAGTAAGACATGCGGTATGAGGAGGTATAGTGTGGGGGGAGGGATTGGTGGGTCTGTAGGTTCATTTTGTTTGTTCTGTGTGCTAGCATCTTGACCTAAGGTCATGTGATGTTCAGAAGACCTGTGAACACCTATAAGACAGTAGTCAGTATTCTTATGTAGCAGTTGGGGCTTTTCAAAATCAAAGGAGTTTGTTCACTAAGTTTAAAAATGTGCTGAAAGACAGAACAGGGAATTGCTATGTGTGTAGTCAAGTTGTTTTCAGTAGAATTACCTTGTTACTTTTTAAACTGATTTCATTTTTGCTTGTGTGTGTATACCTGTATGAGTTTATGCATGCCATGGGAAGGAGCCTTCAGGGGCCAAAGAAGGCATAGCTAGGATTCCCCTTGAAAGTAGAGTTACAGATAGCTATCAACCACTATATGGGAACTGGAACTTGGATCCTCTTCTAGGAAAGCAACATGTGAACCACCTCACAATCCCTGAACTTCCTTGTTTTGTGTCAAAAAAAATCCATCCCCAAACTCCTCAAGTCTTCCCTTTTTTTAGGTATAATTAGGTTTATAATCTTAAATCAAATTCTTACCAAGCTTATATACAATTTTAAGCCTATTTATAACATTGAAATTCTTAAGAAAAAAGTAACTTTGTAAAGATTCGTTGCCCGGGAGGGTCTTAGTCAAAGTACTTAAGAAGGAAAATCAGATACATTAAATTAATAAGTAGAGTTTAAAATAGTTATAGATACTGGGTGTGATAAATTTATAAATGTATATTCATGTGTTATGATTTTAAAATGTGCTAGACTTAAAAATGCCTTAATATTATTTTAATCTTCTGCTTAGAAATTTAACTGACAAACTGAAACTAAGATAAATACATGTTTTCTACCTCTAGGCATGCCTTTAAAGGAACTTAGAATATTAATGAATTTACTTACATATTTATGTGTACATATACCCAAGTATGTATGTACATCACATGCATGCAGAAACCCTCAGAGGTCAGAAGATAACGTCTGTCTAATCGTTTGGAATTGTAGTTCCAGACAGTTGTGAGCCAATATATGGATACCAGAGAGCGAACCAGGATCTTCTGGAAGAGAACCCAGTGCTCTTAACCTCTGAGTCATCTCTCCAGCCCTCAGAGGAACTGAACTCTGACTGAGCTATGGCTATCAGGGATAAGCAGGGGCTTTGTTTGCTCCCTACTTCCCAACACTGTGAAGACAGAGTTAGACTTAACTCAGCAAAACCCTTTTGCTCCTCCAGATCTCTGCTCCTGTGGGGCATTTCCTGCAGACTTGGGGAGATGCCATACACTGCATTTCAGAGGAGACATTCGTATCCAGCAGCAAGGGTCTGCTTTGATACTTTACCCTTCAAGAGAAAAGCTTGAAGCTTCTACCAGGCAGGAAGTACCTCTCCCTGATGGTATCATTTTGCACTTCTCATGCAACACCCCACAGGACTACTTCCTCTGAGAAGTCACCAATTGGCTTAGAAAACTTCAGCTGGGATCTGCAGTGTGTTTTCCATCCATAGCTCATGCCAGTCTGCTGCCTTCTCTCGCCTCCTCTCCCATTATATCATTCCAGGCCTTCCCTCCTGGGTGGCTGTTATCATCCCATCTCCACACCCACCCCTCCAGTTGCAATGCTCTGCCCCCTTTTTTTTTCAGTTTTCCTGTTACCTCAGTTTTTCAAAGTTAATAAAAACAGCTGCCATTTCTCTCAGTCATATTTTCCCTGAAAGGGAGGGAGGAGCAGGGGTAGGGGAAGGACGTGGGAGGAGAGGTGGGGAGAGAAAGCGCTGATCGGGATGTTACTTATTAATTAATTAATTAATGAAAAATAAATAACAAAAAATCTCTCTCAGCATGAATTTAGACATTCACTACAAATCTAGCTGGGTGCATGAAAATGCTTGAGATTCTGACCTCCTCGGAGGAGAGGATGCCTCAGAGCTGACGGATGATCTGAAGGATGGATCTGAAGAAGAGTTACAAAGTAAGTAATACCTAGGAAACCAGAAAGATTACAAAGTAACTACATCCTAGGAAACCAGAAAGGCCCCTTAAGATTTCCTCCTGTAAGGAGATGACTGGGGTTTAAGTCCCCGACCCTGCTACTTAGCAGAGCAAAGCAATCTTTCCGACCCTGGATCTGCAATATCAATACAAGGGAAGTACTTACAAGACTGTGGAGAAAGATGTACTGGTATCCTGTGCAAAGAACACTTTATAAAATTAGAATCCTATGGCCATAGCTGTGGCTACTAACTCACTGACCTGAAAAGGTTTTAAAAACATTCTAAATCAATGAATGATGTTGGCATGTTAACAAATAAAGAGTAGAAGGTATGCTTTAATCAAAACAAACTTTTTCCTGTTCCAGATAATGGTTCACCAAGCACGAGCTGTGCCTCCCTCTCTCAACAGGACAGGGCCCCTCAGCATCCTGACATAAACATCAAGGAGCATCCCTGTGTAGACAGAACAAGGTGCTGTGGTACTATCAGAGTTCATACACACTCACGTTCTAGCATGAATGCTAGAACACATTCTAGCACAGATGTGCTCTGCTCAGCACGTACATTTTCTAGATAACAGAAGTATTGGTGGAATTTCTGGACTCTTGGAGCAGTATTTCTCAGCAAAGGATTCCTAAGCCAAGTGAGATCTTTTATGTCATCATATGAGAAAAAGCTTCCTGAAAGTCTTCCCTTCCACAACTTTCCCACAACCCTGTCCCACACCAGCATTTCCAGGAAATGAGAAATGCATCAGTTTTGAAAGCAAATAACCACCGAAGGCTTCAGACTTCCCAGCTCGAATGTGACTTTGAACAAAACACTGAGCTAAAACAACTTTCTCTCCTCACAAACCCCAGGGCCTCAGCCGATGGTGACCCACTGGGAAGCACAGCCCTCTATCCTCCTTGGATGGGTGCACACATGGGGTTCAGCACCTTGGGAGTGGTGCACATCACAGATCTCGGTTTCTGGTGTCAGCGAGCACAGGGACTGTGTCCTACACTTCAGAAGGCACTTCTTCTGAGCAGGGGAAAACCAGAAAGAACTGTGGGTCTTTCCGTGGCGAAGTAGTTTCCCTAGAGTCCCAGCAGGCTCTCCAGAGCTTATCTGCATGTAGAGCCTGGGTTGGGGATCATTATAGCAACTGATTTTAGAATCTCCCAGAATGTCTGTGTCAAGCTGGATCCTTAGAACCTCTGCAGGAAGCTGGGTACTGACCCGCCCATCCACCCTACCTTCCCCTCAGTGGCTTTGCCCTAACTGTTTTGTCCTAGCTATCTCCATCAATCAGCCACCCTGCCTGACTCTCCTTTGCTTTGTTTCTGGATCAAATCCCTCTCTACAGGTATCCCACATTTCTTCCATCATGTTCAAGCATTAAGCCACACCTTACCCATCTCTGCAGCAGCCAGCATCTGCTTCTATGGGACTAAAATAAATCCAGGTTTCACTGACCTTTTCACCTCAGTCACCTCTTTATCTGTTTCTTAGCTTCATCACCTGCCTTGTTCTCTTCTCAGGTGTCAGGCAGGCCACCTGCCACTGCATACATGTGTGATGCATGTGTGTGAGACTGCTTGTGTGTGAGACCATATGGGTTTGGGACTACATGTGCACGAGACTGCATGTATATGAGTGTGAGACTGCATTGTATAAGACTGCATTGTGTGAGACTGCATGTGTGTGAAACTGTATGTGTATGAGACTGCATGTGCGTGAGACTCATGCATGTGAGTGTGAGACTGTATGGGTATGAGACTGCACTGTGTAAGACTGCATGTATGTGAGACTGCATGTATATGAGACTACATATATGTAAGATTATATGTATGTGAGACTTCTCAGTACTGACTCATAACAATACTACAGAGTCATAGGTCCCTGAATGTATTGTTTCCATTTTCCACCTTTCCCCCCGCTTTCTGCTAAGGATTCTTAGTCCCTATTACCATATCTTTAAGTCCTCTGGTATTTTTCATCTGAATAATCTTAGTTTGTACTCTATATATTTCTTCTATTTACTGGCATTGCTATTTCCCTAATCGAGTCACCTTTTTATTACAGATATTGGTTTGGGGCTTTTTGGTTATTGTTGTTGTTATGCAAGTTTTCATTTGCTTTTTGGACTTATTTAATACCATTTCTGTTAGATGCCCTACATGGGCCTCATTATCATTTCTTTACATCTTTAACCGAATTAAAACAAATATGTGTAGTCTTTATCTCCTGGTTCCATTATCTCTGAGATCTGTGTTTGTTTCTACTTAAGAGCTTACCTCTTGATTTAAGAGGCTATATTTTCCTGTCTATGAATGTCTAGTAATTGTAACCACATGTTGAATGCACTGGATGTGAACTTACTGTATTTCTGAATTTTGTTGCATTCATTTAATTTTAAATCGTGTCTAGTAAAGCAGTTTGGTCATCACGGTCCTCTGAAAGCTGTGTCCTGAGGCACTGAGGCCTTTTTGCATGTTTACTGCACCCTGTGAACATCCCTACTCAGTTTTCCAATTGCTTAGAGTGACAGGTCTAATCTAATGCTGGTTACCCCGCTCTGGGTGCTCCTGAGTGTTTTGATGTTAATCATGGTATTCTCAAGATCACTTAGGAGATCAGTGTTGTACCCAGAATCCAGTATTCCGCACATGGAATCATGTCCAGTCACTTACTGACTATAGCACCCTGGTCTAGTGATTGAACCTCTGTAAACCTCCGGTCTTCCATTTGAAAATATAAGAATGATAACAATACTTGTCTCACTGGGGTTTGAAGAACAAACCAATGAGTAGAAGTGCCCATGATGGTGACCCCCACAGGACAGAAGCTTTGCTAGCCTGTAGGGGTATGTAAGGTGCGAAGGCCCTTTTCAGTTGGCCTCTGAGGCATGCTTACTCTCCCTGTGAATGCATTCTCAGTATGTGGTACATGCTTAGCTACAGGCACTACAACAAGGGCAGTAGGAGAAACAAAAGCCATGACCTCTTCCCAAAAGACCACCAATTATGGGAAGCACCCCTAACCCAAATAACCAACAAACAAGGACATGCCATTGTTTAAAAAAATGGTTCCCCCAGAGATCCCAGCTACACGTTTGATCTCTAGTAGACTGACAGCAGTATAAGGAGGTAGCGGAACCTTTTAAAAGGTGCGGGCTGGAAGGAGAGAGTCACACCATAGAGGACATGCCCCCTACAGAACTGCGGGACCCTGGGGGTGCTACCTTCCTCTTACTTTGTTCCTCGGGAACATGGTCAGAGGTGTAATTATATATCAGCTTAGAAGAGGGATCAGAAAATTGATGAGAAAGACATTTGTGGGAAATAAACAATGGAAGATCTCTCCAAATGGTCAGAGGACATGAAGTCACTTAGATTTCATGTAACTGCTATCAACCTCTTTCCCTGACAATCTCTGTCATTTCTCCATGAGCCTGGGAGCAAAGTGGCTGTGGCGGCAGGGTTAGAAGCTACACACACACAGTAACACAGACTTCCACCCACCAGCGCTGACCAGAGTACAACCTGCTGTTGACGGCCACATCCGCCAACAGCAGAGACCAACACTGAGCAGCCAACATGGCAGCATTTCCTGAGGTGCCTAGCGGGCAGCTTGGTGCCATGTTCACTAACTTGGCCCACTTCCGGTGAAGCGAAGTTTGACATTTTGTCTTCGCTGGCCCAGTTATTCTTGGTGTGGCTTTGCCTGACCTGTGTGTGATGCTTCAGCCAAAATAAAACCACCCACGGACTCAACAGGATGTCCTATTTCCCCATCTTGCTATTCCACACAGCATTGCTCCTGAAAAAGGAACTTGTTTTACAAAGAAGTGCGACAGCGAGCCAGTGCTCACAGTGACCTTCCATGTCCCCCACCATCCTGGAGCAGCTTGCCTGGAAAAAGATGGTGAAATGGACTTTTTTTTTTTTTTGGTTCTTTTTTTCGGAGCTGGGGACCGAACCCAGGGCCTTGCGCTTCCTAGGTAAGCGCTCTTCCACTGAGCTAAATCCCCAACCCCTGAAATGGACTTTTAAAGATAGAGTTAGAATATGGACAAGTGGCAAGAGCCTGGAGGCCTGGGCAGATTCTTCAAAGGGCTGTATCCTCTGCATCAATATCCAGCATGGAATCTGTATCAGCATCCTACATTATAAATTCTGCATTACCATCCTAGATGTACTCTGCATCAGCACCCTATATGTACTCTGCATCAGTACCCTACATGGATCTTACATCAGCATCCCACATGTGTTCTATATCAACACCCTACATCTTACATTCTGCATCAGCATCGACATGTGGTACGGTTTCCTGCTTCAGCCAGGAGGGAAAGTCAAACTGATACAACCCGTCATCATTCATTGGGACCCACGAACTACTTGTCTACATCTTATACCCATTAATATATGCTTGCCACCCATATATATTTATTCCAAATGGAGAACTTCTGTCAGGTATACAACAAGTATTCCATTGAACTAGATGTGAAGACTTCAGATTTCCTTTGGCCACTTCAGACTTCTGATGCCCGAAAGTCAACCAGCTAAGAAAGCAGTTACACTGCACCCAGGAATGACCGGTCTGGACTACCAGGGAGAAACTGGGCTGCTTCTCCACAAAAGAGTATGTCTGGAGTGTAGCAGATTTTTCCATGTGCTGTGATTAAGAGCAGTAGAAAATGACAACAACCCAATCCAGGCAAGATAATAAATGCCCTACAGCCCTCAGAAATGAATATGTGGGTCACTCTTCCAGGTAGAGAAACAAGTCCTACTCAGGTACTTGATGAGGGTGGAGGAGGTACAGACTGGGAAGGTAGCTATAAATACCAGTTAAATGGGAAGGGGGGTTATAACCACCATTTTTACACATGTGCACTTATACACATACCTTAAGCAGAAGGATGCTTCCCCCTACTACCTTATCATGTAACATGACATCCATTAGATAATATCCGCAATTAACTGTTATAAATTTAGATTATCACACTTAAGCTACAGAATACAGAAAGTCTAAGTGTTCCCCAAGAGCCCTCTGGGACACAGAGATGGCTCAGTGGTCAGCAGTGTCCACTGCCTTGCACAGGATAAAGTTCAGTTGTCAGTACCCACATGATGGTTCAGAGCTGTCTGTGACTGCACTTCTGGGGGATCTGATGCCTCTCTGACCTCCTTGGGCTCCTTCCTGTACATATGTATACACTCAGGCCCACATATATGAACATAAATATATATATATGTAAAGAAGATTTATTTAAATATATTTAAATGCATATTTAAATATATAAATATATATTTAAAGGAGATTTTGTCATCTGTTCTGGAAGAAAATGGTGTGCTTTTTTTTATTACAAGTGGTACGCTGTGTCTTATTAAGAAGAATTATGGGGCTGGGGATTTAGCTCAGTGGTAGAGCGCTTACCTAGGAAGCGCAAGGCCCTGGGTTCGGTCCCCAGCTCCGAAAAAAAGAACCAAAAAAAAAAAAAAAAAAAAAGAAGAATTATGACCTCGTTGCTTTTTTTAAATTTGGAAATTAGAGCAAGGACTCAAGGGGCTTCTTCAATGGTGCTTCTTTGACCTATGCACTTGCTAGCTAGCACCTGAGACTCAAGAGAGACTGGCTGCAGACTTCACTGTTAATGGAAATGCATCAAGGAACATGAGGGCATGGTTGAATAAAATCACTGATAAAACCATTGCCATTATATGGTGATCAGCAAGAGGACCTTGAGTTGAGATGGTGGTAACAGCAGTTGGGGAGTGGACAAGAGGATAAAAGTAGCAGGGCTTCCTGATAGAGTTGATGGCAGAGATAAGGTGGCGTGCTAAGGATTGATGCCTGTCAAGGAAGGGCATGTTTTGTGACCAGGGAAGAGGGTCTGATTCATGCGCTGCGATTTGTGGGGAAGCTAGTCTGAGTGGCTTGGGAACTGTGGGGTCAGAACATTAAGATGTCAGAGCAGGGCTGGAGAGATGGCTCAGAGGTTAAGGGCACTGACTGCTCTTCTAGAGGTGCTGAGTTCAATCCCAGCAACCACATGGTGGCTCAATGCCATCTGTAATGAGATCTGATGCCCTCTTCTGGTGTGTCTGAAGACAGCTACAGTGTACTTATATATAATAAATAAATAAATAAATCATTTTTTTAAAAAAGGCGTCAGAGCAAAAAGTCTAGTAAGCATCAGAACATATGACCTCAAAAGTAAGCTTTATAGATGTCAATGTAGAAGTTGTCGGTGTTTAAGGCAATGTCAGAGAAAAACCATAAAGTGATAAGGGGGAAAAAACTTAGCATAATACCTAGCCCAATGTTTTCAGTCATGGGCCGACAAGCGATGGGGTGATGTAAGCTGGAGGTCACAGGAAGAGCAGTGAGGGTGTGCATAGATAAGCAGGGGCAGCTTTGGCTTTTAGTTTGCACATCAGCCTTGGGGAAACTCTTAAAGAGGAAGAACAGTGCCTTGTGGATGCTCGGCCAGAGAAGCCCGTGGATGGGGCACTGATAGGTGTTGTGGCGGTGCTCCTTGAGTGGGTATATAATAGAAAGTGAGAAATGGGTGACCGGAAGTAAAAAGTTTCATCCTGTGATGACCCAGTGACGCTAATGTGGCCAAATCCAGTGAGTGATATATTTGCTGTCTTCTTACTTTCTTCACTAAAACCTAAAACTCAGCTGAACACCTTACGCGTGTCTGCAGGCAAACAGTTCCTAGGCGACTCCCCTCCATTTCATTTTCTGCCTTCTGCTATTTTCTATTAACCTGTGAGAAAACCCCAGGTCTTACCCAGTTCAGCGCCCACTCTGCAGCACAGTGTCCACATGCGCATGCTCACTCTGTTGCCTAGTCTCCTGCGCATGCTCACTCGTAGTCCCCACACAAGACCACACTTACCTTGGGATTTCACCCCTGCCGGGTAGGTGCATCTCTTCTTCATCCCAGGCACTTCTTCCTCTCCCCCAAAGCCTCTATGTCTGTCTATTTTAAAGACCGCGCATACCGCCGCTTGCTGGAGCTAGCAAGCTAGCATATCCCAGTCTTTTCTCCTTGCTTAGCATTGTTCTCTATTTCTAGTTCCCTATAGCTCAGAATCTGATGTCATTTTCTACTTCCTCTTACCTCCCTGCTTCCTGACTCACCCACCCTGCTTCCTTTCCTGTGTAGCCATACAGGGAAGCTTCCTGCGTGATCCTACTATTCTATGGTCTTAGACGCCACATCCAAGGTCTCATGTACAACATGCAAATCCAGAGACACGAGCCAGGCTCCTCCATAGTGCTTTCTCTAAATCGTCTTCTTTAATGGTACTACTGTACTGCAGTGTGGTAGGTGGCTTAAGACAGAAAGGGGAAGAGTGAAGAAAATAAAAGAATGACTAACGCCATCCAATGTGTTCAACTTTTGACTGCTTGGGAACTCTGTGCACTTAATTCCCTGAGGTACTGTCCTGAGAAAATTTCAGAAATTCCTGCCAAACTTGGCTTTAGAGCACTGTGATTGACCACAATGCTGTATGTTAGGAAGAATGACCAGAAACCCAAAGAGTAGGCCAAGTTCATTCCTTTGTAACAGAATTAAATTACCAGTAAGTCTGTGGTTTTAATTCCAAAAAGCTGTGTCATCCACACCAATCTCGAGAGTTCTATGAAGCACATATTTTTCTAAATGTATATTGTGAAGTAATATGGTTAATGTTTCCTTTTTACCTTATAAATTACTTACTGTTCTTTCTATAGTTATTTTCTTGTTCTTTTGCAGAGTTGTTTCTGTTACAGATAGCTCTTTAAAGGGATGCCTCTACTCTAAGCAATTTAATCTTTATGAACCAATTGTCACTCACCAATACAATACCTCTTATGTCTGCTCCAGTGTTTTGTCCAATATATATGTTTATATTCATATACATGTATAATACACATATATATGTCTATATATGTGTATATATATTCATATATATACATGACATATATGTGTGTGAGTCTGTGTGTGTTTGTGTGTGTGTGTGCGTGTGTGTGTGTGTTGACTGGAAAGTTGAAAGTTAACTTAAAGTCAAGTGATACCATTGATCTGCATGTCATTCAGGCTTAAAAACTACATTTCTTGGTTTAATTTTCCATTGAGCTGCTCGTGTAGTCTAAAAACTCTGGACACCAGATTTTTTTACATTTCTATTACCCATGAAATGTATCAAAATGGCATCCCATTGCAGCTATATGAAATGTCCGGATAGCTTTTCTTATCTGTTTTTAAGTCGATTGTTTTCTGAACATAAAATGGTGCATACAATATATAAAGATTTAAAAATGGATATAAACCACATCATAAAACATAACACAATAACATAGGACATGTATCATAACATATGATAACTCCATAATAATAAACTCATATTGACTTAAATGTAAGATCAAAGAGGGAATAAAAATCCATGGCTCTGAAGGAACCTGATCATGAGATAACTCCTTCCCCTCAGCCCAGCCTCTGCTAAGGGTCAAGAATCTGTCACTGTTGAGACTCAACCTTGAAGAACTAATGCGGTGAGATCCTGGACTGTGATGATCTTTCTCAGATATAGGCAGGATCTAGAAATGACTTCGGCTCCCATGCACAATGAGCTTATACTTGGAAGCTGACTTCAGGTGTCATCATTAGCATTAGGCTTGTTCCCATTAGACCACATCTGACTTGGACCTTCAGCCAAACACCCTGCTGTGCCCAGCTCCTTCCTGAAAAGGAACGCCTACTCTCTACCTACACGTCAGACCATAGAGTGTAAGCTGCACTTCGCACGGCTGCTCACCTCTCCAGCACTGGGTATTGCTTTCCACATAGCCATGAAGTACTAACTCAGATGATCTCTTGAGGAACAACAACCTGGACCTCAGAAGTGTGGAAGTTTCCACATGGCCTCTACACTTGAGATTCTTTTTTTTTAACATCATTACATGTGCCTTGACCTTGAGTTTCACCCATGTCCATTATTAGATTCTTTGGACCCTAACAGTACTGCTCTTAACCAGCCTTGCGCTTCATCTGAATAGACTTGGGTATTTGGCTTCTGACTGATAAGTCAGGAGGCATCTGCTGTCAGTCAAAATACGCAATCAGTTTTCATAATAAGGCTGAACTGGAGGAAAAGGAAAGCAGAAATTTCCACCCCTTTCCTTAAATACAAGCCTGGAATTCTAAGCCCTGTCCTGATTCAAAGGCTTGGTCCTAGTTACAAGAGGGGAAAGTTGGGGAAAAGAGTGTAATAACCCCCCCCACTTTAGTAAGGAGCTCCTCACCCAGGCTCATGAATGACAGGAGCCCCCCCCCCCCGTGGGACCCAAAAAGAAGCAGAGAGGAGGTCTTGGCAGTCTTCGATGCTCTCTAAGCCATTGGGATTAAAGACGGCTTCTTTCTATGATTGTCATATGGGCAAGGAAGGTCATACTTCCTGCTGCAAGGTCAGAGAAGCCCCTGCTAGCCCTCTCTTCCAGAAGAGAAGGAGCCTGTGTTTTTCTCAAATACCTCAGCCAGGGGTTGGCACAGTTAACAAATCAAATACATTACTACAACTGAGACAGTCCAGTCTCCTCCTAATCTCCAGCAGCACCCAGTCACAGTCTACAAATGAACCAAAAGAAACTGAACAGCAAATCAACGAGCAATATAATACTGTCTGTCCCCGTCCCCTCAGAAGTCAAACTTAAGGGCTCCTATATCATTAAACTACAAAGGAGAAATAATTGCAGATTAATGTACTTTGAAATAAAGACCAATGTTATCTCCTCCTCTGGGGTTTCCTTGTGAATCTCAGGCAGATGAGCCTTGAACTTCCTCGGTCCATCTTAGCCCTACTCAGGTTATTTCAGGCAATTCCATGCTCTGTGTATTCCTTTACCCAGGAACCCCAAGCATCAAACCCACGCATTTCCAGGGAAGCCAGCCAAGCCCAGGTTGTGTCATAAGTTGTTGTGTTGTAAGTTACCATAATCATCAAATGACTGAATACCACACCAGGATACCAGGGAGACACATGCCAGATTACTTAGCTCCAAACCTCTGGCCCTGTGGTCACTAAAGTGGCCAATATACAAACTTGTTTATACTTCATATATATTGTTGGTTCCTTAGCATTGAACTGGAAGCCAGCAGAACTACGTATTCTTTCCATGAAGCAGTTTGTTGCTTAGCGACACCAGAGGGCACTTGATGCTACTTAAACAGTTAAATCACCAACTAAAGAAAAACACAGAAACATAAATCAAAGTAAAACAGCGTGGTGAGCATGAGGAGTTGTTTGCTCCATAAGGCAAGACTCAGGAACTTGGTTGATCTTAGCGTGGAGACAGTGCATGGCAATTGCTTGTCATTCTGTGCTTGCCCATGCATAGCCATAAAAAACACTGAAGTTATAATAAAAGTTACACACTTGTATATATGAAATTCATGAATAAAGGGGATCAGTCGTAAGCTCTGAGAGCCAGGGGCCTACATGTTCCAGACAAACACCTTCTAAAAGCCCCAGAAAAATTGCTCAACTGAGGGAAAGAGCATGGACAGGACACACTAAGAAAAGGCAACATGTCTTGTCAAGATACCAGGGTGGTGGCCCTTACTCTCTGTCATTTATCTCTGAGCTATACTCTAGTAGGAAGTCTACTCTACAGAGGGTGAGTAGGACATGGCGCTTACCACATTCCAGAGAGGGTCGGATTTGTACCTTACCTTTGAGCTTAAAAGAGCTGTTTTTGGAAAAAAAAAAAACTCTCAACCACATAGAACACAAATTATGTCAATCAAAAAGTTTCCAGGTGCATGATAATAGAGACACTGGGGAAACAAAGGCCTACCCAGACAGCATGGGCATGCCCTGGGTGTGTGGACCACTGGGTGGGACATCATAGGTGTCGCAGTCAAACTTCCCTCTGGATGGCTACACATTTCAAAATCGGTGGGCGGTGTGACTTGCCAGTCCCTCAAAAAGCTGTAGCCTGCTTCCCACCTGGGGATCACAGGACAAAGCCTGGAGTCGGCAGTGTGTGGGATAATGGAGGAGAAGCCATTTATTTTTCTCCTTATTCTCTGTCTTATCTACCAGTAGTTATAAGTGCCACCTACCATTTTCTGCTCCATCATCAGCAGTGGGTAGGGCAGGAGGTAAGAGCTGGTCTCCTAAGTGTCCTGCCCACACATGGTTCCTCCCCATAATAGAAAAGGGAGGCTCCCTGTTGGGGGAAGACTTCTGGGTTTCACTGCCTACCCACGGCCCTACTGAGTGAGAGAAGTACTCTCTGCCTTGCAGCCTTAGGTTGTTCTAGACCGCCATTTACATAATTTCTGGTAAAGACTGGTTTCAGGAACCCAACCTGTGGGCTCCGCCCCCTGGAGGCGGCTGTTCTTTTATCTCAGAACAGATAACGAGTCTGATGACCTTATCACATAATAAGTTAACTATCTTTTGGGGGTCAAATAAAAGAAATGTGCACACACACACACAGACACACACACACGCACATACACAGACAGAAATACACAAACACACACAGACATACACACACACACATACACACACACAGAAATACACCCACACACACACACATACACAGACACAGAAATACACACACACACAGACACACACACACGCACATACACACAGAAATACACACACAGACATACACAGACACACAGATACAACACATACACACACATACACATACACAGACACAAATACACACACACACAGACATACACAGACACACACACACGCACATACACAGACACAAATACACACACACAGACATACACAGACACACACACACACGCACATACACAGACACAAATACACACACACACAGACATACACAGACACACACATGCACATACACAGACACAGAAATACACACACATGCACACAGACATGCACAGACACACAGATACAACACACACACACACAGACATACACAGACACACAGATACAACACACACACACACGCACATACACAAACACAAATACACACACACAGACATACACAGACACACAGATACAACACACACACACGCATACTCAGACACAAATACACACACAGACATACACAAACACACACGCACACAAGGAAGAAGAAAAAAAAAACTTCAACAAGAGGATTTCCTAAACAAGAGGAAATCCTAAAAAGTTTTGTACTGTTTCTTACCTGGAGACTACAGAGGGATGGCACTTTTTAAGCAAAGTTAGAAGCCCGTGACACTGCTCAGTTGGTAGCTAGCCTTTGCAGAACAACAACCTGAACTAGAACCTCAGAACCCATGTAAAAAATAAAAAAATGGTTTGCTGGTACAGACATAATCCCGGTGCTCGAGACAAAGATGGGGAGAGTCCAGGGGCTCCTGGCCAGCAAGCAGACTAACCTACTTAACTGGCTACAGGATAATGAGAAATCCTGTCTCAAAAAAAAAAAGAAAAAATGGACATCCCCTGATGAACTATACCTGAGGTTCTCCTCTGCCTCCCACATCATGTCGATGCACATATTCCCCTACACCCCAACACATAAATACACATGTACACAAACATGTGTAAATCAATAAATGTCGAGTACCTCTGGAAACTGGGTGATGGCTCTAGGGTCAGCACCAGTAGAACCAGCATGGCCTGCTTTTCTTCTTAAGTTGTGGAGGTCTTGTGGATATGTTAAAGAACAGACAGGCTTTACAGGAACAAAGCACACTAAAGGGCAGAGTATTTATTGTTATAAAACATAAAGGAAGATGCATTAGGCAGAACTGATCATGACCTTGGTGCCCAAGACAGTGAAGAAAGAAATAAAAACTCAAGGGAAACATGTGGTGATGCCCATGCAGAGACCACAGCACCGAGGAAAGCAGGAGGTTCTCTCCTTGCCCAAAGATGGGTTCAGCACACCCTGTCGGGGAAATTTTGCTTGGAACTGTGCAGGTGACTGTAGTTCTTGGGCACAAGGGGCTAAAACAGAATCGTTCTAAGTTCCTCTGGTGTGTTTCAAGGTCTCCGAGGCTGCAGAATTGATCACGTGCTCTGAACGTGCCCGGAAATTGTGGAGGAAGATTTTCAAACCTCCTAGAAGGAGAAATAAATCCCCATGTTCAAGGAGAATAGGCAGCCCTGAGCCACGGAGATGAGATCATTGCCTTTGAGAATGTGTTTTAGGAAAAACCCAAGGAAAATGGATGTGTTTCAAAACTATAGGTATTGTCCTAAAATTAAAAAAACTACTTGACAGCCACAAAGCATGGAACAACTATTTTTTTACAGAAAGCAGGCATAGCTAGAAAATGTTTAGGCTCCCTCAGGGTGGTACCTCTAAGAACAGGAAGGGCAAGATGGTGCCCAGACCAAGTGCCATCAGCTCTGGTGCACTTGAAATGTTAGATAAATGTGCACACTTTGGTGTGGATTCACTTTAGGACATGCTAACATTTACAGTACTAGTTGGAAAACATGCTTTGAGAAGTTGAGCTCATGTCCTAGTGATTTACAATCTGTCGCTGCCCATAAGAATGGAGTAAAGCCTTCGGGGGACTGAAGTGTCCTCCTGAAAAGCAGGAGATGCTTGATCTTGAACATGCCCAATGGTTCTGACATCCCGGATGAGGCATCTGTTAGCTCCACCCAGACTGATGCTTCTGTGGTTGTTTTAGAGACTCCATGGAGCTATTTTACTCATGCAGTTAAAGGCATATTTTTAGCTCTCTTTTTTTTCCTTCAGATCTCCTTTTCTTGAGGTTGCCCGCAGCTATGCAAATTCTATTACATCACATCATCTTCAGTTCTCTGACCTACCCCTGAGTTAACCTGCAAGAAGGGAATCTCTAATCCGCCAGTTAGAACAGGAAATATAGCTCTTGGCCACACTCAACTGGAACAAGCCAGTCAGACAGATGAGCTGTGCTAGAACTCGAACAGGGTATAACAGTGGTATAGTCTGTGACAGTATTCAGCTTCTCCAAACCTCTGTTAACTAATCTGTAAAATGGACATTACCATTATCATTGATATGTGTCTTAGTTCGGGTTTTACTGCTGCAAACAGATACCAGGACCAATGCAAGTCTTATAAAGGACAACATTTAGTTGGGGCTGGCTTACAGGTTCAGAGATTCAGTCCAATATCATCAAGGTGGGAACATGGCAGCATCCACGAAGGCATGGGGCAGGAGGAGCTGAGAGTTCTACATCTTCATCTGAAGGCTGCTAGCAGAATACTGGCTCCAGGCAACTAGGATGAGGGTCTTAAAGCCCACACCCACAGTGACACACCTACTCCAATAAGGCCACACCTCCAAATAGTGCAACAGTAGTTCTTCTTTATAACACGGCAGGAAAAGTGTTGAGCCAGAGATGTTTTCAATCAACCTTTATCCATTTCTTCTGCTTCTATGACAAATTACCCCAGGTCAACTAATTCATGAAGTATATAGATAATTCATTTAGCTCAATTTTTAGAGGTCCACATCACACTGGTATGTCTGTAGAAGAGCGTCTCCAGGAAGATGCTAATCTCTCTTACAACCCAAAGATCTTGTCCCACAAGAGTTGGCACTCCCTTCAGACAAGACATAATCACCTTGTTGTTGTAAAAATATAATAAATAAAAAATTATTGGTGTCTTTTACCCCGCTAGGTCCGCACCACGGTGCCCCAAGATATCTGCTAGATATCTTGGCGGAAACACATCCCAGCCGCACACTTTCCTACACGCAAACCCTCACTTAAAAGAACACACAACACAATAATCTTTGACCCAATTGATAAGATATAATTGCCCACTTAAACATACAAAGCCCGGGACCATCCATCCCTTAAGAACATTGATAACAACCTGTAAATACACAGAGCAGAATCTTAACATCACCTGCCATGGCTTCTCCCCTCTCTCTCACCTATCTCTCCTTTCTCTCCTGTCTCCTTCAAACTTATCTCCCACCCATCCTTCCTTCTCCTCCAATGACAGGCCTCCTTCTATCCTGTACCTGCCCCTCACCTGTACTTTACATATTCAATGGGGAGGTGGTTCTGGTGAAGTCACCTGAGTTCTGAGCATGTGACTAGGCAGCTGTCCTTGGGGCAGTGAAATTAGCATCAAAATACAGATAACTTCAGGACAAACCACAACATCACCTCTTCTTAAAGGCCCACTATAGGGTTATGGGGTCCCATGTCCACTCCACCACAGGGCTCACTCTGGGAGGTGAGCACTCAGATAGGTGGGACTCCGGAAATTAACAACACTTACCCCATGCCATTGCCGGGCAGGTGTCGAGCTGTGGTAAGCAGCAGGCAGGTGTCTGGTAAGCAGCAGGACACCACTCCAGGAGTGAGAAAGCACAGCCTGAGGTGCAGGACACAGCAGGAGCTGTCTTGGGGGTCACCAGGGCCTGCAAGGGGCCTGGGGCCATTGGGTCCTCAGGCTCTTGGGCATCCAGGTGCCACTGGGGTGCCACGGAAGAGCTGGGAACAGAATGGGGCCCATGGGCTGAATCTAGCCCAGGGTCAAAGGAGAAAAAGGGGACTCTGGCTGGTCCCACGAAGAAGGTCCTTGGTTTGATAGTGATGGGCTGCAGGCTTGGTGGTAGAGGTAGCTGGGAGCTTATGGAGGCCTCCTGCAGGAGATTAGACAGCAGCTCCATAGGGGAAGGCCTTCTTTATGGCTCCCCACAAACAGTCCATGGTCTTAAGACATTTATTGTCATGGTGGAAAATGGATGAGTAAAACTGCACCCTACTTCTCAGGGTGGACCTGAGATTAAATACCTTTTGCAAGGAGGAATGTCTGAGAAGGAAAGTTCATTGGCTAAGCCCCCAGGCCTTTAGGCCTCATTATAATGGAGATCTGTCTTGAACCTATATGACCTGTGGTCTTGCCCTCTACCAGTGGAGGGACTTGGGGAGTTGCCATTACGTGACTGTTGGTCACAAATCTATGGAGGGCTGTAGGCTCGTGATGGGCCTGGTTTCCTAGGAGTCAGGCAAGTGCCTACAGTCCATCAGGTTCACTGGGGTTTCAAACCTCCTCAACCGGGAACCAGGGTGCCTTTCACTGTCCCACAGCCTCTATATTATCACAGAGAGAAATTGTCCTGATGGGGGTTTTGGTGGAGTTGAACTCAAACTGTAGCATGATCCTAGGGAATAGAGAGTCCTAGGAAATAGGCAAATGAACAGGGAGGAAATGGCGTCTCAGAGCCATAGTTTGAGTCCTCAAACGGCGCCACCAACAGGAAGTAGATGTTCAAATACACAGCCCTATAGGGAATGTTCCTCACTGAGAACACCACACTGAACTGGATTTGCAGGACCATCAGATAAGCCATCCCCTGGGAGAGTTCCCTTCACAGCAGCTCACTGTATGCCCTTCTGGCTTCAGTCCAAGTCCTCTCTGCAGCTGCCTCGCCAACCATGGAAGACAATGGCCTCTCATTTGCACAAAGCACCCTCAGCCTGGCAAGCCCATCTGCCAGACTGAGAGCAGCAAGAACAGACCTGCATGCAGAACTCTTGTCTCCAAAGCAGAAATCAGCTTGGGCGTAGACAGCTACTATTTACGTTTTCCAACACGAGTTCATGTTCAACAAGTGGAGTTGGTTTCAGAGACATGCTAATGGCTGATACTTGAAATATATTGATGGGAAGTAGCTTGTGGATTTATACGGATGAAAGACAAGGGTGCAGGCTTCTTCCTATGCCCCTTTTTGATTACTCCTAAGCAGCAAGAGTCTTTGTTGAAGCTGAAGAATCGGAAGGGCTGAACTTCCTTATTTCTCTCTAAGCACAGAGAGGGCTTGTCTCTGAAGCTACTTTGTGTGATACAAGAAATTCCAGATGGTAAAGAGGGCAGAGAGAAAAGATGAGGGAGAGAGAGAGATAAGGAAGAAGGAGATGAACAGGGAGGGAATGGCGTCTCTGAGTTCATTCCTGTCCTTTATCCCTTTGCTCCAAGATGTAAGAGGAAACCGTCCAGCAGCGTCATATGCCACAGTTCTCTAGAAGCTTTCAAAATATAGAATAGGGAATCCGTCGATCTTGCTCTCAACAGTTCACACCATGGCTTACCAACTGTCTCCGTCTTACCAGGGGAGACCTTCAGCAACTTCAGGAGTGAATTAGACAGCCAACTCCAGATACCACAAGCCCACAGGAAAACTCATCCCTAAAATTCTGTTTCTACAGAAATACTCCTGATACCAAAGTCAGCATTAGGTGGAGTTCTCTAAAAGAACTGAACTAATAGAGTGGGGGGGGGGTCTGAACCTGAGGATTCGTGACATATTTTAAATAAAGGAGTCAGAGAAGCATCCAAAGAGAACGAGACATTCTAGCAGAACCAAAGAATGCCAGTGAGTTTAGCACAGACAAGTATAGCTCATCCCCGACTAGCTTACAAATAATTGAGACTCAGTCTCTGGTTATTTTATTTGGCTTTGTTCATTACCAGAGGTAACCCCCAATCTACACTTCTCACTGCTGGCCTGGCCACCTCCCCAGCCGTATACCCCAGATACTTGCTGCTTCTCCTAGCCAGGTGCTCCTGGTCCATCTCCCTTCATGGTGGCTTCCTCCTCTCTTTCCTCCTCCTTCTCCTGGTCTCTCCTCTTCCAGCCAGGTGTCTCCAGACCCACCTACCTCTAATTCCTCCAGTAATTGGCTATAGCCAACTTTTTATTTAATCAATGGTTTTAAATTGAGGAATGAGGTTTACACAACAAAAGCTTGTCCACGTGAGAATTCACTCTAAGGCCTAGACCTTCAGGTATAAAGTTTAGCATTCCAATATGCAGCAATAGACCTAACCTCATCAGGGAGCACGTTACACTATCCCCAAGGACTGGCACTTAAGCACAGTGACAAAAGCAGAGGGATACTGTTCCAGGCACTGCTTAAGGTGCAGAAGGGAGTCTCCAGGAGATGGAGGTATTTTTGTTAGAAGAAAATACTTAGAAGTGTTTTAACACCTGGCAGTTGGAATCGACAGGAGTGAAACCTACAGTCATGTTACCATATTGGGGGGGGGGTTCCAAATAGAACACAGGTGATTACATTCAGACCTTAGTGCAAGGAGATGGAGGACCAGAGGAATGGCTTCCAAGTGAGGCTGGCTGCTGTGGGGGAGCCCTTGCTGGCTCGTATGAGAATGTTATGAACTTTTTGGTTCTGTTAAAGTGTGAACCTTTAGAGATTTGGGGAGTTTGATCTAAAATCTTACTTACTAAAAAGATCACACTGGTTCAACCATCTAGAGATGAGGGGAGAAGCCCAGAACTCTAGCTTTAGGAGTCATTAGGATGTTCATTCATTCTGTAATTCATAAAACTACATGAGATCAGCAGGAAAGAGAAGGTTGACAGACACAGTCCTGGGGCACTCAGAAGGAAAAGAAATAACAACGGGTACAGAGACAGACTGTTGAAAGTGGAAGAAACCCAGCAATGGATAGAGTCTAGGAACCAAGTAAGAAATAACTTCAAGATGAAAGGATTGACCAACCACAGCAGATGATGAAAGTGATCCAAACATTGGATTAAAACCTTGAATTTATCAACGAATACTGTGAAAACAAGAGTTCGAAGGAAGCTTGGGGTGAACTGGTCTAAACTAGTTTTAAGGGCAAGTGGAAGAATAATTTAAAATAACAAGTATATGAAACTATCAGTAAGTCCCAGGGCCCCGTGTGTGGAATTCTCTCTCTCTCTCTCTCTCTCTCTCTCTCTCTCTCTCTCTCTCTCTCTCTCTCTCTCTCCTTCTCTCCCTCTCTTTCTCCCCCCACCCTAGATTCCCCCCCCCACACACACACACAGATTAATGCAGCTCTCAGACCTCATCAGAGAGGTTTCTTTGGGCAGCGGAGAGTGGTTAATGCAGAAATACACAAACTGGTCAATGAGCAGAGAGCAAATGTCAGGCGAGTGTTCAGCCACAAATGGAATATCTAAACTACTCCCTTCTCAGTCCCTGACCCTGAAGTGGGCAATTCTGTGGGATGGCACACTCCTGCAATTATATGCTGCTGCACGCCCAAAGAAATGGGGACTGGTGCATCATGGGTGAACCCATCCAAGCCGTGACCAGAATAAGCTTCTCAATTTAATTGTCTCGTGTATATTCTATAGGAGCAAACATCAAATTACCCCCATATTAGTTACCAATGGTGCCAAAGAGCAATTTGCATACACCCACCTGACACTGGAAAGTGCTTCTTTGAAGAGAAAATGTGAAAACGTTTAAGGGGGGGAAAAAGCAAATGCTGAGTTAGCTGTGGTCTATAGTAAGTTGCTGTGAATCTCTTGTAGTGCCTAATTTGAAATTTAACTTAATCATAAGAATATATGTATACGAGAGGCTAAAGACGTGGTTCAAAGGTTAAAAGCACTGGCTATTCTTCTAGAGGAAGTAGTTCAGTTCCTAGCACCCACATGGCAATTTAGAAACTCCTAGCAGGATACCCACTGTCTTCTTCTGCTCTTCAAGGGCACATGTGACACTCATAAACTCATACAAATACATAGGTACTTCACAAAAACCTTTTTAGACAACATATGTATATGAAAAGCATAGTATGTCGCAGAGAACTTCCACAGAGCTCCATACTACTCCGGTTCAGGATTCCCTGGTCCCCTTGTGAGGGACACTCAAGGAATGCACATGCACGAAAGGAAGCCACATGAAGACACAGGGGAAAGGCAACCATGGACAACAAAGATGGGGGTCCAAAACCAGCCTGTCCCTCGGTAACCTCAGAGGGAGCCAGCCCTGTCAGCTCTTCATCTTGAACCTTCATCCTCCAAGGCCACTATCAAATAAATCTGTTGTATGCCACCCAGTCTGTAATGAACTGTCATAGCAACCCAAGAAGACAGCCAGACTTAGTCTCCATGTCAGGAGATTGGAAGTCAGGTCATAGTCAGAACTCTTCCAAATTGCCACTGTCCCAGGTCTTAGAGGTGGTAAAGAAGACACTGTCTACTGCCATCTGCATTTGGTGGCTCTCGAGGGAGGGATACAGGTTTCAAGGCTGACCTCAGGACAGAGTTTTGTTTCCACTGAGGCGGCGCTGCAGCCATTGGCATCATGGCTTCCATGGATTCACTCCGTCTTGCCACCAACCGCACTATCCAAATTCTCACAAGCTCACCACAGAAACATGCTACTTTAGTCATCATGAATCATCTGCCTTCACCCCAATGCACCGGAGCAGCGGGGAGCTGAACGCTCACAGAGAAAGTGACATGGCATGACGCCACCAGTCTCCTTAAACATGCGAGCAGACCCACAGGTACAGAGTAACTGTATTTCTTCATCCTTATCATTATGTGTGGGTGCCATGCTTACCGACGAGTTTGCTTTTGGGGAAAATAGGTAGATAAAATTTTGCCTCCGGGGTGAGCAGGAAATTGAGTGGCCCTGGGAGGAGTTCAAACAGTTAGAGAGGGCTGCAAGGCGGATGTGTGGGTTGAGAGACAGCTGGAGAGAAAGGTAGCCTCCCCTTTCTTACCCAGATGAGGAAGGAGAGGGTCCAAAGGTTGTTAACAGGAGCCTCACTAGGTAAATTACGCCCCCCAAAGGGATCTTGGATATGTACAGCCAAACACAGCCAAGCAGAGAGAAGGTGAGGGTCCTGCTTCCAGGGAATGATATGCGTGAGCTCTCCTGTCAGCTGAGCTCAGGAGAACATCAGCTGCATCAGTGAGCCAGAGATTTCCCTATCAAAGCTCAGACCCTGGGCGGGGAGGAGGTCTTCATGCTTCAAAGACCAGAAGAGAAAGGACATAGAGCCCGAGAGTAGTAACGAGGGCAAGAAAAATAGGAAATTAGGGGATGGAAATGAAAACCGAACAGAAACTAAAAGGGAGAGAGTCTTATTAGCAGGAAGAAGAGCCCAGAAGAAACAGCTACAGCCTCTAAGGAAGGCTGGTCCCAGGTGGTTCCCAGCCCACCATCCATGCAAATCCAAGTATCTCATCATGCAAACCTTATGTACCCCAATTATCTACACGAATGGTGCACCTCATCGAGTTAGGCACAGTTTAGAGTGGAGATCTGATATTCCCCCCATTCATCTTTTGAGGCCAACAGAGCAAGGTGGTTATCCTCCTTGTCCAAAGGACTATACATTTGTCAGTGGACCAGGGCAACGCTCTTCCTTGCCTTATGTCTTGCATTTATCTGGTCTTTTGTTTCTCCACTGGCCGCTAAACAAATACTGGCCAGACCTAATTTTGTATCCAGCACTGTTATGGGATATATCCATTTAATAGCTGTCCAGCCAAGCTCTCAGCAAGCACTTTGTGCTGGTGAAGTAGAGACATGACGTTAATGGAATGGCACACAAAATAACGCTGGCATAGCCAAACAGAACCTAGAGACCGAGGTTAGCAGGCTGTATTGGGAGGGAAGGTGATACACCACAGACTAAAGACATCGTACTTAAAGACATCGTACTTACCGTCATATTCCTTTCCATTCCGAACACCTTTCTGGATGTTCTGTTCAACCCAGGTGTGACAACCTCAAACCCGTGCTAAGAGCCACTTGCCTCCAATTCCTGTCTGAGGAACATCAGCCCCTGTTAGCCAGCATTTCCCACAATCCTCTGCTCCCTCCTCATTGAGAAATGTGTCTCCTTGTTCACTCCCGGCTCCTGGGCTTGCACGGCAAGCAATCCTTCGACCTCCCAGCTCCCAGTGCAGTCTTACATGGAAAAGGAGTGAGAATACCTACCTGCTTCCACTTGGACTCACCGTGAATGGCTTAGTTCTACTCCCCCCTCCACCATAGCTAAAACCCTATCTATCTGTCCTTAACCATCATGTGACACTTTGACCTCCTCCTTGTGTTCTTACTCAACTTTTCACCTAGGAACCATGCATCAGCCTTCGCCAACCCCACCACACAGCTGCCCTTGGAGCCTGGGGTCAATTTACCACGGAAGAACTGAAGTGTTCACCAAAGAGAACATGAAACTTCCTACAGCCTCACTAACAAAACCTTCTGTTCTTAGTTCTCCACTGGCACCTTCTGTCGTTGTGACCACTTCCTCCTGGTGCTCCATTCTTGGCCTTGCTAACACCCTCCCCCCCCCCCACCCTTGTTTCCATCACCTTCCCTTGAGCCTCTTCACTCTCAGGCTTCCTCATTGGTTCCTTTTTGGGTGTCAGCCTTCTTCCAAGATCTAGGCCCATTTCATTCTTGAGGGTTCCGATAGATTCTCACGACTTCAGGCTACCAATAAATGTTGATAGTTTCAAGATACGTTTCAAGGGGGGCCTTTTTTCCTCAGTCCTCTCCAGATTGGTTAACACTGCATCGGACTCTGCACCAAGCAGTCCATCTTTGTCCCTCGACTCATCGTCTCTCACAAGGACTCTAACAACAGCATCCCAATGATCCTCCATGTATAACCTCATCTCAGCGAAGTCGGTTTGGTTTCCTTCTTGAAAGCCAGCCATCACTAGTTCACACAGACCCCAGATTACTTCTTAAAGCTCTTTATGCTAAATGCCCGCCACTGCACCAAAGGATCCAAATTTGGGGAAATTATTTGTCTTCCTTGTTACTTTGTATCTTTGGTTGTTCTGGTTGCCTATGTATGGAGTATAGAGTGCCCTGCGGATATAGTAGAAATAGTATTCACCTCATCATCAGGGTCAGCTCCGTTCTCAGGGCTAAGCATGAGTTTGATCACAGGAGAAAGCCCTTTTCCCTGCTTCACCCAAAGGCAGAGTAAGAGGCGGGACTTCTCCAAATCTACCCTAAACGCCTTAAACCCTTTATTTCTCGTTCAAACTCAATTTATCTTCCTAAAATATGCTTTGCACATTAACAATCCAGTGAATATATTTCTGCTGCCTCTACCTAAGATCTCCTATACGCTCTCGAGAAAACCTTTTTTTTTCAGTGCCTGTTGGTCAGACTCTGCGCCTCTCTCTAGCTTGGATTAGTTCCCCCGTGTTTATTCTATGGTGCTGTAGGTGGGACCGAGGATCTCAAGCATATAAAGTATGTGCTCCACCACAGGGTACCTCACCAGCTGTGGAATTTCCCCCGAGTCCCACATCTTGGTTACACATCTGTTGAACATGTCTTCCTTTGGTTGGGCCTGTGCTTGACATTAATATGTTTCTTCCATTTGCTTCGGGTGATCTGAGGGAGGAAGCATTGTGCAGCCCACTGATGGGTATCCGTTTGAGCTCAGAGTTGCAAAGTATCGAATTGTAGCCATGTTCTATCACATAAAGTATGGAAAACAGAACATTCACAGGGAACTCTAAGGGATAAGGATAATGCATATTAAGTAAATATATATTTATATATTCATAATGTAATATATATTCATAATGTAATATATATATATATATATATATATATATATATATATATATATATACCACCTGCAAATTAAAGTACTTTTCAGTAGCTAAAAAATGTTATGCCTTTAGGCTCTAACTTGGTCCAATAGAAGTTTTGTATTTGTTTGAGACTGTACTCTGTTCAAACTGAAGGTGAATCTAGAACAGAAAATTATTTTTAAATAAACATCATAGAAGCATTGTCACAGGATGGCCATGGAATTTTGAGAAATCAAAATGGCTTCTCATTCCCACTGCAATGATGCTACGGTGCTATCATTTTGCTTTACAACCTCACAAGTGTGAGCTCATACATATAGATTTTAAACCCCAAAATTTTTATTTTTTTATATTTTTTCTATAATACCCAGGAGCATTTTTCCTGCATTCCCATGATGTAGCATGTTTTCCTATGGCACTATCCATTTAATGGTGGTATAATAGTATGCAGCATTACATGATTGTACCATCACTGTTTAGATATTCCCTGATTCTCACTGTCATCCACATATTCATGTAATTCTGGAGCCAACATCATTATAACTAATGTTTGACACGACATCACAATTATCCCTCTACACCAATGAAATACTGGTTCCAAGTTGCCCCACAGGTACAAAATTCCAGCCATGCTGAGGTCTCATGTAAAATAACCTAATACATGTCTATGACTGATGCACATGCCCCCACA
Source organism: Rattus norvegicus (assembly GCF_021556685.1). Classification (NCBI taxonomy): domain Eukaryota; kingdom Metazoa; phylum Chordata; class Mammalia; order Rodentia; family Muridae; genus Rattus; species Rattus norvegicus. The sequence continues at coordinate 57,835,312 of NC_141542.1, read as the reverse complement.
CGCTTCGAATGATATCCAGATTCTTACAATAACTAAAGAAACTAAAGTGATAATTAGGGGAAAAAGCCAAGAAATAGCCTGTAAGCGTTCAGTGCAAAGGCATTTTCTATTAATACTTTTATCCATAGTTGATGGAATCCATAGGTGCATATACAGAGATACAGACAAACAAGTGTAATTTAAAAAATAGTTATGAGACTGGGAAGATGGTTCAGCAATTAAGAGCACTGGCTGCTCTTACAGGAGACCCAAGTTCAGTTCCCAGCATCTACCTGGTGGTTCAGGAGTGCCTGTAACTCCAGCTTCTTGAGAGCTAGAGCGCTCTTCTGCATGCCTAGAATGTGTATACACACAAACATACAGGCAAACTTCTACATATAAAAGGAAAGTAAATATTTTTCGAAAAAGTAAATAAATCGCAAGGGTGCAGTGCATGGTGATGAACTTCAACAATTTTAGGACTCAGGAAGCTGAGATAGGAGGATGCCAAATCTGAGCCAGTCTGAGCTATACAACAAAATCCTGTCTCAAAAAAGAAAACTATAAATAAATAAATCCTACAAATATTACTTTTGGGTCAAAGGTTAGGCTAATGATATCTATAAATACACTGGTTCCTAGAACCAACTCACCAACCTCAACATTCCGTTTAGCACCAATGACTTGCCAGCATGGCTACCATTACCCACAGAGTAGTTGTCAGAACACAGAATGCCAATCACAGAAATAGCCTAGAAGATTGTCTGTGCTGAGTCTCAAGCTCGCAGCCACTGGACCCAACCTGGTATCAGGTGTTTTCTTAAACTCTCCAGGTCACTCTGTGCAAGCAAAAGTCTCATGAGCCAATAGTACAGTCCAAACAGTTCAGCCTAGAATTGGAAGACACTAAGGATTAGAGATGGTGACCAGTGGAAGAACAAAAACGAAAATATCCAAAAGTTAGAGGACAAGAAAATAGGAATTTAGATGAAAATCACATTGTGTCTATTTATAGTTAATTTTCAATGACACTAGCTGTTATTGTTTAAAATCCTACTCTAGGGGCTGGAGAGATGGCTCAGTGGTTAAGAGCACTGACTGCTCTTCCAGAGGTCCTGAGTTCAATTCCCAGCAACCACATGGTGGCTCACAACCATCTGTAATGGGATCTGATGCCCTTTTCTGATGTGTCTGAAGAAACGACAGTGTACTTACATACATAAAATAAATAAATATTCTTTTTAAAAAAGTTTAAAATCCTACTCTATCTCTGCAAACTATTTCAGAACAAAGAAAAATGAAAAGGAGTAAATTTATTCCACTCTGTGAAAAACCAATAACTGCCAAAAAAAATCAGTTTATACCCATTTGTTCATTTTTAAGATTATCTTTTTAAAAATTATATCTATTATGAAATTGGGTAAGGAAATCACAAAGATCCAGATATTGGCCAAGCATTTGAACATTCAGAAGGAAAATCAACCCTGATGGTTCAGGTCCAACAACTGCTCGTCTAAAAGAAAATAAAAGCCCAGTTTCATAAAACTACAATACTCTTTTGTTAAGAGGTAGGCACAGGTCTTATGCCTTGTAGAGGAGCTCTTAGTAATAGCAGAGAGAGGGAGTGTCTTTTCTTTAAGAGTGTTGCCCCCATGGTAAGTGGTAAGTCAACCACACTCCATGTTTCCAAGAAGTTTGGCTAACACAAAATGGACTTTATGGGTGGAAAAGGAAAGAGAACACAAAATCGGGTGGGTAGGAGAAAGGGGTAGATCATGAAGGCATGGAGAGGTGTGACCAAAATATACTGTTCTAAATTCTTAAGGAACAAGTAAAAAATTCTCTCTTGTAACAACTCTGTACAATCTTCCTAGCTCTGAGACACTCTAGTTCATGAAGACTTTGGTTTTATCAGTGATGACGCTCATCTTAGGTTAAAGAGAAAGTCAATGACCCAAGGGTGAGCATGTACAGAACACACTCACAGGCTGTGTGTGTATGTGTATGTATGAGTGTGTGTGTGTTGTGTGTATGTTCATGTGTGTGCATATGTGTGTCTCTGTGTACTGTATATGTCTGTGAGTGTGCATGTCAGGTATGTGTGTGAGTGTGTATGTGTGTGTTTGTGTGTGTATGCTTGGTCAGGTGTATGTATGTGTGTATCTAAGTCTGTGTCTGTGTATCATGTGTATGTGTGAGTGTGTGTAGTGTATGTGTATGTGTATCTGTATGTGTGAGTGTTTGTGTATGTCTGTGTTCGTGTGTTTGTGTCATGTGTGAATATATGTATGTATGTGTGTGTGAGAGGGTATGTGTGTGTATGTGTGTGTATGCTTGGTCAGGTGTATGTATGTGTGTATCTAAGTCTGTGTCTGTGTGTCATGTGTATGTGTGAGTGTGTGTAGTGTATGTGTATGTGTATCTGTATGTGTGAGTGTTTGTGTATGTCTGTGTTCGTGTGTTTGTGTCATGTGTGAATATATGTATGTATGTGTGTGTGAGAGGGTATGTGTGTGTATGTCTTGTCTGTGTGTGTATGCCTGAATGTGTGTGTGTGTGTGTGTGTGTGTGTGTGTGTGTGTGTGTGATGGACAGGAGAGTGGAGAAGCCCCAGAGTTGAGGGATCAGCATCTGCCGCTGCATGTCTTCTAGAGAGCAGCTGAACTAGCAATTATGACCAATGATTGGGTTTTTATTACCACTTTACAAGAAAAAGTGATTTTCACACTTTTTTTTTCTCAGAAAGGAAATAAAATCTTTTCACCTTGTTTTTGTAGCTCTCAGGAGATGTACCCAATGTGGTTTTGAGAGTCTATTTGCTTGTCCCTAAGTCTACCTTAGTAGTGCCAGGTGTGAAATGAATAGTCATTTCTTTAGTATTAGTCAGTGAACAGGGGATTCTGTAGGTGAACTTCATAATGCAGGCTTCACCAAATGCTCCAAGCACAGGGTGGAGAAGCCGTAGACCTCTGTTTCCATAGACCACCCCATACTCCAGGCAATGAGGCAGTCTCTTAAGTGTTCTTTAAGGAGATATATTTAAAGTCATTAGACTTTGTATGATCACATAGGATCAAAACTGAGGTTGTTTGTATTCTTTCTGGCGTGACTCATAATAGACAGGGACAGTAAGACATGGAGGTCACAGAATGAGCCAAGATGAGTAGACATCCTAAACACACATGACGTCCTCCAATGGGCATTGGCATTGACTTTGAGCAAAGATGTTAAGTTTAGAGAAAGTGTTCAAGAATGGTGTGGGGAATGCAAACAATATTAAAGAACACTACGAACAAAAGCAGCCAAAGCCCAGGCTAGAAGCTGGAAGACACTAGTGTATTGTTAGTGGGCTTAACAGAAACATTCTGGAAATGCCTATTTGTTGTTATGTAATGTTATGTCTACCAGAGAGACACCCAGCCAGACAGTAGACTTGAAGACCCTACCAATGAGAACATGGGACTTGAAGGCCCTACCAATGAGAATACAGGATCATTAAACAACCTCTAGGACTCCATTTTGTTCTCATTCTTTTGAGTCACAGACCATCTTTTCCATAAAAGAGTTGAGAGTCAGAAGATAAAAGCAGATATTGTCCAATGAGGGGGTTACCTGAGGGGGGTCTTAAGGGTATTGGCCAGGAAACAAAGGCAGATGGGAGCGAAAATCAGGAGCTGGCCTGCTGTGGTATTTTTTATACATGCCAAGAAGGTATTGTCAGCCTCTTCCATAACATTCTGGGCCTGACCTCCTCTATGTGTTTACTCATCAGGGTACATCACCTGCCTGGAATTTGAACCACACTTCTGTCCTCTTGCTGGCTCTTCTCCCAAGTAATCTATCTTATTGAGCTACTTACAACACAGCTTATAATGTTGGTTCCCCAAATCCGGACCATCCCATGGCCCGAGGTGATCACCCATTTACTCCTCTTGAATAGTGAGGAGGCTAAAGAAGCTAGGGGTGACGCCCCATTCACCTCTGCCCCATAGCATCAGTCATGTGACCACACTTAGACTTTGTGTCCCTGGCATGCTCCGCTCAACCCAGTGCTGTGGACTTAATTGGAAATTTAAAAACATGCAAATCATACATGAAGTAAAATAAGTAACTTGCTTTTAATGTTACTCTAATGGTAACTGTGCCCAATATTTTGTCTAACTCTGTATTATGATTCCTAAGAACTTCATTTCCACATCAGAGCACAATAAAGCTGGATAGGAACAGTGTTTGAAGTTACATTCAAAGAAACTGAGCCAGCAGATCATGCTTGTGACACCAATCCTGGCTGAACACAAAAGCAGAAATTAAAAAAAAAATCAAATCGAGTGTGTCTCAACATCAGTCCTATGCAAACAAGAATCTCCAGGCATCCTGCTCTTATGGTAGCATTGGGAGGTCACCCCAGGGGAAGATATTTCTTTCTGGTCAAGAGCATGGGATATGTCTGACTTGCTGGAGACGTGACATTTCAAACTACCCAAACTATAGGAGTTAATGCAGTTGGGGAAGTCAACGGCCTAGCTAAGGGATCACCCTTCGAGAAGGGGACTTGGCCTTAAGCTGTCTGAAGAGCTGGGAGAAATACTGCTCCCTTTTACCGTCCCTTCCCAGAAAGCCCACCCCTGGTGCACTGTAAGGTCTGTTTGACTTTGCAAGTCCTGAATTCAAAGGACAACTTTTCCTTTCGCATTTTCCTGTCTCTGTCCCTCCCACATTATTTGCCATGTCTTAATCATATTTGAAACCTTAGATATAAAAAACCAGGAGGGATGTCAGGAGACACGGCCCAGAGGTTAAGAACACATGGTTGCTTTTGTAGAGGACCTCTTGTTCTACTTCTAGCACCCACGTTAGGCAGCTCACAACCGCTCAAGCATCCAGCCCTGGGAAGTCTGATGTTTCAGACCTCCCCTGACCCCTGAGTTCACGGGTACATACAGACACAAAAACATTACTTTTTTTTTAATTTTAATGTTTATTTGTTTCAAGTGAGGATATTTGAAACAAATTGGTTGGTTCTATGAGGGGAATTTGCAGTCTCGTTCTACAGCCAGATTCCAATCACCTGTCAACAAAATGTCAATGAGTAACACTGGGGGTGTGGAGAGAGTTGGGGAATCATGGAAGAAGGGGCTGACTTTCATAGACCCCACCAACATGCAGGTGGCTCTTTCTACACAGGTAGGACACACACCCTGACTCCACATGAGCCCTGTAGCCCCAGTGAGTACAAGCACCACCATATAAGTTCTCATGGTGTCTCCAACCCTGTATTGGTTAAGGAGCGCCTGTGTATGCATACCTACAGTTCTATTCCGGCACTCCACACAACACATGCGGAAGCTCCCCAGACTGCCCTTTCATGCACAGGACACCCTCAGAAGGAGAGAGCACCCAAAAGCTCATATCACCCTAACTCATCCTCAGCTACAACAAAAGAGCCAGAGAGCTCAAAGCTGGGGTGACAGTTCTCTCTGAGGGTCTCAGCCTTTCCCCTATGATGAGCACCAATTATGTTTTCACATCAGTAAGAGCTGAGTTGGCACTTCCCCTAGTCTCTGTCCCCAGCCTTTGCCCACAGAAGCATCCTGATCTCCGACACCTGACTCAAGACAAGGTGATACACATTGAAAGCGAACTCTTGTGAGCCCCCAAGGAGGGCTTTTTGTTGAGATGTGCAGCAGAGGTCTGCTGACAACCGTGGGCATCCCTAAGTGTGATCTGATGTTCAGAGTCTCTTCTAGGAAGCTTCCTGTGTGGCCTCTCCCACTGTTCAGGCCTTCAGGAGGTTCCTCTGACTTCTGCTACCGGTATCTCGTGATATGTCTCTTCTCTCTTCGGTTTTTACTTTATTTACTTGTTCAGCAAAGGGAAACCCCTCAGTGTGAGACATGCTGTTATAAACCAAGGAAGTGAGAGGGAGAGAAAAAAAATCAACTCTTTGTTCAGAAACTGTGAGCAAGCAAACACACCTTTGTGGTGTGTGACTTCGCACATGCTGACAGTGGTAAGGCCAGGGCTTCCTGGCTGGAAGGAAAAGGAGCAGAGTTGGACATCAGGCATGACAGCAAATACTGTAGTAGACTCAGGTCTGAGATGGGAGGGTTGGCCCCGAGTTTCCAGGTTCTTATACCTTTTTATGATGAATTGTGGAGAGACGCGTGGATAGGAGACAGCTCACTAAGGAAAGGAGAAATAGAGGGGTGAGCTACACCTCACCATGACCTGGCTCCAAGGTGGCAAAAAGGAAAGGGGTGGGGGGCAAATCGAAGAGATCCACCGTGACTTTTTCTGGTCACTAGTATAAGACCTGCCTCCCCCGGGTTTGTATAATGGGGGCTTCCTGATCATGGCCCCTTGATTGAATGATTGAATGAAACCCAGGTATAGTAGAGGTAACCACTCTCCCAGGGAGGTACCCCTCATATGTTAACCTCTGGACTGTTCTCTTCTGTCATTTCCTTGTCTCCTGTAATCCAAACCTAGTGATCTGTGAAGCATGAAGAATTGGAGTCTAGGCTGCACTCCAGAGTGAGACGGTAGATTCTCTGCTCTACACGAACCATCCATATCATACCTCCTGTCCCACAGTTCAGGGATCAGCACAGAAGAGGGGGCAGAAAGCTTGTAAGGACCAGAGAAAGTCAGTGTCTGCAGTTAGCCTGGGCAGGACAGCACAATTGCACATATGAACTAAGCTGCTGAGACTGGTGCAGAAACCCACACAGTACTAAGCCAGGCAGAATTTCAACATGGAGCATGGAGTCCCAAGCCTAGCCCAGGATGATTGAAAATGGACAGCCACTGGGGGTGGGGTAGGGAATGTCAGTTTTCTTCCAGGCTGAAGGAGTTTTAGTAGATGGTCTCACACACACAGACATGCAGGCTACACTAAGCGGACTCAGTGGTGTGTGTGTGTGTGTGTGTGTGTGTGTGTGTGTGTGTGTGTGTGTGTGTGAATGGTGTGAATGTGTGTGTGTGTGTTTGTTTTAAAATCAATGGGAGTGTTTCTGTGTGTGTGTGTATTTGAAAGTGTATATGTGAGTGTATGTCAATATGTGTTTGTGTGTGTGTTTGTATGTGTCAGTGTGTGTGTATTTGTTTTAAAAACACATGAAGTTGGAAGGATAAGTGGTAAAGATATAGAGAGAAAACTGGGAGGGAAAGAGCATATTTGATAAAATACATTATATGTATTAATTCATTCTCAAATGATAAAAAACTATAAAGAAACACATAAGCAAGTAAAGAGTGATCAGGAGTGCTGGAAGAAGAAGGGGAAAGAGGAAGGAAGATTAAAAGAGAGAGAGCAATAAAGGGAAAGGGAAAAGAGAGAGAGAGATAGGAAAAAGTGTGGAGGGAAAACAGAAAAGTAGAGTTATCATGTTCCAATATTTATAGCACACAGTTCCAGTTAAAAGAAACTTTTTCACATGTCCCAGAAAACCATTTCCACACCTTCTCCTTTTCCTAACAACCAGAGCAAACAAAACAAATGGACCCAGAAAAATCACAATTTTGCCATTACAGAAATGGTTACACAGTAACAAGTCTGATAGGCTTGCACAATAGCCGTTTTTCATTCCTGTGATAAAATACTTGAGATTGGGCAACTTTGTAAAGAAATTGGGGTTATTTCTCCCACCTAGCAGATTCCAGGTTGTAACATGTAGATGGTTTTAACAATGGTGGAAAGACCAAGTCGTGCAAACAGGAACATGGCAAAGATTCAATGGTGTTACTCTTACAATTACTGGTTCTCACAAAGCCCAGGGGTCTCTTCAGGACTACACTAACCTCTTCCTAAATGGGTCCTTCAGTGACCTGCTAACTCCCTCCAGTTCCCGTCTCCTAAAGGCTCCACCACCTCTCACTGCCAAGAAGGGACACAGGTCCCCAACACATGAGGGGGGGGGTATCCTTCAAATGTATCCAAACCACAAAACATTGAAAAACAGAAAAACAATCTCATCAGTTTGTTTGAATGGGAAGCACACCTGACTGGTACAAGATTTTCCGTGATCACTGCCTGGGCGCTTATCTTCCAGACGAAGGACCATGTACTATTAAATACCCTTCTCAACTAGTAGCTGTGGTTGGTTTGTATTTTGAAAGCAGCCTGGCTCACTCTGGGAGATGCTGCTGTGTCTTGAAGAGCCGTACGAATCGCCAGTGTGTGCAGTGGCGGTCCTGCACCTCTTGCTTATGTGCTTTCTCTTGCTGGGCTTTCCCCAGCCAAGAGAAGAGACCTGCTAGTCACTCAGCTTCGTTCAAGGCAAGGATAACCGTGTCTACCCAAGGCTAGTGTTTCTGAACACATGAAGGGGCTCAGTGAAGAAAATATAACTTCACCAGACATATCGAAGATCTGGAGACACAGAAAACGTCAGAAGGGGGAATCAGGTTGTCAGGGGTTCAACTTTAGTTGTCCTGACAACAGACAGCAATTGCTAGCTACATCGAGTAGGTGCATTAAAAGTTGCTTCCGGAGCCGAAGTGATTAAGAGTATATGATGCTCTCACAGGTTTGGTTCCCAGCAACCAGACTCATGAATAAATGTTTTATAAAAGTTGCTTCTGAGCCATTTTGTAATTTAAATCAACTGCACTTATAGTGGCCCAACTTAGTGTGACATTTTAGCAATCTCTTGGGGGGGCATATACAATAAACTTCAGGGGAGGGGGGCCCTTTCCCAGTCCTGTATCTCCTGAGGTGGTGCTGAGAGGAACAGTGGACACAGGCACCTAACTCTTATACCATGTCTACCTCAAACCTTCTGACTGTCCCGATGTGAAGGTTGGAGACAAAAGATGACGCCATTGGTGTGGTTTCCTCTTGTCCCTGATTTTCAGCAGAGCTGATGTTGAAGTTTTAGCTGAGGTCAATGGCATTTCATAAGAACGAATCACACCCAACAATGACCACCACCTCCGCAACCCAATGGCCAACTTTTACTCATCTGAAGACATCGAAGGTTTTCACCGGTGTTCAATTTGTGGGGGAAAAAAAAAACAAAAGACAAAAATGACAACAACAACAAAAAAGTATCTCTTCCTCGCCCAGCCAGGCAAATAAGGAAGAAGGATTTCTAAGATAAATTTTCCTAGAACTGAGTACCAGGAAAAAAAGAGGAACTAGGTAGGTAACCCTGCCTGTGTCAGCTCATCTGGCCAGTTTCAGATCCTGTGCCTCCAAAGCAGACATCAGTAAACTACAAAAGAGGGGGTGCTGCCTGGTGGGGGACATGAGCATAGGCAACTGCTCATCCCTGCGGGGCGTGGGGTGCTGCCTGGAGTCCTGCAGATGCACTTAGGCAATTGCTCATACCTGGGCAAAAAATTTTCTGGTTTCTGAAAAGCATGGAAAGGATCTTGAGCAGACTGGTGTATCAGAGTAGACCACTGCAGGAAGCTGGGGCAGGAACTTCTGGTACACAGAACTGCGGGAGCGCCAAATGCTGCACTGCTACCATTAAAGGATTAATGCGCTAGAAGTAGCTGCTTGCCACGGCCACAGCTCAGTGCACTCTGCATTCTAGAAGGTGTACTTTCTACTTTCTTGGCTGATCAAAATAACCCTTGACTACTTGCGTGCTCTACCTGTACCCCTAGAATGCTTCTCTCTGGGGAGCACAAGACCCAAGATGGTTACCACATAGCATGGCAGCCTAAGCATAGATATATTTCTCCCAGGACCACCTCTGTCAGAGCTCTGGGCAGACTCAAATTTGTCAAAGGACATGAAGGTGTCACCAAAACCCATTTGATATCCTTGGCAGTGTACCAGGGCAGCAGCTAAGAGTATCTGAAAGACAGGGCTGACACCGTGTGTAGTTAAGGCTCTAGTAGGCATCTTGTAGGTCATGATATTCACAGCTTGGTGAGACTAATGGTTCCTCCACTACCTCCAGTAATGTGCATAGAGCCTTCCAGTACTAGTTCCAAACAGATTCTATTCAGACAGAAGGGAAAGAACGAGGGTGCCCCCTGCAGGACAAAAGGAGCAATCCTGTACAATGTGGAAAGGTTGGGTTTGGAACCTACCAGCTGCCCTTCTGCTGGGGTAGGATTGGGCTGGAGAGAGAGGGAGGGAGAGAGGGAAAGAGGGAGAGAGGGAAAGAGGGAGAGAGGGAAGGAGGGAGAGAGGGAAAGAGGGAGAAAGGGAGAGAGAGGGAGAGGGAGAGGGAGAGGGAGAGGGAGGGGGGTGCTCAATGGTTAAGAGCACTGACTGCTCTTCCAGAGGTCCTGAGTTCAAATCCCAGCAACCACATGGTGATTCACAACCATCTGTAATGAGGTCTGATGCCCTCTTCTCGTGTGTCTGAAGACAGCGACAGATGAGGACAGCGACAGATGAGGTAGTCTCGGCTGCTTTCCCACAGTCATGCTTCATGGGTTGAGCAACCAGACCACCACTTGGCTCCTCTACCAAAATTATACAGGAGCTGCTACTACAGAGGTGCTGCTGTTGTGTTTGGAGCTCCTGCCTGACCCATTGTACCTATCCAGTAAACATCAGATACCATGTAGCAATAAAAGTCATACTAATGCAGTAGGACTAATAATTATTACAGTTACAAGCCGAGCCAGGGTTTCAAAAAGAGTCTGAAATGCTCTCAAATCGGCAAGATTTTTTTTTCACTTACACAACATTACCTCTCACAGAAAAGTCAGCCTGCCCTCATGAGATTTGAAATCAGAATGAACTGAATATGGAAACTAAATTACCTGGAGGTTGTGTGTACGTGGCATATCAAACATAAATAAAATTTCGTTATCAGACTTGGGTTCCAGCCCCAAAGTATCTCATTATTCGTATTTAAATAGTTCAAGGCCTACCCCCCAAAATCAGCAGTCTTAAATGGATATGGTCCCAACGGTCTTACATCAAGAGGACCTCATCTGTGACAGCAATATGTTCATCGAGGCCTCAGCAGCACATTTTCTTACAAGGTATGGTGAGGGTGGGGTGCTCTAACATAGGCAATATGGCTTCCCTAAGAAGCAATTCAGCCTAGAAGCAGGGACTTATCCGCATAATCCAGACTAAAGAGAAAGAACACATTTTTAGCCTGAAGTTCAAGAACCTTCTAGAAACAATGTGTCCTGCCTAGCCACCCACCCCCACTTACTCCCGTGGGTGAACCCCGGGGGAGCAGAAGCATTCCCATAATCCCCACGAGAGGGCGCCACAGTGCCGTGGGGGAAATGTCAAATGGCTTCTTTGCTCTACTCTGGCAAATTAAGGTATGACTTTCCCCCCAGCCTCCTGACTTTTTTTTTCCTCAGGGCTCTTTTGTCCATGAACTGTTTTCTTTTCCTCTTGATGTCATTTTTTACATGAGCAGAAAATTATAGTCACTGGAAACAAGGTTGACGGGTAAACTGCAAGGTTACAAGTAACAAAAGCAAATGCGGTTCATTAAAACAAAGTTACTAAAACGAAATAGAACAGAGATCACAGACCCTAATTTTTTATGTCCTGTGTTTGTACGGATATATTGAATTCAAAATAAAATGTGTATTTTCCCCAGACACTTTGTCACAGTTTACAAACTGTTCTTTTCTGTGGCTCTCATGGGTAGTTGATGCCAGTGTTGGCTTAAACTGGGAGTCTAGCCTTTGCACCTCCATGCTACCTTGCTTCTGGGATTCGTTAGGAGAGAATGCAAATACATACCGTAACCGTATGACTTTTGAAGAATTACCCCAATTCTTCCTCGTAAGTGGCTCCTTTTTTATTTTCTTCAGAATGATATTAATTATATTGCCGAGGGAGGGGTTAAGTCTTAATGAGAAAAATAAAGAAAGGGGAGAGAAAAAAGGGGCCCGGACAACACCAGAAGGTAAGAATTTGGGTGTGGAGAGTCCCCCAGGTTCATAGACAGCAACACACAACATGAGTAAACCCAGCCACGCATGTCAGTGTGAAAAACAGCTCACTCACAGGGTGCTCCGTATATCAACCTAACTGTTTCCTGATATCTTTATTAGCAGGTATTAATCATAACCCAATTGTCCATGACACCTTCAGACATGCATATCCTATGAAGGTTAACCACACCAGCTACCCGTTACTCTCTTGTGACCTCACGCTGATTCCCTGTGTAAGAAATGAATGGTCCCAGTACCTTTTCAGACTGAGGCTCCCCAGAGAATCACAGATGAGCCGGGGGCACTAGGACCCTATGCTCCCTCTTCATGACACTGGTGCCTGTTTGGCTAGGTGCTGTGGGGTTCAGCCTAGGCTCACCAGCAGTTTGCTACATACCACAGGTTCCTCAAACCAGGAAAGGAGAGAAAGTCAAGTGCCAGGCTATTAACTGATAAGACTTGCTGTCCTGAGCCAATAGGATGGGAAGGGGACAATACTAGGTAGGCATTACAAAAGTTTGTATCTCTTGGAAGAACTAGGGGATATAAATACCATTGTTCTGCACCCAATCTGCAGGCTGCCCGTTGTACCCTTTCTCTGGCCTGATGCAGTTTCCAACTATTGGCTACATGACTTCAGTATCACAACTCTAGGCCTTCAAAACTTCTATTATGAAGCGAGGGCCTCCAGGACTCTTATTATGAAGTGAGGACCATCATTTTCCCTGCCTTCCTCTTCCCACACAGTCTCCTTTCTGCTTCATCCTTTTGCAAAATGAAGATCCCCATATGGGAGAAAGTCCATGACATTTGTCATTCTGCGTCTACTGTTTCCTGAGCACCATGATCTCCAGTTGTCTCCACTATCCTGCAAACAGCAGAATTTTGGTTCTTCTCCTATGGCCCCTTGAAACTATCCAGTGCGCAGTGCATGTTTACAAGAGTTCTGGTGAGGGGTGCCTGCGCTAGCTTCCTGGCTGCCTCCTGCTAATCTGGCTTAAATGTCTGCAGGTCTACAGGTCTTGTCAAGCTGTTGAGGGGACACCTCTCGCCAGGACAGTAAAGACCAGGAGAAAATGACCTGACTGTTGGCTTGGATTAGAAATAGTTTCTTGATAAATTGACCAAAAAAAAAAAAAAAAAAAAAAAACCTGTGGTTTTTCACATGGATGCCAATCAGATAACTCTGTTTTGCTTTCGAATGTGAAGATAAACCCTTACTGATGGGATATCTGTCATTTTCACGATAACAGTTTAATTTTTCGTTGAGGAAACATAGTGGGGAAAAAACAAACACCACCCAGTCCCAGGTCTCCAGCAGACTCCAGGGCCACAACCCGTGTGATGCTCCCACCTTGAAGTCCACCCAGAGGATTTGGACTATGAAGGCAATGGCAGAGAGCAAGATGAGCTGTGCATCCACACTCCAAATGCAGCCTAACCCTGCACGTGGAAACAGCATGCGAGAGAAAAGGGAAACAGTAACACGAGGTGTACTCAAACTGTGGTCACCTGTGCCCACTCTGTTCTGAGCCCAGCTGGACCGACCTAGAGAATGACCTAGAGAGAAATGCAGCCTCCTTTCCTGGGCTGCTTGGAGGCAGAGCTATACACACAGCTCAGGATGAGAGCAGGGAATTCTGCTTCCTAGTCTAAAATCTGCAACGGAGCACCCCGTGGGCTCCGTTTCTGATGAGCCTCCCTTTCAGGAGTCAGGCAACAGCTGTAGCAGCTGAGTGCCCAGTGAGGGGGAGAAACCCAGGACTTTGGAGCCCTTCCCAAATCAGAAATCTGCCGCGGATAACCAGGGGACTGTGGAGTTCTCTCATTAAGGCAACCAGCGGGGTCTCCAGATGCATTCTGGGTATGTGAGGTTCAGAGTGTGCACACTGTGTCCCAACCTTCAATGACCCAGAGAAACTAACTACATTTGAGCGGAGAGGGCCCTGGCCGCTGAGCTCCAGCACTTAGCAGCATTCGTTCCGTGCAGGAACATGAAGCCAACTCTGTGCATTTGTTATGCAAAGAACAGAAAGGAACTCTCCACTTTCTTCATCTTTCAACACATCCTGCATCCACAGGCCAGAAAAGCACGTGATGGGAGAAAGTTTGTAAACAGAAAGCAGGGCCAAGATCTGGGGAAAGGTCAGCTGTGACCTGGCCAAAAGCCACTGAAGTCACTGTGGGGTCCCGCACGTGGGTAGAAGAAACTCAGGTTGAACCCCCACATATAGTTCTCCGGGTGGTATTGCGGGCTTAATCAAGAGGCTTAACATTAGTGTCTTTTGTCTATTGTTTGCTTTCTTGAGATAGGTTCTTACTATGTAACCACCTTGAGCTTACAATCCCCCACCTCAGCCTCTCAGACAGTGGGATTACAGGCTGCACTTGGCTGGCATAGATAGATAGAGATGGATGGATAGATACATACATACATACATGGATGAATACATACATACATACATACATACATGGATGGATGGATACATACATACATGGATGGATAGATAGATAGATAGATAGATAGATAGATAGATAGATAGATAGATAGAGCTAGAGATCTGACAGAGATCTGATATAGATCTATTTATCTATCTATATCTATATGGATACGGATTAGCTATATACCTAATATATGGATATAGATCTGATATATAGATCTGTCTATATAGATATAGACAATATAGATGTAGATATAGACATATATATGGATATAGATCTATATAGACATAGGCAGACATAAAAATAGACAGACATAGACAAATAGATATAGATTTTGTTTTTTTATTCCAATTGGTCTTTCATTGAAAGCTCATACCTGCCTTGAACCCTTATGAAGTGTGCTTCATTGTTGTCTCAGACCACTTTCTTGGGCAGATCACGGTGTGCGCTCCTGTGCGCACTGGTGTACACACTCGTGTGTGTGTGTGTGTGTGTGTGTGTGTGTGTGTGTGTGTGTGTTGGAGCATGTGTGCCATAGTGTGTTTATGGAGGTTGCAGGCCATCTTTATGGACTTGGTTCTCTCCCTTCCATGCTAAGTGGCTTCTACATGCAGGTCGCCATGCCTGCACAACAGTACCTTCACGCTCTGATGAAGTGGTGATTTCTGGTTTCTTTGGAGACTCAGTTGTGTCACGCGATATTCTTCTGGAAACTGTCTTATGAGAGGATGTTTTACTGAGGCAGACACTTGAGAGGACGCGTGATGCTTGGGAAGAGTAAAAGTAGAACCCAACAGCGCCGTCGCATTGGCTCGCCTTGCCGTGCTTTGCGGCTCTTCACTGATCTTTCCTTGCGGTGACTTCATGGAGAGAAAAGTGCCAAAAGGACTTACCATGGTCTTCCAGATGCTTCTTGCTGCTTCCTCTGATCGAGCTGCTGATTTGTGTTTGGTGTTTCAAACTGGACTGCTGAGATCCTGACAATGAAGATTGATGTCAACCCCGGATAACTACTTCTAGACATATCTACATCCCCCGTGTCCTATTAAACATCTCTCTCCCCTCCTTTGGTCGGTGGGCTAGAAGGAAACCTTTAAGAACCCTTATCAAGGTAGGCTTTGGAAACTCTAAGCCTACACTCTGATCTGTCTCGCCAACCCCACTCCTTCGTCTTTACCACCCTGTTATGTTTTAGCTGCTGAGATAACCTTTGGTTAGCAAACAAAGTGATGAGCTTCGTCCTGACATTTTCGTACATGTCTGTCTTTCCACTTTGCTCATAGTCACCTTCTGGAACCCTCTCCTGTTCCTACCCTCTGCCTGCCAGTCATGCCTAGAATGCCCTCTACTCTGATTTCATGTCCTGTTTGTTGTGTATATAAGAGAATTATGGATGCCCCCACCCCCATCTTTGCCCTCTCTTATTCCCACTCCACTTAGCCCACATCCATGGTCCCTGGAGGCCTCCCTGCCACTTTCATGACTCATGTTCTTAAAACCTGAATTCTGCACGTAAGAGAAAACACGCACAATGGTCTCCCTGGGTCTGAATTATTTTGCAAAGCAGGAGAATCTGCATTTCTATCTCTTCCCTGAAGATGACAGAATCTTATTCTTCTTCACAGCAGAATAATGTTCCCTTGTGTATGGGCCACATCTTTTCCTCCTCTTCTGTTCACACACATTCAGGTTGCTTCTGTATCTTGGGTATTTTACACAGTGCATCTGCAGACAGAGAGGTATCAGTATGTCTCGAGCTAACGGAGATCTCCTGGTGTGTACACCCAGGAGTGGAACACCTGGGTCATGGGGTAGGTCTGCTTGGGCTTTGTTGTTTTCGTTGCATTTTGTTTGTTTGGGGAAGCCCTCCATGTTGGTTTCCATACGGCTGCAGGAGTTTGCATTCCCAGATGCTGTGCAGGAAGGCCCCTCGTCTTTACTCTCACCACTGTCTGGGGAGCGAGATTAAAAGCATGTGCACCAGATAGCAGAAAGGTGTGTTTTAAAAACTGCCTCACAGACAGAAGACTGACAGAGAAGCTTGAATGGGAAGAATCCCCAGGCCTTTCCCACCAACCTCCCTCTAGGGTTCAGCAAAGCTTTTGCTATGGTAACTGATTTTCTCTCTATTCTAGGCAGAGGGCCATAAGTATTCCTTATCCAAGAGGAACCCATCCCAGATTCTCCAAGGGAGATTGTAACTGAATATAATACCAGACCATATATACTCATACACACACACACACACACACACACACACACACACACACACACATGCATTTCTTCTATGAACATTCCTATGATGCAGCTTAACTTAAACTTTTGATGCAGTAAGAGATTCATAACAATACCTGACAATTATAGCGTTCTTGACGTTGCTACATTGACCCATCTTGGGATGATGGGATGACAGTCATAGGAAGGACCTGAACTACCAGCCCGACCACGCTGACGCTTTGGAGCTATCACTAAGCAAGATAAGAGTTATGAGAGCTCAAACTATTGAGCCTCCAACTGGTGGTAGCACATACAGTGCAGATGCTTTAAACAAAGATGCAGCTCATGTCCTGGGTACAGCAGTGCAAGATGCCATTACCACACTAAGAACACCATGAAGCGTAGCAACAGCACCTCTCTACTTCTGGAATTTTCCACTTGGATCACACTACAGAAGTTCCTTTAAGCTTTTCTCTACCACCACTGCCCTGAACCTCAGCTACAGAGGCAGCAGAGTCTTGTGGGGGAAATTCCAAGTTTTGCTGGGAGTATGCATGGGACGGGGGATGGGGGAGGTGGGGAGTGATGCCTAAGAGGTAGATGCTTATAGGGCCTTAACTTCTGAACAGCTCATTTGGAATCATGGGTTTTAAGCATCAGAGAGACATTGGAGTGGCTCGAGGGTGAAGAAAGAGTTCCCTGGTACTGTCTACCCAGCCTCATGTTTGGGAGCCGAGAGCAAGATGGCACTGTCCATAGCGGCTGTCTATTTAAGACACCTCCCACAGACACTCTTAGGATATAGCTTGTCAGGATGGATGTCCCTGAAGGTCAATGCTGGCACCTCAGCCATCTTTAGCATACATTTGCTGGGGCTGTCCTTCAAAGTTCCCTAAGCTCCTCCTCTGCAGATCCAAGAGCAGGCAATCAGGCAAGTTGGTGGAGAGAGGCCATTAGGAATGAAACATTGTGAACATTCAGGAGGGGTCAGGAAGGACTGTGGTACTTCCCTAAGTGGGACAAGACAACAACTCTCATGAATGTCAGGCAGCCTGGACCCTGCCTTGGAGAAGAGACACATTCCATAAACTCTAACTCTAAACATGTTGTCTCCAGGGACTCGTGTGTGTGTGTGTGTGTGTGTGTGTGTGTGTGTGTGTGCACGTGTGCGTGCATGTGCACTTTAAAAAACTGGCAGAAGGTTTAGGATTTCCGGAAACTGTCAGCTGTCCCCAGCAAAACATCCAGTGCCAGCTGAGTGGCTGAGCTCCCTTCACGCAGTAACCACTTTCCATAACCACCAAAGTTCTCTCAGACATATCTAATCCATCTCTCTGAGTGACATGTTTGTCATGTCCATACTGCATTTCAAAATGTTTCTATTGCTTCAGGCTAGCCACTAAATGAGGGAAGTTGGGTAGTCATCTCAGCAGCCCTCCCCCAGCCCACCCCATGTAAGTGATGGTAGTGGAGTTGGCCCTGAAGAGACTCTCTTCTTCTTCACACCCCCAGGCCCTGGGTCTGAAGACTCCTAGGCAGAAGCAAGGCTCTGGTCGATAGGTGAACTTCAATTGATTCCATGCTCTATGTTAAAGCTTTGTCTCAGATATGAATCCTGGTGTGATGGCTATTCCTGGCTGTCAACCTGACGATATCTGGAATGAACAACAATCCAGAATTGGGGGGGCACACCTGCAATCCAGATCTTGAGGCTGGGAGAGACAAGCCTCTGACCTAGTTCTTGGCATGGAGATCTTAAGGCATTAGTGACCATGAAAAGTTTAGGCCCAGGGAAGGTAGTACATGCCTTTAATCTCAGGAGATCTCTGAGTTCAAGGGCAGCCTGGGATAAAGCAAGTCCCAGATCCAGGCGTGGTGGTGCACACCTTTAATCTGAGCCACACCTTCTGCTGGAGACCTACATGAGGACATTGGAAGAAGGAAGATTCACTCTTCACCTGCTTGCACTTACCTGCCAGCACATCTGTTGGAACCTACTACTAGATTCTCGGGCTTCCCGTTCGCAATTGCTCATTGTTGAGTTAGTTGGACTACAGACTGTAAGTCATCACGATAAAGTCCCTCAGTATAGAGAGACATTCCATAAGTTCTGTGACTCTAGAGAACCCGACTAAGACACCCGGGAATCTGTGCAAACAAATAACAGATGCACAGCCTTACTGGCCACGCCCATCTTAAAAATCCTTAGCACTCTGGAAGCATCCATTTATGAAACGTCCACTCAGGGCATTCTTGATCCCTACTGTTAAATCCCTCATGGATGCATGAGCTATCAGATTGCTCACCGCTGGACAAGATGACACAGCGTGAAAGTCTATAAACTTCCAAAGCTGATAGTGAGTGGAGAGAAACCAGAGAGGCCACAGCTATGTGCGTCTGGCACTCCCTTTCCGGGTTTTTATAGTATTAGCTGTGTAGTTCTGCAGCAACGGAAGCAAACTAGTGAAGTTAAAAATGGTGTTAGGTCAAATAGCAAGGTCAGGAAGCCGGAGGAAGGGAAACAATGGGGCTTGCAACTGAGTATGAGGTAGCCACACTAGGATAAGAGAAACAAGGCTGTTAGCAAAACAGCAAAGCTGTTCTTGGCAGGCTCCCGCTGACCCTCACTAAGCCCCCATGAGGAAAATACACAGCAGCATGTCTTTACAACAGCAACAGACTAATTATCTGTAAGGGTGATTTCTAAAATGCCTCCACCTGGTCCGGGAAGGAGCTTCCCTTCAGATCACCCTGTGGACAAGGAGTAAATACAAGGTAGGTACCCCAGGAAAACTGCAGATACATTGGTAGCTTCAACAGGAGTTAGTTGCTAGTTCCCCGTGTCCAGAAAAGGCACTAGTCCAAGGTAAACTACCAGGTGGTCATGTAAAGGTGAGAACAAAGAAATCATGGTTTAATTAATATCTGTAATACCTAGCCAAGTTTCAGAGCCAGCAGGCTCTGCCAAGATCAAGGGCTAGCAAACTTAGCCAAGGTCAAGAAAAAAATGAAGGGCGAACATGACTTAGAATTAGTCCCTGTTTGGGCATCCAGCATATAATCATCACCTTGGTTAGGCCAAGGCAACATACAAAAAGTATGTAGGCCTACCATTGGCTCTGCCTATGATACACCTACAGAATTAACCAGAAATCACATCAATCTTTGCCCAGTTTCTGTCATGAGTCTTATTTAAAAACTCACAGGCAAGGAGCTTGGTGTCAACTTCCCCAGAAACCTTCCCAATATGGAAGCTTCAGTCTCTCCTGACTTATTCTTAATAAACCAGCTCCTGCCTGCTCACCACTCTGTTTCCACTCTTTTTGTTGTCTTTGTTTCTCGTCTACATAAAGTAACAAACTTGAGAGGCTCCATCGCTCTCAAAGATCTGCATGGTTCCAACCAGCAGTGGTGTCCTGGGCTGAGGTTTGGCATACCGTCCAAGAGATCTAAGCTAGTCATTGCCTCTCCACTCCAGAGACCTGTGCCTCCAGTTACTTCACTTCTCTGGGCCTCCATTTCTTCCATGTAAGCCAGAACGGATGGGACAGTGTGTGAGTATCCTTATCTTTTTCCTGTATGCACACGGCCGTGAGTATGAATAGACGGGGCCAGGATTCTGAACACAGCAGGAGACATCACAGTGGCCCTCTTATCTGTGGTCTCGTGTTCTGAGGTTTTAGCTGTTCACAGTCAGCAGAGGCATCGTCTCTTCTGACAAGTGGGATCAGGATCGATGAGAACAGAGAGTACACCACCACATAAATTTGTAACAGAATCTATTACTAGAAATATTTGATTTTCCTTTCACTATTGTGAACTTGTTTCTAAAGTATGCATTACATACAAACATTTAGAAAATCGTGCCATAAACTGAATTTAGCATAGCCACGGTTTAAGGCACCCACAGGGAGGTTTTGGACCAACTCTACTGCTGATAATGGAGTTTTCTGTGCCCCAGTAGACTTGAAACTCATTTACGACACACTAGTTGGGGATCTCTAATAACGGATCAAACATAACTAAAACTCAAGGGGGCTTTTCCCCAATTAATCGTTATGAAGAATCCAAATGACTCACTTTCTGATCATGGCCAACCACTGAGACTCCTGTAAAAATTGTACCGTTACGTGTTTTATAAATACAACAGTAAAAGAGTTTGGGGTGTGGATCCTATGGGCATGCCGTAAATCTCAATGAAAGGCTGTAAGAACCCCATCTACCTCCAAGATGGTAGGCACTTGTAGGTTGCTCTCAAAAACAAAACAAAACAAACAACAAAAAAAAAAACCCTAAAACTAAATGACTTTTATCAAATTATCAGAATGGAGTCACTGTTGGAGAAAGTAGGGCTCACAGCTGTAGCTTGACCCTTGTCCAGCCCTAAAATATGGGTCTCTACTCTCACAAACCCCACATCAAAGCAACTGCCTACAAACAGGAGTGTATTCAACTCCAGAACCATGTGCCCAGCATTCAAACACGTGAGGTGACAACTCTATTGAGCAAAGGAGCTCTCCTGATTTATTAAAATATACTTTATTAAAAATGTCAATGTGCTAATATAACACACTCACATATTAGTGTGCATAATACATCTCCAATAAGTTTAAGCAAAAGTTTAAGACATGTTGGCAAGAGGAAAGCTTTCTGACCAAAAAAGACAATTCGGTTTAAAAAAAATCAGATGATCGGCCTCACAGAAGTCAGGGATTTCCGGGAAATATTTACTTCAAATGAGTTATCTTTCCTTTCTTGCGACAGCCTCAGCTAATAAGTGTGGCCAGAACAAGGGAAATGAACGCATCACCTCTAAAAAACACATTTTCTAATATTAGTGGTCACAGGTGTGTCGAGGAGAATCATAGAGAAGACGCAGGGTGATGTCTCCCTGCTACTCACGTTGCCTCATGAATTTTTCAGAGGGAAATGACCAAGGAAGTAAGAGTCCAAATTTAAATGGGGAGAGATGCCCCCACGTTCTCACCAAAGGACCCAATGTTCATCACTTCGCTAAAAAAAAAAGTCCAGATTGTACCGCCTGGAAGTCAAACAGGCAGATAGGTTACCGTTGAGCAGAGTGGAACCACCCGGGGTGTCCTGGCCCGACTAGGCAGGCTCTGTGTCCTGAGCTCCAAAAAAGAAAGGCCAAGTCCTGTTAGTTGGCCCTGCCCCTAGGGTTCACCAGTACTGCTGGCAATTTCCAGGAATCAACCAGAAGCAAAAGCCCATGCAGGGTGAGGAAGACAGAAGAAGGAGCCAGTCGGTGACATCCTTGGAAGCAACAAACGCCTTACTCTACCTGAACCCCCAAATCCTCTGTAAGAAGCTTCAATTCCCATGGTGCAAAGAGAAACTGAAAAGCAAAACTTACAAGCATGAGATTGAAGGGGCCCTCAGTGAGCTCATCACCCTGCAGGCATGAAGGGAGTCTGTGCTCCTCTCCGTGCGCTCATGAGGAGGGGGAAAAAAATAAAGAGAAAGAAAAAAGAAGAGAAAGACAGAGTAGTGATAATAATAATAAAAACCAAAGGTGAGTCCGTGGATGAATCTTGAGGAACTCGAGGTGTATGAAAGAAGCCAGTAGTAAAATGAGAAATGGTGCACGGGTGTCTCTTACTCCAATTTCCTAGAATAGTCAGTTTCACAGGGGCTGGGAAGGAGGGAAACGGAGACCATTGGTCCTGATGACATCTAAGCAGCTTGTAGGGGCATCGTTATTGTTCCATGGTTTGGGGGATGTGGAGGTCAACTCTATGAAGGAAAAAGTGGGTGGAGAGTGAGGTGTCAAAGGCTCCTGCGACTCCTCAGAGTACTGATTTGCTGCACACGGCACTAGATCCAATGTGGCTCCTGGAGCATCCGTGAAGCAGCAGAAAAGGAACCCGGGTCAGGGCGGAGGCTGCTTCCTCCATCTTCACGGAAGTCCTAACATGTAATGATGCTCCCCATCCCTACTCCTTCTGAGTTACCTCATCGGGCAGGGCTTTCATTGGGGCATGGTGATGGTGTAGCAAGATATGATTGGCTGAACATCTAGGGCCTGGGATTGGCTCGAACGCTGTAAATACTACATAGTGCTGCGCAATAAACTCAGAACGCACCCTGATGCTAGTCTCCAGAGTCTGATTTCCCAGGATTCATCGCGTGACTCTGTCACCTCTTTCTTCCCCTCAACCCCCAGTCCTCGGTCCCGTTCCCACAATGGTGAGTTATCTAAATGCGATAGGAGAATGAAGGGGATTCAAATGCAGTCTACAGTGCCTGAGGACCAGAGCCTGGTGAACCCTGTACAAACACAGACATTGAACTACTGCTCTTTCTGGTCTTCCCCAAGGCTGGCCACTTGGCATCCTCAGACTGCCCAGCCTCCCATCCCAAACCAGGACTAAGCATCCTGGTCACCTGATCTGTCATCCTCAAGATCTCGCTGATATGGAGGCCCAACGTGATAGCCACCCCATGCTCAGGGGAGTCTCTGGGGATTCAGGAACCATGAAGCAAACAGGAGTAGTACGAATCAGCTATGACTAAAAGCATACAACAAACAAACAAAACAAACAAAAAATCAAAATATGACGTGGCTAAGGACGAGGTCGCTCACAAGCACAAAAGAGCAAGCTACGGGGGTAGATGATCCAGAGAGGTTGTAGTGCGAGCCACCACACACTAACCGCTCTCAAGGAGTTATGAGCCCCGTGGCGGTGGCACTGCACTAGCCTGGTATGCGGGGTGTGTGTCCTAGCAGCTGGACGGGGGGAGATGCCGGGTACCTCCTGGGTGGCATATGATATCTCACTTTCTTCCAGAATTTCGTCTTGGCGCACTGTGCCTGCTCTGTGAAGTCCCCATCCCACTGGATGGCCCCGTGCTTCTGTCGGATGTACTGAATGGACTCGGGCATGGTGCTGTAGTCCTTGACTCTCTCCAGTTCAATCAGAATGACCTTCATGCCGTCCTGGACGAGGGCATTGTAGACAGCGATTTGTTCTTCAGTCAAGTTCTTCAGAAAGCTGAAGCTGGATGTCTCTGGTGCCACGAGGACCATCAGCCTCCTACACAGCTTAATGTTTTCATCAATGACGCTGGCCACAGCTGGAATCGGAGAAGAAGGATTCATTAGACCCCGCATGGAAACACGAGGGCTGTGATGCTACCAGAAACGGGAGAAAGTGCACCAGGTAAAGGAAAGGGACTTTCACATAGACAGGACTGATGCTCAGAGGGATGAGCATTCGCTCCCATTGTTCTGCGCTGCATGTGCTCCAGTCCCCTGTAGTCAACTGTGTTAGCATTTTGTCTAAGCTCCACCCCACAGTTACCTGGCAACAGCCACGAGTGCCTGACACACTATAAAAGGGACTGCTTGCCTCACCCCCTCAGCTCTCTCTTGCCTTCTTGCTCTCTCCTTGCTCTGTCCCTTCCCTCCTCTCTCTCACCATGCTCATGGCTGCCCTCTACTCATTTATTCCTCCTCCTCCTCCTCCTCCTCCTCCTCCTCCTCCTCCCTCCCTCCCTCCCTCCCTCCCTCCCTCCCCTCCTCCTCCTCCTCCCTCTCTCTCTCTCTCTCTCTCTCTCTCTCTCTCTGCCTTTCTCTGTCTCTACTCCCTTCTCAACTCCTCTCCCCATTCCCTGAATAAACTCTATTCTATGCTATATATGCCATCCTGTGGCTGGTCGCTGAGGGGGAAGGGATACCTTGGAATGAGTCACCCCCTTCCCCCACACATGACTGCACATCCACCAAACTTACTCCTTCTCTCCCTTATCTTTTTATAAAACACAACAGTCAGTCACCTCTTGTTTGTTTCCTTTAGCGACTCCGTGTGTCCTGTTACTCATTGTTAAGTCTCTTTCCCCAAGCCTGTCTCATTACACCGCATTCCTGGAGCAGCTGAGTCTTAGGTAAGCTACATAATAGGTGTAGTTTTAAAATTTATTTTTAAAGAGCAAAGAACGTCTCTTCTGGTTCTTTATAGTTAGTTAAATGTTCAAGGTTAGCATGGCTAATTTTGAAGACAAACAATGCACCATGATGGGAAGAGGGAGGAGCCCATTGGTATTAACTCTACACATTCTAGCTGGCTGGCAGTTGCCTCCTGTGAGGGGTAAAAGGAGGTGGGGGGGGTGCCATTTCTAAGGGCAGTTTCTTTTCAGTCGGTTTGTGGTTTTGTATTTCTACTATAAACTGCCCAGTATTTAGAGATAACAATACATATCCATTAAATCATATTAAAAATTGCTTTTCCTAGTGAGAAGAAAGGGGTGCTTATTTTAGTATCCAATTACTCTGCTGTGTGCTCTTCCAAGATGGAGAGCAAAGAACAGGAGGGGGTTTGTGTAAGACAGCCCTGTGATGGCATTTACAGGTCTTTTAAGCCAGGAAAACATCCATCTATTCCTGTCTCACCCATGCAAACGCTGCTGTTCGTGAACTGCCCTAAACTACATGCCTAGTGAACAGAAGTAAAACAACTATTTATCTTATTTAGTCAGTGGGTGCCATGGTTTGAATACGAGATGTCCTCCATGGGCTCTTTGTTTGAACACTGGTCCCCAGCTGGTGGCACTGTTTGGTATAATGGAAACTTCAGGGTGTGGACCCTGAATGGAAGAAGTAAGTCTTGAGGGGTGGACTTTTAGGTTTTTATAGCCCCACTTCCTATTCTCTCTCTCTCTCTCTCTCTCTCTCTCTCTCTCTCTCTCTCTCTCTCTCTCTCTCAGCTTCCCATGCAGGTATGAAATATGATTCGCTGGCTTCCTGACTGCCGCTGGCCTCTCCTTCCTGCCGCTAGCTATGCCTTCCTCACTGTGATGGACGCAGAGGAGGAGTGGTTTATACAGTCAGCTTTAAACGATAGCATTTGCATATCCAAACTAATGAGAAAATATATCGAAGTCACTCTCAGTGACTGTAAAGCGAAGGACTTGACTTTCTTCAGTTTTGACCAAGGCTGCTGCCTGACTGTTCCCATGACTGTATCCTGATGCTGAGGAGACGGACACTATTGAAACCAGGATTCCCTGACACTGAGTTCTAACAATAAAGCCTAATGAAGCAAAGACCTCGATTCTGATATAAGGGGTAATGAGACTGGGAGTCTCTCTGTGTGCATAGACATTAAGCAAACAATTATAACATAAAAGAGAGGAGAGGAGGGGGAAGAGGAGAGGAGTGGGGAGGGAGAGGAGAGGAGGGGAGAGATTTTTCTCTTTTTGTTGTCGTCTGTTTGAGATAGGGTCTGTACGTACAAGCCCAACTGGCCGTTCAGCCAGTTCACCCTGGTTCAGCATTCCCAAGGCTCAGGTTGCAGGCCTGGTCCTTCTCTTTTGTTTTCTTTTTTTTAACCTTTCCCATTTATTGTATAAAAGGCTCAGTTAGAACATACCTTGTCCAGGGAATTCATCCCTGCCAAATATGAATAACTTATATCCACACTGTTTCTCCAGCACCTCGGGCAAGATCTTCAACACCAGTGTGTCCACATCATGGCCCTGGCTTTCTCTTGGGTACTTGGGGTATAAGACATAGGCATCATACAGCTTCTCGTCTGAAAAGGAAAAGAGACTAGCTCAAGAAATGATTCTACCAGATCCCTCAAGTTAACAGCGTGAAGCCTGGGCCACTGCTATGATATACTGCAGGCTGGGCCCAGTGACCTCCATGTGCCCTGCTGGTTGATGGGACATTCTATGCTATGTCAGTGCATTCTCACAACTGAACTGTGAGAGACATGCCAGTCCTCACTCAGTATAGAGGAATAAAACCAGACTGAACAGGTCTGCAATTCCTAATTGAACCCAAAGTTTCTCTCTACCTCTCACCAATTGCAGATGTGGGCAACTGAGACCTGTACTAACTATGCCAAGCAAGACCAGTTGAGTGTCTCCTAATCTAGCATACCAGAAAAGCCATCATTTTAGTGACTCTTAGTCTGTCCCATATCATTGAAAAGCCCGGCACTATAACACGTGTGGTCAATGTGTCCATCTGAACAAGACACACCATAGTACTGCGCATGCCACTCACATATGCAAAATAAGATGATAAACAGTATTCATAGAAGGTGTGTAACAGCCCCCGGGTGTGAAAGAGTGGAGAGATCAGGAAAAAAGTAAGGATCTAAGAGTAGAGATTACTACAGATGTGAGAAAGAAGCCAGCATACCTGTAAGAGAGAAGCCAGAATACATGTGAGAGAAAAGTCAGGATACATGCGAAAGAGAAGCCAGAATACATGTGAGAAGTCAGCACACATGTGAGAAAGAAGCCACCATACATGTGAGAGAGAAGCTAGCATGCACGTGAGAGAGAAACCACAAGTCAGCACACATGTGAGAGGGAAGCCAGCACCAGTGTTTCTGCCTCCCTGGCCACTGCCAGGCAAGGAAAGTGCTGTAGACCTTGGGACCTGGGGAGAACCCTGTCAGTGCTGACCAAACATCTTAAAGGAGTTTGACAATAAGGTCCATGGTACAGGAAGAGGAGGGGCTGGGTCACAGGCATTCAGTTTAGGGATCGTAAGTATGTACTGAGCGGGGAGCAATTGGTGTTTGAAGACAACCAAACCCAATGACTTTAACGTTAAAAGATGGCTTTCCAAAGTTCAAAAATATTTTATTGTTATTGTTGTTGTTGTTGCTGCTTCCTGAGAGTGAAAGAAAAGAATAAAGAGACAGACAAGTGGAGAGCTCATAAGCTCTTATTTCTTGGCTGATGGAGAAGGACTTGAGCCTTCCCATGTAAAGATTAAGACATGTTTAGATTTAAGTCCTCAGAAAGCCTTGATGGTCTGGTGCCCGGTTTACAGCAGGGAGCATCCTCCTTGGAAAGTGCAGCTCCCAGGTTAGCTAGCACCCAACCTTATACCCACGCCCAGCCCCAGGCACAGCCACCACTGGTATCTCTGCTCCCCGCTGGCTTTGCTTAAATAGAAAACAAAAGAAAATACATTTGCCAAGTGGTTTCTTTTTTGACAGAATCCCAGTCCTCTTTCAAAACAAGGCATCTGAGGACACAAGTTCTCCTTGTTCTCCAACTTTCTATACTTGGAACAGATGGAGAGAGATCTGGTAGCCCAAAGCCCCACATATTCTGAAAACTCAAACAAAACAAACCCCCAAGTTATATGTCTTTTTTTCTTCTAAGCTTGTTTTCTTTCCTTGCTGGAGGCCAAACCCAGGCTGGTGAGCATGCTTGACCATTGGGCTCGCTGAGCCACCAACCCTCAGACTAAGATCTGGAGCTCGGGTGCAAAGGTATCTTTTAAGGACTTGTTCATCACCACTTTAGAAGACACATTTGCAACCCACATTTACCTTTTTTGGCAAAGCCCTTCAATTTTTAAAAATTATCATTTCATATGTGTGGACATTTTGCCCAAGGAGGGTCAGAATAGGGCATCAGACCCCAGGAACTGGAAAATATAGACAATCGTCCCCTGCAGTGGTAGTTTTGAGAATCAAACCAGGGTCCTCTGGAAGAGCAGTCACTACTGCTAATCTCTCTAGCCCCAAGTCCTCTGATGTTTTAAGGACAGGATCAGACAGTAGCATAGGGCGTTTTCAGATAAATCTCTCTCTCCCCTCTCCCTCTCTCTTCTCCCCCTTCCCCTTCTCCTCCCCTTGCCCCCATCTTTCTCCCTCTCCCTCCCCCCCCCTCTCGATGTGACATTTCAGAGCAAATCAAGCAGTTGATAGAGGAAATTTGAATTTTAAAATGTACTTTGTCATGTCCTTTGCCAAGTTGCCTGAGGACTGGCGCACCCGGCCACTCCAGCACTCACAGAAAGCATTGACGGAACCCACGTTACACACAGGGAAATGCTAAAGGCCCCAGACTCCTTACGTGGTAGTAGCACTACCGTAAACAGGGGACTCTCCACAGGAAACTGTCTTTGGAAATGAGCCCCAGAATGATCTATGTTATTTCACAAACCACAGAAACATGTATGGAGAAATACGAAATGAACTGGCTTGGCTTCAGTTGTGAAAGCAAATTTACCTTTAGAGACCAAGACCTCTCACCTACTCTGCACTGGTTAGTTCTAACCATTCTGGTCCATGTGCACACTGCGCTTAAGTCTGGATTGAATAAAGACAGCAGTGCACCTAGCTGTCAACCAACCTGTGGCTGACCATTCTTTTTAGTCTTGCAGATATTGGCGCACCTAACAGGCCAGTTCTGACATCACCTGGGCGCGGCATAGAAATATGAAACTCTGAGCTTGTGAGTGGCTGTCATATTGTATCATGGGGAGTCCATTATCTTATGTGTGGCAAAGCTTGACCAACTGGGTTAGGGTGAACTTCGCCAAGAAGGACATAATTTCTCCTCTCCCACATCCATGTTCACTATACTGTATATGTTCCAGAATATTCTCCCAAGAATATTCAGGCTGTCAGCAGGATTTGTGATCAACCTCAGAAGCTCCTCGCTGCTCATTTTAGACATGATGTTGATATCTGTCGAAGCTATCTGTCTAAGCTCCACCCCCACAGCTACCTGGCAACAGCCAGGTATGCTCCGCCCCACAGTTGCCTGGCAACAGCCAGCTGTGCCTGATACTATATAAGGGGCTGCTTGGCCCCTCCTCGCTCACTTGCTCTTGGTTCTTCTTTTCTTCTCTGCTCTCTTGCTCTCTTCCCTCTGTCCCCTCTCTCCCCTCCCCACCCCCTTCCCTCCACTTGCCCGTGGCCCCGCCTCCTTTGCTCCTCCCCTCTTCTACTCTTCTTCTCTCATTAAACCTCTCCGCTTGGAACCATGTTGGCTTGGTGTGTTCTGTCTGGACTCTGGCCGAGGTTTCAACCCCAACACACATCATTCAAAGTTCTAGCACAGGGATGTTCGAGTAGGTGGGGAGGTGGGGAGGTAGGAAAACCGAAGCACTCACTTTCCAGAATTAAAACACAACAGCGAAGACATGAAGTTCCCTGGCTGGTTGTCAGCACCAATCCCGACAGCCTCCACCCCTGGCTGTGCTGATCTGGGGGAAAGGGGTCCTGATGTGTCATCTGGTGGGTT
Organism: Rattus norvegicus; assembly: GCF_021556685.1. Lineage (NCBI taxonomy): Eukaryota > Metazoa > Chordata > Mammalia > Rodentia > Muridae > Rattus > Rattus norvegicus. The sequence goes on along the minus strand of NC_141542.1, from coordinate 57,805,774 downwards.
CCCCTGTTCTGCAGAGTTGAGTCACTCCTCCTCTGTCTCTTGCTGACAAAACTCAACCTCTCAGCCAGTCAGCTCTATCAGACTGTGTAACTAAGGCAAGGTAGTAGTCACACTTCTGGGAGTTAGAGTGAGTCAGAGGCACGAACACCAAGGGGCCAGCGGGGCCAGAGCTTCCAGAAACACCACACGAAATAATGTCACGCTGTCTGAGTCAACAGAGAAAGAAAGAGGAGCACTCCTATCTACTCCAGAAGAAATAAGTGGTGTGGTCTCCTCACACAGGGTCAGCCAGGGAAAAAGGCAAGCACCTCAGAGTGTATTGGGCTGGCCAGGCAAGGACCATGGCTATACCTCACCACTGTTAAGTGTCAAACCCAGGACAAAGGGCTGAGGTACCTATCAAAGCTGGCCGTCAGGTTCTCCCTGTATCCCTCAGTCCCTACCTGTCGCAGGATTGTCCTGACTGAACTGGTATACCCTGCCCCCAACCTGAACTCTCCAAGGGGATGGACTGACCTCTCTCCAGCTACCCTTCCCTATAAATGCCAACTCTCTTGGTTACTTGGTCCCTTTGCCTACTCTCTTAGCCCACGCTGCCCTCTTGGTCAGCAGCTGCTCTCCCCTCTCCTCAAGGCTTTGGATTCCCCCTGATGTCCCTGCCTAGCCCCTCCCCCCACCACACACATTATGCTCCCCTTTTATCTACAATACATTTTCTCCTCCACCGTATGGAGGAGCTGTCACATTCTTTTCTATTTCTTTCTTCCTTTTCATTTAGCCATCAACACTGGGCTACACCCCGGCCTCTGAGTTACCAATTTTTGAATTCTGACATTTAGCTAAATACAGTTTGAATTATAGCATCTGTGTTTTATCAACCACGAGTACACAATAATTTGCGTGGTGACTTTTGGCACAAACAGCTGCTTAGAATGAACGCCTTTTTTTTCTTTTGATTAGCTGCTCTGAATGTGTTTGGACTCTGAGTTCCTCCATTCTCTTGCTCCTGTTCAAGAAAGATGTTTGGCCTAAAATGATATGCATTTACTCATCCCAATGCACATGTCATCTGTATAGATTTCTCTTGTCTTTTTTACTAGTCTTTACAGGCAAATAAGGGACATCAAAGCAGATTGAATGGTTTGTTGGGTTTGTTTGTTTTTGTTTGTTTTCAGGGCCTCACTAGATCCCATTCATTCTGACACTTTTTAAAAAAACTACATCGTGTTTCAACCTGAATGGAGAGAAATGCTGGTTCTGGAACACACGGAGACATTTCTGTGTCAAACAAAATGGTGGCAAGACAGAGACACAGTGAGGGCACCCAGCAGAGCAGGGGAAGATAGGTTTGACCTTCAGAGCAGGCTTTGACCTTCAGAGCAGCAATGAAGGGCCCCGTGGTGCCTCAGGTTCCTGCTGAGCACAAAGAAACAGGTTCCTTCCTTTCCCTTTGTCCCTCCTGTGCCTCATTCCCTCCCTCTCTCCTTTCCTTCCTCTCCCTCTTTATGACCCTCCCCTTCTGTAGCTGAGAGAAAGATTAAAACATCTTTCTCACCTCACCCAACCACCCAGTGGAGAGCTCTGAGTAAGTTCAGGCAGGTCTCATTTGGAAAATGAGATGTAAATTACCTTAGGTACCAAGTGCAAGTTTTCCCCGGAGGAGAGCATCCACTGTATGACCCATTGAACTTTAAGGGGGTTGGGGGATGAACAGTCTGCTCCAGCAGACATCTTACTTCTCATATGTATGCATCAAGGAGGAGGATGGCCCACTGGCTCCTAGAGCAGGGTGGGCCACTGACACCCTCTGCTGCCACCTAGTGACTATTTCCTGGGTGCTACCTGCATTCCAGCCTATTGGCGAAGGAGTCTGATAATCACAGGCAAATCTCTTCTCTGACACACATGAAGTCCTGCTGAGACACAGCACACTAAATTTTCCATCCAAGAAAAAGGATTACTCCCATATAACAGTAAGAGAAGAACATCTAAAGAGGTCACTCGGGTGGGAGGGCAGCAATTTTGCGGCTCTCCTCCCAAGGACCACCACACACACTTACCATCTGGAGCCTGGGCAGTGTGGAAGGTACTCCTATACCAAAGCACGATGTCGACCTTAAAGGTGTTGTAGATGTACAGAATGGACACGGCCAGAAGTAGGAAAGCCATGAGACCTCCTATGAGGTAAGCCCGGAAGTCTGGAGCTACAAATGACAGAAGTCAGTGGCCAAAGGTTAGTTTTAGCTCCACACTTACAGAGCTCTTAGTCAAAGTCAGGTAGGAGACACGAGGATGCTGTTTGAATCTGTCTCTAAGTTTCCTTGTGAGCATATGAGTTGGATAAGTTTAATTCCCACCATGAAGGTTGGGTCTCCTTGAAAACCGGGAAACCCTGGGCATTGATACAGGAACAACAGGACTCCGGGCTGCATGGGAACTGTCTTAGGGCGTGTGGGTCCAGGTACCTTCGTGGGGTACAATCTGACTGTATCTAGAATGTCCCCCAGGGATTCCCCCTGGAGAATCTGGATTTCAGTCCCACCATACTGCTTTCCAAGACCCTCAGAGCTGAGCAGAGGGACTCCTAGTAAAAAATGGTAAATACAAGTGGCCCTCTGCTCAGAAACCGGCTGGGCTGGCTCCACAGGACAGTCCTCATGCAGCCCTCCCCAGGGCTCCTGAAGTCAGGGCCACTGTCTGTCTGAGAGTTCCTGAAGTGGTGCTCCATGCCTGCCCTGCTATGAGAGTGTGCTGCACAGCGTCCTGATGACAGGCGAGGGAGCAGACCCCAGGGGGGAGAATCAGTTACTCCAGAAGGGAAGTCCTGGTTGCTTCCCGAACAGCTCCTGAATGCCACAGAGAGGAACCAAGCAGCACCCTAACAAGCCACAGCCCAAAAGGGAGCTGCCAGAGGAGCGGTGCCTAGGAATGAGGGAAGAGAAAAAGCGAACCTGCCACATAAACCACTTCCCTCATCAGGCCATTCAGGTTCTCCACTCACCCTGGAAGGGGGGTTGTGGGTTGGGTAGGGCGAGGGAGAAGTGTTTGAGTCTCCCATGGCGGAGAAGTGCTTCCGGTTTATAAAATCTTCAAGAAGTAAGTTATCAAATCCTTCTCAGGCCACACATACAGTAAACATCTGAGGGCCTAAGATTTCCTGCATATTGTTGCATTCCTTTAGATATAAGAGCATGATAGAATACAAAGACAAAAGACATACTTGGTACCGCCCCACCCCAAATCAGTCCATTGAGCAAGTCCCTCTGCAGCCAGTGGACACTGATCTGCAGGCCGTTGCCCAATCTGGCCCTCCCCCATCTTTATAACCTTTGTCATCTGCCTTCTAACCATGAGATGGCTTCTCCCCTGTGTCTATCCTCTGCTCATTTTTGCCAGCTCTTATCAGACTTGTGTGAGCAACAGTGTCTCTCCCTTTGGGAGGATCTAGTCTGGGAGAGTGTAAGCCCATGATAGCGATCTTGGAATTATAAACTGTGATATGACTATTCCATGACTAAGCCCACAGAACTTAATGAGATTCAAAGAACCCTTGGCAGCCGAAGTGTGGTCTGACTGTTCCTTGCACTGAGTAGTGTGGACATGTTTGGCTCTGTGAACGTGCTCAAAGATGATGACATGGAATTGTCTTATTAGCTAAGAAGCTCAGATGAGTAGAGACTTTGAAGTGGAAATAAACGTAAAGCTCACTGCTGGTATACCAAATACTCTTATTAAGAATAGGATTTGTATGGGCTCAAAAGATGGTTCAGAGGTTAAGAATACTGGCTGCTTTTCCAAAGGACTTGGGTCCAAATCCCAACTTCTTGTAACTCCAGTTCCAAGAGATCTGATGCCTTCTGATTTCCATGGGCACTGGGCATTCACATGGTGCATGTATATATGTGCAAGCAAAACATGCATACAAGTAAAATCTTAAATAGAATGGGATTTGTCATCTGAGCTCTCAGACCATCCATCAGCAGCCTCCAGACATGAGAGTGTAGGATAAATGGTGATTAAAAGACACAGAAGAAGAAGAAGAAGAAGAAGAAAAGTAAAAGCTTTCACGGAAACCATTCTAGTGATCCAGCTCCTAATGAATCAAGTAAGACTCAAATCTGCAGATATCTTCAGAAGCAAAGAATTTGAGGAAGTCAAATGAAGAAGCCGCCAGCGTGCAAACCAAGTTTAGACTTAAGAGGGCGAGGTTCCTAAGAACTCAAGGCAAACAGAACAAGGTATGTGTGACCAACCACTGAAAAGCCATCACGTGGGGAGATGGAGTGAGCACCTGGAGAAACCAAGATAAATTTACCAGGAGTTTCCTAAGAAGGGTCCAAAGAGAAGGAAAAAAGAGGGCCTTCTGCTCCCCCATGACTGGCAGGTCCTAGTTTGGTTTTTCTTCTCCTTGTTGTTGTTTTTGTTGTTGTTGTTGTTGTTGTTGTTGTTGTTGTTGTTGTTGTTGTTGTTGTTGTTCCTTATTCTGCAGCTGGACATGATAACTGGGCCAATGTGAACCCTGACCACTGTGCCCTGGGCTTCCCAATGGCACCAAATAGACCTGTCTGGAGCCTGTCAGCCCCATCGCAGGGCAATTATCTTGCTGATACGGATGACATGGGAAGGGTGGAGCCTCACCCGGATATGAAGGCCATCCTCTCCACAACTTTTTACCATGTACTTGTTGCCACAAATCCGGGCAACCTCCAGTGATTCAGAAGAAAGCTCTTGCGATTCATCTGATGGTATGTGGCCACAAAGTGGGAATTCATCCACTTTTGCTTCCTTCTGTCCCAACTCAAAGACATGGATCTTAGCGTCAGGGACACCATGGCAGAAAAGAGACTTTGGGTATGGCTTGTTCTTACAATACCAGTAACATTGGACTCTTCTGGGGTGTCTGAAGATAGTGACAATGTACTCATATACATACAATAAATAAATTGCTCTCTCTCGCGCTCTCTCTCTCTCTCTCTCTCTCTCTTTCTTGCTCTAAGTGCTTGTCCCCCACCTCTTTCTCTCCATAATGACTTCCCTGGCCTCAATCCATGGGTCAAATAAACTCACCAACCCAAGAGCAGCCTCCCAATAAACTTGCCTATCTATATTGTATTTTTAAAATGCTCTTTTCCTCTGGTGTACTACTGATGATCCTACTGAGGTGTTAACTTGTTAATTGGTAACATTAGCCCCTCTGAGCCTGGACTTGGCCTCAAAATCCTCCCAACATAGTGCCTCCAGGTAGTTAGCCTGAACAAAGCCTGTCTTGGCTCTCTCGGGGTTAGGTAATGAGATCTTGGGTTCAGAGTCCATCTTAGAGAACCTGACCTAAGGTTGAGCTCTCTAGCACCAGTTTCTAGGTTATTCCCCAGCAAACCTGTGCTTCCAGGCTACAAGCCCCACTCCAGGCACTTCACTTCCTAACAACCAACAATCAGGGGGGAAGCAGAGGTTAAGTTTATGGTTTGGCTCCCAGCACCAGCCGAGCAACAAGATTCCGTGATAGCCTCCCTATCAGATGTGTGCCAGGTTTGAGACTTCCTCACTTGCTTGCCATTTCCTATAAAACCTCGTTAGGTTAGAGCTTAGGCTGTCACCTTCCCTCTCTGCTATGTCAGAGACTGCATTGTGGCCCAAGCTGACTCTTGAAAAAGAGACCCTGGTCTGACTGCAACCTGAGTCGACTCCTTAGTGGTCTTTTGGTGCTCGAGAGTGAGGCCCAAAAGTAATGGAATAAATAAGCAGTCAAGCTTACATATTAAATTAGATTGAGACTGAAACCATGTTAGATATCACGGAACGTCCCCAAAGTGTGTCCTACAGTGAGATTTTTCTCCCTTCTCTGGGGTTGACCCTACATCACTTTCTCTGACCTTTCTAAGACGGGCCTGTTTTTGGCTCAAAGCTGAGAACCTGGAATGTCTTCAGGTTCTTCTCTGCTTCTTGGCTGAGAAAACATATCCTTACTAGATTAAAGTCAGCTACCTCATCAAAATATGGCACCTTTGGAAGGGGCTTCTTTGGTCTGACTGTGATCTGCAGGGCAGACAAAGAATATGGCTGAGAAGCTAGTGAGTGGAGTTCTATAAGGAAGGCCCAGAATGCCAAGCCAAGAATGTCTCTTCTATCTCAGGAAGAAATTAAGTGTCTCTAATGTCGAGCCAGGGAATGGTAGGGTTTCCCCTATCCTCAGAGAAATAACTTATACTGGACTAGAGAAAGTTCTCCAGTCAAGGACATCATTTGGAAAACTAATACAATCATCCAAACAGCACACAACACAATAATGGCCCAAACCATACTAGTACCAACTATAGTAACCCGTTATTTTAGACCTCGCTGGTTGCCTCGGTTTGCTTTGCAGAATTATCTCACTTGATTCTCTTACTCTCTGCTTTGTGGGGAGCGAGTATGAACTGGTACAGTTACCACGTGGCATGATAAGGCATCATATAGTAAAGCTGATGCCTGACCAGAGTTCATTGAGCAATTCTACTCTAAAAAAGTATCATAAGGAATGCTCCCACGTGGGGCACACAGGAACTTTCACAGTGTTATTACTTGTCCCAGTCTGGAAACAACCCAAATGACCACATATTTTTTATGCAACCGGTGAAAGGCGACCTGGTTGTTGAGTAGAGTAAGATTCAGATGGGAAAACAGTGACGTGCTACGTTATCTATGCACCAACATTTCCCAAGTATCTCAGGAAAGAATCAAGCCACAGAAGAAATAATGCCATCTAACACTCTTAATATAAAGCCCCTAAGCAGGCAAAAATATAAACTATTTTTAGGGAAATCAACAAATATCACAAAGGGGACAAAAAAAAAAAACAACTTTCCTGCAAGCGGGAGGTATACAGGTCAAAGCAGGAAATAGATATTTCACTGAAGAAGTGCATGGAGTCCTTTCCAGCTCCATGTTCATCCCTTGTCCCTAATGCACATGGTAATCTCATTTGAATTTCATTGGCAGTGTAACCGTTGTGTGTATTTTGTGTGTATATTATGTTTGACAATAAAAAAAGAAAATTCCAATTTGTTCTCAAAACGTTTTCCCCACTGTCCAATTACAGGTAAGAGGACTCAGATACTGGGTGATCAATCACACAGTCCCCCTAGTGCTGAAGCCAGGGCTTAAACACAGAAACGTTAATGTTTATATCCTAGATTGGAAGCACCCCACCATCTAGCCAAATAGTTGAATGGGCATGTGGGACAGATGTAGCAGGCAGGCCTGTAGAAGATGAGACACATTAGTCAGCCATTATCACAAGAAAGGGTCAAGATGACACCAGATTCTGATCCTATAGTACATGGGAAATATGGGGGTCTATTTATCAAAGGTAAGAAAACAAAGTTAGGACGTTAAATATATTCTTCATCTTGTTTCTTAAATCTGTAGACTAGTAAAGAGCAGGTAAGGCCACGAAGTTGCCATGAGGGAAAAGAGAACACAGTTGGATACAAGAATGTATTTGCATCTACCTTTGGGTAATGGAAGCCACAGAGAGAAGAAGGTTGCCAGGGGTGAGGATGGAGAGGTTAAAGGGGTGCTTGTCAGTGAATTCCTGAGAAAAGAGTATCTTGAAAAGCCAGAAGGACAAGTAGGTAGTGGACACAGACAGGCTTAATGCTCCTTCCACCCAACCCAAGCACAAGGGACCCCAAGAGATGGAGACAAGGAAGCCAGTACTGTATGTCTACTCATACTGATGTAACCAGAGAGAGAATGAGCCTAGCCCAAGGTCATTAGAGAGAAACCATGTATACTTTTCTGGAATTTCAGTGTGAAAAACAAAAACAAAAACAAAAACTCAATGATGATGAAGATGGGTCAGCCTAAACCACACTTTGATAGAATCACAGCTTTATCCCAAGACAGCTATCTGACCCAGCACCATCTTAAATGAAATGGTGTGCCTGAGTTCTCTATCTTGACTATCAGATATTTTATTTTTAACGTAGGGGTGCACCAAGTTCTCTATTTGGTACCCCCTGTTGCCTCCTACTGAAGATATGACATCATTTGTCATTAGTAAGCCTTCCCTAGTCATGGATTTCAATGCTCTGAGCAGCAGGTGAGACACTGGGCTTTACCTGGGCGTTTCAGAATGATGTAGGCTGCGGACACGCCAGCGTGGCATGTGAAAGGATGGCCGTAGTCCTCCATTTTCACTTCTAAGAATGTTATGTTCACTGTGTACAGAATGTGATTCCTCAGAGACAGATTGGTTCTAAGGAAGAAAGAGCCATCCATTAATACACAAGCCATCACCCAACGTAAGGTATAGTTCATCTTCCACAAATAATTTGTTGGGTTTTTTCCCTTACAGAACTCTCTGGCCATTGTTTTACTCTAAGAATACGTATGAGAGTGACTGAATGCATAGAGATTCTGTAGATGTATTTGCATTTTCTCCTGGACAGTCATGAGAAAGGGTGGTTCTGCTAATGACAGCCCCATGTGCAGCTCTTACGGGCATGTTCTGTTCCCCACACTATATCCTAATGTGTCCACACAGCAAGCCTCACCCTGAGCACGCTGAGGACCTTAGTCCTGATTCTGTTGACATCACATATAATCATAGCACCATAATTTGTGCTTAAATACCACTGACTATGCACCGTCTCCCACAAGAAACTCTGCAGTGATCTTCATGTTGCTAACTCCTCACTGAAAGCCACCAACTCGCAATGTCATTGGATGGGACAGGCTGGATTTGAGTGGAAGCTGACACACATAGGCTGTTTCTCTAAGTTAGAGTTCATATTGCGCTGACATTGATTCGTTCAGAAACATAGACATCTTGCATTTGCCCAAACCAGATGCCTGGTGACACACAGCACACACTGATCAGTAAAAGACAAGAGAAGGGGCTGGGGATTTAGCTCAGTGGTAGAGCGCTTGCCTAGCAAGCGCAAGGCCTTGGGTTCGGTCCCCAGCCCTGGAAAAAAAGAACCAAAAAAAAAAAAAAAAAAGACAAGAGAAGAAATGCCAAGTCTGGTGGAACCGTCCATCAAAAGCAGTGGTACTGGCGTTTCCGTACAGGTAGAGTAACTCTTACACCTACTCGATTCCTTCCTGGATGCGTTTGGAGTCGTTGTAGTAATCGTCCACCAGGGTGTTGTTAACTCGCCAGCATCTGAGGTTCGTATTCTCCTTCGTGTCTGTTATATTGCAGTCCACAATGAGGGTGGAGCCTGGAGCGATCAAGTTTACAAACACTGACTGGAAATGCTACCAACTTCTCAAATTGTCAAGACTTCTCAACATTAACAACATCTTGTTAACAAATATGCTTTGTCTTTGAGCCTGACATATCTTAACTGCCATAGCATTCCCCCAGGTTGATGGCCATGTGGCTGATTCTCCTTCTGCATAAGATCCAGGGAGAGCAAGGAGAAGCCTTTGTGCTGCAAAGAGATCTGCACACACTGCCCAACAGCCACACCTCTGAGGAAAGTCTCCCACAGCATGAGACTTACATAATACTTCATCGACCCCCACAGACGACTGCATAGTCCTTTATTGTCTACCCAGTGTTCCCTGCTCATTTCCCTCCTGGTCTGTACTGGGGATCTTTGAAATAATTGAGCAAAGCAGAAAACTAGAAGGTAGTTCTTGTGTGTCAGATGAGAAACTCAGGTTCAGACAGACAGAGTAAATTCCTGTAAGGTGACACATGCTTTGGAGGGAGTCCCTTACCCTATGTCTACACACATCCCAAATCATAATTAATAAATTTAATAAATATATCATTCAGTTTAATGAGGTCCACTTCATCTTTCAAGAGGAGTTATTTTTCATATATGGTATTTTATAATTTATTCTAATGTATAACATGTTTAATAAGAACCATGATTATAGCTAAATATCTGTGGGTTATAATAAACTAAACATTCAGAAGAAAACTATATTTTGAGAATTCTGGAGTTTCCCACATTGCATTTCCTTCCTTTAGTTTGCACTGAATGCACATTTATCCCCAGATTCTGGCTCCTGTTGCTTACCATTTACCTTCACAGGCCCGTCTTTGCTGTTTCACAGTGGAATACATACTTTTCTTTATTTCTTCTAAAATCGAGATCTACTCATTTGTGTTGTATTTATTTCTCATATTTGATACTTGATTGAGAATCTTCTTGGAACTCTCTTATGCATGCTTCCTGAGGCTCACATGAATATATTCTCTCTGTGTGTGTGTGTGTGTGTGTGTGTGTGTGTGTGTGTGTGTGTGTGTGTGTGTGTGTATGCATATACTTCTGTGCATATGGTAGGTATGCATAACCTCCAGCATTGTGGTGGCTACATCAATAGTCAATTTCACAGGATTGTGAATTATTTTTATATTGTGTACTAGAGGGGTCAAGTTTCATTTTACTCTATATTAAATCTAATAGGCAAGTACTATTTATTTAAACAGTTTTAATTTCCCAGTTCAGTATGATAGTATACATCTATAATCCTAGCACTCAGGGAGATGGGGGCAAGATCAGGAGTTCAAGACCAGCCTGGGCTACGTGTAACTCTCTCCTTTTAAACATTATAATTTATCGACTTCTCTGTAATCTTTATAAAAAAAAAAAAACAAAAGCCTGGTGTGTGTGAGTCTACCTTTGATCTTTTTCTTCAATTATATAGACTGTATAAATGTTTTAGCCTCCTAATACATCTTGAAACCATTAGTCTTCCAATCTAGTTCTTAATCATTTAAAATTCTTGGATTCTTATAAAGCCAAAACAAGGTCAGAAAGTTATGGAAGAGAACACAGTAATCTGATTTTTTTAATCCATTGAGAGACCTATAAAAAGGTCAATACTTGACTGTGAACATTGTTCCTCTGTGTGTACAAGTTTTTTTTTTTTTTTTTTTTTTAACCAGCCTTGGCTACGTAGTGAACTTAAGACCAGTGTAATTTTTTTTCTTTTAAATTAACTTTTATTTGATTTTTTTTTATTAACTTGAGTATTTCTTATATACATTTCAAGTGTTATTCCCTTTCCCGGTTTCCGGGCAAACATCCTCCTCCCCCCTCCCCTTCCTTATGGGTGTCCCCCTCCCAACCCTCCCCCCATTGCCGCCCTCCCCCCATAGTCTAGTTCACTGGGGGTTCAGTCTTAGCAGGACCCAGGGCTTCCCCTTCCACTGGTGCTCTTACTAGGATATTCATTGCTACCTATGAGGTCAGAGTCCAGGGTCAGTCCATGTATAGTCTTTAGGTAGTGGCTTAGTCCCTGGAAGCTCTGGTTGCTTGACATTGTTGTACTTTTGGGGTCTCGAGCCCCTTCAAGCTCTTCCAGTTCTTTCTCTGATTCCTTCAACGGGGGCCTATTCTCAGTTCAGTGGTTTGCTGCTGGCATTCGCCTCTGTATTTGCTGTATTCTGGCTGTGTCTCTCAGGAGCGATCTACATCAGGTTCCTGTAGGCCTGCACTTCTTTGCTTCGTCCATCCTCTCTAATTGGGTGGCTATATATGTATGGGTCATATGTGGGGCAGGCTCTGAATGGGTGTTCCTTCAGTCTCTGTTTTAATCTTTGCCTCTCCCTTCCCTGCCAAGGGTATTCTTTTTCCTCATTTAAAGAAGGAGTGAAGCATTCACATTTTGATCATCCGTCTTGAGTTTCGTTTGTTCTAGGGATCTAGGGTAATTCAAGCATTTGGGCTAATAGCCACTTATCAATGAGTGCATACCATGTATGTCTTTCTGTGAATGGGTTAGCTCACTCAGGATGATGTTTTCCAGTTCCAACCATTTGCCTACGAATTTCATAAACTCGTTGTTTTTGATAGCTGAGTAATATTCCATTGTGTAGATGTACCACATTTTCTGAATCCATTCCTCTGTTGAAGGGCATCTGGGTTCTTTCCAGTTTCTGGCTATTATAAATAAGGCTGCGATGAACATAGTGGAGCACGTGTCTCTTTTGTATGTTGAGGAATCTTTTGGGTATATGCCCAAGAGAGGTATAGCTGGATCCTCAGGCAGTTCAATGTCCAATTTTCTGAGGAACCTCCAGACTGATTTCCAGAATGGTTGTACCAGTCTGCAATCCCACCAACAATGGAGGAGTGTTCCTCTTTCTCCACATCCTCGCCAGCATCTGCTGTCACCTGAGTTTTTGATCTTAGCCATTCTCACTGGTGTGAGGTGAAATCTCAGGGTTGTTTTGATTTGCATTTCCCTTATGACTAAAGATGTTGAACATTTCTTTAGGTGTTTCTCAGCCATTCGGCATTCCTCAGCTGTGAATTCTTTGTTTAGCTCTGAACCCCATTTTTTAATAGGGTTATTTGTTTCCCTGCGGTCTAACTTCTTGAGTTCTTTGTATATTTTGGATATAAGGCCTCTATCTGTTGTAGGATAGGTAAAGATCTTTTCCCAATCTGTTGGTTGCCGTTTTGTCCTAACCACAGTGTCCTTTGCCTTACAGAAGCTTTGCAGTTTTATGAGATCCCATTTGTCGATTCTTGATCTTAGAGCGTAAGCCATTGGTGTTTTGTTCAGGAAATTTTTTCCAGTGCCCATGTGTTCCAGATGCTTCCCTAGTTTTTCTTCTATTAGTTTGAGTGTGTCTGGTTTGATGTGGAGGTCCTTGATCCACTTGGACTTAAGCTTTGTACAGGGTGATAAGGATGGATCGATCTGCATTCTTCTACATGTTGCCCTCCAGTTGAACCAGCACCATTTGCTGAAAATGCTATCTTTTTTCCATTGGATGGTTTTGGCTCCTTTGTCAAAAATCAAGTGACCATACGTGTGTGCGTTCATTTCTGGGTCTTCAATTCTATTCCATTGGTCTATCTGTCTGTCTCTGTACCAATACCATGCAGTTTTTATCACTATTGCTCTGTAATACTGCTTGAGTTCAGGGATAGTGATTCCCCCTGACGTCCTTTTATTGTTGAGGATAGCTTTAGCTATCCTGGGTTTTTTGTTATTCCAGATGAATTTGCAAATTGTTCTGTCTAACTCTTTGAAGAATTGGATTGGTATTTTGATGGGGATTGCATTGAATCTGTAGATCGCTTTTGGTAAAATGGCCATTTTTACTATATTAATCCTGCCAATCCATGAGCATGGGAGATCTTTCCATCTTCTGAGGTCTTCTTCAATTTCTTTCCTCAGTGTCTTGAAGTTCTTATTGTACAGATCTTTTACTTGCTTGGTTAAAGTCACACCGAGGTACTTTATATTATTTGGGTCTATTATGAAGGGTGTCGTTTCCCTAATTTCTTTCTCGGCTTGTTTCTCTTTTGTATAGAGGAAGGCAACTGATTTATTTGAGTTAATTTTATACCCAGTCACTTTGCTGAAGTTGTTTATCAGCTTTAGTAGTTCTCTGGTGGAACTTTTGGGATCACTTAAATATACTATCATGTCATCTGCAAATAGTGATATTTTGACCTCTTCTTTTCCGATCTGTATCCCCTTGATCTCCTTTTGTTGTCTGATTGCTCTGGCTAGAACTTCAAGAACTATATTGAATAAGTAGGGAGAGAGTGGGCAGCCTTGTCTAGTCCCAGATTTTAGTGGGATTGCTTCAAGTTTCTCTCCATTTAGTTTAATGTTAGCAACTGGTTTGCTGTATATGGCTTTTACTATGTTTAGGTATGGGCCTTGAATTCCTCTTCTTTCCAGGACTTTTATCATGAAGGGGTGTTGAATTTTGTCAAATGCTTTCTCAGCATCTAATGAAATGATCATGTGGTTCTGTTCTTTCAGTTTGTTTATATAATGGATCACGTTGATGGTTTTCCGTATATTAAACCATCCCTGCATGCCTGGGATGAAGCCTACTTGATCATGGTGGATGATTGTTTTGATGTGCTCTTGAATTCGGTTTGCCAGAATTTTATTGAGTATTTTTGCGTCGATATTCATAAGGGAAATTGGTCTGAAGTTCTCTTTCTTTGTTGTGTCTTTGTGTGGTTTAGGTATAAGAGTAATTGTGGCTTCGTAGAAGGAATTCGGTAGTGCTCCATCTGTTTCAATTTTGTGGAATAGTTTGGATAATATTGGTATGAGGTCTTCTATGAAGGTTTGATAGAATTCTGCACTAAACCCGTCTGGACCTGGGCTCTTTTTGGTTGGGAGACCTTTAATGACTGCTTCTATTTCCTTAGGAGTTATGGGGTTGTTTAACTGGTTTATCTGTTCCTGATTTAACTTCGATACCTGGTATCTGTCTAGGAAATTGTCCATTTCCTGAAGATTTTCAAGTTTTGTTGAATATAGGTTTTTATAGTAAGATCTGATGATTTTTTGAATTTCCTCTGAATCTGTAGTTATGTCTCCCTTTTCATTTCTGATTTTGTTAATTTGGACACACTCTCTGTGTCCTCTCATTAGTCTGGCTAAGGGTTTATCTATCTTGTTGATTTTCTCAAAGAACCAACTTTTGGTTCTGTTGATTCTTTCTATGGTCCTTTTTTGTTTCTACTTGGTTGATTTCAGCTCTGAGTTTGATTATTTCCTGCCTTCTACTCCTCCTGGGTGTATTTGCTTCTTTTTGTTCTAGAGCTTTTAGGTGTGCTGTCAAGCTGCTGACATATGCTCTTTCCTGTTTCTTTCTGCAGGCACTCAGCGCTATGAGTTTTCCTCTTAGCACAGCTTTCATTGTGTCCCATAAGTTTGGGTATGTTGTACCTTCATTTTCATTAAATTCTAAAAAGTTTTAAATTTCTTTCTTTATTTCTTCCTTGACCAGGTTATCATTGAGTAGAGCATTGTTCAATTTCCACGTATATGTGGGCATTCTTCCCTTATTGTTATTGAAGACCAGTTTTAGGCCGTGGTGGTCCGATAGCACGCATGGGATTATTTCTATCTTTCTGTACCTGTTGAGGCCCGTTTTTTGACCAATTATATGGTCAATTTTGGAGAAAGTGCCATGAGGAGCTGAGAAGAAGGTATATCCTTTTGCTTTAGGATAGAATGTTCTATAAATATCCGTTAAGTCCATTTGGCTCATGACTTCTCTTAGTCTGTTGACATCACTGTTTAATTTCTGTTTCCATGATCTGTCCATTGATGAGAGTGGGGTGTTGAAATCTCCCACTATTATTGTGTGAGGTGCAATGTGTGTTTTGAGCTTTAGTAAGGTTTCTTTTACGTATGTAGGTGCCCTTGTATTTGGGGCATAGATATTTAGGATTGAGAGTTCATCTTGGTGGATTTTTCCTTTGATGAATATGAAGTGTCCTTCCTTATCTTTTTTGATGACTTTTAGCTGGAAATTGATTTTATTTGATATTAGAATGGCTACTCCAGCTTGCTTCTTCTGACCATTTGCTTGGAAAGTTGTTTTCCAGCCTTTCACTCTGAGGTAGTGTCTGTCTTTGTCTCTGAGGTGTGTTTCCTGTAGGCAGCAGAATGCAGGGTCCTCGTTGCGTATCCAGTTTGTTAATCTATGTCTTTTTATTGGGGAGTTGAGGCCATTGATATTGAGAGATATTAAGGAATAGTGATTATTGCTTCCCGTTATATTCATATTTGGATGTAAGGTTATGTTTGTGTGCTTTCATTCTCTTTGTTTTGTTGCCAAGACGATTAGTTTCTTGCTTCTTCTAGGGTATAGCTTGCCTCCTTATGTTGGGCTTTACCATTTATTATCCTTTGTAGTGCTGGATTTGTAGAAAGATATTGTGTAAATTTGGTTTTGTCATGGAATATCTTGGTTTCTCCATCAATGTTAATTGAGAGTTTTGCTGGATACAGTAACCTGGGCTGGCATTTGTGTTCTCTTAGGGTCTGTATGACGTCAGTCCAGGATCTTCTGGCCTTCATAGTTTCTGGCGAGAAGTCTGGTGTGATTCTGATAGGTCTGCCTTTATATGTTACTTGACCTTTTTCCCTTACTGCTTTTAATATTCTTTCTTTATTTTGTGCGTTTGGTGTTTTGACAATTATGTGACGGGAGGTGTTTCTTTTCTGGTCCAATCTATTTGGAGTTCTGTAGGCTTCTTGTATGTCTATGGGTATCTCTTTTTTTAGGTTAGGGAAGTTTTCTTCTATGATTTTGTTGAAGATATTTACTGGTCCTTTGAGCTGGGAGTCTTCACTCTCTTCTATACCTATTATCCTTAGGTTTGATCTTCTCATTGAGTCCTGGATTTCCTGTATGTTTTGGACCAGTAGCTTTTTCCGCTTTACATTATCCTTGACAGTTGAGTCAATGATCTCTATGGAATCTTCTGCTCCTGAGATTCTCTCTTCCATCTCTTGTATTCTGTTGGTGAAGCTTGTATCTACAGCTCCTTGTCTCTTCTTTTGGTTTTCTATATCCAGGGCTGTTTCCCTGTGTTCTTTCTTGATTGCTTCTATTTCCATCCTCAATTCCTTCAACTGTTTGATTGTGTTTTCCTGGAATTCTTTCAGGGATTTTTGTGTCTCCTCTCTATGGGCTTCTGCTTGTTTATTTATGTTTTCCTGGAATTCTTTCAGGCATTTTTGCGATTCCTCTCTGTAGGCTTCTACTTGTTCTCTAAGGGAGTTCTTCACGTCTTTCTTGAAGTCCTCCAGCATCATGATGTGTACAAGTTTTTAAGGCCACCCTATATTAAGTATTTACATATTCAAAAATGAAATTTTGTCATCACACCTCTACTGGCCTAATAATAAAGCTTTTGCCTTAATATCTGTCTTGATATCAACATATTTATACCAAAATTCTTGGAAAAGGTGCTCTTGGTGCATCAGAGATGGGTGGCAAAGGGGAGTGCCCAATGGGACAAACATTTGCCAACACGTAATCCTCTGTAGTACCTCTGTCCCCAAGAAAACAGTCTGGCAGAGTCATTTACACAACAATATCGTGTTAATATCAAGATACTAGACTAGTAATTCAAAGGTGTAAAACCGGCTTTGAAGGTTTTATTGTATCAGAAGAGTCTTAAAGTAAAAATACTAGTTATTATGGCATTTTTAGATCATTTTCTTAGAATAGTTACATAGAAAAAAATCCTTCAACATGATTATGCTTACCCTCCTTCTTAAAATCTTCACTATTCCTGCCTCTCATGTGCATAGTGTGTATATGTATGTACATTGTGGGTATAGGTATGTGTTTTGGTAAGTTTATATGTATGGGGGATGTGTTTGCATGTGTGTATGGCATGTGAAGGTGTCATCCCTCAGAAACTGCCCATGTTATTTTTTTTTTTAGTTAAAATTTCTCATTAGCCTGGAACTTACCAAATAAGCTAGGCTAGTTGACCAGTAAGCCCTAGGGATGTACATGTTTGTACCTTTCCTATAAGCATTTGATACCACACACTGCTTTTTTACATGGTTTCTAGCAATCAAACTCTGGACTTCATGCTTACTCCACATTTTGCCTGCAGAGCTGTCTGTCTAACCCAGTAGTTCTCAATCTTCCTAATGCCGAGACCCATTAATAGAGTTTCTCAGGTTGCAATGAACATCAACCATATTTTTTTATTTTATTGCTACTTCATAACTGTGACTTTTTTCCAACTCTTATGAACCATAATGTAAATATCTGATATGTGACCCTCCCAATGGAGTCACAACCCACAGGTGTAGCCCACTGCTGTAGCCCCTGCAAGTTTTTTAATTTTCTAAATATATTGGCTACAAATTTCAAAAGAAATGGAGAGACAAAGTTGATTAAATTATTAATAGCTAGTCTTCGTAGGTGTCTGTGAAGTCTGTGTGTGTCCACATGGCAAGGAAGTCAGTACACCAGTGTGCTGTTAAGATTTCAGAGCTCTCCAACCATTTTAAAGAGCGTCTAAAAACAATCTGACCTGGGCCTTTCAAGCAGATTTGTTTGTCCTTAGCACTGTTTTGCAGATGTTCACATTTCTGAGTCTGCTATTTGGTGTTTGAATTCCTTGGAGGTTTAAGTCCTTCCTGTCACAGCCACCGGCCTTCCTCCTGAACCTGCTCTGAGACCTGTTCCTCCACTACCACCATTAGCAGAAGCAGTAAATACATTGTTTCTACTTTCACCTTTGTTACTTAGTTGCTGTTTAGAAAGAAACCTAAGTGTTTTGATTATTCCTGCACTTAATTATAATGGTATTAAAAAACCAATATCTTTTGGGAGCAGCACTGGCCGCGTGCCACTACATTTGATTGGCAGTGTCTCACTGGCAGTATTTTGTGAATGGACTCTATGACTTTACTTCTAACCAAAAAAGCTAATAATTAGAAAATGTGGTTTGTTTAACTTTTCTTTCTTTTAGATTTTTAAAATTCTAATTGAAAAAATAGGAATGGTATATTTTTAAACAGTACAACATGATGTTTCTATGTGTTTATGTGTTTACGCTATGGAGTAACTAAATCATGCTATCCTGGCTGGTTTTGTGTCAACTTCAAACAAGCTACAGTTACCTGAAAGGACATAACCTTAATTGAGAAAAAGGCCTCCATGAGATCCAGCTGTAGGGAATTTTCTCAATTAGTGATCAGTGGGTGAGGACCCAGCTCATGATGGGTGGTGCCATCCCTGGGCTGATGATCTTGGGTTCAATAAGAAAGCAGGCTCAGCAAGCCATGAGGAGTAAGCCAGTAAACAGCGCCCCTCCATGGCCCCTGCATCAGCTCTTGATTTCATGTTCCTGCCCTGTTTGATTTCCTATCCTGATTTCCATTGATGATGAACAGTGCTATGGAGGTGTAAGTTGCACAAACCCTTTTCTCCCCAACTTGCTCTGGTCATGGAGTTTCATTGCAGCCATTGTAACCCAACTAGAACAAAGCTAAGTAACTAATGGGCTATCTCACATATCTAACCGGTGGGCTTTTCATTTGTTTTGAATTTAGTTACAGGTTCCCAGATGCTACACTGTAACTGTACAATGTCCCCTCCTCAGGTGGCGTCTCCAATCCATTGGGTTTTCACCTGCCTAATAAACTTGGCAAAGCTTCAGTTATATCAAGGTTCCCTCTTAGGTAGAGACAATTGTCCTGCCATGTTGTATTCTTGTATTTTCTAAGACTTTTAGCTTTACATAGTTGACACATGGTGGCATAAAAATTCTATTTTTCTAGGCCTGGTAGAGCAGTACGTTGGGAAACTGAGGCAGGAAAATGAGAAATTCAAGACCTGCCTGGAATAGAGAGTGAGTTAAATTTAGTCTCAAGACAAAGAAGTGAAAGGACCCAGGATAAACCCCTGTGGTACACTGCTTGTCCGGTATGTGTGAGGCCATTGATTCAATCACCAGTATCAACACCAAAGCATTTTGAAAGGCACTGCAGTGAATAAAGTGACTCACTTTGTTATTTTCTCATTGGGGTCTTTCTTGAAAGATTATCAGATTGAAACACCCAGACTGTTTTTTATGATGATTTTTGTAAATCATACCTTCTTAGTGTTATTTTTAATCTTTTGGGCCATGAACTTTTACATGTCTCTTTTGGAAAAGGATGCTATTGGACCAATAGAACCCTAACTGAAGTATGACATTGACTGAGTCTGAGGAAAGTGCTCTCAGTACGTTTATCTATTGGCACTGCCTCTACATTAAGAACATGTGAGGGTCTCTGTTCTGAAGCATTGAATTTTTGGTCTTTTACTGTGTACATGAAGGCTGTAATGTAGCTATTTCCCTTACTCCTTGAATGTACTTTCCTGTACAAGATAACGTAATCCAGAATTCCCGATCTAGATTATTTCGTAGCTGGAGTTTCACACTTCATGTCTGTTCTCATTGCCTTTGCATTCACAGAACTCAGTGAGACTCCCCTGGTGAGCTCAGAATCACCCAAGTTGGAAATTAGCCTTGTAGAGGAATTGTCTCTACCTTGATCTTTGAATGCATCCACTGAAGTAGTAGGTGCAGCGAGCATTACCCATGGTAACCGGACAGCTCCAACAGCTTCTCACTTACCAAGTTGAACTTCAATGGAGTTGTTTTTTGGATACGTGATGTTAGGGATCCTTCCTCCAGACCCAACTTCCTCTGATAAGAAATCACACCCACAAGAATTGTGTCAGAACCACAAAAACCTAATGCATGGAGAGAAGACCTTCAAAAACATTGGTCAAGAAAAGTTAAGTGTGTGACATCAGGATGACCGAAATATCACCACGTTCTATAAAGCTCTTCAGTTTACTATTCATGAGTAGAGCCAGGTAGCCAATGATCACCATCTACTAGGTCACACACATCAAACCAGGAGATCACTCCAGTCAACCACTCTCTCACTGTCCTCCTGAACTTCTACTCCACACAGCGTAACACACTTAGCCTTCTAACGCTTCCCAATCTGCTACTCAGTCTTTACTTCTGAACCATCTGTCTTCTGTTCTCTACTCTATCTTATCTGCTCACAGCTTGAATTGCCTTCCGAAAGACAGTCCTCAGGAAGTCTTAACTCCAGAACTCGCTCTGAGTTCCAGACCGACAGAGGTTATGACCTATTCCACTTTCCCTGCATGCCTTGTGCTCAACTTGCTGAAGACCAAATTCTCCAACACCTACTTTCCCCTTGAGCTGTCTCGTTTCATTGGCTAATGTCACCTTCCACCCAGCAGCATATGCCCGAAGGCCTAGAACCCAGGACCTCTCTTCCCTTCTGCTGAAGTAACACTAAAAGGTGTTGGAGATGCTTTACAGTAGCTGTATCTTCCCATCATCCATGTTACCACGTGCCTATGCTTGCATGATGTCTCACCTGAACCCTGTCCTGATGTTCCCTCTGGGGGACAGCCAGATACTTCCAACATTAAAAGCATACCGAACTGGCGGCTCTCAGGCCATCAACCCCACTGGGTGCTCACCATTGTTCTGAGAGTCTAGATTTCAAACTCCACCTACTCCTCACTCCTGACTGAGTCTCTAACCTCATTACCTGCCATGATCTCATCAACCCAACCCAACCTGTCTGTCTTCTATCCCTCAGACACAACATGGTTCCTCTTATCCTAAGGCCTCCACAGCTTCTTGTCTTCTGTCTGTAGGCACCTAAGCTGTTTTATCAATCAATATACTACTTTGGAATATCTGCAAGCAATTATCTCCTCTGTAATGACGCGTCTCGTAGTGGATTGTCTAACATCTGTCTCTGATTCCCCCGCCTTCAGACGTCAAGCTTTGTCATGGCATGACACAGCTTTTTCCACCCCCATCACTTCCTCTCTACCTGGCATAGGGCCTGTTCCCTAGGCCCTCCATGAAGAGTCACTAGATAATCACTGTACTCAAGCCCAGACTATCAACACTCTTCTGGATTGCTAATGTATCCTAGGGGGTCTACCAGACCCTAGGCTTGCTTCAACTTCTCTTTCTTCAAAACATCCTGTGGCAGGTTTCTCCCATCAGAAACCAGCCTCATACCTCATGACGGTACATAAATGTTGATTCTATTGATGTGGCTTGAGGACTCTTAGATTCTACAGCATCGCATGAATTTAACCTTTTAAGAAACATCCTTAGCTACTCATATAAGACTAAGCATTGTGGTGGTCAACTATTCAGTCAATGAATGGATCTGTTCCTAGGAGAGAGTGGGGGCTCTAAATAGGAGCAAGGTGAGGGGCTTCCAGAAGATGCCATCAACAGGAAAGATCAAGAACTGGACTATCACAAAATCAGCTACAACCTGTTTTCTTAATGACAATGACAAGGTAGAAAATCAAAAGTGAAGAGTATCCAAAAGTATTTAAATATTTATATATTAATTATATATAAAATTCTAAACATATTATATACTTACATAATATATGATCATATATTATATTATATAATATATAGTCATAGATCATAGATCATCATATATCATAGATCATATATATCATAGATCATATATTATATGATACATTATATATTATACATTATATCATATGTCATATGTTATAATGCATATTTATTTTATTATATTTATATATTAAATATTTTATTTTGAGTACTCATTATTTTATACAGTATATTAAATTATATAAAATATTATATATTAAAATTATATCTTAAATATTTAAATTTCATAATTTCAGCTAAGAGCAGTGCAGGATAAGCCAGAAAGAACTGTGATACAGGAAGAACAAGGCTGAGATACAGAAAATGGCAGGATCTCTGACTATCCACCCTGATGCTTTCCGGAGCAGCCCAGGTAAGCAGCAAGAAACCACCAAGGGAGCAGATGGTCCAACGGTACAACTCCATTAAAGAAAAAAGAAAGCTATGTTGTGGCTGGAGAGATAGTAAGATGGTAAGACGCAGCCACTAACTGACAGACCCTGGGTTCAGTTCCCAGCACCTACATGGTGACTTACAAACATCTGTACTCCAGTTCTAGGGTATCTGATGTCCTTGGTCACAAGGCATGCAAGTGATACACAGACATGTATGTAGGCAAACATAGACACATGTAAAATAAAAATAAATCTGAAAGAAAAAGAAAGCTGTATTTCCTTAAGTGTAGTAATAAACATGAAGGCCCTAGTGGAAGAACCATCCAATAAGAGATGAATTCTTCACTCAGTGTGTAGAGAAGAAGGAAAAATATTTACCTGGGTATCAAAGGCCACAGTTCTGACCCTGATGATGCTTCTAATGATCTCTATGGTTGTTGAAAAGTCGCTCCTTCTGCACTATGTAAGAATTTGCTCCAGCTGAGTATTTGAAGCTTTTTCGGCTTCATCTAAGGCACTCCCTTACAGACTGAAGACTATTATGCATTCAAAGACAATGGGTGGCGGTGATAGGGCAGTGACATGACTACTCCCAAAAGGACTGGCCTGACACAGTAGGTTATCTAAGGACCCTATCCACAAACCCTGAACTCCAAAGATTCTGAGGCTGCGGCAGGACCAACCCTGGAAAGATCCAGCACAACACTCACCCAGCAGAGATGATGGGAAACAGTGTAGTATTAGCACTATCTACCTTTTGTTGAACGCCAACACTTTGCTAGGCAGCCAGGAAATTCCCCTGTTACACGATCTCTTTCATGATCTCCAGCTAAGAGCTTTGAATGTTCTGTTTTTAAAGTAAAGTCAGCTGTTGTGCCCAGCCATTTCTGTCCATCGGTCTTAGTCTCTGGCCCTCTGATCTAACACGGCTGGGGCTCTGCTACTCTTCCGCAAAGTCAAAATCCAATCTCCAAAACCTGAAACAGGAAGTCATCTGGCTCCCGTAAAGCTGAGAACCAAGCAACCATATTTGAAAAAAAAAAAAACTTACTGGTATTCACAGCAATGTAGTTTCTAACCGTGAAGATTCTCCCCAAGTGTGTCAGTCTGGCTGAGCATGCATAGCTCCCACTATCCTCCGCGTCGATGTTGTTAACAAGAAGCTTTGTTCCTGTAGGGCAAAACTTCTTGCTCACTTTAATCTCTTCACAACCCTAAAGGCACACACACAAGAAGGGAGTGAGTGCTGGCAAATTCTAGTCACTCTGTTAGCATCACCCCATGAAGTGTGGGGAAACACGTCTATATCGCTGTTTCTCAACCTGGGGGTTGCAGCCCCTTGTGGTCATGTATCAGATATTCCCATTACATATGATTTATAAAAGTAGCAAAATTATAGCTATGAAGGAGCAGCAAAATAGTTTTATGGTTGGAGGTCTTCACAACATGAGGAACTGTCTTAAAGGGTCACAGCTTCAGGAAGATTGAAAGCCATTGCCCAATATCTACTTAGTCACTTACAACCTAAATCTTAGATATTAACCATCTAACCAGAAGATAATGCATGAAATATGACAGAGGTGATAGATAGATAGAAAGGTAGGTAGATAGATAGATAGATAGATAGATAGATAGATAGATAGATAGATAGAATAAGTG
The DNA here is from genome assembly GCF_021556685.1 of Rattus norvegicus. NCBI lineage: Eukaryota > Metazoa > Chordata > Mammalia > Rodentia > Muridae > Rattus > Rattus norvegicus. The sequence goes on along the minus strand of NC_141542.1, from coordinate 57,782,001 downwards.
ACAGACAGATACATGGATGACTGGATGGATGGATGGACAGTAACTGGATTAATGGACAAAAAGATGGAGGTTACTGTGCTAGTCACATTTTGTCACTTTATCAAAAACACTTGACATGAACAACTTAAAGAAGACATGATTTAATGTACTTGTGGCTTCAGAAGTTGGAGAAGTGTGGGGCGGGGCATGGGAGAACATTCCGAGGCCAGGATTAGAAAGAATGACAGCAGCAGGCTTTCTCTTTTGTCTATTTGTTTCATCTGGAGCATAGACTATGGGACGGTGCCACCCACATTCTGGGCAGGTATTTTCCTCTTATTAGTCTTCACTGAAAATACCGTGACAGACACACCCAAAGGTGTTCTTTAAATTCTTTGGTACTTCTCAATCAATTCAAGTTGACAATTGACATAGAGAAAAAGGAGTGTGGACACTCATCACTTAGTCTCTCTCTGTCTCTGTCTCTCTGTCTCTGTCTCTCTCTCTCTGTGTGTGTGTGTGTGTGTGTGTGTGAGAGAGAGAGAGAGAGAGAGAGAGAGAGAGAGAGAGAGAGAGATCTTTTATTTCTATCGCAAGAAGACTTGGTAAGGAATATTTTACACACTAAAATGGGTGATACAAACACTAAGTCCAATAGGAGTTGAGAAGAATGAAACATGTGTAGCTTTGAAGGTTTCATGGAGAACGGCTACAGCTGAGGAATGTTCTCCACCTCAAGTCCCATCTCTCCCTGCAGACTCCCACCCCATGATGCCAAGTGCCTTTGCCAGCATCACAAGCCCAGGTGAAATGGATAATGACTGCTTCAACCACACAAGAGACTCGACTCCCCACTCATGAGAGAGTTTGCTTTATAGAATCCAGGGTATAACAACTAATAGGAGACCTAAGTGACCAAAGAGAGCATGCATCAGTCTACAGTGAGAACACCTCATAGAATTTCTTCAGGACTGACACAACTACCAATCATTAGTCTATGAAACACCTTTCTCTCTTGTCATTCCAGCAACCACAGACAATGAAAAGTTCCCATTTATGTGTCTTAGAAAAGGCTTACACACCCCTCCAATGTGTGTGTGTGTGTGTGTGTCTGTGTGTCTGTGTCTGTGTCTGTGTGTGTTATGTGTTATGTATTTCTGTGTGTGTGTTGTATGTGTGTATCTGTGTGTCTGTGTGTGTTGTGTGTGAGTCTGTGTTGTGTGTAAGTCTATGTGAGTGTGTCTGTGTATGTGTCTGTGTATGTGTCTGTGTGTGAGAGTATATATGAGTGTGTCTCTGTGTGGTGTGTGTGTGAGAGTGTATATGTGTGTGTGTGTGTATGTGTGTGTGTGGTGTGGTGTGGTGTGTAAACGAGACATAGACATCAGGTGTTTTTCTCTGTCTCTTTCTACCTTGTATTTGGAGACAACACTGACTTGACTGGGCTGGCTGGCCAACAAGCCCCAAGGATCTGCCAGTCTCCTGTGCACCTCCACATCCAGCCTTTTTTATGTATTTATGGGGAGAAAACAAGGTCCTCATGCTTTCAAGACAAGCATCTTGCCAAATGAGCCACCTTCCATCTACCTTCCCTGCTCTAGTAACTCACTGTATCCAGCTAATCACCTTTACCGCACACACCCACTTCTCACACTTGTCAAACCTGTCCCTTCCTTTGAGGAACTCCACTCCACAGTGAGACTGCTTGGCTAGTCGAGTCCATTTTTTATTCAAATATCTGAGTTCCCATCTTTTCCAGCACAACGAGAGGCTTTGGCCATGCAGGAATTAGATGCATTTACTGTCTTCATGAAGACCACAACTTAATAGTTAAAACAGATAAAATTCTAATTCAATAAACATGTAACCAACTCAGTGGTACATCCTCTCATTACTTAGCCTGTCACAGAGGAGTGAGTCCTAAATCTCCACCCCAGAGAAGGAGAATAAATCCACTCTGCATGGGCAGGTCATGAATAATGTCAGAATGCTCATTTACAACTTGTCTTCCTAAATTTCTTATAAATTGCTTCAATAGATACTGTGTAAAGAAACAACACTAGTTACCATCTGACAACTGCTCACCAGTAGATGGGACCTTCTATTAGGGATTGGGTGGATAAGGTATCACTCCTCACAATAAAATTAGCATTTTGAATACAAGAGGCATTCAGAAGAGTGTTGGGGAATGTATCTTCAGAGTTAGATATATCCTATAAAATAGGGGAGTGGTGAGACATATAAATTTATATGGCACCTTGGGCTTAGATTATTCACAGTATGTATTCATTCGACACTTTAAGGCTGACCTCAGGAGTACCAAAACGTGTCTGTCACATTAATGGAAAAAAATCCAGCACTTAACCCTTGGATTGATTTGACCCAAAGCAAACTCACATCTGAATTCTCTTCTTCCCACCTTGTCTCTTCTGTCTACCTGTGTTCTATGGTGTGGGGTTTGTCTTTAGTTTGCTGTTGTATGAGTTTCATGATCTACTTCTTCAGGGGTTCAGAGTCACAAGGCTTGAATCCTTAGACTTGGAAAACTTCTCTCCTATGGGCTTAACTGAGAAGTTCCCAGCGAGGCACGATCTGTGCTGTGCTTCATGGTTGAGCAACTCTGACTCATTGCCTCATCCAATTATCCACATGACCAATCACACTAACACTGACCTTGCTGTATAAGAATCATCCCGCCCCTTGCAAGGACCGGAAGTGCCATTTTCCCGATCTACTGGAGGGTACAAACTTTCCACTGGTTTGATTTTTTTTCTTTTTTTAATTCCAAGTGGGGATAGCTCACCATCGAGATTTAAAGCATAAACAATAACAACGAGGGCAGCCATCTATAGTTTTCCAGTGAGATTGTTATGGAGAGGCATTATTACGAAAATGGATCTTATTTCTGAGAGACTGGAACTTCTGTTAGGCCATATAGCCAAGTTGCTATGCACCTTAAGATCTTCTCAAGACTTATCCTGATCTCTTGCTGTGTGCTCAGCCTGGTTTTAACCTACCTTTAAGAGAATCACACAACAGCCAACTTTACTTGCCTTGGATTCCCCATGTGTCAGTCCCAACGTAAGTTAGTACATACCTGTAAATTTAAATTACATACTATTCCACTTCCCTGCTGCAAAGAGGAATGTGTGCATGTATGCATGTTATGGTAGTAGATCCTGAAAACATCAAATGGGTGTAAGGTGATCTTACATACAACCGTCTACCATAAATATTGGGTATAACACACAGATATAGTTTGAAAATGGTATACTTTTTAGAACTGAGTGCTTTGGGATCAGCTGGAGTCAGTGACCTAATCCCTTGTAAAACTCTGTTGAAAATTTGTGTAAAGTAGCCCTCATTCCTGTCCCATGGGATGCTACAATGTTCAATAAATACAGAACAAAAACACTTAGTTAGGGACACACAGCAAGAGACAGTAAGTCACCAAACAGGTACAAATAAATACAGGCACAAGGACAGATTGAGACTCAGCAAAAGACAGACCAATGAACAACCCCCAAACCACAAACTAAGACAGACAGATGGACAGAAGACAGACTCAGCAACAAATAGACTATTGACAACCCCCAAACCACAAAGGGTTTCTGAGGGTTAAAACCTGGCCATTCCTGAAGACCAGGGGTTTAACAGCAGTGCAGGGGACTTCCTCCATGTCTAGATGCATTATGAAAATGACAACTACAAATTACATGAAAACATGAGGACCTTGCTTTCTCCCCATAAACTCATAAAAAAAACGCTGGGTGTGGAGGTACACAGGAGACTGGCAGATCCTTGGGGCTTGTTGGCCAGCCCAGTCAAGTCAGTGTTGTTTCTAAATATAAGATAGAGACAGAGGAAATCACCTGTTGTCTATGTCTCGTTTATACAACACACACATACACACACACACATACACACACACACACCACAGAGACACACATATATACACTCTCACACACACACACACCACACAGAGACACACTCATATACACTCTCACATACAGACATACACACAGACACATACACAGACACACTCACATAGACTTACACTTCCCTCCTCTCTTCCCCCCTCCTCTCCCCTCCCCTCCCCTCCCCTCCCCTCCTCTCCTCTCCTCTCCTCTCCTCTCCTGAGTAGCTGGCTCAGTGCTGTAAGTGCTAGCTCCACAAGCTTGAGGGCCAGAATTTGGATCTGTGGAAACCCAGCTCAATGCCAGGTGAGCACGGCCACCACCTGCCATTCCAGCTTCAGAAGGCAGAGACACGGAATCCACAGAGTTAACTTACTCACAACGTTGGCCACATGGTTAAGTGCTGGGTTTAATTAAGAGACCTTCCCTCAAGAATGAGGTAGAAAAGCAATTGAGGGTGAATCTGAACAGGCACCAACTTGCTGCACACACTTGCACACATGCCCATACACATGCAAAAATATCCACAATACACACATACAAAGTGGGAGAAGAAAAACTACGCAGAGAATTGAAAATTACAATAGCTAAAATTAAGCGGATGAATGGATTTAATAGACAGTTTTACACACCTAAGAATAAAAGGTTGGAAAGCAAGCCAGGAAGAAATTCCCACTTAGGCAAATGCACACAAAATCCTAGAACAGGAAAATGCATGTGAGAGTCAGAAAACACATTTCTTTTTAAAAAAAATAAAGGATTTAATATGTATTTAATTAGAGTTCCAAAGAGGACAAAAAGAAAATAAGTTACGAAAATACAAAAGAAAGGAGTAACTAAAAAATAATGGAGAAAAACACAATACACTATATTTCAAAAGGCATTCGCAAAGTGGATGAGAAATCTCTCCTAACTCATCAGAGTAATACTACTAAACTCCAAAGTCAAGGAGGGTAATTTTAAGGAGTTCATAGGTTCAGGCATATTACCTTCAAAGGGGGCAGAAAGACAGGAATGAAAAAGTCCACAGAGCATGAAAAATACAGGAAATACTAAACTCTTGAATGGCTTGAAAACGCAGAGCAAAAATAAACGTCAACCCATGAAGATAGTTTACAAAAATATCAAAAAAAAATACAGGTAAGACAAATAAAAACATTTTCAGAAAATGAGATAATTTGCACTAAGAAAATTCATAAATTTTCTAAGGGATGTTAGTTGGGCACACGAATATTACATGGAATCATTCCAAGGGCTGGAAAGAGGCCTCTCAGGCTAAGACTTAGGAGCACTTGTCGGTCTTTCAGAGGACCTGGTTCAGTTCCCAGCTCCCACTCGGGGACATAATCATCTGTGGCTCCTGAGATCTGATGTTCTCTTCTGGTCTCCGTGGGTAGTGCCTCTGTTACACACACATTCATCTAGAACACTGACACACATAAGCTGGAAATAAAGAGATCTTTAAAAAAAAATGATTCGAGACACAAGCTTGGAGATAATGGCTGGACTACAGAAGAAGGTAAAATTAAATATGTAAAGAAAAGCGAGAAGAGTTTCAATCACCTGTAACCAGAATGCCTTTGGTGTTTCCATCGTCAGAAAATTAAAATCAACAGCTATAGTAGCACATAAACCAAAATCCTGCTAGAGAGAGTTTAAAACTCTAAAGCCCCTCATTTCCTCAGAAGGCAATAAGTACTATTTCATATAGAACTGCAGTAAGTCGAGGTTGACTGTGGATGAAGTAACCAGCCAATAGTAGTTGAAGATATCCATCATGAAATTCATAAAAATAAACATGAATAGTAAATGCTTGATTCAAAGCAACAATAAGAAAAAGATAGGAAATGAGTTCGGAACCAGAATGACTGATGGGAAACAGCAGCAAAAGGGTTAAAAGGTCACAGAGAAAATACATGGAGTAAAGAATCCCAGTCCAGAGCTTTTAAAAACCCAAACACCTTCTACTTAAAAGTAAATATGCCCCAAGACTACACAAATACAAAGAAAAAAGTAAAGGTAAAATCATAGAAAAAAAAAAAGATTCTGCATCCCACCACCTACCACAAAAAAGCTGGTATTACTGTATCAGTACCAAAGGAGGCAGACTTCTAGAAAAATCAAAAAGGCTTCAGAAGCTCAATGCAGCAGGAAGCCAGGGTAACTTAAAATATCCCTGTAAAGAATATTCAAAAGCAAAGTGCAGACATTAATAATGTCAGATGTACAGCGAAATGAATAACTACACTAATTTACGTTAACACTTTTCTCTCACTGGCTTGCATAACACCATCTACGAGCCCGACTTTCAGTGTTTACATTCTCTTCAACACACAAGACACGTTTACAGAGGTTGAATACGTGCTGGTCCAAAAGCCAGCCTCAAATTTCAAAGTTCTGAGATTATTTGGAATGTGTTCTCTGTCATGCTGCCGTCTACCACAAACAGGAAAGTTACTTTTAAAAATACCCAAACACTGCTACATTGGCAAATAAAGAAGTCCTTCAAAAACATCTAGAGTCAAAGACGAAATTACCAGGAAAATCAGAACGACTTGAGTGCATTGCTTATGGAATGATAGATCAAAACCTGCAGAGGTCAACCAAGATGCGGCTTAGAAGGAAGCCATGACCTTAAACCTATATATCAGAAACTTGGGTTTAATGAGAGAAGATTCTATCTCACAGTGTTCATAAAAATAATAGCAAATTAAAACCAAAAGTCAAACAAAGGAGTGAGAACCAGACAAGAACAGAAATTGACAAATCAAACAACAAAGTAATAAAAACAGATTTATAAGGTCTTCAGTTAATATTTCCACAACATCCTTAAGATTCACAAACTCCTGGAAAGAGTAACAAACTAACAAACAAGACAGGAAGTTGAGCTGCTAGACAGGTAGTCGAGCTACAAGACAGGAACCCTCCAAGGTTATTAGATACAAGGCCAATGTACAAAAAGAAATTGTATTTTCCTATAGTAGCAACACACAGAGTAGGAAAACACAACCACACTGAGACAGTAGTATCAGTAAACACCAGTTCACCAAGAATAAATTTAGCACTAGCAATGTATGTACACAAGTAATTTTAAATGGGAGAGAATGATATGTCATAGCTTAAAAGACTCAAAGTTGTAAAAGCTATCAATCTTTGATACATTTCTGAGTGCCACCATTTAATTAAAATCTAAGATATTATACAGTTTGAGCAGGTTATATTTAGGAACATATGTATATACATATATGCATGGATACATATACATCTACTGATGCAATAGCAATTAATGAAAGAAGAGGCCAGGAACTTGAGGGAGGGCAGGAAGGTTATATAGTCAAATTTATAAGAAGAAAAAAGAAATGAGAAAAATCCTGTAATTATATTAATCTTAATTTATAATTAAAAAACAACCTAAGATTATTTTGTGAAAGTGAATGCACTGATTTTAAAATCCAGGTAGGAACATAAAGTACTTCAGGAGACTAGAGGGGCTCAAAGGAGAACACGGAAAGGAACCCTGCCATATTTTCAACACGGTAAGTCCAGCAAAAGAGGAGCTAAATTCCAGAAAGCTTGCTGCAAAAACAAGCGATTTGATTATGAAATTGTGTACCCATGCAGGTGAATTTTTACTCTTTATCACAGGAGAATGTTAAGGCTAGAGGGTTTGTAGAGAACGGTCCAGATGGGACTACTGTCACAATAAGTAAAAGGTAAAGAGAGCGTGCCACACAACAAAGTGCTCAGAAACAGGGGTTCACACAAATATCAGACTGACTAAAGGCACAGTGGGCATGCAAAACGAGGAAGAGAAGATAGGTGAGCCATGAACCCACATAGAGGAAAAAGTAAGTCAAATGTGGCCCCAACGAACACTCTGCTCTTTAAAGAAAAACCTCAACAAAGGACTGATGATAAGGCTTATCAGTAAAGAGGCTTGCATCCAAGCATAGAGACATGAGTTTGAACCTCAGAACCCACATGGTGAAGGGCAAAAACTGAGCCCCGCAATTACCCTGACTTCTACATGCATGCCATGGTAGGCAGGAGTACACATACACACACTCACACATATATACACACATATACACACATATACACACATACACACACACATACATACACATACACATATACATACACACACATACACAAACACACACACTCACACATATATACACACACATACACACATATACACACATACATACACATATACATACACACACACACGCACACACACACTCATATACAATTACCAACAAGCAAACTCAAGAGGTACCACCACTATCAGTCATCAGGAAATGTAATAAAGACAGAATGGGACAGTCTATTCTCTGAAAAGCCAGCACTTCAAGGAACAGGTTTCTAGGGAGCTGGGCTGCAGTGGCTGGGCTACAGGGACTGAGTTGCAGGGAGCTTAGTGCAAAGTCCTTTCTCAAGTTTCATCCCCAGCACTGAGGGATGACGGGAAAAGAGGGAGAGTCAGTTGACTACATCCTTCCCTATCAGATACAGAAACATTAGAATTCTAGCACTGACCATATTCTCTATGACCCAACTGCTCCATTCTTCTGCAGAATGTCCTACAAAAATCTAAGCATGTGTGACCCAAATGGTGTGCCCACAAAGTGGTGTGCCCACAAAGTGGTGTGCCCATGAAGTGGTGTGCCCACAAAGTGGTGTGCCCACAAAGTGGTGTGCCCATGAAGTGGTGTGCCCACAAAGTGGTGTGCCCATGAAGTGGTGTGCCCATGAAGTGGTGTGCCCATGAAGTGGTATGCCCACAAAGTGGTGTGCCCACAAAGTGGTGTGCCCATGAAGTGGTGTGCCCATGAAGTGGTGTTTGCATGAAGTGGTATGCACAGGAAGGTTCCCACCAGCTTTACTTGTAACTGGAAACAGCTCGAGAGTCTAACAGTGAGAATGCAGTGCTACATACCAGTTCACATGGACCATTTACTGGAAGTACAGACTGCAGTGTGGATGGTTCTCACAGGTTCATTATTGGTACAAAGAGGCTAACCACACACAGATAATTTGAACATGAAGTTCAGAAACAGACAGAACATCCTCTGAATTAGGAAAGCAGTGATCTGGTGATCCAGTGATCCTGGGCATGAACAAAGCACAGGTCTGGTTGGTTGGTTGGTTGGTTGGTTGGTTACAGTTATAGAGGAAGTGTTTGGAGCTATTGGTAATAGTTAATCTAGACCTTGGTGGTAACTGCAATTAAACATATGTTCACTTTCTGACGATCCTTGTCTACCTATAGGTCATTGATCTATTTTCTACATATACATGTTAAGCGTCAATAAAAGTACTTTTAATGCATGTCAGTTGTTTCTTAAGGCCTTAAAGAGATGTGTAGAATCCCCTATAAGCTTGCAGTAAAGCAGGGAGAAAAGTTAACAGAGAAATGCAGCCAAAGACATGGGTCCATCTGAAGAGGATTCAGAAATGGACAATCAACTCAACAAAGGGCAAATGGTCAATCCGATAGCTAATCACAGAGGATAACTAAACTGCCCAATTCATGCTCACAACACTGATTTGATTTCATTCTGGCTTTTGTTTGCTTGTTTGTTTTTTTGTTTTGTTTTTTGGTTTTTGGTTTTTTGTTTTGTTTTGTTTTGTTTTTGAGACAGGGTCTCTCTGTAGCCCTGGCTGTTCTAGAGCTCTCTCTGTAGACCAGGCTAGCCTTAAATTCCTAAAGATCCACTTGCTTTCCTAATTTAGACAATTTCACATTAGTTCTGCTTCCCAGGTCTAACTGATTTTGTTTACATACAAAGTTATCTTAAGCTTGCAAGAAATAGGTGATAGTCCTCCTGAGTCGAACTAATGTAAAGTTTTGGGACCAGTCTGTGACATCAGTGGAACCGTGAATTCTTTATTTGCATCTTTAGCACCTGGCAATTCTAGGGGGTGGTGATCAAAGCACCCTTGAGAGCCTTACACTCTGTCACAGATGCACAAGACAGGTGTTAAGGATGCTCCTGCCCACACGCGCCACACAGAAAGGCAAAGACTACAAACACAGAGCAGATAGAGATGATCACCAAGAGCCGAACGGGCTTTCTGAGAAGACAGAAGACTTTGTCTAGAAGGACAAGCTGCTTGTGCAAAGGGGCTTGGGTTAGGGAGACAAAGATGAGAGTCTACCCTGTATTGAGAACCAAACTCGATCTCCTCCGAGGAAGTAGACAGACAAGAAGAGATGAAAAATAACTTACAAGGACATGTGTCATCCCCTAGGAAACGAAATCCTACCGAAGTTCAGCACAGGAAAAAGTAAGAAAGTAAGACTGTTGACTAATCCTGAACCACAGAAGAAATGGGGGAGGGGAGCAAAACCCTTAAAGCAGCAGCAGGGGTTCTCAACCTGGGGGTCACGACCCCCACAAGAGTCACAAATTACATATTTGTGTTATAATTCGTAACAGTAACAAAGCTACAGTTATGAAGTAGCAATGAAAACGATTGTATGGCTGGGGCATGTGGAGGGGGGGTCACCACAACCTGAGGAACTGTATTGAAGGGTCACAGTGTTGGGAAGGCTGAGAAGCACTGCCTCAAAGGAAAGTCAAGGCTGGACTGGGACAAGGAGAGCTCTAACTGTGCCTTGTGGAGACAAAGCCAGGTCAGAGTGAAAACACGATGAAGAAAGAAGGAGCATGGGAAGCTCTGTTTACATTTCAATGGGAACGGCTGGGATACAACTGAGTTTTCAAATACAGCCTATGTGAGACTGTGTGTGGCAGGAGTTGACAGCAGCAGCCTGCCATTGCTGGGGTAAGGTTTGGTGAGTAACAGAACAGAGACCGCAGGAGTCTTTCTTAGGTGTGAATTTGTGTCCTTTGTAATTTTCAAAGCACCGGATATCAGAGCCATTCTAACAAACCAAGGTGAGTGACAAAAAGACAGCAGGAGCTTGAAAACTGGGTAATCGTGGGTATAGGGAAGGTATAACCACATTTCAAAACAGTAAAATTGTTTAAAGTAATTATCAGGATTACTAACACTTGTCTCAGGCCACCTCCATACCAAACCTGCCCTGAAGGAATCTGGCTACCCTTGGGGTGGGAAGGTGGAGAAACACTATCAAGAGAGGATTTGGCTGTCGTTTTGTTTTTTAGCTTTTTACCTTATACCACTTTATTGAATCCAAAACACAGCTCTCTGGGAAGTAGAGATGGCACGTCAGACTGCCCGATTTTCCTATGGGTAACCATTGCTGGTACTCATCTGAGGAATTTATGGAACTCTCTTCGTTGGAAGAGTTGCACCAGTGTTTTCTAAAAACGGTTAGGTTTATAGCTATTCGGTAACAGCTGTGGGCATCCCTGGAAAAGAGGAAAACAAGCAAAACAACAAACAAAGAAGCACAGCAGGACACAGCCAATGAACTCTCAAGCAGTCTCAGAACTCGGGTAAGCCATTTTCACATCTTTTCTAATTATTTTCTAGACACTGTACAAACCCTTTGCCTCCCATGAAGTAAAGAGTAACCTGGAAACCATGCATTACCCAAGGGTCAGTGGTATTCATACAGAGTAGACACTGGCAAGGGTCAGTGGTATTCATACAGAGTAGACACTGGCAAGGGTCAGTGGTATTCATACAGAGTAGACACTGGCAAGGGTCAGTGGTATTCATACAGAGTAGACACTGGCATCTCAGCATGGCCTAGGAGGAGCTGAGGGTCTCCGTGAGCCTCATGAATTATTTTTTCTGGAGACTCCATACAGTGCTTACACTTCAGTTTGGCTATAAAAGTCACTTACACCTTCTCACGAAGACACATCTGATAAACCAAAGGGTTGGTGAAATACGAAACGACTGCCTGTGTCCCTTAAAACGATCTTCGTGATACCTAAGGGCTGAGAGCTGCTCCAGATGAGCAGAGATTAAAGACTGATGCAGTGTGCCCAATTTACAGGTGGAAAAGTCAAGATGTAGAGAGATCACATAATAAATTGTTGCCAGTCAAGCCTGTGTGGAAAGTCAGAATTAAAATTCTCTGGCCAAATGTGTTTTACAGGTAGGTTTTACTGGAGTCTTGAAAAATCTTTAAAAACTGAAAAGGAGAAGGAGAGGAAGAGAGAGGGGAAGGGCGAGGGGGGGCACTAGAGAGAGACAGGCAGAGCAGCAATATACATATACACACAGGGGGAGGGAGGAAAGAAGAGCCTTTGATGGGATATGAATTTTCCAGCAGACTCTAGTACCCTCCAAGCAAAATTGTTCTCCATGGAAATAGCTCACTAGTCCACCATCACTCAGAAACATTACCTCTAGCACAAGGATTCGTGTAGACTCTAGAACATCTCCCAGATTTGCTAGCTTTTAAAGGTCTGCTTTAAGCAGATTCCTTATCAAAAGTGTTCGAATAATCCATTTGGGTCTGGATCAGCCAGTTTAAAAACAAAAACAAAAACAAAAACAAAAACAAAAAAACAAGCATCTTCAGGAAATGGCAGCAATCCGTATGCTGGTCTGGCCCAAAACTCTTCTGCTTCCAAATGTGCTCGCCGGAAGCCATCTCACAGCAGTTTAAGGCCATCCTGCATTTGTGTATCTGCTGGTTGTGGTGGTTCACATCTGTCATTTCAGTACTTCAGAGAACATTTGGAAACTTGGTCCAGACTATATAACTAGTCTCAAAATTAAAGGTCAACAATACCCATCTTCTTAAAAGACATGTTTAGAAACGGAGTCGGAGACACGGGAATTAGTTCTACTATAAATGGAGGACTTACTTTATAACACATTGATAGATGCCTGAGTCCTCCAATGCCAACGGAAGAAACAAAATCCAGGACTGGTCCTGGTGAATTCTAACGTGTCTGTTGATGGAGATTGGGCTCTTACTGGGTGTTCTATGCCATGTCAGATTCACTGCCCCGTTTGTTACTGGAGGGTATGTGCAGTTGAAGGGGAAAGGCTGGCCCTCTGAAATCATCTCATGGTGCATATAGACATCAGTACAGTTACCTAGGGAAGGAAAGCAAATAAATAAATAAATAAATAAATAAATAAACAAACAAACAAACAAATAAATATAATTTTTAAAACAAAAAAATCACTATTCTTCTTAGGAAATATTCTGCTCTGGGCAATGTGAAATTTTATTTAGTGGTTTACTTTGGTCGTTTCCTCAAATGTGTCCACTCACTTAGAAGCATAATACTAAGACCTTCATATTTATATCGAGGACAAGGCTCCCCCAGGTCCCTCTGCAGAACAAAGGCCCATGTGTCTGAATCTGTCCACTATTCTGCCCTTACTCTCTGTCCCAGCACAGATCCAACCTGGTCATTTACCTACCTATAGTTGTGGTCAGATGTCCCCTCATCCCACACAGTCCTTGGTTTTAAAGACAGCTTCTTTTTAAAGCCCATTTCTACCAAGTTAGTTTTCCTTAGAAACGTGTACTCTCTGGTAGCTTTGGACCATAAAATAACCCTTTGTATGAAATAGATGCCATTAATAACCCTTCTGTTTAAGCAATGGAACTGAGTCTGCTGGAGTGAGGACTTCTCTGTACCACCTAAGTTAGACCGAAGTTCCAAGGTGACTTTTGGGGTTCCGAGAACTTGGGAAGTATTTTTCCTATTCCTCCCCCACCCCAATCCCCAACTCCCAGCCACGCCCTTTTGACTCACCCTGCTGGATCATCTAGAGGAAGAAGTGACTTAGTTGACACCCCTGAAGGTGAGCCAGGGGCATGGAGAAGAATGACAAAGGATGCTGCCAACAAGGCAGTAGGTCCCTGGGATGCAAGAACTCTCAGACCCACAGTACTTACCTGCTGCCACAAAAAGTGGAAGCGCGAAAGACACCCAACAGAAGAGCAAGGGTGGCATCCCCATTTCGGGCTACATGGGAAAAAGAAGACAATGGCAAAAGTAAGGGATGCTGTGAGGCTAACACCTTTTGCACACAGTGGGGCACACAGTGGGACTCAGACTTCTGAGAACCCAGAATATCAGTTCCAATCCAGGTCACGGGACTTCCCCTCTGCATGGGGAGCCCTCCACATCCGCCTCTCCATTTCAAGGCGCCTCTCCCCATCCCCACTCTATTTTGCTTTTCTGCCCAGACCCTCAGAAGCCAAGGAACTCAGTCTGGCCTGTGAATGGGGACTGGTGGGGAGTCGGGGAACAGGGCCAGATTTAGTGGCGCTTGGATCAAGCCAGGGCCAGGAGATCCTACCGAAGCCGGAGCAGGCTATGGACCCGCCCAGCCCAGCGTGCGTCTGGGACCGGCCTGGGTCTGAGGGGCTCCCCTGAAATCCCAGATGCCCGCTGGCTTCATGGTGAGCGCGGGACCACCTGGGAAGGGCAAGGGTGAGCAGGAATTCCAGAGTTTGACCCAAGTCCCAGCCCACTTTCCAGAACAGAGTCGGTTAGCCGCCCAGTGAAGATCGCTAGCTCCCTCCCCCTCCCCTAGCAAGTAAGCCGCTCCCCAAGGCTGCTCCACCTGTCTATGAAGTCTCAGAGCGCGGGGTCTCCTAGAGCAGAGCTGGAACCACGCCAGGGACCGGATTCAGCAGCCTGGGCATCGCCTCTCCGCCACGGGCGGGGCAGACTCACCTTCCCCAAGTGGAGCAGTACAGAAAGAGTCCGTCCTTAGAAAGGCGTTCAGCCTTTTCTTGCCTGATCCTAGGCCAGCACGTTCATCTAGCAGGAATGTCGGCTTAAATATGCCCCAGATCATCGCTAAAAAAATTATCATTTCTTTCCAAGCACTGTTTGAGCGGTTCTTAACATGCCCAGCATTGCCCTAATATGGACTATTCCAGATGTGGAAGCCATTCCACATGGTTTAGGATTAACCCTCTAGATCTTCAGTAAAGCGGACTCCCGACAGGTTGAATGCTGCAGTTTAAACTTGCCATAAAGCGATGCTAGCCCGGACCTGTCTTCCTGCCCCAGAGACACGGGAAACCCCACTGGGCACTAGGAAGTGCAGAGATAGCAAATGCCATCAGACCAGCAGCTTCTAAGTGGGCCTTCCTGGTGGTCTTTGTGGATTAGAAACTGTAAGACTTTCTAAACAACCACAGGGCCAGTCTGACTAGCTGTCCCAAGTTCACAAAGTTAAGATGGATAGGTGTCTGTCCGGGCACTGTCCCTTGACAGAAGCACTCTGCCTTACGCTTCCGGGATGATCTGTGTTGAGGAAACTTGTTGATGCATGAGGAATCAATCATTAGGTTTGGATACAGAACAGATTTGAGGACTGTGAGCTTTTCGGTTACGGGGTTGGGGGTGGGGACACGATGCTAAGCGGAAGAAGAAACAGAAGAAGCATACATAAAGTTCTGCCTGTACGGAAATTAAACAAGAAACTAAGATGTAGAAGAGAGATTACAGGGGGCGAGGGGGTGGAAGAAGCCTGTAAAAAGAGGCTGGGTTCAATCAGTGCACACCAAACCTCAGTAATGTATAAAATTAAGATGAAACTGATAAAAGTTTTAAAAATTAAAATACAAAACTATCACATATTTGCACGCAGAACCTCCCAGAGAAACTAAGGAAGGAACTGAGCATGTACTTACAGAGAGGTCCGTAGGACAATTTTAGCTTTGTTTGGAGTAGCCAGAAGAAACCCTGCTTTGGTAGAAACTTAATGACTTCATTTTCCTTGCGTGAACCCCTCTCCTTCTCACTTTCGTATCTTTAAGTGCATGCCACACAGTTGTCAAGGGCTACATAATTCCAAACAAACTATGTCACGTAAGCAACAAACATCAGAAGGAATCTTCTCCTGGCTTCCCATGTCTGTCCGCCTATACCCAAACTCCCAGTCTTAAACTTGATGCTTATTTTCTTCCCTCCCCTCCCTTTGTGTGTGTGTGTGTGTGTGTGTGTGTGTGTGTGTGTGTGTGTGTGTGAGAGAGAAAGAGAGAGGGGGGGGGGGAGAGAGAGAGAGAGAGAGAGAGAGAGAGAGAGAGAGAGAGAAAGGTCAGAGAGGGATAGACAGAGGAAGTTCCTTAAGCAATATAAGGTATTACATAAGTTTTCTTAGTCACTGTATAAAATTTACTATACTGTGCACTTATAAAACTCACTTTTTAATAAAATCATTATACTTTCAGGATTTAAACATTTGAAGTGTTGTCCTTCTCAATAAAGGCTTGCTGCTGTAGAATGTCCCACCGTGTGAGTCTAAGTAACCGGTGTGTCTCCCTTAGCCATTTTGGTTGCTCCATTTTTAGATTTTGCTATTTATCATACATAATGTCGCTTTGGCAATTCTGACAATGTCTCTTACGTGTTTAAGAACAGCTCCAGGATCATTAGGTAAGCGTGTCTTCTCCTGCATTGGCAAACCTCTGATGGATTGTTTGCGTGATACCATTCTCTGGAGAAGGATTTCAGTGCCCTGTGTTCTTGCCAAACACTAAAGGCATCTAAATGTGTCTGATGACTCACTAAGTGTTGTCAAGGCAGCTTAGAGACATGCACCCTTCTACAGCTTATGGCCGTTGATTTTCTGGTAAATAACTTTTAAAAAAAAAGAAGATATTCAACTATTAAGAAGCACAGAAAGTATCAAATGCAGCGACAGAAATACAGATAGACGGAAAGGTTGTGATAAGGCACAGCCTTTCTCCTGAGCAGTGGCCTGGAGCCCAACAGGCAGATGTCTGGGAAAAGAGCTCTCTCTTTCTGCTTTTTAAGGTTTATTGTTATCATGTTTAATTATGTGCATATGTCTGTATCAGGTATGTGCATGTGACTGCAGGTGACCAGGGGTCTGGAAGAGGGTGTCACTTCCCTTGGAGTTGGAATTACGGGTGATTATGAGCTACTTGATATGGGTGCTGGGAAGCTCGCTCTAGTCCTCCACAGCATCCTCTTACACTTTTAATTGCCGAGCCATCTCCTGTAGAATAAACAGGATAGAGTTTGGGACACTCAGAAAAAAAAATACTGAAATGAAGGAAGAGTTGTTGCCACACAGCAGAGGGGAGAGTTGGGTAAACTGAGGTATGGAAGTGGGTGTGGCTAGATGACATGGGGCCTGGGAACGACAATACAATGGCTGAGTTTATTATAGGCAGAATTAACAGGATTAGAATATTTAAATCAGGAAAAACATAATCTCACACTCATTGTTTCAACGGCACCCTTACCACTAAAGAACTCCCGAAGGGCTGAGGACTAATGGACTCCATAGGTTTTCAAAACCAGGAGCATGTAAAGTTGGGGAGGAATGGTAGGGTGGAGGCATAGGGGAAGTGGGAGGAGGAAAGGAGTAGAAAAGGAGTAGTCAAAGCCAGGGATGGTCAGTGCAAGCGGCTGAACTTTGGAATGGTGTGTTCCTTCGTAACACAGGGAGTGGGGCTTGGGGTCTAGACCAGCAAGTTCTTCTTCAGTAACAGGGTCCTGAGATAGAGAAGGGGGGAGCAGGAGATCAGAAGGTGAAGAGGAGAGAAGGTTTTTTAAAAAGTTTTAATAAGTCAAGCAGTCTTATTTTTAAAAAAGTACAGCGTTTTATATTCTATTTCAAGGGGGAAAATGAGACTGTCCAAAGAAGCTATCCTACAGTGGGACAACAGAGTCAGCAGGAAGCTAATTAAACAATGTTGCGTGAGGGGAAGGACATGCATACAATGGCCTTTGAGACTGCTAACATAACAGCTCCACACAGTGCTAAGAGTTGAGCTCTC
Source organism: Rattus norvegicus (assembly GCF_021556685.1). NCBI lineage: Eukaryota > Metazoa > Chordata > Mammalia > Rodentia > Muridae > Rattus > Rattus norvegicus. Next base: position 57,764,421 of record NC_141542.1, on the reverse strand, counting down.
AGGATCTGACTTCACAGCTCCCCCAAGGCCCTGGCCCCAGACCCTTACTGGCTCTGCCAAGGTATTTCTGATTTAAAGAAGGAGCTCTGGGTCCTGCTAAGACTGAACCCCCAGTGAACTAGATTGTTGGGGGGAGGGCGACAAGGGGGGAGGATGGGGAGGGGAACACCCATAAAGAAGGGGAGGGGGGAGGGGGATGTTTGCCCGGAAACCGGGAAAGGGAATAACACTCGAAATGTATATAAGAAATACTCAAGTTAATAAAAAAAAAAAAAAAGGAGCTCTGTCCTTTTCCATACACTAAGGCCTCAGGGAAGTCTTGGTTGGTCAGTCAAGCAAGCTCTTCATAGATACCAGAGGGAGATGCTCCCCTTAGGCCTCTCTGATTTGATCTATATGCTTTGATATAAGTCTCAGCTCTCTCTCGGTTTCAGTCTAACATGAAATTCAGAGACCCACAAACCATGCATCGGAGTAGAATGTAAAGTCTGGATATACGTTGGGTAGAGCAGCAAATGCATAGGGTGCTGCCTGGAACAATAACCAGCACCACAGAGCCTCAGAAGCTAATAATTTACTTACTGTGTCATTATTTAGATTCACAGCCATGCACGCACACATTCAGGAGTCCTTCCACTTGGGCTTGAAGAAACCCACTGCCTCCAAGAGACCCCACTACAAACTTCCCCTTCTAGAAAAAGGAAGCCTCGTTGTGAGGCTTTGGTTAGGGACTCTTGTTCCTCTGGGCCCATAGAAAAAGGAAGCTAGTTTTCAGGATGGCTGTTTGCCTACCTAATCTTGCTATGATTCCTCGATGACCCTTCTCTCCAGATCAAGAAATTAGAGTTAGAGGTGCAAACAGGTCTTCAGGACACTCACCTGGTAGTTGGTAGTTGATGTCTCCTGGTCTCTCCAGCCTGGCCAACAGGGAGCCATCTGTCCCGACACTCTCCAGGTGGTACTGACTCCTAATCACGGGGCCCAGGAACTGCTAGCAAGTGTGGGCTCCACCCAGCACCGCCATTCACTCTGCTTGTTCATTAATGCCCTGAATTCTTTCCCACTCTTGATAACCCTGGGCCACATTTTCCAACTTAGCTAAATGGACTTGCATTTATCCCTCATCAATGTCAACTAGAGAAAGTGGGTGGTTGGGAAGAGGAGCTAGTCATCCGGGAGTTAGAGGACCTGGCTCCTATCTCAGCACACTTGGCCATTAATGAGGGCTGGCGTGAACCTGGAGCAAAGGCCCAAAGCCCAGGCACTCCTAAGTAATACTTTACCGACAAAGAAATGATCATTTCAAAGGATATCAGTTTTGACTTTCAAATTTGCAATGATTCCTAGATGAGTGACCATTCCCACTGCGGCCCTCCTGTGAGAGAGCCGTGCAGTCTCTGCAGAATGTAGTTAGCCAAGAACAGGAAGAGCTCCTGCCTCTCTGCAACCATATGTAGTAAGGGGAACAAATTACTTTGGAGAGGGTGGTTTGGCTCTGCCTATCTAAAAACTAAGGGGGATGGGTGTGGGTCTAGACAGCCAAGAGAAACAGAAAAACTATCCATTGACAGCCTGAGTATTGACTTACAGAGCATTCTTCAAATACAGTGGCATGAACAAAGATTTGTCCTAAGTTTTGTACGTGGGTGGATGTGAATGTGTGTGTGTGCATATAGGAGTGTGTGTGCACATATGTGTATGTGTGTGTGTGTGCATATAGGAATGTTTGTGTGCAGATAGGTTTGTGTGTGCATGTAAGGGTGTGTGTGTGTGTGTGCATATAGGAGTGTGTGTGCACATATGTGTATGTGTGTGTGCATATAGAGGTATGTGTGCACATATGTGTATGTGTGTGTATGTGTGTATGTGTGCATATAGGAATGTTTGTGTGCAGATAGGTTTGTGTGTGCATGTAAGGGTGTGTGTGTGTGTGTGTGCATATAGGAATGTTTGTGTGCAGATAGGTGTGTGTGTGCATGTAAGGGTGTGTGTGTGTGTGTGTGTGCAGATAGGTATGTGTGTGCATATAGAGGTGTGTGCCCACAGGTATGTATATATGAATTTGTGTGTGTATGTGTGTGCACATGGCATGGCACACAAGAAGTCAGATGATAACTTTGGGGAGCCAGTCCTTTCTTGCCATTTTAACTCATTTCTTTGGTTAGATAGTTAATCGTCATCATCATTATTATCAGTGTGTGTGTGTGTGTGTGTGTGTGTGTGCGCGCGCGCACACGCACACACATATGCTATAGGATGAAGAGTACATGTGCCAAGACACATATATGAACATCAGAGAACTTTGTGGGGTGGGTTCTTCCCTTACATCTTTACAGGGTTCCAGGGATTGAACTCAGGTCCTCTGGTCTGCAGGAAGTCCCATTAGCTGCTGAGCCGTCTCACCAGCCAAGCACCTTATTTTGAAGCAGGATTTCTCTGATATTTTCGCTCTTATGTAAGCCAGGCTAGCAGGCCCTGGTGTTTTCCCCTATCTCCCTATACTCTCTCCTTTAGAAATGCCAGGAGTACAGCTATGTACCACACACCCAGCCTTTACATGGACTCCAGGGCTGAACTCGGGTTGTTGGGATTGCATGACAAACACTTTGTCGACTGAGCTATCTCCCTAATCCTTATGGTTTTGAAAGGTAGAGTATTAAGCTATATATATGATCTAAACCACCTCACGAAATGGCAATAAAATATTAATAAGTAACCAGGCTGTGAAGTTACAGGTGACTTTTTCCTCCTTACATATTTCAAAAAGTTCAGCACCTTTTCAAACAGCATTGCTTCTACAAAACAAAGGGGATTTTTCTAGTTTATTATGCAATGAATATTTTTAATTCTATCTACTCACAGAAATTGCCATGGTCACTGCCTAATGGCTTTTATCGCTCAGCATTTGTTGTCTTAAGCCGGAGAAGAGAGCCTGTGCCTACTACACAAGCACACTAGCGATCCACTCACACCTCCACCACGTGGTTTCTCTAGTGTCATCATGCAACCCTAACCAATGGCCTCTGACCAAACCTACTCCATAGGTTACAGTGAAAACACTTCAGGAGGAAAAACAAGACACTTGATCACGCTGACATGGTGAAGGGGAGCCCACTGCTCGTTTTGGCACTGGTCAAATCTCAAAAGTTGCTATTGGTGTTGATGCTGGATTTTTAAGATCTTATGGCAAACACCGTAAACACTCCTGATGAGTTTCCTGTAGGCAAGTAAGGATGTTTAGGGAGAGGTCATGTGACTGCCTGATTTGCTACAACTCCATCAGTGCTGTTCTGGCTGCCTTCAGGAAATGGGCAGTCGGTTGCACAGTCAGCCTGACTACGCTTAGGACAACATTGGTCATTTCAATTGCTCTGGCGGATGCTTTGAGGAAGCCCTCCACGTTCTCCACGGACTGTGCAAGCTCTTGAAGTCATAGTCTCAGCGGGTCAGTTTCAAACAATCCGTACTAGATTTGTTGCTGCTTTGGGCCTCAGTGAACTCCAAAGAATGTTGCCCACTCTCCCACCCAGGCCAGAGAGGGAACACATACCCTGGTGGTCTAGTACAAAGATGGCCTTCTGGAATACAAGTGATAAATGTCTGTAGAATCTACTTGCATGTGAAGTGCTCTGATTGGAATCGACCCCTTTTTCAGCTGTCTTAGCATTCTGATCAGACTCTCAGCTGGGGCACCCTTCTGCCCCTCTTCAGTTGCAACACTAGCTCACTGAAAGTGGCAGGGCTGGCTGCATGACAGGAAGAGGAGTTCCGAGCCAGTGACAGGTCAAAGCCGCCCAAGTGGAAAAGTGCCTGTTTGTCTAACTGTTGTACAGGAGGGGAGAGATCACATCTCCTGTAATTTTCCCCTTCTCTAAAACTTGTCTGGGTACACATACATGCACACATACGCACACACACATGCACACACTCAGGCATGCACGTACACACTTAATTCTGTCTTAAAAAAACAAACAAACAAAACAAAACAAAACAAGTATTCTTGTATTCTGACACCCGAAGTTCAAGATAACAGCCAGGGGAGGAAGAAGGATGTCAGGAGACAGGATGGCCACTAGTGTTGACAGAGGGAAGACTCCTGTACAGAGGCAGGGAAGACAAACTATGGTTTTGGTGTCTGGAGAGTGCCCGGAAGCTCTCAGGTGTTCAAGGCCAAAGAGCAGCGGTGTCAGACACCTAGGCCTGGCAACTGTAATGCTGTCTGCTGCCAAGAGCTGAGGAATCCTGGTGTCCAGCCTGCTGGTTGCTATGTAAGAGCTGTCATCCTGGCGAAAGCAAAGGCTGGACCCTGGCTGCCTGTGAAAGAGCAGCAGCAGGTGCCGCTCTGGCCCGCCTGTGCCACGGACGCCATCAATCGCACAGGGCTGGACAAGCATCTGAAGGCCAGTACATGACACGACTTTTTCTTCTTCATAGCCTTCTCTCTCTCACTGGATTCAAGCTTCTTCCTTCCTTATTTTCTCAGCTAAGCGCAAGTTTAATACTCCTAGAGTATCGACTTAAGCTTGACAGCAGACACATTTCCTCTGCATCGAAATCCAGATGGGGTTTATTTTTTAATCCACTTATTATGAAGAATTTCCAAGTTAAACATACATATGTACACACACACACACACACACACACACACACACACACACAGCTAGATTGTCATGGCAACTCACACAAGCCCTGGCCCAGACCAGAGGTCTACCGGTCTGAGTGGCCTTCTCTACACACAAGAGTTGCTCTGAAGCGCACCACTGTGGATTGTACACCTTCACTATCAATTGCATTCCTGTGCACTTAGCCACCCCAAGGAAATGAGAAACCCGTGACATAACTAAACTAGACAATTAGCCTTATATTCTCTTTTATGACCCACGCATTCGGTCCTTGCTCACAACCTGATATTTACCCTTTGCTATTCTTCTTATTGAATATTAAACTGTACACATGCATGCTTTTATATGTGCATATAATATAGTACAGTTATATAAACCTGTATATGTTAAAGGCTAGGATTAGCAGCATTCCTTCCAAGGATCCTCCCAACAGTTACCTAGCAACCACTTGCTATCACCTAGCTTGCTATAAAAGGGACTGTTTGGCTTCCCTTTGCTCTCTCTGACCTCTATCTATCTATCTATCTATCTATCTATCTATCTATCTATCTATCTATCCATCTATCCCCTTTCTCCCTCTCTCCCTTTCCTGCTCCCCATGTGTTCCTGCTAGCCTCTTCTCTCTCTCTCTCTCTCTCTCTCTCTCTCTCTCTCTCTCTCTCTCTCTCTCTTTCTCTCTCTCCCTCTTTCTTCCTTCTCTTTCTCTGTCTTTACTCCATTCTCAACTCCCCTTCTCATGTCCCCAAATAAACTTCATTCTATACTAGACCTGTCCTATGGCTGATACCTGGAAGGGGGGGGGATGCCTCAATATGGGCCCGCCAAGGCTCCTCCTCCCACAGCACCATGCTCTACAAAGCACATCATTAGCTTTACAAAACACATCAGTTAGGATCTGTGTATGAGGGAGAACACAGTTTCCTTCTCTCTGAGATTGGGTGACTTTGACTAAATGTTTCATGTTTAAGTCCATTCATTTTCCTCATAATTTTGTGACTTTGCTTTCTTCTTTAGGACCGAGTAGGATTTCTTTTTCTAATTTAAAGCACATTTCTTTTTATTATTCACCCATCTTGATGGACAGCTAGGTTGGTCCCATTTCCTTGCTATGGCAAACAGAGCAACAGTCAGTACTAGGGTGCAAATACCTCTGTGGAAAGATATGGAGTCATCTGGTCAATGCTCAGGAACAAAACAGTTGGGTCCCATGAGAGTTCTATTTTTCAAGTTTCAGGGACCTTCAAACTGATTTCCATAGTGACTGTATTAAGTTGTACTGCCCCTGGTGTAGAATAAGGCTTCTCTTAGCATCTTCCCAACATTCGGTGTCAGATTTGTTAGTGACAGCCATTCTCATGGAGGGGAGAGGTTACATCTCAGAGTACTTTTAATTTTTATTTCCCTGATGACTAGGGATGTTGTACACTTTAGAAAAAATATTTATTGTCCCTCTGTGTTTCCCTCTGTGAAATCTGCCTGTTCGACTATTTGCCCATTTGCTGACTGGCCATCTTGCTTTCTTAGCGTTTGGTTTTCACGGTTCGTTTTAGAGTCTGGACATTAGCTACGTGGATCGAATTGTGCAGGAAGCACAGGACTTGGGGACACTGAAGCAGAATGGAAACTCGGTTAACGACTGAGTGTTCAGGAGGGACTTCCGCTGGCTGTCTGCAGCCCCAGGTAAACGAGGGGCTGAATCTGACTCAGGTGAAGCAGAACGAGTAAAGATGGCTGAGAAGGGGGAAAATAATCAGGAGCCAGACAGAAATAAGCTCCTGACAAAACCAGAGGTGAGAAGCAAGCAACACCTGCATCAGAGAAGTCCAAGGAGTTCTTCTCAAGACACACCGAGTGACTGACAGACAGACAACCAGCAAGCCCTAGACTCTCCCTAGACCAGGAAACAAGCCCAAGTGACACCAGCAATCCATTCTAGGTAAAAGGTCCTTAAAAGGTTAAAGGGATCTGGCTCCCAGCTGGCTGGGATCCTAGCAGTTGTCAACAGGATCCTACCAGTCTAGCAAGACAGGCCCGACTGGTCCAGCAGCTCCCCGGCTCAGAGAGGTGGTGTTGGTATTTCATCTTCAGATTTAAGATGAATTAATAAACAGGACTTAGCTGCCTGAACCAGCTAAGTCTTCCTCAGCAGACCAGTGAGCAGCCTGCATCAAGAGGAGCATGCCTTTGTTTGGAAGACTGGTGCTCATTTTAAATGGGTGTCATCCATTTCCTGTAAGGTTTCCCTTCTCCAAAACTTACATGGCATGTGTTCACACATGCAAACACCCACTCCACCCCCCCACCCCCCCGCCCCCCCCACCCCGGCACACAGAGGACTTAATTCTGTCTGTAAAGTAAATATTATGACACCCCCCAAATTCCTCTCCCATCTCATCTTACCCGTGGTTTCTTGCATAGACTCTCCTCTCCCATGAATCTTTGCTGCTGTATTGTTTCATCTCTGCATTTTATTCTAGTGAACGTGAAAAAGACTGTTCAATGTGTCGTTCACTAGCTGCTAAAACTGAGCAGCTTTATGGCAGATTTATTTCAGCACCTCGCTCTTTTGTCTGAGAGAGATGGATGGTTACCCATAAAGGCTAAAGGGGTCAATTATAGTAACAGTAATGGTAACAATTACAGAATAGAAGAGTTACGTGTGTTTATCATCCGTTTAGTGCCGCGTTGGAGATCAAGCCCAGGCCCTCAGCTAGGCAACTGGTTTACCACAGAGCAACAGCCTAGCCCTTAATCCACGCCATAAACAAAGGAACTGATAGGTCTAAGTAAGGGAAGTTGGGGTTCACAGAACTTCCTGTTTGACCATCAACCTCATACCTTGTCTTAGTTGGAGTTATCATGGTTGTGATAAACACCATGGTCAAAGGAACGTCGGAAGAAAGCTTTATTTGGCTTTTTGGCTTTTATCTCCATATCACTGTTCATCATTGAAAAACTCAGTACAGAAACAGGGCAGAAGCTGAGGCAGAAGCCATGGAGGGGTGCTGCTTACTGATTTACTCCCCCACGGCTTCCTTTCTTATAGAATTCAGGACCACCAGTCCAGGGGTGGCACCACTCACTATGGGCTGGCCTCCCCCATCAATCGCTAGTTAAGAAAATGTTCATCAGGCTCGCCTGCAGCCCCAAATCATGGATGCCTCTTCTCAACTGAGGCTCCGTCCTTGCCCATGACTCTCACGTGTGTCAATCTGACATAAAACTAACCAGCACAGACCTCACTCCCCCACTCCCAGAACACCCTGCAAAAGGCCACGTCCTTTATAGCAGGCCTTGAACCCATGTGAGACGAAGAAAGGACAGAGAAACCAATTTTCAGTGATACTCCAAGGAGGCTTTAACAATTTATTAGAAAACAGGTTCGGTTTATTGATCCGTCATAGGCACTGTACATAAATTATGTGGTTTGTGATTACATAATATTTGGCATCTGTTGCAGAACTATAAAATCAAGTTCTTCAATAATAAAAAAAACACCCTTCATTATTGACCAGTATAAATATATATTATTTTTAAAAAGTCACTAAAAATGGCTCAATACTTTCTCTATCATAAAGTAAAATTCAAAAGGCAGGAGAGAGAAAAATATAAATTCTGCTAAACCAGTTTTAAACACTGGCAATTAATACACGGTTGCATGTGCAAACTTCTGCAACACTTGGCCTTTTTAAAAAAAACACCACCAGAAAGTACGGTGAAATCTAAGTATTGGGCAAAGCGTGATCCTCAGCTGACACCAGACACTTCTGGGGTGGACGGGGAGAAGTCTCAGAAAGTTTCCTCTGCCCTTACGTGATGTCTCATCCTCTTAGATGGCCCCTGGGAACCAGCAATGACCCTACTTTCTTGTTGAGGGGCTTTCTCGGGACAGATTCTATTTCCCCCTCAGTGTCACAAGATCTGTGGCTCTCTGTTCTTCCTCTCCCCCTTATACTTTCTGGCCAAGTTTCCATTAACACTCATTCACACATAATAGACATGCACGCCAATACATTTTCTGGGTGACAGACAAAAACATTATCAGCAAGCTTAAACCTTTAAAACATCATGAGTCAGGATATCACCTCGGTCCATCAGACTTCTGGCTGCAGTGTGGGGCAACCTTTCTTTCTCTACCCCAGCAGTCCATTGATCAATCTGCTGTAAGGTTGGGTCTGTGAGAAATGAGGTCAAAACTCAAGAGTCACAATCCCAAATTGTGTGTTTTTGTCAACTTTTATGTAGGTGAGAAATGCCTTTAAATAACGTTTGTCCCCGCCCACAGCAGACGTTCAAAGTCTGATAGACAGATGGATATCCCCGTATATACAACCCTTAAAACTGGGTTTGTTCTTGGCATGTGAACTCGGGTTTTTTCAACCTTCCAGAACTGTGAGGACTACTCTGAAGACAGTCATCAAGTTAAAAATAAACAAACAAAAAACTTCTGTACCACAAAAAATTTTTTTCCTCTTCTTTCACTTGTAGTTGGGAGAAGAAATGTTGACCTTTAGGGAACAAGTATTGGAAAATCTAAAATATCTAAGGTAGGTGTTTATAATCCCAACACTGAAAGGGACTGTGGGTTCCTGTCAAAACATGCCTCCACTCAATTACTTCCCAAAGAACACCCAGGTCTCTTCCCATGAGTATTGAGTAAGTACTGAGTACTGAGTAAATACTGAGTACTAAGTACTGAGTAAGTACTGAGTAAGTACTGAGTAAATACTGAATACTAAGGTAAGTACACAGGGCTAGACCTGAAATCAAAAAGTCAGAGCATACTGAAAAAAAAAAAAAAAGTCAGAGCACAGGGACAGAAACCAGAAAGTTCAAGGTCCAGTAGGGTTAAAAGTGTCCTTTTGTTAAATGGGTCAGTCCCTTTCTATATAAAATTAGAACAATTTCAAATTTAAATATGATTATCCAAGATGACTTTATAATAAAGGCCTTAGGAAATCTATACCATCTGTTTCCATTTCGGAAAGCAATGAGCAAAGAGACACTCACTACTTCTCCCTCAGAGGACTGATTTATGCGAGTAAAGAAACAACCTTTTACAGAGAAGCAGCAGAGATGGACTGACAGACAAGGGGGCTGGCAGCTTGAGTGGAAAAGTCTTAGAGTAAGCAGAGATTGGGCGGATGGGGTTTAGCATTAAAATGAACTTTAAACTGTAGCAAACTCCTTGTCAGGTGGAGAAAACGCCAAGAGCGAATTGTGGGCACAGGAAGTGGACAAAGACAGAGCGGCGGCACTGTGTGGAGAACAGGTACAGAGAGGATCCAGAGGTCCTTCTGCAATCACACAGCAGGACGGTGAAGAGGGGGCTGACTGGAGCCCTGGGACCAGACAAGAAGGGGAGGAGCTTAGATTTCTGCTTCTGCGAAAGAAGTATTACAGCCCTAGCCTGGCAGTGGTGGGTGGGGTAAGAGCAGAGTCTCTTGAAGGTAAATCTTCAGACTGTGCCTGTGACAGGACGGAGGGAGGAGGCACCGCATTTATTTCCAGAGAAGCAATGAGCCCTGCAGAAGGAATATGGTGTGAGAGCCATTTAAGGGTGGAGACTTGAATAGAAGAACCTGGAGGTGGGTGGCTTCCTCCTACAGTTGATTTAAAATCCAGAAAGCTTAGCTGACTGCAGGGAAGGGAATCCCAGAGAATCCTTCTCACTGAAAAAGGCGGTTTTCAAGCTCTACACAATAGAATTTAGTCTTTGAAAACTATGTTTGACAGCCGAGTTGTCTGGAAAATTCAGGGAAGAAATGCCTTCCACTGATGGGTACCAGTAAACTTCACCTGCACTGAGGCTTAGGGGAGGCACTTTTTTGACAATGACCCCCAAAGTGTCCTCAGACAACCATAATCCCTCTGTGAGACTCCACAGAATCTAATTTAACCACCCACACATGTGGCCATTTCCTGAAGCTTCCTCCTCCCAGTTCACTGCCTCGATTGTTCCCCAAACATCCTGAGTAACGTCCCAGAGCAACTGTTACTCTGGGGCTTCCCAAGCTCTCTGCTCAGGATGGCCTGGTCACCAAGTCTTGTTCTCTTCAAAGCCAATTCCAGGTGACCTGGGACAAGGGACTGCACTGGTTTGTTTCATGACTGTTTTACTGGGAGGCAGAGCCCAGCTGCAGCATCTGACGACAGGAGGCACTCCAACAGTCTTGGCCCGCCCGCCTTTCCCACACTAGCCAAGTGGTAAGTGTGTCTCCGCCTGCAGTTTCTCCTTAGTGTCCAGCACAGGATCCAGGGTTAGTAAGTGATGTTTAGACAGTGGTGATCGCCGTTGGGCTGGCATCTGGTATCTTAAGTTTTTCCAGAACCTGGTCTTGGCAGACTGCGGTCTTTCTTTAAAGTCTCCTGACCAGCAAATGGCCCCATGCTTCTGCTTAATGAATTGAATAGATTCTGGCATTTTCTCATAGTCTTGGATTTTCTCCAACTCGAGCAGGATGATTTTAATTCCTTCCCGGATGAGGGCATCGTATATTGCTATCTGCTCTTCAGATGACTGGCCCAGACAGCTGAAGCTTCCCATATCTCTCACTAAAATGATGATCAGCCTTCTGCTTCTCTTTACGTTTTCATTAGTAACCTCGATGGTATCTGCAGGATACAGAGCACAGTGCACTCAGGCAATACATTGTTTCCCGAAGTCAACACACAAAGAAGCTCTTCCCAGACTCTTTCCTATGTCTTCTGTTGCTTCTTCCTTGCCTTACTTCATGTTCAAAGACAATTAAAACTTACAAACTTACAGACCGGCTCAAAAACTGGCCCACGAAAGATAGACTTTGCTCTGGGAACCTGGAAAACCCTCAGTCAAAAAATTTTAAACTTCTTGGTAAATTGATTGATCTATAATATTCCCAGTCTATTAAAGCGGTTGTTGCGGATGATTTGATCTAACTAGTCATTTAAATTTTCAGAATAATAAGTCACCATTGACCCAACAAACTAAGAGAAAATTAATACTATACACCCCTGAAGATATTCTTCTATCTTCAAATATGTACAACGATGCCAACCTTCCAGAATCAGAACTCAGCAACTAACTTCACAAGGAGCATTTACGTACCTTCCCCAACATAGTCATCCCTTCCACAAATGAACAGTTTGTATCCAAACTGTCCCTCCAAGACCTCCGGCAACAGCTTAAACACAAAAGTATCCAAGTATGCAAAGGATCCCTCTCCGTAGGTCTTGGGATAAAGAACATAGGCATCATAGGTCTTTCCATCTGAAGCTAAAGGGGAAATAAAATATATTTAGAGCCGCGATGGAAAAGGGATTTGAAAAATCAATACCACAAACATTCATGGCTGATGGAAAGAGCAGTACAGAAAGTCTAAGGCTGCTTTAAACACAAGAGAGATTGTAGCTTTCGTTTCCATACTCCTTAGAGAACAACTCGCCTTCTCACGTGTTTTTTAAGTATGCATTTAAGTTTTCCTCATATATTTAAATAGTCCCCACATTAGTTTTTTATCAGCTTGACACGGCTTGTTGTTTGAGAAGATGGAGCCTCAGCTGAGAAAGCTCCCACTAGACAAGCAATAAGGCATTTTCTTGACTGATGACTGATGTGGGAGGGCCCAGCCCACTGTGGGCAGAGTCATTCCTAGGCAGGTGGTCCTGAATGGCTTTAGAAAGTGTGTTAAGCAAAGTGTAGGAAGGAAACCAGTAAGTAGCAACCCTCCATGCTCTCCTGTCAGTTCCTGCCTCCAGGTTCCTGCTCTGATTTCCCAGTTTTGGACTACAAACTGTAAGGTAAAAAGATACACCCTGGTTGGGGATTTAGCTCAGTGGTAGAGCGCTTGCCTAGCAAGTGCAAGGCCCTGGGTTCAGTCCCCAGCTCCAGAAAAAAAAAAATACATCCTTTCCTCAACCCTTGGTTATGGTGTTTTATAAGAGAAATAGAAACCCTAACTAAGACAAATACTTACAGAGGCTATAATAGACTGTAACTTTTGACTATTAACAAAAACCTATCATTCTATTCTTTTGAATGTATAAAATATAACCTAAATAACAGAATTTTATATACACTAGCATTAACTTTTAAAACACAAATAATCTATTTCAAAATTATAATTTATCCATTCCTTGTAAACTTCATACATGTATTGAGCATATTCTGATCATATTTACCTGTCTCTACTCTACTCTAACTCCCAGAGCCCTCCTCTGAGTCCTCCACCCCCCACTTCATGTCCTTCCCTTAGATTCCTCTGAATCCAGTTAGTGGCCTTTGTACCTGAATCAGCATAGAGCCATCTTCTGGAGCACAGGCAGCCTACCAGGGGACATAGCCCCAAAGAAGACTGACTGTCCCTAGCAGTCAGCAGCCATCCAAAGCTAGGGGTGGAGCTTCATGAGCTCCTCACTCTCCATGGCTGGATCTTTGAAGGTAGCCATAGCTTCTTTTCTACCATTAGCAACATGCAAACTGATCCAATTTTCCCTTGAACTTGTACATTTTTTACTTCCCCTATAGAGTATTGTTTGTTACATTTGCAAGTTTAATTTCACTTCCTGGAAACAAAAGTTGCATGTTGAGATTTCTTTTTAATGTCAGCTTCTGTTTTCAGTAATACATGTCAACTCTAAAATAGCCATGTGTTTCTTTGTGACATTTTCACCTATGTGTATAATTTACCTGGGTCAGCCTCGCTACTCTTTCTTTTTGCTCCCCTCCCACAATACCTTTTTAAAATCCTTATGTTTTACTACAAACTTGCCCTCATGTAGCATTTACTGCCCCCTATCTTCACACAGTATGACCAAACCTTTAATACCTTTGTTTATCCTAGTGTCTAAATACCTCGAGCACTACATTCTACTTATTCTTCTTCCTATATTCGTTTGATATGACATTGTGATGTTATACAGAAAAGGGGACTTTCCTCAGGCACGAAAATCTCTATTTCATTTAAATGTGGGTCACAGAGTCCATAGGGCACATGCAGCATAGAGCATGCCCCAGTAATGGATTCTGGGTAACTAACTTACAGACAGGTGCTCTAAATACCCGCATGTCCTGCCAATATGAAAGCTAGGTTGGTAACTTAGCTATGAGTGGTACCATGGTTTATCAGTTATGAAACTAAACAAGAACAAATGTTCCTCTTATGCAAACCAATGTCATCGTTAAGAGCCTTCAGTACAAATATTATTCATCATCTTCAACTGCCCAGAGAAGACATTTCGTGGAATGTAAAATCATACCTTTTGGGGGAAGAAAATCAGAGCAGGAGTCCCTGTACCAAAGCACTATATCAACCTTGAAGACTTTGTAGATGCAAGCACAGAACACGGCTGTAGCTGTGAAGATGGCAAAGCCCCCGATGAGGTAATTCTTGAAGTCAGGAACTACCACAGAAAAGAGGAGAGAGAATCATTAGAACTAAGAAGAACAGAAACTCTTGGCACAGCAATTTGAATGAGTTTACCACAAAGTGTATTCAAAGACCACTTTGCCAGACCCACGACTGTCTGTTTAGTATAATTGATACCAATGGCCACTAATGAGCTGGACAATGAATTCTATCAAAAATTAAGGTGCATTCTTTTACATTTCCACCTAAAGCATGATGTGCCGTAAGAGAAAACCCAATGGAAACCACAGAGACAGAGTTCATGGTGGCACAACGGAAGTCAAAGGCCTGCAGGATTCTTTGAGTGGGGAGAGCTTGTCAGAAAGAAACAAAAGATGGAGGCTAGAAAGGCAGGAGTGTGGAAAAGAATCCAGGAGAGGAAAAACAATGAAAGCATCTTTCCACAGCCAAGACGTGGGTAGTATCCAGGGAAAACCTAAACTCTTAATGATTTTACTTCTCTGTTTTATTTATTTTTGTTTACATTTGCATACATTTTTAGTCAACTACAGAGTAACCAATACGTCACATTTGTACACATGCCCTGTTTTTCTTAGCCAGCTTTAGAGAATTTAAACAATATTTCACAATCATTGTCAGGTTTTTTTGACTGCCAATTCTCGAAAGCTAGTGGTCTCAGACATCCTTGTTATAAGCAGGATATGTGTGCTTTCTATACATGGCCATCTTGCTTGGTCATGTGTGCTTAAACGTATTCATGGGGGGCTTTCAATGAAGAAAATATAGGTAGCTATTGGCCAAGGAGAAGAAGCAGAAAGAGGTGGAGAAGAAGAAAAAGAAGAGGAGGAAAGGGGGAAGGGAAAGAGGGGAAGGGGAAGAAAGGAAGAAGGGAAAGAAAGGGAAAGGGAAGGGGAAGGAGGAGATGAACAAGAAGGAAGAGGAGAGAGGAGGAGAGAGGAGGAGAAAGAGAAGGAGGAGGAATAAAAAGGAAGAAGCAGGAGGAGGTGGGAGGGGGAGGAGGAGGAAGAGGAGGAAGAGAAGAAGAAGGAGGAAAGAGGAGGAGGAGGAAGAAGAGGAGGAGATAGTGGTGGTAGTAATAGTAGTAGTAGCAGTAGTAGTAGTAGTAGTAGTAGTAGTAGTAGTAGTAGTAGTGGGGGGGGGGGGGCTCCTGTGCCTGTGATATAGCATGTCTCTGAAGTGATACCCAGGCAGAGGCAGGCAGAGAGGTTCAGCCACTGTTTCCAGCCACTGGGATGGAAAGATCAGAGAATTCAGCACAAGAAGCAAAGTGGATGGGAAGTCATAGCTGAAGAAGGGGTGAGGGACATTCCAGGTAAAGGAGCACACACTGGAATTCACCAGGCCATGCAGCTGTCACGTTAAGCAAGTGTGCATTACTCACCTGGGTATACTAACCGTACGTGTGCAGTCTCCAGAATATGAGTGTTCTTAACGAAGCAGATGAACGGATAGCGATAAAACTGGCTTTTGACCTCTGAAACGTTAAGTGTTGTAATGAGAGTGTACTTTCTTTTGGCTGAAGGGTGTTCCAAACTGTTCAAGAGAAGGGGTTGGGGAGGGGGTTAATAAAATAGAGTTGGTAAAATGCCTCAACACGGAGTAAGACCTACAGGCCCAGTTAACTGCTTTATTTGTAACATATATTATTACAGCTCACATAATCACCTTCCCAAGTCATGTGTATAACAGTTGTTGTCAAGATAAATCTGAAACTGTATAACCTCAAGGTCAGGATCACTCAGTAGCAAAGAAATCAACATGAATTAGGAGTTTGGAAGGAATAAAAAACAACACCCCCTTCTCTCTTTCACACCCCCCCACACACATTCTCTCTCTCACAAACACTCTGTCTTACACACTGTCTTTCACACATACACATATGCACTCTCATACACGCACTCATACATACATGCACATACAGTCTCTCTCACACACACAATTCTCTCTTTCACATACACACATAAACACACACTCTCACACACACACATGAAAGCACACTCACACACGTACACACTCACACAAATATTCTCTCACACACACTCTTTCATTCAGATATACTTTCACACATACACTCTCTTTCACATACACATATACACCATTTCTCACACACAAATATGCACACTTTCTCATACACATTCTCTCACACACACTCTGACACACATTCTCTCACACACACACATACATCCCCTCTCTCTCTCTCTCTCTCTCTCTCTCTCTCACACACACACACACACACACACACACACACGCCTGTGACAGGTGACAAAGAGTGTTGCATATGAAGGAACAAGAAGGAGTTAACTGAAACCCCAGAGATCTTCATCCATCCCATAGAGACAGAGGCCGAGCCTCTGACTCTTGATTCCCTCCACGGACCTTTGCAGACTCTACTTAATACACATGAGTAGCACCTCGCCACAGTGCTGTCGCAGCACAAAACGGAATGGAAGAAAGGGGCTTTATACCAGTATGGAATTTGTACAGTGACATGTATTTTTAACAACAACAACAAAAAAAAACCAAAAATACAAATTCTCACAAAATTGTCTATCACTTAGCAAAGCTCAAAGTGGGCAGCAAAGGGCTAGGAGCAGCCAACCTTCATCTCTCCATCTTAGAGTCAAAACGAGCACAGGTGTGTCACAGAATGTAGCATCAAAATTGATTGGCAAACTCACAACTGATAGTCTTCGGCTAGGATTGGATCGTCCCATTCAATTTCCGACCCATTCCACTTCCAGTAGACAAGGTCGGTGAACTGGCCCGTGACGTTGCAGATCAGTTGTATCGTGGATCCTGAAAAACAATGTGTTTGACTTCCAAGGCTGTTGCCTTTGTTACAATCTGTCTATGTGTGTGTCACTGCTGAATAACAATGTTAAAGTATAGAAAAGCAGAATGAAAAAGGAAAAGTGCCCTAATCCTCATCACCCAGAGATGATTCTTGGGTTCTTTACATACCCCAGTCTTGGTCTTTCTCTTTAGACAACACCAATCTGTGAACAGGATCTTATTGTCTAGTAATTTGTAATTATTGTGGCTGGAAGCTTCAGCCTCCGTGATTAATGCTCAGAAATACCCCGTTGCTGTGAGACAATTTAGCGTTTCACAATCTCATTAAGCACTAACCGGCATGGATACTGTTGAATGAAATTTCTAAAATTTCATTCTTATGATTAGTATTTTAAGGAATATCCCCGCTTATATATTACGGTTTTCACAAATCTGCAAGCATCACTTAGAATGAGAACCCGGAAGCAGAATGTTCTTGTAGTGGTGGGACTCAAACCCATGCCCTTGCTGCATCTCCGGTCCTCACAAAAAGATATAGTTTCAAATCCAAACTCCAATCAGGTAAGGCTCTACCAGAGCAGCATGTGAAACTGTCATCTCACATGGACCCCAGAAAACAAGGGTTATTCAGTAAGCATTGTCCACCAAGAGAAGAAAAATCAAGCTCAATTAAATATTTTTTCTTCCATGAGTGCTCTGGAGTGGGAACTGAGGGCCCAGAGTACACTAGCTATGGTCTTCATCACAGCCCAGCCCACATGCATCTCTTTTTTTATTACTTACTTTTTTATTTATTTCACACGCATGAGTGTTTTGCCTGCAGATAGGCACCATAGGCCTGGTGTCACAGAGGCCAGGGGATGTTGGATCCTCTGGAGCTGGTGGTTGTTGTGGGCTGCCGTATGGTTGCTGGGTACTGAACTCAGGTCCTCTGGAAGAGCAGCCAGTGCTTTAAACCACTGAGCCATCTCTCCAGCCTCTCCGGCCTATACTTCTTGAACTACCCAGGTTTCCTAGGTTACTATTCACTAGCCTCTAGATGCTCCTCACAGGTAGGATACATTGTTTAGGCCACTCCATGTTCCTCGCACTTAAGATACATTGTTTAGACTCTGTGAGAATGAGCTCACTGAAGTCTAGCTGCTCTTTATCAATCAAAGACACCGCCTCGTCATAGACAAGAAAACTTCCCGGAAAGATTTCCAGGCTAGCTGTCTTTAACTTTGTTTATGAAAGTTCATTGATGTTTATTGTTTGTCTTTTCATAGCCAAACTTTACAAGAGGTATTCTTCACAGTATCTCTCTTCATTCACATTTGTTTTCTAAAAGCCCTCTCCACTACCAAACCAGGGAAGAGTAGAGGCACAGATGTGTGCAGGCATCTGATAATTCCATTGCCTTTTGATCCTGAAGCCTTCTGGGATGCAATGCACTACCTTCTGGGCTATCTTGAACACAAAGTATTGATCCAAGCAGTTGATTTAATTCCAGATCATTGTTGATAGGAAGTTTCTTTTTAAGTTATGTTACCTTCATTGTAGGGTAACTTCTCTTCTTATTTATCCTTTACTTTCTTAGTAAAAGTAAGTACATGTGCCTATATTCATCACCCTCCTTGTTTGTGTGTGTGTGTGTGTGTGTGTGTGTGTGTGTGTGCATGTGTATGTGCCTGCATGCCTGTAAAGGTACAGGTGTACCTATGTATGTATGTGTATAAGTATGCAGGTGTGTGTGTGTGTGTGTGTGTGTGTGTGTGTGTGTGTGTGTAAGAGTTCAGGTGTATCTGTGTATGTGTGTAAGAGTATAGGCATATCTGTGTGTGTAAGTGTGCAGTTGTACCTGTGTTTGTGTGTGTGTATCTGTGTATGTGTATGTATATTAGAAAGAGTACGGATTCATCTGTGTGTAAGAGTGCAGGCGCATCTGAGAGTGTGTGTGTGTGTGTGTGTGTGTGTGTGTGTGTGTGTGTGTGTGTGTGTAAAGGTGCAGATGTATCTGTGTATACGTGTGTGTGGAGGCTCAGCAACAATCTTAGATGTCCTTTGAGATGGGTTTCCCAGGGACACAGTAGAGTTCACCTATCACTCCAGACTGGCTGGCTATCCAGCCACATGTCTGCACTTGTCTCTACCTCCCCAGCACAGAGATTACAGATGTTCATCGCCACACCCAGTTCTTAATATGGATGATGCAATCAAACTCAGGCCCCCACAAGACTTTACTGGCAGAGTCACCCCTCCTCTTCCTGTTTTATTCTTTTTAAGACAGAACCCATTTGCAGTCAAGGCTAACCTCAAGCTCACAATCCTACTGCCTGGACTTCCTAAGCTACTGTGCACACCACCAGCTTAACACAGCTCTCTCTCTCTGGAGGCTGCAAAGACTGGTTCATACATGACAGGAAGGGACACACATTACTGCAATGATCAAGGTGGATCTTCATTCTTGATTTTTTTTAAAGGCTGACTAGCTAGGAAAAGCATTTTGTAGAACAATTACCATTTTTGACCTGTATACCTACCTCTTACTGCCTAAAAGGTTAGCTCTAACTATAAAAACATTCTGTGGTGATTAGATACATTAGGTATCATTAGCATGTGGCTGCTGTTTGCACAGATAGTGAGGTTTCATTGGAAAGTACGAGTGGGAGAATCTGGAGTCTGATATGGCTAGACTTCTGCCTTAAGAGGCAAAAACCTTTAAAAACTTTTAAATTAAAACCATTTAAAACTCATTTAACTATGCAGTGGACAGCAGACAATGCACCACCATCTCTCTCTGGCTTGTGCTGTGTGTTTTGTGAAGGTGCACGTTATCTTCATCTTGAGTCCAGGGTTAAGGGCTTCCCCACCCCGTACCGGAAGCCTGCTTACCTGGGTCAGCTTCCATCGTCTCATTCCGTGGGCTCATAATCACAGGTCTGTCCCTCTTGCTGTCATCTGCAAGAAGAAACCCCACAGCACTCCTGAGGCTTTGCCCGGACAGATCACAGGTGATAATAGCACTGGACCAACACTGAACTGGATCTGGCCAGACAAGTACAGCAGGAGATGGGAAGTGAGGAAGAGGAGGGGAACTGAACACCTGAAGCACGGCTGGACCATACACACCACAGAGGTGGACTATACAGGTGTCCTCCAGCCTACACATACATACATACACACACACACACACACACACACACACACACACACACACACAAACACTCACACATACGCCTGCACTCTTACATACATGTATGAACACACACACTCACACATACACCTGCACTCTTACATACATGTATGCACACACACACACTCACACATACACCTGCACTCTTACATACATGTATGCACACACACATACACACTCACACATACACCTGCACTCTTACATATATTTATGTACATAGACACATACACACACATACATACACACACATACACACGAAGAGAAACAAGTATAAATACACACATCTCTACTAAGAAAGTACAACCATTAATGAGAATATATTCTGTACGCAGCACCTATGTGCAGAGGACCCTGGGGGTTGGAGGGCTCTCCTCTCGTTGCACAGTGGAAAAGGCAGTAGCCGAAGGGCCAGAGCTGGGCCCAGCGTGCTGAAACAACAATATGGAATGTGGAAAATGCAGCTCTGTGTATGGTGATCCTATCATGAGCTTGCCCGGGATAGCTGCAGCTGTGTCCGAGAATAATTACTTGAAGCATTACTCGAGCTCCCCTGTTCCCCCAAAAGAGTCCTGGTTAGGTCAGCTTCTTATTTCTGAAAACTACATTTACAGAAAGGTTGACTACTCTGCCCATTCCTAGGTAACTTGTAAAGGTTCAATCAGTTCCTTTGTATTGTGAAACCGTTTTTAATGTGATATACAGGTATGATAGGGTTGGGAGGCCATAAAACATTAAAACGGTCTTCATGTGCATACTAACTGTGCATCTGTTTCATGGCAAAGGCTGATTTCATCAGATATGTGACCACAAACTGAGCTTTCTTCATGTCTAATCTTCTCAAAGCCTTACAGGCTACACTATCTTCTTATAGAAGAGGAGACACAAAGATTAAGCGATCAAGGAAATCAAACACGGTATGTACTAGGTGTGTAACATCTCCCGACTTCTGGGAATCTACTCCACTGCATGACCACTCTGTTGTACTTTTGGGTTTGTCTGGTACAGTCCTGGGAGCCAGATCCAAAGTTCCATACATGCTTGACAAATGCCCCACCACTGTGCTATATCCCCAATGCCAGTGACTCCTGTAGAGTTAGACTCAGCCAGGGCAGGCTCTCACACAGTAATAGACCTGCTAAAGGGAGTCCGAGAGCTCCTTGGAGGGACTGCCTTCTGTGACATCTAAGAGTTTTACAAGGCCCCATTGGAAAGGGTAACCCATAACGTGTTAGTCTCATCAGCTTTGCATCAGAAGCAGGAGTGAAAAGAATCCGGGTACCATTTACTAACAAACAATGAAATTAAGACCACAGGACTTTCATTGTGGTTTGAACATGAAATGTCCCCCACGGGCTTGTGAGTTTGAACACTTGGTCCCCAGCTGGTACCACTGTTTGGAAAGGCTGTGGAACCTTTGGGAGATAGAGCAGAGCTGGAGACAGGATGTCACTGCGTGTGTTGGGGGGTTGAATTTTAAAGTTTTATAGCTGACCCCACTTCTGACTATCTATACATCCACCCACCCACCTATCTATCTATCTGTCTGTCTGTCTATCTATCGCTCTCTATTTCTAGCTCTATTTCTGGTTCTATATACCTAACTATTCTCTCTTCCTCCCCCTCCCCCTCCCCCTCCCCCTCCTCCTTCCCCCTTCCCCCTTCCCCCTTCTCTCCTTCCAGTGTGCCCAAGAAATAGTTTCATCCTGCTTCCTGACTGCTGGGCCATCCTCACACTCCAGCTGCCTGCCACGCCTCCCTCACCATGACCAACTGTCTTCTCTTGGAAACATGAGTCAAAAATAATCTGTTTCTTCCCTATTTTAGGTTTTTGTGACCCATAGCCCTTGTGAGTCACTGGTCAGTTCCTAGGTCTAGTTCCTATTTGGACAACGGAGCAATGATATCAGAATGATGATTCCCTAAGGCCCGTTCCACACGCCAGTGCTGGGATCGGAGCTGCGACTCACCTATTGTGATAAATGTTATTACTCGTGTGACGGGATATTGCTTCCCCTGGTATGTGTAGGACGTGCGGCAAGTATAGTTCCCTCTGTGCTCTTCAGCCACATTCATCACCATCAGTTTATTCTTGAATCCAAAGAAGTTTCCATCGTCAAGAGGCAGAGGTTTACAGTTCTAGACAAGAAGAAATAAACAGAGGCTTGGGACAGTCGGTAACCCGCCCTGCGCAACGGAATAAGAACGCCACTTTTCACCTCTGAAAATTCAGGATTGAGGGGGTGACTGAAAGCTCAGATGTATGCAGCATGTTTTTATCGCTATGTTTCTTTCAGGGTTTTTTTTTTTCCAGGGCGGGGGTGGGGATGGCTAATTACATTTCAAATTTTCAAGCACAGAGGCTTATGCCCCAAAGACGAGTGAAGACAAATTTATAAGCTTGCGCACATGAGTGTAGTACCCTAGGAGGTCAGAAGGGGGCGGCGGGTGGAGCTGTCAGAGACAGTTGTGGGCCGCCTACTGTTCAGCTGAGGAACAGCTTACAATTCTGTGGGAGAGTGGAGCAGACTCTTCATCACTGGGCCTTGCCTGCAGCCCCAGAATGTACATTCTTAATGAACCCCAAAATACTATGTCATAAAAAGTTACCTCCAAAGATGTTCTATTTCTTTTTTTGAAACTGTGTCTTACAAAGGCAGATAGAGACAAGGGTTTTAAGGTTTTAGGTTAAATTATAAGAATCAATGAACGTAGTCCTACTTTTTTTGGTTTTTTGTTTGTTTGTTTCTTGTTTTTGTTTGTTTGTTTGTTTCTCTATGAAGTTGCACCACTACAGAGAAAACAATATTCAAGCAGGCAAATGCTTTTGCAGACATCTTTTATCATTCATGATGGAAAACTGCGCGTAAAAGTAAAATATCACGCTGAAGACGAAATTACCTTATACCACTGAACTTTGGGTAACTCGTTATTTTCATCTTTGAAAAAATCCAGATAAGGGCACACAAGACTTCCATCCCCTGCAACATGGAGCCGCTGTATGAAGCTGGCTTGTGTGTTATAGCACAAGCCAGGGTCATTCTCTAAGACACTCATGGTTATTTTAGTTTTGAGGCAGTATGTTGAGTTTCTGAAACAAGGCAAAGCATGGAAAAGTAATCATTACTAAAGTGTTTTCTTTGTCCTTAGCTATCATAGAGCACACGGCCGTGTTAATGCGTTCCTTTCTTACCTCATTATACAATAGTAATAGCCTGAATCCTCCATCTTGGCGGGAACAAACCAAAGATGTTCATTCTGCTGATGAATCCTGGAGTCCTTGTCCGCTGATATGGGGGTCTTGCTGTCATTTTTATACCAGATTATGGTGCCGCCATGCATTTCGTTTGGAGTAAGAGGACAGCTGCGAATGTCAATTTCATTTACGGATGAAAATGAAATGACCTCATTTGGATACTCCGTGCATTTGTCTTTAGAAGAGAAAAAGGAGAAGCAATTTCAGGAAACGTTTCCAGCATTTCTTGGTGGAATTTATACATCTGGACTCGATGGTTAGTAGAAATACCAGTTCCTGCCATATACACAGTTTCCAGCTGTGCACTCGAGAACACGGTCTTCAGAGTTTGAAGTCATTGACAGTCAGTTCCAGCTCTGTCATGTGTCCCCTATGGGCTGTACCCTGGGCAGGTTACTTATCCCCTCTTACGTTCTCCTTATTCGCGTAAAGGTAGGAATGACGGAGGGGGAGACAGTGACTTCCGTACAACGGAGAATAGTGAAGACGGAATGCACCCCCTCCCACTCAAACAAACCGCGTGGACAGCCGTAGGATGGCAAGGCTGTTCACGGCCTGACATACATAATACTGTCTTCCATTTGCTCGAGATGCTCAAAGAGATGTAAGAGATAGTCAACAGAGACATAAAATGATTAAAAAGAAAAAGTCTTCTAGTGACAAAAAAAGAAATGTGTCGCCAAGTTGAAGATACACTGGGAAGAGAAATTAAGAAAACCTGAAGACATGACATTAGAAAATATCTGAGACTCAGTGACAGCTAAAGCAGCTGGGACATGATGACTATGAGTTGCTAGGGGAGTGTGGGAACACAGAAGTCGTGTTTGAAATACATGCTGAAATTCCTCGAGATGTTATAATGAGCCTGAGCCCAAAAAACACCAGGAACACCAAGAAAGGGAAAAGGGGACTCACACCAACTGTCTAAAACAAAATTATCAACACCAGAGACAGAAAGAAAATCTTAAGTAGCCAGAGATATTCTATTTTAAAAATGTATCTGTTTACTTTGGTTTTTTTTTTTTTTCAAGACACAGTTTCTGTGTGTAGTCTTGGTTATCTTAGAACTCACTTTGTAGACCAGGCTGGCCCCAAACTTATAGAGATCAACCTGCCTCAGCCTCCAAAGCACTGGGATTAAACGCACCTGCCACCATCACCTGGCTGCTTTTTCATTTTTAAGTAACAATAGTTAACAAACAAAACCAAAAGGGCTACAACCATCCTTCTAGGGAGTAAAGCTATTATCCAGCTGTAATTCCAGTGAAAATGCCTTTCAAAATCACAGAGAGGATTTTAAAAGCTCTAAGAACCCCTTCTCAGGGGACCTGTACTCTCTATAAATAGTCAAAGAATTCCTTCACAAAGAAGAAAACAGTACCAGACAAAAATGCCCTGTTAAATATTTCATTCACAGTGAAACTTCACAGTGGCAGGTACTTAGCATATGTTGGGGGAAATTTTAATCTTCAAACCTTAACATCCAACCTCTGGCCCTCAAAGGGTCATGACTGTTTACATCGCAAACTGCTTTTAGCCCATCTGTAAGAATCTGTACAAGAAGGTCCTTAAAGTTTTAACTGTGCTCAGAACTCTAAGGCCATGTCTCTACTGAGGCTCAAGACTCTCTCTTACTATGGGCACCTGTACAATAACAAAAAAACGTTATCTTACTCACAGTGGGCTGGGCATATCAAAAAATAATCAGGAAAACTTACCACAGGGTCCAGTTTCTCTAAATGATCTCTCAGGGCTGCCTACGGGGCTCCCAAGCCTGTTACAGCATCTGTATACTCGGGAATTCCTTTGGAAACTTACATTTTTATATCATGAATGCTGGCATGGTATGGCTGACACTAGGGTCTGCTGCTAGCTTCAATGTTAACTGTACCTCCTTGAACCACTGCTGCATGGCCTCTGAGTGCCTGGGGAGACACACTTAAGAGAAACAGTGCTTTTTCCTTGGGCAAGTGGCCCTTGGTAATGAGGTGGGCATCCCAGAGATGCACTCATACCCTTGACACGAACTTGTAAAACACTCAACTTCTTCTAAAAGGCACCAATATCTTCGGACACCACATCTCTTTAGCTTCAGCTTTCATCTGGCTTTTTCTGACCAATGGCAAGTCTGTAACTCCTCCGCTCTGCAGCGAGACCCCTAACCTCACTCTAAACCTGACAGAACACAGCCAATAACAACCATGCTGCAGTCTGAATGCTGGACGGCCTTGATCCCCTCCGTAAAATCACCAGTCAGCTCTAAATTCAGCTCACACATAGTTTCCAGACACGGACAACACCAGACAAGTTCTTTGCCAGAAGGTGGTATCTCGTAATGGCCTCTGAATCAACAGAGAACTATCTTAAATTTTCACATTCCTACTGGCATTCCAGTCCGAGCTCCCACCAGAATCACAAAGAAGTTTCTGATTGCAAAATTCCAGCTCTTTCTGACTAAAATCTCTTTTTCCCTTAAATTCCTCAAAAATTTTGTTTCTTTTTTCCCCCCCAAAGATGGTTACATTTGTCACAGCAGTAGGGTCACTTCTCTGGTACTAACTTTCTTTATCAGTCTTTTTTTTGCTCATTGCTGTGACTGAAACAACTAATGAGCACTTTAAACGAATGAGTCTAAACGAGTAAGTTTCAGCTTTTGGTTTGAAACCCTCAGTGGCCAGCTCAGCTGTTTCAGAATCCACACAGGGGGCAGAGCACCCATGTGGTAGGAGCGATCACCACCTGGCTGGCTGTGCACTAATTTGTAGCAGGAGTAAAGCTGGGTGTGGGGGTGAAAGGCTGATGGTGAGGGGTCTGGAAGCACAGCTCTGGGCCAGCCATCACACCAAAAGCAGGTCCTAGGAGGCAAACTGTCCACAAACCCTAGAAATTACTAGGCCTTGCGGGCACAGCCATCCTGGGTGTGAACGGCTCCGGAAAATGGTAAGCTAGTATACCATTTAGAAAATACCAAACTCAATTAATCCAGCAGCAGAGTAAGTCGGTAGTAAATAATACCTGGGAAGAAAACGTTGAAATAAAAAGAGAAGAATAAAGAAAAATGAAAGATTCCAGAAGATATACATCTTTCATAAAAATTAATAAAGATCTAAAACAAAACAAGATCTGAGAGGGTAAGTAAATCTCTAATCAGGAGAAAAAAGAAGTCTCGAAGGTATCTTAGAAAGGTAAGAGGAGTATTATGTTCAGCCTTACTGTAATAAATCCAACATTATAAATAAAATGGCTAAGATTTTTGAAAGACAGAACCTATTGAAACTTCCCCAAGGGGAAACAGATAGCCTAAACTGTCCTGTGCCTTCTAAGAGAACTTGTTGTAAAAGATCCTAAAAGAGAACATTTCAAGTCTGGATAGCTTCACCTTCATGTCCTTCCAGATGTCAAAGACATGACTGTCAGTTTTGAGCAAATCCTCCCAAATATTGAGACCGTGATGCCTCCAGACTCAGTGTGATATCAGTGTCACATGTTACCCAA
Source organism: Rattus norvegicus (assembly GCF_021556685.1). Classification (NCBI taxonomy): domain Eukaryota; kingdom Metazoa; phylum Chordata; class Mammalia; order Rodentia; family Muridae; genus Rattus; species Rattus norvegicus. The sequence continues at coordinate 57,737,715 of NC_141542.1, read as the reverse complement.
ACCAATCGCGTTACGACAAAACTACAAACCAAACTCTTATAAATACAGGTGTGTGTCTTTCAGATATTTTACATAATTGAATCCTATAGAATATAAAAGATATGTATTGTAAATTTATATTTGAAAAACATTAAAGCTTTAAATATTCCCTATATGCTAAGAGATTTATTTAAATGATACGAAAATCTCAACAGATGAAAAAAGAGGCATTTAATTAAAATTCTGTAAAACTCTCAGCAAACTGTGGTTTTTGGAAACCAACACTACAGTGGTACCAAAAGGTATTAAAAACTGAGGTTAAATATATAAAATCAAATTATAGACTGAAAATCGGAAAATTTCGCCTCAGTAAGTCACAAACAAGTGGATAAACCCTGTGTGTGTAAAACAGAAGAACTGCTCTTGTTAAGCTGTTTCTGCTCCAAACATATTTATATTCAATATAATCCCAATCAAAATATGATCAGGACATTTCATACAAATTGACAAACAAGGCATTTGGTTTCTTATCTCTGAGCACCACAAAACTCAATACTAAAATCTTATAAACCTGTAAAGCTTTATAAAGTTACCAAAATTAAGTCAGTGTAGCATCGGAATAGAGACAAATATGTCACCAGAACAGCCTAGAGACCCAGATAATGCACACAAACATATTGAAGTGTTTTTTTTCTTTTTGACAAAAGTATGAATTAGAAGAAACTGCCACCTCGCCAACTTGTACGTTTGAAAGAAAAATAACTTAAGGAGGGTTTCTAAACTATGAGCCCGTAAGTCTCTGAAAATCATTCGTCCCTAAAAGCAGGGGAAGGGCTAGATTGGGTTCAGGTCTGTCTGGGTTCTCCCTAAGCCAAAGGCTTCTGACACTCAGAGAAACATTTATTAGAAAGAAGAGGAGGGAGACAGGGAGAAAGGACAGAAGAAGGAGGAAGGTTCAGAAAGTCGCTGATAAAAATGGAACAGCGTGTTTTATTGCTTCGTGAATTAGCAACCACCCCTCTCTCCTCAGTTCCCTGATATTCAAACCAGGACCTGTGCAAACACCATGTCTCTGAAAACTAGCAGGCAGAACTGGTCTGAAGTTTCTCAAACATCCCAGGTTGCTGACCTGACAGCAGAGTTTCTTCAGAAGAGCCCTATCCTCAGGGTATTCTGCGAACAAACGCAGTGTCAACTATTTAATAAGGCAACAAGTGTTTACTAAAGCTACAACATCAGTCAGAGCATGAGGGCCATGGCCTAAGGGAGGCCTGAACACTCTGGCATATATCCAGGGAATGAAAACCAGATTCACACACACATAGCTGTCCACTGGATCCAGAAAAGGTTTCAGACTCACAGCTGAATAACTCTGAGGTCATATATAGGCGGGAAATGAAGGCTAAGGCAGAGCTGTAAACAGCCCTCATGCTGCCCCTGGGCAAACGGTAGAGAATAGCCGGCCTCAGATCTTCTGATGGTTAGCCAGCCACTATATTTACGGATGACTCCAATGGACACACACAAGACTCCACAAGGCTGGTTCAGAAAGTCCATCAAACGCACTAACAAAAACAACAGCAACAACTTACAGAATGTAAAAAATAATAGAGAGAAAGGAAAGAGAAATCACCTAACAATGGACTGGAAGGTTAGCCCAGTGCTAAAGAGGGTTTACTGCCCTCTCAGGACCAGAATTCAGGTCCCGGCACCAACATCGCCCACCACAGATGCCTGTAACTCCAGCACTATTGTGGGTTGTCCTGGTGCTGTTTGAATTCTGACGTTAATTCTGCTTCCTCAAGAGGGCTGGCCCCTGTACAAGCTAGGTGATCTCATGTGAACCTTCTCCCCATTTACCGGTCAATAAAGGCTGGAGCCCGTGATTGGGCAGTGGGGAGGAAAGGTGGAATGGTAGGTCTTTGAGGGTGGGGCAGATAGAGAGAGGGGGAGAGGAGGAGAAAGAAGCAAAGACGGAGCAGAACCACGTGACCTGGAGATGCTGCAAGTAGCAAGGGGCTCGCAGCTGGGAAATGAGTCAGCACAGCGTTCGCTCTGCCCAATGTAGGCAACTGTAACTGGACTGTGTGGGCTTTGGATGAGATTGCTGTATGGTGTTGGAAACTACGGCCACACAGCTCCAAGAGTTGAAAGAAGGGAATTTCTGCACTTAATGAGCAACAGTACACACACACACACAGAGAGAGAGAGAGAGAGAGAGAGAGAGAGAGAGAGAGAGAGAGAGAGAGAGAGAGAGAGATACTTTTAAAAGAACTCGGTAACAACAACAAACTATGGGGACATAGAAGGAAGACACCTGATTTCCAGATTATACATTATGCTAACAAAAATGCCCAATTTTCAGCAAAATACTACAAAAAAAGGACAAAAAACAAACAAGAAAATAAAAAAGAGAAAAAATAGCAAAGTTGGGTCCATACAGAGCGTGAACAGAACTGCCAATGGAAATTGTTTCAGGGGAATGTGGGGGTGTTACATTTACCCTACAAAGACTCTGATCTTTCAAAAATATATCCCAAACTACTGAAAAACTATTACTAAAATATAAAAGAACTACATGACAACGATGTCTTACCAAGGAGAATGTTAATGAAGAAGAAAGAGGAGGGGGGAAGGGAGAAGAAGGGGGAGGACATGAAGAAGGAGGACGATAAGGAGGAGAAGGAGGAGGAAGAGGAGGAGGGGGAGGAGGAGGGGGAGGAAGAGGAGGAGAAGGAAGAGGAAGAGGAGGAGGGGGAGGGGGGAGGGGGAGGAGAAGGAAGAGGAAGAGGAGGAGGGGGAGGAGGGGGAGAGGGAGGGGGAGGAGAAGGAAGAGGAAGAGGAGGAGGGGGAGAAGAAAGAGGAAGAGGAGGAAGGGGAGGAGGAAGAGGAAGAGGAGAGGAGGAGGAGGGGGAGGAGGAGGGGGAGGAGAGGGAAGGGGAGGAGGAGGAAGAGGAGGAGGAGAGGAGGAGGGGGAGGAGGGGGAGGAGGAGGAGAGGAGGAGGAGGAGAGGAGGAGAAGGGAGAGGAAGAGGAGGAGGGGGAGGAGGAGGAGGGGGAGGGGGAGGAGAGGAGGAGGAGGAAACAGCCATTGGAATCCGAAATTCTGGGGTGGAAAAATCCCATAATTAAAGACTGTTTCGCTAGAGAGTCTGAATGTGGATTGACAGAAAAAAAAATGACTTGCAAACAACAATTAATCAGCTGAGAGTCTTTGGTTCCTCTGAGAACAAATGACTTGTGCATAACAGGAATCCCAGGAAAAAAGAAAGGGCCAATAAAAAAACCATTACCTACACATTACCTCCCAAACACATTAACCTACACACCTAACGAGCTTTAAAACCGTTAAGAATAAGTAGAAGACACATCCACCCAGGTACTTCAGAGTTCGGTTGTATGAAGGAATGGAACGTTGACTGTGGTGAGAGACAAATGTCTTGTACTGCACACAAGTTTTCAGTAAGTGCAATTGTTTCCCAGAATCCACCAGGGCCAGGAGGATGGCATTTCAAAATGAAGGAGAACTGAAGATATTTATACACAAACCAAGACTAGGTTCATCAGAAACTGAGACTCTCCTATTAATGAAAAAAAAATGCTAAGTTCTAAACCCCAAGGTCTGGTATACCACCCTTTATTGTGTAAACCTTGCTCCCCCAATTTAAAGCTATCAGGTAAATAAAAGTGGCTACAGGACATTACTGGGGAGAACAGAGTTGGGCGGAGCTTTAGAGGAGGGCAGGGCTTTTATATGTGGGTGGGACTTTGTAGGTAGGCGGGCCTTGGTTACTGGGCTGCAGTGAGAGGGGGGTTCAGTAGGGATTGTGAGAGACAGAGATAGAGACAGAAGAAGACAGAGAGAGAAAGAATAGGAGAGAAGGAAGACAGAGAGAGGTGGAGGCAGCCATGAAAGATGGACCATGAGCACATGGCCAGGAGAAGTGCATCCTGAGGACAGGCTGATGGAACAGGAAGGCAGCCTGGATGAGATTCGAACACCAAGTCACTTGGGAAAGGCAGCTGGGACTTAGCCAGTCTAGCAGAGAAAGCAGATTAGGGATAATCATCCAATAATTGTACTAAGGCTGACTTAAGAAATCAGTAGGACTCAGTGCGGGTGTGGGGTAGGTCATACTAAGACCTAATGGAACTGATTAATCACAATTACAACATTATCAACTTGAACTTGAGAGTGAGGGGCAGGGAGGGGTTCAAAGGAAGGAGGGCGGGAGGAAAAGGAAGAGCAAATGGACATATTTCTATTAAAATCATATTTAGAAAAACACTAGTAAAACCATAGTGTACATTGGTACATAAATGAATAAATAACTGTTCTGTGCCCATAAAACAGAGGGTTGCCAAGGTCATTCAAAAATAAATGAGTACAACATGTGCAAGCCTTACAACTAATCTGAGGGGTTTAAAAAAAAACACACACCATATCCCTTTCCCTCAGAATGAGCACATGCTGATAAATCTGTTTATTTAACATTTTAGAGAGTACAAGACCATCTATGGTGACAGGAAGTAGCTTGTCTGGGGATGAGGCAATGGGGAGGGATGAAGAGGAGGCTGAGAGTGGTAGATACACTTATTATCTTGTCTTTGATTGTGATTTCATAATATGTGTGTATATTAGTACTTCAAATACTGGCTAATCTTAGTAAACCTCTCAGGAAGTCAGCCTGAACTAGGGGTGGGTCAGAGCCTCACTTCCAGGGCTCCACCATGAAATAGTAGCAGAAACAACAACAGTAGCGATCTGAGTGTCTGAGGGTTGGGCCCACTCCAGTAGGAGGGCAACTTGTAAGTTGCTACATTAAATAACTCACAGCTGTCATCTCTCTCGGCACACCTGCATCAACATGTTCTTATTTTACACACACACACACACACACACACACACACACACTCATTCATTTATTCATTCACCCCAAGACACTTTCTCTACTTAGTTCTCCAAACCTTCAGGTTAGACTTTTACTAGTTCTCTGATCACCGGATGCCTGGCCGTCAATCACCCTACAGGAAGCGGAACTCAGTTCGTGATACTATCTTTCTTACTGCACTCGGTGACCTTGATTGGCCTCAGCTCACACCAGCTGCTTGCTGGCTGCTCTGATTTCGTATTTCCATCCTGTCTCTCAGTCCCCACGCTGCCTTGTCACGCACGGAGAGCATTCACATACCCAGAACACTTATCAGTCTGCACACAGTACAGAACGCACACAGACGCACACGGGATGCACACAGGATGCACATAGGATACACTGGGACGAACACTGGACACACAGAGGAACATTTGACCTTTCCATAGAGCATCATTGGCAACTCTGCTTTGTATTTGCTGAGACCAAAGCCTCAGTCTCAGTCCTACACCCCATATGGGCTCCATCTATGAATCCTCAACATACACCCCAGCCTTGGCTGACTCTCCTCTTCATCTCTGATCAAGTCAATATCACCTCCAATCCAGGACACACTGGTATCATGGCTTGCCTAGATCGTCACAATGACCTCTGAACGGCTAACCTCTTTCTGCCTCTGTCTTTGTCTCCTGAGACTCTATTCTAACAGAAAACAAAAAGGAGTCAGATAAGATACTTTAGATAGTCTCTCCGGGATGTTACTGTTGTGGTTGTTGTTGCAATGGTGGTGGTGGTGGTGGTAGTGGTGGCAGTGGCGGTGGTGGTGACTGTGGAGGCGTGTTGTTAACAGTGCAGGTGATAGTGTTGGTGGTGGTGATGATGATAATGGAGGTGATGGTGGTGGAGGTAATTGTGGTGGAGGTGGTGGTGGTGGTAGAGGTGTTGGTGGTGGTGATGATGGTGGTGGAGGTGATGGTAGTGGAGGTGATGGGGTGGAGGTGATGGTGGTGGAGGTGTTGGTGGTAGGGGTGTTGGTGGTGGTAATAATGGTGGTGGAGGTGATGGTGGTGGTGGAGGTGTTGGTGGTGGTGGAGGTGATGATGGTGGAGGTGTTAGTGGTGGTGGAGGTGTTGGTGGTGATGATGATGGTGGAGGTGTTGGTGGGGGTGGAGGTGTTGGTGGTGATGATGATGGTGGAGGTGTTGGTGGGGGTGGAGGTGTTGGTGGTGATGATGATGGTGGAGGTGTTGGTGGGGGTGGAGGTGTTGGTGGGGGTGGAGGTGTTGGTGGGGGTGGAGGTGTTGGTGGTGGTGGAGGTGTTGGTGTTGGTGATGATGATAATGGAGGTGATGGTGGTGGAGGTGTTGGTGGTGATGATGGTGGTGGAGGTGATGATGGTGGAGGTGATGATGGTGGAGGTGTTGGTGGTGGTGGAGGTGTTGGTGGGGGTGGAGGTGTTGGTGGGGGTGGAGGTGTTGGTGTTGGTGATGATGATAATGGAGGTGATGGTGGTGGAGGTGATTGTGGTGGAGGTGTTGGTGGTGGTGATGATGGTGGTAGAGGTGATGCTATTATAGATGGCAGCAGTGGTGGTGGCTCCAGATAGCCAGCCTAGTTCTCCTCCTGTGTCTGACCCCCACAGCACTAGAGTTACTGTCCCTTGCATATGTGATTTTTTTACCTGGGTGCTACAGATTTGACTCATGTGGTCACTTTTCTGTTAGCACGAAGTCACCTCCATGGCCTCAACCTCTCTGGTTTTGAACAAAGGATTCAGTCCATCCAAGTCAGAATTCTTCAAAAAAAGTCTTCAAGGTTTCCCTCAATCCCTCTGTCATCTCTCTCTTAACCTAGTAGCTTTGTATCTTCTGGCCTCTCACCTCTCTAAGTATGGAAGTGCTAGAATATACCTGACACTTTAGGCCTTTGCACATGCTGTCAAGGAAACTTTTCTCTCCCAGCCTGGAATTCACATGGTGTCTTTTTTCCCCTCCTTCAGCTTCTGGTCAAAATCGACCTTTCAGTGAGATATCTGTAAAAACTGAACCTTCTGTCTACTCCCATTCACAAATATTCCATGTTTTCCTCGTGTTTCTGACTACCTTATCTACACTACTGCTTGGCATCCTGTCTCTCCTAGGAGGAATGGGACCAGCCAGCAGCTACCTGGGTAAAGATTGTTCACTGCTACAGTTTCAGTTCTCACCAGTTGATACATTGTAAAGGTGCAATGGACATACGTTGAGAAATGAAGAAGAAGGTAAGAAAATGAAGAAACTGGATGAGACTATGGAAAGTAGCAGGGGCTTGACACCTAATCCAGCACAGGCAGGCGGCACACCTTCCCAACAGCCCTGAGGTGTCAGGAGGCCTGGACCAGAGCCAGAGACCTAGAAGGGAGCTCTCATTTCAAATCTAGAGACATCAGTCACCCTGAGCTCTTAATCTCACTGCCCTCAGTTTCCCAAAATACCAGGCAGAGAATGAGAGTTAAAAACTCAGAAAAAAGACTTTCAGGTGGGCAGTTCTGGGGCCAAGAGACTCCATGTCCTAGGTGTAACTGAAGTAAAAGTCTCCAAGAGAGGAACAGGGCCAGGGGTTCTCCATCACCTTTGTCTGTGGACTAGAGAGGAGGAAACATCCGACTTACCGGTCTCCAGCGACAGCAGAGGCACAATGAGACAAATGAACCCAAGTAGCACTTTCATATTCTCCTGGAGAAACAGAAGAAGGGAAGAAAGGCAGGGTGTTACCAACCCAGCGAACATCCCCATGCCCTGAGCCCTACCTGTCCTCACCCACACCCCAGGTCACACTGAAGAGCTTTCTTCACCATTCCAAGTTATGCTAGGCTTCTGGTTAGGTTGGGGCGTGTGTAACTGAATTGGGGACACACTTGACAACTTGAGATTCTAAGCATTTCTGGCATCTTTCTCCAAATACGCATCTTGTCTAGCACTCCACTAGTGAATCCCCTCAGAACACATTGACAACCAAAACAGACCACACCCAGCTCTCCACACCCATGAGAGCTACATCTGCAGATCCAACCAAACTGCTGGGCTAATTGACTTGAAAGAATATGCTTCTGTGTTGAAGATGCACGGTTTTTAGGATGTTAACAGTCTCTAGGACACAGGGGAACAACTGTTGACATAACACTCCCACTTGATTAGATACCATAACCAACCAGGAAATCATAAAAGCTCATGGGTGGGTGTAGAAGGGGCTTGAGCACCTACATATTTCTTTATCTACGGTAATGGAACTGGCCACCACGGGAAAAGGGACAAGCAGACCCATTAAGCCCAAAGTCTCTGCCTTTGTACATTGTTGTCTCTACTTGGAGAGTATTCCCTACACCCAACTCAAGTTAAACCTTCATTTTAAAATCCAATATTTAATTGCCTATACAGCATGATACATGGAGATTTACCCTCCCCAAAAAGACTAAACTAAATCATGTCGACACAGTAAAGCTGAGTTTATTCTTGTGGTTGGGATGGATTTCCCTTCGCTGGGGATTTTAATATTTTCCAGAAGGTCTCTGGTGAGCATATATGAACACAAAGGAGACCTTGGCTCCTGTCAGTGGCATGACGGTAGATGGTGCTTAGCGTGTCAGCTCCATGTTAAACTGTGTTCCTGGTGATGGGGTCTACTTTTAAAATTCTCACTGCTATGCCTTCATTTTACAAAATGTTGAGTTTTGTGACATTTTCATCAAATGTATGATGTCCGTCGACCTTATTTACCCTTCATTGTCCTCACCTGTTTCCCTTCCACCCCTTCTCCCCCCCCCAAGTCCCACCTTCTCCTGACATATCATACATGGGTTTTTGCTAGGTTCCACATATGAAATAAAACACATGTGCCTTTCTCTTGGATAATACGGTCTTCTCCCATTCCACCCATTTTTCAGAAAATGATGTAACTTTGTTCCTTTTTCACGACTGAATAATGTTCCACTGCATCCATGGACCACATGTGTGTTAGCCATGTTGATAGACACCTAGACTGATTTCATACCTTGGCTATTTTAATTGTGTGGGCCTTTGTCTGTGTATATGGCAGGGAGTGTGGCCAGATTAAGCGCTTGCCTAACCTTTTTCGGGACATGCCCATTACTCCATCCACAAACCAAAGTCCCTAAAACACTGTCAAATTAATGCAAAGAACACAAAGCTCTCAGTTTTGCGTGCCACCCCTCAAGTCCCAAGCAACGTAAACTTACATTACCGCCTCCTCCCTCTATTTATTCTGTTCTCCTTCTCAGGCCCTCATGATGACATTCGGAAAGTTCTAGCCTTCTATCTCCAGCAAACTTTTATAGAAATTCACTCAGGAGATCCCCAAGAGCCCCAATCCCAACAGCTCAGTGAGTATTCTTGCTACACCAAATTACCCTATCCTGGAACTCCTCACCCCACCCGGCTGTCGTCCCCACAGGGCTCCAGACCTACTAAGCATGCATTCAAAAGAGACCAGGGCTCTGTGATCCTGAGGCTGCTACCGCCAGGGACACTCTCTCCCTAGACCCTAAGAGTTGGTATCCTTCACCACCAACACACCCAATTTATTCATGATCCTGTTATGCTGTCCATACAGCCACCTCCAGCCCCTGCTCAGATCGATTATGACACTGAGCTCCCTATTTGAATCTCTGCCTGTGGATTTACATTTTCTAATAAAGTCAACTGTTCAACAATCCACCTAGGTTCCCAGTGCACACAGAAGAGCCCAGCTCCCTTGCCAAGTATTGGGCTACTCTGTTCTTGACTCTTTCAGCTCCCTCCCCAGCTCTCTCCACAGCAGCCCTCACCATGGGCCCCAGCCTCTCAGCTTTGCACTGAGCTTCTTCCTTTTTAACCCATTCCTCCTACTGCACCGGACCTCAGCACCTCGAGCTGGAAGCCCCAAAGAGCTTTATCCTCTGGGCTCCCCTAGCAACCTGGGACCTGCTATGTCCTCAGCATAATCTTCCACTTAGCCTGGGCTTAGAATCCTCATGAATCCGGAAACACGGCCTGCTCCTTCCTGTCCCCAAAGCGGAGAATCTGCGCTGGAAACCCAGAAGTCTGTACTAAAACCTCTTGAGGAACGAATGCAAAAAGAACGAGCAAAATAAACAGCTTCCTCTTCAACTCAGCAACAAGCCCCATCCAGAGAAGGCTGAGACTCTTTGATTTCATGAGACATTCAATAGGCCTGTATTCTTACCTGTGGCTGTAAAAGTGTGAAACACAGTCCTTTAACTAAGATGACATTCGGGAAGACTGAGTATGGGAAGGATTTACAAATTTGCTGGAAAATGTTCTACTTGAGAAATTGCATTAGAAGGTATCCAAATGTTACATGCTTTTGAAAATGAAGATTAACGGGAGGCGGGTTTTAAAAGAGGCTATGGGACACGCCCATTCAGATCTTGTGGCTGTAACCCCAGCATCAGGATGTTGACTCTTATGCCTGGCTTAAGACCTGAAACCTACCCTTAGACATACCCTAGAGTTGTATGACTACATTCCTAACATGCTCTGTAACTCTGATCCTTTACCATAAAAATCGGGCCATTCACCACAATGTAGGTTAATAGCACAGTTGCTGTATTTACTCTAAAGTAGACTCAGAACAAGCTAGGGGAACTTGAGGCTTCCGGCCAGCCTTCTAATGACCTTCTGTGAGCATAGGACTTGTCTGTCAAGTCTTTACAGCAGAAAGGAAGAAAAGTACCCACTCCCCGCTCCTCAGTCTTTTTAATATCAACAAGGGTGTTTATAAATAAGTTGCATGGACACTGCTGGCTGCAGGTTCACTCAGGTACAAGACTGGGCTTGTTTGATTATTAGGCAGAAAAAGAAAAGCATGCCAGGCTGCCTTTTACGGCGCGTGGATGGCCAGTTGGAATTCTAGGTTAACTGCAGATGAACCATCCTTTAATTATTTCAAGACCGCGGCCAATGACCTAAGATGAGATTCTTCCCTAATGTTTTCTTAAGTAGTGGGGGTAAGTTTTCCATCAACACTTACCCTGCTGTAGGCAAGATGTGAGAAAACCCTTTGCCCTCAATGGCAGCTTTTCTAGGTCCTTATCTGTCACCAGGACCTGGGGGTTGAATTTCCATACCATGCTGGGAAGGGTGCTTGGCCCAGGGAGTGGCACTGCTAGGAGGTGTGGCCTTGTTGGAGTAGGTGTGTCACCGTGGACGTGGGTTTAACACCCTCATCCTAGCTGCCTGGAAGTGAGTCTCCTCAGAACAGCCTTCAGATGAAGACACAGAACTCTCAGTTCCTCTTGCACCATGCCTGCCTAGACACTGTCATGTCCCCACCTTGATGAAAATGGACTGAACCGCTGAACTTGTAAGCCAGCCCCAACTAAATGTTATCCTTCATAAGACTTGCCTTGGTCATGGTGACTGTTCACAGCAGTAAAACCCTAAGACAGGTAGTAAAGGAATGAAGAGACTAGAACAGAAGCTGTAAAACAAGCCGTTGAAATAACGCCAACTGTCTACAGCCATACCACCCTGAACGCGCCCGATCCCGTCTGAAATAACACCAACTGCACTCCCAAGAAAAACAACAAATGCTGGGCGTGGAGGCACATACATCTGTAATAGCACCCCAGAAGCTAGGCAGGAGGAGCATGAGTTTGAGGTCAATCTGGATGACACACAGCCGTTGTGCCAGAACAAATAGGCAAAATAAACAGGCAAAGAAGCAAACAGACATCCCCAAATACACTAACCTCTTATATCTACAAACAACATAGGCTCTAGGGTAGAGATGTCTAAAGTAGACGTTTCAGGGTCAGCGGGTAAGACTGACCAGGTCAAGTCTCCACCAAGAGGTGAGACATTGGAAAAGCTCAGTCCTGCCTCGGTTTCCCCACATGGCACATGGAGCTGGTAATGGTTATTTGTCCCTGAGTATTGTGAGGAGGGTAAAATGACTTGGCACATGGGAGCCATGTGTGGCAAAGGTCCCCTTCTGCTGTCATCACAAAACCGCACACTGAGATGACACGCTTTGAAGGAAGACTTTCTGTTTCCATCGTTTCTTTCTCTACCCATGGTCCGCCTGAACAACTGCATATTGAATTGTCAACATTAATCCTGGGCACAGAAATGGGAATAAGGACCATGGAACTTGGTGGTTACAGGGGAAATGAGTGTATCTGTACTCATTCCATCAGGCTGTGAGACCCTCCCCTACACATGCACACACATGCACACGCACACACACACACATGCACACATACACACACATGTGTACATACACAAGCACACAAGCACATATATGCACATGCACACACATACACACACATGCACTATACACATGTGTGAGTGCACACACACATGCACACACACAAACATACATACACATGTGAGACACACACATAGGAGAAAGGGGGAGGAGGGGCCCCTAACTTGCCTATGAAAGGGAACGAGGATATTAAGCAATATCTCCATTCTGGAACATAAACAAGGCAGCTGCCAGGAAGTGAACGTGGAAAGGTGAGGCTCACAATGGCTATGACAGGAGGGCCTCACTGAGGGTGTCAATTTGCTGACGGCAAAAAAAGTCACTTAGAGATTTTACATATCGGGATGGGGTGTGGCTAGATGTTCATTTTCTGTAGAGGTTTTAGCCACTGTGTGCAAAATAAGCTGGAGTCAAGAGCAACAACATGGAGAACAGATTTCTTAGAGGTCAGATGAGCAGAAGAGGGACTGAAGTGTGGTTAATGGTTGTATTCCTTCAGGTGGGGCCGTAATGGCTATTCTTGGCTGTCAACTTGATCTGGAATGAACTACAGTTCAGAATTGGAGAGCACACCTGTGATCCAGATCTGGAAGGCACAAGTGTCTGACCTGGATCTTAGCATGGAAAACTTAAACTCAAGCGAGGTAGTCCACACCTTTCATCCCAGGAGACTAAGGCAAGGAGATCTCTGAGTTCCAGGCCAGCCTGAGACAAAGCCAGTCCCAGATCCAGGCGTGGTGCTACACACCTTTAATCTGGGCCATACCTTCTGCTGGAGACCTACATAAGGGCATTAGAAGAAGGAAGATTCACTCTTCTTCGCCTGCTTGCAAAAACTTGCTAGCACATCTGTTGGAACCCTAGTTCTTCAGGAGAGCAGCTGGAACAACTAGCCTTGTGGGACTGAGCAACTACTAGATCCTTGGACTTCCCATTCACAGCTGACTATTTTGGGGGTAGTTGGACTACAGACTATAAATCATCATAATAAATTCCCTCAATATAGAGAGACATTCTATAAGTTCTGTGACTCTAGAGAACCCCGACTAATCCAGGGGTCAAGGAGGGTCACACTCTGGTTAGGAGGCTGAGATGAATGCAGCGTGCTATGACATGTTTGGAGTATGTTTCATTCAGCAAAAGCAGCCCCATGCCCCTTGCAAGGAGACCATCTGTGTTTTCTCCAACAGAAGTTAGGAATTAGAAGGTGTAGAAAAGAGAAGAGGCCCTGAGCGTTCTAAGACGGTTCTGATCCGCTACACTAGGAGCTCTCTTCAATCAGGTGGCCTGGGGAAGAGGTTCAGCAATGACCTGCAGTAGGGCAGAAGAGCCAGGGACCACAGACGCCTCGACAATCTGACAACACCTCCGTCTATCCCTCTGTCCTTCCAGTCCCAGCCTCCAGCGCCCGTCACCATGCGCTTCCCTTCTCTGCCATCAAGTGTTGGAATTTGCTTCCCCATACATGGGATCCGCACGGTCCTTGTCTTAATCTATCAAGCTGTGTGTCTACCAGTCCCATCCATCTCCCTCTTACTGTCTCCATTAAAAACAGAAACAAGAATTGATGTGATAAACACACAACTGCCCCCCAAGAAAACTGTGGCCAGCAAGCGTCCTTGTGTACAGGGGGAGCTATCCCAAGACTACCTATGGCCGAAAGGAGAAGACCCTTAATCACCCCTGAGAATAGACTGAGGAGCCCTGTGGTGACCAGGCCTGTTACCTTGGAGAAGGCCTTATAGGAGTGGTTCTGCTTCTCAAGAGGGAGTGAGCATCTTTAAGGGGCGTTGTCTACCTGGGGAAAAAGAGCACAGGTCTGTTGAATGGACAGGCAGAAATGGCCCCAGGGCCACCAGCACCTCAAGACAAGTCTAAAGGCATTATCCACTCATGACAAAGCCAAGAGGAGCTCACTGTCCCATGGTCCTTTAGGATTTAGGAGACCGAGGCAAAGGAGTCAGGAGTACAGAATTTGACACACAAAGGGTTAAATGGATTAAATACATGCACTATGTGTTCTGTCAGACAGAGAGACTCAGAAATTGATAGGAAAAAAAAACCCTGGGGGTAACTGTCTCTCAGTACTGATGAAATACAAAGCTAAGTAAGGATTGGAAACTTGGAAAAGTCCCTTTTAGGAGGAGGCATATTAGTTTCTTTGGGAAAAAAAGTGTTTTTTTCCTTAAACTAAACATCTATATGCCTGGTTCCCATATTCAGAATTTAAAATAATTTCCAAAGAGCCATGTGTGGTTGCCTTGCTGGTGTGTGCTGTAGGAATCTCACTACAGGTTAATTTTTCTGCAGTTTCCTCTAGCATTTTGGAGTCTGTTCCCCCCCCCCCATGCCTGAGTCATTTCCGTATGCCTATTAAGAGCTGGTGGGACCTTTTAATGTCGGCCTCTAAAACAGACTGAACAAATCAATGCTAAGCATTTGCGGTAGACTAAATACACTAAATCCAAACTATGAGTCATGCTGGACTTGGGAGGTAGAACTCAGCATCACACTCACTGCCGGGGAAGGCACGGTGGCTCGTCATCATCATCATCATCATCATCATCATCATCATCATCATCATCATCATTATCATCACCTGCCGCCACGTTACAGCACAAAATCAAAGGGAACAGTTGGGAGCTTCTGTCCCCTCAATCCCCAGGAGCCTCAAAAAAAAATGACTATGGCTGATGGGAATCGCAGAGAAAATACCACAGGGAGGCTCGCAAAATGGGAAGCAGGAGAGATCGGAGGATTGAGTGCATTGGGGGACCTTCTGCAAAGAAGACTCCCCGTTCACTCCAACCCACTCCGCTTTCCACCTGAAACCCCCTTTAAATGGCTTCACCCTTCTGCTTCTTACCCACAACTGGACCCCTAACACACAATTACACCCTCACTATTCCTGGGAAACTGTTGCCCAAGCGCTCCTTACTTATTCAGACAAAAGACACTTCAGTCTCCAGCTCACAGCACCTGGCTCACCCCCACCTTTGTCTTGACTCTGGGGATGGATACAGAGTATCCAGACTCCGGTGTCCCGTTACAGCAACAGATGCAGCCTAACACAGTGCTAGACTCAGACTGAAAAGCATCAGTGTGAAATAAACCCCGGCTTCACAGCTAGTGTCTTGGCTGCTGCTCCTAAGTACCTGTGCCATTCTGCCCCAGCATACATCTCTTCCCTAGCAGCGGTGAGGCTTGTGACAGCTCCGAGGTGTCCCATCAGACACTGGCCTTGGGCACTCACACACACCCCTTCCCCATAGCCAGGGACAAGCTACACAGCATCTCATGGTACAACATACAGGTGCCTCAGACAGTTCAGACAGCTCCCCAGCAATTGACCTTCCCTACCTAAGATGGGAGAAAGCAGGACAGGGTCAGCTTCCCCCCATCCCCCCATTACCCCTGTGAGCAGAGAGCCATACTCCACAGCGTACTTAGGCCAGGAACTCTAGTGGAAGAGAGGTGGGGGATGGAAGGAATCCCCCACCCACCATCTTTGAAGTCCACATGAGAAGGCTGTTACAAGGCCAGGCAACCTCTTACTCAGTTTCTTCCACAAACACCCACCTATCTTTCCCTCTGCTGCTTAGGAGGCCTCGCAAGCCCCTCCATCGATGTAGCCACCTCAACTAAATAAACAACTGTTTACCTATTATCCAGATTCCAGGGTTCTGTTACAGCAACAGATGCAGCCTAGCGTAGCACTGGACTCAGACTGAGGAGCATCAAACGGGAAGAAAATTATAAAAGAAATAGAAAATCAGTACAAGAATCAATATGACCACTATTGACTCCCAACAAAAGCCCCTTCTCAAAAGGGTGGTGGCCAGGACAAGAGCCGTGAAGGAAGGACAAGCTAGCAGCAAGTGGGAGTGAGCTGATCCTCATCCCAGGGTCAGCAGGGAAAGAGGCAATGGCTTTCTGTCATTCTGCAAGATCTACTTTGTCCAATGAAACCACAAGAAAAGTGACAGTTATAGACCCCAGCACATCCCTCAAGGCAAGTTCAGGACTGAAGAGAATATTTTTCTTGTAGGTGGTCATACTGAACCTATTACAGAGTTTCTTATGAATGAGAAGTTTCCCAAGAACTTGAAGAATTCTCTTCCTCTTCCTGAGGAATTCCCCAAACACTGTGGATCCTGCCTTCCAGAACAGAAGCTAGGCAGGGTGCTGTAAGATATACTTCGGACACTCATTGTGTGGGTCCACCTCAGAGGAAACTCCTAAGTGGTCCTGGGGGAAGCTTGTCCCAGGCCTGGGATCTCAGTGTGGAAAGACAGGTTGTGCTGGCCATATAGTAGGATCTGTCCAGAGTAGGCACAACAGTAGCTCATAGTTTCCCCCAAACCCTCTCTCCAGCCAGCCCTTTCCACATTATGAGGGGGTCTGAGTGTATCACAAGTTGAGACTCTAGTCCATACGTGTAGCTACATTCCCTTCTATAAAGGCCTATAAAGATTCCATGGCAGACATATTGGGGGTAAAGTCCCCCAAGACCAAACAAGACAGACTGTAGCAGCCATGGAATTGGAGTGGGGAGTTGGGGAAAGAATTCCAGGGTACCTGAGACCCTGAAGCATGATTAAGAGGCAGGTGCTGGTGGTCCAATCTCTAGTGGGCCTATCCGTTTGCACTCATAGGCTCTTTTCTGACACGGACATGCTGGTGAACTGCAGAGCTGTACAGATCATGGACTTGAGGGAATTCTAGAGGAAGTTCTAAGGAAGCCACACCTCAATAGAAACCCCGGAAGGCTGGGGGAGGGGGAGTGAGTGTAAATCAAGAATAAGTTCTTCCTCCTCCCAGGGAGCTGATGGAGCCAACCTCCAAATCCGAAATTTATAAAGGAAATCTTAACCTTGTTTATCTATCAATCTATCTATCTATCTATCTATCTATCTATCTATCTATCTATCTATCTATCATCTATCTATCATCTACCTACCATCTATCTGTCATCTATCAAGTGCCTATCATCTATCATTATCTATCTATAATCTACCATCTATTTCTTTCATCTGTCATCTATCTGTAGTCTATCATTTATCTATCATCTATCTATAATCTATCATCTACCTATCTATCATCTATCAATCATCTATCTCTAATCTATCATTTATCTATCATCCATCACCTATCATCTATCTATAATCTATCATCTATCTATGTATCTACTTACCTACCTACATTACCGCTATGACAAAATGCTTGACCCCAAGCAACTAATAATGAACAGAAAGTAATTTGGCTTGTAGTTCTGGAGTTTGAGATCATGGTGCCAGCATTTTTTTTTGTTTGTTTGTTTTTTTTTGTTTTTTTGTGCTGTGTCATCCATGGAAGAATGTGGAAAGCAGAATGTGGAAGGGCAAGAAAGGGCAAGAATGAGCAAGCAGGCAAGGGCTGCACTCTCTCCTGTAAAACCCCCATTCCTGCGAGAATGAACTCACTTCCCAATACTGACATTAATCCATGCATGAGAACAGGGCCTTCGAGACCTAATTGTCTCTGAGGTTTGCCTAACATAACTGCACCGGAGATTATGTTTCCCACCTGTGATCTCTTCTGACCACACTCAAACCACAGCACACACATTCCACATCTCTGGCCTCACCCCTACATGCCTACCGTTCAAAGCAATGCCTCATAGTGCTCCAGCATTTGTAACACAATTGTAGCCTCTCACCCCAGAAACACACATGCATGTGTAAATTTAATGTGTGGAGAAATATTTAGAAAATTCAGTTTCCATTGATTTGGTCATAATTGAGAAAGATCGAGAGTTTGAGCATGTACTCCCAGCTTACAAAGTGCCACAGCCTACTTGACTACTAGAAATCGGTGGGAATGTAAAGAATGGGATTTGGTATTGAACTAAATCCACCCATGGCGATGCTCCCTGGGTGTCCCTCTGTTATACACAGTCAACCAGCTACTCACCCGTCGACAGCCTTAAGACCAAAGCTGTCAGTGTGGGGCTGGAGAGATGGCTCAGAGGTTAAGAGCATTGGCTGCTCATTCAGAGGTCCTGAGTTCAAATCCCAGCAACCACATGGTAGCTCACAAACATCTGTAATGACATCCAGTGCCCTCTTCTGGTGTGTCTGAAGACAGCTACAGTGTACTTATGTATAATAAATAAATAAATCTTTAAAAAAAAATGTCAATGTGACAGGGAAGGCTGAAGGAATACATAAGGCTACAAACCCACATCACTATAGAAACTGCTTTATAATTCTGTACAGGAACCCTTGCTTCTGAAACCAAAATAGGCACATATCCAAGGAGATCTAGGAAGGGAGTTGTTTTTATATTGAAACAAAGGTGAGGGTGTCGCTGAATGGAAAGGAAAGATACCTCCAAGATCTCCTCGAGGGAAAAGTAAGAGGCGTCAGAGAAACGAACTGCAAGGTAAGCTACATTGTAGAGCCAGGGTGGGTGTTTGCTTTTGATTTCTCCTTCAGTCTTTGTGTTGAATGTCTAAGTGATGCTTTCTCAGTAAATGTCCCTTATCAACTCGTGATTCCCAGTCATGAGAACCGGAAGCATCAAGGCCACAAGCTCAAACCTTTGGGATAAGATAGAGCATCTAACACTAACTTCTAAAAAGTTCAGGGGCCTAGGAACTTACTAGGCTCAGGAAGGAGAGGGTAGGGACGATGCATGTTTATTCGGCAGAGATTAGCAACACACAGTGGCACACACAGACAGTCTAACCGTGGGAACCACTAGAGACAAGGCTCTAGAGAACTACAAGCAAGAAAGCCTCAGACACAAAAAGGAACTGAAGAGACCCACATCTTGGAAACCCCAGTGAACATCGAGGCCTTCAGTTTCCAGTCGTAGTACATTGATTGTGCCTATTTACCCACACAAAGAGGGGAAGGAAGTATCTTTTTTTTTTTTTAACCACAGAGGATGCATAGAGATGAAGATAAGGTAAAAACACTGCCAAACTGGTTTCATGTGCTACTATGGAAAAGTCAGTCCTCAGCTATATCAGGCTTAAAGCTACAAGATGGCCCGTTCCAACGAAGGAACACGGGCTTAAGGGCAAAAGGGAAAACTGAGACAGAGATGGGGCTACTGTTGCAAGAGACTACAATCAAGACTAGGCCAGTGGAGTGAGAAGAGCTCTGACTCTTAGGCTGAGGATCTACAGAGAGTCAAAGGCTGTAGCAGTGTTCTCCCTCAGAATCTCCACTGCTTTCTCTTCTATAGTGTTTAACTGAGGTAACATATATAGAGTGGGACACAGAAGCCTTGGGTGCTCAGTTCCAACAAGCTGCAACAACTACAGGTGCCAGGAATAACCCGATATTTTCCACTCCATCAAAGTCCTTTGTGCTCCTCACCAACCGCCCCCATGAAGGTGATACCCAGCATTCTGACCTCTACGGCCACCTCTACATATGATGCCATCCGAGGTGGTTAGCTTCGATACCATCCACCCCTACAGCTTATCTACTAGTGCATGGGCTACGCCAGGCTCCACACCCACACAAATGCTTTAATCACTGCTACCTAGTCATGCAGTGAAGCCAGTGGTTGTCAACATGGTTGGCAGGGCCTCTGGGCGAGCATTCCAGAAACTATACAGAAGGGAAACAAACATAAGGAGCTAGTGAGTGCTTGTGGTTGACATTGTGTCAAGAATCCCAGTGCCTTAGATCCCTTCCCCAGGCTGGGCTCCAGAAAAGCCTTCCCTTGTGGGTCCGAGTGTGGCTGTTGACAGTGTTTGTAGAACATGTCCGTCATAGCTTTCCCCCCTCTGGAGCCTGAAGACTGCTCTCCTTCAGAGACTGATGGTACTGAGATCAGTGCACCTTGCTTTCTTGCTCAACTACATGCGATAACCTTGTATATCTGGATACACTAATCCTGCCTCCTTGTACAGCTGTATACGGTAACCCCGCCTATCTGTTCAACTCTATACAAATAAACACACTGAGCTTCCAAGGCACCGAGGCCTCTCCATCATTGGAGAATACCAGTCTGTATATGTCTGTCCCTTCTCCATCAGTTTCCCCAGTCAGGTCAAGTCCCTAATGACATGAAGGATGTGGCAGGGGACACTTTGGGTGACAGTCAAATTCTAGAGTCTGGAACAACGCAAGGCAGTCCTGTTCATGAAGACTTGACTCCTTGTCCTTGATGAGAACCAGGTGTCCCCCCAGACGCAGCAACAGAACATGTTTTGCTGCTTTGAGCTTAACCCCTGACTCCGCTCCACATCTATAGAAATTGCAGAGTTGGCGGCCTCCCATATATGCTGAAAGGCCTAGGGAGGTTTGTAACTGCTGTTACTCAGCTCCGACTACAGTGAGGCCTTGACTTGAGTCAAGATCAGGTCTGCATGTGGCCTCCAGCTCCTCTGTTCCCCTGAAGGCTTGTGTTTGCGGCCATGCTATAGTCTCGGGTCAACTTATATAAAAGGCCACATAGACTTGCCCTAAGCACTGACGTGTCGGAATAAGTGCGTTTAGTAGAAGTGATTTCATGTTTTCCTTGCATTCAGACATTGCATTGCTGCTTAAAAATGGTAGTGCAGGGGTTGGGGATTTAGCTCAGTGGTAGAGCGCTTGCCTAGCAAGCGCAAGGCCCTGGGTTCGGTCCCCAGCTCCGGAAAAAAAAATGGTAATGTAGCTAAACTTTACAGTATCATTTTGGAGCTGCAAACAGGTGGTTTAAAAATATTTATACAAAAATGTCCTGTGATCAACAGGGTAAGAGTCCCTGACTGAAAGGGACAGTGAGCCATCATTCCCTTCATTCTCTAGAAAGCACGGCCGCACTTTCAGGAGGCCTGGCTTCTTGGGCTGAGACATGCAGAGCCAGCCTCTGGAGGCCCTTTCTGTCAGCATGATGCTGTGCTGTGGTTCCTAACCCGCACTTGTGCAATGGGCAACTTCAGAGGCCAATGCCTTGCTCTTCCTGCCCCTTTAATGAAAACCAAGTAAAGGTTTCTACCTGACTTTACATCAATTTTACCTTCCCAAGTATTACACGTTTACAGTCAAGACACTGAACTGGGGCTTTCTGGGTTGTTTTTAACATTCCGTTCTCTGTTTTATCTCTCATTCTTTTTAAATGTATGACATCTTATAGATTCTTTTCAAAGCAGGTGAGGTAGAAAAATGTCTCAATCATTCTGTCACAAACGTGTGGATGGACATAGGAGGAAGAGACATAGGAGGAGCTTAGAATCCAAAGGGAAAAATCTCCAGTGACTCTCCACACTTGGTGACAGCTCTCTTTAGCAGGGCCCCTCTGCCCACTCTTGCGCCGGGTGTGGCTAGGAATCTGGCACTTCTGGAGGCCCAGGTAGGCAAGCAGAGGAAAGTGAGGCTGCTAACTCTGCAAGATCCTTCTCCTGCGTTGCTAACCATCAGTCACAACCACAGAGAGAGGGGAACGCATCAGCTTTAACGACACATGGGGTAGGTCATGGCCAATGAGTCAGGGCCCTGATAACCTCTCTGCTCTGAAGTGTCAGGTTCACAATAGATCCACCATACAGCATAAGACTCTTGAGGATCTACACTCCTCCCCATACCCTATGCTATGGCTCTCCCACTGCAACATCCCAGCTTTGCACTGCTCATCAATGAGCTGTTCCCTCTCTAGAATTTCTGACTGCAGGTGATTAGACACTCCCTGTTGGTCCCTCCCATCCGCAAGTTTTTCAATCCATCCTGGTTCTCTCACACAGCTGGCCCGTGAGTATATCTATTCCTTAGAGAAACACTGAGCTGCATGTATGACCACTGTTTCCACACCCTTTCTACTGGAGATGCTCCCTGTGTCCTACAGGCCACCCAGACACACATGTTTCGCAAAGAGATAAAATTTAAACTTTAAATTTTAAAGTTCTGTCTTGGGGAAAAAAACCAAAGAGCCCATCCCTCTAGTATTCTAGGACTTGCCAAGAGGGCCTGTGTACGAGAAGACGGGGATTTTCACTTCTTTCCCGCACTTTCCTTAGTACTTCCCCCAGTGCCCGCCGCATAGAACTGTTCAGTGAATATTTACTTGGTAAAATGAGCAAAGCTAACGTTAAGCAGAGTCTCACCAGGATGGAGGATTTAGCCGAAGATGTCACAAGCCTCGGCAGCATGAAGAGTACTCTCCAGCCACATTACGGCACAGGGCTTCGGCAGAGCCAAGGCTGTGTGAGAATTTAGAACAAATGGCTTTTACTGAACTGCACACTGGCCACCCAAGACCAAGCCTACTGGCAAGTACTTACTGTGCACCGGAACGGCAGTCAGCCCAAGACTGAAAATAAGTCATATTCCAGGTCCCTTCCCCCATCGGATCCCATCTCAAGGGACAGGATGTTTCCACTGAGCTCAGGAGTTAGTTTAGGGTATGAGTGTCGATTATTAAATAGAATAATGTGGAGGATATTAAGAAATTAGAAGGGGTCAAAGAAAAAAAAAAGGATGCCAGCAGCTGCTTGGTAAGTTAAGAGGGGAAAGGGATAGTACTTGTCCCCAACACCAGGCTGACTCCTGGAGCTTACAGCCCTGGGCCTTATATCCACCACCCTGAAGACTGGCATTGAGCCAGGGTGAATTGGGAACCAGTTCCAATGACAGACGGACTTCAGTTCCTCTTTATCATGGCCCAAGTAGCCTGACTGATTAGATTCTATTGCCTCGGTTCCTAGGGTGTTCCTTGAGGTCAAAATGATGGGATGTGCCCATCTGGTGAACATCCGAAGCAGTACAGAGAGCTAGCCCTGGCATGAAGGTGAGTGTACCTGCTTTTCCCCAGAAGCCTCTCTCCCCTCCCGCCAACTCCCTGAGGCTTTTGACATGGGGATTTGAAGCCCAGAAGGTGCCAGTCCTCAGACAAGAGAGACTCTAAGATTCTGATACAAAGCAACGTGGTCTTGGCATCTCACTCACAGGACGACTGAGAGGACAGAGGGCAGTAAGAATAAGGGGGCCTGTAAACAACCAAGCGCTGTGTGTGTTTGTAAACAGTGCAGCTACATACCCCAGTATCAAGCTGTCTGGAGAGAGGAGACATCCAACCACAGTGGTTAAGGAATCCACCTCTTGCCTCATTAAGACCTCTCTTCTGAGCCCAAACCTCTAAGAGGAACACTCCTGAACAATTAGTTACATTTGGCCAGATCTCCAGGTCTGGGAGCAACTTTCACAAGGAAGACTCGTCTACCTAGAGCAAAACCGAAGAGAGTTGGGCACACACACACAAACACACACACACACACACACACACACACACACACACACACACACACACACACACACACACACTGTTATCACCTTTAACCTTCATCCACAGAGAATGCTGACCTGCTGGCTACTGAGAGTAACTTAGAAGAGCATTTGCCAGAGTCAAGGCAGCTGTGAAGCCTGACCACCCCAGTTCAGGAACTCTAGTTTTCTCCTACCTGGGCGTGCCCGGGTGCCCCAGTGGGGATGCACAGCAATCCAGCAGCTCCCAGCTAAACCCGGAGCTAAACCCGTCCAGGCCTGAGCAACCGGAGCCCTGGGAGCCACGCGAGGGGTGCTCCGGCGCGCGCTCGAGGGGTCACATTCCTGCCGTTCGTGGGACAGGCGGGCACCAGCGGGGCTCCCGCCCTTCTCTATCCCGCGCCGCGGTCCTAGGCGGCTCCCGGCGCCCGCACCAGCTCTGTCCGCCTGGGCGGCACGCTGTTCCCTCTCCTAGCCGGCCCGCGGGGGCGTGCAGCAGGCGGAGACTCCAGGCCGGGCGTCCTGAGCCTCTGGCTCTAGCGAGCTGGCCTGGTGCCCATGCCCCGCCCTGGGAGCCGGATAGGTTGGGCAGTGGAGTTCCTGCACCGGGTCCCAGAGTCTCTACATCCCTGCGGGGCATTCCAGGGTCTCTGTATCCCCCTGGAAGTGAGGGCATTGGAGGGTCGCTGCATCTCCCTGGGGGCATGGGAGGGTCTTTACATTCCCTTGGGCATTCCAAGGTTCCTGCATCCTTGCTAGGTGTTCCAGAGTCCAGGAAGAATGGCTCCAGTTCCCAAATGGCTTAGCTCCTCTGAGCAGCCTCTGTGTTCCCACCAAAACCAAAATTATCTGGGACAACTCACCTCTACATTGAGACCAAGCTGTGCCACCTAATTAAGATCTGAGCTGGTGACCTACAGAGCATCAGATCCCGAGGCAAACACAGTTCTATGCTCAGCACAACTTCTGGAGCCCAATACTGTGTGCCTCAAACTGGGTTTGAGAACTTAGCCGAGTCACCAAGTTTGCAATACTTTGATTTCCTCTTTTGGTATAAAGGCCCGCGACCTTTCTAGGTAGGAGGAGTTAAATTTAAAGAATGCTAGCAAAGAGCTGATACTTAATAGGTTTTATACCTTGTTGCGTTACTGCTGTACACCAGGCAGAGAAGCAGGTCCTCTCATAACCCAATTGATTGTAGGACTTGCTAAGCAAAGGAGAATTCCAGAATTCTCAGAATGCCCAGAAGGAAAAAATATCAAGAAGAAAAAAAATCAAGAATAGCCATGTTTTAGGACCGGGTACAAGGAGGACTTTGTGGTCCCAGGAACGGCACCAACCATTCCATGTTCCCCCGGCTTCTTTCCCGGTCAGAATGGGCCACCCTGCAATACAACTGCAAACAAACAGGGATTACTTGTTCCTTCTAGATAGAGCGCACAGCCATTTCCTGTATGCCTGCCAGGGTGGACAGCCCTTGGATTCTCTGCCATATTCGTGTATGCAGCACAGAAACCCAAGGTTTAAGTAACACGGGGACAACTCTGAAATGCATGAAAGCTTAAAGGAGCAATATCTGCCTAACAGGGCAGAAGTTCCTCCCTCGTTTCCAAAGGTTTGGACTGTTCCTTTTCCTCAGAAAAGCAGACCTAAGCCTGGCAAGGATCTGGTACCCTACCCCTAACCCTGTCCTTAGCCCTGTCCCTAGCCCTGTCCTTAGCCCTGTCCCATGAGTCTGTATTTCAGAGGTGGTTCTCACAGCCTTGAATACAACTAGGCACAATCACAGCCAGATTTGACCCCCTTAGCAGTCAGAAATGCCATGCCATAATTACTGAGGGCTGCCTGGTGTCAGGATTTTTAAAAGCTTCCAGCTCGATTCTGCTGTGCAGTTCTCATCATGATGCAGAATAAACAAAGTCTTCTACCTCAAGGCTGTCTGGACAGATGTGTACTGTGGTAGTCCCCATGCAAGTTCTTTGTCTTACTGCTTATTACTTGTGCTCAGTAATTATGTGCGGTGATTATGCACAGGTTAGATGTGGCCCTTCACACATCCATACAGTTTGATCAGATTCACCCCTATTACCCCCCACTTCTTCATCTCTAACAGTCTCCATTCTGGGCCATGTTATATTGCTTCACACAATTATTATCAATTCCATGTACTGTCCTAAAAAGTTGTGATTTCATCTTGACTGTATTTAATTCCTTAGAGCTGAATAATCTCAATGATATATATATACATACATATATACATATATATACACATATATACATACATATATACATACATATATATACATATATATGTATGTATATATATATGTATATATATATGCTGTACTTCCTTTATCTTTTTATCTATCAAAAGGCTCCCAGACTGGTTCATGATTTGATAGGGGTAAATAGGACAGCATCGAAGACGGCAGCCATGCCGAGCATCTGCATGCTGACTTAGATGTTTTCTAAGGTCAGATCCAGGAGCATTTGAGAAGGATCCTGTTAGAAGTGGTATTATGTTGAATGCTAAAAGCAGGTGGGCCTAACTTGAGACTGTCATTTGGTGACAGAGCACTTGCCTAGCATGTACCAGGTCCCAAGTTTTCTCCTGACTGT
The DNA here is from genome assembly GCF_021556685.1 of Rattus norvegicus. NCBI lineage: Eukaryota > Metazoa > Chordata > Mammalia > Rodentia > Muridae > Rattus > Rattus norvegicus. The sequence continues at coordinate 57,711,741 of NC_141542.1, read as the reverse complement.
CACAAACAAAATAACTATATATATACAAAACAGCAATCTGGAAGCTTTATGTTGGTGAAGGCAAACTTGCCGGGACACAAATACTGACTGAAAGGTTGTCAAACAGTTTACAAGTAGCAAAATTGATCTGTGCAACAATGTAGACATAACATTTATTTACAGAGTCTCGCTGTGTTGCCTAGGACAGCCTTCAAGTCCTGCGTTCTTATGATCTACCTACTCAGCCTTCCAAGAAACAAGGCATGCACCGTACGGCTTTCTTCTTTTTAAACACTGACCTGCCCCTTACCTATACCCTAAATGGCCTCGAGACACATGAGCCTCTGCTTGCAGGAGGAGTTCTCGGATTCACATTCCAAGTGCTAAAATGTACAGACCTCTCCTCCTCACCTTACAACCTTACCCAAGACCCGGATGTCGCTTCCTCCGTCCCTCAGATGTGTTGGGTGTTTCCCCCTGTGTTCTTTCCTTTGGCTTCTTTTCTTATGGGGGGAGGGGGTAACCTATGTGTGGCTGCTTTACTCAGATGATCACCTGGTATCCGTGTGAGCTACAGGGTGCTCTGCTCAGTTCCCAGCACCACACAAATGTTCTGAGTGTGTTCACACGTTTTAGGGTAAGACACACGGCTAACCCTGCTGTCACACGCTGTTGAGAGCCCTGGGTTCCATCAGTATCACAGCCAAGTCTGGCGCTCAGCGTGGCCTGAGCCAAAGAGAGCCCAGTGCTCAGTAAAGCATCCAGGAGTCCCAGACCTTCCTAAGGAGCCAGGGACTGAGGAGCCAAAACCTCAAAGAAGCCACAGAAAATGAGGCTGGAAGATAGAACGCTAGGCTCGGTTACAGTTTTTAAGACCACAGGATGACTTGTGGATCAGCAATCCTCCCTGGAGATCAGGCAACCGGTAATCTCCCTCATCTTCACTACCCCCAAAGCCTTCCAGTTAGAAGCAGATGGGAGAATCGTGAAGAGGAGCCTGTTATGACTGGCAAAGTTCCTGGGTCTCAAATCGGTAAACACGAAACAGCTCTGAATAAGTAAAAGAAAAAAAATGTTTTTTCTTGATCACCAGAAAGAAAGAATTCATAAGGATCGTGCAGAGAAACACGCGGGCAGTTGTTGGCCATTATGTTTTGACAGGCAGGCCCTCTGGGTCTCTTAACTTGTGTACACCTATTTGGGCCATGTGTGGAACTTCCAGTAACCTGTCGCAGAACCGCAGCACAGACTGGAAACCACTGTCCCAGATGGGCTTCCTTGCACAGCCCAGTTCCTCTGCTCCCGTCACACATTTTCCATCTACCGACCTCCAAACAGGGACCTTTGAACCTGTGTCTGTTCTCTCTGTGACATCTCAGTTTCGATTGGTTCGACGTTCCCCCTTTCTCTAAGTCATTTTTTGGGGGGCTTCTGGGAGTGCCTTCCTAGTCAACTGTACTATGGGCTTGGTTTTTTTGTTTGTTTGTTTGTTTCTGTTTTTGTTTGGTTTGGTTTGCTCTTCAGCCCTTTACCGGGCAGAAAGCCACAAGTGAACTTGGGGTGACAGCTGATAAGAATGAATAGCAGACATCATCAGAGCAATGAACCGTTTTGTTTTAACTTCCTTCATGCGCAGAGGGAAAAGGGAACAGATGTGACAAGCCAATCATAAGCGTCACCGCAGTTGTCTTCCTCCGTCTTCCCTGAGCAAACAACTAAAGGAGGTGCATGCCTGGCTGTGCTTGTTTTAACGGAGAAACATGTCCTTGTACTGACAGGGCTAACGGAACCAGATAGGTGGGGAGCTCTCCTCTCTCTTCCTTCCCCTTTCTCTCCCCATCTCTCTCAACATTTCTCTGTTTTGTGACCGCTTAAACATGAGACACTAACAGCACTGGTCACAGAACTTTTGTGACCCACTAGACTATTTTTCATAATTCCCCATTGCCCCAAGTATGCCTATTGAAACTGTCAGGCCCAGTCATATGCCAGACAAGAGCATAGCCTTCCTTAAACCCCTCTTTATCCACTCTTTATGTCTCTATACTGTATGTGTTCATACATGTTTCAGTGTGTTTTGTGTGTGGAATGATTTCTGCCCAGATGTCAAGGTCAGAGGACAACCTCAAGTGTCATCTCTCAGGCTCCTTCCACCTGCCTCTGCCTCCCCAGCATGGAGATGGCAGGTGTGCTCCACCATGCCTGGCGTTTCTCACGTGAGTTCTGAGGATTAAACTCAATCCATGCACTTGCAAGACAGATGCTATACTGACTGAGCATTCTCCCAGCCCTTAAATTCACCTTTAAACTGAGGTTCTCTCTTGCTCTCTTGCCCTTGCTTCTGCTTCTTACCCTCTCCCCATTCCCCTCCCACCTCTCTCCACATGCTGCTCCTGCCTGGCCTCTCCTCCTCCTCTCCTTCCTTTCTCTCTCTCTCTCTCTCTCTCCCTCTCTCTCTCTCTCTCTCTGAATAAACTCTATTCTCTACTTTAAAAAAACAAAACAAAAGAAAAGAACAGGTTGAAAGAGTCCCTCATGGAAGTGTAGGTTTGAAAGATGCTTATAGGGAAAAGGAAAATAGACGTAACTTAGAGGCCGTTTGTAGAAACGTACAGAGACAGCAATGGCAGGGCCATTTAGGAACTCAGGTTGTTTTTTTCTGCATATAACTGACAATGTAATTTCTGTAAGTGGTTTTCCTTTCATACGACCACTGTAGTTCATTAAAGACAATACTCTTTCAGTTTGAGGAGCCATATTGAATTGCTCCCCACTGAATGCGCACACGATGTCTATTTACCTTCCCTTGAATCTAGGTGGGCTTTAGTGATTTATTCGACCAATAAAAGGAAGGAAGTGGAAATGACTTCTGAGGTCAATCAAACAAAATTCTTATGTCCTTTCTGGAACTTTTGAATACTCATCCTTCAGGCTCCGAGCTGCCAGGCAAGAAATAGTACTAGCTTCAGACTATTGTTCCAATGGAAAGCACCAGCCATGTGTAGGTCACATGCAGGTACCCTGGTCCTCAGCTGTCTGTCCAAATCAGCTCCAGCCATGAGAGCGATCTATCCTTGATGATAAGTCAATTAACTCGAACCTGATGGGATCTATAATGAACTGCAAGTAAGTATCCCTGAGCTGGCCCAGAATCCTCCAGGCTACATTGTTGCAGGGCACAGTTACAGGGTGGATTAAATGGCCAAGCAAATCAATGACCACACTCAGGAACGTGTTATTGTTATCTGTGGCCCACTGGTACCATGAAAATTAAATCTAGCATGACAGATCTCCCAGAATCAAAATGGCACACGTGTTCTCTTCTTTATCATCTCTGAATGCTACATGTGATAGAGGATTTCCTCAAGATTATCATATCACTAAAACAATCTCAGCAGCAAACTAAATTAAAATGAGACCTTTCAGATGGGCAGAGGGATCCAGTTTCAAACAGAAATTATTTTGAATAAAAGAATTAGCCCTGACTCCATAGCATTATGTGGATTATTTTACTTCCAGTGTTGGTCACCGATTTTCTCGGAAAATTGCAGCCCATTAGAACTCAGGCTCTCCAATGCCTTAAGAACTTCAGCTTAGGATGGTGAAGAGTAGGTGGCCATTTCTACCACCAGCAGGAAATCTGGCAGATGATGGTGCACGGTATCTGTTTGATCATCTTGTTAATGCTCAAATGTGTTAACAGCCAACTGTGTCTGATACCCAGTAGCAGAAAACTACTATCCAAGAATAATTATCATTATGTACGACCGCCTTGAGGCAGAATGGGAGCTAGAAAAGTCATCTGCTTTGTGTGTAAGCAGAAAAGAGGCCTCAGTGCCATGGATCCTTCTGGCTTCTTGTGCAGTCATAAGTCAACCAGTCTTAAGAGGCAGGACTGTGCTGAGCTGATCTCTGTTTTCTTTCTTCCATGTATATAGAAGGCATGAAATTGGTGCTCAAGACCCCGGAAAAGGCAGTTCGACCTTGAAACAGACTCCTATAAAGGGCTTAAACCAGTTCTGACAGTGCAGAAGAAGCCATCAAGGGCACCATCAGGCATTCTGTGGGCTTAGATTGGCAGGTCTGTCTGCTGTCTCTACCACCTTCCTGTAGATCTTAGACATTTTGTTAAATTTATATTTAACTTTTCATATTGCTGATGCTCCTGTAGAAGATATTACTTTACATGCTACTTCCTGGATGTTCACCGCTGATGCACAGACACACAGCTGATATTTTTTTATATTGATCTGTAAACTACAAATCTGATTAGATACACTAAATATTTTTATGTATTGAGTGCTGTAGGATTTTTCTATCTAGAAATCTATGTTGTCTCTAGATAGTTTCCTTTCTAAAATACATGCCCTATATTTAATTTTCTTTATTTTTTCTTTATGACCCAGCTAAATGCTGTAGCACAGGACTGACTAGAAGCGGGGATACAGGCATCGCTGTCACACTGGTCTCAGTGGGCGTTTTCATAAGTATGAAGTATAAGTGGGTCTTTTGTTAGCTACACCTCTATTAAGCTGAGAAAGCCTCTGTCGTAATTCTCAGGACATTTTTATCAGGAATACAAATTGGAGTGTGTTAAGTGCTTCTGCGGCATCCATTTTTGAGTTCTGTCAATATGGTGAACTACATACATCAGTTTTCCGGTGCTGAGCCGGTCTTGCTTTGTGAAGATAATTAGTCATTGTGTTTTTGCCTTTCTAGAGATTGCTGGATCTTATTTGATAGTAATCTGTTTAGTTATTCTCATGTCTGTGTTCATGAGCAATAATGGCCTGTTGTGTTTCTGTATGTATTCTCTAGTTTTGAGGTACCAGAAATGGCCTTAGAGAGTTGGGAAGACTTCACAAGTTGAGAATGGCTGATTCCCCTTCAGTTTACTAGGAGAGTCCAACTAGAACTGATGTTGGGTCTTCTTTAATGGCCAGGTAGAACTGTTTGGAGCTGTAGTTTTCTGTGTGGGATAGGTTGATATAAATACACTTCAAATCCTTAGATTTCTCTGCTCATCTCTTGAAGCCCATGCAATACAGTTATAATAAACTTTAGTGCTCTTATACTCTAACCCTGACATTGACACAAATTTCTGTTAGTCTCTTGTTGATTTTTCCTTCCAACTTTGTACATCTGGCAATTCTTAGGTGGGCACCAAACGTTCCAGATGTTTACTTTCTGGATCCTTCTGGACTCAGGATACACATGAGTTCTTGAATACTGTTTGCTTCTTTGGAGTCTTGTTTTTAATCATTATGTAGGAACACAGCAAGCAGCAGTTGGTCTTAGACATGGTTTCCCAATAGCTTGTCACTTCTGAGTCCTCTAAAAGATACTTTTAGATCTGGACATTTTATCCACCTTGTGACAAGCAACAATGGTCATTCCTGAGCTTGTGCAACATCTTATCAAGGGTTTTCACATGATTCCTTTCCTGGACATGGTAGCTTTCTCATGCAAGTATTTGAGTCCCTACACAGAACCCTGATGGTCTCTAAAATGTCCATTTCCACATTTGTTTCTTTATGGTTACCACCATGGCCTTCCTAAGCTCCATCTCATCCAGTCAGGAGTTTGCTGAACTATGACTGTTTGTCTTCTCCTTTACTATGACAACAGAAAGAGTCCAGGGCTCACCCATTTGTTTCGTGACTTGTAGGACGATGGGCCATCTCCACTGATATCTAATGTCTTAAAACCCTGCGTGTTCTCTCTTGTTACTTGGTGGTTTCCGGTGAGAAAGTCTATCTAGGCTCTATTCCTCAACCCCTGGAAGCTTAAATATACCAACAACTTCTGAAGCTCACCAGTGAAACTGACTAGGATTCTTTACTCATGCCAAAATATTTATTTCTTTCCATTTAACCAGAAAAAGCACTTGAAATCTTCATAAAACATAAAACCATAATGCAGAATTGATCAGCGCTGACCTAGGGCAGGAATTTTGGGAAAGGAAGTTAACTGTGAATGTCACTTAGGAACATTTTAGCTACTGTTGTATCCAAGAAGCAGAGAGACAAGTTGTGAGGCTCCAGCCAGGGAATAAAATCTCCTTAGGTTTGTCAGCACAGATGGAAAAGAGAGAAAAGCTATAAAGAAACAGAATAAGAAAAAGGGAGAGAGAGAGAGAGAGAGAGAGAGAGAGAGAGAGAGAGAATAGGAAAGAGGGATATGTCTAAAGAGACACCTATCTACTCTTTTGATCTGGCAAATCCAAGAATTCTGAAAGAAGATCACTAGCAGGTGGTATTTTGAAGCAGGTTACAGAAGAGCGAAGCTGAGAGGGGATTCTCAGATGATTATAAAAGTCATTAAATGTTGTAACACGATTTCCATTAGTTATGGTCAGTCATATTGAAGAAATCAACCCATGCATCCAATGATGGATGAAGAGATAAAGAAAACATGCACACTGTATGTGCATGCATGTACACAGCAAGGTCCTATTGAGCCCTAGAAAGAAGTCCTGTCCTTTACAGCATCATGGGTGGAAATAGACAACTGCGCTAAGTGAAAAACAACCAGCACAGAAAGGCAAATATCATGAGCTCTCTCTTAAACACAAACTCTTGGTTTCGTAGAAGTAGAGAACAGAATAGGTAAGGAATGGTGGGCAGGAGGGGTGGTGTAGAAATGATGTCTAGTGGTTCTGAGAAGACTGGTAAGAAGAACGAGCCATGATAATCTATTAAAGGTAGCTATGATTGACCATAACTAATTGTACAATTCAAAAGAGCTAGCCAAGAGGGTTTGTGATTGCTTCTGAAAGGAATTTTAAAGGTCTCTGGTGACAGATAAGTTATTGCATTCTTACTCCAAAGTATATACAATTCTCATGTGTCAACTAAAAATAAATTTTACTTTCGTAAAGAGAAAAGGATATTCTATTTTAGTGATTCTCAAAAGGTTCTTCAAGAGCCTCTCAGAAGAGCTCAAGATTAAAAGTGCTTACATAGCAACTCAAAGAAGCTTTTATATATACTTTCTCTCAGGGCATTCCATAGTTTTCCACAAGCTACATGGCAATTACCTCAAAGATCAAATGCAGATGCAAATTTTAAAAATGTACTCTGTCTGAGGTCCACACCATTAAAGAAGAAGAAGAGGAAGAAGGGGGAGGAGGAGGAAGAGGAGGAAGAAGAGGGGGGAGGGGGAGGAGGAGGAGGAAGAGAAGGAGAAGGAGAAGGAGAAGGAGAAGGAGAAGGAGAAGGAGAAGGAGAAGAAGAAGAAGACAACGACGAAAAGAAGAAGAAAATGTACTCTGTTTTGTGAAACCAAGCATAAAAGAACTTTCCAGTATAGGGTACGTATTGTAAAACAATGCTACTATTCTTATTTTTTATTTGTTTTAAATACACATGTAATTTATGAGAGACATCATGCTACTGACATTGACTGTCAGTCGGTTTATTGGGGATTTGAATGACCCACAAAATTTACTTCTAAAATGGCATAGTTTTAGTTTCTAATATAGTTAACATAAGTAGAATTAACCATGCAGACAGAAGCCTTGTAACATTACCAGTAGCTTTAAAGCACCCTCTGCTAATCTCTTTGCACAAAGCAGCCCAATGAGATCACTGGGTAGGTCGGAGGAGGAATTTCTGAGACAAAGAACAAAGGGCAAAGATATTGGGAGAAATCTCCCTTGGAACTAACTGCCTGACTTTGGCTTTGAAATGGTATCTTAAGGATATCATCCTGATAAACCTCACCCATGGGGACTCAGTGTAACCCTCACAGAGGTATTAAGTCATCAGGTAGAAAAACTTCTATTCCGAATACCCTAAAAGGTACACGGAGTCACTACATCATCTGCAGTTTCCTTGACCATACACACAGTCACTTCATCATCTGCAGTTTTGCTTGACCACAGCTTTTTGCCTTACTCTCCTCGAAGTTGTGACCAAACACCTCACAGAAGCAATTAGGGGTGGTGTGGGGAGCAGGTCTGGCCTGTGCTCAGAAATCAATTAGATATGTAAGATCCCAGTTTCAAAAGAAATAGTCTACCATGGAAAGCACGGTAGCTGAAGTTCAAAATGGAGCCATCCAATATGGTACTGACTGGGAGGCAGGACACTGAAGCAGATGTCACCCTTAAGGCCTTCCCTGAGTGACTTCCTTCCAAGAGGTAGGCTGCAGTCCCAAAGGTTCCAACCTCCCAACACAGCACCATCTGCTGTCTGTCATGAACCTATGTGGATTATTTCATGTTCAAACTATAGCAGTTATCTTGATTATCCATCTGGCCCGCACCCAATAATCAATCATATATGTAGGAAGAAAATGTCTAAAAACCACGCACATGTGTCTGACTGCAAGTGAGATGCTATAACAGAGCAGCAGCATAACTACCCATATTTTATGGACAGACGTCCTAAATGGGAGTAGGAACTTGTCTAAGGATGGCCCAGCGAAGAGACTCACGGGTGAGGATTCAGCTGACTGTTCAAAGCTGATGCTGCCTCCCATCCACATTGCTGCACTTTACTGCCCCAGTACTAATCACTGTGCAGGGGAAAAAATGTAAGGGAGATGGGGGATTCATTTTTGGAACCAGGGAACGCATGCCATGAGGGTTACTAGCATAGAGAATAGAAAGCAGCATCCCAGCTCACTTTCCATTCCTACCAGGACTAGCTGTGGGGCCAAGGTTAAGTCATGTCTTTTGTGTCTTAATGGTATGTGGCAAAGTCATGCAGCAGTCCTGTGACACATAATGCCATTTTGATCGTCCATGGACCATGTGTACAAAGATAGTCCCATGAGATCATAGTACCTTGGTGACATTATAACCATCTCTGCCACATAACTCAGTCATACACAATGCTCACACCATGACAAAAATTATCTAAGGATATCAATCTGGTAGATATGAATAACTCTACCTTTGTGCGATCAAGGCTGTGAACTCAGTCAACAACCATGAAGAAGCGATCAAAATTGAAATCTGAATGATCTTCAAGTGATGGCATGTCTCAAGTCACTGTGTTACTGTGAGGACGGAAAAAGTTAACTCATAAAAGAGTTCACATTGGGGTTGGGGATTTAGCTCAGTGGTAGAGCGCTTGCCTAGCAAGCGCAAGGTCCTGGGTTCGGTCCCCAGCTCCGGAAAAAAAAAAAAAAAGAAAAGAAAAGAAAAAAAAGAGTTCACATTGCCTGGTGTGCAGTAGGTGACAGAGATGGTCTTTAACCACCTTATAGAAGTTGTATTGATTCAGGCTTTTTTACTCTAGAAGATGGACGCAATCATATCTGTCCTCCTTTATTAGAGACTTACTGAGATTGAAGATGCTTAGCATGCCTGGGAGTGGGGGTGGGGGAGTTAACGGAACAATACTATGCAAATAAAGTATATTGCTGGGACTTTCTTGGGTATGAACTCAGTGATGTCTTTTTGGAATAGGGAGTTTTCTGGTAGGGAAAAAAAAGGCCAGTATTGCTGGCCGGAAGGCCAGAAGCTAGTGACCACAGCTGATAGAATCCCCATTCCCCCAACACCAACCCAAACCACATTTGAAAAGCAGAGCATTTCTGCATAACCAAATCTGCTAGATGTGATTAACTCCAGCTCTGTGGGGTAAAGGCCTTGAACTTGGCCAACATCCTGAAGAGGCAATAATAATTGGAATCTCAATGATCTTCAAGTTAAATAAAAGCTTTAAAAGCAAAGGGTAGCCTATCCTGAAAGCTTTCACAACCTTCTTTACGTAAACTGAGACATTTAGCTATTGCTGAGTCCAAGTGGTTCTCTTGGGCTCTGTCTTTTTTTTTTTTTAATTGTTAAAACGTTTTAGCCAAACTTGAATCACTTCCTGTCTTAACGACTGCAATATGACTTTCTTGTTCCTCTTACATTGTTAGAGTCCAAATCACTACTGCTGAAGAAAGCCCCCTTGCTTGTTGCCAAACATGTGTCCCAAAATATAAGATGTCTTTCGCTAAAAGTTACACGTGTGTATGAACATGTGTGTGCACAGACACAGCCCTACGTTACTGAATCCCCATAATATTTGTTAGTACATGTAACCACTTAATTTGACCTACCTAACTCACCAGAACGTAAGACCCATGAGGGTAGACTTTGGGTCCTTTTATTCACTGTTCTATCAGCATTATGTTAAATAAAATGTGACAACATATTACATCCTGGTTGACTGAATGAATGGATTGCTTAACTTTGTCCATTAAAAGTGCCTTTGCCTGGTTTTAGTGCTTTTCAATCCATGTGTGTGTGTGTGTGTGGGGGGGGTTATGTTTTAATATGCTCCTTTTCTCCCTTACAACCCTTTTCTACAATGACTTACAGTCTTCCCACCATTTCTGTTTCCTCTCACTCTGTGTGTTTAGGAACACAAAAGCATTAATCCTAGGCTTTTCACCTGATCTCTGAAGTCCATAGGAGCAACCTTAGCCAAGAGCTCTTCAGAGTTTTGAATAATGGGGCCAGGTGCTTCTTATGCTTGAGTAAGAGCACCACCACGGTGGGCAGGAATGAGAGAGAACTCTACTGGAGTCTAGGTTCTCAATAAGTCACTAGGACTGTGTGGTGGTTTGGATATATTTGGTCCAGGGAGTGGCACTTAGGAGGTGTGGCCTTATTGGAGGTAGTGTGTCACTGTGGCATGGGTTTTAAGAACCTAAACTGACAGTTAGTCATTCTAACTGCCTGGAAACCAGTCTTCTCCTAGCAGCCTTCAGAGGAAGATGTAGAACTCTCAGCTCCTCCTGCATCATGCCTGCCTGGATGCTGCCATGCTCCCTCCCACCTTGATGATAATGGACTGAACCTCTGAACCTGTAAGCAGGCCCAATTAAATGTTGTCCTTATAAGAATCACCTTGGTCACGGTGTCTGTTCACAGCAGTAAAACTCTAACTTAAGACAGACTTATACTAGAACAGGCCTCCTGAGGTGTGTGTAGCTTCTTACAACAATTACATTGATGCATGACTGCATGTGGCCTAGCAAGAGAGCCACTGTATCAAAAGGGCTGGGAAAAGATACTATGACAACCATACACTGGGAATGGCTCCTTCAAACTCTAGAAAAAGGTCGTTTATCATAGTTGGGACCCTGGGCCATAGATGGCATGCTATAGACTCCCTAATGTCTTCTTCTTTGCTTTTGAAGAACAGCTAACTACCCTTCCCTTGAGGTCTTGATTTTTTAAAATTGCTGTTAGCCCTAATTCCAAAGCCATAATAGGAATTAACCCAACCACATCAGTTGACATCTCAACAGCGAGAGCCGCGGTGGGGCTGGGAAGGCCTGGTATTTTGTGTCTTTCTCTATTCCCTTTGTTATCTCTTTTTGTATATGCCACAGTGGACATTCCTGCTGATGACAGTAACAAATCTTCAAGTCTGCCCATGATGTGACCTATGCCAGAAAATCTTCCCTTCCCTCCCTTGGAAACTCAAGAAACAGTTACAGAGCTACCAAGGTCATCAGCGACAGTTCCCAAGGAGAAAGGGAACCAGTGTGTGTGTGTTGTGTGTGTGTGTGTGTGTGTGTGTGTGTGTGTGTGTGTGTGTGTGTGTAGACACATCTAGAACAAATTTTAGCTAAAAATAATTCCTTCTCTTTCCTGTTCCCTCCTCTAAGTCCACCAAAACTCAATCCCACCTATTTCTCTTCTCCCCAGCTATTGGCTGTAGACATCTCTGTTTACCGATCACAATCAACTGGGGACAGGGTCCTTCAGTGTCTTATGTAAGGACTTTCTTGTCTTTGGGGCAAATGGCTTTGCTCTCCTCAAAATTAGCATTAGAATAAAAGCAGCATTAGGCCAACCCACTATAAAAGGTGATACTGATACCCCTCCCCCAGTACTTTATGCTGGGAGAAGAAACCCCATGGTGTGCAATCTCTGGGTTCTAGATGAAGGTGTGGTAGCTAAGAAGAGAGCAGCTCATTGTCCCCAGCTTTGAGAGCCACGAAGGAGGCTTTTCCAGCATGGGGAACAGTGTGGTGGTGTGAGGGCTCTTATTTGGAGGATCTCACCTAGAAGAGTCATTTTTCTTTCCTTGTCCCCTTTCCAACTCCTTCCTCTCCCTTCCGTCTCTTCTCATATCCCACAACCACTACAAAGTCCTCCAAGTCTTATTCTTTGCTTTTTGTTAACCGACAAGAACCCACATAGGACAGATTTCCATATGTTCTTAGGACATCATTAATAGGCAGTGTTTTAAACTGCCATGTTCTATTTTTATTTGTGGACTATTATATTGATGTTCAGAATTATTTCTCTTAGCCCTTTACCTGCTAGTTCATTAATAAAGGTTGTTATTAATATTAACTTTTTATTAAAATACAATATAAATTTTGCTTTGTTTTACCCAACTATGTTTCAAGCATTGGAACTCTAGGAATATCTTATTTTGAAAAACTAAGCCTTTATAAGAGAGCTCAGTTTGCTTCTGGAAGTGCATGTATTGCTTCTACAGCACAGCCTCATGTGTGCTTGAAACTGAAGAGGACAGCGTTGTTCAGCTCTGGAACGCAGAATGGGGTTTAAGTCCACAGCAGGACAAAAGTCCAAAGAAAAATATCATGAGTCATATATATAGCCTGTGCAGTCAGGAAGAGGCATCTGTGTTAAGAAGCATTTTAACTTTAAAATCCTGTACATTAAGGTGAAGTCCTAAATAAGTTTAAATGAGTTGTTAAAATAAGTGAGTCTTTGTTAAAAGACAAAGTAGATGCTTTGAGCCGTGGGTCTGCTTGCTGCATGGGAATGCTAAGGCCTGCGGTGGATATTCTGTATTTTCCCCGGGTTGTTCTTCATCTTTAGCATTGAGACAGACTCTCTCAATGAATCTGAAGCTCACCAATTCAATTAGGCTGATGATTGATCAATCAGTTTGGGGATCCTTCTGTTTAAGACTTTCCTTTCCCTACATTAAGGCTAGGATTACTGTCATGTACTACCCAAAGTTTTAAGGGGAGCAGAATGCAGGTCCTCCTGCTTACAAATCAGGCACTTTATTGACTGACCCATCTACCCATCCCCAAAGTATACAGTTCAGCCTCCTCAATTCCACCTTACACCTCAACAGTCATGGAGGAACACTAGACTAGTAGATCGTGAAGTGGCTCACGAGAGCTGCCTCCCACACAGCTCTCCAGGAAGGTCCCTTCCCAAGTCTGGCAGGAAGGACTCACAGAAGGTGGGACAGAAAAAGAAGGCAAGAACTCAAATCTCAGAATAGGTCCCCATCTCCAGAGCTGACACCTCTTCCCCCAAAGGAAGAGCCTGAGAGACTCGAGCCCTCAGAGAAGGCCAGTGAGACCAGTTACAGCAGGCTAGCTGCTGCAGCTAGTTGGCTGAGGGAGCTGCCTTCGGTGGGTACAGAGATGCTGCTGCCAGAGCTTCTGAGTCAAGGATGGAGATGGAGTGCTGTGAAAAACCAGAAGAGACCTGAAGAGAGATCATAAGACTGGAGGCCAGGGCTTAGGAAGGGCCATGGTTATGAGCATTTGACAGCTTGATGCCCAAACTCCTAGTGATACCAGTTGTACCAGATTATACATCCTATAGAAGAAAATTGTGGCCTTTTGATCACTGTGAACCAAATAGGATATAACATCCCACTAAAGCCAACTTCGCAATCCCTTCAAGACTAGATGGATGCTCAACAAAAGGGGGAACTGTTGAGCAAGATATTACCGATGTTCTGAGACCACCTTCATCTGGCTAAAACCCTTGAGACATTCTGGAACTCATTATCCTCATTTTTAAACAAATATTTTTATTATGCATATGACCCATATCAAGCAGCACCCTTGTGTTTGAAGCATAACCTGGAAATATATCGGATAAAATTCCCACTTTCTGCAAGGTGTGGACAAATAACACACAGCCAACAGGATAGAGAAGGAATTACATGGTGAGTGAAGAAGTTAAAGTAGAGAAAAGTAAGAGAAAGCCCAAGCTCGAGAGCAAGGACATGGGTGATTACATACAACAGGTCTGAACATGTTGGTCACACCAGGGCTGCCTCCCTCTGTCTGATGCTGAAGACTGGGAAACAAACACAAGTAGGTCTTCAAGAAACTAACCAGCCATCTGGGACTGTGTGCCCTGAGTCCTTTATGGATGATAGCCTTTCCTCCATCTAACAAGTGTCTGCCAAGCAAATGGTCAAATATGTCAAACATGTCCTTTAACCAGGCCCTCATACAACACACACTACATGCAAAACACATGCAACGCAAGAGACACACTCACAAAAATATTCCACACACAATATACAGAACACATCCTATGTGTGCAACATACACTACACGCACTCATCAAGTATATATTATATACTCAACATATAGAATACATATGACCCATACTTCACACATTGAATGCAATCATAAGACATAAATATACACTACACACACAATTCCAATGCATGCAATACAATCATTTGTACAACAGATGCATATAACATATACAAAGCACTTACATCATACACTCATAAGACATACAGCAGGCATACCTGTAGCACACACAATACTCTCATTGGAGTACATGCAATATACACAGAATGCATGTTTTAAAAAAACAGCATGCAATAGAGATGTTCACAATACACACAAGAAATATACACAGCACATATGTATTAACACAATGCACACAAAGTATATACCATAAATGTAACACCCCCACACACATACATATTCATACAACACATACCTCAAAGCCTGAATACGAAAGTCCTTTCACTTTAGACACCACTGAGCATTGTGGGCTGATGCAGCCAGACAAGTATTGAAATTATTTGGTTCAATGCATGGGGCAGTAGATGAAAGATTTGATACCCAGGGGAGGCTTTGGGGTTGAGCTGTTCTATACAATTTGCCCATGTCAGTTTGCACAGGGGCCACAACAGAACTCCCACACAGGGCAATGAGCACAAGAATGATTTACTGAAAGCAGAATGGTTATTATAAAGATCTGGGTGGGGGAGACAATGGGATGTGGGTCAAAGGGTATAAACTTGCACTTATGGCAATCTGATATACAACATGGCAACTGTATTTGCTACCTTTTTATTGCTGTGACACAATGGCAATAGAATCAAATCAAGGAGCCATATGTGGCTAATGGAATCAGAAAGTTCAGCTCATTTTGATGTGAAAAACACAGCCATTGTGGGGGAAACCTGGTTCAGAAGCAGGGTTTATACCTGTATGCTGCCTTGTAAAGTTGGACTATTTGCTATGGAAACCCAACTGCAGCTTCTTTGAGCTGCCAACATTAAGAGAACACATTTGTGCAGTCATAAACTTCAAAGGCAAGCCTTTAATGACAAAAGTCAAAGGCTGCTCTACCTACAAACTAGTACTGTAAGGGTGGAGGAGATGGTTCAGTGGGTGAAGTACTTGCTGGACAAGTCTAAGGAATACCTGGTCCAAACCCCAACACTCATGTAAAAGCCTGGTATGGAGTCACAAAACCCCAGTGTTGGAGGAACAAAGACAGGTAAAGACAAAGCGTAGCCAACTGGTCTACCCACAATGGCAAGTTCTAGGTTCAGTGAGAGAGCGTGTCTCAAAAACTAAAGCCGAAAGTGATAGAGGAAGACACACCACATCCACTTCTGGCTTCTAAACATGCATGCCTGGGTGAATACATTCACTCTCACACATGTGCACACAAGTGCATATGCACATTAAGTATTTAAAAATGATAATTAGGAAAATAACATCACTAATTGTAGCTTTAAAACATGAGCCTGTGGGTGACTGTCTGGATTTGGGGGTTATAAATGTTCTGCCCACAGACCAAAAAAAAAAATGGTAGTGCCTATAAGGCTTATGATAAGCCAAGTGACTTGATTTCTGGGCTCATTCTATACTAAATGAATTCATCATGTCACCACGATATCTACCTTCAAAAGATGCAGCTGTTATTTGCCAATCATATCTCAATGTAGCTAGGAAATTAAAATAAATAAGATCTACCTATTCCACCCAATGCTAACAGCCTGGGTTTGTCATGTAATTTCCGTGAAGTCTCTTCAAACTAAATCCCTGTTTGGTAGAGAAGGCCATCTGGCTCCAGGCTTGCCACATAGTTCCCAGTATATTAAATGGATGTGAAATCTCTCTGAGATCATGTCACCAAGTTGCGGATCCAGAAGTTAATCTCACACACTCAAGGGAGGTTAAACAATAACCTACAGGCGGCACATGTCTTCTCTGGGTTTTGGCTCTGATTTCACTATGGTTTCTGCCGTGAACAGCCAGGCTTCACCAGGCAGCACAGAGTGTTTTAAAAGGAAAACCACCCACAGGCAATGGAGTGTTTGTGAAGCCCAGTAGGATCTTATGTTTTAACTGTATGTAAATTCTCCGAAGAAAAATATCACCTATGCTAATGTCAGCATGGAAATGTTATACTTAGAGTCCCTTAAATACTTACATTTCTATTTGCAGAGTTGGCGCTATATTATTTTGATAAAGTTAGATGCATATAAAATTAGTTTGTTTTGTTTTGTTTTGTTTTGTTTTGTTTTTTGTTCTGTGTGTCCACATCCAGCCTGGGTCTGTGACCAGATGTATGGATGTATTTATCTCCCTGCAAGGATTTCTTAGACGCCAGCTGGGTGTTCGACAATTCAGTTCGATTATGATAATGACAAATGTTAATAATGACTCCATAAACAGAGGGCCCCAAAGACACTGTCACAAAAGACAGTCCCCTATGCTGCAAATATCAATTTCCAGAGCGAGGTTGTCACTCTCCTCTACCCCAGTCTAGGACTATATAATGTCTCACATTCTATAGTTTTCTAGGATAACCTTGGAACACAGGGGAGCTGTTCACTGATTTCTCATACAATAAGGTATGTGACAAAGGACATAATATGCAGTGCTGAGATATAAAGGTATGTGGAAAGGGGCTTCAAGAGTCCATATCAGGCAGGCATCCTATGACATGTTCAACAACCACAGACTCTCCCAACTCCTAGTTCATGAATATTCATATAATCCTCACTACTTGGGGATAACCAATCAGTAGCCCCCTGCCAAAGATGAGCAGCAGGCTGAATGTTTCAAATTTCTCAGTATGTCTTAATGTTGATGGTGACCAGTCCTCACTTTTAAGTAGAATGAAGGTGTCTGTTTATGTCTCCTAAAAATAAAGACGCTTCTATCTGCCAAGAAAGTCTAAGGCGTTGAAATGTTGACTCAATGCTATGAACAGGGAGAAACTGTGTTAATATGTACTTGTGCACATGTAGAGATATAGAGAATTTCTTTGGAAGAAATGATACATGACTTCAGGTCTGATCTTGATAAGAAACTCCAGGAGGTAACCACTTTGGTAGTTTTCCAAGGTCTTAATAAAAGAGGCTGACTCTTGAAACAAGTGCTTGCTTGGAAGGTGGGTCTGAGTAAATGTTTTCTGCCCAGCAGTATCCACACTCAAAGGCCATTTCAGAGAAATCCATATAACCCTTTCCTAAGGGGACTTTCCAGGCTTGGAATAAATGTAAATTCAACTAAATAAATTAATAAGCATGGAACATGCAGGAAAATTGGGGGTGACATGTCACAAGCACCTCTTTGGGTCATTAATAAACATTGACAATGGTTTCATGATTCAGGAAATCCAGAGAAATTAAATAGCACATGCATTTTATTTTGTGATGTCAACAAAACAGCAAAGCACTAAATGCTCCTGGGTGAGGAGCCCTTCAACTGCCTGAAATTTTTGTTGGAGAAGCCTGAGGAAGTGGCCAGAACTACCCAATGTGCCTGCTCTGTCTGACCCAATTCATCATCTGATCATGTGAATAGCAATGGCTTCCCTAGGTGAAGGCAAAACATAGATGGAGTGCTGACCATGGAAGATGTTACATAGTAAGTGGGTTTGAGCTTGTTTGGGTTTTTTGTTTTTGTTTTTGTTTTTGTTTTGTTTGTGATCTTTTTTGGTTACTCCAAAGACTGGCAGGGAAGGTGCTATGATTCCAGGGGTGCTCTAAAGAGGAAAAAAGTGAGTATCCAAAACTGGTCATAGAGCTTGATGAGGGGGAACAAAAAAAGTTAATGGGAACTAGGGAGGCTCAAGCAAACATAGGGACCAGAATTCCATCCCTAAACCCATGAAAACACTCAACACAGTCATGGGAATTTCAAGGCCTGGGGATGAGGAGTCAGCTAGAAGCTCTCTGGTCAACAAGTCTGCCCAGGGTGTAGTTATGGCAAAGTATTGGCCAATATTTGAAACCGCTGCATTAAAACTACAGCCTTCCAAGAGGAGAAAATACCTAAGACTTTTCAGTATTTTGTTTCCTTACGTAGATGGGTTTCTACGATTCATTGTGTGGTGAAAGGCCACCTCGTTAACGTGATTCTTTTTTTCTTCCTCATTTCTGTGAGATTCTTTCAAGTCCAGCCAAATGTGTGTCACAAGGGAATTATGAATTGACAACAGAGCACAAGGAAGCAGAAGTGAGAAGCTATCCACATGTAAATTATACATAGAAAATGTCATAATCCCCAGGACCAATCAGACCAACAACACAATTCACCCTTTTTACCGATGAAAAGCAGCAAACCTAGGCAGGAGAGAGGGTTCCCGAAGCCTCTTTGTTTTCTTGTATCCTTTAACACTTTTAAAACAATGTAATATGATCAATAACCATATCTAGCTAGAGAGGAGAGAGACCACACCAGGAAAGCCTGACCCTTTCTCTGCTCCCCTTCGCCAACCAAGCACTTTCTTAGAATTAAAATCCTCACAATGCATTGAGAAATGCTTTTCTGCTCATGCTGCAATTTGACTGACCCTTATACCCCCCCATATTTGGAAAATAAAATAATAGTCATTCCTGTATTTCCCAAAGAATCAATGGCCCAGCACTCGTCAGTTCTTTTGGGACAAACCACCCAACCTCCAAATCACTCTGCTCTCTGTCTTCAGGGTTTCTCTGCCATTGCTAGCAACACCAAGACGATGCAGGGGCAAAAGGCCCTTCTGCTTCTTAGGAGTGGACTTGAGAGCAGACTCAAGTATTAGAAGCTAGGAGATGAGAGGGGCTATCCAGCACTAGAAGCCAAACCACCCACCTACCTTGTCCATGCAACACTAAGGCTGTCCCAACTGTGTAAGCTCCATGGGCTTCTTTTTCTCCTGCTAAAGTGAAACAAAACCCTCCATTTCTCCTAGCAACCCGGATTAGCCTAACAACTACCGTTGAGCAAATGCCACTTGTTATTTGTCTCAGCCTCCAAAGTGGGAACCGACCACCCTGAACTCCCTGAGCCTCCCAAACAGCTCACACCACTGATCTAGCATGCTGGACTCGCTGGCTGCATCTCCCTTTACCCTTCTGCTTTAAAACACATTTATCACTCTCTCTTCTCTCCCCCTCCCTCATCCCTCTCTCTCCTTTTCCTTGTCTCCTCATCTCCCTGTCTACCACCTGTGCACACGTGCCTATGGAGGTCAATCAATCACCTCGGTTGTCAATCTTTCCTTTGCCTTGCTTGTCGCCAGGGTCTCCTGTTGCTCACAGTTGCAGACTCTATGCTAACTGGCCTGGGAGCTTCCAGGGAGCTTCCAGGGCTTCTCCCATCCTGCTGTCCGACCCTGGGATTACAGAATTGAACTACTGCTTCTGTGAGTTTATGCGAGTTTTTATGAGTTCTTTCTGTGAGTTCTGGGGATCTCAACTCAAGTCCTTACACTTGAGGCTTGGCAAGGGCTTTACCACCCACTGAGCCACTCCCAGCTCTGTCCCTTCCTTTTTGAAAAAGTCCCTCAAGGACAAGGAGATCTGAGCCTCTTAAGTGTCTTGTGAGCTTCCTCAGCATCCAGCTTTTGTCTTACCAATTCCCTCTTAGAATATCCTCCCCTTCCCTCTCCCTCTCCCCACCCTTCCTCCTCTTCCTCCTTCCCTCCTCCTCTTCCTCCTTCCCTCCTCCTCCCTCCTCCTCTGCTCCCCTCCCAGTTCTCCTCTATCTCCTCACCACTGAGACCAACCCAAACACCCTATCATATACCCCCAAGGTGTATTCAGGGCACTCTCCAGCTCTGTCCTCTGCAACACTGCAAGGCTTATCACCCCCACCCTACCCTGTCTGTGGTACTCAGCAACCCTACTTTACTCTGCTTGTGCTCTCTCCCTTACCCTGATGCTCATTTAAGACACTAGTCTAGCAGATGACAGCTAAGCGAAGCAGATGTTTCAATATTTGTCAAACGAATGAAATTAGGCCCTGTTTACATGCCTGATGCCCACAGTTCCCAAGAAAGTGGGACGCACACTCAGCAGGCACAGGCCCTCCAGAACTTCCAGGCACAAGGTTTTCTGAGAAAAGGACTTAAATATCCCCCAGCAGGCAGTATTTGGCAATCCCTCTACACACGCTTGATCTAGCCTGCTCCTTGTTTATGTGGGTAATTGACTGGCTTAATAGCTGTGGCTCCCCAGGTCAGTGATTCCCAGCCAGCCCATACTATGTAGTAGTGGTAGCATAGCATAACCATCTGGAGAGTCCTGACACCAAGGCTGCACTCAGGCCTACCATACCCAAAATCCCCGGGGTGAGATCCGGGCATCAGTATTTTCAAGGCTCCCCATGTGAATTCCATGCACAGCCAGAACCCACGACTGCTGCTTATAACCAAGATGGGTGATGTTAGCAGAATCTTGTTCCAACTGTTTTCTATCCATTGCTGCAGACTGAGGCCAAGCAAAGAAAAGAGTTCAGGTTCCCTAAAACAGCTGAGTGCGAAACCCACCCTAAAGGAAGCACGCACACACCCATCCTACGTCCTACCATAGTGTATACTTTCCTGTGAATCTAGTTTCTAGGTACATGGCCTTACGAAATTGTTAAAAAGCTTCACTTTGGGGAAGTAAGCACAGGAGTCGGCTTGTACGATGAAACTAACCTCAGTTTGAGGCTGATGGTCTGCATCCAGTCAGTGAGAGGTGCTGCCTGTCATTTCCCTCCCACCCACAAGAGCAAAACCTGTCACCTTCCTTTGTCCCTCTGAGTCACCTCAGAACTAACGTAGAAAAGTGCTTAAACCTTGAGGGAAATTGATTCAAACAGGTAGTTAAAGCGGGTTCACATAAGATTTTATTTTTAAGTCAAAGAAGTTTCAATATGCATCCTGTCAGTGTGAGTGCAATCACTGAGCAGAGCATAGATTCCTCCCCCACCCCTACCACCCCGGTCTAGGGAAGAAATCCTGAGAACATCTGAATAGGCTTTTATAGAGGAGTTAAGAAAGAGATGATGCTGTCTGAGAGACCAGATTTCCCCCCACCCACTTCTAGCAGAATCTGTTTAATTATTCCATGGGAACTGCTAGTGGGATGCCATGATGATTGGATGTATACTTTGTTGTTAAATGTATTTCATATGTAATTCTTTTTTTAACATAAAATGTTACCAAATTCCTCTGAACACTTTCTCACAATCCTTCCAGGGGCTAAAAAAATAAAACTTTTGCATGACGTCCTTTTTTAAAAACTAACTTATTCACAGATGCCAGTGTGGGTCCTATCCCTCAGGGTCTGTGCTAAGAAACTTGAATCAACTCAGTGTTAGTGAGAAATGTATGGTCCAGACATTCATGTCCAATGGTAGACTGACCCAGATTCTTCGTGGCTCAGCTTGTAGTTTACCTTATGACGGTCCGAGAGTGAGGCTCTTGCAATGGAAACTGTACTTTGTGTTCTGAATTTGGATTTTTTTTTCCCTGAACTGCTGTATTTTACTCGATTACTGCTGAGCAGTTACAGCGAAGTTTCCAGTCAGCCAGAGAATCACACGTCAGACACTTGACAGTACACTGTGCTCCAGGCAGCAGTAATTGGCAGGGTCAGTAGGTTGCATGTACTGTCCAATGATATGTTCCAATTTATGTTCAGTTCCTCACGGTGCAGCCCCATTATAAATCAATCAAAAAGCTCTAATACCCCTTCTTTAAAAAACCTTCACAGGGCCTCAGTAGGTACGAGTATTGCTGCTCTAACAGAAGGGGTGGATGCAGTTTCCAGCACCCATGTGGTGGCCACTCACAACTCTCTTTACTTAGGAAAGAATTCAATACCCTGTGGTCACACCAAGAGCAGCAGGCACGTGTATTAATGCAGACACTCATGTAGAGCCATAAAACAAAAGTATATAAAATCTTTTTTTAAAGACTACGTTCTTCCTTGAGTCACTGTTATCACTTTAGCAGTGATGGAGAAAGAAGTTTGAGAGTCCAAAAATCTAATGTGCAAATCCGAAGTCTTCTGTGGACTTGCTACAGCCCAAGAAACATGACTCCTAGCACTAAATCTGTTTCCTTAGGAAGAAACTGAAAACTACAAAACCCACAGGAGAAACGTGGTAATGCCTTTAAAGCTCCCAGATGTGACATCAAGGGGATAGATGCCTGCTAACTTTTTGTTCTAGAACTTCCAGGAAAGGTAGTCCCTAGGCAAAGAGGCTGTGCCCAAGGTACCGCTCCTAAGACTGGGTGACCACTCATCCATCTCAAGAACACAGAGAGGTCAAGAGGTGAGCAAATAAAACCATCGGCAAGAGAGCATCTAGGAGGAGTTGACTCAGAGTTTCCAGTCAAGTTCTAGAATTATGGAAGCTACATGAGCCTCTCGGGGTGTAATTATGGCTTTGGAATGTGTTGGCTTTGTGGTTATGCTGGGCTGTGTTTTTGGTAGCAATGCCTAAGCAACCCCAACGCTGACTTCAGACAGGAGGAAACCATCTTAGTGCTGAGAGGTTCAGTGTCTCCACAGAAAAGACATGTTCAAGCCCAGGGGTTCCTCCTCTGGTAAAACAGTCCAGTAGCCCACTAAGGATGAAGATGTGCTGTTGCGGTCCTAGAACAAAGCTGCCCTGTTCTTTCACTGTCTGGCAGTGTTCAGACAAACACTGGCTGAAATCGCTGCCAAGGCTTTTTAAATTTAAATCTGTTCACACCATCGTTGTGAACTGATCTGACATAGCGCCTTAGTTTGTTGTGACTGCTATAACGAGCTACCAGGAACAGCATGGTTTAAAAAAAATGAATGCCTATCTCCCGCAGTTCCGGAGACTGGAAGTCCAAGGCCCAAGTGCCTGCAAACCCACTCTGGTGACAGCTTACCTCCTGGTTTTCCAGAGCCTGCTTCTTGCTGTGTGAACACATGGCAAAAAAGAAAGCTAGGCAGCGTCTGATAACCGTGCTGATCTTATTGTGCACAAGGGCCTCAGAACCTAAATGTCTCCAAGAGAGTCTACCTCCTGATATCCTCACACTGGGATTAAAGACTGAACAAGCAGTCCACACGGGTATAGGAAAACCAAACACCTAACATCCCTGAGTCCTACAGCGTGTGCTTCAGTTTCCATAGATATGTGTCAAAGTTTATGACCCTTGTTTTGTAAATCATTGGCTTTTCATAACCATCCGTTCCACCTTGACGAGTCCAGACAGTCTAGTGTACAGTCCAGCATAATAAAATATAGAGAGTAGAAATGGCGTGCAGAATACAGAAGGTTTTAAATAGATAACATACCGTTTTGCATGATGCCAACTAAAGGCTCAGAAGCCAGTCCCATCCAGACAACCAGAGGCGACTTCGCTTGGCGAGCCTTTTAACTTCATGCTTTCGCTGATACGGCGCAGCCCCTGCTGAGTCTGCCTTGAGGCAGCTCTGTGCGCGTCATATATTTGGAATTCACATATGGAGTCATTTCTCAGAAATAACCCTCGTCCTCATCCCTGGACCAGAAGGTAAAGCTGTTAGGATGTTAGCTGACCTGACAGCTCCCCCACTTCCTGTCCAGGTGCGCCTGGCTCCATGGAAACCTGATCTATCACCACTTCCCTGGGGTCATATTTACCAAAAGCTGTATCCCAAGGGTTTCCACTCCTGTGCACGTACACATTAACTCTGCTCTTCTCTGGCCACAAACAATCACCTAGGACAGTTTAGCCTTAGAGATGGGTCTGGGTGTGTCTGATCAAAACTGTGTTTTCTCTTTCCTCTTTCCTTCCATAATGAGAGTACATCTCTACACTTAGAGCCAGTAAGAATGGAAGCCACGGTCCAGCCCATACTCAACTCATGAGCCAGTCGGCCCACAGTAATGGACCAGAGGGGAATATGACTTGCAAGAGGACACTGTCTCGCTATCGTTATGGACTGCAGGACTACTGGAAACTTTGTTCAGCTCCCTGGCACAGAAGGCTGGTAGTGTTCATCATTTGCTGAAATCAGGAAGCCTCAGCCCCTCTCCCCCACTTGTCCATGCAGTGGTGCTGAGGGAACTTCCTATCCCTATCTCTAAATATGACTGTAACCCATCTGCAGCCATAGAGAAGGATATGTAAGACCCCACCTATAGCAATCTCCAGGCAGAGCCTCAATGACATTTGGTGACCATGCTCACTAGACCTATTTTTATCTTGTTCTCCAAGGTAGCTGGGCCTTCCTCACTACTTCCTCTCTGCATCCATTTGATAGTCAGCTGATGTGTCTCAGGGTGGACTGACAAATTCTCCCCAATTAATGATTGTGCTTCCCTCTCTACCCACTCTTTCTCTCCCCACCTGTAGGGTCTGGAGCAATGCTCAGCACAGAATGACATTTGAAACTTGGAATTCACCCAGGGAGTCGCTTCTCAGAAACGCCCGAACCAGGAGGCGAAATGGTCAGTCCGTTGAGTAACAGATGGGAATGCTTTTCCTAAGTGGAGTTTTGCTTCTAGGAAAGATAAAATGTACTTTGTGTTTAAAAGTCTCTGTGGCCATTCCAGACAAAGCTTTTATTATTTATGTCCTGCTGAGGTCGGAGCTTGGTAAAGCACAGGTCCTTCACCCAGTGTCAGCCCATCATGATCTCTTGAGGCACAAACAAAAGATGCTGATGCATAGAGCCTCCCCCCACCCCCGCCACCACAATGTCACACACTGGAGCAGGTACCGTCAGCAAGGTTCAAGCACGGAGGCTCCAGTTCTGCCTTCCTACTTGACAACCTAAGTCTATCTGATCCAAATTCCTACCTCTGCCCCAATGCCCACAATGATCTGCCCTCAGTCTCTGTGTCCGGTTCATCTGTTACCCTCCCCCAGTCCCTTCACCCATGCACAGACATTCTGATGCTCAAACAGCCATTGCTTGATTGCTGCGTTTGAGACTGGATCTCCTCTCATTCTATAGCCATGTTGGCCTTAGATTTGTGATCCCTCTGCCTCAGCCTTTGGAGCGCTAAAATATGGATATGGGCCACTGTGCCTGATTCTTCAAACACAACTTTTACGACCCTGTGCCCAATCTCTGAGTAGCTCCATCTCATGTCCTGAGACGCCCCTCCTTTCCCCTCAAAAAGTACCAATTATTAGAGTAAGATAGAGCTCAGCCATTTGTTGTCTAAACAGCCCTTTTAGGCTTTTATGGTACTCATCACAGGATTTTCCGGTAGTGGCCAGGTCCCCTTCACCTGTCTTGTTATCCCATGGCCACACACAAAGCAAGTCCTCAAAAACTAACTGGTAAGTGAGTGGAAGTAATGATATGTAATTATTTAAACCAAGAGAATGGATGCCCAACCTCATTCACATTCTGAGACAGTTTACAACACACTGAATTTTAAAATATTAATAGTAAGACACTGAACTCACCTTTTCTCCCCCTCAATAAAAACTAGCTTGGTGAACTTGGGAGATGGCTCAATGAGTCAAGCCCTTGCTCTGTAAGCATGAGAACCACGGATTCAAATGTCCAGGAACCATATGAAAACTAGGCTTGGCAGCATGTGCCTATAAGCCCAGCCCTGAGAGGGCAAAGCCAAGTGGCAAGACAGTCGAGTCGAAGCAGCATACTCTGGGTTCAAGGAAAGAACTTGTCTCAAAAAGCAAAATGGAGAGCAAAGGAGAAAGTCACATGCTATCACCATCTGACCTCCACACATGCATGTGAGAGTGAGAACACACCACATACACAATACACACAGGCACCACACAGAGGTACAAACACACAGACACAAGCACAAGACACACAGAGAGACACCACACACAGACACATACAAATACCACTCACACAGCGATAACACAGAGACCACACACACACAAACACACATATAAACATCACACATACAAACACCACACACGTACATATACACACAGAGACACCACACATAGAGAGACAACACAGAGAGAGAGAGAGAGAGAGAGAGAAACCACACACACACAAACACATACAGAGACAATACACACACAAACATCACACGCACAGATATCGCAGGAATAAACTTCACACATAGACACAGAAACATACAGAGAGACACCATACACACACACAGACACACACAAACACAGACACCATATACGTACACATAAACATACAAGTACACACACACACACACACACACACACACTGACTGGCTGACTGGCTCGTGCCTGGGAAGGAGTACATTGGGAAACAATGTACTGGGTATCTCTGACGGGGCTGCTCATTGGTATCAGCTGGTGGTGTGGATGGGAAGTGATTTGTTTATCTGAGTCACATTCAGCTTACAGGCATGGGTGCTTGAACATCTGCAAAGTGACAGGGGCAAGCTGTTATCCACTGCAACACTGATGAACACGACAAAGGACTACAGATGCCTTCAGGGACCTCCAGAGAGTTAAGGCAGCCCAGTAGACACAGAAATGCACTGTAATGACTGTAATGGACTGTTCACTGTAAGGAAGAAGTGGACACCAACGAACAGTCCTTCAGAAAAGTGCCTGTTGTGAAAGACCAGAAAAAAGAGGATACTGCGCTGCAGAAAGGGAGGGGAGAGACACATCCTGGACAGTCCTTTAAGTACAGACATGAAAAAGCTGTGTGTCACCTACTTTAAAAAAAATCAGTGACCCACAAAATATCTTACCATCTAGACCCCTGAAGTTGTATGTATGAAGAAGATGTATAAAGACAGACAAACCATGTACAGTTAGTATTTAACTATCCTCCCTTCAAATTACAGGGTTAGGGCTGGGAGTGTAGTTCAGATATACAGCTGCTTGCCGGATATGGAAGGCCCTGGGTCCAATCTATAGCACTGCCTGTAAGTTAATTACATTTAAGACTGCAACAGTTTATGGAAAAGTTTAACCAAAAGTAAATAGAAATCCCTCTGTAATTGTATGCATGACCATTTATAACCAGGACAGCTAAGCAGAGGGAAGACAGAGAAGTGGCTCGTGAGAAGCTACAAGTGACCTCTGTTACTGAGCCTGCAGCTCATCCTAGCCTTCTCAGGGACAGTCCCTGAGCTCCCTAGGTAATGACTTGAAGCCTCAGCAGGTGAAAAGTTGAAGAGTCTCTGCCCATTTCAGGCACCAATCACCGTTAGATTGACAAGATAAACGGAATATCCAGCCAGGGACAATGTGGTCAGAACATTCAAACCAGGTGACATTTTCCACTGGCCCCTGTAGATTCAGAGAGATTAAGAATCTCTGATAGAGCTTGCAGCCTCAGCATCTCCAAAGGCATCAGAATTGACATCTCAGGACATTTGATAGAAGAACCACGGCTATTGGCTCCCAGCTGGGGAGGACCTGGTGGTCTGTGGGCTTAGAACGAAGGGCATTTGATGTATACTGGTGGGTTTCGTGGTGGGCTTTTTACTGATGCTCTGGGTCTTGGCTTGCTCATCTGGCCCAAGAGCAAGAAAATAATGAATATACTTTGTCTGAGTTAGGGAAAAAAGTGTCTAAGATTGTGGGCTTTTAGTTTTTCACATCTTGGAATATTTGTATGAACATAAAGAGAGAGTGAGATCCATTTGCTTCACTTAAATCTCCTGCACACGTATCTGATATAATGTTTTTGCCTAATCTTGGGCGTGAAGCAAAGTTTTGTGGCTGTAATTTTCCACTTGTGGCATCGTGTGAACGTGGCTCAAAAAGTTTCAGCTTTGGGATCTTTGCGAATGCTTAAGGGTGACACTTAGGCTCCTGGGAAAGAAATGAAATAATATGTAAAATAAAGCAAAACAAACAAAGAAAGACATAATTTTTTTTTCCTCCTTAGGGAAGATCTGGCAGGATGTAAGGATACACTCAAGTGAACCACACAAAGTTCTCTGTAAGCCCCCTGGACTCCAGAGTCAGGCTGTCTGCACCAAGAATCCTGCCTCCACAGCAACTTCTGCTGTGACTTCAATAGACTCAGTTCTCTATGCCTCCGTTTCCTAATCTTCAAAACAAGCTAGCGAAAATGCTCCCTTCTGTCGTGAATGTAAACGGGACCCTGACCTGACCAAGTATCAGGTGTACAAGTGTTGCTCTCATTGGTCAGAACAAACATCAGTGTAGTCCTGATCAGCAGTGCTGGAGATGGAGTAAATCACTCTGTCCGTCTCCCCTTCAGTCATGTTCTCAAGCTCAAACTCCGAGCATTCACTTGCTTAGGAGCTCCCATAAAGAATGTTACCACACACTGAGTAGAAACAAAAACCAGCCTTCCATTCACCCCAGAAAAGCTCTATCTGGGTTCTTTGTTAAATCTCTGTTTGTTTTGGAATACCCCCTTCCTTAAAGAGTCGGGTAACAATGTTTCCAGCTCCCTTTTACTGGCTTCTTCCAGATTTGCTTATTGAAAGCACAGTAGGTGGTCAACCCCCAATTCAGGCAAGGAGAGAGAGAGAGAGAGAGAGAGAGAGAGAGAGAGAGAGAGAGAGAGAGAGAGAGAGAGAATGGCCATGGGAGACCAAAACAAAACTCACAGGTGGTGACAATCCCTGGAGGAAAGTCACCATGCTGTCCTAAATGCAGATGGATTATGAGCTGTTCCTAAAGGCAGATGGATTAAGAAATGACAAGTGGGGAACCACTTTTATCTACAGTATTCCACACAGCAAACAGTGCCTCTGAATCTAAGTCAACTTTAAAGGAGAGATAAAACCTGTAATGAGGTTTCCCCCCAGGTAAAAGTCAGAGCAAAAGAAGTTAACCCCGCCCCCTCAGCACACTTTCTGAGAGACATCAAAGGAGGTCACAGACCTCTGAAACTAGGTTGGCAGAAGTTACGGTAAAAGGGCACTTTGGTGTTAAAAAAAGAAAAAAGAAAAAGATTTAAGTTGAAACCAAAGGGCAGGGAAGGAGTCAGAAGTTTCCCAAACTAGTACAATTCATCATTATACAAACAAACAAAGGCCAGGGCCAGTGAAAATGTTGCCTACTTGTGATGGACACTTATGTAGCGCACTCCTAGGATTAATTCAACAGTGGATTCCATCTCTGGGAACTTATCCCAAGACAAGACTCATGAGAAGATGCAAAGGCTCACTGTAACTATTTATAAAGTCTATGTTGCTAACAATAGAAAAGAAAACAATGTCTCATCCACCGATACTATTTAATAAGCTATGTAAGGTGTTTTAAAAGCCTGTAGGGCACACCTGTGCAGTAACATGGGCATATGTGGAGGCCAGAGGTTGACCTCTGGTGTCTTCCTCAATCACTTTTCTACCTTTTTCTTTTAATTTTGAGACAGGGCCTCTCATTGAACCGGGAGCTCTCCAGTGAGCCAGACTGCCTGGCCAGGGGCCTCCCCAGATCCGTGTGTCTCTGCTCACCTAGTACGCACGGTGACCTCTCTCCCCACAGAGCCATCTCCCCAACCTCTAGCGCCTTGATTAAAAGAAACTCGTTGCTATGAAAAATTGCTCACACTATATTTCTAGAAGGTAAAACCAAGTAATAAAACACGTGTAGTATGATTATATTTCTTCAAAATGCAAATATATTCAGGAGACAAGATATTCATCCATGTTATGGGTCAACTCTCCCATATCTGAAATGCTAGGGACCAGAACTGTTCGGATTTCAGAAAATGTTTGATTTGGGAATATTTACATAGTCTTCATTGCATCTCCATAGTTCAAAACTCTGATGTCTCCAAGTCCATGCAGAAACCCTCAGAGTTCAGAGGAAGGATGTGCAGAGGCACAACGGCCCACACACAGGATTCATCTTGCCAGGATGCAGAATTTTTCTCTTCCTTTCACTATCCCTGTGCACTCACTTACCTTTGTAACAATGAACCAGTGCTGTCTCAATTTTTGAAAGGCACATTCTAGAAGCAGACCTTCACCATTCCTTCATAATGGCTGTCACGTCTTTCTTCTCATCAAACTGTTGGGCTTATGCCAATAAGGTTTGTGAACCCAAAGTTTTTAACCAGTGTCTGTGCTGTCGAAAATGACTTCTAAAAATGAATGACCCGATTAGAAATACCATCTTAATCTCAGAAAGTATTCCCCAATCTTCTGGCTAATTCTCATATTGTCCCTTCCCGGTAGATCAACGTGTTTACGGTGAGCATGGAGAACAGGTACTGAGCCTGCAACCCACAGAGGGCAGCTGCTCCTCCAGCACATGCTGAGACTTACCATACGCTTTGGTTCCTGCCTGGCTGTACCTTTGGGAGAATTCATCCCCTGTGTTCTAGCAATCTAGACAATCACTAACACAGCACAAAACTACTGTCATGCATGAAACAATTTGGAATCTGATTGAATTAAATGGAAGTCAGGAAACTTCATTTTGTCCCCCACCTTATTTTCCTTATTTCCTGTCTTTATTCTTTCTGATTCTGTCCCTGTTGTTGTTGTTGTTGTTTTTACCAGAAACACAGCTGATGGGAACTGTAACAGTTAAGCTATCCAATGAGAAGTCAGGGCAAAGTTTACAATCCTCATTTGAGTGCATACACAACCTTCTCTATTGCTATGTACAAAGCCTCCAAACAGAGTGTACAGCGAGACTCTGTCTCCAAAACAAAACAAAAAGAGAAGGCATGCACTTGGTTTTTAAGGCTGCTTTTTTTTTTAAACCCTTATTGAAGGAAGTGTGTGTGAGCCCGCGTTGCCTGTCAGGTTTCTCGATCACTTCAAATGCAACCAGTGGCTCCTGCTGATAGCAAGGCTCTCAGCGCACCCTCTAGTAAGAGTGTCCTGTCTGGTGTGAACCTTGCAAAAGGCTCACCTTACAACCCATCCCATTGATGCAAGAGCCACGACTGTGATAGCTTACAAGTAGCACATCGTAAGTGACGTTAACAAGCAAACAGTATGCTTAAAAGGAGTCTACAATAAGCCCTAAAAGTACTTAAAAATACAGTTTCCATGCATTTCATAGTGAATCTCCCACACAGTGAAACTTAACTGCAGGCGATCTTAATACGCTCATACACACGTCTTCATGTTAAGTGTGCCTGTAGGGACGTAGAACAACACCAAGAAACTCTGTGTCTTCTCTGAGTGAACAGCATAGTGCTGCCTTTACTCGGTTTCCATTTGTCCTTCCCAAGTAACTCTTCCGTGTGTAAGTAAACATCTCCACACACCCCAGACGAAGGAGAAAATCGAGACAGGAAATTCTAAATTGCAGCAAGCCATCTTACCATCTGGGTTGTTCACGATCGTGTACTGGGAACTCGGATGACATCCAGCAACCTTTCTCCCGGGGAACGAAGTCTGCTAAGCTGAGGCTGGCTGTTAAAACCAAAAATGCCTCCTGCAGTTAGGCCAGGACAGCATTACTTACTCTTTGCTTTGCTTCCTAAAAAGCACTGGACTGGGTCTGGGGTGCACGAGACTGACGGAAAGCTGACTTCTTGTGAGTCGACCCAGCGAAAGTGGGCTCTTCATGACGCCTGTGTCAGAGCCTCTTGGGCTTTAATCCTGCAGTGACACATCTGGGGAACTATGAACAGGAAACTCAGAGCTGGGCAGTAAGCCAGAAGCATTCGGTAAACGTGCCAAGCCCTTATGAAATATTAGTACCCTGGCTGCACATGAGCTTTCCACATTTTCCAATGAAGGCTTTCTCCCCTTGTCTAACCTTACATTACATCTCTATAATGCCACTGATATACACCTGGCCTAGAATTACAGTCCTGCCCTGATTCTTCACAAACAGAGCCTGGCCTGGGATCTCACCCCCAACACACACTGCCATCACCCAGTCTATCAGAGGGTCCCCAGGCAATGTCACAAGACTTCATTCAGTTCTACAAAGAGATCGGATCCAGAACCCTGAACCTGCCCAGTGACCCCTGGGGGTGGGGGTGGAGGGCTGCTGCAGGGCTCTCTCACTACTGCTTCTCCTGGGCCCTGGATGGTCATTCCTGGTTGCTCTCAGTTCTCTTCCTAAGACATCTTCATGCAACTCAGAATGGCTGTCACACTGCCTATAGAAAACAGTGGGTAAACCTTTTTTGAAAAAAATATTATTAATTTAATGGATATGAGCACAGTGTAGCTACCTTCAAACACACAACAGGAAGGCACTGGATCTTATACAGATGATTGTGAGCCACCATGTGGTTGCTGGGAATTGAACTCAGGACCTCTGGGAGAACAATCAGTGCTCTTAACCACAGAACCATCTCTGCAGACCCAAACCTTGATTCTTTTTTTTTTTTATCTTTATTAACTTGGGTATTTCTTATTTACATTTCGATTGTTATTCCCTTTCCCGGTTTCCGGGCCAAACATCCCCCTAGCCCCTCCCCCCTCCCCTTCTTTATGTGTGTTCCCCTCCCCATCCTTCCCCCCTTGTCGCCCTTCCCCCAACAATCTAGTTCACTGGGGGTTCAGTCTTGGCAGGACCAAGGGCTTCCCCTTCCACTGGTGCTCTTACTAGGATATTCATTGCTACCTATGGGGTCAGAGTCCAGGGTCAGTCCATGTATAGTCTTTGGGTAGTGGCTTAGTCCTGGAAGCTCTGGTTGCTTGGCATTGTTGTTCATATGGGGTCTCGAGCCCCTTCAAGCTCTTCCAGTTCTTTCTCTGATTCCTTCAACGGGGGTCCCGTTCTCAGTTCAGTGGTTTAATGATGGCATTCGCCTATGTATTTGCCGTATTCTGGCTGTGTCTCTCAGGAGAGATCTACATCCGGTGCCTGTCTGCCTGCACTTCTTTGCTTCATCCATCTTATCTAATTGGGTGGCTGTATATGTATGGGTCACATGTGGGACAGGCTCTGAATGGGTGTTCCTTCTGCCTCTGTTCTAAACTTTGCCTCCCTATTCCCTCCCAAGGGTATTCTTGTTCCCCTTTTAAAGAAGGAGTGAAGCATCCGCATTTTGGTCATCCCTTTTGAGTTTCATGTGTTCTGTGCATCTAGGGCAATTCAAGCATTTGGGCTAATAGCCACTTATCAATGAGTGCATACCATGTGTGTTTTCTGTGGTTGGGTTACCTCACTCAGGATGATATTTTCCAGTTCCCTCCATTTGCCTATGAATTTCATAAAGTCATTGCCAAACCTTGGCTCTTAATTTGAGTGCTTAGATCCCTTTTCTGCTACTTTCTTTCCAAGAAGTACCCCACACAGAATGTCCTCCCTCCTCTTTTTCCTTGTCTTCTAGTATTTTCCACCATTCCCTGAAGAATAGTCCCTTTGGCTCTCAGGGATGATTTCCCTTGATCAGAGAGACTTTACCTTCTCTCTGCAAGGTGGGGATCTGGATTGGGCTCTTCTTTTGGGAAATGTAAAAGTTTAGATCCATTTTGAAGATGAAGAAACATGCTAGATTATGTACCTTCCCAAGAGGCCTTAGCCAGGCAGAGGTAGGGCCCCATCTGCTGCAGCTCTTTAAGTCCTAGCTGGGATCCAGATGATTGGTTTGGGAGTGGGGTTGGTCCAGTCAGGAACTGTGTGGTTTCCTAACAGTCTGTCTCATCCTTCTGAGTGTCCTTTTCTGGAAGGTTTTCTTGTGCTAGGCAGCAATCCTGCATCTGTGATAACCTGGCAATTAATGAAAACAAATGGTTCTATTCAGGCCCAGACAGGAACGGCAGCAACCAGTGAGCTGCCACAGGGGGCTGGGGGCTGGCTAACTTTCTTGCGATAGTTTTGTGGCCATTTTGAGGTGCCCTACGATGAGGGATGCTCTGGTCTAGGCTACACACACAGTGAATGTGCACAAGCTAAAAGGTGGGACTTTCCACCTTTGCTCCCTGTGGAGCAGGCTCAGGAAGAAATGACCTGTCCCAGACCCCGGGTGCCTGAAGGTCTGAAGAAGAGAGGCCCAGGGGCAGACTCACAGGAGGCAAATTCATCAACCTTCTGCCTGGTGTAAGCCTTCAGGGCCAGTCAAGCCAAGGGGACTTGAACCTAGTTCTCAACAATAATGGAAAGTTTATTCTGAAAGGGCCACTATCAGTGGGGTTTTTCTTTAATTTTTTGGGAATATCAAACATGTTTACAAAGTATTTTGGTAGAAATCCAGTCCCCATTCCCTCCCCCTACTCCTCCACACCACCCTTCCTTCCCCTGTTAAATCTTCCTAAGACAAGGACTGAGATTATCTTCAGGATGGAGTCCACCCTCAAGGGAGAGCTTTCCAGGGAAGGACAGAGAAAGTGCTCCTCACCAATCCAACCCAGACTATCTCTGCACTTTAAAGAGATGGAGCCAAGGTATCTTTCCATTACTTAAAGATAACCCAGGAGAGTATGGGGTTTCAATGATCGGAACCCCAAGCGTCCCGTCCCGTGGCTAACACACAGAGCTTACAAGAGGGAGTACTCTGCAGAGAGGGAGACTCCCTGCATTTCCTCCTCACAAACAGTGAGCCTGTTCCAGTCACAGCTCCTCCCCTCCTGACCTCTCCTCCCTTTCTCCAGTCCTTCCCTTTACATCCTTCCCAGTCCTTCGAATCCTCTCACTTCCGCTCCCTCCTCAGCTCTCATTTCCGCCCCTTACTCCCTCCTCCTATTCTCTCCACTCCTGTTTCTCTTCCTATTTTTTCTCCCACTTTTTATTCTTCTCCTATAAAGAGAGGGGGAGGTAGCAAGGCTCTGGGTGGACCTGAAACCACCAGACAAAGGAGAGGCTGCCTCTGGGGTGCCTGCAGCTTTCAGACAGAAGCCTGCTGGTGTGCTCACAGCCAAGTTAAAACACTCAGAAATGCAGTGTCTTCCACCGACTTAGTGGGTGGGTAGAGCTTCATTCCAGAGGTGCTTCTGGCTTCCTAGGGAGGGTAAAGAAGGAGGAGGGGGAGTAGGATGTGGGGAGGAGGGGGAAGAGGAGGGGAGGAAAAGGGGGAAGAAGGAGGAGGAGGAGAAGAGGAGGAGGAATTAGAAATAGAAATAGAAATGACAGGACACCAACCCACACAAGACTAAGCATCCTCCCAGGAATTTGTTACCCATACTTCTCCATCTAATCAGTTTAGCCTTTTGTTTGGTTTTGTTTTGTTTTGTTTTGTTTTGTTTTTTATTGAGCAGCAAGAGAAGAGGTTCTAGCTGAGGGATGTTTCTGGTCCTCTTTTTTACTGCAGAGAGTTTCTTCTCTCACACTCAACAAGGAGTGCCCTATTACAGATACACACACTTAGCTAGCAAACAGAAAAGCCACACATACACTCCCATCTGGGCTTTGCCAGCTGTCTAGTCACCCACAGAGTTTAGGGAAAACAAATAGTCATGGCTGACAATAAAAATTCAACACAAAAAGCTAATGGACACTTTCCCAGACTTCGGTTTCTTTCTGAGTGCTGCAGTTTGTAAAAATCTGAGCCGATTCCAAAGAATTTAGTATTAAAGGTTTCAGATGATGTGGTTATAACACAGTGTCATTGGCACACATGTTCTGGGAAGAACACTAGATTATATGTGACTTTAACTTTTTTCAAAGCCTATTTTTAATGATGGTTCTTAAATGCTTTCACTGCCCTTGTAGCCCACCACCCACCAGAGGTAGTGCTAAAGAAAGGATACAGGGGTTGGGGTTGGAGGGAGGGGCGTCTGTGCTGTCTGGGCACCAGCAGTAGTTCGTTTCACAGGTCAGCAGGAGCAGCTCCGTCCACTCCCAAACATTTCATGGATACACCAGCAGCCCAGTTCAGAAGAGTCAGGATAGCAAACAGGAATCCTACATGTGAGAGGAGGACAAAGACCCATGGACAACATGTAGTGCATGATGATGCATGAACATGTGTGTACACATATGTGCAGTCTGCTGCTAGAAGTCTATTCTTGAATCTATGGGCCACTAAGAAAGAATAGACTGCCTCTGTTTCTCCGGGTCTGGAAATTCTATGCTTAAACTGGCTGACCTCTAAACTGCCTTCCAGTGACACATTCTGTTGGTTTAAACTCTGTCCTCTTACACAAGGGCAGCTACCACGCCATGCCCAATTGCCCTTTGTGACCTCTGTGGTCAGCCCCAGGAGGCCAAATTTGATTGCTTGCCTGAAGATTTTATTTTCATTCCCAGGTAATGGCACAAATAATTCAGGCCATCTCCTGTGCCTCTTCCTAACCTATTCTCCTCAGGGAGACTGTATTCCTTAATCCTCCATCCTAGACAGACAGTCTTCACACCCATGACTGAGTTTCAGGGATTTTTTTTAAAGCCCCAATGAAGAACATTCAAGTAAATTACTACGCGGATCATCTTCTGGCACTTGAAGCCAGGCTGCTGAGAGAAATCATGAATTGACCAAGAACAAGTCAAGTCGGGTGAACCATCCCCTCCCACCTCATTCAGCCTTTCGATTCATGGGGTTTTAGGTGGAGATTAATCAGAATTTAGTGAAGGAGGACTTTTCTTGAAAATAATGTGCAGAGATCTGCCTTTTGAGTAAAATGTGCAATGTGGTTAGTAGGGCTGGATACATTCAGAGATGCCCATAAGTGGGTCATTTTGAAGAGTAGGTCGCCTAGCACTAGGCTGTGAGCTCTGCAGTTGGTCCCTTCTTGCCCCCTAAGTGTACAGAAGACAGTCTCCTCCCAGGAAGGAAGCAACCAAGCAATGCATAGACATGCTCATGATACCCTTCGGTTGTCCAGAGCCAAAGGTCACAAGAAAGGGAGATTAGCTGAGAGGTGGCATTTTTCAAAGAGCAAATTCAAAGCACTATGATTTGATTATAATTTGTCTCTGAAAGTTCATGCATCAGAAGCCTGGTCCCCTGGAGTAGTCATGCTAAGAAGTAATAGGACCTTTAAGAGGTGGGCTTTTCAGTGCAAGGTGGTCGGTTCATTGTCTTCAAAATAGAGTTTCTAAGTTAGAGTTATGAGGAAAGAGCAAAGTTGGCTCCTCCCACCCCAGGCTTCCTTTCTCACCATGTAATCTTTCCCTCATGCTTGTGCAGCTACCGTGTGACACAGTTAAGGGACCAGCAACAAAGTCAAGAGTGCTGTTTGAACTGTAAGCCTCCAAAGTATATCTTTTCTCTTGAAATACCCAGTCTCAGGCATTCTGTTACAGCAACAGAAAACAGTCATAAGGCAGAACTTCAATCTGAAGTAAAAGTATCATAACACTGGCTAAAGTAAAGTATCATAACACCAGATGGTATGTCAGTAGATTATGGTAGACTTCCTGAGGCCATGGATAAAGAATGGAAAGTTTCTCAAGGCCAAGGCAAAAGCAAAGACAGGACCTGGAAAGGTCAATGCTGATTCTTGTTGCACTCTGTGGGGCAAGGTGCATAATGGCAAAGTCACTGGATGATCCCATCGGAGTCCCTGAATAATCAAACCAGAATTCTGAAAGCATGGAGTCATACACTAAATGAAGCACTGTGAAATCAGCACTGATAAATCTAAGATCTGTCTTACTTCCTGGACATAGTCTTTTAACCACAAGTCAAGACACATATCTATAAAAGCGAAGATATGGGTAGAAAAGAAAACCAACCATCTGGGTTGCAACTGACTAGCAACACCTAGTATGGACCCTGTATAAAAGTAGACTGTGTGCTCAGCTGCCCTGGTAGACTTGTAATATCTAACAGGAGACATGGTAGTCATCATCAAGGCTGTCTTCCAGACCAGAAAGAACACTGTTAAGGACTGCTCATAGCCAGAGAAGAGCAGTGGGGCCATTCCCCCGCCAGAAGACTACCAGGGTGGCTCTGTACACACAAAATCACCAAACTGAGGCAGAAGCCATCTAGAGAGATGTAAGTATTAAGGGAAAGGAGCCCATGGTGAAACTGCAAATTGTAGTGGAAATGATTCAGGGGTTAAAAAGCAGATGGAGGGTTAAGATGGCAAAAGGATTAAGATGGCTGAAACACTGAAGACGATAACGAAGAGGGCATGAGGCTGGGTATGAGATAACTAAGCTGATAAGAGGAAGGCAGAGCTCTGGGCCACTGCCAGAGACCAGTTATCTCCTGCCCCCCAGCCTCCGAGGAATACATATAAGACAGTACTTTCTCCCACATGCTCCAGCATAATGCAGCCAAGTGTAGCAGGCGAAGTGAAGAGAGTTACAAAGACATTCTTTCCCCATTCCAGGAAGGAGACCCCAGGCCATCCTGTAGACCAGGAGATGATTAAGAAGAGAAGTGGGGGAGGAGGAGGAAGAGAAGGAGGAGGAAGAGGAGGAGGCCAATCCAGAAAGGAGACCCCAAGCCATCCTGCAAATCAGGAGATGATGTAAGAAGAGGAGGAGGAAGAAGAGGAGGAAGAGAAGGAAGAGAAGGAGGAGTAGGCCATTCCAGGAAAAAGACCCTAGGCTAGCCTGTAAACCTGGAGATAATGGAAGAGGAGGAAGGCTGGTGAGGGGGAGGGGGAGGAAGAAGAGGGAGAGGAAGAAGAACTCAGTGCCACTGTCTCAGGATGACTTCTGACAGACATTGAACTTCTGGTATGATAGGTGCCTAAGTCAAGTACAACTGAGGCAAAAAGGGCCCCAGCGAACACAAAATGGCCCCAAACGGCTTGCTAGAGGGTTCAGGAGATTAATGAAGCAAGCATGGGTCAGTGCAATGTGACTCTGCAATGTGACAGACCAAACCAAAGATAGTACGTTGCTGTCCTTGAAGTACTCAGACAAGGTCTTTGTGTTGTGTGCAACATAGTTGCTTCTGGGAGCTCCTTGAGGCCTCTGATCTGGTCTGTTCTTCAGGTTTCTTTCTTTTTATTTTGCTTTGCTTGCATGACAAATCAAGATGTTAGAGACGGCATGTTCACACCAAGTGACTTGAAGTAAGACACTAAGGTTGGGAGGTGCAAATGTTATAGCAGAATTTTGCCTCCTTTTCTCTCCTCTGTCCATGCCTAGATAGGACTACATTTCTGTAAACTTTGGACAGCACCTTCAGTTCTAACAATGGCTAAGGAACTTACTATTTTTAATTCTGTAAGATAATCTGTTTCGGTATTTATTGTGTTTAACCTCAAAATATGAGTCACTGACCTATAAACGTGTGTAAATCGCTGTGCTTCTGAATGTTAGTGAGACTTGCCCTTCCTGGCTGTTGTCTGGCAGGACTTAAATGGTGTTACTCCATTTTTGAAGTGATTCAAAAGTAGCATTTCAGACTATCCTTAGTATATAAAATGTTACCACCACACTCAGACTATCTTTAGTATATAGAATGTTACCACGGGGACACTCGGAGTAGCCTTAGTATATAAAATGTTACCACGACACTCAGAGTAGCCTTAGCATATAAAATGCAACCATGACACTTAAGATATGAAAAATAACTAAGGTAAAAGGAGACTTAAAAGTCATTTAAGAACTTACTGCCTGCTCTCCATTGATCTTATTTGGCATTTTGAATGTAAATCACTTTCTTCTATTCATGTATTTCTGTCATGTCAATTTTCCTATTTGCCCCAAATAGGGTACTGGTAGCAGACCAAAGAATGATTCTATCTTGTTTACTGGGGTAAGTCATGGGAGTATGAGTAGGGTTTACTTACAGAAGCACAGACAATTTATGCAAGGACATCTATCTGCTAAAGAGCCCAAGCCAGTTTTGGTGAAACTCACATTAGCTGTGTCTGTGGAGCTCCAGCTTAGCTTGTCAGAAGCTATGCTAGGCAGAGGAAAGTCTACTTTCCCACCAACTGGCACCTCTTGTGTAACCTCCCGGGGACTGGCTTCTAGCCTGCAAAAGCATCCTGATATTTGAGAGGAGGCTTTTGTTTCCTTCCTGAGCCAGTTAGGGTCAGTGTTTGTGTGGTTGTTTTTTTATGTTCTGAGACTTATTAAGCCTCTGTCCAGGAGGGAATGATTTAATTAAAAGGAAATTTCTATGCAATACTTTCAAATCTCTCTTGATAGGATATGTCATACATGGTGTTTCTTGGTGTGACAGTGGCTTCATACTCAGTTTTAGTTCATGGCATGGACTATGTGTGCCATTGAGTAGGAATTCAACACAGTACAAAGTAGTCCAGAATTCTAGCCTATCAGCTGTCCCCTAGTTTCTAAGCAAAGACACCAGGCAGATATCATTCTTGACTGCCCATCTGAACTTTATGGTAAGACTATTGCTGAAGATAGCACGTGTGTTGGACATGGGATAGAGGAAAATCAAACTGAAATTTACTTGGAAACTTCCTTCCTGTTGGTTAGCTTTCCTGGTGCTGGAAGGTCCTACACAGGTTACAGAAAATCATAAGACAGTCTTACCCAACATGAACCCTATGAGCTACAGTAACAACCAATCTGTCAAGATACACTCATTTGGCAACAGTGGTATGAATGTTATGGTGGTAACCAATTGCTTTTTTATTGAATTTGAGGCC
This sequence comes from Rattus norvegicus, assembly GCF_021556685.1. Taxonomy (NCBI): domain Eukaryota; kingdom Metazoa; phylum Chordata; class Mammalia; order Rodentia; family Muridae; genus Rattus; species Rattus norvegicus. The sequence continues at coordinate 57,671,229 of NC_141542.1, read as the reverse complement.
CATTTCAAAGAAGATAACCCATAATATAATTATATATGTATGTGAATATATATGCATACATACTTATATGTACACACACACACACACACACACACACACACACACAAATATATTAACTTTGTCAAGAACCTACAACTGGAGCCCTAGAAGAGAACCAACTACTGTTTAGCAAAATGAACTGATAGTTTTGATGAACAGACATGGTATCAAATTAAGATACACACACACACACACACGTGCTCTCAGTCTTCATCAGAGAAGCTTCTTTTTGCCATGGACAGTGGTTAAGACTGACAGCTGGTCCAAGAGTGGAGAATAAGTGAAACTTCAGGATCCTGAATAGGACAACATGCTATCAAGCTCAGAGTACCTTGGAATTGAAGGTGGAAAGAATTTAAGAGCCAGAGGCTAGGGAGAATTGCTGCAAGCAAAGTCTTTTAGGCATGATACTACATTGCATGCATGAACTTTGCATGAGACTCGGCCTGTCAACATTTCATCATAAGAAGGGAAGGGCTTGTAAGGCCCAGCCCTCCTTGAGGTACTACTGACAGTTAATGTTGACTGAAGAAGCATGTCTGTCTTCAGTGTTGTATCTACTGATAAGTTGTTTATGATCCAGGAAATAACCTCCCAGCCATTCTCATGCAGGCAACTCTAACTAAACTCACTTGGTCACACACAAAAAAGATGTGAATGTATGAGGGGATTTTTGTAGGAAAAAAAGGCTTCACTGGGAAAAGAAAATAGAATGAGACAGGGTAATGGGAGATGAGACAGAATAGATAGATAGATAGATAGATAGATAGATAGATAGATAGATAGATAGATAGATAGATAGATAGATACTGTCAACAAAAGGACAATTTTTAACAAATGACCAGAACATATATTCTTCACGGTTACTTACTCATTACCTGGAGATGACAGCCAATACTGCAACATCTGATTTGGACATACCTTCCGTTTGCTGAAGACTTAGCTCCCTTTATGATTTTTGTTTTCTATTTTAAACAGTACTTTCTCTACAACAGAAGAATCTGAAAAAGACACCTGCAGCCTTCTCGGTGAATATTTGAGAATTGTTGCTAACATAGGGTTATGTCCTCCTTCATCTTTGTTGCATATTTTATCCAAAGTATAAGTCTCAGCTAAAAAGAAAACAGAATTCTACAAAGTATGAAATCAAAGGTACCATCATTTCAAATTTTACCTCAGGGTGTTCGCAGCCTTTGCCACGCCGCCGCCGCCGCACTCCAACGCCAGCGCTGCCTATCGCTTGCTGAGCTCCAGCTGAAGGAGAAGGGGGGTAAATAAGGAGGTGCCCACGCCATGCCTCATACAAAGCAGTCTGTCCGCAAATCCACCGGTGGTAAAGCACCCAGGAAACAACTGGCTACAAAAGCCGCTCCCAAGAGTGCGCTCTCTACTGGAGGGGTGAAGAAACCTCATCGTTACAGGCCTGGTACCGGGGCACTCGGTGAAACCAGATGCTATCAGAAGTTCACTGAACTTCTGATTTGCGAGCTCCCCTTTCAGCGTCTGGTGCGAGAAATTGCTCAGGACTTCAAAACAGATCTGTGCTTCCTGAGTGCAGCTACTGATGTTTTGCAGGAGGCAAGTGAGGCCTATCTGGTTGGCCATTCTGAAGATACCAACCTGTGTGTTATCCATGCCAAACATGTAACAATTATGTCAAAAGATATCCAGCCAGCACACCACATACGTGGAGAACATGCTTAAGAGTCCACTATGAGGGGAAACATTCCATTTTCAAAAAAGAATTTTTTCCTCTTCTTCCTCTTATCAGTAGTTCTGAATGTTAGATATTTTTTCCATGGTGTCAAAGGTACCTAAGTCTATGCTTGCGAGTGGAAACATAGGGGACAGAACCAGCTATTGGCAGTTTCTCCACGTTCATTCGTGTGTGAATTTTTAATATAAATGCAAGATGCAAAGCATTAATGCAAGCAAAATGTTTCAGTGAACACAGTTCAACAGTTGAACTTTATAACAATTTTAAATAAACCTGTTAAAAATTTCTGGACAACGCCAGCATTTGGAGTTTTTTAAAATAAGTAAAATTCTTATTGATGGCAACTAAACGGTGTTTGTAGCATTTTATCGCACAGTAGATTCCATCCATTCACTAGACTTTTCTAATGGAGTTGTCCTTCATGCAAGTATGTGCTTTTAATGTTGTCTGTCTTCTGTGCTGTTCCTGTAAGTTTGCTATTAAAATACATTAAATCATTAAAAAATTACCTCAGGAGTCCCCTTTCTGTAGCCAGCACTTGGGGGCACAGGCTGCTATTAACATCAAGCCTTGGGGTTGGGGATTTAGCTCAGTGGTAGAGTGCCTGCCTAGTAAGCGCAAGGCCCTGAGTTTGGTCCCCAGCTCTGAAAAAAAGAAGAAAAAAAACTAACAGAAAATCAAGAACTTTTCAGTTGCTTGATGCCTTTAATTTAGTGTTATTATCATAGAACTCTTGGAAGTAGGCAGTACAGAAAGTGGCTTTTTTACATCTAGTGAACCTCTATCCATTTAAATTAAGATTTCCTGAGAAAGATAATTTCTTTTCCAATGTCCTAAAAATATGATTTTAGTTGCAGAAGTCACAAAAATCAATCAACAATCTACAAATGTCCCTGGTTGTTAGTAGAAGACTCAGAGACCTTGGTCTATTCAGTTACTCAATTTTCAAACATCTTCGTTCTCTTGTAACAAACAATCCTTGTTTAAAAAAAAAGTTACCCCCTTTAGAGTCAAAAGATCAAAAAGAAAAGCCAAGCTCCTACCATTTAATCATTAGGCCCAGTCCATTTAGGGCCTGGCCCTTGGTGGCCCAATATGTCTCATGTGTGTAGGTTTCTGGAATCTAAGTTCTAAGGACCTATCCTGCCTTCCAAAGATTGCCAGTCTCGAGAGAAACCATTCTCAAAAGTTACCAGAAATATCGACAAAGAGTAAGCCAGTTCCTCCTTCAGACATCGTGATAGGAGAGAGAAGCCACTGGCCGTGAGTGCCCTGTGACAAACACCACCACAAAAAGCAACTTGACAAGGAAGGGTTTGCTTCATCTTAGAGCTTATAGTTCACTGAAGGGAAGTCAGGGAAGGCACTCAGACAGAGCAGGAAGAAACTGAGGCAGAGACCACCAGGCAACGCTGTTCCCATGGCTTACACAGACTGCTTGACCATAGAACCCCAGGAACACTTGCCCAAGGCAGTTGATTACCATCCGACATCAACCACCAGTCAAGAAAATGTGTAGCAAGTTTGCCTAAAGGCCAGCCTATGGGACCAATCCATCGACTAAGGGTCTTTCTTCCTGGATAAATTTAGTCATCTCACCAGCACAGTGAGCTTGTCAGGAGGAAACATCTGCAACCTGGAAGAACCACATCCTGATGAAGTCTACACAGAGAGCGCAGAACCTGAACTCAAAGCCCGTAAATGTAGCTCGATCGATAGCTGTGAGTTTAACTCAGGAGCTGCAACTGCAAATCTTATATAATAATAATTTTAGCGCTCTCTCTCTCTCTCTCTCTCTCTCTCTCTCTCTCTCTCTCTCTCTCTCTCTCTTTCTGTGTGTGTGTGTGTGTGTGTGTGTGTGTGCGCGCGCGCGCGCGCGCGCGTGTTCGCACGAGCATTTGTGATGCCTATGGAGACCAGGAGAAGGCATCAGATCCCTTAGAACTGGATTTATAGGCACTGAGAATTGAACTTAATATCCTCTGCGAAAGCAGCAAGCCCTCTTAAGTACTCAGCCATCTTTCCAGCCCTGGAAGCTGTGAATTTTGTAAAGCCCCGACTTATCAACATAATAGCTGACAACTTGTCTTTAGTAATGGCTGGTCGCAACCCTTGCTCGCCTCACTTCCTAGTTCTTCATCATCTGGGAGCTTTGGGCGGGTTTCTTCCGCTGGCAGGTTTCCCTGAGGCTCTGCTACTTCATTGCTCACCAGCCGAAGTCCTCATTCAGTTCAGCCAAACTGACACCTTGCAACTGTCTCTAGTGCGCAGCAGTCATGAGCCACTGGAAGCTAAGGAGCTGGGCTGGCCATCACTTTCCAGTCCCCTTTCTTGACGCAGGGAGCGGTTTCTCTACTCAGTCAAATCTTCCCCTTCCACTTACTATCATAGCTCAGCATTCTTCGAAACTGCGAGACAAGGAACGTGGGGACCACTGGCGTTCTCGCCTTCCTTTGGTGCCTGAACTCCCCAGGGCCTCCATTCACCACCAATCCACAGAGCCAATGAAAAGCCCCGGCTGAATCTGAGGGGCGGGGACACAACCAACAAAGCGGCTGGAGTCCATTGAGCATTGTGAACTTGGGTAGGAAGAGTGTGTACAGAATCTCCTTCTGTCCTGCTACGGCTATGGTGAGCTCACACCGAAGGCCCTGAGCAAAACAAGGGCATGTGAAGGCGGCTGCTCCTGCTGCCATGGGCGCTGTACGTGCTCATGTGAACGTTCCTGTTGCCTTTCTCAAGGAGAGGCACTGGCCTCAGGGTTCTAGCCTTCTAATTATATCTAGTGCAAACGGAGGCAACACATAAGCTGGCCAAGACTTTCAAAGTAGGATTCACTGATAGTGACAATTTGGTTTCTAAGGACTTCGGCTCAGTAACGCAAAGAGGGATACGGTCCCATTTTTTATGTCAATCCAAGCCACCGGAGTATAAGGTAGTGGGACAATATCTCTTCCACGAGTCATCTTCTCTCTCCGGGGGCTTCCATGTATCGCTTCCCCATGCCTCCCAGTTCTTCCATGGTTCCTGCCTATCAGCAGAGACGATCAAGGCCTGAATAATGACAAGGGACTTTCTTTTTTTTCTTCACACTGCTCTTGAGTTGCAGTGGAGAATAAACTCCACTGTGCCTGAAAACAAACATAAGGGCTGTTGGGGCCAAAGGCAACTCTAGGGGAATTCCCACAAACATTCATGAACGTGTGGGTGGGGTCACACCACGGCTTTATCAGTGAACAGCTAGCTCTCTATGAGGGGGGATGTAGTGATGTCAGTCAACAGCCCTCTGCTGGCATTGATATTTCTCATCTGTTCCTCCTGACTTGGAGCCATCAGTGAGCCATGAATGGGAATCTCCCTCCACACCTCCCTTGGCAACCCTGGAGTTTGTTTCTGTCTACTCTCACTCCTCTCTCAGGCTTCTGTGGCTGCAGTTCCTCAGCAGAAGGGAGCAGAGCATATGTACTGTGTGTGTGTGCCAGCTGGTCCCCTGGCATCCATCTAGATTCCCTGATTTGAGAACTTAACGGTGGTCATGTTTCAGTGACCTCGGGGTCAGTCTGGCTTTACCCTGGCAGACAGTCAGGTCCAGTGGTGCTGTGGTTTCATGTTCACAGTCATGAGGTTTCTAGTCAAAGGATATTCCCCAGAATCGGGCATTGCCTATTCTTCTGTGGCTAAAGGGATGAGTTCTTTGCCCATTGGGAATGCCTTCTGGGTAAACAGTACACCTTAGAAAACCCACAGTGGGTCACACACTGTCCGTCACCCCAAATCTGCTTTGGAAAGTGCTCTAAAAAATTGCTCTAAATTTGATGGGCAGAGACGGCCTACTTGGTAAAGTGCTTGTCTTGCAATTGTAAAGATCTGAGTTTGATCCTCAAAACCCACATTAAAAAAGCAGTTGTTTGAGGTTGGAGAGATGATGGCAGAGGACCCAGGTTTGACTCTCAGTACCCAGGTGACACATCATAACTACTAGTCACTCCAGTTTCAGGGGATCTGACATACTTTCTGGCTTCTACAGGTACTGCATGCACATGAAGACAAGACCCCGCCCCACAAACACACAAAATAAAAGTAAATAAATCTTGAAGAAAAAAAGAAAAGGACAGGTATGGTGTTATGTACTTACCTCTAATGAAGGGCTCAGACTGACAGACCCCTTAGGCTCACTGACCAACCAGCCCAGCCAACTCCACAAGCTTCAGACCAGTGAGAGACCCACCTCAAAACTAAAAAAAAAAAAAAAAAAAAAAGAAAGAAAGAAAGAAAAGAAAGCTGAAAAATGTGGACAGAGAAAAGTGTGGAAAAACACATATACACACACTCACACATATACACACTCACACAGGCTCACACACACAGAAGGAGCAGAGTCTCTCAATTTGATTCCTAAGCTTTCAAAAAGAAACATTTTTCTTTTACAACACTCACAGTATATGTAATCCCAAACCAGAACAACTTGGGCTTTTTTTCCTTTTCTGTCAAAACTTTGAGTTAAGGATATTATAAAAGAAAAGGTAACCATTTGCTTCCTCCTCTAGTTTCTCTGGAAACCACATGTCCTTAGCTACCCACACTACAACTACAAGGTTAACATATAAAGACTTTAGACTCTGTGGTTTTTTTTCTTCCTTTTCTCTCCATCTTGATACCTAATATCATGAAAAGTCTTTTTATTGGGACTTTTTATCATGAAATGTAACATTCTAAAATGCCTAGATTCTTGTAAGACTAAGAAGGTCAATTTGGAAAGAGTCTTAAAAAAAATTGAAACAACCATAATGCCCACCTAAGACTGTAAGACTGGCAGCAAATAGAACCATGGAGTTTCACTATCTTAGTTTGTTACATTATATCATAATGTAAATTAGGTTCAATTCTTTTACTAGAGATGACCAGTAAGTAAGAAAGAAAGAAAGAAAGAAAGAAAGAAAGAAAGAAAGAAAGAAAGAAGGAAAGCAAAGAAAGGTTTTTTTTTCTACATAAGGAAAAGATTTTGCATGGCAAAGTAAGGTTTTGTTGTAACAAAATTTTTAGATTTCTCCAAAATGAGAAAAGATGAGAAACAAAAAGAAAACAAAATTCTTATGCACATAAGAAAAAATTCACAGTAAGTCACAGAGGGTTTGCCAAAGGTAAAAGCAAGTTTGTATACAGTTACATTGTTCAAATTCCAAAGGCCAAAATTCAGAACACTATTATAAAACTAAAATCTAGTCCTGCCCTTAAAACCATAAAGGTGACAGGTCATAATGATGAGAATAAGAGACAACAATACGTATTCCTAAATGGGACATCCCCTAATCCGCACACTAAGGCACCGGGAACATTGTGCAAGAGATGGCAGAAAAACACTATTGCATCAGAAATTCCCGTCAGCCATTGCAACAGTACAAGCCACACACGAGATAACACCAACTTAAAGTCTGGCATAGATGTAGAGTGGTGCACTCCGGTGGTTCTCAGTCTGTGGGTCACAACCCCTTGACCCTTTCATAGGGGTGGCATGTTAGATAATCCTACAAATTAGACATTTACATCACTATTAATAACAGTAGCAAAATTACAGTTTCAAAGCAGCAATGAAGTAATTTTATGGTTTGGGGGGGTCACTACAACATGAGGAACTGTATTAAAGGGTCACAGCATTAGGAAGGTAGAGAAACACTGCTCCAGTAGATAACCTCACATACAGACAGCATTAATTAGTTTACTGGGGGAAGTGGGAACTCTGGGTGGTAGCCATGAGCATATTTCAAAGTACATGAGTGCGAATTCTCAAAAAATGAAAACCTGTAATGGAAAAAAAATCAGGTTCTCTTAAAACACTGATCTGTTCCTAGTAGCATTTATAAGAACTGGCTTTAAAAAGCAGAGTTTATGTGCTATCAAAATAATTACTTTTTCTACCAAGGCTTTTAACTGTTTTAAAAACACCAAAGTCATAGCAATGGCAGGATTTATTTTTGAAATATATTTGTTCTTTTACCAAGGTTCTGTCTGAAGATGGCACAAAAATTTAAACTAAAACCTACCACTTCCTCTTCCAGATGGGTAAAGCCATTTCCTGTGTGTTCATCAACCAAGGCTGGGAAACCTAACACACAAAGGTAAATGACTACAATACTTTGTCCTTGCTCTCCAAGGTCAGAAAACGAAGACTCTTTCCCTCCTCTTGGCAAGGGGCCTTTGATACCCCTGAGGTTGGACTTTAATATGTCCTCAAAACAGACAATTATTAGAAGGGAGAATGTCCATGGATTTGAATTGGAGCCACATGGTCAGAGAGAACCTGTCTTATCCCAGCAGGTGATACAACTTATAGACATAAAAATTTAAAACACCAAGGAGTTCCTACTAGATTCTTAACTATGATACCCAATGAGTCTCAAGTGGCCTGAAAAATGGGAGGGAGGGGGCATGGTGTGCCATTTCCATTCTCTCAAATACTCAACAAGAAAGATAATAAGAACTATCACAAAACTATATTTTATCTACACCTGGGCAGGATTCCCATCCTGCCTTGTCCAGTTGGAGACATTTTGCTCCAAGAGGCTGACAGAGAAAGTCATTCACACAATCTCCTATGGCCAGTTTACAAGAGACTTTATATGGTCTTATTAAATTCTCCAATGGCCAAACACCAGAGAGCAATACCTTAGCTCACCTATATTGTATAAATCCACACTTTCCAGAAAGAGCATAAGGTGAGATACAAGGGAGCCCTTTGGAACATAAACCAACCAAGGGTTCCCATTTTTCTCTTCAAAGGGAACTCAAGGGACAACTTCAGGTAAGTGAATCTGGGACATATGACCCTGATTTTGGGAGGATTCAAATGGGAGATGCCTTGATAACACTTATCCCTATCCCTACCCCTGTGATTCACTAGGCAATCCTTGCTTGATGGCCCAAAAACCTTTTAAAGATATTCTAGTCTTTTACCAAAATTAATTCATTAAGCTCTGAAAAAAAAAAGAAGAAAGAAAAGAAAATCTGGTAGTTCTCTATTTAACTCTTTTAAATTAGGAAAAATATCTCTGTCTCAATAGACTGATTACACTAACATACATTACTTATACCTTACCCTACTCTTAAAATAGTTCCTTTAACTCCTATAACATAAATCAGGACCCAAAGGACCCAAGCCCATCACTAGAACCTCATGCACACCAATTATCTGTCTTTTACCTTGACTCTCTCCTACTTCATAGGGACTACCAGAAAAAATAAGACCCAAGTCCACTGCTCTCCTGGCACAATGGGCTCTCATCATTCAGCTGGGAGAGAAGTTTGAGTCAGAGCACCCGAGTTAAACCAACCAACAGAGTTCAGTGAGAACTAGAAAGGGTGAGCTTATTCCCCACTAAGTCTCAGAAGCTGCAAACATTCTAGGCCTAAATAAGATTATACAGAGGCTAGAAGCTTCCAAGACTGGGCCTAGGTTGGTAGACGGAGGCAGTAAGTCTTTGAGAAAACAATTACACTCAGGAGAGTAAAAGTTACCCTTACATAAGCTTCCTAAGGTTTTGTGACAGAGACATGGTCTTGGTCGGTCTCTCCCAGACTAGATGCGGAGATGTCCCATCAAACATTGGACTAAACAAGACCAAACTCCTGCAGGATCGTCCAGTAAAAAATATCCAGTTATATTTGCCAATGGGCTGCTCTGGATCCTTCATTGAGTTTGGAATTCTGCTTTATGAATTTGGGCCTTGCTTTCTTAACCTTCTGTATAACTGATATCTTCCAGATTAAAGGCCACTGTGTGTCTCAGGAATATCAACAATTATCCTCAGTATTTAATTCCATCTCCTGCCATCAAGGACCTCTCTATTTCCAATTAGTGTAAATCTAGCTCTGCTCTCACATGACCTCCCCTCTGCAAAACTTACAGCAGAGACTTCTCAGTTTTATAATTCCCCTGATCCTCGGGTGGATCAGCAATGCCAGCGAGGACCCCTGTGGTGCCTCTACTCAGCCCTGAAGCAGCTTCAGAGACACTTCACTGCCACTTGTCAATGCCTGGGCTTTGCTGATCTGTCTGGGAGTAAATAGGAAGACAAAAATGAAAACCAAATCTCCACACTTTGATAACCAGGCCAAGAACAATTGGTCCCTCGTGACTAACAGTGTCTGTCTTTCTTTCTTCCTTTCTTACTGTCTTCCTTCCTTCCTTTCTTTTACTTTTTCTTTTATTCTTTTGAGTTTAACATTGTGCACCTCAATTCCACTCATCTGCTCTCCTTCCATATCTGCCCTCTGCTCTTGCAACCTCCCCACCAGAAGAAAACAAAACCAAAATAAAACAAAAATCTCGATGTAGAGCTACAATGTATCACAATGTATCATGGCGGGCCACACAGTATATACCCTTTTCACCAAACACCGTTACTTGCAAATGTTCATTGTAATGAGTCACTTGGCTGGTTTGACGCCTCTGACTTCTGCTACACTGTCAATACTGGATCTTCACCTAGATGCCTCTTGAATATTCTGCTGTTGCCTTGTGTCACGGAGATCCTACAGCTTTGGATCTATAGGATCAGGCCCTTCATGTGCTCTAGCAGTTCATAGATGGGGCAGATGCTGGTGGGCCAACTCCAAGCCCTGAATCTGGGCCTGGGTGTTAGCAGAGCTGGTCAGCCCACCAGTTCTTCTGCACCTGATACAAGGGCACACTCTACCGCTTAGCTCAGGTGAGGGGCAGTGACAGCTCTCCTGCCTGCAACAGCAGCATATGGACAGGACCAGCTCTCCCACACTCATGCTACCAGGGCCAGTTCTCCAGCACCACTGCAGCAAGGGCTGGGACCAACTCACCTGCCTTCACACCCTATGGGCCACCTCTCCCTTGCCTACACCACCAGATCCAGCTCTACCACACTGCCCAGGTGACATGTGGGGTCTACTCTAAGACACCCAGATCCTAACTCCTAAAGGCTCACTGATGCCCTATAGGCATAGCCTGTCTTGAGCTGAACAACTTATGAATTTATTCTAACAAGACAGTGAATTGTCCACTTATCTACCCGGAATCCAAACAGATGTCCCTTGAGATAAGGCCAAGTAACTTTTGTTGTTCTGAAGGACATCTACCCTCTCAGAATAGTGATCCCCTATCCATGACTATGTCCACCATATTAAGTTTTCTCCAGCTCCATTGGTAGCACATCCCACCTACCTTTTCCCAGTCACCACCTGTCTGCTTTTCTGTGACTCTTAAATAGCTAGCATTTTTCTAGAATTTTGTAGGAAGGAAATTATACATCTGTATCCCCTGAGTATGCTTGTATATGGATATATATATATAGATATATATAGATATATATGTTTCAATTTATATCATGTTCACATGGAATATATGTAAGTATATAAAATGTCGACAGAAGATTGTATGTGAGAGATTGTGTATGTGACTGTGTATATGTTTATTATGAATGTGTGTGCCTGTGTTTGTGGTTGTGTGTGTTTTGTGATTTTGTAATGAGTGTGTATGCATATATGTGATGTGTATGTGATTATGTGTAGCTATATGTATATGTATAGGTGTGTATTTGTGTATGTTTTATGTATGTGAGTGTGCATTTTGTATGTATGTAGGACTGTGTGTTTTGTGTATGACTATATATGATTGAGGGTGTATGTGTGTGTTTGTGCATTTGGATGAGTGTATCTGTGTTCATGTATGGGATTTTGTGTCTTCTACCTTCTGTCTGTCTACTGTCTGTATTTTAGGATATCAGGAAGTTGACTGCTATTTCTGACTAAGCCAGTTCAGTCAGTCAACAGGGTCTCAAGGGAGGGAGTGAGGATTGAAAAAAAAAAGACAATTAGACAACATTATAGCAAGACTCCAGCCAGTTCTGAGGCTGAAGCACCTTTATTTCTTCCCAGTCTGCTTTTATATCAATCTATGTACATCAAAAAAACATAGTCCCTTCTTAGATCAAAGACAAAGTAATAAAGCAAAGGAGTAAACAAAGACCCATGGTCACTGTTTCTAGGGGCTCATCAGTCTGACCAAGATAATAGGAATGCCACACATTCCTAGGCCAAGTTTACCTTGAGCTTGGTATTAGCCCAAATGTGAATATTCTTCCTGGCCCAAATGTGAGCCTACTTCCTTGTCGGAGCCCAGTGACAAACACTTGCCAAATTTCTAGAAGTGGCCCCAAGAGCTCTCTACCTATTTCTTTGCTTCTCCTAGAGAAGAGTCTATACACCACCACTGCTAAGCCTTAAAAATTGTCAGGTCAAATGTCAATTAAGTCTTCCTTGGTAGTCACATGTCACTTCTAAATACAACACGTGCTCAATATCTACCAACAAGACGATTCCATTAGGGAATTAGTGAGCGCTTTTTCTGAATAATTATGTGGTTTAAGAAGTTTGGCAAGTGCCCCACATGTGGCCCATACATATACAGCCACCCAATTAGACAAGATGGATGAAGCAAAGAAGTGCAGGCCGACAGCAGCCAGATGTAGATCGCTCCTGAGAGACACAGCCAGAATACAGCAAATACAGAAGCAAAAGCCAGCAGCAAACCACTGAACTGAGAATAGGACCCCCGTTGAAGGAATCAGAGAAAGACCTGGAAGAGCTTGAAGGGGCTCGAGACCCCATATGTACAACAATACCAAGCAACCAGAGCTTCCAGGGACTAAGCCACTACCTAAAGACTATACATGGACTGACCTTGGACTCTGACCTCATAGGAAGCAATGAATATCCTAGTAAGAGCACCAGTGGAAGGGGAAGCCCTGGGTCCTGCTAAGACTGAACCCCCAGTGAACTAGACTGTTGGGGGGAGGGCGGCAATGGGGGGAGGGTGGGGAGGGGAACACCCATAAGGAAGGGGAGGGGGGAGGGGAATGTTTGCCCGGAAACCGGGAAAGGGAATAACACTCGAAATGTATATAAGAAATACTCAAGTTAATAAAAAAAAAAAAAGAAAAAAAAGAAAAAAAAGAAGTTTGGCAAGAAATGAAAACAAATACCAACATAAGATTGTTGGGGCTGCAGAAATGACTCAGTATTTAAAAGCCCTTGCAGCTCTCCCAAAAGATCCAAATTTGTTCCCGACACCCACATCGGACAACAGAACCACCTGTAGATCTGATGCCCTCTTATGCCCTCTGAGGCTACACACACACACACACACACACACACACACGCACGCACGCACACACATGCACACACACACATCACACACATGCACACACACACATGCACACACACATACACACACATACACACACATGCACACACACTCACATATGCACACACACACACGCACACACACATCACACACATGCATGCACACACACACATCACACACATGCATGCACACACACACGCACACACACACATCACACACATCCATGTACACACACACACGCACACACATACACACACATGCATGCACACACATGCACACACACATCACACACATGCACACACACATACACACACACATCACACACACACACACACACACACCTGTACACACTCCTAAATAACAGGTATAGGATACACCAGGCCTTGCCACAACCACTGTACAAATGAATGAATGTCAGAAGTGTGTTGAAAGCATCAGAAAGCTGCCACGGAGAAAGCTCAGACTCAGAAAGCAAAGTGCAGCAGATGGGCAGGTGAGGACGCCCTCTGATGATTGCCAGCGCCACCCACCCAGGATATTTTTATCCTTAGAAGATGCTTATCAGTTCTAGTTGCAAATGGAGTATTGGACTTGGTCAAGACAGACAACCTTTGCTGAAGTGATCAGTAAAGATTTCAGTCTTCATGAAGGACTATTTATATGAAAAAGAGAAAAAAAATAAAAACAAATGCATGGCTATTTTATAAAACAATGTGTCTGGTCGGACGAATCCACGACTGTGATGGTAGCTGAGGAGGAAGGCCAACACCTTCAAATGCAGGAAACCTTGGAGAGCTTAATTATGAGTTAAGAAAACCTGCCAAAGGCCTTGCCTTAAGCACTTTCTGGGTTTTCACTCAAAGCCTCTGCCATCTGTTTTATCTCCTTCACAGACGTGTCCGAAGCATGCCCCTTAAAATCTAATCAGGCTGATCACCACACCGCCCTTCAAAGATAAATACATTCTGTTCTCCTTGTAGAGTTTGAGGGTCCTGCATCCCCTAGTTCCTCCCCAGCACTCCTGTCAGCCCATCCCCATCCTGTCAGTCATCATCTTTGGTGACTCCCTGTCACCTCACAGAAGAGCACTCTACAGGGACTCCCATCTGCCCTACTTGTCTCTTCATTGCGTCAATGCTGGAGATGGAACACAGGCCCCACTATCCACTAGGCAATAAATCACTCTGCTGAGAAAACTGGACTCCAATCTCTGTATTTTAATTTTTAGAAAATGACTTGCTTAGTTTCATCCTCCTCCCTCAGTTTCCTGGGTAGCTACAATTACACTCAAACTGGAAACCACGCCAGTAACCCTCAGCAGTATACTGTAAACACAGATATGCTCACAGGAATCTTACTGCATGAAATCCATTGAGTTTTTCATATTGACCCCATTTACTACACTTCTCTTAGAAGGATGGTTTGATTTGTGCAATACATAAGACTAGTTAGGATATATAGGACAGCACGCTCACATCTGCCTTAAGAACACTTCCTTAACTAGGAGCTGGAATATCAAGTCTTTACTGTTAACACCTAATGTCCGTTTGCACTGTAAACTGCATTTGGTAGTCGTTATTTACTGGGCTTCTGTGTCTGTAACTGGTGTCTCCTTCTCTAGAACTCCTGGAAACCAAAAGGGAATGCCCAAACCCTTCAAGGGTCCAGGCCCTCGCAAAGTGGCCTTGTTTCAGTGTGATCCCCATATCTGATCTTCACTTGGCCTCCTCAGTCATGCCTCCAGTTACAGATGCGCTGTCTCTCTTCCAGTGACAAGGAACTGAGGTTCAGAGTCTCGGTAAGACCATGGCCACACAGCTCAGCAGAAGAACAGAAACGAAATCTAGTAATTCAACCAAGTGCACATCAATGCTTCCACTTCCGTGTGAAGCCCAAAGCCATTGTGATCCATTTAAAACAACAACCGACCATCTCAGGTGCCTAAGGAGAAGACCTTTACGCTTCATCAGCCATGTTCAGATCAGTGGAACTGCTCTGGCCTTTCAAACTTTTCAAACAGTATGACCCATATCAGCTGTGACAAGACCCTTCAGAGCTTCACTCTGTTCAGAACTTCCAGATCTTCCCTAACCCTAACCCTAACCCTAACCCTAACCCTAACCCTAACCCTAACCCTAGCCCTAGCCCTAGCCCTAGCCCTAGCCCTAGCCCTAGCCCTAACCCTAACCCTAACCCTAACCCTAACCCTAACCCTAACCCTAACCCTAACCCTAACCCTAACCCTAACCCTAACCCTAGGAGGATTTTGACAAGGAGGAGGGGGTGCATTGAGACTTACTTCACCTGAATCATGCCTGCCCTTTGGGAAAAATCAACCAACCAACCATTAAGGAGGAGACAGCTCCCCAAGGGAATCAGGAAAGACTCTATTCTATTCACTCTCCATGTAAGTCATTAGAACATTACATCCAGCTTCCAATTTCTTTCTAAGTATTCAAAGAACACATCTTATAAGTGTGGAAGTGAGTCAGTGCATAAAACTTACTTTCCTAAGGCAGCAGCAAAGCTTTCCAGACTCTAGGGCAGGGCTCATTGTCCTCAGGAAACCTATCGGTGTGTCACACTACATACAGAGTGTCCCTTTCAGAAGAGCCCCTGGTGGTGCTGGGTCACATTCCTGCCCTCCTACAAGGTCCCCTTCTAAACCCCATGACCAGGAATCCTGATGTTTCTGGCACAATTCGCCTTACTCAGAAATTTGGCTGGAGCCCAAAACCTGGCCCCAAAGTCAGTTCCTGGGAGGAAGTTATTCTTCAAACACTGAGCTCAAGTTTCATAACTCTAGCTGATTATTTGAAAATATTGGCAAACTCAAGTCCCCAGCCAGCCATTTTTGCCACCTATGCTACCATGTCTCGGCTGGTCAAACAACTGTCTGAAAAATCTGCCAGTGCTCAATGTCCTCTGTGCAGACAGTCTTGCTGGAATGCCCACTTGAAGTATTACAGGAAGAGAAATGGCTAGACACGAATTCACAGAGATAGTAGGGCTGGTCGCTGGGTGTTCTCTTTAGACGATCTGATTGGATGGGAAAAGTAAAACCAACATCTCTGCACATGGTTTGGAAATTATCCGTGTCTACCAAAGTTCATCATTTAGAAGCTTCATCTGCTCTGCAAGTGTTGGAGCACTTGAAAAGCAAAGGACGCTGGGAGGTGACCAAGTCATCAGTAAGAAGCATCGCCTTTGAAAGAAGCTGCAGGAATTCTTGAGGGGCACTGGCTAGTTACCAGGAGGAATGTTATAGAAGGGTGACTGTGACCCCTCCTACTCTCCAGCTTCCTGATTCACCATTGGTTGTTTGCACACGGGATTTCTGCCAGGGTCCCATCTGCCGTCACATGATTCATCCTGGGTGAGTCCCTACTAAAGCCAAAAAGAAGAAGGAAAAAACTCAAAGCCGTGAGAAAAATGAACCTTTTCTTTTCAAGTTTCCGTGATAAAGTTACCCAGTTCACTTCCAAGGTTTTAGACTAAGAATAAAACAATGTTAATATTAAAGGTGGGCCTTTATCGTAGGCATCCCTTTTAACGTCAATAAAACCTATTTCAATAAAATAGGTTTGGGGGAGCTAGAGCATTTAACTCCTTAATCGAGAGCTGACAGACCTTTCCTGGTGCTTCGGCTAGAGTGAGCAGAAAGTATGAGCCAGAGAGTATGGCAGGCCACCTTCTTGGAAGCCAGGCCGCCATCTTGGAAGCCAGACCACCATCTTGGAAGCCAGGCCGCCATCTTGGAAGCCAGACTACCATCTTGGAAGCCAGGCTGCCTTGCACAGACCCTTGGGAGAAACAGCACTGCAACCCCACCTGCTTGCTTCTGAAGTGTAGCTGTGGTTCCAAAAGTCATTGTCCCAGCTATAGCAATTTCATGTGCCATGTCGTTTATGGGCATAACAGTGGGGTAACAGCTTTTGGTTGCCTCTCTCCTCTGGAATCTTGCATGGTGTCCATGTGGTAGAGTCCTCAGGAAGGTGGCATCCGGGTAGTTATAGCTCAGGGGCCTCTGGGTCCTATTCCTGGAGTACACATTATCTTCCACATCTGGAAATAAACAAGAACAACCATTGTAGGCCTCATGTTTGGGGATTTGAACAGCCCTGACCAACAATTCAAATCAGGGCTTCTTGTGTCTGGTATTGGAGTCATTGTCAGTGATCTTTGAGTCTTCAAGGGAGCATTGCCAACCAAATAGGAGATGCTTATTTAAACCATATATGTATATTTATACATGGATTTATGTATATTATACGTTTTTACATAGTTAATAATGTAACTTACGACATTTTAGACATCCTTATTTTATTTCACGTTTCTCCTCCTTCCTTTGTATTTACCTCCTTCCCCCATCCCTAAAGAGCCTTTCATTCCCGTTTCCACTTGAACTCTGCTATCCCCCTTTACCATCAAAATAACAATGCATTATGGGAATATCTGTAGAAGAAAAATGCACAGTAGCCCTGGTACAAAGATGAGAGAAATGAAGGTTATTAGTGATGAAACATTGTTATACCACGTACACCATAGTATGTTTCCATTGCAATAGGAATTTTATTGCAATAAAGCCTGTTGGAATGGGTTTGTAAAGTATGGGATAAATCACTTCATGGGACAGATGAGTTAGTCAACTCCTCTTGCATAAGCAAACTATTGGTAATTTTAAAGCCAATAGATGTGTGTTTTATATTAATTATAGTTTTATATCTGTTCTCCCAAGCCTCAGAGAATAAATTCCTAAGAATGATGGTTGTATCCCAAATACCCTGTTTTTCTTCTACCCATTTATGTGACCTGTCCAGGTCTTGGATGTAGTCAGAAGGCTGTGGTGGCTGGTTGGATGGGACCCTCAAGCTACAGCAGAGGATACATCCTTTATCTTTATTCTCATTCACTCCAAATTCATCTTTATTAAATCTGTTAATTGGTTTGCTCGAGGAAGCATTCATTCAATAAATGTGTAGCATGTATAGTGTGTGTGTAGCATGCACAATGTGAGTGTGGCATACATAGGGTGTGTGCACCATGCATAGTGTGTGCACCATGCATAGTATGTGTAGCATGCACAGTGTTTGTGCATCATGCTTAGTGTGTGTGTAGCATGCATAGTGTGTGTGCACCACACATAGTGCATGTGTAGCATGCACAGTATGTGTGCAACATCCATGTTGTGATTTTGGTCTGTGTTAGACTTGACCTTGAATACAACCCTCCTCTATGGCTCATCCATCTTCTCATAAAACACAAGCTTTATTACATCCAGGAAAGGCACCATTGGCCCTAAACTGATGGTGCTTCTCAGTGGTAGTGTTGGTTTCCCTCTCTTCTCTTTGAACTTACGAGAGGCATTGTCCAAGACCTTCCTTTGGCATTTTAAGAGTACGGTAACTCTCCTCAGAAAGGCAGAAACATGAAAGTTGGTTTATTTAACAGGCACTATTTGTTTGGCGAGACAAGTGCAGGACCCTGCAGGGATGCTCCTGAGCTTGGAGTCTTAAATAATTACATTAACAGCTGCTAATAATTGGGGTTAAAGTGAGACAATGTCAGTGCAAGTACCTCATGAGCTCCTGCGAACGTCATTCCCATCCTGTAATTGTCCTCAGTGTCTGTTGCAGTAAATATTTTAAAAATATCTGACCTTTTATCCTGTGCTAGAGCTAGCACCAGTGGGGCCACAAGGCACTGCCCGGTACTTTTATCTCAGTGGCTCCACGCTGTCCCCAAGTACTCTCAGACCCAGGCAGTCCATGAGCCATTCCAGTATGGCACCTTGCCACTCTGGTCTCGAGAATTAGTTCTGGTACCGAAGGGCCATATGGAACTAACCATAATTTATCTCTGGTTTTGTCTTTCCCAGCGGCTCTCTGCTAGCTTCGAACTCTCTGGTTCCAGCTACCTGGTAAAATCAGAGCTCTAGAAGTCCAGCATGAGCTGGCTTATTGCAGATCCCTGCCACGGACTCTGCTGACACTCCCAACCACCCAGTGAAATCAGGACTCATTAAACTATAATTTATCAATCAGATTTATATGTTAAGTTCTCAATCCACAGTATATCCACATAATAAACTCACAACCAATTGATAAAGATATAAATCACCCACCTAGATAAGGTAAATTGACCTATAGAAATCCTTCCCTTAAAAAACATTCATAACTACCTGTATCTGTAGAGATGCATGGCCATGGGTCGTTTACATCTGCCTCCATGTTGCCTCTCCCTCTCCTTCTAAAACTTTGTTCCTGCCTCCCTTCCTTCTCATCCAATGACAAGCCTCATTTTATCTTGTGTCTGCCTTCACCTGCATAAAGACATCAACCTACGAGTGTCCTCTAAGCTCTATCAGCTTGGCAGGATAGATGATGAAGGTGAGGAGGGAGCAGGGGCATGCTTTGCCTGTCTCTGTTCCCACTGATCAGTGCCGTGCTTCCTTTGTCCATCTCAACTTTTGTCCGAGTCACAGCTTGTCTCCTGGATGTTTTAGTACCCAAGCAAACTTATTCAATTATCTGCCCCTTTAAACGGTTTTATTACGCTTACTTATTTTTGGGCGCCCGATGCAGACAGAGGACAACTTGCAGCTCTCTCTCCCCCCCCCCCCTTGTGGGACCTGGGGATTGAACTGCATCAGACTCAGATGCGAGCACCTTTATGAAGCTGGATCATCTCACCTAGCAACCCTATTTTTTGCTTCATATCAACCCTGCCCTTCAGTAGAGCCTGAGGTATATGTCTAACTATACCGTGTTCATAACCCCCATGCTGGTGGTCTGAACACCCATGTAGCATCTGTGAAATAAGCACAGAGTCTCTCACATGCTGTAGTAGACCTACTGCATCTGGAATGGGGCTGGGGAGATTGTCCCTTACTGACCGTAGTGAGCGGCTTATCTTGGGGCAGGCACTTAAAGTTAAGAACCACTTAATCTGACACCTGAAATAAACACTGATACTGAGGGAAATGACCATGGTATCTCAGACTTAACAGAAAGAAAACTCTCATACATACCAAGGGGTTATTTATAGCATCATTCTCTCAGTCCACTGACGCAGGCTCCAGAAAGACCAAGAAAGTAGTTTGGTCAGTGAGCAGTGCAGACCTGCCCCGCTGCCTCTGAAAACTGTAACCAACACTCGCTGGGTCAGATTACAAGCTCTGACCTTATGACAGGTAAAACAATGAGGCCTGCCTCTCCCAGTTGGAGTGTGTGTGTGTGTGTGTGTGTTTGTCCTGTCCCATCCCGTCCCTGTCCCTGTCCCTGTGTGTATCTGTTTATCTATCTCTGTCTCTATGTGTCTCTGTGTGTGCATCTGTCTATCTCTGTTTCTGTGTGCCTGTCTGACTGTTTCTATCTGTCTGTGGGTTTATGTCCATCTATCTGTTTCTGTGTGTGTCTCTGTCTCTGTCTGTGTCTGTCTTTGTCTCTATGTGTGTATCTGTCTGTTTCTGTCTGTCTGTGTGTGTGTGTGAGTGAGTGAGTGAGAGAGAGAGAGAGAGAGAGAGAGAGAGAGAGAGAGAGAGATGCTTATGTGTAGCTCTAGAATTCTATGGCAGGAATGACAGAATGACAGGATGGTCCCATCTCTGGGACCCTTCAAAACTGAACGTCAGCAGCAAAGAAGACAGTGAAGAAAATGGAGCTGGAATCTACAGATGAGTTGACCCAACCTCTACTCTGACTTACTTCTTATAACATGAATACCTTAGATAAATCAGAGTCTGGGATGAATAAAGTCACAGAGAACATTCCAGAAGATGTATGTTATACAGTCCTTGGTAAGAGGACATTTCCGCATGATCAGAAGGCAGTAAAGGAGAAAACATGATTTCAGTGACCTGAAAGTAAAAAACACATACAGGAAAGACAATCTGGGATAACAAACATTTGAGAAGGGAAGGAAATCCTAGAGGAAACATTGGCAACAGGCATCACCCATGTAGAAGCAGCACTGAATCTCTGCAGAATGAATTCAGCAAAAGAGGCAGATGCACTATTGGCAGAAGATGATAAGAAATTATTGATATAAAATGTACATTCAGTATTGCTGATACCCGGTGAGATGTAAGTTTAAGAAATAGCACAACTTTTCAGGGACCAAAGTGTTCTAATAAAAAGTGTCCAGGTAAGTGAATTATAAAAGATTCAAGCACAGCTATCATATGCACATTGCCACAGCCCCCGGAACTGCTTATCCACGTCTTCCAACTATATCCCACCCCTGAAGAGTCAATCAGTTTTCAATAATACCTCCAAATGACAGATCTGTCACTAGAATAATCCACTGATTATGATCAGAGAGAGTCCTCACGATCCAATCTCCTATCAATGATTATGTCCATGAGTTGGGGACCCCAGCCTCTGAGCCTACAGTATACTTGCATAATTGTGCCCTAGAATGGTGGAGCGCTCTTGATAATATCCATTAAAACATAACCACAGCAGCAGCTATCAACATAGTCGTGAAGGCTGCTTTGTCGTATAAGATCAATTCACAGAACATTATGCGGTCTGTCTGTTCCTGTCTCTGTGTGTGTCCATCTATCTGTCTCTGTCTGTGTGTCTCTGTCTATCTGTTTCTGTCCCTGTATGGTATCTGTCTATCTGTCTCTGTCTGTATGTATATCTGTTTGTCTGTCCGTCTCTGTGTGTATGTATGTGTGTTAGCTTTCAGTCCTTAGAGAATATGTGTTTTCATTTAAAAATTAGATAAAGCAAGTAAGAACTACATCTCAGATGTGCACTCTCCATAGCCACATCTGAGATGTACACTCTTAGGCCATGTCTCATGTCTGAGAGCCCACCTAGGAAGTAAATTGGTGTGATGTGTCAGTGTGGTCTCAGTGAGAGGACCCAGAACAGAGCCTGGCACAGAGTTCGGCACAGAAAGGCTCGCCTGAGATGGTTCTTGTCACCGGTTCACTTTTTAGAACAAAAGGACCTCTGATGTTTCTTTAAGGTTGGGGTTCCTATGCCTCATACTCTGGAGTCATAGTTCTCCAAGTGTTGCAAGCAGCAGTGGTTCCCAGCTCTGGGTCATCGGATCCCGGAAATGGGAAGACGAAAAACCGTAGCCGCTACAAGGAAGTCAGGAAGCTTGTCTCCAGCCGTCCACTTCCCTGGAAAGGACTCTGGGGAACTAAACGTCCCGTCTTCTGATTTCTTTTTCACAACTAGTCAAGACATTGGCCTGGAATTTGTCCTCAATTAGTGTCACGACTCATTTTCCAGTAAGAAAATATATTGTCTGGGGGTCACTTGCTCTATGGGGCGTGGGGGGCGCTGGCATCCTCTGCCTCATGCTTGGTAGTGGGGCTTTTGTTAGTCTGTGGGTTTTGTTGAAAGCATTGCCAGCCCGAGTGACTTAGGTTCCTTTAAGACATGTATACTATATTTTTATGTCAACTTGACATGAGCTATAGTCATCTGAGAGAAGGGAACCTCGATTACGAAGATACCGCCACAAGACTGGGCCATAGGCAAGCCTGTGGGATATTTTGTAAAATTATTGATTGATTTTCGAGGGCCCAGAACACTGTGGGCAGAGCTACCCCTGGTGCTGATGGCCCAGGGTTCTAAGAAAGCAGGCTGAGCAAGCCATGGGAAGCAAGCCAGTAAGCAGCACCCTTCCATGGCCTCTGCATCAACTTCCTCCAGGTTCCTGACCTGTTTGTGTTCCCATCCTGACTTCTTCAATGATGGACAAATGTAAGCCAAATAAACCCCTTCCAACCCAGCTTGCTTTTGGTGATGGTGTTTCGTCCCAGTAAGAGCGACGTAATCAGGACAGTCCTTTCACGCTGTCCTGGCTTCTGCTGCTCCTCATGCTGAACACTCACATCTGAGGATTCGGGGCTAAGAACCACGATGAGAGCGTGTGGTGTTTGTCCTTCTGGCTCTGGGTTACATCACTAAATATAATCGTTTTCTAGGTCCATTTATTTGCAAACTGAATTATCTTTAGATCAGGATTATCAAGGTAACCCTTCATTACTGCTCTGCAGTCGAGGGGAGGCTCCTAATGACACTTCACCCTTACGACACAGGATTTGGAGGATTCAAGCAGAGATGGAGATGAGCCTCCTTCTGGTGGTCCAATACAGAGCAGCCATCCCTGAAACCATACATGCACCACTGCTGTGGATTGCCCTCAAGTTGTCCATACTCTCACGTTAATTCTGCTTCCTCAAAAGGGGTTGCCTGACATCACATACTCGGGCGAGCTCATGTGGACCTTCTTCCCATTTTTAACTTGTCAATAAAGGCTACAGACTATGATTGGGCAGTGGAGGGGAAAGGTAGGACGGGATGTTTGAGATTAGGGACAGGTAGAGAGGGAGAAGGGGATGACAGGGGAAAAGAGAGGATGGAGGAAGAGGAGGAAGAGGAGGAAGCCATGATGGACCAGATCCACATGGCCAGGAGAAATCGCAAATAGCAAGGGGTCTCATAGCTGGGGAGTAAGACAGTATAGTGTTGTATCTGCCCAATCTAGACATATAGCTTATAATTTTAATAAGTGGATTGTGTGTTTTTCATACGGGCTTATTGGAGTTGGAAATTCCTGGAACATACCACCACCAAAAACAGATTCAGAAAGTTACACACACACACTATATGTTTGTATATATACATATGTACACACATATATATGAATAATAAAGAAAAGAGACTGTAAGCTGAGGAAGGTGGCATGAGAGCATCTCAAAGGAGGGGGCTTGAAGGTGCCAGAGAGGAGGAAAGGGAGTCAGAGAAGTGATGTAATTCTATTTTAATTCAATAACTATATTTTAGGAAAAAAAATGCAAGCACAGAGGGGCCAGCATGTGATGTCTTGTGCCTAGTTCTCAGGAAGCTCCAGTGGCCAAGAAGAAAGGAACACAGTGAGGGCTGAGTGATCCTGGAAGCCAAAAACTCTGGCTTGGCGCCCCACTTCTGGGCTGCCTTCCATCTTTCCCATGGCTCTGTTGCAATTTGCAATAGTGAGTGTCATACACATAGATGCACACATGCACATACACACGAGCACACACACACATTCACACACGCTGTTGATGTCTTAAGAGGCTTTACTCGGGGCTGGGGATTTAGCTCAGTGGTAGAGCGCTTACCTAGGAAGCGCAAGGCCCTGGGTTCGGTCCCCAGCTCCAAAAAAAAAAAAAAGAGGCTTTACTCAATTGTCAATTGCGGTTTCTTATCAGCTCTTCAGCTCTATGGGAAATGCAAACTAGAGGCCCAGCTTCCTAAGAGCCTATAGTCGTCCTATCTATCTACCGAATATCGACTCCTCAGACTGCCCAAATCTTCAGAAGCTCCAATCTTTCATACAAAACAAGTACACTATTCTACACAACCTGCACACTCACCCCCTATATTTTGGGTCATGTTTGAGTGACTCTAAGTACCTCAGACACTCTAAATGCTACAAGGCAGGGGGAAATGATGGCCAGAATCTGTGTGTGTCGAACATACATGCAACATTTAAAGGCTACTTCCCATCTGTGTTGGGTTGAAGCCATGGTTGAGGGGCCCACAGACACACAGGACAAAGGAGCCCTATTACTAGGTATACAAGTGTACCACAGAGTCTTAGGAAAGTCTCGGGCTTTTCGGTTAAGGAGGCGAGGTCATCATGTTGTTTTCAAACATTTTTAGACATGAATGTTTGTAACGCCTCGGTGGATAGACGCTAAAGGACAAATGCTTTGCTGCTGTTGGTTTGAAGAGTCTTATTTTTCTCATATTTATTAGTTCTTTGAAAACTTTGAGAATATTTTTAATCATATTAACCCATCTCCCCAGACTCCCTACAGATACATTCCCCCTTCCCAACCCACCCAATGCTATGTCCTCCTTTTTGAAAATACACCTTACGTACAGTTTGTGCTGCTCATATACTCTTAAATATGTAGCATCCCACCGGAGCACGACTGACCTATCTGGAGCCACACCCTTAAAGAAAACTGAGTCCCCTCTCCCAGCAGCTACCCGTTGTCAATAGCTCTCCATCTATGGATGGGACCTTGAAGACAGGTGGTTTATGGGATGAGGAATGAGAACAACCCTTTCCTTAGGGGGTCTAGCAACACAATCTGTCTCTGTTGGCCACAGTTTTTTACTGGGACTAATTCTGCCTGCTCCACAGGGGGTTGTTGAGACTGGAGGGAAGAGAAGGGAGCTGCTTTGGCAAGTAGCTGGGCTATCGGAAAACGCTCCAGGTTCTGAGATAAATTACACAAGCTCCACAGCAACTTTCCTCCAGTCTTATCTACCCAAGAACACACATCCGCCCGTGGTGTGATTGCTGGGCCATTGGCCTGTGCATCATGCTGGGGCAATTCATGCTCTGATTCATTCCAGGCTCCCGGTCTGAAAGAATTTTCTAGCTCCCAAACCCTCTTTCAAAACCTTGCCCCTGCTTTAAAGTCAACCTCCTGTCTCTCCTCTCTAAAGAGTTCCAAACCACTGGCTAGCGTTCTTCTTCCTTCCTTCTTCCTCAATCCTCCTGCTCCCACTATCCCCCACCTCCTCTTCAATAAGGACAGGCAACATACCTTGCACATTACCGTTAGGAGGGAAGGGACAATATTGTGTCGAAAGAATTTAACCACAGCTGATTTTCAAAACTCAAATCTTAAAAGCCTTGACTTTTAACTGGCTATCTGGAACACAAAGGTTTGGTTTTAGTTTTGCTCTTGTTTGTTGGGATACGTCCCTGTACATCAAGAGTCAAATATCTGGTAGTCATGAGCCTAGTTTAAACAAAGCACAGTTCTTGTTTCAAAGAGGCACACATCAGACCTGGCATGTAATCCAAGTACCGTGGGAGTGTCTCTGGGTTTGAGACCACAGTGAAAGCATGGATGGAGGAACTGGGCCTCCAGTTTCAGCATGTAATCCAAGAGACCGCAGACCTCTTATGGAAGCCCCTCTTTCACAATGGAGACAGTTGACTGGTGTGATGGTTTGCATATGCTTGGCCCAGGGAGTGGCACTATTAGAAGGTGGCCCTGTTGAAGTAAGTGTGTCACTGTGGGTGAAGGCTTTAAGACCCTCATCCTAAGGGGCTGGGGATTTAGCTCAGTGGTAGAGCGCTTACCTAGGAAGCGCAAGGCCCTGGGTTCGGTCCCCAGCTCCGGAAAAAAAAAAAGACCCTCATCCTAGCTGCCTGGAAGCCAGTATTCTGCTTGCAGCCTTCAGATGAAGATGTAGAACTCTCAGCTCCTCCTGCACCATGCCTGCCTGGATGCTGCCATGTTCCCACCTTGATGATAATGGACTGAACCTCTGAACTTGTAAATCAGTCCCAATTAAATGTTGCCCTTACAGGAGTTGCCTTTGTCATGGTGTCTGTTCACAGCAGTAAAACTCTAAGACAACAGGTAAGGATGAATGCCTGAGCACGTGAACTTTAGACGTAGCCCAGAACTCAAAGAACTGAGCAGGCTACAGGGACCTCTGAAAAGTTTCTGGGATCCTCCAGTAGAGCAAGTCTCTCCCTCCAGAGAGAGTTGGTGCAAGACATAAGGGAATCAAGGGCACAATGTCCAGGACACAAGTTTAACAGCCACCACTTGGTAGCTACTATATGGGCACTAGTGAGGGGTGGATCGAAGGGCAAAAGGTGGGAAAGAGGGAGAGAGAAGGACGATGGGAGAAGGGAGGGAAGGAAGGGTGGGGGAAATATTGAGCTAGCTTCAATCCCTGATTGGCCATGTATAAGACTGAAAGGACCTGCATTAACTTGAACTGGTGTGCTGGATAATTTTAACTGTCGATTTGATAGGGCCTTGAATCACCTGGGAAGAGAATTTCAACTGAGGGACTGTCTAGATATAGTCTGTCTGCGGATATGCATGCTGGGAGAGGGGAGGGGGAGGGGGTCTTGATTGTTGATATAGAGAAACCCCACCCAACCTGAACAGCACCCTTTCCTCATTTGGAGTCTGGGACTGTGTGAGAGTAGAGAGAGCTGCTGAGTGTGTAACAAGCAGCCAAGCACCCACACATTTTATTCTTCCTCTGGTCTCGACTGTGGGCTCAAACCCTTATGTTCCTCTTCTGAGTCTGCCACAGTAATGGAGCTAACCAGAAACAGAGAATCAAATGAACCCTTTCTTCCCAACATTTCTTTTTGCCCAGATGCTTTATTACAGCAACAGAATAAAGGTAGAGCAACTGGGAAGGAAATCTGGACGGTTTCTCCTACCATTCTCAGAAGGAGGGATCCATAGTCACGTTACAGAGAAATCTAGTTACCATTTTGGTAACTAGAAGTCGCCCTGCTTCTTACTCTCTCAAACCTTCTGGCTGACTATTAGTGTGGTGCTGTGTCACTTTATGCACCAGCTGTTCTACAGCCTGAGAGTTCCTCAGTCCCAAGCAAGCCAAGATGGTTTGACCACTCTACCCGCTACGTGTGTAGCATCTTTCCACATGTTCCATTTCGGTTTTTAGTGGAGTGAGGACAGTAAACACTGTGCTGCTACTTCACTGAATTATAGCGACCAAGAATGAAATCTAACAAATAATTAAAATACAGCAGAGAAGACAGAGTGCAAGCTAATGCCACCAGAGAGCTCTGTGCACCCACTAAAATGACTAAATTTGGATAGACAATAATAAATGTTAGCAGGACTATAGGGACAATTTTGAATTTTTGATCTCTTTTTAAAAAATTACAGAAGTACTAGTAGGATATGTTTTTGTTTTAATCCCAGTCGTGGGAATAAGGGGCTGCTTCAGACTGTCTGCGGCAGCTGACTGTGATTTTCCTCACGACTCTAGCATAGGCGTGGTTTTACCAGCTGTACATAGTTTCTGTGGATGTGCGCTGTTTGGAATGCTGGGAACTTTTCAGAGGGTGTATAAGTGCTAGGTTGGGTTGTTGGTCAGTGTTGGTTGTTGTTGGTTGAGATTTTTTAAGAAGCCACACACAAAGAAGAAACAACAAGAAGAAAATAGATATCCTGACAGCAAAGATCAAATTTGCCCTAAGGAACTCAACATCCCTAATCAGCAGGAAGTGGTCTAATCATAACGTTGCCCCCTTTCTGACCCATGAGTTCATTCAAGGATCTCCTTCCTTTCCTCTCCTTTTTTCTCTCATGTCTAGTGTTAGGGGGTTGAAAGAGTGGGAGAAAAAGGGTGGAGAAGGGTGGAAGAAAAGAAGAGCCCACAATGTAGCAAGGACAGCCACACAGAACCATGAAACAACTGGAACTGTAGTGCACCTCCCATGCTGGTAAGAATATGCATGTGTGTACCCACTTGGGGGGAGGCGGTGGTCACTTTCAGAAAATACAAACACATACCTAGTCTTTGACCTAGAAATTCCATTATTAGGAATTTACTCAGGAAAAAAAGATGTGTGATCATCCAAGATCATACTGCATAGTAGCTTTAGGAAAAGTAGTCAGAAACTAGCAAGGATCTAGCTTCAGGTGATCCAATAATCGTGTGTTCACACAGTGGAACTATCAGACACTAAGATGATCTACCATGCATGTAGCACACGGAGAACCTTAAAATGAGGGAAGGAAGTCAGATCAGTGGTCCCAGGGTTGAGAGAACAAGAATGACCCAGTAGAGTATTTGGAAATAATTTCTGTCTTGCCCTGCTAATTGTTAACAGGAATTGTACACACATCAGAATGCATCTAGATACAGCTTCTAAAGAAGCACATTTTCTTGTTCTTAACCTAGATTATTAGTAACAAAATTGATTTTTAAAACACCAAAACAATATAATTTACAATGTAACAAGAAAGCATGGATGAGCCCAGCGAGTCAATGAGGACTTCCCACAGAGGCTGGGACTGCCTAGCCAGAAAGAGACAGAGAAGTAAAGGTACTTTGGACCACCCAGGTGACTAGTTTGTGGGACAGATGCTGAAGGAAGAAATGTAACTGAGAGGTTCAGGGATGGCATGAAGAGAAGATGTGGAGGAGAGTGGAAACCACATAAAAACAGAATGAAGAGTGAGGTAGAGATTGGGAAAAGCCTCTTGTATCCTTCTCGTGGACTCTGTCTCGGACCTCATGTTGCCCAACTATGACATCTGGATCCTCTACAAGGACATCTGGGCCTCGTGACACAGGTAATACATTACTAATTAGGACTTATAGAGGTGATCCCTGCAGTGACCCAAAGGTGGCTACAAAGGGTCAGAGAACCACGTCAACAATGGGTTGTTACCTCTATTTCCTCCTCTTAAAAATCTGTCTGGGAGACACACATGCTTCAGAAAAAAATGTTTTCCGAGCAGGTTGGAAGAGTCTCACGGCAGCATAGAAGCAAAAAGGCCAGTCAGTGGTCACTGTCAAGGGAATGAACGGGAAGACAACCAGCCAACTTGGTGCCTGCCTACCGGCATGCATTGTGTCCCAGGTCCCCAGCTCTGTGAGCCTCCACCCATGCTGGGGTGATGCAGCTGTCTTAAGTCATTTCTGTGCCTTTAAGGAACCCCTCACCAATATTCCCGTAAACCACCCAAATAAAACGCATTGGTTCACCAAATCGGACCCATACTTTACTCTGTCATGGGTTCCCTGTCTGGGTAAGCAGAGATGCGTATACTGTCTCCCTAGGAGAAGTCTTGTCAACAACAGAATGACAAATTTGAAAGTTAAGGTAGTGTAAGGTCATGAGCACCTGAATGCTGGAATAAACCAGGAAGCGTTGTCTTACTGAGAGCCAAAGTCATGACAAAAATCCAGTGGACGGTCCTGTCGAGGATCAGGTTCACGGTAAGCAATTCTACCAGAGCTCTGCCTCCAACTCTGCGTGGCTCCTCCCACAGCACCACGTCCAGCTCTCTGCGTGGCTCCTGTGCATTCCTGCAAGATTCCTAGAAGCTCTTTGAGATATTCCCTCTTACCATCCTCCTCTCTACACCCTGAATTATGAATCGGAGGCTGGGGAGGGAGCTGTTTGGAGCGAGCAAGGAGACCACTCTCTGACCCGAGAACCTCACCTCTCCAGTCTATGCTGTTCAGAACTAGCCCAATGCCTCTCAAACAATCCGACTTAAAGGACCTTTAAAAAGCAAACGTAGTGATGGGCAGCGAGTCCCAACAATTAAAACAAGCAATCCTGCAGGGCATTAAAGCATGTGGCTCTTGCCACAGGGTGTGCCTGAACAAAGCCTGACACAGTAGGATGACAACATCACACTCTCCCAGCGCAAGTTTACCAGAACTCGGATCGATGTCCACATCCACACCGCTGTTTCCCCATCAGTGAGAGACAGCCCTCCCTCCTGGAACACAGAATGATCGAACAATGGGATGTGGCCCGTGTACAACCTGCTCGACATATTGGTTGAGTGTTTGTCTTTACTGTCTATTGTAGTGCTAAGTGTGGGCCCCCAAGACCCGGAGTCTGTAGTAGCCCCTAGGACCCTGCCCCCAAGTTAATTCTGATTGGCAAATAAAGATACTGACAACCAATAGCAGGGCAGAAGAGACATAGATGGACATAGAAGAAGAGATCACAAGGAAAGGCAGAGAGAAGCCATCATGGAAGAATATGCGGGAGGAAAAGTGAGGAGCTGGCATGGGCTACGGGGCAAGAGAATGTGGCCCAGAGGGATGCCCGAGCAGCCCAGACGGGACAGAGTAAATAGTAAGATAATCCGGGCTTATCTTTAGGAAGGTAATCCTAACAACATGGAGGCCAGACAGCTGCCCAGCTACTGTGCTGCCTAAGGCTTATTTAGAAGTAAAAAGAATGTGTCTTTCACCCAGGAACATAAATGGTTTGAGGTGGGGAAGAAGCCCCATGCTGGATTTTTATTACTTTTTACCACACATATTTGCAACAAAATTAAGTTCTCTCTCAGTACAATAATACAGGCATCAGCGGAAACCCGCAACTTTCAGCCAGTAGAATCTAGGGAAACCTGGAACCTTGCCACAGAGTATACACAAAGTGCACACTAGGGAGAAAATTCCAAAAGGAGATGGACTTCTGGGAGTGGGGCAGCTAAGACATTAGGCTGGCTGTGCTTAACTCCCAGGCTCAAGCCTGGCAGTACCTCTGGCAAATAGCCCCAAACTGACATGAGTCACCGTGTAGTCTGGCTTCTGAGAAGGCTGTAACTCTCAGTCCCCTTGACTCACCCCTATTCTCTGTAGAGCTTCACCTTGCAGCC
The DNA here is from genome assembly GCF_021556685.1 of Rattus norvegicus. Classification (NCBI taxonomy): domain Eukaryota; kingdom Metazoa; phylum Chordata; class Mammalia; order Rodentia; family Muridae; genus Rattus; species Rattus norvegicus. The sequence goes on along the minus strand of NC_141542.1, from coordinate 57,640,128 downwards.
ACCCAGGGATGCGGGACACAGAGGAGACTGTCACAATCAGCGCCTCTTACCAAGCCACACATCCTACGCTCTACTCTGGTGGCGTTTTAGCTCCTGCTGAGGAGACTTCCTAGGACATCGGGGACCAGATACTCTTGGGAGTGTAGGTCCACAGTTGAGCAGTGTCTGAAACTCAGATACTTCTGAGCCTTGAAGAAGCTGCCATTCCTTCTCTGTGGGGACAGACTCTCTGCTTTACTGGTCACAGAAGGAGGTGGGGGAGGCACTAATTAAGAAAGGGAAACTTCAAACTTCCTGAGTTAACCTTTCAGGTGTATCTGTTGGAAAATAATTGCTGGCCTCATACTGTGAGGAAGAGAAAGGGAAGTAAGATTTCCCAGCCACTTAGGGCCTGCCCACTCATCATGCAACTAATTGTTTAAAATGTATCCACTGTTTTGCTGGGCTGACTGTCTTCTAGGTAGCCATAGCTTCTCAAAGCAGCGCCGACGTAGGATCTGGAAGTAGTTTATGGGTTGCAAAACTTCAGACCCAGGTTTGAGCAGCCTGGGATCCTTGGGCAAATTATTCATCCTTTCTGTGCCTGTTCCCTTTGCGCAAAAGGAGTCAGACCGTGAGGACTGGTTTCCTCTAAAGAGCTGGCCTCCTGACACACTCACATGAACACTCTATATGCTGGCATAACTCTAAGTGTCTCAGGCTGTCTGCTGCTGTGATGAAACACAGCAAAAGCAGTTTAGGGAAGGAAAGGATTCATTTGAGCTTACAACTCTCAGGTCATAGGGTTTCCTTAAAGGAGTCCAGACAAGACAATATACACAGTCGCCCAAACGTGCTTCTTCTTCTAAAGAACTTGACCATGCATCGACTATGGTCATCCAAATGGGTCCAACCACTAATATTTATGGAGGAGTGGATGGCCACTATCATCCCCATCCATAGTAAAGGAATTAGAATCTCAAGATTCCATTTCAATCTTTTAGGTTAGACAATACAAGTGACATTTTAGCTGCATTCTTGCCCCTGCCCACAAATTAACTGTTACTAATAGACATGTCAATGTGTAGGAAAGATTGACTGTCAGCATACGCCCTGTCTAAGAATGCATATCCCTACAGGTCCAATAGTGGCATGAATGATATGGGAGTAACCAATGGTTTTCCGATTGACTCTGAGGCCGTGAGATAGAAGCCACTCCTAAGACTGATAAAGGCCTCAGGAACCTGCAGCTAACTCAGCCTCAGGCCTTGGGGGAGAAGCCAATTGTATTTCCTGCTAAGTAATCATAGCATATCTAAATACAAATGACTAATAGATCAATGTACCTCTCAACCCTCATCAGTAGATGGTGGTGAGCGCAGACGCCTTCAAATTGATGAGTCAGCAGAGACTTGGAAATGGTCAGGCTTGAATGGAATGTGCAAATCCCATCCCTTGCCCCCTAGCAACAACATCCCTAGTGGCTCTTCATGGAAGAGGGTTTAGAAAGATTCCAAGAGACAACTTCAAGGTGGCCAATAACCTCAAGGAAACAATATTTTCCAGACACGACCAAACCAGGCAGTTACAAGGACGAATTCACGGTGATTATGGGGCGTACACAAGGCCGGTGTGGGCTTCAGATAAGCAAAAATTCCCAGCATGAAGCTGGAGAGGTGAGCAGGAAATCTCAGCCTAGCTGAGCTGCTGGCATCTGATAGCTTCTTTGGGAAGGAACGGCTGTTAATTATGTGACTCCTGGTGGGGCAACCACTCTTCAGAGAAGGTTGGACGCCCTAGTTTTTGGGAAGCAAACCGAACTTAGTGGGGGGTGGGGGTGGCAGGAAAGAAGAGTCAGAGTTGGGTGAGTAGGAAAGTGAGTGAGGTGGATACGGAAGGAGTTGGAGGAGGGTGGATTTGATCAATATACACCGTGTGAAACTCCCAGAGTACTTATAAAAAATGGTGTTTCTATTTTAAACGCAATATGCAAAGTGGTCACGAGTTTTCAAAGCCTGGTGTTGAGCCTCTGATTCCTGCAAACTGCACAGAGCAGCACAATCCTACATGGTGCTTCTCAGGGAGCTGAGATTGCTCTCTCCCGGATGAGTCATGGGCAGGCAGGACTCAGCCCCTGGAAACTGAAGGCTGATAGCTGTGGTATGATCTCCAAACTCACGCAGTGAAATCTAGGAGGAAGTCTCCATTTCCAGAGGGACGCTCGCCAGCTACAAAGGAATGCTTGACACAGGGAGTCCACACAGGAAAGGCTCTGAAAAAGACATGAGCTCCTGGCTGCAGTGTTCTCACGCAAAGCCTTAATAATTAAGAGACCTTGGCGGAAATCCCAGTGATCTCATGAGACCGGAGGATCCCAGTACTGCCTGGTGGCTCTGGAGTGAGAGCATCTCCTTCAGAGGCTGAGGACCAGAAGCCACATCTATTGCCAGGGCCAAAAAGGAAGTCTGTCATTGACAGTCTTTTCCAAGTTGAAAATTCCCACTTTGTTATTTACTAACAGAGCAACCTCAGGTAAATAAATCACAGAACCTTTCTGAGTCACAAGAAATAATAGCTGATAATTTGGCTGTCATTGGAAAGTGACTGCCTAGGTATGCAGTAATTATTCCATTATGATACTGCATCAGGGTAGACAGACTCTGTCTATAGAGCCCAATGACAAATATGCTAGACACTGTGAATCAAGAAGTGTATTAAGTATGCAGTGCATTTATATGTGCAGTGTGCTACATGTGCGACCATCAGTTGTCCCTTTTCTGCATGTTGTCTAAATTCTGCATCTGCAGAGTCACCAATATATTTTAAAATATTAGAAAAAGGGTCTTGGAATGAATCTGGGCATCAAGCACCAGCTTAGCATCTACAAGACCCCGGGTTCAATTCCCACAGCAAGAAAAATGTTGGTGAAAAAACTGTATCTGTACAGATAATTTTTTCTCCTCATTTCTTAAGCACAATTATTTATATAGCATTATAGCATCTTACATAGTATGGAGATTGAAGAGATGTTTGAAATAGTATGGGAAGATAAAATAGAGAGAGAGAGAAGTATGTGTGCGTATATGTGTGTTCTATAGAATTAATAAACCATTTCATCTAAGAGCTTTGAACATGTGCAGTTTGGGTATTGAGAAAGAGGTTCTGGGAAAAACACCATGTTATATTTCAAATATATGTTATATATAATATATTATATGTGTTATATATAATATATTATGTATGTATTTGGATATATAATATATATGTATATATACATACACAGTGTCTATATATACACAATATCTATATACATATATGTGTATATGTATATATGTATTTCATTGGTCCCTTTATAACAAGAGAAAACACTCCAGCCCCTCCCTGCCTTTCCCTGTCTGCTTCAGTAGGCCTCTTTATCCTTCAGACAGCTAACTGGAAGTAAGACTCCAGTGTCACCTCTTTCCATATTGATATTCTGAGGTTAACAGTTGCAGCAGGGTTGGTAGGCAGGGAGTGTTCCTCAGGAGCCTCAAACAGGGGCAAGATAAGCCTTCTAGGAGAAAAATCAAGCATTGGATGTTGAGTATTTCTAAAGTATCTTCTCTTGTGGGGACATAAATCTCCTCCCTCTTCCGGGAGCCCCAACAAACCAAGGTAAAATTCCACCAAAGTTTACTTTGGAAAACTCTTGAGTATTTTGGACTCTTTTACAGGGCAATGTGTAAATGGATCAGAACATGGGTGGCCTTAGAACAGCCATACTGGAAGGTCTGTAACCAGCATGGGAGATTCCACCATAGCCGTGCAGACAGCATTCTCTCCTGTGATTCCACCTCACCTCCATCCTCTACAGCCAAGGTTCTCAACGTTCCTTACACTGACCCTTCAGTACAGTTCCTCATTCTGTGGTGATCCCCAACAATAACATTACATCGTTGCTACTTTATAGCTGCAACTTTGCTACTGTTAGGAACCACAATGTAAATATTTTTGGAGGTAGAAGTTTGCCAAAGGAGCCACAACCCATGGGTTGAGAATCATTACTCTAGTCCTTCTCAGAGACTCCACCGTCTCTTGCAATTAGGGAAGCATTGCGCACAGCTGCTTGAAGAGGTGGTCCGGATACTCTGGTAAGGATCTACAACCCCTCCACACCTCTCCTTCCAAGACAGAATATCAACAGTTAAGAGCCAACAGACACAGCTGTGGTGAGAGAGTAGGCCCAGTAGAACTCCTGAAGACTGCTGAAGTTTGCTCAGTATATATATAGCCCTACCTATACAACAGTAGAGAGCAGGAATTTCAGGTTGTGATTCACAGGACTGAGCCTAAGCCCTTGAGTCACGCAACCAGTCTCAAAGAGGTAAGAATGGAAACTCAGTTCACATTGACTTTGCCAACCTGGATCGAATTCTGGGGAGTCTCATGTCAGGTGGTTTATTGACAGCATATTTAAACACAATAGAATTTGGGAGAAAGTTTCCAGGCAACATTAATTCAAGTGCAAATAAAGATTAAGTATGACCACACAGAAACTCCTTCACAAAGTACATGTGACCATGAAGGTAAGTTCTATAGCTAAAAGGCCTAGAACTAATGTTTTCTCTGACACAGGTCAGCAGGCTATAAAGTCCACGTGACATCCCCTGGAAGGATGGGTTCTATTAACTGGGAGCTAAAGACAAAGTTTAGGGAAGGAGCATCTGGGATAATCATTATGGGGGTGCGGATTGGGTGAGGCCTGCCTCAACAGATAGCAAAAAGTCACCAGGTAATTAACAATATCTACTCCCAGCCTTCTGGGTGGAAACACCCTGGCATGGTTAACATTCCTGGTTGCCCTAGTGATCTGTGGTCACAGGACCTTTGTGCCCCCAACAGTTACCTCCCTCAACAATCTCTGTTTGCTAACCCTCCAAGTGTCAGGAGTGCCCAGCATGTGACCCTGATCATCAAGCAGAGTGATAGAGAATAGTCCCTCTGTGCACCCTAGAGCACAACTCACGAGGTCAGGGTACTGCCAACACGTGTCTAAAATTAAACAGGTGCACCCACAGGTCTCTTCTATGCTACTTCCAGGTACCAAACTTAGTACCCAGACTTCTTACTTCTTCCTCCAGTGTCTGGCCTGCTGAGTCTCCCCTACCTCCCCCATTCAAGCCTTTTGTTCAAACCACCAAATCTAGCCTAGGTCTCACATCCAGTGCTCCGGATTTGTCTGGCCACCCAAGTCTGTGCAGCCTAAGACCATCCACACATCCCTTCTGCACAGTTTCCAGACACCCCAGTTGGTGTTTGGACTTTCCATATCCTTCCCTGGGGTCTTGCTCGGGGAATCAGACTGTCTTACTCAAGGTTATATTGCTGTGATGAAACACCATGACCAAAAGCAAGTTGAGGAGAAAAGAGCACACTTTTGGCTCACACTTCCACAGGAGCCCAAACAGGGCAGGAATCTGCAGGCAAGAGCTGATGTAGAGGCCACAGCAGGGTGCTGCTTAGTGGCTTACTCGGCAAGGCTTTTTTAGCCTGCTTTCTTATAGAACCCAGGATACCAGCCTAGGAATGCTACCACCCACATTGAGCTAGGCCCTCCCCAATCAATCTCTAATTAAGAAAATGTTCTAAGGCTTGCGCTTATTAAGACATTTTCTTTAACTATGGTTCCCTCCTCTTGGATAACTTTAGTTTGTGTCAAGTTGACATAAAACTATCCAGTACAGGCTGGAGAGGTGGCTCAGTGGTTAAGAGCACTGACTGTTCTTCCAGAAGTCCTGAGTTCAGTTTCCAGCAACCACATGGTGGCTCACAACTGTCTGTAATGGGATCTGATGCCCTCTTCTAGTGTGTCTGAAGAGAACAACAGTATACTCACATACATTAAATACATAAATACATAAAGAAATTATTTTTGAAAAAGAATTGACCATGTTTAAAAATTAAACAAACAAACAAACAAATACTATCCAGTATACTCTCTGACATATCATATCTACCATTTCTCCTGAATCAGCTAGATCTAGTCAGGTCCCACATACAGTGCCCTTTCTTAGTCAAGCTTACCCTTCCTTCATTACAAAGGAAGTCTAAGCTCTGCCAGGACCATTCCTAGCTATCTCCCAACTCACAGGACCCACTCATACCAACCAGAGTCAACCAGATCTACCCTACACTCCAGGCTTGGACCAGGAAGCATACCTTGTATACCAATCTAGCACCCTCTGTCCACCTGACTTTCTTCCACTTATGTCATTTCTAACCTCTAGGCCAACCCTGCCTGCATATCCTCTCTTCTGCCTCAAACTACTCTGTTCATAACAAAAGAAGTCACCATGCCCAGATCCCATTGCAAAAATGGCAACAATATAGAAGAGGTCGCTAATGTCTTCTCTCCAGAACCCATCAGTCCTGTAGAAATGCTTGACAGTGAGAATTACCTAGATGAAACCCAGGAAAAAGATTTTAAGAGAACAACCACAAACTTCATTCAAGACATTTATAAAAAAAGCAGTTCTGTGGGAATTTTCTTTTCTGGTCTTGTCTATGAGGTATTCTTGTGATTCTTGTAGTTTGCTTGGGTGTTTTTCCTTAATTTGGGGAAGTTTTCTTGATTAAATCTGGTCTATGGTGTTGACTTGGATTTATGTTTCCACAGTGTTGCACACTTCCTGTGTGTTTCTTTTCTATGTTATTATTTGTGGCCTCAGTGGGAGAGGATGCACCTAGCCCTGCAGAGACTTGATGTGCAAGGGTAGGGAATTCCCAGGAGACCCCACTCACTCAGAGGAGAATGGGAGGGAAGAGGAGAGAGGGAAGAGGATTATTGGAGAGATGACTGAGAGGCTGGCAGGGATCAAGATATAAAGTTAATAAGTAAAATACATTGTTAAAAGAAAGAAAAAAATCCCCACAACATAACATAGTTACAACATTAAGTATACATTTTTTAAAAAAATAAAAAGTATACTGAAAGCTTCAAGAAAAAATATATAAGACAAATATAAGGAAATTCCATCAGAATAACAGCTTATTTCTAATGGAAACTTTGAAAGCCCAGGAGAGCCTGGAACAATGTATTCTAAAACCTAAAAGACTATGATGGCCAACCTGTACTAATATACCCAGCAAAACTATCTGCCATAATTTAAGGAGAAAGTAAAACTTTCCACAACATAAACAGACTGGAAACTTTATATCCAGCAAACCAAAAGTAAAGAAAATACAGGAAACAATATTTTAGACTAAAAAAAGGGTTGAGTCTAACAGAAAGACTATGGAAAGAAATAAAAAGTCATAATTACTCAAAGGTAAAATACCACTGAGAACACAAACAACACCACTGAAATTCGACAACATAGTGAGTACAATTATCACACACATTTCAGTAATAACTTTAAACATCAATGGCTTCAAGATTCCCCAGCCAAAAGGTTCTCCATTTAAAATAATCTACATCATGACCCAGCTGTACCACTCCTTGCATAAGCCAAAGGAGGTGACTCCCTTCTCAGATACTTGCTCCGCCATGTTCAAGTCTGCTTTAGTCACAGTAGGAAGGAAATGGAAACATTGTAAATGTTCTTCCACCAATGAATGGCTAATGAAAATGTGCTGCGTATACACTGTGGGATACTATTCAGCAGTGAAGAAAAACAGAAGAGTGAACTCTACAGATAAATGGATGGAAGTCCAAACTGTATTGAGTAGGGTAACCCAGACCAAGAGACCACTGTCTCCAGATCTTCAGATGTGTGTATGTTACCTGGAGTAAAGCAGGCAAGCAAAACAGGATCATTGCCAGGATATGGAGAGGAGATAGCAGGGTACGTGTGTGAGGGTGTTTAGGGTGCCCAAAGAGTTAAGGTTAGGGTGCCCCTAACCTTATGTTTATGTTTTCTTTTTATATATTTTGAGGCAATGGAGAAATTTCTTCTAACAAAATAGAACCAAATTCTAGATCATTAGACAACAAAAAAAGTAATTTTATTTTGTCCAAATCATTTTCAACTTAGGAAAAAATAATCTAAAATTCCCATGAAAATACAGGAGTAAAATGAGGTGATCAGACCTGGGTGTCTCCTCCGTCCTTTTATGTCACTGTCATGACACTGGGTGGGTGGGTTCTTCTCCATCTCTCTTCATTTTCTGCTTCTTTGTGATCTCCGGGAACTTTATGTACTTTATCTCATTTTATTCCCTCAAAGGTCAAAATTATAATGATTCCATTAACTCCTCTGTCTCTTAGTCCCTTCCCCTTGTCTGTAGGGCAAATAAATCTTTCTACTGAGAACTTGGTCTTGGGGTGTCCTGAGCCAACTTGGAGGTTCCCTATCATGACACTTGTCAGATAATGAGGGGGTCTGAACATCCCCAACCTCACAGACAGCCAGCTTGTATTCAACACCAAGGAGAGAGAACCCACTCCCAGGGAAGGGGCCCAGAAAGTTTTGTGTCAAACCAACAGACTTGGAATTTTGAAATGTATACTTCTGGAAGATCCTCACATGGGAAGCTATGGGGAAGCCTCCTGCAGCCAGAAGCCAGAAGCCCATGTCCACATCACTGTCCGCAGCCCACGTGTTTATAGGTTGGCACTGACACAAAGCCAAGAACCAGTTCCCACCAAACTTCCAGTAAATGCTGCTGGGAGCCGGGGTGGGTGGGTGATGACAAGCCTGCCTTTCTGTCACAAGGAGCAGAACTTCAAAGACCTTTTTGGAAGGGAAAACTGATAATGGACTTTTAAGAGGTCAATGTCCCTTGAAAGGAGGTCAAAGGACATTTGAAAACATGGGAGAGACTGTTTGTTCCTAAGCGGACAGGGGTGTGTGACCAGGAAGATCTGCAGAAAGATACAGACCTGGATTAGGGGGAGAAAAGGCCTCAGATCTCTGCTTTAGATGAGGTCTAAGCCTCAACCCTGAGGGACAGCTCTGTTGATAACAGAGCCCTGGACTGCTAAGGAGCTGAAGAGAAGTCCCAAACTGAATTTGGATAAAAAGGCATCTATGGTTACAACAATCCAAGCAGTCAGTCTTAGACTCCAACTAGCGTGAGACACTTCAAAAGACACTTCAGCCTTACTACTGCTGCCACAGTCAGAGACTCTCCCACCTCAGTCAGAGACTGTCCCCCACCTCAGTCAGAGGCTGTCCCCCACCTCAGTCAGAGGCTGTCCCCCACCTCAGTCAGAGGCTGTCCCCCACCTCAGTCAGAGGCTGTCCCCCACCTCAGTCAGAGGCTGTCCCCCACCTCAGTCAGAGGCTGTCCCCCACCTCAGTCAGAAACTGTCCCCCACCTCAGTCAGAGGCTGTCCCCCACCTCAGTCAGAGGCTGTCCCCCACCTCAGTCAGAGGTTATCCCCCACCTCAGTCAGAGGTTATCCCCCACCTCAGTCAGAGGTTATCCCCCACCTCAGTCAGAGGTTATCCCCCACCTCAGTCAGAGGTTATCCCCCACCTCAGTCAGAGGCTGTCCCCCACCTCAGTCAGAGGTTATCCCCACCACAGTCAGAGGCTGTCCCCCACCTCAGTCATAGGTTATCCCCCACCTCAGTCAGAGGTTATCCCCCACCACAGTCAAAGGCTATCCCCCACCACAGTCAGAGGCTATCCCCACCACAATCAGAGGCTATCCCCCACCACAGTCAGAGGTTCACCCCCCACAGGCTCCAATAATGAAGGCATCCAATTATTCATTTTTCCTACCAATCATCTTTATTTTCTCTTGTCTTCTAAGGAAAAACCTTACAGAAAGGGGAATTCCACCTAACAACTTTCATAGAACTCTGTATAAGCCCTCTTTTCTGTAGAGGAAAAGCAAGCACCTACCTCAAGGTCTGTGTGAGCAGACCTTCATCAAGTGCCACAGTGGTAAGTGTGTCAAGAGTGCTAAGAGCAACAGGTCTGTCCAGACACCAGCCACAGCCCACAGAGACACGAGCCAGGGCCTCAGGATCTCCCAAGGGTGTGTTCGAAGCTTCTCTTTCCCAACTAGTTTTGAATTTCAGGTACTTTTCCATAAAGGCAGACACCTAGACATTCCTCCTAGGGATGCATGGTTCCCCAGAAGGTCAAGCACGGGAGAGATGAAAACAATCCCAATGACTTCCCTACATGGTGGCCCACTGGGACACGCCACTCCAGTGTCATCGATGAGATATGACCAGCCCCTTGGCTCTAGGGACTAGTCTAGAGAGGAATATGGTGTATGGGTTGGGTTCTTGTAGGCACATGTATTAGGGAGAATTTTCTATTCTCATGTGGGTTGCTGTGTAAACATAAAGTCTAACTTGAGCGACCATGACTACTGTGCCTACCATCTGAAGAGAGCCTGCCAGAGAGACATCAAGGTGTGACCCCCAGTGACCTACGCATGCCTGAGTTGTTCCATTCTATCTCTGAATCTCCCACTCTAGATGAGGTAAACTGTTGTTAAAATTAACAACTTCGCATATGTGAATATTCAGTTATGAGGGATTATAACTCTAGCTAGAGTCACGTGTGAAAGTTTATTCCTCTGCAGATTCTGACTCCTCTGAATAAAAAGGTACAGAAAATGCCTAAATGGAAATGACACAAAATATTACTTTTCTAAATATGTTAATAAGAAAGTTGCCTGCTCGTTGGATCTAAATGTGAAGTCCATCTTTAGCAAAAATAAATAAATAAATAAATAAATAAATAAATACCAGAGTCTTTACAAAATCCTTTTTCTTTCTAGGCTAAATATTATCCAAAAGAAACAAACCCCAAAGGAGGGTATGTTCCATGGGCCCATAGCCCCTTCGGTGCTCGGACAGAAGCACAGTAATGCTGTGGTATTAAAAACCACAAAAGTGCATTTAAGAAGCTGAAGACAAAGATTCTCTGGAAATTCTAATTGCTGCTACGGACTCTCTGGTATGCTGATCTGTGACTCTGGGCCATGACTCCTGAGCGGTGGCCTAGATTCCCAAGCCATTCTCAACTTAATCTGAAGCCTCTAGAAAGAACCATGGCCGTGGGGTGCTGGTCACAGAACAACGCTGTAAGCCAGACATAGCCCTCCTGTTTCACAAATTGGTTTAAAGTTCTTGGTAAACACTGCTAAACAGACCATTTTTACAGCTGATATTAAATTACTATTTTACTTGTGTTTATATGCTACACGTGTGTGTGTGTGTGTGTTTGTGTGTGTGTGTGTGTGTGTGTGTGTGTGTAGATGCACAGACTTGAAAGGAAAATAAGATCATATTGTAGGAAATAGTATCTTAATCTTGTCCTTGTCTGCAGCCAGCTCTGACCTGCCTGTTAAATACTGCTTACATTCCTTCCTGTGACTCATACTGAACACGTGCGGCAGTCGCTTTCCCTCAGTGTGACTGATGGTTTCCATACAGTGTCTCCCTCAAAATCGGAAGCCTGGTTCCCAGGGTGGCGGTAGCCATTGATGGATATGGATACTTTAGAAGACAGAGCCTGGTGGGAAGTCTTTTAAGGACTAAGAGGGTCTCATTGGTAGTTCACGCTCAGAGTGTTGCCATGGAAACCAAAGCTCATCTCTGTCCAGCTCTCTGGCTTCCCAGTCTGGGCGCAATCGCTCACCAACTCAGAGTAACAACGACTGTGGTGGGAGCTCTTTCTTGTCAGGTCCTGTGCCATGCAGTTCAGACTTCCTACTTCTCTGTGAGCTAGAGTCCTTTCCTTTATATGGTTAGCCTGCCTGAGCTGTTTTGTTAGGAGGATGCAAAGCTGACTGACACTGTCCTAGATGTTTCTGGTGGGGCTGGAGGAGGGGCAACATTGCTATCTCTGCGAGCGTGAGCACAGACCAGCCAAATTTGAAAACTCCCTTCCAGGATTTCTGCCCCCACCCCCGGCAGGAGCTTTTAAGTAGCTATAAGCTTATAGTTGGGAGTGGGGGTTGACAAATAAGAAGAGAAACCAAGAAACACATCTGTCTTCATGTGGAAAATTAAAGAAGTCAGGAGTGGCGAACTAGCCAAAAGCAACTGGTGAGTGCTATGGCCTGTTTCAAGCAACAGGCTCAGAAGGGTTTTCTAGAACCATGAGAGATCTACCAACACTGGAGCAAGTGAGTTATTGAGGCCAGCCATAGTTTTATAGGCCATCTCCACTTTCTGCCTACCTTTTACTTCCTGACCATGTGTACAGTGTGAAAGTTTAACCTTCTGCAGCATGTTCCTGCTGTCATAGCCTCCTCGCTGTGACAGGCTGTGCCTGTATCCCCTCAAACTGAGAGTCAGAAAGAAGCCCTCCATTCCTGGATGTGACTTTGTCACCCACTGTCACAGGAAAAGGAGGGTCGTTAATGCAGAGTACACAAGGAGGGACTTAAAGCTTAAGTGTCCCTCTGTGCTTAGCACTGAGGAGAAGGAGGGAGAAATGAAACCCCAGTCTCCACGTGATGCAAATTCTTGTTTACACTCTGCTAAGGCAGAGGGAGAACACAGAACAAGCCTGAAGGTCTGAGCTACACAACCTACGCAAGGGTCCAAGGATCCTTCCTCCCCCGCTTCCTCAAATTCTCCAGAAGAGTCTCACTAAGTCCTCCGTCAAATAAGCTCTTTCCATTAAAGAGGGCAAAGGCAGGTGTGGAGGGTCAGCTCAGAATACTGTTTGCCCATATCACCAAAAGACATGTTCTGTTGTGACCATCGAAATCTAGAGATGAATGTTTGAGCAAGCGACCGTCTCTGAGGCCACTCCAAGTGATCTGAGTTGTGGACTCCAAAGACTTAAATAAGGGAGGGCATTGAGGTGGCTTGTGGGTGTTTGACACCTCAGAGATGGAGCTGCAGAGGTTTCCCAGTGGTTAGTGTCGTCTCCGTCTCCGTCCCGCAGAAAGGAGCGACACCACGACGTTCTTCTCAAAGCAGTTTATTCAGGAACCTTTCTTTCTGCATGCAAGCAGCAAGCTCTTACCCCCAACCACACTCCCTACTAAAAAAACCATAACCACGCCCCATGTCTACGTAATCTCTGTTCATAGGTCCATGCCAAATGGCCTGATCTTGTGTCATGGTGCGCCTGCGCAGCTCTCACGATGGGCGTGGCTTACTTTTGGGTGTGTGAGGAAATCAGGTGCTAGTCATAAGACTTGGCAGCAGTCCTGGGTGCCACTCCTGCCACACTTAGAGAACGGGCTGCTCTTACAGAGAGGCTACATTCAACTTCCAGTGCTCAGATAGCGGCTCACAACCGTCCGTAACTCCAATCACAGGAGATCAGATACCTTTTTTCTGGCCTCTGCATGTGATACATAGACATGCATGCAAGCAAGACCCCCATAAACATAAAGAAATAAAAGACCTCACACTAAAGATCAGTTAACAGTGAAATCTTGTGGTGATCCATCCGGATAGGAACATTAGGCCCTCTCTCTTGTCTCGTCTGTATTAAGAATTAAGTATTACTTCCATAGTTTCTTTGCTCTCCCTTTCAGGTGCCTAGAACATTTATTTTACTTTTTTTCCTGAACAATAATTGTTCTAGAAAAATAACAGTACAATGATTGACACAAGGAGCCAGCCTTAAAAATCTGCCTCCATTAGTAGCCGGAAGAGAGCAAAGTAAAGCCATGAGCACGGAGGTCCCCATCCATTTCAAAGTGGGGAAAAACAAACTTGGGACTTTGCATGTCTATGTCACTGCTGCACGCATGGACACACACGGACAAATTACGAATTAACCCGTCACCGAAGCATGTCTTCTCAGTCGAGACTATACAACTGACCCGTCAATCACAGCAGCTTCATACCACCCATGTCACAGCAGATGCACTCAAAAACTAATAACTACCCAAGAGATGGCAGCATTGATAAAGAGACATTAAAGATACACACCCTCGAGTCTCATTTCCTCCCCTTGCTTCAATAGCGTTCCTGGAAGCTGGCTCCACTGTTCTGAAGTGATTCGATTGAATATGAGGCCACCACCCCTGTAAATCCTCCTCTCCTCGTCCAGTGTTGATCCTGACCAGAGGATAGCCACCTTTGCATGGCTGCAAGGTTCCCTGTCACCAATTCTGCGTGGAGATTTACAAATGTGGGATCTCTCTCTAGGGACCATGTGTCCTGGTACATATAGATGCTTTTGTTCACCCTCAAATGCTGACAGTGAACATTCTAGGGACCACATGGCTCTCCCGTTTGTCTGAATGCCGCCAGAGGGCCGTACTTTGAGCGCTTATTTCTGATTTGTGGACTTTTCTTCATTTATCCGATGGAGTACTCACATAACTGTCGCTGTCTCTCTGCTCCCTTCCAGCAGCTCCTCTGTTTTAGAAGAACTCTTTTTAGTCAACTCAGGATTGGGAAGCCGAATGAATGAATGCCAGGGGACCAGACAGTTCTTCCTCTGTGAAGAAACCCAAGAGTCAGGAGGGAGACAAACATCCCTTGGCAATTGCAGCCTTCGGAGCAACTGCCTCTGAGAGGATTTGGGAGCATGGAGCACAGCAGAGGAGAGAGCTGTGCACTAGCATGAGGAGTTTTCTTATAGGATGGGTGACTTTTAAAAGATGTATTTCGATATAGATGTTTCTCTTTCTGAGGTATGGGGCTTGCCATAATGTCCTCTCGCCTTTCTATAGGCTGCTCTTGCTCCAGCCATTGCACTCACTATCTGTAAAGGATGCTCTCAGTGGCGGCCTGCTTTTAAGCAATCATTTGTCCCCTTGTCTGGGGTGTTATTGAAAAGTTAGAAACATCCAACACTAACCACTAAGGTCCCTTTGGATATATATTCCAACCTTCATGACTTCTTTTTGAGCCCTCACTACAGGCTAGCTCTTGGTTAGGAGTGCATGTCCCCAATTCTCACACAGGTTGTGGGGATGCAAACTCAAGCGCCTGTTTGTGCAACAAGTGCTCTACCCACTGGGTACCTCTCTACCCCAGCCTCACATCTGTTTTTAGAAATAGAGTTTAATAGGAAAACAGTCATGACTGTCACTAATATGTGGTTATTTTCAAGCTGTTACAGCCAAACCGAGTAGTTTTAGAGAAGACCTCGTGGTCAGAAACGACAGATTTACTATCTGACCTTTCAATGTAAGAGTTTGCCAAGTTCATGGTGCTGGTAGTTCACTTCCAAGGGTTTTACTTGCAATATCTCATTCAGTCCTCTCCCAGAACTCTCAAATTATCCAATAAAATCATGTCGATTTCATAGATAAGGAACAAAAGGGAAGTTAAAGGAAACTTCTCCAATATCAACAATAAAATTAGGCTAGGACTTTATCCAAGAACCACACTTCTCAGGGTTTTACCACACTGGCATTATATGCCATGGATATTAATCTCTTGCTCCCTGTGGTGTCTGTAGATGATTAAGTAACCCCACGGTGATTGTCACAGCCAATGGCAAGGCAATTAGATTTTATAGGATTCGGTAGCCTCTTGAGTTTGAATTCAATGAGCTTCCCGTAGGAATCCAGCCATCTCTTATCTTCAACCAAGCTGAGGTTCTTTCTGGCTTCAATTCAAGGTTCTCTGAAGGTCCCAATACTGGGTAGGCCCTCTGAGTGTTCAGACTCCTTCTTCCTGGATTCTTCAAACCACAGTCCTGCTGTGTTAGTTGGCTATTTTTTGTTTTGTTTTGTTTTACTTTCCAACTTGACAAAAGCCATGGTCATCTGAGAAAAGGGAAACTTCCACTGAGAAAATGCCTTCATTGCTTTAGCCTAAAGGCAAGTTTATGAGGAAATTTTCTTGACCAATGTGGGAGTTCCCAGTCTGCTGTGGGGACTCAACTCCTGGGATGGTGGGCCTAAGTTGTATAAGAAAGCAAGTTAAGCAAGCCTCAGAGAGCCAGCTAATAACCGATGCTCCTCCCTGGCTTCTGCTTGAGTTCCTTCCTCCATGTTCCTTCTTGACTTCTTGCCCTGAACTCCCTTCAGGATGAACTCTAAGCTGTAAGAGTTGCTTTGGGTCATAGTGTTTACTGAAACAATAGAAAAAACAAATGTGGGGAGACTAAACTTTGAGCACACACAGCCACAACAAGGACAGTGCTTCCCAATACTGACCCAATTTGGTCTGTGTTCCATGTAACTGGATGTTGACAAGAACCCCTAATGCATTTAATTCCTCCGAAGAGGAGAAATGGCAAACTAGTTGAACTTTTTGGCCTCGGTAATGTGAATCTTCCTATCCTGAAGTGTTTATTAAAGAATGCAAATCAGCTAGTCATCAAGACTGGATCTCAGAGTGTTGGCGGGTGTCCACCCCCAGCAAGAGGAGAGTGTCTGTTGATAGAAGACTGAAGAAGGTCCCATGTGTCCTGAAAAATAAGCGAGCTGCTAACATCTATCAGCTGTTTTCCCAAATCTCAGTTTTTTCCTTGACTTAGAAGACTGTATGATTTCACTTGTCCCCACAGGGGATCTGCTGCATCTGTTGTATTGGAAGTAAAGCTCTGCCCTCCCACTTTCCCAGGGCCCAACAGGGAGTGTTGTGTCCCTCCAAATGCTGGCTGTTATTAGCTATGGGAAACAGGCTTTCCCAGGGTGAAAAGCACCTTACAGGTGCTCACTTAAAACATCTCAAATGGAACAAGTCATAAATACAAACAAGAGACTTCCCGGAGTATTTTAATCTTTAAAAAGTTATCCTGAGATGTTTAAAAGGTCTCCAACTCCAATCATTGCTCTGCAAGTCAGAAACTTGGCATTCTAAAGCAATATTTATTATATTATAATAAATATATTATGGTGGTGGCTCATTCCTCACTACCCACCCCAGTGTGTTCTCAAATGAAGAAACACACAGTCTTCATATTTTGATATGCCTCAATGGTTGGGCCACTTCCTAACCTCCGAATGGCTAACCCAACTCCCTCTGATAATCCTGAGTTATTACTTACTAAATCCGATATTGGCTTTCCTGGACCATGGTGCAGCCCTCTTGGGCCACTCTCCCCTGGCTCCTACATGGCAATGGTGGCTATGTTCTCTGGCCCACACCTTCTCAGACTTGGCATCTCTCCTCCTCCTACTCCTCCCCTTCCCCCTCCTCCTCCTTCTCCTCTCCCTCTTCTTCTTCCTCCTCCTCTTCCTCCTCCTTCTCCTTTTCCTCTTCTTCCTCCTCCTCTTCCTCCTCCTTCTCCTCTTCCTCTTCTTCCTTCACCTGGGAATCCTAAAAGTCCTGCCTCATCTCCCCTGCCCAGCCATTGGCTACTAGCAACTTTACTTACCAATCAGAACCAACTGGGGGAAGGGTCCCTCAATGTCTTACATGCAGACATGCATTCTTGTGCAAAAAAATTGGGGACCCAAAGGAACATAAGAATATAAGTAGTATTTGGCCAAACCCACTATAGCATTCAGCTATGTTATTATATGTGACCAAGATTATGTAAAATCCCTAAGAGAGCAAAAGAAATCTAGCCTGTTCATCTAAATGAAAAGGACATGCATGCAGTTGGCTAAAACTCTGTGAAATGTACTATTGTACCTAACCCAGAAATCCCTCTCTTCCAGTTTCCTTCATGTTGCTCTGATAAATGCCCTGATAAAGAGCAACTTAGAGGAGAAAAGACTTACAGTTTCCACTCAAAATCCATCATAGCATGGAAGTTAAAGTAGGGGGAGCTTGAAGCAACTGCTAACACCACATCCACAGTGTGGAGCAGGACGCAGCTGTTCACACCACATCCACAGTGTAGAACAGGAAGCAGCTGTTCACACCACATCCATAGTGTGGAGCAGGAAGCAGCTGTTCACACCACATCCACAGTGTAGAACAGGAAGCAGCTGTTCACACCACATCCATAGTGTGGAGCAGGACGCAGCTGTTCACACCACATCCATAGTGTGGAGCAGGACGCAGCTGTTCACACCACGTCTGTAGTGCAGAGCAGGAAAATAAATGAATGCATGCACGCTCCCTTGCTCACTTCCTTATGCTCAGTTCCAACCCTTCACTCCCATGTAGCCCAGATTCCCTGCCTAGGGAACAGTGCCACCAACAGTGGGCTGCGTTGTTACACATTGTTTCTGTACTTTGATGTTAAAATGTGACCCAATGATACTATACTGGCTGGTTTGGTGTGTCAACTTGACACAAGCTGGAGTTATCACAGAAAAGGAGCCTCAGTTGTGGAAATGCCTTCAGGGGACCCAGCTGTAAGGCATTTTCTCAACTAGTGGTCAAGGTGGGAAGACCCAGCCCATTGTGGGTGGAGCCATCCCTGGGCTGGTGGTCTCTGGTTCTATAAGAAAGCAAGCTGAGCAAGCCAGGGGAAGCAAGCCAGTAAGTAACATCCCTCCATGGCCTCTGCATCAGCTCCTGCTTCCTGACCTGCTTGAGTTCCAGTCCTGACTTCCTTTGGTGATGAACAGCAATATGGAAGTGTAAGCTGAATAAACTCTTTCCTCCCCAACTTGTTTCTTGGTCATGATGTTTGTGCAGGAATAGAAACTCTGACTAAGACAAATACTTAGGTGCTAAATACCGACAGCCTAACATGCATGGTATATAAATAAGCTGTAAACCAGTTTAGAATATTAAAAAACTCAGCTGAATCTCAGTCAATCACAGCACTAAAGTCTATAACTGCCTATCATCCCATCAGACTGTCCCTATATAAGGCAAATAAAACAACCCAAAGCAGTTGTTTTATCCATCTGTTCCTTTTTTCTGGCTTTCTATGAATAACTTACACATATGGTAAAAAAGAAAAAGGCATTCTAGACCTAATTTTGCCCAGAATGTTGCAAAATTCTAGAACGTTTTCCTTGCTCCACTAAACTGTTTTTTTTTTTTAATTTAACTGGTGTCTGATTTTCCAAGACCCAGAGCATCATCATAGATACACCCAACAACTAACTTTTTTTTCGGAGCTGAGGACAGAACCCAGAGCCTTGAGCTTGCTAGGCAAGCGCTCTACCACTGATCTAAATCCCTGACCCCAACAACTAACTTAAGAAGCCTTTCTTCTGTGACAGACACTCATTCTGTACCTCCCTTCATCTGTTTAAGGATTTACTGCTGTGAACAGACAATATGACCAAGGACAACATTTAATTGGGGCTACATTACAGGTTCAAAGATTCAGTCCATTAGCATCAAGGTGGGAGCCTGGCAGCATCCAGGCAGACATGGGGCCAGAAGAGCTGAGTTCCACCTCTTGTTCAGAAGGCACCTAGGAGAAAACTGGCTCCCAGGCAGCTAGGACAAGGGTCTTAAAGCCCATGCCTACAATGACACACTTATTCCAACAAGGCCACACCTACAACAATAAGGCCACACCCACAACGATAAGACCACACCTACTCTAACAAGGCCACACCTCCAAGTAGTGCAACTCCCTGGGCCAAGCATATTGAAACCACCACACCACCTCAAGTAACTTTGTGAGACAGGTGACAGGCAGCCTTCTCTGGGGTTTCAACAGACACACCCTAGTCACTGCCAGGCCCTACATGCCCGAGCAAGCATTTGAATCTACCCATACCACCACATCACTTCTAGCCTGATGCATGCCATTCCGAAAAGCAATTGGATACTTGGAGATGAAGAATAGGTTAAAACTGTTGCGACCTCTTATTTTCACAAAGATAAAATGAATTTAAAATAGAGGAAACAGATCATTGAGGAAAATGGCACCCTTGACTTCCCTAAACAATCACCTCCATTAAGAGCTTGTAGTGGAAGTGCTACTAAGGATAATTTCAATTATTATTGCAACTCCTCCTGTCTGAAATTTTGCATTGCTTATTTAAAAAAGACCTACAAATATCTGGGCTCTATCCTTCTCTTTTCTTCGCTCAATTCAAATTAATGAACAGATTCTCTCATATAAGTGAGATCACAGAATGTTAGTCTTCTTGTTTTTAGCTTACTTCTCAAACCATATTATTCTGTCACAACTGACAAAAGCCCTCCTTTTTAAAGGCACAGTAGTATTCCACCACATAGAGATATTATATTTTTACTTCTCCATTCATCTATGGAAGAATGTTTTTATTTCCTTTGGATATATGCCTTCTGTTAAGATGACTGCATCATGTGTTCCTGTAATTTAAAGATACCTAATGAAAAACAACTCCCTAATTCCAATAAGAGATTCCTTATTTATGAATGGCCTGTGACTAACTCAGACCCCAGGTGGCACATTAGTGCCTGACAATATGCCACGTCACTGTGAGCAATTCTCACATACTTCCTTCATACCAACAAGGCCACTTTATTTTTTTGATCAATGTCAAACAAAGTTTGAGGGGGGGTGTTGTAATAACAGATCTGATTTAAATACATCACAATTTTATATAAACACATGCATATACATATACACATATACATATATGATACATGTATTACAATTTCTGGTTTGCCTGAGAAGAAGATCCCAAATCTTGATAAACTACCCTCATGTGGAAACCATCCCCTCTCTAAATCAGGGTTCTGATGCTACCTCAGAGACATTCCCATTCCAGCCTGAGACTCCAAACTGGAATCAATAGGAATGCAGGCATCTAGTAAGCTGACCCAGGAAGTTTGGGAGCTGCCCAACCCCCAATAAATGAATACTTCTCCATGGTCTACAGAGGGAACTCACAGGGAAGTCCGACCTGAAGATGATTCTCTTGTCTTGCAGATAACACGATACCAAGCTGATAAACTCTGGGAAAGATCTGAAAGTGGAATAATAGCCAATATGGAGGAAGTGGTAGCTGTGCTTCTGTGAGAGTTTGCTATGATTCTAGTTTACCCTTACATTTTCTTCCAGAAATGTCATCTGCACTATTTTTGTAAGATAAAGGTCCCCACCCTGTTGTTGTTAAACTATAAAAATTTAAAAAGGCTGTCTTTTATCCCCACTAGGCCCGGCACCATGGTGCCCCAAGATATCTGCTAGATATCTTGGCAGAAACGCATCCCAACTCCACAGCATCAGCCCAGTGTCTCCAGCCATGGCACACTTTCCTACACTCAAACCGTCACGTAAAAGAACACACAAAACAATAATCTTTGACCCAATTGGTAAAATACAATTGCCCACCTAAACATACAAAGCCCAATACACATCCATCCCTTAAGAACATTAATAACAACCTGTAAATACACAGAGCGGAATCTTAACATCAGCCTCCATTGTTGTCCCTCAGTTCCTCTCTCTCCCCCTCCTCTCTCTCCCCCTCCTCTCTCTCCCCCTCCTCTCTCTCCCCCTCCTCTCTCTTCCCCTCTTCGTTCCAGTCTCCTCCTCTTCCTCCAAACTTCTCTCCCACCCATCCTTCCCTCTCCTCCAATGACAGGCCTCTTTCTATCCTGTACCTGCCTCTCACCTGTATTTTACAAATTCAATGGAGAGAAGGTTCTGGTGAAGTCAGCTGAGTCCTGAGTACATGAATGTCCTTTGACGCAGTGTAATTAGCATCAAAATACAAATAACTCCAGGGCAAACCACAACAGGGCCCTACTCTTTCCATCCCAAAAACAGACCTGGAGGTAATTGAGGTGGTTTCATAGAGACGGTCCCCCAGCCCTAACTCCAGTCAAGGGGCGGTAGAGGCCTCTGTCAGACAAAAACCAACCTGCTGTGCTTCCATAGACCCAGCTTTGGCCATATTTGGGAAATTGTGTGAACTTTAGTGGACCACATTAACGAGACTGAAAGAGATTCTCAGAAACACAGTGAAAGACTGCAGGGTATGCACACAGAGAATAAATAAATCCCAAGAGACAGAGGACAGAGAGTCTACCAGAACTCTACCCCTGAAGGAGACTTTTGCCTCCTTGGCTTCAGCTCCTTCCAAAGCCAAGATTACAGGGGTAACAGTCAGTTGTGGGAAGGTTCTTTGTGGCAATTGTGTGTGTATGTGCGTGAGTATGTGCATGTGTGTGTGTGTATTCATGTGCATGTGTGTGTTTATGTGTATATATGTGTCTATGCTTGTGCGTATAAAATGTGTGCATGTGTGTTTGTATGTCTCTATGTGTTTGTATATGTGTATGTGTGTATATGTGTGTATATACATGTACATGTGTGCATGTATGTGTGCATATGTTTGTATATGCATATGTGTGTATAAGTATATGTGTACATACGTGCATGTGTGTATGTTTGTGTGTACATGTGTGCTTGTGTACATGTACATGTGTGTATGTTTGTGTGTGTATATGTGTGCATGTGCATATGAATGTGTGTATGTTTGTATATATATGTGTGAGTGATAATTACAATTAAAGAAAAGAACACATGGATTTGAAAGGGGGTGGGGGCATGGGAAGGGTTGTATGGAAGCAGGCAAGGAGGGGAATGAATACTGTAATTATATTTGAACTAACAAAATAAAAAAAATTTTAAAAACCATTTGCTTTTGCTAGTCTCTTGAACGTGGTGTCACAGAGCAAGGGCCTTGTTTCTCACATCCACAAGCACACAGCAGGAAGTGAAAAGGGAGGATTGAACCACGTGACTAAGGCATTAAAATAAATGGGGTAGTCTTAAAATCAGAAACAGACAGTTCTGACAACCCAGCATTACTGAAAAGTGAGAATGTTAAAAGAGGGAAGGGGAGAGGGAGGGAGAAGGGTAAGAGAGAGGGAGAGAGGGAGAGGGAGAGAAACCAAATAGCCTTGTGAGAGATCCCCACCTGGATAAAGGACTCATCAGAAGGAGACTAAAGTGAGCCATGTCATTCATGCCTGTGCCCAAAGTGGTAAGCTACTTCATTAAATCATAATAACCAATGCAAGCAAAGTTTCTCCTCACAACGGTACACACACAGAGACAATATACATATGTGTGTGTAGATGTGTATTATATATATATATATATCCAGCTGTATATATGTATGTATGTGCATAACACGAGCATCACAGTAGCCAAATCTTATCCTGTTGCAAGGAACAGGAACAGATATAAATATATAGATGTATAGATATAATAGATTTATACTTCCCTGCTACCTCGGCTATAACTTTGGGTCGTCATAAATATAACCCTAGAGGGCATCTGAAAGGTAGAGGCAGTGACCTCATCTTCACTCCTATCTCTTGGATACCTTCTTGCATGGGACACCAATGCCTCCTCTAGAGACCCTCCTGTTCCAACCTCGACATGAGCTCTGCAAGTCTCCTGTCCTCCCTGCCTCTTTTACTGTGGGAATCCCCTCAAGTTTGGTTCCACTCTCTCCTTTACATCCTAGAAAATGCATTATTCTTACTGTTTTCCTTCCCAAGAACTCACGGAAGCTGCTCACAACAAGGACAGTTTAAGTGGACTTTAAGATGTGCAGCCACCAGTTAGAGCCACATAATAAGAATGTGGATTAATAATAAGATGAAATGTGCATCCACCTGTCTACAGGACAAGTCGTTCAGGTGCCTGGTCCAAAGATCCAGATGTGGGACCAATCATAGAGTGTTAACCTTGAGTGCACACTAAATGCAGTCCTCGACATGGCAAAATAGTAAATAAGTAAATAAATCAATCTAGGCACCATTTAGAGAGATTTCCAAACTCCCCCAATGGTTACTAAACATATGGACACCACAACTTAGTCCAAATAAGTTTCAAGCTAGCATTAGGCATAAATGTAAGTATGGTCTGTATCTTCCTAAGACGTGAGCTATGTCAGCGAGCAGAGGAATCAGGAAGGGGAGCCATGTTGTATTTACCTATTATTAAATAATGACCACAAAGCTTGGAAGCTTAACATAACAAGAACATTGTGAGCCTCTTCTTTCTCTGGATCAGTAACTCAACGGGCCTCAGCCTGCTTGATTCATCTATTCTGTGTGGCATCAACAGTGGTTACTATGCGGCACGTGGCTGGAACAGGGTGGGCTCTGGAAGACCTCTCACACAGTTGGCACACTACACAGTTGGAAAGCTGGAGAAGGTGCTGAGCTGGCACCTGCTGAAGCATTGAGCTGGACCTTTGCAACATGGAGCTTCTGGATGCCAGGTATCTTCAGTGACCACTTGTCACTCCAAGAACCAGTGTTATAATATTAAAGAGGGCATGGGTCCTACACTATGTAGATTCCTATGGAAATACCCTGAATATCCCACAGACTCACCGTTAGGTCCAAATCAGAGTTAAGCAAAGGAGGTTTCTATTCTGCGTTGTGTGCATGTGACTATGTGTCTCTGTATGTCTCTGTGTATGTGTATTTCTGTTTATGTGTGTATGTGTGGTGCTAAGGAGAGAGGACCCAAGACCTGTGTATGCTAGGCAAGTGCTGTACCAAGTCCTGCATCTCCTGGCCCTACACCCACTTCTTCATGGAAGAAGTAGCAAGAGATTCGTGGGCATCTTATATCCTGGTTATTGCCATTTGATCAATATCCTCATTACAGCCAATCATCTACCCCAGTGCCTCTCAGTATCCCTCTAACTACTGTGTGCGTGGGAGAAATATTAGCCATGTCCATTCATCCCAGTAACTCGACATCTCCTTCTTTCAGTACTGTAGCCGAGCCAGAATTTTACCATCATTTTTGTGGTTGGAAGAACTAAATGACCACTAAGAAAAGACCAGAGAAGTGTTGGTTTGAATGTCCGTGTGTGCCTTGTTAGATTTTTGTGGTTGTGTTTTAATATATAATGATAAGGCCTTTGGAATGTGACGGTAAGAATGTGAGTTCTGTAGTCAGAATTCACATCCGTCATTAACTGGCCATGGAAACTTGGACAGGAGACTGAAGTTCCCTGTCTCTCCTATCAGAAAGGAATGTGACACCCACGGCAGGTGCTTCAACCACTGGTCGCTATTTCTTTGTCCAGGTCTTTGAAAAAATTGAGAAGTTCTCAGTATAGGATAAACCCTTGGTACCTGAGGAGGTCTGTTTTTGATTGATATTTCGTATCACCAGGAATGCTGCATGTTATGAGTGTTATTTTGTATTCTTTGGGGAATAATGATGTGTGCTGCCATTGTTAATGTGTATCGCTTTGGGGGAATTATCCCAGCAAAGCACTGTCCTTGCTCTGCACTTATCAGAGGTGGCCCCGCCTGTTTTTTCTCTGTCTTTGGTTGAGTCTATGATGCGGTGTGTATGACAATAGTCTATGTGTCTATGAATCTATGATGATTCAGGGACACCAAGGGCCAACTGTACTGTCTAAAAATGCCAACAGACAAGAGCTTGGCTGCCACAATCAAGGACCTCCATCCATCACCCTTAATCACCTTCTGTTCAGGCCCATTCACCTGTTTTTCCTTTCTCCTGCCTTTCCTCAGTTGCCCCTTCCATGACTCCCAGCATCCAAGTCTTTGTCTCAGGATTTGCTTTAATCTTTGGTCTCAGGGACTTTTCAGGACTGCTCTAGGCATAACAAAAGTCTGAACAGAAAAGGCAACAGGCACAGAGACTGGTGGTGCTGATACAGCTGTCTCAATCCCCCTCTCCCCCATACATTACATCTCAACTGCAGTTTTTCCTTCTTCACTTCTTCCAGGCCCTCCCTTTCCCTCTCCTTTCCTGCAGATCCACTCCTCCTCTGTTTCTCTTCAAAAGATAAAAAAGAGCAGGCCTCCCAGAGGTATCATTTTCAGATATCCAGGGCATCTGCCTCCCCCATACCCTGTTTGCCTGTTAGCCATTCCCGGCAGCCATGTGCACTGCTCAGCCTGTCCCTTCTCATCAGAATCCTCCCTCCTTCCCCATACAGACATCTATCTCGATCACCTTTGAATGTCCTCTGACCTCTGGAGGAGGTGGTGAAATCCTTGATTCTACCCGGTAAGCACTGAATTCTCCTTCCCAGTGTTTTCCACTTGAGGGTCATGCTGATATCATTGCTTGGGAGACACAGGCAGAACAGAGGACAGGTCCCTTCTACAGGACAGGAGCCAAGGACAAAAACCTTTATATGAGATGATGGATGGGTGGATGGATGGATGGATGGATGGATGGGTGGGTGGATGGGTGGATGGGTGGATGGGTGGATGGGTGGATGGATGGGTGGATAGATGGATGGATGGATGGGTGGGTGGATGGATGGGTGGATGGGTGGGTGTATGGATGGGTGGATGGGTGGATATGTGGATAAAGATGTTCTTTTTCCTGTGGTGCATGCATTGGCCTCCTCTTCCCACTCGACTCCCTTTACCTCTGAGTCACTTCTCCCTGTTCTTCATATTATGGTGACCTCATTTGTCCTGTGTGTCTCTGTAGCATAGTTATCATGTTTGGGCTTGTTTTTGTGCTCTCTCTCTCTCTCTCTCTCTCTCTCTCTCTCTCTCTGTGTGTGTGTGTGTGTGTGTGTGTATGTGTGTGTGTGTATGTGTGTGTGTGTGTGTGCGTGCGCACACGCGCGCATCTGGTCTGTGTCGTCTGTGTTTCCTCTTTGCTTTCCCTATCTCTTTCTTTTTTTCCCCTGTCTCCTTCATTCTTCAGTCTTTCCTTCCTCTTCCTCCCCTTCACTCCTTCCCCTTCCCTCCCCTCCCCTTCTTCCCTTCTCTTGCTTTGCTCCTTCCTTTCTAGCATAACAGGAATTCCAACCTGTCTGGTCACCCTAGCCATCCCACTCTTGAGTCCCCTGAAGCTGCTGAGCTGCTCACTGGTTTGATATCTACCCTTGCCCAAGATTCATCTGTCCCCAGACAGCCCATAGTCTTCAAAATAATAGCCTCATAAGAAAGGAAGCTGCTCCAAGAGGAAGAATGTCAGCCTGGAAACCAAGCCTGAGGCTCTCAATTGATTAGTGAGAGCAGGGGACCTACAGAAAGCCACATGCTGCACAAGACACCTGCTGTCTCCATATGCAGCCTCCAGGAGCTTTACCACATCACAGTCATCTCCAGATTCTCAGAACACCCAACACGAATACAGGCCTTGTAAATAGTTGTTATGACACATTGCTTTGGGAATAACGGCAGGTCAACAAACCATAATGCCTATCCATCATAGACGGCCCCAAACATTGAAGGCCATATGTGCTTGGAAACTAAAAAACTAAGCCTATAAAAAATGAAAAGCAATGGCCTTTGGAAAATATGGGAGGGAGAAGGGAGCGGGAGAGACTGAGATGAGACTTTCCTACCCTCCCTTGGGAGAAGAAAAGCCTAAGACAGAGTTCTAATCAATGATACATAAGCAGAAGTCTGCTGGGAGCTGAGGGAGAGGCTATTCGGAATAAGTAAAGATAGTGGTCCCATCTTTGGTGTAGACACCATGACACCCCAATAGAACCCCCCATGGCTATGACACCCCAAAGTCCCCCTACGGTCTTTAGGAAAAGACTGTTGAGAGTGTCCAAGGCCCTGACATGGTTAAGCTGCTAAGTGCCCAGTGGTTGAAGAGAAGGCAGCAGGTCTGACTTGTGTAAGTGACTCTCTTTAGTTTTCTTCTGCTCTCCCTAACTGCTACAGACCCGGAGCTAAGGAAGAGGTCATCTGCCATTCCTGCATCTTGGGGAAAGGGAACCAGCCTCCTGTGGGCTGTCCTGCCCACTCGTGGTTACGAAAATCCACACAGTCCACAAAGGTGTTTCCTTCCAAGCCCTTGACAAACAGGGCCTCCCACCCATGTCCATTCTACTTCTTGACAGGAAGAGACAGAAAATTACCTTTGGTTATTTGGGGGGTCAGGGGAGAATGTGATTTAAGCAGTCTCTCTGTTAGAGTCATCACCTGTGCTCAAGAAACTCCCCATGTTGCCCCCTAGCCCACCACCACATGGTCTGGATCTAGGAGACAGCAGGCTACAGAAAAGTGATGGAAAGTTCCTCTGTGGGTTTTCTCCTGACAAGCTGACATTACAAGCACAAGCTGGAAGTTTTTAACGGGTTTAAATGAAGAGGCCAATGCACAAAGACAGAAAGCAGGGGCAGCTCCAGGAGCTGTCTTCTCAGGCCTGTTATCTATAGATGTCTGAAACTGACTCCCACTTTCGGCTTTGAAGCTCAGTATCCTGAGTTTCCTCAGGATAGGCGTGCTGAGCACAAGCTGACTCAGAAAGTCGGGCAACTCCAAGTGTTTACCGAGAAAAGCGCACTCGCTGTTGGCATGGCTCCCAGAAGAGTCTCCTAAAACAATATTTTTATTGGTGTCTGAAGGATTTAATCAGGGGCTGTATTTAGTCAGAGTTCTGCAAGTGCTCTGTGTCCGACTCTGATACTCTCTCAGGCCCTTTCAACAGGAAACCCTTAGTCCAGAGAACAAAAACACTTAGAACCATGCCAGGGGTGGCTGGGAAAAGCTACACACCCTGATCACAGCAGACTCGTGGCATCCTTTGCTCCACTGTGAGATATGCTCAGCCTGAAACCAACTGGAAGATTTTAGACCTTTTACATGAAATGAAGGATTCACAGCAGAATCTGGCTCTCCCTTCTGAAAGGGGGAGAGACTAATTTCCGAGGAGCAGTGTTTAGTTAAAAGAGGACTCACATCTCCATCGCACAGAGCAAGCTCTGTGGTAGTTCTCTGAATATGGTGCCCCATGACTACCATGTCTCATTCATCCATTCGTTCATGCAAATACACATCTTTGAAGTTAGGAAACCTGTAACATTCCTTTATCCATATTGTCATAATGGACCATTTGATTTGGGGGAGGAGTTGTAATAATGCCTTCCACCCAGTATCTTTCAGTCCCCTCTGCTTGTTCATTCATGTACTCCTTCACCTTGTGTCTGTTGAGTGCTTAGAACATGCTAATCACTGTCACACGGTCCACAGGGACAATCCAAGAGGGTGTAAGATAAATCCCCAACTCCAAGAACCTCACAGTCCAAGAGAGACAAACAAGAACACAAGTAATGTCAAAAGAGCACACCTGTGCAAAGAATGCACTATCCAGGACCAAGGTGACAGCCCAGTAAGCAAGTGCTTGTCGTGCAGGCATGGCGACCTTAGTTCAACACTCATGTAGGAAGGCTGGCATTTATAGTCTCATTGTTAGGAAGTTGAAGATGGGAGGAGTCTTAAGGCTAACTAGCTATCCAACTTAACCCAATCTGCAAGACTCAGGTCTACATGAGAGACTCTGCTGCCAAAAATAAGACAGGGTATGTATAGTTCGGTGGGAATGTGTATTTGCTATGTGAGCTTGAAGACCTGAGTTTGACTTCCTAGCATAGATCTAGCAGGTTCAGTGAGAGGTCTTGTCTTGAAGAAATAAGGTAGAGCATAATGGAAGAAGACAACTACCAGACTCTTGTGGCCTCTATGTAAACACAGGAATACATATGCACACACTCACACTTACACCCACACACACACACACACACACACACACACACACACTCACACAAACAACAAATGGCTCTAGAGAAACAACACTCAAAGTTGACCTCTGGCCTCTATGTACATGCAGATACACATGCATGGATTTGAACACATATATTTACTCATCCCTACATAAACATATATGCAAACATATAGACACAAATTATGTGCAGATAAATATGTGTATACACATATATGTAGTATCTGACCAGGCTGGCCAGACCTGCCATCCCAGTACTTGGAAAGATCACAACTTCAAGACTAGCCTGAGCTATGACATAGAAAGAAAGACCCTAATTTATAAAAAACAAACAAATGCAAATAAAAACCTCAAAAGAAAGGAGAAGAAGAAGAAGAAGAAGAAGAAGAAGAAGAAGAAGAAGAAGAAGAAGAAGAACCACAACAACAACAACAACCAAAAAAAATGGCCTCTGACATCACATAGGAAGAGTCTGTCTGTCGGTTCAATAGAGGGTACCTATTCTAACTGAACTATGAACTTAATGTTGCCCATGGCTTGTACTTTGGAGGCATGGTCCCAGTTGGTGGCATTATGTTGAGTCTAGCTGGAGGACCTGAGGATCTCTGGGTTCCTAGTGAATATACTATCCCTGGCTGTCTACTTCTTCCTTGTCTGCATCCTCCTGGGCCATGAAGTGGACAGCTCTCTTTCCCCACATATTCTAGCTACAATGTCTGCCTAAGTACGTGGGGCAAAATGACTGTGGGCTGACTCTCTCTGACACCTTTTCCTTTTCAATCTGTGTCATTGGGGTCTCAGTGACAAGAAAATAAGCCAGTGCAAGCTGTAGTCACTGCTTTGTGCTCTGAAATCCAATAAGAAGCCCTCTCTGCCAGCTAATGGGAGGGTATCCAGAAAGACCTCCTGAGTAAAACCTAAACAGGAATGGGAGGGTCAGCCAATGGACAGAATGGTGAGTGACTCTCCAAATGCAAGTGATACATTTTCTAAGGCCCCAACACAAGAAAAAACAGAGACCCAAGGGGAAGCACTGATGCCTCTGTGTGCCCAGCCACAGTATGGGGGAGAGAGTGGGGGACGGTGGCAAGAGGTGAAGCCAAAGAGCCGAGAACTGACCTACGCATTCAGGATGTTCTCATCACTAACTGGATGGCAAGGATTCTCTTCTAAAAGGTGAAAGACATCAGGAAACCTTCCTTGAAGTTGACACTGTAAAAGAAAAAGAGTGGACGAAATACATGGGCTAAAGAAGAAACAAGGTCTCTTCATCTTAGCTAGACCATGTGGACTACTAGAGTGCAACAGCCGTCTGTAGGCAGATAGCAGAGGAGTGGTGCTATCGGGTGTGAGATTGAGAAAGAACACTCTAGTGCCCTATGAGAGAAGCTACGAAGGAGGAATAAAGAGGGCAAGAAGGAGATAGGGCCATCTGGTAGACCACGGAATTTGTGAAGATCTGGGAGGCCAGGGAAAGTTTGAAGCTGCACCACAAGTAAACCCAAAATGGAACAGTGAGACAGTTCTCAACAGCACTCTACAGCTGTATTTGTGTGCTACCCACAAAAGTCTCTAACCCTCTGCCTTTAGAGTAGTGGTTCTCAACCTTACTAATGCTGCAACAAAATACAGTTCACGTTGAGGTGATCCCCAATCATAAAATTACTTTCATTGCTATTTCAGAACTGTGGTTCTCCTACTGTTGTGAAATATCTGATATGCAGAATATCTAATATGTAACTCCGATGAAAGGGTTGTTTGGCCCCAAAAGGAGTCATGACCCACAGACTGAGAACTGCTGCTTTAAAGCATTCAGACTCCCAGGAGTGCATCTGACTAGTTGAGATGATCATTTCCATCCCCACAGGTTGCCTCCCTCATCGAAGACCTGTGGCCTTACCAGCTTCCTGGCTTCCTCCTATTGAGTGTGGCAGGCCAGAAGGAGTTTGTGTCTTCCAGCCTTTTCCTGTGTCGCAGCACAGCACAAAAGACTCTCTGGCAGTTCTCAGTTACTCTCCCTCTTCCCCTCAGCTTTTACACTGTCCCACACCTTGCCTTTACCCTGTGAAATCTCACAGGATGGGTTCTGAAGCAAAGATCAATCAAATCTTGAATCTGCTCTGAACTTGTCTACACTCCAACTGGAGCTGAAGGAGGAAAACGAAACCAACAGCATAGGAAGTAGGAACCACAAATGCTATAATAAGATTCAGATGAGGAGGAGTTCAGTGGGAACCTGACCCCAGCCTTTTCGGGAGAGCCAATGGCCAATGGAAAGCTATTTCTCATCATGCCTCCTTCCCTCGGTTCAAAAATAAATCATTGTTCATGCATGCAAGCATCCAATAAGTATATGTTGATTGCCTACTAAGCCTCTTTTCTGAAAGTATAAGAGATAAGACTATCATGCTCAAGCACAAAATGCCCTGTGGTATGAAGAAGATGAGGCCACATAACATGGAGGACAGGAGCTTGAAAGATTCCTGTCCCACTTCCAAGTGCCCGGACTCAAAGGAGATGACTCAACAGTACTCCAACTTCAAGACAACATGGCAGCCACAGATGTTTCTGCGTCCTGGGGACATGCACTGTAGTAATGAAGAGGGGAACAGGACCAGGAAAGCTATGACACAGCTGCTAGAAATAACTGAGAAATGCTTAGGTTTGAGGTGGACACAATTGTTCCCATTGCCTGATGTTTGCTTCTATGTGGACACTCCTCCAAGAGAGGAGTGTGGTACCTTATTGTGAGTTTCACACAGGAACTAAGGATGTGTGCTTTGCTCTCCTGCTCATATGATGTTCATTAGGAGACAGGGAGTGATTAGGAAACCAGATGCTCTTGGGATCCTTTTGCCTCCCCACCCAAAATCTTTAGGAATTTTCTGTCAGTCCTGAACTTACTGATTTTATATCAGTCACACTGAAAATCTGTGTATAAAATCAAAATCCAGAAGAATATGTTAGAGTAAGTAAAGAATGAAAGGGTGGATGATGGGTGGGTGGGTAGAAGGATAGATGGATGTATGGATGATTGGGTGGGTGGATGGGCAGATGGATGGATAGATAGATGGACAGATAGATAGATGGATGGGTAGATGGATAGATGGGTAGATGGATGGATGGATGGATGGATGGATGGATGGATGGATGGATGGATGGATAGATGAATGAGTCTATTGTATATAGCAAAGGACAGGACAACAACCCACAAAAATTAGAATGTCAAAGAGGTTAAACTGAGCCAAGCGAGGGCTTCCTTCAAAGCCATTCATCAAATGCTTGCAAAGTCTTGACAACTTCCAGAGTCCAGACTCCCGTAGCACTATCCCTGGGGTGATCTGGATGCCCACCTTCATCTCCTAGTGACCTCATTCTATATCCAGGGCTAGGAACCTCTCACTTACTCACCACACAAGCACAAGGGAAGTAAGTGATCCTTCCACTTCTAAAAACTGATTTTGAGGAAGAAATGTGATGCACTGTTCTGACCACTCAAATGCCCAAGGCGAGCCAAGGAGCTTACCATGATAGGGCCATTCTCAATGGAACCTGGGGACACAGGTGGCAGAGGTAGCCTGCTCAGGGTGATGATGCAGCTGGAATGTAGCTAAAAAAGAGCCATTTCCTTGAGGAAGTGCACAGGTCTAGAAAGTTCCACAGCAGAATGGCTTATAGTAATTGCCTACTACTACTAACAAAAGGGGGACCTATGCCATCAACAAAAGCCAAACTACTGGGTCACAGATAAAAAGCATGGTGGCAGGGGGCAAGAAAGGCACCCAATAAGGCTGAGCCTGGAGATAGATGTTTTACCCTAGGTGTGTAGTATTGAAGACAGCCCGAGCCCTATGTGCTGGGGTGAGAAGCAAGGTAGAAACACAGTCCTATCACTAACCTATGCTGAGAAGAAAGGACCAAAGAGAACCTCCATCCCAGATCACAGGTTCTAGGCTGACCACAGAGACCTGATGCTCAGTCTTGCTGTACAAGCATTAATAGGGGTCAAGGAAGATGTCGGGGGCCAGTCTAAGTTTCTCAACAGCAGTTCTACGCTAATGCTAGCCTGGAGATTATGCTGCCCGAGAAGCAAGAACTGGGTTGTCATCCACCTTCGCTCTTCCCTCAGAAACTCCCCAATCTCTGCTGTGAACGGTGTTGACACTCAACCAAGACCTAGAAGCTACATGCCCCTGAGAAATCTGCCCCGAAGCTAGAGGAAGGCTTGAATTAAAATTTCATAGGAATAGAGTTGGCGTGGCACCAATCTTGCCGAAGGCTGCATAGGAGAGACTGCTCCTGAGGCCAAGATCTGTAACTACAGGCTTCCCAGGAGGAGACGACAACCCAGACTGCACTGCTTCTTGGCAAGAAGGAACTATGGAATAGGCTCTCAGGCTCTACTGGTTACGCTACAAACCCAAGACCACATGTCTGTGCAGCAGCCCTCTGCTGCCTGTGCTGGCAATGCTTCATTGTGCGATCTACTGTGCTTGGTAAATGATGTTTGGTATCCGGGACATATTTGTTTAGTTGACTTTCTTTTCTCAGCATTGGGGATGAGACCCAGAACCTTGCCTAAGCTATGCAAAGCTCCACCACAGAGCCCTAACACCCACCCAACGCTACATTCGGCCATTTGATTTCCTAGTCTTGCTTCTCATGCACCATCTCTGAGAAATGCTAAGGGTTTGTGTTTCCTTCCGATGACTCGACACTGGAGAGTTGCTGACCCTGGAAGGTCTGCCTCTCCCAAGTTCAGTCAACTCTCATAGGTAATAACTTACTTAGAAAAAGAGCCATTCAAATGCACACCAGCTAAGCCTAGAACAGAGTCTCAAATCTCCCACTGTGGATCCACTCCCCTGCATGACCAGGGACCATCCAGTCCCCAACTCCAAGGACCACTGAAGCTATTCTGAGGTGCTGGTCCTGAACTTGCCTCCAGCTGAGCTCCTCCCAGAGAAACATTGCAAAGTCTGATGCCTGCTTCTCCACCGTGCTTCCCTAGCTGCCTGACCAAGCCCCCAGCCTCCATACCTTCTCATACTACACATGTCCTTACCTTTGGGTGACATCATTGAATCCTCTCCAATGGCACCTGCCTGCTGATCTATTGGCCTAACCATGCTGGACAATAATGTCTATATTTAAAACAGTAGTTTGAGATAAGAAATACAGCGTGGCTCGTCAGCCTCCGGGGTGACATGGTTTTGATATTAATTTAGTTCACATACTGTTTTAAACAGTTCAGAACTTCCTTACGGTTAAATCCAGAATTCCTTCTCAATGGCCTCAGAAATATCTCAAAAGGGATACCTGCACTTCCCTGGGGAAGCAGGCTGCAAAGGTCATAGCCACGCTTGACTGCCCACCGACTGGATCATCGCCACCCCTGCAGACGCAAGGGTGTCTGGCTCAATAAATCGTAGGTTTGTTAGGCCATCCGCCCAGCTTAGAGAACCTGAAGTATAAAATCTCCACAAGGCAGAACACTTAGTTCCCTTTCTGATGCTTCCTGCTCCAGGGAGGGATCTTGGTTAGCCACTCTGGATTCCACACATCTGCTGGTGAGTTTGAGGGGAAGCAGACACCCGCACTCAGTCAACTTCCCCTCCTTGGGAGCCAGCTCCCCCAAGAGTGAAAACGTTTACTCTGTCCCCTCTACCTGTAACCTTGACCTGGGCCAACTGTTAGGCAGCATTTACCAGATTGTCGCTGCTACTCTAAGCCATGTTATGTGATGTAGCTGTCAAACTGACTGTGCCAGGTCTGAGATGGTTCACTGGGTAGAGTGCTTGTTGTGTAAGTGGGAGGAACTGAGTTAGGATCCCTGGCACTCATGTAAAAGCCAGGTGTGGTATCGTACAAATATGGCCTGAGTGCTGAGAGCAGAATAGGCATCTCTCCAGGGCTGATTGCCCAGCCAACCCAGGTGAAATGGCAAGTCCTGAGCTCCAGATTAAGAGAGAGTACTGTCTCAAAAACATATCGTGGAAAGGAGGCTGAGGAAGACACCTTGATGTTATCAACAGACACACACATGCGCGCACACACACCATGTGTGTCAGTTTCTTTATCTCTAAAGTGTGGGCAACTGCATTTAGCTCATAGTTTCTATTTTCCTTTGAACATTATATTGGGCAAAACATAAAATCTTACGTACCATAAACGCACAATGCTTTCTCTATCTTCTTTGTTCCTTTCACCCACACCTTTCTCTCCCTGTTCTTAGATCTGATTCTGTCTCTCTCTGCCCCGGTAACTCTGCCTTACAACTGTGACCTGGGCAGTTTCTCAAGAACCAGTGAGCAGTGGGTTTCAGAAGTTTCTCCACAGCAGACCTGTTTTGCTTTGCTTTTTCTGAAGATGCAGGAAGAGATGGGGTTTGCCGCCATGACACCACCACCCTGGCACGGAGTCTGGGTGGCAACACGAGCTTCACAGAAAAAGAACTTCCCTGGGGGTACAGAGGGTGAGCATAGCTGGTTGTGGTTGCAACCAAAGGTGGCAGTTGAACAGCTTGTCCCTGAGCGCCCAGAGGCCACAGTGGGTGGCAGTGTTCTCTTGGAGCCCAGGAGCAGTAACAAGTAGACCTGAAGAGGTGACAAAGACGGCAGAGGTCCAGAGTGGAGAACACATATCCGAGAAAACAACCACAGAAACACAAGGAGCATTTGTGCCCAGTGTTGGCAGAAAGTCAGAACAAGGGCAAAGGCCAGTTCAAGTTTGGGGTGGGAGAAGTTTGCCCATTCTGCAGACATGCTATAAATGTCTGTGGTGTGGCAAGGTACCACGCCCAGTGCTGGAGATGTGCCCTTAAGTAACTTGAGACCCTTGCAGTAACTCTCTCTCTCTCTCTCTCTCCCTTGATCACTTAAGAGCCCCTCTGAGTTCTGTGGGCATTTGAAATCTGCCAGGCATCAAATCTACCTTTCAGTGCACCAGACACTTTCGGTGACCTTTGTTGACACCTGCTGCCATCTATCCCTTCTTGCCAAGATGGCATCTTCTTGCACAGGACTTAGTCCTTTTC
The DNA here is from genome assembly GCF_021556685.1 of Rattus norvegicus. Classification (NCBI taxonomy): domain Eukaryota; kingdom Metazoa; phylum Chordata; class Mammalia; order Rodentia; family Muridae; genus Rattus; species Rattus norvegicus. The sequence goes on along the minus strand of NC_141542.1, from coordinate 57,603,942 downwards.
TGTCAGCAGCATGTGAAAGTATAAAGTCCCCACATGGTTTGCCTTCATAGAGAAGTAGGGAAATGCCACTTTACAGCGGTTAAGAGAGTCAGCCCGAGACAGATGGGATCAGCCACATAAAGAAATCATTTGTATTTCATTTGAACTCAAGTGCATGAGTATGTGTGGGTCGTGATCTTCCACACACCGCACAAACCTTTCATGGGTCCCTGGGTGGCCTGGTTTGTAATTTGCTCATCTGATAACAGGTTAAGCAATAACAGTCAACTATCCAATGTGAGAATGAGGACTGTGGATCTGACACTTGCTGTTTTTCCACCAGTGTCCTGGACTGGATGTCTGACATGACCATTCTTCGCAAATACATGTCTTTGTATCTAGGAGTAAATGCATGACCAACCCATACTGTAATCGCAGACATGTGTCTCTGCATGTGTGTGCATGTATACCAACAGAGAAAGAGAAAGGATAGAGAGAACGCAGTTGTCCAATGTCATGGTTCCCACTCTCCCTAGAAGGGCAGCATGCCAAGAGTAAATGCTTCCGGATTTCACTCATTAATATACTTCTAAGACTCGATGATACTGTTCTGTGCTATTTATTACAATGACTTCTTCATTCTCCCATCGTGTATGCCCAATACCATGCTCAGTATTACAAAGATCACAAAGCTAGCACAAGAGGCCACTGTTTGAACTTGAGCCCAGATAGCTCTTTCAATTCCTTATTTCCAACTTTCATCTCTGCCTAGATGCAGTTTAATAGCATTGTAACCAAGGCAGTCAAGCATGGAAAACAGCTTCGTCACCCGGGGTTCCACTTGGCTAGGCCTACGCCCACATCTGACTCCAAACAATGCTCTCAGACACCCCTCAGCAACCTAGGACCCCAACCTGAATCAAGCTGAGTGCACACTGACTCTGAACAATGCAATGTTCTCTCCCTTCTCATGATGACCATCAAACTTAGATTCTATCCAGTCATGCTCTGCTTATGTCTAGGAATGGAGGTAGAGGGCCAACCCTGTCTAGGTTGCTTTCTTGATTCATTCCATAACAATGCAAAACCATGTCCCTAAGTGAACTCCCAGGAGGGATTCTATGTGTATCATCTTATGCATATGCATAATTGGGTGTGCATATGATTATAATCAGATACATTATGGAAAGGGGCACATCAAGAAAAATGATTATGCAACATAATCAGCCAATCAAAACAGAGACTCCCTCTAACTATGCCCTAACCAAACGTCTCCTTCATTTGAATCTCATTCCAGAAAACACTGGAAATTTTGTCAGGCCTTTGAACGTCTCACCCATAAATTATTGTTGCCCATCTTGACATGGTGCTAACCTGTGCTACAAGTCTGCTTTGAATAAAGTTTCCTGGCTACTTTTGTGAGTCTATGAGTAGACTTAGTTCTTTAACTAAGAGGCCAAGAAACCGGAACCGGTCCAGATTCTGACCATAAGTAACAGAATTCTAAGGCGAGTACAAAACACTGTATAACTTTCCATCAGCCTTTTCTTTGTCTCACAATAGGGGCAACCATGACTGATAACTGATGCATATTTTTAAATCTAAATTGTATCTCTGGAACCATTTTCCTTTCCAAAGGATTGCCTAAGGTAGGTTGCAAGGGACAACATAACAGCACCTCCTTGATCTTGCTTAGTTAATCCTGTTGGTGTCTGGGAAGCTGAAGAACCACTCATCTATGGGCACTCACCATTATTTATGGCGAAACGAAATCACAGTGGCTCTAGATCACCGTCACAACATCACTGAGCAGAAAACGAGATACTTGGTCCTTGGGAACATGTTCAAGTTGAGCCCAGGACCCCTCCGGCTTGATTGTTGACTTTTCTCCTATTATCAAACTGCTAAAGGAACTATGGGATATCAGAGTCCAGGCTTCCAAAGACCCTTGATCTTTCTCATTAACATCGGACTCAGTGTGAGCACGTAGGTAACTCCAAGTTAGTTTGCATTTGATGATCACTGAAACACCCATTTTGCCTTTGCCTTCTACCCAAGTTCTCACATTGAAAGGGGTGTGGGTGCTATTAAACTATGTCTTCCTAACATCCCTATGTTGAGATTGTAACTCTCAACACAATGGCATTGAGAGGTGGGGGCCACTGGAAGAAGATCGTTCCATAGGGTAGCTCTCTGCAAGTTAGGAAGCAACAGCAATCATGATCTCGAACTCTGACCTTCCAGAACTGTAAGAAATGAGCACCCATTGTTTAAGCCTTCCCCTATTTATGGTAACTTGTTAGAGTAGCTGTTCTGGTTAGGTTTTCTCAACTTGACACAAGCCAGAGTTATTTGGGAAAAAGAACCTCTACTGAAAAGTGCCTCCATCAGAACGGCCTGCAGGCAAATTGTCTTCATTAATCATTGATGTGGAAGGACCCAACACACTGTGGGCGGCACCATCCTTAGGTGGGTGGTCCTTGGAGGTATAAGAAAACTAGCTAAATGTGAGCCCAATGTGCAGACCAATAAACAACATTCTTCCACGGTCCCTGCCTCATCTGAGTTACACCGGCTTCCCAGTTGATGTACCTAAAGCCTGCACACTGAATCAACTCTTTCTCTCCCAAGTTACTTTTGGCCATTGAGTTTTTTCACAGAGAACAAACCAAGTAACAAAGCACAGTAAGGCTGCTGCCTCTAAGCTAAGTATGTATATAAATTTAAGCCACTCCGTTGTTAGTGAGGAAAATGGTGATTTTTTTTAAACTAGCTATGTTTCGTTGTTCCTTTGTGTTTTTACATTTTTTTGAGGATTTCATACATGAGTACTAGTCTTATATCTTTCTTTACCACATCCTCTCCCTCATTCAATTCCATCCATACCCCAAACTCCCTCTTAAATCCATGATCTAAATTTCATTATCATCATATGTGTGTGCATATAATAGCTGAGTCCATTTAGTGTTGCATGTGTGTGTGCGTGCGCATGCACGCATGTGTGTGCATGCATGTGTGTATGTATGTATCTATATATGCGCATGCATGTGTGTGTGTATATAGGCATGCACATGTGGGTATGAATATGTGTGCATGTGTGTGCATGCGTGTGCATGCATGTGTTTGAATATGTGTGCTAGTGTGTGCATGTGTGTACATGCATGCGTGTGTACATTCATGTGTGTGTGTGTGTGTGTGTTTTCAGAGCTGACCACTTGGAATTGAGTAAGCTAGCTGGGGGCTCGCCCCTGCAGAAGATTGATCCTCTCTCCCTCCACAGCCATTAATTAGCAGTAGACCTTTATCTAGGGATAGGGATTTGTGAAATCTCCCAAATCAACTGGTGTTGTCACAGTTAGGGTCTTGTGTAGAAGACCATATTGTTGATATATTGAATGTGCAATTCCCTGTCATGTATAGAAGATGCTGTCTTGAAGCAGATGTCCAGGGCTTCTGTCTCTTTGACCTTTCCGACCCCTCTGAGATGGTCCTGGAGCCGTAGGTAGAGGAGTTGTGTCGTAGGTGCACCAGTTGGGGATGGACACCTGATAGGAATTGTCCTCTGCAGTTTTGACCAGTTAAGGATTCTTACAGTGGTTGCCATATGCTACAAAAAGACGATGGCTAATTTTTGAATCACTAATCCCCAATGATTCTTCTGGTTCACTATTTCTTAATCACCTTTCCAGAATCAAAATGAAAACCGCCCTTTCTATAGGCACGTGATGTTGTAACCATCTTGGTACCTCCAGTGTCTCCCATCGGCCTAACTATACAGACAATTATATACATTAGCACACTTTAATTGAAAGGGTTGTGAACATTTAAAGTACCCTGGAGGTTAGCAGTCTTACTCAAGATTAATGGTGCCTTGTTTTAGCAGTTGTTTGGGAGAGGTGAGGAGGGACGTCACTGTACTAAGGATCAGACCCAGAGGACACCTGCTCCATGAGAGGCTGTTCTTGTTCTCATACAGGGATCCCAAGGGGCGAGGCTATTCACACTTCCCTGCACATTTACTCCCAGCACTGATTTCTCAGAGATGAGTGGAACATAGGATTCCAGCTTCTGCTACAAACAAGGAGCTTTGGTAAACAACACAGCAAAAACACAGAACCTCTAAACGCCACAGCCACCCCCATAAAAAACCACATCGTCCGCCTTGTATTATTTCATTTCCTTTATTTGGTTTGGGCTGGAAGGGAAGTCCTGGTTGTCAGTCGGTAGCTTGGTCAGCCCATACGTCTTTCCAGCCTGGCGTTTACACCTTCTGCGAATCCATATCGCCCCCACAACCAAGATGATCAGAGACAGAGGTGCCAGCGCGATGCCCCAGGAGAACGTGGAAGAAACTGTAGAGGGAAGAGAGGGCGTGAGAAGGAGCATCTCTCGCTGCGGAACAGGGCAGCACAGGTTGACAGGGAAGCAAACCGTCAGAGTTTGATCTCTTTAATAAACGTGCACTGATTTCTGGAAAGCTTGTGCTAAGCCATTTGAGGATGACACCTGGGACGTCGGAGAGCAAGCAAGGCTGGGGAAATCTGATTAAAGTGTAAAGTAAGGCACAGAGACCATAGGGCTGTACCAGCTGTGGGCAGTGCAGGTGAGAGCCGCCTGCCTTAGTCTCCCCCAGCTGTCGGTGACGAGCCAGGGACAGCCTGAGTCTTGGCAGGTGTTATGAGGATAGAATAGCAAACAGAGACAAAGAAGAGAGACTCCAGGTTAAGGACCTTGGATGCCAAGGTTATTTCTTGGATCCAGCTACTGTATTGATTCCTAGGCATCTCTGTTTTGGGAATACAAGAAGAGATTATGAATACAATATTAAAAGTGAATATGAGAACAGTGCTATTAGATATCATGTTGATGAGACCAGAATTCCACTTAAAAAAAAAATAGGATCTGGTCGTGTAGTTCAAGAGGACCTCAAACTCTTGATTCCCCCTTGCTTCAAGTCAAGGACTAGGTATGTAAAATTTCACATTTGTTAGAGGAGTAATCATACCCTTCTGTGTGTGTGCATGCTCATGTGTATGTATGTAGTATGTATGTATGTATGTATGTATGTATGTATGTATGTATGGTATGTGTGTGGGTATAAGTATGTGGGCATATATGGGAGTAGATGCGGATGTGGGGGAGACTGTGGGCCTTGGAGGCAGGTGTATGTGGATATGTGTGGAGTGGAGGGGTGTGTGTGTGTGTGTGTGTGTGTGTGTGTGTGTGTGTGTGTGTGTTTCTGTGTTTGTGTCTGTGTAGGTCTCTGTGTATCTCCGTGTGTGTCTGTGGAAGAGCAATATATGAAACTGTAATTTTCCTCAGAAATAAGTGGCACTTACCCCTTGATCCTAATGTGCCTTGGGAAGCAGCCATAGCTTCCCCAGGGACACACCCACCTAGCCAGGGCCTGGTGATCCAACATGTAAGGCAGTGCCATGCAGGCCCACATAAAGCCCATGTTCCTTTGTTAATCTGATCCCTGGATGAAGAAGCTGCTTTCTGTGGGACTCTGACTTCTGAACCTCACCAGGACCCTCCTAGCTTGATGGCACTGAGGTGTACTGAGACATCTGCCCAGACACATAAGCTCTGGTGGTTAAACTTCAGTCTGAAAGGAGCTGGCGCAATTATAGTCTGGTGATACTCAGGAGAACTTGTGTGGAGGTCCCTGGATGAGGCAAGAGATGTGCCTGTGGTCTAGTAGAGGCTTGGGTAGGTGAGTGCTGGGAGGGTACAGAGCTGAAATGGATGTGCCTATAGCGGCCTCCCTGGATGTGCAAACTGTGATGGACCAAAGGCTCCAGAGCTGCATTCCGATTCCTCTCCAGGGTTATCGTGGCCTGTAAGTTACTGTATCCATGCCCCATCAATGGAAACTATAGCAACTGCACCTCAGGTTCCTATTCAACATTTAAACAATAAGATTTAATCGTTGGGTACTTTTTCTTTTTGAAATGTCCTTGTACACTGTACTTGTTTCCTGCTATTTGATGGCTTGGACCTTACAGCTGCCTGCTGTCCTGCAATCCTGGTCCATACAAATCAGGACAGAGATTTTCAACTTCATGTTCAAGATAAGGAATGATCCACCACGTTCTAGACCATATGAGATCCTCGAACCCTGGTGCCCCAAGGTAGAGCCCGAGGAAGACACAGGGCATTCTGTTCATTGCAGATTTTTACATTGGCTAAAAGTTATCCCAACTTAGTTTTTATATTTTTATATGAGTATAATTTCCCAATGCCAAATGTCCACCCTACTAACAATTCCTTCTAAAGCAGAGGTTGGTGGGGTAGGGAAGTGGTTCAGTAGATAAGTATTTACCTGCAGAAGCTTGGGGACCAGACTGCAGGTCTCCTGCACCTATGTAAGGTGGATGTGACAGCCTGCTTGTAAGCCCAGCACCCAGGAGACAGAAACGGGGAACCCTGGAACTGACTGTAGCTAGACTGATAGTGAGCTCTGGGTTAGAGTGTGTGACCCTGCCTAAGTAAATAAACTGTGGAGTGATTGAGGAAGACTCCATCACTGGCTTTACATATATATACACATACAGAGAGAGAGAGCCAGAGACAGACAGACAGACAGACAGAAGTGAGAGAAGGGGGCTCACTGAACATGCACTCATATGAACATATGTGCACATATACCACATTCACGTGCCAAAAAGAAGAGGAGGAGGAAAGGAGGAGAAGAGGAGGAGGAGGTGGGGCTGGGGAAATATCTCGGTCCCTGCAGTGTGTGCTGTACAACACGAGGGCCTCGGTTTGAGTTCCCAGCAGCCACATAAAAGCCAGGTGCACACATTTATAACCTGAACTCTGGAGTGGAGATGGGCAGGTCCCTGAGCCTATTGCTGGCCAGTCTAGCCAATTCTCTATATTCAGTGGGAAACTCTGTCTCAAAAAAGATATGTAGAAGACATCCAACATCCATTTATTGTCCCTACACTCATGCGCACACACACATACACACACATGAACATGTATGTACAACATACATGTGAACATACATGTACAATACACACACACAATTTGAGGTTTGCTTTCAACGCCCTACAAGGAGACGTCTAAACAATGCATGCTTCCACCCAGCATCCAGAAAGCATTCAATACATTTGTTTTCCTTTCAGCGTCCCCCAGATAGCATACCTTCTTTGACTGTGGTATGGAGTGACTGAAAACTCCGTGGATTCGTGGCAACACATTTAAAATCTGTATTCAGATCCTCCTTTGTGACTGGATCAAAAATCAGCGACACTTCCACGTAGTTCTCATCATTCTCTGAGTACTGGCTGGGTGAGAAGACATGCGATTGAGCATGAGTACATATGTAGAGTATGATGTACATATGTAGAGCATAATGTAAGCATGTAGAGCATGGTGTACATATGTAGAATATGATGTACATATGCAAAGTATAATGTATGTATAAAGAACATGATGTATGTATAAAGAACATGATGTATGTATAAAGAACATGATGTATGTATAAAGAACATGATGTATGTATGCAGAACATGATGTATGTATCTAAAGTAGACTTGTCCTTTACAGGCCAACTAGGCAGACATTCTCAAATTAGACAAATCTATTGTATTTAAACTGACCACAACTTCTGTAGTGTTCTGAGAACTTGCCACCATGTTTGATGCTCATCTGAGAGACTCTCTAGCCTGTCCCAGGAGAAGCACATGTCCTTGATGCTGCCGTCCTTTGTAGCAAGACATCTGTTGCAATCAAAGCACATACTCTCCTCTTGGTTTAGTTGGAAAACTTCATTTGGGGGGTGGTCAAAAATACCTTCAACAATCAAGTAGGAAGGGAAAACTCTAGTTTGGGGAATTTGGCTTTCTCACCAGTTGGTGAGGCAGAGGGAGTTTCCAGGACCCCAGCCCTCCAGGGTGTCCTTGCTAATGGGGAAACACAACATGTACAGGCCAGAGGCATTGGACAGCCCAGGGAAGGTCCCAGTCAGGGTGGCTCCCATGTGTAACGTAAGCAGAAGCCAAAGAGGTCACATGACTACCCATTCACGTGAGTAAAGGCATCTCAGAACGTGTTCACTAGGATGACCAAGCAAGCAGTCTGAGTCCACTAACACTGGACACTCATGGCGGCTAAGTCATTGGCAACAGACAGCGGAAGCCCATCGTATGCCACCGTGCATCGTTCTCAAACAGTAATTGTACCCACAAAAGAATGTTGACTTTCCCCCAAAGGGAAAAGAGGGACAAGCACAGGTCCAGTCAAAGTAACAAGACTACAACTTAAAATTCAGGCTAATTCAAAGTAACAAGAATACAATTTAAAAAGAACTGGAAATTTTGAACTCTGTGTCCTTCCCTTTCAGCTTTCAGAGTGTAAAAAGTCTACACAATCATCTCTCCCTGTCTCTCTCTGTCTCTGTCTTTCCCTCTGTCTGTCTCTGTTTTTCGGTCTGTCTGTCTGTCTGTCTCTCTGTGTGTCTCTCCCTCTGTCTCTCTCTGTCTCTCTTTCTCTCTCTCTCTGTCTCTCTCTCTCTTCCCCTCCTTTAAGATACGTCAGACCATGTGTCTAGTACAAATACCGTGTCGACCCTATAATGTTTATGAGGCTTGTGAAGATCTTTGAGTAATGAGCGTAACAAAGTGGAAAATGGAATGAACCAGCTCAATTTTAGACATGCAAAAAGTTATCAACATTTGAAATGTAAATAAATAAAATAACCAATAAAATAAAATAAATGTCAAAGAAAAAATGTTTCAAGAGTCAACTAGTAAACTGCCACTCATGTAAGTATAGAGAATACTTGGTTCTTAAAGACAGTGTTGAGCAAAATTTAATTTTTAAAGTTCTAAATACCTAACAATTCATAATTTTATTAAAAGTTACTTTTACCACAATATATTATATAATGTATTAATATTATATATTATATACACATATTATATTTTATATACCATAAATATATATATATGTCATATGAACATGAATGTAACATTGTCGCAGAGGACCCTCACCCACTTACTGGTGTAGCCCCTCAGTCACACGGCCTCTTGGGTAGGCCACTGAGATAAACGTGCTGTTAGCCATCCACCACACGATGGTGTTGGAAGATGTACCAGTTCCCAGGAACACTTTGCACGGGACTATCAGTCTTGACCCTGGGTATAGCAAGACACAACACATCAACCATTAGAACCCAGCAGGGAAAGGGGTCACCTTACCTCACAACCCTCAGGAAACTCTCAGCACAAGGTCTTGCTTGTCTTCTCAAATGCCCCTACCCCATAAGTCAACCCCTTCCTTAGGGGGAAATTTAGTTTCCTCAAATAATTCTGCTCCAGTAAAGCTTTAGCTCTTATTGATCAAATGTCTCCGGCACCATCCACTGGTCTATGCAGCAGCAAAAGTCCCTAAGCACATAGACCTGAATGGCTTCACCAAGGCCACTGTGTTCCTACAGAGCATTCAATATTCAAGACCTATTTCCTTCTACAACAGATGCTACCTACAAAAAATTCCCATCATGTGTGACTCTTTCCTCTGGCCATTGCTGCTCTCAGCTTGACATTTTCCCAATGGAATGCTTCATTCCAGGAGGGCCTAGGTTTGGAATTAACCCTTTGAAAACCAGTGGCATAGTCTAAGGAGAGTACTTTCCCCACGGTTATGCACTTCGACGGTGCCAATCCCTTGCCTCCATCATAGGAAATTATTTTTCTTTCTGAGTCACCAAAGAGGAGACAGTGAAAAAGAAGATTCACTTCTTACTCCTGAAGACACAGCGTCTACAGTTTGCCTGTCAGGTACGGCTGGCCCAATGTCACACTCCAAAAGCATCAGCTCCTCTCCACCACTTCTTGTCCCTTTAATGCTCCCCACCAGCTATAGCTGCTCATTACGTCTAGGTCATGCCTAGAGTACAGAAAGCCTGACCCCGTGCCCAGAGCTGGGATAAAACAAAACAAACAGGCAAGAAGCTGTCATGTAACTGCACCATGCACTGCAGTGCCTTCGAAGCAACAGATGGGACTGGGCTCCACTTAGCTGGAGAGCACTGAGACCCAGCAAACTGGGAACCAGGACCAACCATTGTCTCCACTACTCTGGCTTTCGAGAAGACAAAGAACCAAGAGGACCACAACCAATTCGAACCCCTGCACAGGAGCCCCTACCTCTATGGCCACCAGGTAAACTTTAATGTTTAAACCCAACCCTAAATAGAACTAATAATAATGTTTTGTTTTAAAAACAGACTCTGGGACAGATGGTGTGGGGGCAGGGGTCTGGAGAGGTGGCTCAGCAGTTAAGAGCACTGCCTGCTCTTCCAGAGGTCCTGAGTTCAACTCCCAGCAACCCCATGGTGGCTCACAACCACCTGTAGTGGGATCCGATGCCCTCTTCTTCTGTGTCTGCAGAGAGTCATGGTATACTCATATATAATAAATAAATGAATAAATAAATAAATAAATAAATAAATCTTTTAAACTAGAAAAAAGACTCCGAAGCCAGAGCTTGATGAATGGGCATCAGAACACTATAAAGCCTGTATTGTTAAAAACAAGCACATGGAGGGGTAGGTACATGCCAGGTTCCCAGGCACGCTAACCAGAATCTGCAGCCCAATGTGATTCTAACTTTTGAGTTTCTAAAGTGTGCTATGTCCCGATTACTCCTTTTCCTGTGGTAAATAGTAAAAATAAAACCTTCGTTGAGAGTCGGTGTGGACACAGGGCTGGCTCACACAGGGCAGAGTATCTACTTGCTCAATAATTTTGGGCAGCCCTTCCCTACCCTGAACTTCCAAAAGCATCTATACAGTTCACTCAAGTGCCTTTACTGCCCACCCACTGTGCACCATCCAACAAGTTTGTTGGCCAGGACATCCTGCATCAGCAGGGGTTGAAAACGGAAACCGCCTTTCATCATACCGTTGATGAATATACCAGCTACTCTAATAACAGGAAACTGTCTGCAGTCACGGCTGGCTCTGTTTGACAAGAGTCTCAAGGGGTTCTGAGCAGCTGCTAAATATTGAGAACATAAATTACGTTGAATGTACTAAAGATGCCACCTCTGTGGACCCCTTCCAACAGTTAATAGCTATTACCAAATTATTTGCCCCATTGCCTTTAGGTTTTTGTGGGTATGACTTCCAGAAAATGAAGTATCGTTGCTCTCAAATAATGGCAATACGCCAGACAATACTTGGCAAAGACAAAGGTCCCTACAGTGGTCATGTCAGCCCCCACATATCGTGGTTTGCGGGCTCCACTCCGTCACTGTGCACCCAAAGCCATAAAGTGGTCAGCCGACGCAGGTCCCCAAAGCCCTGATAATTTCAGTCACCGCCATGGGCACGTGGGTAAAACAATTCTTGAGGTCCTTACCCAAAGATGCTGGTATTGTCTCCAGGGGAGAAATGATCACAGGGATGGGTTCTGTGGTTATTCCTGAGAAGGTTGAAAGGAAAAGAGATTGCATTAGGCGGGAAGCCTTGGTTTCCAGTAGAGATGCAGATTTCCTTCTTTAGCTAATTAAGTGGCCCTTCCCTGTGCGAGCAGACATTGTGAGAATCAGCCTTTGTCTGGCAAAGGAAATGGGCTCCCCATGAAAGTGAGCATCTTAAGCCAATGCTTTCCCGGCAGAGACATTACTGGAAGAGGCCACAGTTACACATTCCTCTGGCAGATGGTCTTTGTTATCTGCTCGCTGATGAACAATTAGCTACTCCTCCCCCAGGCTTCCTGAATGCATACTGATGATAGCCACTGGATGGGTTTTGCCTAAAGGTTTTGCCCTCCCTCAAGACTAGCCATTTCTTCAAGAGCAGGCATGGGGGTTGGAAAATGGGTTAGAAAGTCGTCTGTGTATAAGGCTAATCCCACACTGGGTACTAAATTCAGTGACATACCTTGGTCACTGATATCTTATTAACTAAGGTGGTAAACTCTTTTCCGAGGCTGGAGTGGACCTCCGAGGGATTCGAACAACCTGGAGGAAACTGGGCACCTGAAGTGGAGCAAAAGGGCCATCTGGAGAGATGGGAGTGGAGGGCTGGGAGCCATCCCTCCACTGGCCTCACGGTTCTCGGTTTTGCTTACTAAAGAGCGCTTAAATTACCATATGACATAAGCACCAGATGAGAGGACAGTGTAGCTTAAGGAACAGGTGGCTTCTCCACTGTGAAAGTGGCATCGCTGCCTCTAACAAGGCTGGGACAATCAAGGGAGAAAGATCAGCATCACAAATAGGACAACGCAGTGGTTCTCCAACTCCAGGGTGTGCCTGTATGGCCTTAAGGGTGAAGGGCTTGGGAAATATAGATTATAGCACTTCAAGCTCCCAAGATCCTGTTTATCAGATGTATGTAGGACCTTAGATTCTCCTGTGTGGGTGCTACTCAGAGTCTGGGGGCGGGGAAGAGGGGGCAGTACACTCAAACTTCGCACGCATGTGAGAAGCACTCAGATTCTCCCTGTGTGAGCATCACTTGGATTGTGTGTGTGAGGAGTACTCAGGTAACTCTGCTGCGTCTGGTTCAGGACCCCCCATTCTTATATCTTGTGCGCAACTCATCAAATTTTATTTGATTTATTGATTGATTTTTTTTTACTTACTTTATCTCCTGCTCACTGACCCCTCCCCCAAGTCATAATCCCTCCCACAATCCCTCCCTTTCACCCCTCTCCTTCTCCTCTGAGCGAGTGGGCACCCCATCCCGGGTATCCCCCAACCCTGGGGCTTCAAGTCTCTGCAAAGCTAGGTGCTTCCTCTCACACTGAAGCCAGACAAGGCAGCCCATTTAAGATCCACGGTGTGGCCCCAGTTTCAGAACTCGGTACAATACGCGGGTCTGCCGCCCCCTAGCGTTTCTGTGCAGTGTCACACAGACAAGTAGTGAGGCCCGCTCTCAGGCACCACCCCGAACTGAGCAAGAAGATGTCTTGTTCTCTTCTCACAGGACAGGATAACAAGTATACCCCAGAGGCTTCAATTCAGGCAGGATAATGACACAAATGAGCCTCTGGGGCTCACATATTTTATTCTACTCTCCTTTCACCTCGCTTCCTCTCTGGCATGTAAGAGCTGAGGGGTAGACATTAAACGACTGTTCAATGCTAGCCAGCCCTGTCTATCACGTTCTTTTCAAGTATAATCCGTCAGGTTTTCAAAATCTGAATTACTCTAAAACCTCACTTGTTCAGCAGCAATATAATGCTGTGCATGGAAAATTCCATACCATAAAACTCTGTTTTGATGCACAGAATTAATTAAAATACTGTGATAGTCGACCTGGTGGCATTCATGAGTGACTACAGCATGGAAAAGCTACAATAGGTTCTCTGATTAGAAGCCAGCTCATAGCCACTGGACCACATAGACGTTCTAAGTATAGCCAAAAACCCTGTCTCCAAAAATTAATTAATTAAATATTACATCAAACGGTTTTTGGGTTTTGTGTAATATATGAATAAAATATATGAAGCCTAAACTGATTTCAAGTTTAAACTTATGCCTATCCCCAAGATCTTACTATGCTGGTGAAAATATACGAATTCTTGAAAAAAAAATCCAGATTTTGAAGGTTTCTGTTAAGCTCTCAAGCAGGTAGTGGTCAGCCTGTACACAGGGCATCTGGATACAGCTTCAATGACCAACAGCCAGGGCACTCTGCACAGGCTATGCCAATGCTCAGCGCTCTGGTCGAAACCCCAGAAAAACAGTGGTTCTCACCCTTCCTGAAGCTGCCACCCTTTAATGCAGTTACTCAGGTTGTTATTTTATGTCAGCCACAAAGTTAGTGAGTTGCTACTTTATAACTATAATTTGCTACTGTTAAGAATTGTATTGGAAAGACCTGACACCTAGGATAGGTGACATCCTTCCCCCACCAAAAGGGGTCATGACCTACAAGTTGAGAACCACTGCAGTAAGCTCTCCCTGCTTCTGGCAAGAGCGTCCTGACCAGCTCGCGGTGCTCAAACCTTCCATTTCCCGGGACCCCTTGGTGTTGCTCCCTCTAGTGGTGAGTTTTAGCCTTGCACCCTTCAAATGCCTACTTTAATCCCTTTCCTGCCCAAGAATTCTCCTTCTCTTAGAACTTCCTGCTGTATATTTCTTAAAGTATCTTGTCCGTGTTTTAGTAACATTTAGAATGGTTGGCATACATTTTGTTTTTCTTCTTTTTCCTTCATGCCAAAGACGTTCGAGGGTTTCTAGGTGGTCCTGAATTTTCTACCATGTTGCTTCTAGAACCAGGCAAGTCAGGTACCTCAGTGTTGAGTATTTACCTTTGACCCGGAGTTCAATATTCCTAGTGATGTTGTATTCCTTGCCCTCGTAGGTAAATGTCATAACACATCTGTAATAGCCTGCATCTCCCATGGATGTGTTGGATATCAATAGGCGTGTGGGGTCTCCTGCACTCAGAAATTTCTTATTGCCTTTATCCAAGAGGATGGAGCCCTTGGGGAGAAATGTATCTTAAAGTTACATTATAGAATAACATCGAGTGTAGTATCATCGTTATGAATCCATGTGGAATCTACAACCCAAGAATTTCCCTGGCATGTTCTTAACTTTGCCCGTTTTAACTATGTTGCTAGAGAAAGTTTTTTCCCTTGGGGACAGATTCTTGTCATGTGGCCCATACTGGCTGGCCTTAAATTCTTGATTCTCCTACCTGAGCCTCCTGGCTACTGGGATGACATGGGTGTACCCCCATACCCCATTTAGAAAAAGGGATACATTGTTTAAAGATTGAGTTATTTCAAACCATTTCAGCACAAATATACTTAAGGTCTACCTGCCTTCTACAGGCTCTGAGCAACATCAAGGAAACTCTCTATTAAACAGCCAGGAAGACGTGAAAAACTAGGGCTGGAAGAGATCACGTTGGGGGAAATTCTCTTAAAATTATTTCAATTTTAGGATTTACTACAAGAGAGAAAATTTTGTAAGTAGATAAATAGGAGAAATGGGGTCCACAGAGTCCTGGGGGGTTCTTGGCAAAGCACAGCCCTCGGGAGCAAGGCCTCCAGGAAAATGGAAGAAGTAGGCTGGGTGAAAACATTCTGAACGTTCTGTAGCCTCGAGTGTATTGCTCTCTAAACCAGGAAAATCCTGTGCATGGTATTATGTCCCTGAAATCTCTGCACTTGGGAAGCTGAGACAGGAGGATTACAAGTTTGAGGCCAGACTGAGCTACATAGAGAAACCCTGCCAAAGGTAGGGGGAGGGGTGATGAGGAAGAAAAGAAAAGGAGGGAGGGGTGGGAAAGAGGGAGGGGTGGGAAGAAAGGAAGGGGTAGAAAGGAGGAAAGGGTGAGAAGAAGGGAGGGAAGGGGCGGAAAGGAGAGAGGGGGTGGGGGGACGGGGGCACATAAAATGTGATCAGAGCTCAAGGCTTTCAGTAATGAAATACAACCCAGAGTGATGTCATAATCTTACACTGGGTGGGACCCAGACAAAACTGAGACTGCTGTGACCCTTCCTCAAAATATACTTGATTAAACGGGGAGATCTCACAGCTCCTAGCCTGAGTAGACAAATAGGAACACGGGGCACAATATCACAATTGTTCTATAAACTTAGACTTTGGGTCAGCTTCTTCTGCCCATCATCTGGAAAGGGAAGAAACGAGCAGTCCCTACCTCTGAGGTTAGAACAAGGAGAGCGTAGTAGGTGCTCAACGTTCAGCAGGATTATGGAGGGAATGACTATAGTAAACATCGCGTGCCAGCCTCGTTTACTAAATGTGGTACAGAGGCAAACATGGGGCCAGGTGTAATTGCAGGTAAGGAGAATTGCTAATTTCCCTGCTTACAGCAGAAACAGTTTCAAGTCAGGAGGCAAACGCACCAGACCAAAAAACAAGGAAGGTTTCTAAGCCAGATACATTGTTTCCAGATCTATGGTTCATCCCTGCAGGGCACTCCCTGCATTTGTCCTCTGCCTGCTCTTTCTAAACCAAGAGAAGGCTCTCTCTCTCCTACTCGCTCCACTCCTCTCTCTCTCTCTCCAGCTCACCAGGCTTATCTACAGGCACAATCCACTTTCAGAAAAGCATTTGAAAGTTTCCGGTACCACATCGCTATGACTTATATAATAAACGCATGTGCTTGTATGTGTGCATCTTGATGTAATACCAGTCAGCTGATTAACCTGTTGATTAAAGGACAAATTCTTATCAATGACTAAAGGGATACCAGACCTCTCAGCATCTTTCTATGTCTGTATCAGAGGTTGGCAAGTCCTTTCAGATAAGAGCCAGACAGGACACGTTTTATGGTCCTCAGCCCTCGTAGCCTGCGTGGTATCTGTCACAACTATACAGTGGTACAGACACCGACAATCCGTAAACAGAAGCCCTAATACAAATGTGTTTACGGACATTGAAGTCTGAGCCTTAGTCAATAGCCTCAGGTGCTGAAGTATTCTTTTCAGTTTTTTTTTTTCAAGCATTAAAAACCTGAAAATTCTCCATACTTGATGAGTTACACAGAGACAGGTAGACAGCTCTATATGAATTTGCAGCCTGTGCTGGAAACACTGTCTCCTAAAGAAACAATGACCTCATAAAGAAACCATAAAATCCTTGCTACTTTATAAAGAAGACAAAGGAGAAACTGTAACTGTATTTACTCCTGCGGCCCAAAAGTTGTCTTGTGCTTTTTTAAAAAAAAAAGATATTTTTAACATGGATATAAAATTTTTGTAGAAAATGGACAGGGTTGTTTGGGGATTTTGTTCTAGGCAAGTGACACTCAAAAGCTACCTAGCAGTTATGGACTCTGAAGTCATTTCGTAGTCTTCCTACATGAACCTTATCCAAACCACAGAAGTACCAATATACAATACTAATCATTGCCATTTTAATTAATATTATATGTCTGAATATGCAATTCTCTGTGTCTTCATGATGGTCTTCAATCAGATGTGTTCTACAACCATCGAGATGTAGGTTAGTGGCATACACGTTTCGAAGCATTACCTTATACCACTGTATCTTTCCATCAGTTCTGCTGGAGATGAACTCTTTCAGGTCAGGGCACACAAGTAACCCGGTGGAGGAGAGAGCTGAGATTTGCAAGTAGGAGACGAGAGGGAAAGAGGCTTCGGTATTCTTAAAGACCTTGAGTTCCAGAGACATTTGTTCACAGTGGGACGCGTTTCTAATTTGTTAAGAAAAAAGAAAGCGGCAATGAGTGGAAAGATAGAAATACAAAACCAAATGAAAGTAAGAACATATTCCCACCCCCATCATGCCCAGCCTGCACTGCCTTGTTGGGTATGGTTCACCTCCTGTTCCTTTTAACTTCTCGAGATACCAAAGTATCACATCTGACTGCTCCCTACGAGCTGTGTGCCTGTGCTTCTCATGAAGAAACCCTGCACCACTGCTGAAGCGTCATTGCCATGCCCAGGGCACTGAGCTTCCCCCCCAAGAATGCTTCACCAACTGATCTCTAGTTTCAGACAACAGCTGAGAGCTTTGTATTTGGACTCAAAAAAAAAAAAATCGAACCAAACTACATAGGAGGGGGTTGGAGGAAACAACTGATTTGGAAAGATGTTTCGGTTGTTTGTCAAAACACCCATGATTCTAGGACTAAGATGTTATCAAGCGTTCAAGGAAGACTTGAACATACCAAATGTTGTCCTTAGAACTGAGACTAGGCCAGAGCAGTGTGTGTGTGTGTGTGTGTGTGTGTGTGTGTGTGTGTGTGTGTGTGTATGTGTGTGTATGTGTGTGTGTATGTGTGTATGTGTGTGTGTATGTGTGTGTATGTGTGTGTATGTGTGTGTGTATGTGTGTATGTGTGTGTGTATGTGTGTGTATGTGTGTGTGTGTATGTGTGTGTATGTGTGTGTATGTGTGTACGTGTGTGTGTATGTGTGTATGTGTGTGTATGTGTGTGTATGTGTGTGTGTATGTGTGTGTGTGTATGTGTGTGTGTGTGTGTGTGTGTTGCTGGGAATGTGAGGGAAAATGGATGAAGGAATAGAAGATATTAATAAAACCAAATGTCTAAAATAGAAAACCAAGGAGCTGACAGGTAGACCCTGTGCTCAGCCTGGATGAGGCTCTGCATTTAACTGAGGCATCCAAAAGATAAAAAATGAAAATGAAACAAAATAATATAGAAAAATATATATTTTATCAGCTAAGACCCTCAGATGGGTAGCTGCCTAAGATAAATAACATACCATGTGAGATCATGAGAATCAATTGCAAATATGATGTAAAAGTTACTTCTAAAAAAAGCCTAATAATATATACATCCAAAGATGTGGACCTCATGAGCTGCCTGGCAGGGTACACCCCCTGATGTATTAATGGCATGGCTCTAATGGAATGTCTTAGGGTTTTCCTGCTGTGAACAGACACCATGACCAAGGCAAGTCTTATAAGGACAACATTTAATTGGGGCTGGCTTAAGGGTTCAGAGGTTCAGTCCAGTATCATCAAGGCGGGAGCATGGCAGCATCCAGGCAGGCATGGTGCAGGAGGAGCTGAGTTCTACATCTTCATCTGAAGGCTGCTAGTGGAAGATTTGACTTCCAGGCAGCAAGGGTGAGGGTCTTAATCCCACGCCCCCAGTGACACACCCCCTCCAACAAGGTCACACCTACTCTAACAAGGCCACACCTTCTAATAGTGCCACTCCCCGTGCCAAGCATATACAAACCATCATATGGAGGTAACCAACTGTTCTCTGGGTGGGTCAGAGGCTTCCTCCATAGGAAGAAACCCATGCTTGATTCTGTAAACCTGTTCTCCAAGGCTAGAGAGGTCACAGGTCCTAAGCCAAACCTTCTTGCTATTGTTCTGTTAAAGGGACATGGTGTCCAACTGCCTTCTAAATTAAATATTTGTCTTTATACTCATCAATGAAAACTCCTCTCAGCCTTCACCGGAGAAGCCTCTGTTTTCAGTGGATGGCAATAGAGAGACTCAATGGCAGTAAAAACATAAAGAATAAATGACTCTGGACTGCTTGGCCCCACGTGGGACATTCATATCAACCCACTCAGAGACTCGGGGAGCATTACAAAGGAGGAGGCAGAGAGAATGTAAGACCCAGCGGTTGGGGGAAATGCTGTGAAATAGCATCTTCTGGACACGGCATGGTTGCTGTATTCATGAATTCAGAGCAGCTCTGGTTACCTATATGGGTGATTACATAATGCACAGGGAGGATCATCTGAGGCTCACTCCTCACTGAGGTGAGCCACTCACTCTACGCAGTTACTGGGTACCAGGGCAGGAGGCTGCCATCTTCTCCAGCTGTGTGGTCCCTAAGTTCCCACACGCTAGTAAATAACAACCCACTCCTGCAAGCAACCGTGATTAAACACGATGTGTCCTGTACACGAAAAGACACCAGAGTTGGAAGAGGATTTGAGGGAAGAGAGGGGTTTCAATGGAAAAAGAAGACAGTGATGGGAAATGAAAATAACCAAAATCCGGTAAACGAGTGTATGAAATGATCAAATAAACGAATGATCCCATTACAGAGATACAAGTGAGAAATCCGAAGAGTTCTTTCAGTAGCTACTCACAGCGAACTGATCTCCTGTCTA
The DNA here is from genome assembly GCF_021556685.1 of Rattus norvegicus. NCBI lineage: Eukaryota > Metazoa > Chordata > Mammalia > Rodentia > Muridae > Rattus > Rattus norvegicus. The sequence continues at coordinate 57,584,389 of NC_141542.1, read as the reverse complement.
GCAATAGACATACAAGGTGCTGCTGATTCTGCTAGTGTTTTCAACTAAAGTAAATTAAGTACAGAAGGAAGTAACCTAAGTCTCTGTAGCTAGTAAGAGACAAATATCAAAGGCTCTTAGAAATCTCATAAACTCGGAGAAGTTTCTAGAAACCAGGCCTGCCAGACATACCGAGAACCCCAAGCTTGTTCACATTATTGATCTGGTAATTCCCCTGGGACAAAACATTGAGACCCGGGGACTGTTTGTTCTGGCAGCATTATCTTGACTACTCTGAGTGACAGAAAGGCCATGTGACTTCCCAACAGCAAGAGCAAGAACAGGGTAGGGCAGTCTCGTGTCCTGGAACTGTGACTGCCAAAGTATGCCTTAGCAGTTGCTGCAGATTCCCACCCTAGTTGAAGCCTAGCATTACACAGTTGAAAAAGAAGGCAAACATTCCCCCAGGAAAGGACACTTGAACACCCTGAGGTTTTCAGTATCCCCCTCAATCTCAGAGCTCCCTCTTTTCCCCAACAAGAACAAGGGCATCAGTTTTAATTCTTAATCTAGCAGAAAAACTGACTCCATGGCCAGTGTGCCTCTACTCACCGCTCCCTAACATCATCATTCCTCCTGGAAGAGCCCTGTAGGGTCTCCGTGCTCATATGGGTCATAGACCATGACTCTCTCACACAAAGACGTCCCCATGCTGTGGTTAGTCCACCTCACCCTCCCAACGAACTTCTCATCAGGAAAGAAAACTGAAACTTGAGTATCAGGAGGCACAGGGGAGAGGCTAAGATTTTCATTTTGTCATTCCAATTCCAAGATGGAGGTCTCATCTCGGTGGTTGTTTGCTTGTTTGACCTTCTACAGTACTTCTAAGTTTCCCTGGTAGTTTTCCAACTTTCAGAGAAAGTTGGAAAAGCTGGGAGGAGAGCAACTTCATACCTGCCGCAAGTCAGATGTTCCTGTTTCCCTGATACAGGAAAGATCACTTGCTTCCTTCCCCAGCAAGAACAGCATCTTTTAACCATTGAGCCATCTTTCCAGTGCATACACACTTCTTTTCTTTCTTTCTTTTAAAGATTGATTTATTGACTACTCTGAGTGATAGAAAGGTCATGTGACTTCCCAATAGTAAGAGCACAAGCAGGACAGGTCAATCTTGTGTCCTGGAACGTGTGAGTACACTGCAGCTGTCTTCAGACACACCAGAAGAGGGCATCGGATCCCATGACAGATGGTTGTGAGCCACCATGTGGTTGGCTGGGATTTGAACTCAGGACCTCTGGAAGAGCAGTCAGTGCTCTTAACCACTGAGCCATCTCCAACCCTGTATGCACGTTTCTCATACCTACCTAGGACTGGAGCTGATAGTGTCTGAACTTCCTCCATTCCTGCTAAGAATATCACCCTGCCTGGCTCTTCTAAGTGACCATATCCTGGGCAATTTCCCCATAAACGAGTTAATGAAATCTATCTGGACTCTAAAGCCAGCAATGGGTGGATCGAGCAGTGGTCTGGGGCAGGGCAGCCATCTGGAGGGGGATGGCTGTTCTCCAGGCAGGCCAAGGGTGTGTCCTAACCCTTTTAGAAGAACCACACGAGAAACTAAGATCATAAGAATTTAAGATCTTCAATATGAAGCCAACAACTTTACCCTTCCAGGAGCAGCAGGACATGTCCACACTGAAGAGAGAACAATCTTTTCAACAAACAGTGTTGAGAAAGCAAGAAGGTCCAGGCCAAAACAGACCTCCCTGGCTTCAGACCGTATGCAAAATCTAGCTCAAAGTATGTCAGCCCTGAAACATAGGAGTTAGATGCTTAAGTTCATAGGAAGAAAATGAAGGGGAAAGCTTCATTACTTTGAAATAATCTGATTCCCTCAACCTAGAAGAAAACAAGCACTAGAAGAAAAGAAAGACATAATATAGAATTCACTAAAATGTAAATGTGTTCATGCAGAGGACACTGCTGACAGAGTATCTAGGCAAGCCACGGAGAAAGATAAAGTATCTGCAAGTCATACAGCTAACTAGAAGACATCCCAAAATCCTGCAGTAAGCAACACAGTTCTCCAAACCAGCAAGGTCTGGAGAAGCCATTTCTCCAAGAAGTAGACACAAGGGACTAAGAAAGACATGGAAATTTGAGACACCAGAAATGACAACCAAGACACGGGGCACCACGTCACACACTTTAGAATGGCACTGTAATAATTAAATAAGCAACCAGCATTGACCAATCTGGAGAGCAGCAGAACCCTTGTGGGGACGGAAGTCAATGCCGCTGCAGTGGAAAATGGAATGGCAGTTCACAAGTAAAAGGAAATCGGGCATAAATTGACAGTGATCCAGAAACACGAGCAGAAGCTTATGTGTTACTCATAATGGCATTCCTGAAAATGGCCACAAAGCAGGACAAGCTTGCAGATCGCAGAAGGACAAATGGACAAACAGGAATGTGGGATGTTTGCACCATAAGATAGCAACAGTCAGCCTTGTAAAGGGAAGGGAGTTCCAACGTGGGCTGTAACACTTGCATGAATCACCTACAAGAAGCAAATTCACAGAGACAGAAGGTAGAACACTGGTTGCCAGGGGCGGCAGCGGGGAACGATGGACAGCTGTAGTTTAATGAGGACCAAGCTTTGGTTCCTGAAGAAGAGGAAGTTCTGAAGGTAGAAGGTCGTGGTGCCAGCGCCACCATGTGGAAGTGCTTAGCTTGCTTGAGCAGTTCACTTAAAAACGGTCAACACGGTAGGATCTATGTTATATGTATGTTACAACAATTTGTTTTTAAAAGCAGTAGAACATAGAATAGGAAGTTGCATGGGGCAGCATGAATACCAGGACTAAACATAACATAGAAAGGAAAGAGGCTATGTCAGCTTGCAGCTTACAGTCCTTCATGACGCCATGACGTCAGCTTACAGGTTTGTTTTACATGGCTTGTTCACAACCCAGGACCTCCTGACCAGGGATGACATCACCCACAGCGGGTGTGGTGGTTTAAATAAGAATGGCCCCCAGAGGCTCACATATTTGATGCTTGGTACAACTTTGAAAAAGATTAGGAGGTGTGGCCTTGTTGGAGTAGGTGTGGCCTTGTTGGAGTGGGTGTGGTCTTGTTGGGTCAGGTGTCACTGGCGGGAAGATTTGGGGGTCTCAAAAGCCTAAGCCAGGTTCAGTGTCTCTGTCTTCCTGTTACCTGTGGATCCCAATGTAGAACTCTCAGCTAATTATCCAGCACCACGTCTGCCTGCATGCCCTGCCCACCATGGTGATAATGGACTAAACCTCTGACTCTGTAAGTAAGCCCCAACCAAATGCTTCCTTTCATAAGAAGTGACATGGTCATGGTGTCTCTCCCACAACAATAAAACAGTAAGACACTGGGCTAGACCCTTCTACATAGATCTACATAAATCATTAACCAGAAAAATGTTTCATGCATTTGCCTATAAGTCAGTCTAATGGAGACAATTACTCAATTGAGATTCCTTCTTCCAAGGTGAAATTAGCTTATGTCAAGTTGACAGAAATATATATATATATATATATATATAGTGTATGTATATACATATATGTGTATGTAAATATCCATACACATATATATATATATACATACATACACACACACACACACACACACACACACATATATTTCTAACCAGCACAGGAGTTTTGCAGGTACACAAAGGAGGAGAACATAGTGTGAGCGGCCATTCACGTATTTTTTTTTTTTTGGTTCTTTTTTTCGGAGCTGGGGACCGAACCCAGGGCCTTGCGCTTCCTAGGCAAGCGCTCTACCACTGAGCTAAATCCCCAACCCCCATTCATGTACTTTGAAAGTACAATTGTCACTGAAAACCTTAGAGTCCATTCTGCCTGCAGCCACATTGTCCCGGTCCTAGAGGGTCTTACCTGAATGTGCAGATGTAGGTACCAGAGTCCTGCTGAACTGCTGGCAGAACCCAGAGCGTATCATCCTTCACCCACATCCTTGGCTCATCTCCTGGGATCAGCTGAGAAGAGTCCGATTTACTCCATGTCAGAAGGCTGCGGGAACTGCTGGAGGTGTCTGAATGAGGTACCAGGGGGCACCTCAGGACCACGGGCTCACCTTCCAGCCTCAATTCCGATTTGAAATCTCTGCCACGAAACCAGCAATCGTCTCCAAGAACTACAAGTCAGAGATAGTAGGCATTAGATCCCAGACCTGCTCACATCACAAAACAAGTCCCCAAAATGAGGTTGGTCCCAACCCATGGGTACACAGCACATCTAAGCAAGCTTCTGCATGGTCCCAGCAAAGTGACCTGTACCCAAGTTCCCATGGGCAGTACCCTCTGTTCCTATGATTTTAAACTTCCCGAATGATAACCTGGGACCATCAATTTCTATTTCTATCCTGTGGAGGCAGATAAATCAGGTTCACATTTTAATTTTAAAAAATGGGGACTGGAAATTCTTTAGCATATATATCAGAAGGCTCACAAGCATCTGTAACTTTAGCTACAAGTGACCTAACACTCTCTTCTGATCTTCCAAGACACCTGCCTGCGTTGCGCTCTCTCTCTCTCTCTCTCTCTCTCTCTCTCTCTCTCTCTCTCTCTCTTTCTCTCTCTCTCTCTCTCTCTCTCCCCATCACCACCACCACTATACCATACACACACACACACACACACACACACACACACATAAAGGCAAGGTTTTAAATCTTTTCTTAAAGATTTAAATAAAGGCTCACTTTTCATTTGTTGATATTAAAAGTTGAACTATGGTCTGGAGAGGTGGCTCAGTGGTTAAGAGCACTAACTACTCTTCCAGAGGTCCTGAGTTCAACTACCAGCAACCACATGCTGGCTCACAACCATCTGTAATGAGATCTGATGCCCTCTTCTGGTGTGTCTGAAGACAGCTACAGTATACTTATACATAATAAATAAATAAATCTTTTTTTTTAAAGTTGAACTATGTAAACAGAGGTAAAAGGGATTGGTTGTAACAGACTGTATGTTTCAAGTCAAAGGCATGATAGCTAAAAAAAACTCCATTTTATATTAAGCATCGTTTTATTACCTACTAAACATTTGTCTCTGACTCCAGTTGCTGGAAGATAAGTTTCTAGTAACTGTGACTCCCATCCAGAAATATACAGCTGTGACCATCTACTTAGGATATGTCTGACTACTTTGGGGGAGGGGGGCTTCTGTAACCTTCTTATGCAGACATTCAAGGACTATTTTGATGTTGCCTTGACAACGTAACCTTGGCAGAGCACAAGGCTCTTGACTTGCTTGTGCTGACAAGCTTGTGACCTCCACCTTTAAAATTTTATATCCAACCATGGCTGGTGGGCTGGAAAAGTTATGCAGCCACTTTGGAAGTCAATCTGGAAGTTTCTCAGAAAACTGGGACTCATTCTACCTCAAGACCCAACTATACAACTCCTGGGCATATGCCCAAAAGATGCTCCATCATACCACAACTATGCTCAACTATGTTTATAGCAGATTTATTCATAATAGCAGAAACTGGAAACAGCCTACGTGTCCCCACAACCGAAGAATGGATAAAGAAAATGTGGCAAATGTACACAACGGGATATTGCTCAGCTATTTAAAAATGATGACGTCATAAAATCTGCAGGCAAATGGATGGAACCAGAAAATGTCATCCTGAGTGAGGTAACCCAGATCCAGACAAACATGGTGTGTACTAACTTTTAAGTGGATATTAGGCATGAGGTACAAGAGAACCATACTATGCTTCACAAACTCAAAGACGCTAAATAACAAAGGGGCAGGGGGACCCTTGAATCTCACTGAGAAGGAGAGATAGAATAGACATAGGGGTATGAATAGAGGGAGGAAACCGGATGAGTGAGGGGGAGTGGGGGAGGAGAGCTGGAGGGAGGATGGAAGGGTACGGGGGCATATGTGGGACGACCCAGAAGTCTAGAACAATGGAAACTTCCAGGAATCTATGAGGTGACCCTAGTTAAGACTCCTGACAATGAAGGACATAGAACCCAAAAAGGTCATCCATCTCCAGCAAACAGAAAATGGCTCCAAATGGAGGGACTGGGACACCATCCCAACCACAAAACCTTACACCTACAACTTCTCCTACCAACAAGACACGCAGGGATGAAGTTGGAGCAGAAATGGAGGAACGGCCAACCCATGGCTGTCCCAGCTTGAGACCCAGCCCATGAGAGAGAGCCCACCCCTGATACTATTCACGGTATTCTGCTATACGTCCAGAAAGGCAGCTAGCGTAACTGTCATCTGAGAGGCTTCACCCAGCAACTGATGGAAGCAGATGGAGAGAGCCACAGCCAAACGTTAGGCAGAGCTTGGGAATCTATGGAAGGCGGGTAGGAAGGATTGAAGGAGCCATAGAGGTGAAGGACACTACGAGAAAAGCTACAGAATCAACTGACTTGGGCCTGTAGGCGCACACAGGGACCTAAATAACTCCAACCAGAGAGAGCATGCATGGGATGGACCCAGGCCCTCTGCAGGCGTGTAACACGTGTGCAGCTCTGTCCCTAACAGCAGGAGCTATATGAGCTCTGCTGCCTTCCTGTGGATCCCTTCCCCTTAGTTGGGCTGCCTTGTCTAGCCTCAGCAGGAGAAGATGCTCCCAGTCCTGCTGCAACTTGATATGCCAAGGTGGGTTGACATCCGTGAGAAGCCTCCCTTTTCTAAGGAGAAAGAGAAAGAAGGGCAGGGGTGAGGTGGGAGGGAGGAGAGGAGGGAGGGTAAACTAAGCTGCCATCCGGATGTAAAGTAAATAAATTAACTAATTTAAAAAAAAAATCCTTCCCACACCCCACCTGGAGCAGTGGTCTCTAGTCTGGCTCAAAGATTGCTGTCCTGCTAACAGATTACAATCTGTATTAAAGCTGCAGTCTTCCCCGGGCATCTCAAATTCCTAAGTAAAGGCATCTTTGAATAAGGGCAAACTTCATTAATCTCCAATCTCTTCCTAGCAGGAAAGACACACACCCAGGCTTCAGCATACAGACAGGGAGTATCTGTCATCGATTGCCAAGCCATGAATATTTGTACTTTGCTGCTTGTTAACCGAGCAAACTGTCCCCCCACTGCCCCGCCACCCACCCACCCACCCCCCAAGCCCTTTCCCAGCTGAAGAGGTCGTTTCTCACCTGGGTGCTTCTCTGATGTAACGGGAGACTCAGAAACCCTTCCTGTGTGCACCACTGCTGGAGTGGTGAAAGCTGAAACCCCAGTTACTAACACAAGCAAGATGAACATCGTCCACACCAACTTCCAGAGTGCACAGGACCCTCGGAGCCTACGGGAGGAGAAAGAGGGAGGGGTCAGTAGGATCGTGAACTTCCGTGGGAAGGTTGTTCTGAGGTTGGAGGTGGGGTGGGGAATAGAACAGGATCTTGAAACTGCACCTGAGAATGAGAATGTTTGCTGCATATATTTTCAAATAAGGAAATTCAAACCATTTGTATTTGTCTCCCTGTGGCTGGATTTATGACTTGACTAACATTAAAATCCCCTAGCACCTCCCACAGAACCTGCCTGGAATGGAGGTTTCAGGTCCCAGGTGTCTGCCTCTCCAGAAATGAATCTGAGCGGTCCCCTGCCCCTCTGCCTGGGCTGCCTGTCGTTTGCACTCTTTGCTCCTCCAGGCCTGTGCCACACATCACTCTCTGAGTGTGCTGGCTGCTTACCCCCAACATAAGCCTGCACCATTTTTTGACCTCCAGGGCCCTCCCCCACATTCTCCTCACTGACTTCTGTGGTCCTCTGCAGCACTCTTCACTGAACATGCATAAGCTCTCCGCAGAAGACAAGGACTCTCTTCATCTCTTCCCCATCCTACTCAGTTACTGAGTTTGTGAACAACCAACAAACTATCAGAAGCCAAAAGATCCTCTGGTTTCTCTCATCGGGGAGCTTTGCCTGGTTCCACATGGGCAGACTCAGCAGATCATAGATGAAACCAGCATAAAAGGAAGTCTTCTCACCAGGACCCATCAACTCTCACTGTTAGCTATCTGCCTGCCAGAGGTGAGACCGTAACTCACAGGAAGCTACTGCACCTTCTGGCCTCCGGTTCTTCTGTTCAGTTCAAGGTAGAAACAAAACAAGCAATGCCTTCTGAGTGAGGCTTTGGTGGGGGTTGTGTTCTGGCAAAAGGGTGCAGGACACAGGCTTAGGTCCCCCAGGCCACTCTGAAGGGGCGAGGAGGGAGCCTACACAGAGATGCTCACTTTGGACAGCCCGGACTGCTCAGAACTGAAGTTCCCTCAGAGGGAAACTGCTCAAAGAACATAATTCTGCAAAACCTGCTTCTCATTAGGCAGAGAGACCAGGATTGGGAAATCAGCATTTTCTGTCTCTGCCCCATCTCACCCGTCCTACCCTCCACCCTCAAGATGATTGATTACCTCCTTAGGTCTTAATGGGTCACGATCATCTGTTTCTGGCCCCTAAGACTAGAGGCATAGAAATCACTCCTTGACTGTTCTAGTGCCCTGTGTGGCCCGGCTCTTCTCCTCGGGGCATGGGTTTCTATGACCCTGTGGTTCACCATGGCAGGGAGGGGGGCTGTGGGGGGAGCACAGCACTGTCCTCTGAATCTTAACAAATAGTACTTATTAATGTTTGTGGTCAGAAATAAATAAATAATTTTTAAAATGTTTAAAAATGGAGGGGCTGGGGATTTAGCTCAGTGGTAGAGCGCTTACCTAGGAAGCGCAAGGCCCTGGGTTCGGTCCCCAGCTCCGAAAAAAAGAATCAAAAAAAAAATGGAGACGTTCCCTGACCCTGAGGAAGCAAGGTAGCACTAGTTTCCTGTAGGTCCTGATCACAGGACTTTCCTGGCTCTTCAGAGACCCACCTGCTCTCTCTAAAGAGAAATAGAAGCAAGTGTTAACTGGAAAGAAAATGGTCATCCTCTCTCTAGGCTGCCCACATGTAGCTACAATTGCCCAGCTGATACGGGAATGGGAGCCAAGCAACTGACTCCAGAATAGAAAAGGAAACGCTGTATCTAATAAAACTGTTACTCTGTGTGCAGGCCAAGGCTTCCCTAAGGTCCAGACTCTGCTGATGTGATAGTGACTTTGTGGGGGAAGTGGTAGAGCCTGCAGGATACTCAGGCCTCTTCAGTCCCCATGGTAACTTTCTCCTTTAGGGGACCAGATCCAAGATTGGGCTTAGTGTGGGATGCCACTCAGTTTGCCTTCTCTGAGGTGACCAGAGAAAACAGTCTCCCTCCCAGGGACCTTTCTGTTGTGGTACACATACTGGTTCTGAACTATGTTGCTGCTCCTATTGGAAACTGGCTGTAGATCTTCAGGGGCCTTGTGGGGTTACTCTGGGGCATCAACCAAATCAGGGCGGCCAGAGCTTCATGGGCTTTTCTAGACTTCTTTTCCTCAAGCATCTTCTACCTACTCTAGTTATAAACCTTAATGGAAGGACCCCAATGGAGGAGTTAGGAGAAGGACTGAAGGAGCAACCCCATAGGAAGAACAACAATATCAACCAACCAGACACCCCAGAGCTCCCAGGGACTAAACCACCAACCAAAGAGTACACGTGGAGGGATCCATGGTCTCAGCCGCATATGTAGCAGAGGATGGCATTGTCTGGCATCAATAGGAGGTGAAGCTCTTGGTTCTATGAAGGCTCATTTCCCCCGTGTAGGGTAATGCCAGGGTGCTGAGGAGGGCGTGGGTGGGTGGGAGGGAGAGTATCCTCATAGAAACAGGGGTAAGGGGTGGAAGAGGGGAGAATTGGAAAGGGGATAACATTTGAAATGTAAATACATAAAATATCCAATAAAAAATATGTTTTAAAAATTAAAAAATAAACCTTAAAGGCTTCTATCAGAGTTGACAAAGGGTCAGAGTCTGCCTCAAGCTGTGCACCCTCCTGTAGGAATCTGGGGTAGCCTGGGTCATGAGAAGCCATTGGAGCTCTGCTTTGCCCTGAGCTTGGAACAGCATTACTATGTTTTCAGAAGTGTCGCGATAAAGGTTCAGGAAGGTCTAACTTCATGTCATGAACAGGCTGGACCTTTTAGGCCTTCATTCTTTCTCACACACAGATCATGTAGTGTCTGCTTTCTCCCTAGCTCTAAGACAGAGTTCCCCAGGTCTTGGTGAGGACTCGCATAGGAAACTACATCTTCCCTGGGTCCCTGAACATTAATTATGTGGCTATGTGTTGGTTGCTGGCCTACAGTGCTGTGATAACACATCTCCAAGGCAAGACGAAAGTCAGACCTCAGGAACTCACCCCTGAATCTTTCAGAGTGCTCTGAGAAGTTAACAAACCTGTCCTTGTATTGGACTGTATCCATTGCTAAGAGGGAACCTGTTCCCGGTCTGCCTCTCTGCCTCAATTTGTCATTTCCCAAAATTAAAATTGATTCCCTTGACTTGAGTAGAGTGTCAGCTGGCTTCCTGACCTCAGTCTCATTAAAGATGGGATGAATGGGGGTAAGTGGCCAACGAAAAGAAAATACCTCAACTCCTGAAACCTGGGATGGAAAAACCCTGAGGAGAATTCAGTAAATTAATCTCACTTGGTCAGTGCGATTGCATATTGCATTTAGATGCAGGGCCAAGCATCTTTACTAAGATGATGTCGGTAAAGTGCATGGAAACGGTTTGCAGGGATGATAAGCTTTTGCCCTTTACCCTGGTATCTTCAGACTCGCTTAGCACACATCAAGTTAGGAGACTGTTAAGCCCCAGATTCTAATTCACTTGTATCTTCTTAGGAAGTCCCCACTTGGCTTCAACCAATGTTTCTGGCATTGCTGCGTACCAAGAGGATCACTTGGAAGCTTTCAAAAAGTACCCAACACCCTGTGAAATTGTACCTGAAAGCTGATCCCCAAAACAGTAACCATGATCTCCCCCAGTTGATACCAACCAGCAGTCAACATTTGAATACCCACTCAGAGATATGCTTAAAGACATGTGAATTAAATTCCCATCTGGATAGTTTTGCTTTTTCTAAATTCCAAAAGAAAGCAGGGGATGGGGTTGAAAAAAATACACATATCTGCTGCATCCCCAAATACAGCCTTCGAAACAGGAGGCAGAGAAGTCTCAAGGGGGTCAAGACCCTAGTGAGGTTCCAAATAGAAGGGAGCCAGCTCGTTGGAGTTTGGGGTTGTAGGCCTTGGGGGCTCTTGGAGACTGGTGCCCATAGAGACCCACGACAGGAGTTTCTCACAATAAATAGACTTGTGATACCATTTCATAGAGGTACTTAGAGTTTTTCTTCTCATGTTTCCTTCTTTTCACAGAATGATGCTATATCTGAAAGACCCATTTGCTAAAACTGCTTGTTAAAATCAGAAAACACGGTTGGAAAACTTGGCCTTGTTTTTTTCTCAATGTCTCTGCTATACATACACAGACCTCGTTCTTGTCCTCATTCTTTAAGTCAGACATTATAGCAACAACCCATCTAGCATTTCCTTTGTGTTTGGTATTATAAGTGACCCAGATATGATTCAAAGTATATAGGAGGCTTATTCAGCTCCTGAACACTTAGGGGCTTGAGCATCCTAGGTCGCCAATATCTAGAAGATCCTTAAGTCAATGACCCTTAGACACCAAGAGACAACAATGAGGAGAGTGACCCTTATTTTACATACAATTCTGACATGCACTTAGAGATTCTACACACTCCTAACTTCCTGGCCTAGAGCATTCTGGGAGGCAGGGTATGAATATCTTGAGAGAATGAGTATACAAAAAGTGAATATCATATAGAAGTTCGTGACGCATTCCTCCCCTAAGACAGGTCCATCAGTTGTTCTTTGAAATCTCCCCATGGCCCTTCTCACAACATATACCACACAACTATTGGCTAGACCAGCTAACCGTTGTCACAGCAAGGCAGCCCAGCAGATCATCCCAATGCTGATGTCATAAACTGATTGTTCGCTCTTGATCGAAAGTCTTGATGCCACATAGAGGCTGACTAGCCAAGACCAGGCAGGGCTGACTGAGGACAGCTCCAAGATACAGGAGGGATCCAAGTCAGCTCCATGTTTCTCTCCGTTTCCTTACAGCAGGAATACCCATTCTCAGGGATGGCCAGGCAACACAGGCAGAAGCAAGCTATACTATGCTATGCCCTTTCTTACCTGCCCACATTCCTCTGGCCTCAGCAAGTCATAGGGCCAAGGAAAGCCCAACCCCAGCCGGGCTACTACAGAAACATTCCTGCTCTCTTCTGCGCTTGCTCTTTGCCTGCTTCTCCATGGGTAACAAGTTTCAGGTCACAATCTGCACCATGTTTATAGGCCTCTTGACTGCATGGTGTCCAATCATAGAAAGTACCAGGGAACATTCATGACTGAAATTCTACCTGAGCTATAACCTTAACCACTGCTGTGCCTCCCTTCCCTTGTGAACAGCTTGAAGGCACTGGGAATATGTGAGTAATCCTCCCTCATAAGTAGGGAATCTCAGAGTTCAAGGACTCAGACCTGCAGCCTTGCTACCTAGCCACAGTGACCAGATGGTGGAGAGTTCTGCCTTAGGATGTATCCGACCTAGGACTTTCCCGAAAGCTCTTCTTACTTCCATGGGTCTCTCTCATTCACACTTTCTTGAAACACAAATATTCTCTATGTCTCACCTCTGACACTGCCCTCAGGTTTGGTAGCATGAAAGCCATACAAACATTAGGAGTTGCTTTGTCCTTTTAAGATGCTCAACCATACCTGCCAAGACTGAACCCCCAGTGAATGTGATTGTTGGGGAGAGGGCGGTAATGGGAAGAGGATGGGGAGGGGAACACCCATACAGACGTGGGTTATGGGGATGTTGGCCCGGAAACTGGGAAAGGGAATAACAATCGAAATGTAAATAAGAAATACTCAAGTTAATAAAGATTAAAAAAAAAAAAGATGCTCAACCATACATGTTGAACTATACTAGCTATACTAGCCCTAGCCAGACTTACTGATTCTCTAGTTGGTGTGTGAAAGAACTAAAAATGACGCCATGTCTATTTGATGCATTTGGACTAGAAAATAAAGCCAAATCTACAAGCGTATGGGCTAATGTCATAGCCACAGTGACTGTGACAAATACAGAACATACATTCCTTCATTTATATTTAGGTGAATATTATACCGTTTTATACAAGATATATGAGAAAAAATCAGAGTCTAAGGGGTTTGGCCCTGATGGTATATCTACAAAGAACTGGGGTTTAAACCCAAGACTACTGACTTCAAAGCCCCCTGTTCTTCAGAACTATACTTTCTATGGCAGAGACTCCTTTTTCCCTCCCCCAAAACCCATCTACCCTGTTTTGCCCAATAATATCCATGGCATCAACAGCCAACCCTCACACATACCATACTTCCCATCATCCTCTATGATGAGGAATATCTATGTGAGAAATTTTGGGCAGATAGAATGTCATTGAAGTGAGTAAGTGACCTGTGGAAGTCACTTAAGGTATTATTTATGAACCTCACAGCCCCACTTGCTAGGTATATGTCCAAAGGAAATGAAATCAGTGTGTCAAAGAGTCTCTCACGTTTATTCACAATAAACAAGATTTGGAGTCAATCCAATATCCAGACATGGATGAGTGAAAAATATGTTGCATATGTATAGATATGGAATACTGTTTTTTTATTATAAATTCTTCCACTTGTATCAACATAGGTAAAAGGGATATCATGCCAAGCAAAAGAAGCCAGATCTAGGCAATGACTGTTAAATCTCCCTTGGATGTGGAATCTGAAAATGTTGCTCATGTAGAAGTCATAGATAGAATAGAGGTGTTGATCACATAGATGTCACGGGTAGAATAGAAGTGTTGATCACATAGAAGTCATAAGGAGAATAGTAGTATTGATCACATAGAACTCATAGGTAGAATAGAGGTCTCCAGAGATGGGGGCGGGAACAGAAAAGATGTTGTCAACTGGTACAACATTAGAAGTAAACAGGAAGAATAAGTATTCTAATTGTACAAGATGATGGGTGACTACAGTCAACGAAGATGTACTATGTACTCCAAAGAAACTAGATTCTCAAGTGAGATCTATTACAAGTGGTTAGCATGCAAACTGCATGTAATCATTCATTATATAACATCTACATACTACCTCATCACATTGTATCCATAAGCATGTACCATTATCAGTCAGAAAAAAAATCAACATCACCAACAAGGTCTCTACCAATAGTCCTTCCTTTGGTCCTTCACTGCCAGCTAGATTGTAGCCACCATCTTGGACCACAAGTTGAGAGGATTCATGGAAAGTGTTAGAACAATGAGAAGAGAGTTGACTACTGGGCCACCTTATTTTATTTGCTTCTATAATATGGAGCCAAACTTGATATGTGGCCTGTCTGGAGTTTGTTACATACATACATACATACATACATACATACATACATACATACATGCCAGAGGAAGGAGCCCTAAAACGTACCACCAGGGGCACTGTTCCTATAGCCCTCCTTCTGACACCAACCTGTTCCAGATCAGAAGTTTTCTGATGGTTGATTCTGAAAATTTAATTTTTCACTCAGGAGATGCCTTGCAGCCTCTGCTGGGATGAACTCAGTGCCCACCCCAAGGCCCATACTATTCCTGAGTCAAGCTTTCCTTGGGTTTATATAGAAGTCTATAAACATGAATAAAATGGTTCTGACACCAAAATGTCAGGCTGTATTTACTCGGGCGTGGTCTCTGGCTGATGTTCCATAAAACCATGATGCCATGGAGTCAGAGGAGTGTGGTTTTGAAGGGAAATATTCCAGGTTTGTGTGTTTGACCGTTTAGTCTTCAACTAGTGGCACTGTTTTTGGAAGGTTGTGGAACCTTCAAGGGATGGATCCTTGCTAGAGGAAGTAGGTCACAGGGGCAGGCCTTGAGGTTTTATGGCCCAGCCTCACTTCCTATTCACACTTCGATTCTTGACTGTAGATGCAATGTGACCAGCTTGCCTCTTACTCCTGCTCTCATGCCTTCTGTACCATGCTGGACTATGCCCCCTTAAACTGTAAGCCAAAAGTAATTGGCTTTAAATTGCCTCTTGGCGGGTGTTTTGTTCCAGCAGCAGGAAAAGTAACTAATAAGAATTCTCCTCCAGGATCATCCTTAGGCAAAAGAATTTGAGGTGGGCCATTCTCTCTGGCTTGTCCATCTGGCCAATCAAGAAGATCACCGTTTCCAGAAGAAAAGGAAATCCTCTAGTGCACTCTTCCTGGAGTTCTGCTAGCCCCTGTCCCTGACCCAGGCTACCCCTAGTCAAGGGGCTGTCTTGGCTTCTCTCTCTCTGGACTTCAGCAAAACAAGTGCTTCCAAGTGACTTTCCCTGGAAGAGGCTTCAGGCAAGCAAACCACAGGCACAGAAAAGTGACAGTTTTCCATAATCAAAACCTCATGGAAGGCTGGAACCAAAATGGTTGTAGTGTAGGAAACATCGAGTCCTTGGCAGGCCCAGAGAGGGGAAGAAATCATCTGCTCCAGCTCCAAGCCAAACATTCTCCCTGCCCTACTTTCTTTAAACACGTCTCCAAATCACAGGCGACTTGATTTCTCTCATGGAGTGGGAGTTGACCTTGCTACTGGGAGGAAATCTCAAGGCTAGAACATTCCAAGCACCTGAGTTATGATTTGGCCTCTATTTTTTTTCTAGAAAAATAATCATTTTTCACACCTTGCGGGGATGGGCTGAAAAGTGGGGAGGGGAATAAGAAAATGCTGAGCGTGTGTGGAGACGATGCTATAAAGTGAAAGGCTCAGATGACCCAGCCCCAAGCGGACAGGCACTCACCCAGCCTGGCAGACTGAGCAGCTGTGCCCTTGATCAGATGTTTGTGTCCTGACCTCTGCACATGGAGAATGCAGACAGCCTAAGAGCATGTATGTGATTACATCATCTCTCGCTCTGACTTTTATAAGCTACAAAAGGACTATAAACTGGAAAAAAAACAGTATGGGGCACTTCAGAATATATTCTACCTAGACTAATGTTATCTCCCTCTCTCTCCCTCTGTGCACACTATAAAATTCCATACATAGAAAGAAATATAGCAACTAAAAAAAAAAATCACAGGTATCGTCCAACCTCTAATATGTCAGAATGCATATAAGAACAAATATGTTTTAACAGATTGAGAAGAAATAAATAAATGCAAACTTATGGCTGAGGAATCCCTGGCTCTAGGGGATGAACTGTGGTCATTGCTTTGCTAAACGGACAGCATCAAACTGCCTTCTAAGTACTTAAGTATCCATCCACAGATTAGGCAGCTCTCAACCCTCATTGCAGAAGCTTCTTTGGGGTAGGCAGCAGTTACTATGGAGACGGCTTGTCAAAGTGCACTGTGGAGTGCTCACCCATCCCTAAATGGGACATCTACCTCAACCCCCTCCCCAAAAAGGCTCAGCGGGCATCTTGCAAAGAGAAAAGAAAAGATTGTAAGAGTCTGAGATCAGTGAAGCCTGGTGCTTAATTGTGTCTTCTGGACACGACCGGACCATTGCACTCGTGAACGCAATAGCATCTGTGGCTGCCTGCAAGATACCTGTGGAAGTTCAAGCCAGTCTACATGTCGGCATGCATGGCAGAGGGATCCTTGAAGCCCTGCCCCTGGCTGATGAGCCACTGACAGCTAGTGACTGCTATGAGACAGATGGTCAGCTTTCTTTTGAGATGCAGCCCCCGGGAGGTCTCTCTTGGCCCAGTGAGTGGCTCTACACCACACACACACACACACACACACACACACACACACACACACACACACACACACACACACACACGTACAGACGCCACTAATTAGTCTCAGTGGGTTATCAAAACAGAGCCTGAAATTGGCAGAGGGATATAGAGGTTGTTTGCGTGAAACCAGAGATGCATATCCGTGTGAAATTCTTTTTAAGAATCAATTGAAAATGATTAAATATCCTATACTTTACTGAATGGGTCAGGTCTGAATTAACCTGAGAGAGTGAGCTTAAGTTTGTAATGATCCTCGTTTTGATGTCTGGAGGTTTTTGGGCAGCTGTCCCACTTCTGAATCAGACAGAACCATCACAGAAAGAACAGAACAAGGTGACAGCATTGAGGTGACAGCGTTGACTATTAGTCACATTGACTAGCCATTGGCTCAAGCGCCTACCGATTAGTCATATTTGGTGTATCGGTGTAGTAAACAAAATCCTAAAACCCCACACATGCCTCGAGCACACCATCCAGAGCATTCTGGTCGGAGAACAGTCACACCAAGGAGGTCTCAGGCAGGAAAGCTCAGAATTTTAGTCAGCAAAGGGCAGTGAGGATCCTTGGTGCAAGCAGGGAGAAGTGTAGAAAGAGATGGCAGCAGCTTTTAGCAGTGAGGGCTCTGGCTGGAGACAGAGTCCTTGATGGGCTCTTGAAAAGTCATTGCGATTCTACAGTAAAGAGAGCAACTCGCTTTCATCCCCAGAATAAAGGGAATTCTGCCCTTCAAGAAGCACAAGGGTGCTGTTTGTGATTGCATAGTAATGTTGAAATGAAAGTGGGCCATTCCTTAACCAAACCCCCACCCCCACCCCACCCTGCCACATAGACACCCTCTGGAGAATGCCAGGCAATGCCCCCAATCCAGTTCCATTAAAGATGGGAAATTCCCATCTTGAGACAAGTCCATAGTGTGAAAACTTTTCTATCAGCCCAGAGCCCAAGTTCGCCCTCCTCTAAACAACATTCTTTGACCAGATTTTGCTATCTAGAGTCATTCTCAAGAAGCTCGTTCACACCGGTCAGTAGTCCTGGACCTCAGTGGGACTCTTCAGAAAAATACAGTGAGAAAAAGTACGTGGGACGGAAAGTGGGTGGCTCGTGCCCTTATCTGTATAAGGGACCCAACCGGGTAGAAATTTCAGAAGGACAGACATGTCACATGAAGAACTCACAGCCGTGCTAGAAAAGAGGAAGCATTCAACACATGCCTGGGCTCACTGGCGTTTTCTGAGAGGCGGTGGTTGCAGGGGTTAGTAACACGGCAAGGATAGGAAGCTGGAGGATCTGAGGGAAGCCTCAGAGTCCACCCTCTGAATCACGCCCCAGTTCCTGTTAGGTTCTACCTTACTGCCTGGAACTTTCTAGCATCACAGTCAAAAGCTGAGCTAACACCCATTATTACCATGCAAGAAATGTATCTAGTGTCGCCTAATGGAATCAGTAAGTTCGAAGGGATAAATCCAAATTATAGAGTGTGTTAATATACAAACATGAGCTCAAGATCACAGAGACAGATATATGCACATCTGTAAAGCTGGTCTCGAATTCTAAGCCTTTCTGGTACCTTCTTTCAGATTGACCCCTTAGTGATGGAGTCTTTAAATACAGATAATGGAGAGGGGAAACAGGCTCTGTCTTCATGGTGCGGTTTCCTAGGTAAGCCATCTTGGGCAACCCCCAAAGTCAGTTACACAATCTGAGTAGCAGTTTCTTCATCTCTTAAAATGCAAAGGCCGCTCTAATGAGACCTCGCTACCAAGTATGAATACCTGGGATTCAAAGTTGATCTGGATCTGGGCACACGTCTTTGTCTGGCTTCCAACGTTCATTCCCAAAGACTCAAATCAGTGGGTCATCATCAGATAACGTATACCATGTCAGCTCTTTTGCTTTAAGCCCTTTAACCAGCAAAGAACAGAACCAGCTCTCAGGACTGGGGGTTTCTCCTGAGCATCGGACTTCTGCCTTTGTTGGCCTGCTTCTAAGTGACTGGGTATTCTGTTGGCACTGGGGCTGAAGTCTGACTGCTAACACACATAGCACACCTTCCAACTCCTGTAACTTGAGTATAGGAAACAACACAAGCATCCAAATAACCAGTCACCCATTAAACTAATCCATCTAAAATATGACAGAGAGGACAAACAGGGACAGAAAGACTGTGAGAGCTAAAGGAGCCATAGGCTCTTAACACAGGTCACAGCACGAGCTTAACAGCCTTCCTCTGATACTCTCTCTCTCTCTCTCTCTCTCTCTCTCTCTCTCTCTCTCTCTCTCTCTCTCTCTCTTTGAGTGCGGCTCCTTTTGCAGAGTAGGTTAGACATTATAGATGGCCACAATCATGTCTTCCATCCCTTAGCCTTCTGTAGCGTTTCCCTCAGCCTTCTGTAGCGTTACCATCATCAGCCTGCTATCAAGAGGTGGAATCCAGCTCACCTCCCTTGAATATGGACGGCCTAGTAACTCAGGTGCAGCCAAAAGAATGCAGCAGAAGTACGTTCACCATGTGTGACTTCTGCAGCTACATCGGGGAGGTCTAAGCAGTTTCCACCTGGTTTCCTCACAGAAAATCAAGTCACCATGGAAGCAGCCTGATTGTCCCCAGGGAGGCTATAGGGAAGGGTCTTGGCGGAGCTGTCAGCAACCTCTCAGATGCCCTCAAGGGGACCACCCATGAGCGGTAAGCCATCTTAGACTCCACAAACATGTCCATTCATTAACTGATAACCATTGATAGAACTCAGATGAAATACACAATGGAGAGGAATTGTCTGGCTTTTCACAAGTGTATGGTCTAGGGGATATATGAGTTGTAACGACAAAGTGGTGGTTGTGACAAGCGACCACATTTTAGTGTAATTTTTCAAGGAGCAAAGGGTAAGTGCTCGTTCAAAAGCCAGTTCAAGGGGCTGCTAGAGGCAGAGTGGAGCACAGGTTGACTGTGTTTGAGATCCTGGAGGATGGAAGGAGGATTGATCAATGGTAAAAAATTAGATGGTTGATTATGGGAGAAAATGCATCCGGCAAACAGCAGGTGTCTGCCCAAAGGGACAGGAAAAGAAATAAGACGATTTGCACAGAACAAGGCAAAGAACCATCTAGGGTCTGGAAGAGCAAACACAAGCTTTGCCCTCCACATTAGTGTCCCAACAAGAACACTGGGATGCAAGGGCACAAAACAGCCTTGGGTGACAGAGAACACTCCGCTTCAAGCTCTTTTATGTACGATAGAGCAGGGGCTATGTTTCATGAAGGCATACTGTAATCGCCTTCCAGAGTGTCTTTACTGCTCGTCTTTCTTGCCCCAGGAGCATAATCACAACACACTGCTCAGAAAGGATAGAAGGATGTAGGTAAGACATGGAGAAAGCTCCTTCCCGGTAGGAAGACACAAGCAGAAGAGAAAGGTCCTTAGGAGTCTGAGAAAAATGGGAAAGAAAGGTACCAGATAGACCTAACCTGTTTTGAAACTCAAAAGAGAAACAGAAAAGAATTTTGATTCTTTTTAGGAAGCCAGAAGCAGAACTTTTGTTCATTACAAGTGGATCTGTGTAGGAACCCCACCTTGGTGCTCTTAGTGAATGGAAATGACAGAAAGGAAAGGCAGTAATGATGTGATATATCAGCAGAAGGGACGCTAGGTTTTTAGAAGACTGCTCACTGCTAGTCTCATTCAACAGAAAGTGTTTGGACCTTGCCCTGTACTTCCACTGGAGAAAGGGAAGCAAACCAAGAACTGGGCTGAGGCCACAAACAGGAAAGGGATTGACCCAGTTGGGGCTACAGTTGGAAGGAGTAGCCAGAGAAGGAACCCAGGCAGGTTCTACTTATCATGTCCCACTACTTTACCAAGGTCCCGAACTCCACTCTCTGGTGCTTCAGCTTTCTTGGTGCCCCCAGCCATCCCCACAGTTCAGTGACAGATGTGGCAGTATCCACTCAGATCGTTTGGGGGTGGGTCCCCCACTGGTTACTGATGATTTTTGACTGTCACCTAGACATTCTGAACCAGAGTGGAGAACAAAGTTTGGCAAATGCAGAGGACTGGAAGAGCCCATGAGGAGCACAAAGGACAAGTTGGCCAGAACATTGGCTGTCACATACCTTAGGCATTAGACTATGGTGTTTCCCAGCCATGGATCCCAGTAGTAGGGACTTTAGGACCAGGCGGATATACACACAACTCTGAGGAAGCCAATGAGTAACCCCCAAGTCAGCATATACACATCCAGAACATTCCCTACCATTCACTGGGAATGAGCCTAGAAGGCTAGAAGGGACAGAGGAGGAACTAGAATGTGCATCTACCCAAAGGAATCTGATGAGACCAAAAGAGCATCCTGGGGCATCTGAGACAGAGAGGAAGCATAATAGCAGGCTGAACTTGCTCCTCTGTGTACAGAAGACTTGGGAACCAAATGAGATTCTTCTTACAACCGTGAATAAGAACAAAAGGGGCAATGATCCACAGCAGTATAAAGTTTCTCTATATACTATACTGAAGTTTCTTTATTATACACACACACACACACACACACACACACACACACACACATTAGAAACTATATCAGGGCAGATAGGACTCTTCTTTTCATGCTTTGAAAGATTATATCCCACTCTCCAGAAATTAAATCCACCTAGAATGGCCTATCTTCTAAGAGTCACCAAGGACAACAGCTAAATGTTCTTTCTCTGAGGGTCACTGAGAACAGCAACTATCCTGAGTCCTACATGACAAATATCCATGAGAAACAATAAAGGTCAGCAGTGAGCACACAATCAACACACACACACACACACTCACATACACACACAGTCATAAACACACATACACATGCATACACACACTCACATACACACATACATATGCACATGCCAAACACATGCACACATATACACACTTAGAATCCAAGAACTTTTTATCTATACTGTGTGGGAAAATCCTTTGCCATAAGAAATTGTAATCTTTGACTGGAAGTTACCGCAGACTCAGTATGTTTTCCATGGTCTCCAAAACCCTTGGCTCTGCCCAAAGAGCAACATTCCTTTCTCACACTGAACCCTCTAGCTTCTCTCAGCTGTAAAACAAAATCACCACCATGTTCCTGAAGACGTCCCCACGAAGCTTGCAATCTGAAACCCTATGTCCAGAATTTCCCTCCCAGCCACTCCAGCTAACATAACTGCGCAAGGGGACATGATAGATACCGTGTACCCAGGTTCAGTTAGGTGGGGTCTAAACCCCAGCTGCCAATGCACACATCTCTTCCTGCTTTGACTGTTTTAGGAGATCTGAGTGGAAACACAAGTGCTTACGTTTCTAGTAAGTTCCCAAACGATGCCGAAGCCACTGGTCCAGGGAGTATGCTTTCAAAACCACTTCCTTAGGACGGACAGGAAGTTTCATGTCCTGTATATCCTGTAGCAAGCCTATGGGGTAGTACGCAAGCATGTGTGCATGCACATGAGCACACACACTCACACACACTCACACACACTCTCACACATACTGGGAGTGAGAGAGACAGAGACATGAAGAGAGGGAGAGAGGGAGAGACAGAGACAGACACACAGAGAGAGACAAAGGCAGATAGATACAGAGACACTGAGAGAGGGAGAGAGACAGAGACAAGAGAGAGGGAGAGACAGAGAGAAGGAACGTCAAAACAATATTAATTGAGCAGTTGTTCTCTGCAAACCCTGCTTTAAAAGTGGCCCTGAGGGCCAGGAGAAGTTATAAGGGATCATCAAGATCTGGCACAGTTGACCAAAGATATGCTAGCAGGAGCAAGAGATGACTGATAGATGCTGTGTTCATCTGCAGTGTTGTAGACACTGCTACATTGTATCTTGGGTTAGTGCACACGGCAAAGAGAAAGATGTGTTTTCTATTGCGTGAAACCAGTAACCATACACTCATCTGCTGTAGGTGGGATGTCTAGGCTCAGCTCAGATGGTTTCTCTGCTTAAAGTCCTTCCTGGTTATAGCCAAGCATCAACTGGACTCTGTTCCTTTTTGAGCCTCTGGTCCTTGTCCAAGTTTACACGGCGGTTATGATTGCAGTACTGAAGCCCCTGCTTCTGATCAACTGAAAGACCACTGAGCTTCTAGCCTGAAGCCTCTCTTCAAGGCCAACAGCCTTTCTGATGCTGCTTCGAACCTCTTTGACTCTGACCACCAGACCACAAAGAGAGAGGCTCTTACAAGGATTCTACCAACCTGCTCTTCCTTCAGCTTAACTAACAGCCTGAGGTGCCCCACAAAGTCCCTCAGCCTTACTATATAAGGTAGTACAATAGAAGTACTATATAATACTATATAGTAGCAGTAGAACTATATAAGGTAGCATGTCCGTAAAGATTCATCTGTTTATACGCCCCAGTCTTACTCAATGAGAGGTGATTCAACAGGGCATGAATCAGTTGTTCGCATTCTACAGTCCTGCCTGTTACACACATGTAAAGCATCCGATAACTATGACCTCTGGAACATTCAAGACTCACCCAATGCTTTACGTTTACTCACTCCCAAGTCAGGTATCTTCCCTGACTCTTGAAGGCTCGGTTACTCACAACATGATCAACACGTGTGAGGAATGCAGATGCCCAGGCCCTGCATCAGCGCTCAGGAATAGAAATCACCTGCGTGTTTACAAGACTCCTGGGAGATGCAAGAAACAGTGATCTCACAAATTCCTTGTCCCCAGATAACTCTGTCCTGGGCTTGCTAATGATCATGAGCCTCATCCTATCTCCTAAGAAATAGTCCTCCAAACGGGCTCTTCCCACACAAGCAGTTCTAGCACGCAATCGAGTCCTTCAGCACACGCCCACAACTACTGAATCTGAAAAAAAAAATCTGTGTGGGCCAAGCAATGTGTGTCATAGGCAAATATGGTAAAGGCCAAGTTTGAGAATCTGGTAAACACAGTAGTCCGAGGCTCCAAGAAAAAGCACCCGCATCAACTCTGCTGTCACTAGAGGCTGGCCCTGTTATCCTGGGGTATGGGAGGAGGGGCCTGATCACGTGATCACTCGGATCTCTCGCTGTCAAAACAGTTGGAATAGGAGGGTGAGATGAAAATGAGGGCGGCTTGGGGAAGCCCAGGCCAACCTGCAGCACATGAGGGAGGGCCCATCCCCCCAGCACTCCCAGCTAAGAGAGGGAAAAGAATGCACTGAGACAGGTGAGGCTCAGAGACACCCCCGGGGAAGACATTCTTCCGCACTTTTGCCTGTAGGAACAAGACGCTGATTCCAGAGAGCGAGCCTCCTGGTAAGGCAGAGCTAGAGGAGGGTGAGGTTGATGGGAGCTGATTTGGAACACCGAAGGAAGCCAGTAACATCCCACTGCAAGCCGGGTCCAGGGCGGGGCTGGGAAGGACAAACCAATCCTCTGCCTCTATTTACACAGTAGGAACCCCAGAGAGAAGCGCTGGCCAAGATCACCCTGTGTGAGGAAGCTGAGGTCAGAGACATATAAACTAGGGATCGGAGTGGGGAAAAGGCTCCAAAAGGGAGTGGGGGACCAAAGTGAAGCAGGAGAGGAGGAAGAAAAAAAAAAAAAGCAGCAAAGCGTTTATCTGATAATTGTGTGTGCCAGGCAGGTCTTAGAGTGCTGCTCAGTCTGCCTTGAAGCTATGGTTTCTGAGAGGCTCCAGGTTAAGAAGAAAAAAAAAAAAAAAAAAAAAAAAACCACCCTAGGAAAGTCCCAGAAGCCTTCTATTGCGCTCTGCGCTCTGCTCCAGATGCTGGGGGAGCCCAAGGTAAGAACCCCGCCCACTCCCTTCCTCTAAGTGGATTCTAGATGCAGGTCCGTTCCCTGCTGCCTGGAACTGTGGACATTCCTCGGAAGCTATCTGATCTAGTCCCCCAGACTTTTTTTTTCTTCCAACGGAGAAACCGAAGTAGGAAAAGACCAAGAGATAAAGTGACCTTCTGCACACAGGTGGAGCCGCTCACCGAGGAGACCGCTCACCCAGAGGATGCCCAGAGCCACAAAGAGAGGTTGCCTGAGGTCCTATTAAACACAGAGGTGATGTTCGGCGGCTCCCTGGTGTCTCTCCCTGCCTCCTTCCCACCTTCTTACCTGGAGCTCTGCATTCGTGTACCTTGCAGTTTCTTGGCTGGCTGAGGAAGGCTGTCAATCAGGACAGACTTTCACCTTCTATGATGTCCCAGCAGCCCCCAGAGGGATTTATAGGCTCCTGCTTGTGGTTCCCTAACTGGGCCGAGTCACTCACTCTAATTGGGTGGTGGTGGACACACCTTTTCCCTCCTCACAGGGAGCACCCTGCTCTCTGTGCTTTGTGCGTACATCCTTGGCTTATGGGGAAGTGGCCTAGGAAACTCTGAGTTTCCCTATTTGTGTGTGTGTGTGTGTGTGTGTGTGTGTGTGTGTGTGTGTGTGTGTGTCGCTAGAGTGACATATTTCCAGCCCAGAACACATTTCAAAGTGATGCTGCCTGTATATCAAGAAGTTGTAAACAGTTTCACAGGTGAGATGTCACCCCATCAACTGGATGCTGGCTAAAACTCAACCATGGTCCCATTAAAGAGAAAAGGTTTTTTTGTTTTTTTTTTGTTTGTTTGTTTGTTTTGTTTGTTTGTTTTTGTTTTTTTTTTTAATAAGTGGGACATAAGATCGCCACTCCTACCCCAAGAACTCTTCTTGAATTTAAGGAGGATTGAATATATGGGCTTGTTTTAGGGGCCTCGGTTTGACTGTTTGTGTGCTTTGTTTTGTTTTGTTTTGTTTTGTTTTTAACTTTCCATGAGTTGTCTCAAAGGCAGGTGATGTAAAGCACTGACTTTCTTTTTTTCCCGTTTGCGGAATTGCACTAATAGTAGTTTCTGTTCTTACAAAAATTCCTCATTAACTCCCTAAAAGGTCCAAAACATACTCCATCCCTCTCATTCACAAGGTACCTTCACACAGTGGGCCGGGCAGATCTCAGGCAGAAGCTAGACACCGTGGTCTATCACTGGGTGAATTTAGAGAGCCATGTGGGAGAGAATGAGGCTTGGCTCTGGCCTCTCCAGAGACAAGCACCAGGACTTGACCCCCCCCCCCCTAATCTTCAAGCTCTATGCCATCCCCACAGTGCTGGACAGTGCTCTCACTTGGCCATGAAAGCATCGAGCAGCATACAGTAGGTTATCTAGAGGACCCCCTATTGGGGGACAGAAAAGAATGCTTTGAGAAATATACTTTTAAATCCAGCACTGCAAATGATAGTCATAATATCGGTGATGGAACAAACAAACAACCCCAGTTAATAATGTTTTACAAAACTGGGCGGGAGGGAGCACCTCAGCAGCCTGGCCAAAGTGCTCCCCCTGAGGAATCAGCCTTAGGGCCTGGCTAGTATAAAAGGCAGATTATCTGTGGGGAGGGAAGGGGACCTGGAAAAAGGGGTACAGGCAGAGAAAGGAAAAGGGACAGAGAAGGACAGAAAGGAAAAGGAAGAAGCCAGTCTGGAACACGTGGGGAAGAGGGGGAAGGAGAGCGGGAGGGAAGGAAAGAAAGAAGGGAGAGAGACAGAGAGACAGAGAGGGAAAGGGAGAGGAGAAGGGAGAGAGAGAGAGAGAGAGAGAGAGAGAGAGAGAGAGAGAGAGAGAGAGAGAGAGAGAGAGACCTTGAGAGCACTGAAGCACTGAATCCTAACCACTAGACCACCAGAGAGGTAAGAGCAATCTTTTTATAGCCTGTCTCCAGACTTGTACCTGATAGGCGGGGCTGTTGCTAGGCAACTGTTGGGCGGAGCCTAGAGGAATTGCCAATAATTAACCCTGATGATGTCTTCTACATTGTTTATATCAGCTCTTCACATCCCTACAGGTGAAAAGACAGAAGCAAAAACATTCAAAGAAAAGTATTAAGACTTCCACACTCACAACAGGAATCTCAAGGCCAGGGCTGGAGAGACAGAGACAGCTCCGCTCCACTGTTAAGAGTGCATAAGGCTCTTACAGAGATCCCACATTCAGTTCCATGTTAAGTCGACTTGTCTCCATCTCCAGGGGAATCCTACTTCCTCTTCTTGTCTCGGAGGACAGTGTTCTCATGCACTTAGCCACGCAGGTACACACACAGACACATAACTTTAAAAAATGAAACAAAAGTATTTTTTCAAGTCTCAAGATCGTTAAAACTGCCTTTTGACAGCAGGGAAGGTAATTCTTAGAACTTCAAATTTCATGCTGAATAAATAGTATCTAATAAAAAAAATGTGAGATTGGAAACTCGGACACAATCAACCCATCCTCCAGATGAGAAAGAGCAAACTGAGGTCAGCAAACTGTTTGAGTTAGCTATGTTAATTTAATCATGTATAGAACTGATTATACTGGATGTCTTGGTTATGGTTTCTACTGTGATAAAACTCCATAACCAAAAGCAACTTGGGGAGGAAAGGGTTTATATCATGTTACAACTCCATCATCCAGAAAAGACAAGGCAGAAACCTAGAAGAGGAACTGAAACAAGCCGAAAAGCTTGCTCCCCTAGCTCAGCCTGCTTCTCTTCACTCTCCAGAACCTCCTGTCCAGAAGCTGGACAACCCACATCAATCATTAGTCAAGCAAATACTTCACAGTCTTGCCTACAGGCCAACCCGTCAGACACATTTTCCTAAGATTCCTTCTAAGAGGTCCCAAGGCCTGACACTATTACTGACGCTTTAGGTTACTTCAGACAGGAGCCTAGCATGACTGCCCTCCCAGAGGCCCAAAAAGCAGCTGAAAGAGTCAGATGCAGATACTTACACCCAACCAATGGACAGAACCCCTGTGGTTGAATTAGGGAAAGGCTGGAAGAAGCTGAGGAGACCCCATAGGAAGACCAGCAGCCTCAACAAACCGGGACCCCAAGATCTTTCAGACACTGAGCCACCAACCAGACAGCATTCACCAGCTGACATGAGGCCCCAGAGGACTGCTGGGTTCAGTCAGAGAAGAAGCGCCTAACCCTTGAGAAACTTGAGGCCCCAAGAAGTGTTGACACCTTGTCTCTTGGAGACAAGGGAGGAGGAATGGGATGTGGAACTGTGGGAGGGCAGACCAGGACTGTAAAAAAAAAAAAAATTAATATCAAGAAGAAGAAGAAGAGGAGGAGAGGAGGAGGAGGTAGAGGAAGAAGAGAAAGAAGAGGACGTAATAATAATAATAATAATAATAATAATAATAATAATAATAATAACGTAGATTCCCTCTTCCCTGGTACATCTATCAAGTTGACAAAATCCAACAAGGATACTGGGTAATGATCTTACAAAGCTATAAGTGCCCCAAAATGAGGGCAAAGGGTAAGTATTAAATTATATTCATGTTTATTCCTCCCCCCTTCCCCCACCACAGAACTCTTGAAGGAAGATTACTTGCTTTTGTTTCTTAATTCTGGCCTTCTTAACTCATGGTAAGAGTAAGCTTTACATTTTGAGTCAAATACATATCAAAGACAGAGATCCACGCCAAGAGGAAGGTCTCCCTGGGTGCCACCACCATCCCAGCATAAGGGCCATGCAAATAGCTGACGAGGATCCCAAGCACTCAATAACAAAGGTGTGCGCACACAGCTTAAGGTAGCCTCAGAGGAGAAGGAAGACCATGCCAGATGCCTTTGTCCACACTCAGGAGGAACCATGGCCCTTGTGATCTATAAAGGGGAATTTGCTCAATCTTATTTTCTATCTTTGGAAAAACTTGATTATCACACTGGTTGGGTTTTGTTGACTTAACATGAACCTACATATATATTGGAAAGAAGGAGATTTTAATTGGAGAAATGTCTCCATCAGACCGGCCTGTAGGCAAGTCCATGTGGGGATTTTCTTGATTATTGATTGCTATGGGAGGGTCCACCTCACTAGGCAGCAGGGGACTGGCTGTCACCCCGGAAGGATGGTCCTGGATAATCTAAGAAATGCAGTCCGAACAATCCAAGAACAAATCAGTAAGCAGAATCTCCCCAGTTTCCCACCCTGAGTTCTCTTCATGAAGAACGGTAAACTGTAGTCTGAAATTAGCTCTTCCCTCCCCAGCTGTCTGTGGTGGTGTTTACCATAGCATTACAAACTTAGCGTAGGCAATCATAGAGTCTAATGATCCTTTCAAGTCCTGATGTTCAAGGCCTGGTTTGGGAATGCCAGGAATCCCAGCAACTTGGGAGACAGAAGCCAGTGGATCTCTGTGAATTCAAGGCCAGCCTGCTATATAGAGTTCCTGTCTAGCTAGGGATAAATGGTAAGAGAAGAAGAAGAAAAAGGTGGAGGAGGAGGAGGAGGAGGAGGAGGAGGAGGAGGAGGAGGAGGAGGAAGAGGAAGAGGAGGAGGAGGAGAAAGAGGAAGAGGAGGAAGAGGAGGAAGAGGAGGAGGAGAACAAGAACAAGAAGAACAAAAACAAGAACAAGAAGAACAAGAAGAGCAAGAACAAGAACAACAAGAACCAACAACCACCACCTACTACTACTACTACTACTACTACTACTACTACTACTACTACTACTACTACTACTTCTGAAGGTCAAACCCAGTAGTGACAGGGACTAAATCCCCAGGCCTCTGCAGGACCCATGGAACAATGGTTACTTCTGTATCTGTCTGTCTTTCATTCATGGGCCCAGCAGCAATAAGATGTTCAGTTCAACTTCCCCACCAGTGGATGGGAAATGACCAAGATCCTTTGAGGTTCAAAATGCCTGTTACCCAAGATGCTTGTTGCAAATGCTGAGACAGATATTCCTCCTCTGTTAGACCCAATGTGATTCGGTCTCCGAAACCAGCAGCCATCCCTAAAAACCCTGTGGCAAGGTCCATTTAGTGATGTGCAGCCCAGAGAAGGGAGGAAGGTGGCTGGAAGACAGTACGTGTGAGCCACCGACATCACACATGTGTCCCGGGATCGAGGGGACGGTCTGAGCTCTGAATACTCTGGCATATTGTCCTTACCATTCACTTGTCCTCATCAGATCCAAATTCTGTGGTTTTGATGGAAAAAAATATGGTCATCAAACACTAGGGTAAAATTTACAGCGAGACATCATGCGGTTGAAAATTCTAAGCCCTACTCTGGTCAGCTGGGTAATAGAACTCTGTGCCTTTTTTCATATGGACGTGAGGAAAACGATTCTTGCTCATAAGCACTTCATAGATTAAAGACAGGAAGAGAAAACGGGTTTCAGGCTCCTCTTCTTTGGGAAATGAGATGAAGACAAGGGACAGAGTGGAGAGGATGAGATCTGCATTTGTTCCTTGTTCCTACGTCATTCTGGAGGTCAAGGTCTACATGGGCCTCAGTGGGCTAAAATGAATTGTGGTCAATACTGGGTCCATTGAGCCACAAGGGCAGCGTCCATGTTGTGGCCTTTTTCCAGCCTCGGTGGCAAACTGGATCATGGACTATAGCTCTGCACACAACACACTCTTCCCCCTTTGGCTGTCTTACCACCATTCCCTGAAGCGCCAAACCCAGGCCCGTCTCCCCACCTGGAAATCCTTAACTTACATTAGCAAAGTCCCTTTCTCCACATTAGGCGACATATTCCCAGCTTCCAAAGACTCAGACGCAGGCATCTTTTGGCTCAGTCATTCGGCCTCCCATGAGTTCCAGTCTCCCTTCCAATGTTCCCAACCTGCACTTTATGATTCTAGATAGAACCTTGAGGTGATTGCTTCCAGGATGCCCACATTCATCTGGAGTTCCAGCTTGGCTGTGTTTACTCACTGGACTCCCACAATTCCTTTCACACCCCAGGTTAAAGTTGAACCAGAAGTGGAGATATCTAGGAAGCTTACTTTGTTGTTCCATTCCAAGAAAATCCAGCACTCAATGTGCAAGTATTTTTTTTCTCGTTCCTGCCTTTCCTTATTCCCACCTTAGGGTTTTCAGGCAAAGTGAGGAAGAACGGGGATTCCACAGGGACCAGCCTTAACCCTGATTACCCCGATCACTCTCACACCAGCACACCTTACCTCTACCCCAGGACCCAAGCCTTGGTGTAAGGGTAGCTAGAACCTGGTCTCATTTCAAATGACAACTGACCAGGACCTTGGACCCTGAGTGTGCTTCATCAATTCCACTGTCTTTCCTACAACCTGGAGTCTCTAGGGTCACCAAGTGGTCTCCCTACCCTCTTCTGGATCCACTTTGTCCTTCACTCGAGTCAAAACTCAACTCTCCACCACAACAGGGATGAGTTTATTTGGGAGTGGGCATCAGGGCGGGAATGCAGCATGGCAGACAATGTGGGGGCTTAAGGAAGGTGAGCCAAGGGGCACTTTTAAAGGGAACGGGGGAGGCTTGCATAAGTTAGTTTGAAATAATATTGTCTGGCCAGAAGATCAATAACACGCATGGATCAATAAACAGGAAGTTGGATAGAAATGTGTGTGTGTGTGTGTGTGTGTGTGTGTGTGTGTGTGGTGTGTGTAGTGTGTGTGTGTATTTGTGGTATGTGTGTATGTTTGTGATGTGTGTATGTTTGTGGCGTGTATGTGGTGTGTGTGTATGTGTGTTTGTGATGTGTGATGTGTGAGTGTTTGTGGTGTGGTGTGTGTATGTGTGTGTGTGTTTGTGGTGTGTATGGGTGTGTTTTTGTGGTGTGGTGTGTGTGTGTGTGTTTGTGTGTGTGTATTTGTGTGTGTGTGGTGTATGTGTGTTTGTGGTGTGTGTGTTTGTGGTATGTTTGGTATGTGTGTATTTGTGGTGTGTGTATGGTGTGTGTGTTTGTGGTGTGTGTGTTTGTGGTGTGTGTGGTGTGTGGTGTGTGGTGTGTGTGGTGTGTGGTGTGTGTGTTTGTGGTATGTGTGTGGGGGTGGTGTGGAGAGGCTGTTACATGTTTGGTGTGCATGTGTGAATTTTAGCCCCTCATTCCCACCTCCAGAGTTACCACCAGCCTCCTGACTAACCAGTCATTGTCACCAGCCCTCCCTGACTAACCAATCATTGTCGCCAGCCCTCCCACTGACTAATCAATCATTGTCGTAGCCCTCTCTGGCTAACCAATCATTGTCATTTGCACCTAGTCCAACAGGAACACTAACAGGTGAGGAAAGAAACCACACCCTGTCCCATTTTCAAAGTTCTCGGTATATTAAAAATTAACGACCCATGCTAAAAAGAGTAACGAGAATCAGATTTAGTTTTAGAAGTTTACATTTAGGAATCTGCTTTAGCACTTTAAAAGACCCGATATATAGAACTCATTTGAGACAAATCTCAAAAATCACTACCCAAAGCCTTGTGTGTCTGAGTCCTAGTTCTGCGGTTTCATTCACTGCCCTCCAGTCCTTTGGCTGTCCATCATATCATTATCATATTATATCATATCAAACTATATCATACCATACCCCTAGCTTCTATACTGTTTAGACTCTGGGGTTGGGTTGGTGTTGGGTGGCAGATAAGGAATCTTCTTCCCTTTTAAACTCAGTTAACAATTTCTACAAAGACTCCCTCATCCCTTCCCCTTGCCATGTTTCCTGTGCTGTCCAACAAAAAAAGAGAAAAGACAAACCGTACAAGAAGTGGAAATTCAAATCCGGACTCACTCTTGGCCAAAAGACCCCAAGGGGAAGCTGTTTTATTTTCATCCTTTAATGCAAGATTAACACAGAAAACTAATTTCAAACAAACAAGCAAAGTCTTTATTCCACCCCAGCCGTGAATAGCCCAGGACTCAGCAAAGAGCCAAGTAGACATCATTCTAAAGAAAGAAGTTTTAAAGTGGTTCCACAGAGCCCACCGAGCTCCAAGCTATAATTCCCCACTTCTCCACAGACCGCTCTGCCTTTACCAAGCCACAGACTGTTCATGTCTCAAACCTTCCAATGCAATGTGCACACCCAAACACCCACTCAACCATGCTCTATATTCTGTGTCTCCATTCACCTGCCTAAATCACCCCACGGGGCCAGGTACCCGACATCTAAGGACAGAAACATCACCCCGCTCCTGATCACAGTATTCAGATCAGCCAGGGATAGACCAGCATCCCTCAATGCAGACTGCTCCCCCCTCTCCTCTGACTCCTGTCCCTGAGGTGCCCTATCTGTTCACGGGTCATGCCACCTCCTCTTGGGAACCGTGATGACATACTGTCTTTTCAACAGCTTTCATCGAATGGCCTTGCAGCACCTAAATAAAGAAATATGGCTTCTGAACATTCAAACCCTCAGAGCTAACCCCTGATATAGGCTGATGTCCTTTTTTTATGCAGACTTGGAACCGAGTCCCAGGAAGATCCAAGGGAGCACAATGAGGAGCTACACAACCAATGAGAAAACTCGAGAGCTAAGTCCTATGGGGTCCTGGAAGGTCACAAAGAGGCACAGAGAGTGAATCCAGGGTGAGTTCAGGAAAGGTTCCAGCCCTCTACCCTGCTCCCACTCCCCCAGTAGCATATCTAGCTGTTCCCAGGCACCCTTGTCCCCTGAGTTCACATTCTGGTCATCTCTAAAACCACATGATAGGCCAGACACTCCACAAATTCATTCCTGTACCCTCAGTCCCCTAGTTAGGTAGACCTCTGCCCCCTCAGGTAGAATACTTGCTGTGGTCTGAATGTGTGCCCCACAAGTTCACGAGTTGGAAATTTAATCTCCAACTTTTTAAATGGTCTTTGGAGGCGGGGCTTTGGCTAGCCTATCTGGATTAGAGAAGATCATGAGGGTGAGGCCTGAGATGGCCCTGCTGATTTTCTGGAAGGAATAAAACAACTGAACTGTCACATTTGCTCCGCATCTCATAGGATAACCTTGGCTCTAATATAAGAGAGCACAAGACTTTCCTAGGTATCACAGGCCATGCTCTTGGATTACTTAGCCTCGAGAACTTGGAGCCAGATAAACTTATATGAGTCATAAACCATGCCATCTCAGGTACTCGGCTATGGAAGAAGGGGCAGGGGAGTCTAAAGGCATTCCAGTCTCCTTTAGGCTGGGAAAAAGAATAGCCCTGTTGGGACAGCCTAGCACTCATCAAAGGGCAAAACCAACATAGGGAAGAAATTAAGTACCCCAGGTAGAATGGGAAGAGGCAAGACAATGGAAACAGAAGATAGGAGATACCCTGACTTGAGATGTCCTAGGAGCACCTACAATAGCAGGCCCAAAGCATTGTGCAGGCCAACAGTGGGACACATCTAAGGTGCTCCCTAGAAACGCAGGTTTGTCAAGCTTCTGAGTCAGAAGCTTGAGTTATACCTGACACCATTTTTTTCTGCACAAGCCCTGTATGGCCCTGATATTCAGCAAACACTCTGGAAATCCTTACTTCAGATGCTCCATTCCAACCTTGAATCACTACAACAGGGAGGACTGGGTATGGATCTGGGCTCCTCCATGCTTTACAGACCCCCTCCCCAGTCCTAATGTGCTCTCTATTGCAGTGATGGACACCATGACCAAAGGCAATGTGGGAAGGGAAACATTTATTTTAGTTTACAGTTTATAGTTCATCATGGAGGAAAGAAAGTTAGGGTAACTGAAGCAGAGACCATGGAGTAATGCTGGGGTGAGCTGGCTTGCTCATCGTGGCTTGCTTTCTGACCATTCGGATGTGTTCTGCAACCTGTAGAAAAGGCAAAATACAAGCTGGAGCTTAGACGTGCTGGTCTGCCCATTTTTATACTTTGTCCTTGGATCCGTAGACACCAGAACTCAGACTGTTGGGTGGGAAGAGCTTTGGAAGAGCTTAAGGAAAATACTGACTTTGCAACTGAAGGAGCCAGGAAAGCAGGTTTCAGTGCGTGTTAAAGACCAAGGCTAAAGCCACCGCTGTTCTCCTCTGTGCATTTGAGTTGATTCTTCAACAAGACTTTGAATGAAACAGTTGGAAAATCATTACTTTCCAGATGCGCCTCCATGGAGCCTGTCTATGAAGCATGATGCTGATCTGAGGTGGGGGAGCCTGGGATGTGGTTCCTGATCCATCTTTGAACCTTTCAGTGAGCACTTTGGCTTCTCTGAAGCCTGCATTTGTACCAGCGCAGTAACGGGGCAGGAATGGCAGTTCTCCCATGGCAGGGGAGAGTACCTGATTCTGTAACAAACACCTTGTTCCTATAGCCACTCATTTAGTCATCTAGTGAACTAACAACCCACTCCACAGATAAAGAAATGGATCCCAGCCGACACTAACAACTTGCCAAAGATAAGGCAACAAATGGGCCCTCCCAAGGCCGAGAGGTTGGGATCTTAACACCTGGTTCCCATGACTTTATTTGGAACTTTACAAAAGGAAGTTAAAGCAAGAGCATCAGGGTGGGCGCTGGCTTGAGTCCGTATACAAAGGAGAAACTCAAACACAGAGAAAAACATACAGAGCGGGAAGGTGATTTGGAGACCCTGAGGGGATGCCAAGGATGGCCAGCAACACTAGGATCCAGAAAAGGGAAGGAAAGACCTTCCTGAAGCCGCTAGAGGGGGCGGGGCTTGAGCTCACAATCTGTTCCTGGATGGAAGATGGTCAAAGAGTGATACAAGTAAATGTTGTTGTTCTTAACCAGCCAGAGGGCAGCTCCTTGCTAGGCTGGGGTGACTGCAAAGACAGCTGAGGGAATAGTATAGACATGAGGTGTGCTCACGGTGGTGGTGACGCTGGTTAGCCAAGAACTCCATAAACAAAGAATTGGTAGATGGTAGATAACATTTATCCATCGCTCATCTACATTCTCAACAGATTAATCTAGACACAGGCAAGCTACAAGACAGGAACCGTCCCAGCTCCCAGCTTGTAGCAACAGAACCGTGAAGACTGGCATGTGCCCTGGTTGGGGTTGGGCTTGTTTACCACTCTTTGGAAGCGGTTTCTCACTCTCCAAGGGCTGAACCCAGTCGATGGCACCAGGAGTCCGCTGCTCTTGGCATGTGGAATGAAGCCACAGCAAACCGTTTGCCCAGGGGGCAGACGGAGGGCCGCACCGAACTTGCCAAGACCGGGCAGCACAGGGATGGAACAACCTGTCCTCAAACTGAAGTGTGGGGGTTTATGGAAGTGAGGTTGTCCAACCTGAGGACAGAATAGCATCTGCACTGTGGGTATTACAAGTCATCCCCCAAGAAACAATCTACACTGTGGGTATTAGCAGTCACCCTACAAAGCATTAAGTCCCTGTGGACAAAACAGTACCAACACTCCACATGGCACTAATCCAACCCACCTTGCCAAACCTTTACAGATTTTTTAATATTAATTTTTTATTATTTATGTGTGTGTGTCTGTGTACATGCACATATGCATGCATACACATGTAGTAGTCAAAAGAGGAGTCAAATTCTCTGGAGCTAGAGTTGAGAACTGCCCAATATGGGTTCTGGAAACAGAACTCAGGTCTTCTGAAGGAGCAGGAGGTGCTCTTAACTGCTCTGACATTCTCCAGGTCCTATATT
Organism: Rattus norvegicus; assembly: GCF_021556685.1. Classification (NCBI taxonomy): domain Eukaryota; kingdom Metazoa; phylum Chordata; class Mammalia; order Rodentia; family Muridae; genus Rattus; species Rattus norvegicus. The sequence goes on along the minus strand of NC_141542.1, from coordinate 57,548,226 downwards.
ATTAGTGTGTGTGTGTGTGTGTGTGTGTGTGTGTGTGTGTGTGTGTGTGTATGCACACAGATGTGTGAGTGTGTGTGAGAGTGTACGTGTGTGAGTATGTGTGAGAGTGTGTATGTGTGAGAGTGCTTGTGAGTGTGTGTGGTGTGTGGTATGTGTGTGGTGTGTGTGGTGTGTGTGTGTATGCACACAGGTGTGTGAGTGTGTGTGAGAGTGTATGTGTGTGAGTATGTGTGAGAGTGTATGTGTGTGAGAGTGCTTTGAGTGTGTTTGGTGTGTGTGTGTATGCACACAGGTGTGTGAGTGTGTGTAAGAGTGTATGTGTATGGGGTTGGGGATTTAGCTCAGTGGTAGAGCGCTTGCCTAGGAAGCGCAAGGCCCTGGGTTCGGTCCCCAGCTCCGAAAAAAAGAACAAAAAAAAAAAAAGTGTATGTGTATGAGTATGTGTGAGAATGTGTATGTGTGAGAGTGCTTGTGAGTGTGTGTGTGGTGTGTGGTATGTGTGTGGTGTGTGTAGTGTGTGTGGTGTGTGTGTATATGCACACAGGTGTGTGAGTGTGTGTGAGAGTGTATGTGTGTGAGTATGTGTGAGAGTGTGTATGTGTGAGAGTGCTTGTGAGTGTGCGTGTGGTGTGTAGTATGTGTGTGATGTGTGGTATGTGTGTGGTGTGTGTGGTGTGTGTGGTATGTGTGTGTGTGTGAGTGTGTGTGGTGTGTGGTATGTGTGTGGTGTGTGTGGTGTATATGTGTGTGTGAGTGTGTGTGTGTGTGTGTGTGCGTGTGTGTGCGTGCGCACAGGTACCCTCAAAAGCAACAAGAGGACATTGGGTCCCCTGGAGTTCAGGTTACAGGATATTGTAAGCTGCGGGCATGAATGCTGGGAACCAAACTAGAGTGGTCTGGAAGAGTCAGTGTTAACGACTGAACCATGTCTCCACCCCCAACCCCGAAACACTTCTTAAACACCAGCTTCGTCCATGGATTCAAAGTGTAAGAATGAACATGATTCTATTGATAGTAACAGGGCATGTGGTTTGCCCTCCATGGGAACACCTCAGTGTTCTCTCCTGCACAGTAGAAACGATCACATTCTCAATAGTGGTTGTTTTAGGACAAAACTGACATCCAAAAAGGCTGAGAGCAGAGGAAAACTTCCAGCCCTGTCAGCCACTGCTGCAGAGCCAGCATAGATTAATGAGCGCAGAGGATGCAAAGCCCCAGTCTGAGCTACAGGGACCCAAGAACATAAGACAGCTGAGGTCAGGTGAATTCTGGCAAGGAGCAGGCCCTGCCTCAGCTCTTAAGTTACTGGCCCTTTCTCATGGGCACAGCCCTGACTCAGGTCCTGTCAACCTTGCCAGCTCCTGACCTTGTTCTCCTGCTTTGCTCAGGCCCAGACCTGCTATAGCTGCTCTCGCTTCTAACTTGGCACGGGCCTCTGGGGCCAAACAGCTTGGTGAAGCAAAAGCGTGTGTCAGGAGCCAGGTCGAGTACTTAGGAGGCAGTGACACACAGGGGGCCATGGGTGGGGGAAGAGTAAGAAGTGGAGTGCTTGAGGGGGATAAGTTCCATTTTCTCCTTCAGAGTCACCCAGGGAAGTGAACATGGGACCCAGTCTGGCCCTGGGAGCCAATCCCCTAAGGAAATAGGCCTGGGCCTGTGGACAGAATTCAAGACTTCCCCTCATATTCCGGTGTCCCAGGCCCTGCATTTCCACTGGAGGTGAAGAGAACTGAGGTTCACAGCACTTTCTAGCTTGCTCTGTGCACCAGGTTCTAATGGCCCAGGCTTCTAAGCAGCAATAGTCCTTCATAGTGTCAAGGTGACAAGGAGCCTGAGACAGCAAGGCCAGGTCACATTGGTCCTTAAGGAACAGAAGAGAATTGTGCTGCAGAGCATCCTGGGACCTACACTCTGCTCCCTTTCCTATCTGTACGCCTCTCCTGCCAACGTCACCTTTCAAAATATCCTAGTCACCTCCTGGCTGTCCACAGCTGGCTCCTGGTTCCTTATCCTCCCTCAGCTTCCAGAGCTGTGGATGCACCTGAGAGATCCTCATTCTGTCCATCGCTGTGGCGGGTGAAGACTCACAGGGGCGAAGTCACAGCTGGTTGCTCGGGACACATGGATGAAGCTGAGAGGTCAGAGCACTGCAGTTCCTCTTCCTCCTGGTTGGCCGTGACAGCCTGGAGACACCCGGTCACCAGCCACCACTACATACACAGCAAGACCGAGTCTCTTTGTCCTATACAGGGTCATGGGTCGGGACAGTGGTTGTTATCTCGCATGATCCTCTTGGCTATAAGAGGGAGGCCCCTGACTGCGCCAATGTTTCACCAGGCAGCATGATCAAAATCTGACCAAATATTGGTGGGGTGTGGTGGAGAGTAGCCCACAGAGGATAAAATCAAGATGTTGATCTGAGGGTACAGGACACAGGACAAGCCTCAGGATGGTCACTCTCAGCACCAGCCCGCTGGCCTTGTCTGTGTTACTAACCACAGGCCCGGGCCTTCTCTGGAGCCTGCACTTTACACCACCCCTCATCCCATCTTTGACCTACATTCAGGTTTGTCTTGCATGGCTCAATCCCCAGAACAGTCCCTTCCTGCCTTCTTTGACCAAAGTCCCTCAGGCACATACACTTCCCAACCACACCAACTCTGGAGAACTGACTCTTGGTTAAGGCTGCTGAAGAAGGAAGCCGGAGCTCGAAGTCCTGCTGGCCCCATCTGCAGAAAGGAAAGGGGAGATTCTGAACTCATTCTTTCAAGACTCTTAGTGCCCTAAAACTTTGACAGAAAGCAAACACTGGTTGACAGTCCTGTAGGAAACAGCTGCATGGCCACAGACTCGTTAGCCCAGGGCTTCCAGGGGAGGAGACTAGAGCAGGACCATTGCCCTAGGTCGGGACAGCACCAGCACAGAGCAATCAATCCATATGCAGGAGCAGGAAGAGAGGGTGTGCAAATGGACATGAGGAGAAACCTTGCTCTCCAGGGTGGAATATCCAAACGTCCTGAGTTAAACACAGACCATTCTTAAGCAAGGATCTTGTCTCGTGGGCACCTTCCTCCCACAGTGGACAGTGGGTCACTACCTCCATCCTTAAGGCACATACATGAAGACAGCATCTAGCAAGCACTTGGGACCCACACCATCTCCATGTTTGTCTTCCTTAGAACTGGCCTCCTTCCAACCTGTACACCAGAACCCTTCCAAGACGCTGCTTCTGGAAGAGCCCTCTAAAGTGACCGAGAGGAGCAGAATGGTGTTATTTCGACCACCCCTTAAGCTCCCCTCTGAGCCGCCCTGGTGTCCACCCAAGGACATTCCAGGCTCTTCCCGCCCTCTCTGTGGGTCCCTGGAATAAAGGGAAGGACCAGGTTCTTCCTTCTTGCTTGCTAACCAAACCACATCTACTTCTTTTCTAGGCATTTTTCAGGCTGCTGGTGTGTGGGTCCACAATCCTTCCAACCTCCCAGTGCTAAAGCTGGCATCAAGATTTAAACATTATTTATACTCACTTATTTTATTTTATTTATGTGAACGAGTGTTTTGCTCCTGTGTCTCACCTGTGTGCCTGCTGCCAACAGAGGTCAAAAGAAGGCATCGGACGCCGCTGGAACTGGAGTTACAGATAGTTGTGAGAGACTGTTGTGAGTTCAGGGAACTGAGCCTGAGTCTTTTGCAAGTATCCCAGGGGCTCTCAACCGCTGAGCCATCCTTCCAGCCCCTGGCAAAGAGATTTTTAAAGGAGAAATTCGGTATTTAGCTGTACACACTGAGCAGGACTTGACTTTTATACTACTTGGGCATTCTTTTTTAAATATTTGTTTTTATCATTTGTGTGTGTGTGTGAGAGAGAGAGAGAGAGAGAGAGAGAGAGAGAGAAAGAGAGAGAGAGAAGAGAGAGAGAGAGAGAGAGAGAGAGAGAGAGAGAGAGAGAGAGAGAGAGAGGAGAGAGAGAATGCAGTATGCATGTAGATATTTGTGTGGCGGGAGGGCAGAAGAGGGAGTCAGATCCACTGGAGCTGGACTCACAGGGACTTGTGAACTCCCTGATACAGGTACTGAGAACAGAACTTGGGTTCTCTGGAAATGGTGAATGTTCTTAAGTGAGGCATTCTTAGTCCCAAATCTGAAAGGCAGCTGCATTTACATTCTCACTGAAACCATACAAGACATAAGCAACTCAAGGGTGGAAAGGCTTATTGCAGCCCATGGTTTTAGAGGTTTCAGTCCGTAGTCTGTGGTTCCATCCATCCAGAGCCTACAGTGAGGCAGAGAATCATGGGGGAGTTCAGAGCAAGTGGAAGATCCCTTCACAGCAGAGAGGAATCAGAGAGAGAAAGGGAGTCAAATATACACAGCTCCAGGGGCTGGCTTCCTCCAACCAGGTCACACTCTCCAGCATTCCCACTGTCTCCCAAAAGTGCCTCCAAATTATGAGTTCATCCATTCATGAATTCAGAACCTTCCTGACCAACATCTCAAAACCTCAGTTTGTGAGCAATCGTCTAGACTTTATGGGCAGCATTTCAGGTTCAAACTGTAACAGGTCCCAAATCTTAAACATCTGGAATACAAACACGGCATCACAAATGTCCATACCTTGAGATTTTTGTTTCATGCATAAAATTATCAAAAACATTCTATCAACTATTACTTAGGGCATGAAGTGTATATTAACTATACATAAAGTGTATATGTGAACTATGAATGGAGTCCCTGATTAGATTTAAGTCTTAACACTGAGATATCCCGTTAATTATATACAAATATTCCAAAATTCTTAAAAAAAAAAGAAACAAACAAAGAAACAAACAAGGAAAGAAACAAAGAAACGCAGACACATTTCTGGTCCCAAACATTGTGGAAAGATACAGGCAACCTCTAGAAGAATCTTGCATGTGTCCTGTCTGTTAAAGTATGGTGGCATATGATATCTAAGTCCCTTAAACAAACTTTAAAGGTAGGATCTTTGACTTGTTCAAAGGTGGAGAATGTGGCCAAGAGTTCCTCACTATGCAAACTCACCAGACAGAAAACATTAGCTCTAAAGACTAAAGGTGGAGCTGACCGGCGGCTGCCCACTTTGACCTTACTCACTGTTGTCATGACAGCCAGTCCGAAAGGGATTTTCTTTATTTGCATACAGACATACTTTATGTGAACCATACTTTATGTGTTTAGGACTAGAGGATTGCCTAGTCATATCTTTAATGATTCAGGGAAAATATTAATGCCTACACAGAGGACAAGAGGTAGAAAAAGGAGTGTCAATATAATAATAAAATATGAACATTCAGAGAATCTAGTTGAAGTTTATAAAGAGTTTGTCTAGCACTGTTACAATATTTTTCATGGTATAAAGTGATAAGGAAATAGTATCTAAGAAGAACATAGCTCTTAAGTCCCAGAACCCCTTGGCTCATCAGCCAACTTTAAGGTCACCACCTTAGAATTCCTTGAAAGAGCCACTGAAATGACCCCCAAGCTTCAGTCTTCCTCCACACCCTGCTCCTTGAGCTCAGACTGTCCCTCCGCACCTCTGCTCCTGAAGATAAGGCGATCCCTCCACACCCTGCTCCTTGAGACCAGGCCATATTCTGCCCTGTGACCCTGTGTTGCATAGAGGATTAGCCTTCAGGCTGTGCCTTCCCTTGCATGGCTCCATGTTGTAGGCAGCCTGTTGTGTTTTGGAGTGCAAATGCTAAGGATAAAGAGAAGGCTTCGCCTTGTCTATTCGAGCAAACAAGGCATAGCACAAATAGGCTCACATGTTATGACACAAATAAAAGATGGCCGCCAAGTTAATTTGCCAAGTTAAATCTGGAAAATGTGAACACACAAGTCTATCAAAAACCATTTTTAAAAATTCCAGCCTGTGAGCTTTGAAAAGCGCTAACCAACGTGTGATACCACTCCCTCTCTGAGCCACATAAACAGAGGAACAGCTAACACTGGGCACGGCAGCACCTACCAAACCTGGTGCACACATCATAGCACTGACAGACAATGAGCGTTCAATGGAGGCCTCAGGATAAATTTGTCATAATATTTGATTTAGCTCTTGCCTTATACCAAGCCTATTCCTTGAATTGGCTCTGTGTTTCTCCAACAGCTCTCCCCAAAACAGCTCTGTCACTGGCCAAATTCCAACCAAACACCAGGGCTGCATCTGCATCCTCCCTTTGCTTCCTCAGTAAGGTCTGTGAGCGCTAACCCTTTCTTGGTCACTTGGGAAAACACACACACACACACACACACACACACACACACACACACACACACACATAAGCTTCCCATCCATTAGGTGAGCCCACGTATATCACAGAAGTTAGGCACCAAGACAGGGTACAGATTCCCACAGAGGGACTTCCAGCTTCTAGAGATTGATTCCTTTCTGTCTTCAGAGGATTTTGTGCTTCAGCCATTGCTGCCTTAGATTCTCCAAATCCAAAACAGGATCCTTAACGTCTCTTCCCCGCCCAGCCGTGTTCTGCACGCAAGCTCTCCTAGAGCCCCTTGTCTCATAGTCAACTGGGAAGATGGAGTCATGTAGACACAGTCGTCTACACCATCTCCACAAGTCCGGAGCAGCCTCTAGAGTGCAGCGGCATGTTCCACATTGTGTGGACGCCGAAAACCTTATTTTTCTTAATTCTGATACATGGTGCTAAATCTGAACACTCGAAGACTCCCAACCCCCAGTCAGAATAGTCAAGGCTTAGTCAGAGAAACTCACTCTCGAGTCATTAGGAAGGTCCCGAGGCCATTACGATGCTTATCCCAAGCTGTGCGAAGTCCTCACAACCAAGCCCCCATGGCCCATTTGTAGGCCCTTCAGGGGCACCCCTTATAGAATCAGACTGCACCCATTATGTATACTCCTTTTTAAAAGATAGTTTTGAAACAAGTTAAAATCATGGAAGCAAGTATGTACTGAGGGTTTATTTTTCCAAATGCCATGAAGGTAGGATATAGCTGGCTCAGAGAAGTCCGAACAGCATGGATTTATACAGGAAAAGCCTCGTGGGAAGAGACAGTGAGTAGAGGGGCTCACTTTTCCAAGGCAGTGGGGAGGGGGAGGCCAGTGTAGTCACCAAGTCATATGCCAATCAAGCACTACCAATACGAGCTGCAGCTCAGCCTTGAGACACTGGCTCTGGTGATCTAGCCCAGAAGGATAAACAATGGACAGGGCATAATCTCCCAGGGAAACATTTCTTTGATTCAACAAATCAAATATGGGCTTTGCTCTTCACTGGTCACCACCAGAGATTTTCCAGGTTGATTGTCACAAGTTCCAAGTGGGTGAGTGGGTGAGGGGGTGAGGGGGTGAGGGAGTGGATACAAAGGCGAAGTCAGTTCACACAACAATAGAACTTGATGCATGGTGCGCTATAACTGGTCCAGAGACTCTGAGGAACGTCTCTAGCAACCTCCTCCCTAAGGTCAGAGGGATCCGGTGTGGTGTCTGTGCACTCAAGAAGACACCTCTGTCTCAGCTCTGTTCTGCACCATGGCAGGCTAACCCATCATCATACTTAGCACCCCTGAAGTGGGCTGTGCTCTGAAAGCTCTCCCCTTAGGGTGTGCTTGCTGGCATCTTGCATACCCATGCAGGTGGCCCTGAGGTGAGTCTTCCTACAAAACTTTCTTCATGGAGCATGAGGAAGGTCATGAACACAGAGCCTTCAACCATCGGCCATCAGAGGAGTTTCCACAAGACAGGGAGTTAACAATCTCCTCCTATACGTCTTCCAAAGTACAGGGGCATTGCGGTGATTGACACATGAGGATCACTAGTGACCCCATTGTGACTTTTTCTGTACAGTGCTGGGGATTGAACCTAGAGCTTCATGCATGCTGGACAACGCAGTTTCTCAACCCGTGCTCATGACTCCTTTGGGGGTGTGGAGCGATCCTTTCACGACTGTCACCAAAGACCATTGGAAAGCACAACTATTGTCGTCATGATCCATAGAAACTGTAGCAAAAAATTACAGTTACAAAGCAGCACGAAAATAATCCTATGGTCGGAGGTCCCCACAACGCGAGGAACTGTATTAAAGGGTCACAGCCTTGGGAAGGTTGAGAACCGCTACTCTAGACACCGAGCCTTTTATTCTTGTGAGTATCACATCAAACAGTCCAAACACCATTACTGCTGTCCAGGAGATAAACGTCTTCCTTGACTGACCTCTACCTGGTACAGCTCCTAGGCCCCACCCCCAAGGCCTGGCTCACTTCCCTGATGCCACTCGGACAGAGCAGCCGGCACGGAGAGCAAGCAGTCTTCACTTCTCATCTTCTCCCGGCCTCCCACTCATTGCTAGATGGAGTCACAGCCCCCACGAGTCCCCTGTAAACACAGCTCATCAGGGCTGACTCAAGGGGCAAACTACAGAGTCCGTGTGGGATCTTTGAAGAATGGTTGAAAATGAAAAAACACAAGCATAATTACATAAATAAATACAATCGAAGGGACATGTGTGCACCACACTATTCTTCTTACCCTAGCAGCGGAAGGGCCTGGGAGTTAAAGCAAAGAGAGCTTATAGAAGGAGCTGTTTATTCGTTCAAGGGACGCAGGACGAAGGAGGAGCTGGTAGGTTTGAACTCAACCCCACTGATTTCAGCTCCAGGACTTCAGACCCATGATTTTCCCACTGTCAGCCATGCTGTTCTCATAGGCACTAGATTGTTGAGAGCTTTGGTGCTACTTCTAAGAATTTGGCATTTGTCATGTGGGCTCGGAAAAGGAAGTAGGCTCAGCTAAGAATATTAGAAACAGTGACCCTGGGTCTTTGTTTACTGCTTTGCTGAATTATTACCTTATGCGATCTTTTTGCTTACGACTTTGCTTGGTCACTATCTTTTTTAAAGAATTATTTATTTATTATAAGTACACTGTAGCTGTCTTCAGCCACACCAGAAGAGGAGGGCATCAGATATCATTACAGAGGGTTGTGATCCTGGGATTTGAACTCAGGACCTCTGGAAGAGAAGTCAGTGCTCTTAACCACTGAGCCACCTCTCCAGCCTGCTTGACTACTATCTCGTGTGATCTCCTTGTTTACTACTTCACTTGATTACTTTGTCTTTGACCTAAAACTGACCATGTGTTTTAGATGTATCTAGAATGACGTAAAAGCAGACTGGAGAAAAAATAAACCTGCTTCAGCCTCAGTACGGGCTGGAGTCATGTCATAATTTTGTCTAATTGTTCTTCTTCTTTTTCAATCTTCACTCCCTCCCTTGAGACCCTGCTGACTGACTGAGCTGGCTTGGTCACTAGAGGACACCTACGTTATCAGTGGTCTGGTGGATAGAAGCAGAGAATTCATAGATAACCCCCGTAGATTTGGTGTCTTGAGTGTAGACATTCAGTCAGTGTGTAATAATGAAAATGATGATTGAGAATCCATTTCTTCATGTTCCCACAAGAACTCATCTTAGAAAATCACAGCCCTAAGCTCTCCGCCAGAGAGTGTTAGCATCATACCCAGCATTATATACAGACAAACAAAAGGAGAATCCACCCAGCCTCCACCCACACAAGCCTAATCCCTTACAGGAAGGCCTGTGAGGACACCCCTGAAAACATTTCACTTGGGGTATAAGTTGGTCCTTTGGATGTTAAATGAGACCTTTCAGGAACACTGGTATGAGAGCAGCCTGAATCAACACCATAACTACACCTATGTGGATGAGGCAGGCAGCCCTAACGTTCTTCAGGTCCTATACAAGGTAGATGATGTCAGCGCTCAGGCCAAGGATGCACAGATCTAAGACCTCTGATCATGTTGGAGCAGAGGTTGGTGGTAACATTTTCCATGAAATCCCTTCTGAGTGTCTTATAAGTAAAACATGGTAGTGAAGCCAGCAGGACACAAGAGCATTGACTGAATGCTTTATAGAGAATTCATTATTTTCTAAACAGGATGAACACAGTCCCAGAAGCTCCCGAGCGTTGTAATGTAAGACAGTGCCGAGGTGTCACCAGTGTAGGCCTGTTGTGGTTTTAATGGCTTGAAGATCTTTTATTCTCAGGTTTCCCCTGCAACCCTCGCAAATGACTGTGATGCACTGTCTCCCTGGGGTGGTTTGTTGCAGATCGCCCATCTAGCAGGAGTTGGCTTTGCTGACGCAAAGACAGTTCCCCTTCCCACGTTGTCTGTCTCTGGGGCATCAGCCATTGTTAGGGAAGTACGTTTCTAGACCCAGCCCACACCAATCTGCTGTAAATCTCGAGACCTATGTAGCCATGTCTTGGATCCCAAGGAGAACCACTGGCTGGGCCCCGCCTGTTAGGTCTCAGAGTGTCCAGATATCCAGAGATGAACTCTACCTGGGCTTCAGCAGGATTTCTGGGTTAGATAAAACTAGCATTCCTCAGGAACTTACGAAACTTGTTTCCATCTGCCAAGAGTTCATTTCTCTAACCTCTGACAGAAGGGACATATGGATCCCTTGACATTTATCTGTCAAATCAAAGTCCTCCAGGCTCCCTCAGTCCCTACTCACAAGTACCTGTTACACATTTCAAAGCCTCCTCACCTCTCCTGGCCCTTCCCATCCCCCAGCCACTCACCCTCTATAGAACCCTACTGTCTTCTTCTCTTCCTGCACCTCATCTCTCCTGCTGTGCTTTCCTCTCTCTCTCTTACTCTATCATCTATCTATCTACCTATCTATCTACTATCTATCTATCTATCTATCTATCTATCTATCTATCTATCTATCTATCTATTTATCTTCCCTAGCCCATGTTTAGTCTCCTGGTCAATGTGTTGTACCCAGATTGCAAAAACCCCAGAGAGACCACTGGGGGCCACAACTCTGATGCAAGCACATGACAGTCTTTATTCAAACTCGAGCTTGGGCCACGTTACCTTCCTGATGGAACAGGAGGGAGAGTAACCCCCAGCTCTAGGTGAAGGGGTTTATAAAGGGAAAAAACTGCAACCAGGGATTTCCAAGCCTTGGCATTACATGAGAGTTACCCTCATGTAATGTTGATCTCCTTCCCAGAGCCCACGGGGCAGGGGACAAGCAGCACCACCACACATGTGCAGAGCCGTGGGGTTAGGTGACATGGGAAATGGGCACAGGACATCATGGCACCATCATGCATGTGCCAGGGGACACGAAACATACAAGGTTGGGGGCCAGATCACTCCAAGGACAGCAGACTACTAGTAGTTTTCTCCAAGGACAGCAACTTAAAAATGGAGTTTGGAGGGCAAGATGGAATCTGTCCTGTTGCTTTTTTTACCTCTTCAAATGTTCAGTCTACTTCTTCCTCCCTCTTCTGGACTTTTCCAGATGTTTCCAGCTTCTCTTTCTCTCATATCTACAATAAAAACCTTAACCAGATCACAGAATGGTCATGAAGGCAGTTTCTTTACCACACACACTCACATACTCCCATTTTGGCTCTGAAGAAGGAAAAAAGAAGCAACTCTACACCGAGCAAGGCCAGAAAGACCATGTGTATGTGCTTCAGGAGCCATGCAGAATGTTGTCTGGGTGGGGGAGAGAGATCAGGAAGGGGAGGTTAAGAACTGGTGGCTGTCCTCTAGCCATCAGCTCCTGATGCCTTGACTCCACTTGGTGTCCAGACGATTCAAAGGGCTGGAGATCTGGGGCTGAGGCTCAGGGGATGTGACATCTCTCCATCAGACTCAGGATGTGGGGTTCAGCTCTGAGGCTTCCTGATGGACTAGACATCCCAAGGTAGATCACTGAACCCTCAAATCACACTTTAGCTTTGCTGAAATCCTGCTTGCAAAGGGTTTCAAGCCTTGTGTGCGGGGGCTGAAAATGGAAAGCCAGCATTGCCCAAGTGTCACTAGGTTTTCTATCTGAGATGGTAAGTTCTATGGCCCACTGGATTGGATAAGAAATGACTGGGACCTGGGAACCCTTGTGGAAGAACGGGCAAAAGGGACTGCAAGTTCCAGAGCTGGGGGAAGACAGAAACAAATGTGTCTACTAGGTAGGGGCTCACATGTCCCCACCCCTTGCTGAGAGGCTGCTGACATGATTCCAGAGGAAGAGAGTGTCTGTTTTCTTTTTTTTTTTTTTTTTTTTTTTTTTTGGTTCTTTTTTTCTGAGCTGGGGACCGAACCCAGGGCCTTGCGCTTCCTAGGTAAGTGCTCTACCACTGAGCTAAATCCCCAGCCCCATGTCTGTTTTCTTTAAGGATGTGGTCCAAGCTCTAGTAGATGGCCTCCTCATACCAGCAAGTATATGGATAGCATAAACTAGACTCTGTGGGATATAAAAAAAAAAATAGAGAGAAGAGAAAGAGGACATCAAGTTGGAGGAAGATGCGGTGTGAGGTGGATCTAAGAGAGAGTGACGGAAGAGCAGGTGTTGAACGTGATCAAGTACATAGGATTCATGTGTGAGATTCTCAATGAAGGGCGCTGACGTTGTGTTTTTATAAAATGTGGCATAATAACTTGGGAGGGAGCACCTCAGTGCCAAGGCGCCTTCCAGAACAATCAAGCCATGCGACGGACCTAGGAGCAGAGCAGAGACCTGGAAAGGGGTAGAAGCAGAGAAAGAGGGTCAGAGAAGGACAGAAGGAGAGAAGAGAGAAGAAGAGAGAAGAAGGCCAACTGGAGACGTGAAGGGGAAGAGAGACGGGGAGAGAGGGGGAAGTTGGAGAGAGAGAAAGGAGTTGAGCAGTCTTTCTTACGTGGCCTGGTTCTTGGTTCATACCTGGGGCAGAGATGCAGGCTGTTGCTAGGTAACTGTTGGGTAGAGGCCTAGAGGAATCGCTAACAAAAACAATATATATGGAATACCTGGGCACTTAAAGTAGGACACCAGAGAGGGCGTCTGTGGTGGACGGCGTTTCTAGAAGGATAGATCCTGAAAGTTCTGATCTCCTGGATGGATTAAGTCCCAATGGGTTCACAGGACAATGGTCTTATTGGGAGATGGTGAAACATAAGGGGAGAAGCGTAGTTGGAGGTTGCTAGGCAGGGAGAATGTTCTTGGGGTCATAGCTCTCCCTGGCTTCTTCTTTCTTTCCCTGCTTCACGTCTAACATGAGGTGAAGCATTTCATCTGCTCCTACTGCCATGTTCACTTAACCAGACACACAGGGTTGAGCAACTGTGGCCTGAGCCCTCTGAGGACTGCATTTGGAGCAAATTCTTCCTTGCTTACACAGTTTCCGTGAGCATTTGTGTGACAGAGTAGCCAGTACACTCAATATACAAACATGAATGCTCAGTCTTCAAACATCCGACTTGTGCTCTAGCTTAGCATGTCTCCCAAGCATGAGTCACTCTATGAGGCAAAACCAGCCCCATGAAAGACCAAATCCACTTCTGCCCTTTTCCACAGACTCCTGTCTCGTTCTAGCTATCCATCCTCATTGTGGTCTAACCCCGGCTAACTGCAGATGGTAACCCTCCCCTGAAGACTTGCTGCTGTGTCTCATTTGAGTCAGCTTGCTTCTCCGCAGTAACTAAGAGAAAATAATAAGAGGCTCACTCTTCCTTCTCCGTCTCCCACAGAATGTCCTTTACGACCCTGGGAGCTCTGAGTCCTTCCAGACGTTTCTCTGAAAGAAGCATAAGTCATTTTAGAATTTAAAGAGGAGCCTCCCCCCACCTTCATGACCCAGATCCGTCTTTCATCCCTCTGAAACGCAGGCATTGGGGCTGTCATACACAGCGCCATAGCTGTCGGTTTCCGTGGCAGGAGAGACCTGAAGCTGGCAGCACCTGACTTGGTTGCCACACTCCCCGACACCCACGTCCCATAGGCAGGCACTTGCCTTGCAGTTGTGTGAGATCAATTAATTAGCACAGATGGTGACCCACTGCCAGATGCACTGTGGAGGGGACATGAGTCACCAGCGATGCTGCCGTGACCTTTCCTCGATCCAGGGCGTCTTGTTCATCTGGTGTGCAAGGGAGGGATCTGCACTGCTATAGATGGTTGAGATTCTGTCTGTAGTCTCTTAGTACCCTGCCTTTGATACATATCCCATTCTGGTGCTTATTAAATAACACTGGCGAAATGGCTTTCACACTTCTGTACCTTTGCAGAAAGGTTTTCTAGGGTGGGAGAAGATTTCATATTTTGCTGTGTTTTCTAAGAAATCAGCATCAACTTCCTCTTTTCCCAGAAGCACAGGGTCCTGCTGGACTGAAGATCCCCTGGCAGAAGATAAACGTCCCCCCAAAACTCTTCACCAGCCTGTCACACAAGCTGATTGATAGTAAAACCACTAGGAGGTGGGACTTAGGGGAGGGAAATTAAGTTGCTTTGAGGGTGAACTTCCAGGGACAATTAGAACACTGGCCTGCCCCTTCCTCTGTCTCCTGGACGTCATGAGGTAAATAGGCCTCTTGGACCATGCATTCCCACCACAATACACTGTACTGTCCACAGGCTCAAAGCAACCTAGGATAGATGAACAACAACACAAACAACAAACAAACAAAACCCTTTCTGTCTTTTAAGATGATTATCTCCAGTGTTTTGTCACAGTGGCTGAGGCTGGCTAACCCATGTACTAGTACAAGGGGGTACTTGAAACTAACAGTTGAAGGACTCCTGGGAGTTACTATACCCTTCCTACCCTGATTAGCAGCCACTGGACCTGAGGGCTAAAGCCTAGGTGGGACAAGGTTTTGTTGTAGTTCACATCCTGGCCCAGTGCTGTACATGGGTGATCTCATGTGCCAAATGTACATCTTGATATCACATATGAATTAACTCAGGATTACTCCGAGAAAGAGGCATGGCCACAGGGAGTCAGGGCTTGGAGGGTGACCAGGGCCACCAAGGGGCTTTTCAATTCCCCTTCTGGGACTTTTCTTTCCTGTGTGCCTTGCTAAAATTCCTTTCAGCATTTTGATAGTCTGTGGCTTCTGTGAGAAGACCTGGATCCACTGCCCTGAGCAGCCCCCCAAATTCCCAGAAGCCTTCAAGGACTGCAGGACTATAACTCTTACAGCTGAACTATTACTTCTGGAGAGTAGCTGAGGTAGGGCTGGGAGGAACCTGTGACCTGACATGAAGCCAGAAGCCAATTTACACAGTTCAGCTGCTCCTTTAAAGCACGATACAGAGAGAAAACAAATGGGGATTGCACAACCACCAGAGTCAAGATTTCACCCTGGATTCTGAGTTAGTCTAGGAGGGGACAGACATGTTCTCATACATCCTTGGGGCTGTTCATCAAGGCCCCACTCCCTGAAGGGCAAGCAGGGGAAGCTCTAGAGGACCACCTCTATCTGTGAGGCAGATAGGGCATGAGTGTCCTCCCACTTTTATGGGCAAGATTCAGTGAGGCTCGGAGATGAGCCTGGAACTTTCCATTGCGCATGCAGGCATACACATGCTCACAGCACCCTAGCTGGGCCAGGCTGGCCATCCCCTGCCCTGTGCACTGTTCAAGCTCCTCCTTGACTCTCAGGAGGCCAGGCAAAAGACAGGAAGGTAAGAGGAGATAAGACAGGTATATCACCCCGAGTCTCAGGTGTCCTCTCCCCGGGCTGTGCTCACTGCAGGGTTCTGTGCTCTTGCCCTTGGTGGAAACCCACTCACTCCTGACATCTCTAGCTGTGGGCTCTTTAATTCCACCTCTCCTTAGGCAAGAAACTCTCCTGCAGTCACCTGGGTGGCTGACCTGTCTGCCTCTAGTAAGTCCAGGGTCTGGCTAGGTAACACACCTACCAGCAGGGAGTCTCTCTGTGCCATCCAGATGTACTCTTGGGCCAGCTTTTGTGGTATAATACTGCAAGGCAAAGGGATTAGAAATTGAAGGTGCTTCTCCCCAGTGAGTCTGAGTTTGATAGTAGCCTGGGCTATATAAGACCATGTCTCAGAGAGGGAGTGGGGTGGCAACCAGCTTTAATTACCCTGCCCAACACTATGTTCCAGGACTGTTTGCAGTAAGGGTGGACACAACCACATATATGCACAGTGACTACTTACACTGATCAGCTTCCATGACCCTACAAAGGCATTCTGTTCCGGAGATGCAGTCTCTGGGTCTCAGCTAAGCCCAATGCCACCTCCAGATACCTTTGGCTAATCCTACTGTGCTATTGCTAAAGCTTTGGTGAGGTAGTCCCCTCAGACCTGCGGAAAGTAGAGGGTTTGTGGGTGCTGGGGAAGTCTGGAAAAGAGCCAAAGAGCCAGGAATCGGGCACATGGATTTCACTTGTCATTTCACGAATATAGAGGTACAGGGGAGCTGACCTGACAGAGACTGTAACACCAGCAGGTGACACATCTCCTGCATTGTCTCCTTGCCAGTGTGTGGGAAAGGAACACTTGATCAGATGTGAGCCACTGTATCTGCAGGACCAAAAGGAGCGCCCCAAGTCTGTGTTGTTTGCACACAGCAATTTCTCAACTGCAGTGTGCCAGCGAAGAAGTCACACTACTCCTCTGCCTGCTTGAGAAGAGTGTGCAGTTGACGCTGCGAAACAGAAGCTGATAACAGAGCCCAGGTGGCCACCATTATTTCCTTGCTCCGGGAGAAAGGTTGTGGCAAGGGGTCCTGGGAAACGCAGCCCTAAGGCGAGTGCTGGCTCAGAGGCCCCTGAGTTCTCTTGTCTGTGAGGTAAGTTCACAAGCGCCATTGGGACGCAAGAGGAGGCCCTGGGTAGGATGTTCAAGAGCAGATACTGTGTCCTGTATCCGAATGCTGGGCTCCGGCTCAGTCCACGCTGCTCTAGGAAAACCTGCCAGTCATTCCATTTTCTGTCCCTAATCCCACCCACCCCACCCCACAGTTTGACTCCTCATTTGTCAATGGTGTCGCTGGCAAAGATTCCTGCTCTTTAATAAACCTCCTCAAGAGTGACCAGGCAGACAAGGCACGCAAAGTCGATCACCCCATCTATTTTAGGCCACTGGCGTAAAAGAAACATAGACTTCCTTGAAGCTTCTCCAACTGTAAACAAGATGTTTGGGCTTTCACGGAGTGAGGGATGACTCAGGAAGACCTGGCTGGGTGCATTCGATGTTAGTCACAGCCTCTCTCCTGTGCCGCCATTGGTCAAATGAGAGGCAAGAGTAAATGACCTTAACGGTGACTTTGGAAGGCTGGAGGGGGTTTCTCTGCTAAAGGCCCCATGAGTCAGCATCCAGCTCACCTGCCTGCCTTGCTCAGGCTCTCTTCTTCCTTCCCACTGACAGCAAGTAGCCTGGTGACCCCTCCCCTGTTCTTCCCTAGCAGCGGAACCTCCTGGAAACAGAACACACTGCTTAATGGGAGCCCACTCTAACCTGTATCGACCCTTTGAGTACACCCTGTAAGGCAGGTGGAAGAGGAAAACAGTTCTAGGCAGCCAAAGCCAGTCCCTATTCGATTTGCTTGCTTCACCGTCCCTTGGCCTGTCTAGGGGAGTCGGATGGGGGATGGGGACTGCTGCTCTTGGCAGAAAGAACAGTAGAGCATGTGGCTGGACGCCTCTGACACCGGGTCCTTCCTTCTGCGAGATCTTATCCTGGACAGGTCACTGAGCTACGCTGCCCAACTTCCATTGTCCAGACTGAGGGACGTGAAGATGTTTGAGGGGCAGGGTGAGAGGACCCCAGTTAGTTCCCGTGAGAGCAAGTTATTATATACATGGGAGGCTTTTCCCGGAAGCTCTCTGCCATCTTTTCAAATCAGCTCCCCCGACACACGTGCTCACTCCCACCCCCACCTCCACTTCCTTCATGCTCGCCTACCATCGGATTATCTACCATTGTGGAATGTAACCAAAAGGTCCTCACTGGAGCTGAGCCGAGGCCAGCCCCAGCCTCCTGAATCTTTACGCCTAAGAGCTAAATGAACTCCTGTTCTTCATAAAGCACCCAACTTCAGGTATTGAGTTATAGAAACAACAACAACAACAAAAAGAAGAAGAAGAAGAAGAAGAAGAAGAAGAAGAAGAAGAAGAAGAAGAAGAAGAAGAAGAAGAAGAAGAAGAAGAAGAAGAAGAAGAAGAGGAAGAAGAAAGAGTTGGTAAAATACATATTTGCTACAAATTCTAGAAAAACCACCCACTGCTCCTAGTCCAAACAGACAAAATATTTTATCTCTTGTTCACAGCAAATAAGTAAGTTGGTTGAGATCCCCAGCAATTCCAAAGACAGCTGGAAGAGGTCAGGTTGAATGGTTTGGCATTGCGCTAAGGATCGGGCCAGATGGAGCAATCATTGTGGTCCAGTATGTCATCCTGTCTGTGCTTCCTCTGAACAAGTGAGTATTGCAAGACCTGCTATAGCCCGAGGCTGGAGACTGGGCATGGTGTTAAAATGGAGAGATAATTAGACTAGACACCAAGTGAGGTCCCATTCATTGGGTTCATTTCCTCATGATCTGGAAACCAAAAGGCACCACAGCCACTGTCTAGTCACATCTGCCTTTAGTACCAGCAAACATCTGACAAACCAGCTCCATGATGAATGAAGCATTGTGGAGACAGCATGCACCCCCAGCCAGCACTGCTCCGCCAAACTGTGAATGGACTACTGCTAACTGCTAACCTGAACTTCCATATCCCGAGAGTCTCCTGCAGCTCTGTTATGTGCCTGTCTAACTGATCTCAGTCTCAGGTTTGCATCTCTCATGACCCTAAACTCAAATGCTAAATAACATTGTTCGTTCTTCCTGTGCGATCAGCCATGCTATGTCATGTGGTTATGGTAGGTAGCTATCTCAGGCCTCAAACATTTGTCTTCTGAGTATCCTAAGGAAAGACACACCAAGTTTCTGCCCAGGTAGATCTAGAGAATAAGCCAAACCAGTCAAACTATACATTTTGACTAACTGTAAAAAGAAAACCAAACCCCACAAAACAAATGACCGGAAGCTCTATTTTCCTCATTATGGGGACGAATTTGTCCTTGCAAGCTACCTTAATCAGAATGAGGTTTTGCCCTTAATGTCTTTGATATCTTTTGTGTGTTGTCTGTTCATTTATGGTTACAACTGCTGTATTTGAGCACAGCACATGGCAGCCATGACTAATGGTTTCTAGGGCTGAGTCTTAAGCTTCTACAGCTACTTCTGTTGTTCCTAAGTTCTCCCACCATCATGCGCTGGCCTGCACGAGCTTATCTGTAAAGAGAGACCCCCCCAACATCATACGACATCCCAGCTAGCCAGTCTCTCAGATGAGCCAGCCCAGAGGTGATGAATGAACCACCCCAATGTCCCATGAAATCATGAGAGATGATCAAAATCTTTATTTTTGAGTCATTTGGTTTCAAAATCAATCATTACCCAGCAATAGATATAGGGAAATTACATGGCCAAGTAAATAGGAGTCTTGACTCAAGACTGATGCAGAAAAAGAACACCCACAGTGACAGAGAGGCCCACATCTTATACTACAGGGACCGGTGGAGATTGAGTGTCTGTGGTTAAGATGGGAATCATGTATAAACAGTCCATGAACTGTGTACAGATGTGCCTTGGCTTACCATAAAGGATTGCCATAAAGACCACTGTATGGCAAGTTGGAAAAGCTATAAGTCTCTGTGATTAACGTACCCAGCATCCTCGTCCCCACAGCTTAGCAGCTCAGTTAGCACAGATTCTCTCCTGTTCCCTCTGGAGTCTACAGTGCCGACTTGGAGCTGACGCTCCCTGTTCCTATTCAGCACCGTGAGGGAGACCATGAACTAAGGCTTGGGAAGTAACCAACCAGGACCGCAAAGTGAAGCTCTCAGAAAGGCAAATGGATCCCCTAAATTATTGAATGCGGAGAAAAGATCAAAGTTTCTGTCCAGTGCATAATATTGTCAACCGGCAATAAAATTGACAACTGTGGGTTGATTCCATCAGAAGTCAGGGACCATCTGCATAACTCTGCTTTACAATGGCAACCTGGTGAGGGGACAGGACTCGAGGTTCTGTCTTGGACGGTTGTAACGACATTAGTACGGTGGTATTCACAAGTATGACTGGCCATGACATACGCATCAGCTGCTTTATCACCATCTCTGGTTGTGTCCAGAGTGAGCTTCTGAATGACCAGCCTTTGAGAGGCTGAAAAAAAACACCCAAATATGGATTTATATACACCAACCTGTGGAACAGAATGACCTGAATGGGTGACAAACCCTGGTGGTTGCTGGACTGGTGCATGGAGTTCTCTGGTTCTCAGCCCTTTAGACTTGGACTAGAATCTATACCACAAGCCTTTTAACTTGGGGGGTTTTTAATACTACACCAGCTGGAACTTCTGGTTCTAAAGCTTGCAGACAGGATGCCACAGATTGCTCAGCTTCTATGAAAATGAGTCAATTCTTCATCATAAATCTTTATATAGATATGAATGTAGACTTGACAGATGCGGTAGAGAAAAGAAGAGGAGGAGAAAAATTCTTGTGGAAATGTCCCTCCTGGGAACTTTAGCCAGCTTGTCCATGATCTCTTCTTTTCTCCCAGACTCTGTCTGGCATTGCCAGGAAACTCAAGCCCACGAATGTCACCTAGTCCACCCAACAAGGAGCTCTTGCCACTCCGGATAACCCTACCTTCATCTCCAAATAGATATCCCCATCAGACCAAGAGACTCATGGGAAGTGTGAAGTCTGTGCTTAACAGACCTAGAGAAGAAGTTAATAAGCCTAGGAAGGAGTAAATGTGACACGAGCCAGAGTTCACAGGTGCTAGTACTGGGGTACAGCCTAGAAGGAAGGATAGAGGGCATGGCTGATCTGGCTTCTTCAGCTGAAGATTCCTCGCCCTGTGAAGAGGCTCTTGGGAGCAAAGGGTGGCAGGTCTGAGGAGGGCCTGCTCTTGCCATAGTCTGAGGCTCATACTGAAGGCTGCAGTAGACCTGGAAAAGCTGAGCAGAGGCAGAGAGTAATCAAGCATGCGTTTATTCTCCCTTTGCCCGTGACCATGGATGTAACTGCTTAAGTTCCTGCCTTGACTTCCCCCAAAAGGATGGACTGTAACCTCGAACGATAAGCAAAATAAATCCTTCCTCTGCTCAGTGATTTTTGTCAGGATGTGTCTCATAGCAACACAAATTAAACTAGAACGTCAGTAAGCTCTGAAAACCTTCCGCCAAGCAAAAGGAGCCAGACATACAAGGCCCATAGCAGGGACAAGAAATGAAATCTACAAGCTGTCTGTATTTGGCAAACCTACAGGGACATCAAGTAAGTTAGTAGAAGGTTTGAGATAAGTGAAGAGTAAAGAGTAGGGACTTATAAAGCTGCTTTGAGTTGATATAAGATGGTGTTAATGGCTGCACCATATTGTGAAGGCAATACAACTCACTTTTTTTTAAAAAAAGGAAAATATTACAACACAGATATGACTAGTCTTCCTAGTTATTGGGAAACATCAAACAAGGACATTCTCCAGAATAGCTGATCTGTCCTTTGTAGGTGTCATGGTCAAGAGAGACAAGAAAGAACTGAGAAGGAACAAGGGAGACATGGGTCAGAAGGACCTGGGTCAGAAGGACCAAGGGAGATAGATATGCAAGAAGGACTGGGTTGGATCCTAGAGACCCAACTTACTTCCCATAAACCCATCGGTGGAGCAATGTCCTGCGCCTGAGTAATAAAATTAGAATTATTAAAGACCTCATTTCCTGACTTCGGTACTTATTTTGATTGTGCAAGAAAATATGTTAACTGCTAAACCATATCCTGGAATGTTTAAGCACAAGGAAGAGTCATAGACATTATCAAGGGAGGAGTGTCTTAGTTACTCTCTACTGCCGTGAGAAGACACCATGACCAAAAGATCCTTTGGGGGTTTAATTTCAGAGGATGAGCCCAGGACCATCACAGTGGGGAGCATGGCAGCAGGTGGGCCCGCTTGGCGCTGGAGCAGAAGCAGAAGTTAATCTTACATTAGCCCAAAGCAACCTTTTAATTCCATACTCTTTAGCCTTGTCTAATCTCAATCTTGTCGGCCCTATGCGACTGCTAACTTGCCTAATGTCCCTATAGATTTGGCAAATACCTTGATCTACCACCACAAAGCAGAGGAAAACAGTGGTGAATCTTGGGAAGCCTCAAAGCCCGCCCCAAGTGACATGCCTTCTCCAACAAGCCCCACACCTACCTAGCCCTTTGCAAACCAGTTGGGAAACAAACCTCCGAACACATAAGGGCCATTCTCATTCAAACCAACACACAGAATACATAAAAATGTTTAAAAAAACAAACAGACAAGAGAACTGAAAGAAAGGAAAACATGTGAATTAGGGCTAAAATTACTCCAAAATAAGATCTAAGAATCATACCATAGCAATTTAGCCTAACCTCTACTGTACACCTAACGTGTATATCTACGTGTTGCATAGTATTCTTTTATCAGCTTGAGCATGGCTCTTTCAACTGGTAGGCATTGTTTCCTAGCGTGGCTTATTGGTCCAGACTTTAAGTGCATACGTTCTTTCATCTTGGTACCTTCATTTTCATAAGATAAAGTGTGAAGCATAAGGTTTCTGGAAAGAAGGACTTTCTGCACTCTTAAGTTGTCAAATTAACCACTTTCATTAATAAATATATATTGTATGTATCGTGCTGTTTTAAAATATATACGCAGTGTGCTTGGCCACACTGAACTAATTAACATGCGTATCATAACATGCGTATCACAACATGCATATCACCTCTTTTCACTTGTCAGTTGCTCCCAGTGAGAACCCTTCATTTCTGGGGAGAACACTTCATTTTCTCGGCAGTTTTCAAAGACACCATACGTTGGGCACTTTGTATACAGAGGACATATTATGCCTTCTTCTGGAAGAAATACCCTAACAGGAGTTAATACCCCTAAGTGATGGTCATACCTTTACCAATACTTCTCCATGTGACCCAGTAACCACGGTTCTCCTCTGCTTTAACATTTGTATTGTATTACTTGGTAGGAAAGGGAGTGGTATTCGAGTGTGGGGGTGTGTGTGCATGTATGGGTGTGTGCATGTATGGGTGTGTGCATTTGTGTGCAGGTGCCTGTGGCCATGACACTCATTCCCAGGCCAGAACAAGATATTAGTGTCTTCCTCTGTCACCTGCCACCTTGTTCCCTTGTACACTGGTTACTTTTCTATTGATGTGATAGAACACCAAAACCAAGGCAACTTATAGAAGGGTTTACAATTCCAAAGGGATAAAAAGAGTCCAACACTTCGGCGAAGTGTGGCAGGCGGGTGGCGGGAGCAGGAAGCTGGAAGCTCACGGCAGAGGGGGCACATGGGAAATGGCTCACAACTTTAACCGCTTAACCTCACACCTTCCCCAGCAGTGACAACCTTCTTCCAGCAAGGCCACACCTCTTCAACCTCTCCAAACAGTGCCATCAACTGCCAGCCAAGTGTTCAAATGCCTGAGATTATGGGGACCATTCTCCTTGAAACCACTGTACCTTGAGACAAGGTTGTCTCATTAAAATGGAAGCTTTGAAGCTACATTTGCCTGTCATTAAGCTCCTGGGAGCCCTTGCTGGGGTGCAGTGACACCCCGCGTTCATGTGGGTGCTGGGAATTCAAACTCCAGTCTTTAACTCGCACAGCAACCACTCTTACCCATGGAGTAGCATCCCTGTCCCCTCTACTTTGCTTCTACCAGTTCATGTGACATTGTACCTGGCTTACTTTGTTTAGCCGAACATCTTCCAGGTCTGGCCATGTAGTCCCAAATATATTCTTTACCATTCATGCACAGTTGGATGTTTGTTGATTTCATACTTTTGTATTTTTTCAACAGTCATTGCCACATTGATTTCCCAAAAAGGGTTATATTATCCATAAGTCCAATAGTATATGAGACTGCCCCCCAAATTCCCCTCAATAAGAGGGTATCTTCATCTTAATTGTTTATAAGTTGAATATTCCAATTTTCATCTCCATAACTATGAATGGTTTTTTCGATAGTCGTCCATAACTTCGCAGCCTTTTAGGTTGGTTTTGTGAATACAGATTATTCATTTACGTAATTGAACGGCATTTCTAGATGTTTTGGCTTTTCTTCTTAAATTCTGTAAGTTTTAGCAGTACTTCAATATTCATTAAAATCACCTCCCTCCATCTGATCATTACCCCTTGACTTCTGCTATGCCTTGTACATGTGTCAGAGGCCTGTGTGTAGGACTGAGGTCAGAGGAGTCGTTTGCAGATGGAGCTTTTCCTGTGGTCAAGGTCAGGATGCCGAGGCTCCTTCTGCTTCCCCTTTCTTCCATTCCTGGCCATGAGGTGAGCAGCTGCCTCTGTCACACACTCATGATGACATGCTGCCTCACCACAAACCACAAAGCAGTGAACAAACAGAAGACCATCCACGGACTGGATCCTTCCAAACCATGAAGCCAGGAAAACTTTTCTACTTTTTAAGTTGATTGTCTCGGGTATTTTATTGCAGCAATGGAAAGTTGATCGCTTCATTTCTCGCATGATGTAATATCCAGAACCATATGTATAATCAAGCACATCTGTCTCTCCTAATATATATAATACCCAGATGTATTGACTTGGATTAAAAAAGTCTCCCATCACAAGCATAAAACGTGGCTCCTTATTGATTTTTATTTGAATATTTTTACATTTGATTTGTGTAGAATGTTTTGTACTATAAAGGGGGCATTCAATTTTTCTAAAAAAAATTAATGTTTACAAGTGTGGGGTGTGTGTGTGTGTGTGTGTGTGTGTGTGTGTGTGTGTGTGTGTGTGCAGACTGCAGAAGAGGATGTTAGGTCTCCTGGAGATGGAGTCGCAAGCAGTTATGAGCTCCCTACACGGATGCTGAGACTCTAAGTTGGGTCTGCTGCAAGAGCAGCAAGCATCCCTCACCACTGAGCCATCTTTCCAGTCCTCTCTTTTTTTGTTTGTTGAGTGGTTCGTGGCATCAACACATTGGATAGGTAAAGCACAGACCAATTCAAGAAAGACAGCACAAATAGTAGTTAAAAAGCAGGCAGTTCCACCACTTCCTGACTATGGAACCTTAGGTATGTGTGCTGGCTAATTTTCATTCCAACTCGACATGGTTAGAATTGATTTTTAAAAATACCCTAAGATTGACCCATGGGAAAGTCTGTAGGACTCTTTCTGGATGTGGGAGGAGCCAGCCCATTGAAGGCATCACCATCCTGAAGTCAGCTTAGCCATAAGTCACAGTGACCTCACAGAAGTTAGGAGCAGAAACAGAGGGGGTGACATCCCTATGGCGGCCTGCAGACTTAATGCCCAGCCCTGGTCCCCTGTGACTGGCTTTTCCTTCAGACATCTGAGGGCAGAGTTTCCAGAGTTCCAAAGCGTTTCATCCCAGAATGACATTGCATTGACTCCATGGCAGGAACTCAAAGAGAGGCCAACTTATTGTGAGAAGGGAAATGGAAGGGCATCTATGGCCAGGCTTACCCCAGGGAGCCTGGCTTCTCTGTCCTTCCTCTAAATCTCTTTCACACAGGCTTTTCATAAGCACCATGAAAGAGCTGTCTTGCTGTTCCTGATGCCTCGGGCATCATTTCCCAACATTGGAAGCTGTGGCTCCTTGGGGTGGGGGTTGGGGGGAACCCCATGTGGAGTGGCTGGTGAAGGATTCCCAGAAGCAGTGAGTCTTAAGGAGGAGTCGCTGCACCTTAACCCTGCTGAGGCCCTGAGAGATTGTTAAGGCTTGTTTTTCTGGACCGAGAATAGGAGATATGTTTCACCCACTACATCCTATTCTCTGGACTCTGAAGCCGTGTCCTGCTCGCTGAGCATCTATATGGAGCGACTTCGTACTTAACTTACTTTTAAATTTGTAATACATTTCTATTTGTAATGCTTTGGCTTCGACAATTCTGTCTAAAGATGTCAAATGTTGCCTAAGACAAAACAAATACATGAATGAAGTTTTATTATTCCAAACTTGCAAGTATTTAAAACATCATTAAAAACTGCAGGTTTGGTTCTGTTGTTGTTTTAAAAAAACACAAAAGTTTACAATTTAGACTTGTAAGGTTTGTAAGATTCTGCCATGCTCACTTAACTAGTACAATATCCTTGGCACGTAGATGTCTCTTTTCTCTTTTTTTTTGGGGGGGGGGGGCATCGTGTCTAATTTATCATCCTAGGAAAAGAGATGAAATGACTCAGAACATCAACAGGAGGCGACTGTGGGTTTGCGGCCAATACCTCACTGGACCGTCCTTCCCTTTCTGCTTTCCTGCCCCCCTCAGTCAGGGTCTCTTGTCATTGTCTCAGAGGTCAAAGAAGATAGTTCCAGAGTATGGTTTGGTATGTATGCTACGTGTGCTATGTGTGGAAACACGACCAGGGGACAGGAGGAAGAACGAGAGGAGCTTTTGCTAATGAACTCACATTTCAAGGTAAGGTCAGTCTGACCTATTCTGTAGAGGAAGGCCACTCCCCTGCAAAAAGGAAGTATAAGGCTCATCATTTCCTTAAGATGACTCTCCCTTCCCCTTTTACTTCCCCCTCCCCTCCCCCATCTTCCTCCTGCCCTCTCCCTTCCCCTTCCAGTCCCTTTCATCTCTTCTCTCTTCTCTTGTCCTCCTCTCAACTCCCCCTTCTTTTTTCCTTCTCCTCTCCTCCCTACCCCTCTCCTCTTCCTCTTCCTCTTCCTTCATACCGTCCCCTTCTCCACCCTCCCCCTCCTCTTCTCTTTCCACCAACAGAAAACAATGTTTTACCAAGACATAGCCAACATGTTGACTAATTTTTTTTTAAAAACACCAAATTCTTTCTTCTCACTGAAAACCCATGTAGAAATACAGTGACAATTCAGGAGCTGGGAAGCTGTGTGGTGACTTTGATTGTTCTGTTGATTCTATATGGGCAGTGACACCAAACGCTGAAGATGGCTCAAGTCTCAGAGATACACTCGGATGATGGCTGCACCTAACAAGTTACCCAAGTAGGTAAGAAGTTAGGGTTAGTGAAATCAAAGCCAGACGATGACTGTGGAAAGAGGAAGGAAGTTAATCTGCTAACCACTGAGCTTGATGCCTTTGCTGGGACAATGAAGTTTGACTCATAATTTTCTTGAAAAAAAAGAAAAAAAACTTAGAATGCCAGTTGAGGACTATCCTCAGCAGGAAGCAGGGAACATCCCCTGTTATCTACCCAGCCTTCTTTGTGGGCTCTGAGACACTTGTGGAGTATTTGTGAGGTAAATAGCAACATAGCATCCAAGCACCCCCCCTCTAGTCAACACTGTGTAGAAGATGGAGTCATGCATTCATCACGTGCACCTGATAAAAATTAAGAATAAGGAAGCAATAAAGCCTCAGTTAAGGCCCCAAGTCAAAACCTCTGGGGGAAGAAAGCAGCTGTCAACCAGGTGAGAACAGCCTGGATCCTTGGAGGGTTACCTTGAAGGCTCTGACACAACATTGCACATCTCAGTAAGGGCGGGGCTTCTTCATGGCCCCTCTGTTTCATGCAGCAGTGGTGAGAACCATTGTTTTAGATGGAGTCCTCCTGCAGGATGTCTTTCTCAGCTTAGATTTGGGTCACAGATACACATCTGGTGACTCAAGTTTGTCCTCGATGAGGAGAGCCTGAGGACCCCCTCTTACATGCAGCAGAGGACTGGACCCGTGAGTCAATAGGGAAGTAGGTGAGTGGCTACCTTGTGTGAACTTCTGGAGCCTAAACAGTTTTCTTTCCCCTAAAGAAAATGGAGTCATAAGGACACCTTTGGAGGACACCTGATCCAGGAAATGATGCCACATCCTGGGCTTTAGGGCACCATTACACCTACATATTTGTGCTTGTATTTATGCTTGTAAATATTTATGTTGGACTCATTGATTTGGCTCAGGAGTTAGGGTGGGTATTCCCATGTTAATGAACCTATCCTAGGAAACCCTTAACTAAAGATGTCTCTATGTGAGAGACAATATCTACATCCTGTCAAGCTGGCCTGCAACAGTAACCAGTCACAGTACATAAGTGCTTACAATGTAATATCCTCTTGGCACATTGTTTCCTTATGAGTTACTTATATTCAGTATGATGTGATATTCTTCTCTTCTAATTTTGGTTTGCAGACTATTTTGTCAGATATTAGAACATCGACATCTATTTACTTCCTGGGTCCATTTATTTAGAATATGCTTTTCCATGTTTTTAGGTTTTTCTTGGAAGCAACAAAGAACTGGATATTGTTTTTTAATACAACTAGATAGTCTGTGCCTTTTGATTATAGGGTTGAGTTCGTCACCACTCAACATTAGTTTTGAAAAAAAAATGTTTGTTAATTTGTCATTTTGCAGTTTGGAAATATGTTTTGAATGAGACTATCCCTTATAGGTTCACATGTTTGAATACATGGTCTCTAGTTGGTAGAACTGTTTGGGAAGGATTAGGGGGTGTGAACTTGTTGGAGGAGCCATGTCTCTGGGGGTAGGCTTTCAGGTTTTAAAAACCAGCACCACTCCCAATTAGCTCTCTCCTCTGCCTCATGCTGAGGATTAAGATGTGAGCTCTCAGCTACTGCTCCACTGACAGGTCTGCCTGCCTACAGCCATATTTCCTGCCATGATTTCCGCTGCATGACTCTAACTCTGGAACCGTGAGCCCCAGATAAAATGGTTTCTTTTAAAGCTACCTTACTCATGCTACTTTGTCTCATCAATTAAAAAACAACTAAGACAGATATTTTCTATTTCTTTTTTGTATAACTACTACTTAGAGTTCTTTCATTCCCATATCCTCATGATATCTTTTCTCTTCCTCTTCAATGCTCAAGTATCTTTTTAGTGTTTGTTAATTTCTTTATTTCTCTCAACATGAGAAGATTTATTTTATCCTTCAATTATGAGCGTTGTGTTGCATACAGTAAAGTTGATCAGCAGTTGCTTTTTAGCTGGAACATTATTCCAAGCCCTCCTGGCTTTTAAAGTTTCTGTTGAGAAATTTCTGGCTATTCTGATGAATTCGTGCCTTTATATGAGGATTGGCACTTCTCTCTCTTTTGGCTTTCAATATTTTTGTTTTCTGCACTGAGTTGTACTTGAACACGACCTGGAGATGTTCATGAAAGCTGCTTTGAGGAAGAGTCAGCCACAGCTATGCACATGATGTTGGTGCCTTTTGCCCTTGGATGGTTTGAAGACTTTGAAGATTAACTAAAGATGTATGGGTGTGCTTACATCATATTTTCTTTTTACTTATTTACTTTATATCCTGCTCACTGCCCCATCTTTTCCAGTCACCGACTCCCACAATCCATACTCCATCCCCCATCCCCTTCCCCTCTGAGTGGGTGGGACCCCTCTGGGTATCCCCCCACCCTGGCACTTCAAGTGAAGCCTCTACAAGGCTAGGTCCTTCCTCTCCCACTGAAGCCAGACTAGAAGAACATATCCCACGTACAGGCAACAGCTTTTGGGAGAGCCCCTGCTCCAGTTGTTCAGGACCCACATGAAGACCAAGCTGCACATCCAGCATGTTTATTTTTACCTAAAGAAATGTTAATGGTGGTTTACAAAGTAGCATATACACTATACGTTCAAGTCATTCAGATGAACAGGTCAAAAAGGTCAAAGGAATTCTTGCTATGTATGTATAGGTCACAAGGATGTTTATGGTATGCTTTGACCATAAATATGGCTCATAATGCGAGAGTCTCAGACAATTGCATGTTTATAGATGAGAGGGGTAAAATTAAACTCAGAAAAAGTAGCATAACATTTAATCTCATTCTTTTTTAATAGTCTTGTTTGAAGTATCCTGTTGCACTAAATATTTAAAAAATACCTAACCTTTTTATCTCATCCAAGCACCGGTACCTATAGTACCATATGGCACTGTGGGGTCTCTGGCACTCTCTCTAGTGCCAGCACCTGTGGGGCCACATGGCACTGCAGGGTACTTTTATCTCAGTGGCTCCACAATGCCCCCAAGTACTGTCTGACCCAGGCAGTCCTCAAACCGTTCCAGCACCTTGCCCACGCTGCTCCCTGGAGTTAGTTCCGGTAGCCGTGGGGCCACATAGAACTCACCATAATTTATCTCTGGTTAGTATCTCTCCTAGCAGCTCTCTGCTAGTTGCAGACTCTCTGGTTCCAGCTACCCAGTAAAACCAGGGCTCTAGAAATCCAGCATGCTCTGGCCTATCAAGGCTCCCTGCCACAGACTCTGCCCACACTCCCAACAACCCAGTGAAATCAGGACTCAATAAACTGTAATCAAGATGGAGACGGAGAAGGACGACCCAGATCCGGGTGGTCTTGAATGGCCCTAGGTAGTTATGTGTATTTATTAAGGGATGGATTTCAATAGTAACTTTATCTTATCTAGGTGGGAAGTTTATATCCCTATCAATTGGTTGTGAGTTTATTGTGTGCATGTGTTGTGAATTGAGAATCTAACATATAAATCTGATTGATAAATTATAGCTTGTTGAGAGTGGAGCTACTATGATAAAAGTACACCTCAGAACCATGGGGCCTTACAGGTGCCAGTGCTATCGTAGGGTAAAAGGTTCCGCCATTTCTTAATATTTACTGCAACAGTATCCCTCAAAAAATAGAACATTGTCTCCATGTGTTAGTGTTCACAAAAATTTTGTAATTATTCAACAGTTTCTCAGTCAGCAAGAAACTCTAACCAGACTCTGGATGTGAAGGTCCCTTCCCACACTCCCAGATATTCTCTTCCTGGCCTGTCTCGAGCTTCTCATCTGAAACCTGTCCCGTAAGCTTAGAGGTTGACGGTGGCCAAAGTTGCATTAGTGTTGGGTAGGAATGTAGCCTGTCTATTCAGGAACCAGAAGTCTACTGGCCTGATCTAGCAGGACAATGTCTAAGCTCAGAGATCAGAGAATCGTTTGATGGTGATCTGGAGGGAGGAGCACTTATTGAGACATTAAACTTTCTAAACAATAAAACACGTAGCTGGTTATTGTGTCTTACCCTAAGAGCATCGCTGTGTTAAGTAGTATTCTCCAGAAAAACAGAGTGAACAGATGTGCACATATTATTAAAGGGAATTCACTGGAATAGTTTATATCTACAGGGCCGAGTAGTCCTGCAATAGCTGTCTGCACCCAGAAGAGGGCAAGTTCTGGTAACTGCTTGGTCTAGAGAGCTGGGTACCCTAACAGTCATGTAGTCCTGGCACTGATGGCCTGGATGATTCGTGGAGAGCTGCTGTTCTTTGATTTATGTTGGAAGTTGCAATCTGATGTGAGGGAAAGGTCGACTCACCAGCAAGAAGGGAAGACAGGTAGGCGAGCAACACTGCTGTTTCTGGAACCTCCTTCTATAGGGATTACCACTCCAAAGGTGCAGCCCACTCCAGAGCTGTCGTCTCCCCTCAGTTCTCTCCTCCTTCCTGCAATGCCCTCACAGTGTGTTTCTGCTCATGTCTCTTAATTGATTCCAGATCCCATCGACTTGACAGTCAAAATTAACTACCACCAGCAAACTCCTTTCAACTTGCCATTCTTACCATGGCACCCTATGCCACACTCAACTTCCAAATAAAGACAATAACAATGTTGCAATTCCATCTAGCATGATGTAAGTATCAAAATGCACTATTATTCTCCATGAATAGGTGGCAAAGACTCAGGAGGAGTGGTTATTCTTTTGACACCCAGTAACAAATACAGTATTGCAGATTTAATGACACTCAAGTACTAGAGGATGTCTCCCGATATTAAATTTACCCAGTAAAGGAATAGAAGAGGAATAACACAAATACCTGCATGGGGTGTGTGTGTGTGTGTGTGTGTGTGTGTGTGTGTGTGTGTGTTTTGTGTGTGTGTGTGTGTGTGTGTGTGTGTGTGTATACAAGCACAAAAATATGTCTGTGGGTTTAGTGAGAAATTACGCAGGAGCGCTAAGTACATTCACACTGTTGGTCAACCCACCTCCATGTTCACAATCCCATTAGTATTGTAATCCTGAACTGCCTGTACCTTCTGCTTGGCTTCTGGAAATCATCGTTCTACTACTTCTAGCTAGGGAGCTCATATGAGTGAAATCATAGTGATTGCCATTATGTAACTGACTTATTTCACCTTGTCTCATGTCCCTGTCTGCCTTGCATCCCCATGCCCATTCCCATGTGCTTGAATTTCCTTCCTTTTTAAGGTTGAACAGTGTTTTATTCAAGGCATTCAAGGAAGAAATATATAAATATCCATCCCCTCTTCACAACAGCTCAACTGCAAACCAAAGTTTGAGCCCACCAAACTGTCCCTTGGACAACCAATGAGTTTATCAGTCAAGGATGACTTTAAAGCAGAGAGGATGCCTGTGCCCAGCATGGATGATGGCGTCACCACAGTTCCCTAGAGGCAGCCTGTCAACTAACCTTCCCCATCCTATGTACCTAGTGCTCCCCTCAATCCCCAAAGTCACACGCAATTGGGGAAAAATTGCATACAAATGGTTGGGAAGAACAGCTAGACACTCAAGCATTTCCAATGACCCTCCACTCCCTTCCGTGAGGGAGCCTAACCGGGATGAACTCCTGCAGGCAAGTGCAGCTGATCTTATGAGGACGGAGACTCTTTCGCTTAGACGAGCATCAGTCTACGATTGCCACCTCCATGCTGTTATCCGTCCAACAGTGGACACCTGAGGTGCATCAAAGATTTCAGAATATTTGAGTCTTCGGTTTCCAGTCTTTTGGGGTACGGACATACAGGGGTGGAATTGCTGTGTTGCATGGGTGACTCTGTGCTCACTGTCTGAGGAGCTATCACCCTGACAGCTATACCCGCTCAAACATTTTGCATTGTGGTCAACAAGAATCCCAACTCTCCACATTCTTCCGTATGTATCTTCTGCTGGCTTTATGCACGCCCCTGATTTATCATGTCGAGCATGTTTTCTGTGACTCTTGGCCAATGGTATTCTTTGGAGACATTTCCACTCAAGTATTTTGTCAATGTCTTTTTTTTTTCTTTTTTCTTTGTTTCAGAGCTGGGGACCAAACCCAGGGCCTTGTGCTTGCTAGGCAAGCGCTCTACCACTGAGCTAAATCCCCAACCCGTTTTGTCAATGTCTTAATCCTTTTTTGTTTTGTTTTGTTTTCCTGAGACATAAGAGTTCATATTAACCCCTTCATGAGACACATGATTTGCAAACCTTTTCTTCCCTAACATAATTTATTTAGTTTTTATTCATAAATTTAAATATGGAACCCAAAGAACTTCAGTGAGAGCAGAGATTACCCAGCATCATGCACAGATGGGTGGGGGCACTCTGCAGAGCTACAGAATGGTCTGGTGGGTAAGATGCTCACAAGTCAAAAGGATTAGAGCTGCCCATAGCTGGCTGTGGAGATTTTGCTGGTCTTGCCATTCTCGGACCCAAATGCTCCATGGCTTCCACAACACTTGTGTCTTCTCTCACCTAGCAGAGACGACATTTCCCACCTCCCACTCAGACTTGCAATGCCGGTGAAAAATGGAACCATTAGTGTTTCATCCAGAATTTACCACGGACATGATACCAGGATGCTTCAGGATGAAATTCGCATGCTCAGATTTTTCCTTGTAGCCAGAATTGCCCCCAGTGTCATTATGATGTGCGAATTCACCATGTTGGCACAGGAGTCCTGGAATAATTCTATTTATTTATTTATTTATTTATTTATTTATTTATTTATTTATTTATTTATTGTATATGAGTACACTGTCGCTGTCTTCAGACACACCAGAAGACAGCATCAGATCCCATTACAGATGGTTGTGAACCACCATGTGGTTGCTGGGAATTGAACTCAGGACCTCTGGAAGGGCAGTCAGTGCTCATAGCCACTGAGCCATCTCTCCAGCCCTGGCTTCTCTTTTTAATATAAGAGTTCTAAGACTTAGCTTCCTGAGACTCTAGACCTATCATCCATGTTTTCTTTTCCCAGTGACTATGAAACTGCCAGAATGCCAGCTTTAGTTCCCAGCTGATTGGCTTCTACGTGTCTAGCCTTAAGCCACACTATTTTGAAATAAGCAACCCTCTCTTAAGGGCAGAAGGGAAAATTGGGCATACCCTCCCTCCTTTCATGAAGACTTATTTTATCTTTTAAGGTACGTCTAATTGCTGCCAATAATGAGTCAGGGGCATCCATTCTGTCAAGGCTTAAACCTTTCCCTGAGCTTGAATAGTGTTTGCCAAAGTGAAACCAAGATCAGTAGAAAGGTTACAGTGAAGGTATTTCAGGAAATGAGACAACAGAGTCTTTAATTTTAAAAAAGAAGGCAGGGGTTGGGGATTTAGCTCAGTGGTAGAGCATTTGCCTAGCAAGCACAAGGCCCTGGGTTCAGTCCCCAGCTCCGGGGGGGAAAAAAAAACTTTCCAAAAAAGAAGGCAAAATATAACAGAGTTCATTCATCAGGCAGATCACCCAATTCCTGGTGAAAGTATTGGAGAAAATAATAAACTCAATCAGATTATAGGTTGAAAGGCTCTATTCATGCCAGTTAGGGTGTGTTTTGAAGTTCAATAATAGAATCCCAAATGAAATGAAAAGTATTCCAAACACACCGACAATAAAAGGAAAATCTTAGAAGCCTCTAGGGTGGGTGTGAAGATTAGCTTTGTCAACTTGACACGCCTAGAATTGTTGGAGAAAATGGTCTCTTTGAGGGATTGTCCACATCTGTTGGGCATGTCTGTGGGAAATCAGCTGATGGGGACAATACAGCTCACTATGGGCGGCACCATTCTCCATTCAGGGCATCCTGAATTAAACTATGTGGACGGAGAAAGCAAGCTAGGCATAAGCCTGCAAGCATTTCTCTGATAATGGCTGTGGGTATGATGTGGCCAGCTGTTTCATATTCCTGATGTCTTGAATCCCTGCAGTCATGGACTAAATAACTATAAGCTAAAATAACTCTGCATCTTCTAAGTTGCTTTCTGTCAGAGTATTTTCTCACAGCACAGAAATGATAAAGGGAACGGGGAGAACTTTCAAGTACAAAGGAAGAGGAAGATAGCACTATATGTCCTCACATGAGTAACAGTCAAATGACAGAAAATAACAGAACCTGAAGGAAACTTGGGCCTATATGGAGTTATATACTCCCCGTAAAACTACCAATTATGAGATACAGGATGAACATGAACATTTTCAGAAAGACTACTGTAAAGGCTTCTCACGAACTCTGTTGAGGAAGTTGCTCAAGGACGTTCTTCAAGAAAATAAGGAAGGAAAACAAAAGAGAGAAGGAAATGAAATCCAGAAAACATCTAACCCTGGTAGGGAGAGGAACAGCAATCACGGAAGGGAAGTCCAGGGTGAGAGCTGGTCAACAGTCCTAGATAGCAACACATTAAAGACAATCTGAAAGTTGTGGTGGTCTACAAGGGACCCTGCTAGGAAAGGTGGATTGCATTCTAGATCTTCAATTCAGAAAGCCTGGGATCTACACAACCTTTTAGCACCCTGTTTAACATTCTAGGGGAAAGAGCGTGCAATTCAGGAAAGATGTGATAAAAATATTTACCATCACTTGAACAACTAACAGGGTACTGGAAAAGGCTCTTCATCCTCACACCAGAAATTCCTCCTTTGTGTGGTCCCGAGTCACATCATTTGGCTGCAGACTATGTGTAGAATAATGTACCATCAGTTTTCACAGTCGACCTAGGGAGGGACTTTCTAGGGTGATGAAACTTCTAAAGGAGGTAGTGATGAACACTGAATGATTAGAATTGATCCATGTAGACCTTTCAGATAAGGAATTTATTTAGGTCTACTTAAATTTTATCTCATTACAGCTGGTTTTTTTGTTCGTTTGTTTTTTAAACAAAATGCAAAGCACCTTCATTTGGGTAATGAGATGTTCTGAGATGAATTACTGTTTGAGCATGGAATCAGCAAGGAGTGGCTACAACAACATAAACACATTTGGCTGTGGTTTTGTTTTTCCTTTAACTGAGATAAAAGGAAACCTAGTTTATGTGCATGTTGGCTTTTTGAGACAGATTCTTACTACATTTCCAAGTCTTTAACTCGTGGTAGCCCAGGATGGCCTGGAACTTGAAAGCCCTGCCACAACCTTCTACATGTTGGGATTATAGGTGTGTGTCACCACCCTTGGCCCTCAAATTAATTTTTTAAAGTTACCTAGAAAGACAAAGAGGTTAACAGTGGAGGAGGGAGAGAAGCTTGAATTCCTATTTTGTTTAGTAAAACTGACAAAACAGATACTAATTTTTTTTTGAGTTCTTTTTTTCAGAGCTGGGGACCGAACCCACAGATACTATTTTATATGAGTATAAAAGTTAAATTTAAGGAACAATCCTGAAAATCTCCACAGAAAACAAAATGATGTACCAACCCGGTGGTGTGCCCATTCTAAGGGTGAAAGTAACAATGACAATAAAGTAAGGTCTACTAACAAGGCCATAACTTCTTCCCAGCAGTCATACATCATTCATGGTGGGCTCAGTAGAATTCTGAGTCTTGTGGTGTGCTTTGTGACCAGGGAATGACATTTGTGTTCAGAACAGGAGAAAGTAGATTTAGAATTTATGGGACCAACCAAAGAGATTAAAAAAAAATCCAGTCACCCTGAATATCAAATGTAAACCCATAATGCATTTTGTCATTAAAATAAGATCAGAAAAGGGAAGTGTGGATGGCTATGTTCAAAATATACTGAATAAATGCATAAAAATTTTAAAGACTAAATTAAAATATTAATAAAATCTCAGTCAGGGAGGATAGTTCACACATGCCATTATATCACAGAGAAGGCTCGGGCAGAGGATGAAGAATTTGAAGCCACCCTGAGCTATATCGTGAAACCTTTTCTTTACCATCCCAATATTGTAAATATTGTGCTGCTGGAGTGAGTACAAAGCCATCCAAACGAACAAACGAAACAATGGTTATCTTGAAAGGAACTAGAAAAATTACTAACTATAGCTGCTAGCGATATAAATAACCAGACTGATCATAAAAACCACAAAATGCTATTTCTTACGAAGACGGTGCAGTCTTAGAGAAATGGATGAATCCAGTAAGTGCAGGAAATATATTGGAGACTAAAAGTCTCATAAACCAACAGCTACCAAAACCAAGCCTCTAAGGACCAAAGCTTAAAATGTTTGTGCACAAATAATGTTTATCTTCAACAAAGGGATTTGTCAGCCACATAAAAGATGCTATACTCATCTAGATCATGATTCACATACAGTTAAAAACAAAACAGACAAAAAAATACTAAGAACACATGACAATGAAGTACCCAATGAAACATTTATTTTTGTTAGGTTTTGGTGCAGCCGTTTGATGTATTTGAATACAAATACTGAATATTTACGAATTGAATCGTCTAGGGGTTGCTCTGAAGTGACCCACGGGTAAAATGAGGTTAGAACAGACATGGCTAAGTTGATAGGTAATACATGAAGCAGTCAGGTAGATGGCAAAATGGTTCAGTGGCTAGAAGTACAGTAAGTTGCTCATCCAGAGGACCAGGACACGATCCCCAGGATTCACGTGCAGCTCACAACCATTTGAAACTCTTGTTCCAGGGGACCTGCTAAGAGGACCCCAGTTCAATTACCAGCACCTACTTGGAAGCTTACAACCACCTGCAACTCTAGTGTGACACCCCCCCCTTCTGGTCTCTGAGGCACACAGACACACATGCAAACATCTGTACATATAATCATATATTAAAAGGTAATCGAAGTAGCAAGATGCATGCATTTTCGAGATTTTTCATTATCTTTAATTGGGGGGGGGGTGTAGGTCTGTTCACATGAACACTGGGGGAAAGGCAATGGAGTTCCCTGGAACTGAACTTAGTGGCAGCTGTCAGTCACTGATTTGGGTAGAAACTGAACGCAGGTCCACTGCAAGAAGAGTAAGTGCCCTTAAACTGCTAAGCCATCTCCCCAGACCCCTAGTATTTTCTTTTATAAATACTTAAAAGTATTTATAAAACTAAAAGATTAAAAAGATCAAATTTAGCCTATTTGCCTATCATCTACTAAGTATAAACTTTCTCCATAATGGTGGGTGGAGACATTCATATTATCCACAGAGTTGGATCTAAAACAAACAACCTACAAAGAACTGGGGTGTATAGCTTTTTTTTTTTTTTTTTTTTTTTTTTGGTTCTTTTTTTCGGAGCTGGGGACCGAACCCAGGGCCTTGGGCTTCCTAGGTAAGCGCTCTACCACTGAGCTAAATCCCCAGCCCCTGGTGTATAGCTTTTTAAGATTGCATCAGAACCATTGGGATCGTAAGCAACCTGGAAATTAGGAGGGAGGTGTAGAATCTTCTGGCTGGAGACTCTCCTCATGCCCTTCAGCAGTCTCTGTCACTGCAGCTTTCCCATGACACCTGAGTCCTGGATAATCAGACACTCTGGTGGGTGAGATTCAGCCAGCCATTATCAACAAGTTCTCCCATCCAGGCTCTGAGACTACTGCAGAAGAGGGACTGGAAAGATTGTGAAAGCTAGAGACAGCGAAATTCTGCAAATAGTATTTGTTGGATCTGATGGGGCCATTGCACATGAACTCAATGGTAGCTGTGATTATGTGCACCAAATCAAGCAAGGCAAAATACCAGCATGGCTGGATTAGGGCTGCACAAATCCCACCTCTCATGGAGGGAGCAATTGCTGGTTGCTGGGAAAGGGAGTCTGTTTTCTTCAGGGACGCAGCCCTTGAAAGACTACTCAAATTCCAACAGGCTTGTCTACACCTAAGCACACACAGGTAGTGCAAAGTAGACTTATTAAAAAAAGTACAGGATGTTGGGAGTTGAAAGTTGAGGCAGGGGATACAAGAGAAATTAGAGGTAAGGAAATTGGGGGTATGTTTGATTAAAATGTAGTATATATGCACCTATAAAATTCTCAATCAAAAAGGCACTTCCAAAAAATTGAAACAAATTAAAAGAAAAGTAGACCATTCCCTTCTTGGGAATGTGATTCGTGTCCCAGGTTGGAAATCCTAGTGTTGCAGCCAGGCATGACTCTAAGTGGCACTTAGTGTCTCCCCTGATCTCCATGCTGTATTCTTCTGTGTGCTCCCCTGCAATCTGAATATATTCTTCTTTTAAGTCCATGCAGTCAGCTTCCTTTTGGGATCAGAGATCAGATCCTCATCCATGGTAACTTGGATGTCCGAGCGTCACAAAGTGACCATAACTTGGAATTATGGTGGCTTCTACAAAGTGCATCAATTCCTAAATGTTCACTGAATGGACAAAACTCCCTTTGCTTCTAAGGTAATGATGAGACTTCACACTGTCTTGTGTCAGTTACAGACGACTGTGATAGCTGCACTGGGCAAATGCCATCTAAGACCAGGAGTCAGCCCTACAGGATGGGCAGCCATGACTTGGCAGATTCCCAAAGGACCACTCTTTTGTGTTCCTCCCAACTCATGGTGGGGATGGTTCCTACGCTTCCCTCCAGAATGTACAGTGAGGTCTCTAGAGTGAGGCCCAGGCAGTAAGAGCTGAAAATGGGGCTTCACTCCAAATCAGCCAGGGAGACTCGGGTGACATCCACATCTTTTACAACAGTCCAGAGTGACTCACTCATGAAGGATCCTGGGAATCTTGTTACCTGGCAACTGGGGCCTATCTGACTGCTGAAGGTGATAAACGACCCAGCTGCCATTAAGTTTCTCAATTCCTTCCACTACAGGTCTTTGCCCCATCCTTTTACGATTACACAACAGCAGGAACCAGAATCTGGACGCAGTGGGGGAATGGGTTTTCCCCAGAGCTACAAGAAGTCTCTGAGAACTTCCCAGCTGGACGGGTCCCTCGCTGATGCTACCAGTGAGTCAGAGGCCCCAGATAAACACCTCTGCACGACAGTTTTCTGTCTAAAACCCACCTGTGTAGGGGAACGAAGTACCCACTTGGCTGCATGGGCAGATGGCTTACAACTTCACATGCCTTCCTCGCAGCCTTTAGAAAAAGAAGAAACCCCCCACAGCACAGTCCACATCAGAGCACTGTACTGTCAGTGGGAAGAAATGTTTCTTAGAGTTTACCCACAGCCAGCTCACCACCTTGAGGTTTGCAAATAACAGCCTCCTCCTTTCTGACAGTATTATTTTGATAGAGCCAGAGAACAAAAGCATTGCAAAT
This sequence comes from Rattus norvegicus, assembly GCF_021556685.1. NCBI lineage: Eukaryota > Metazoa > Chordata > Mammalia > Rodentia > Muridae > Rattus > Rattus norvegicus. Next base: position 57,508,168 of record NC_141542.1, on the reverse strand, counting down.
GTGTGTGGGGTGTGTGGGAGGTGATTTTGTAAAACCCAGCATAGGTTAACATTTTAGTGCAGTGGTTCTCAGCCTTCCTAATGCTGAGACCCTTTAATACAGTGAGCCCCAACCATAAAATTATCCCTTTGCTACTTAACTATAATTTTCAATGTTATGGACCATAATGTATTTGATAAGCAGGGTATCTGATATGTGACCCCTTCTGAAAGGCTGTTCAACCTGCAAAGGGGTAGAGACCCACAGGTTGAGAACTGCTGTTCTAGTGGAATTTTGTCCTGGTTATCCTGTAGGCATGACTTTAGATCTATCTATCTATCTATCTATCTATCTATCTATCTATCCATCCATCCACCCACCCACCCACTCACCCATCCATCCATCATCTATCATCTATCCACCCATCCATCCATCTATCTAATCACAATAGTATACACTGAGATGCAGAAAAACCAGCCCATGGAGATTAGGAGACCTTGTCTCAACTAAGGTTCCCCCATCACAGAATGATCCCCAGAGGGGACTCTTTTAAGAAACAAGAAGATGTGGACAGCTGTTGGGAACAAACCTTGACAGACTCCCTAAAACCTCTAGACAAGTTCAAGGTTTTCATATGGAAAATAGTGTGAAGGGTGTTTTGGATATTATGTGTTGAGATCACATTCTGGAACATACTTATTCAAGTACATTATCAACTTTTATATGTACATGATTAAATGTGTGCCCTATCTCCCACTATGACGCAATAAAAATAGCTTGCATTACCACAACAACTTACTGTGTGGACATCTTTAAATTTCTCTGGCTAACCTCAAGTTGTTAGGAAGTGTCTTAGTCAAGGTTTCTTTTCCTGCACAAAGCATCATGACCAAGAAGCAAGTTGGGGAGGAAAGGGTTTATTCAGCTCAAACTCCTATGTTGCTGTTCATCACCAAAGGAAGTCAGAATTGAAACTCAAGCAGGTCAGGAAGCAGGAGCTGATGCAGAGGCCATGGAGGGATGTTACTTACTGGCTTGCTTCCCTGGCTTCTCAGCTTGCTTTCTTATAGAACCCAGGACCACCAGCCCAGGGACGGCATCACCCACAATGGGGGCTCTCCCATCCTTGATCACTAATTGAGAAAATGCCTATAGCTGGATCTCATGGAGGCATTTCTTCAAGAGAGGCTCCTTTCTCTGTGATAACTCCAGCTTGTGTCAAGTTGACACACAAAACCAGCCAGTACAGGAAGTATCCCAGTATTATTGGCTTCAAAGCCTTTCAAGTTATCTTGCAAAGCTAAGTGTGTCTGTCCGTGTGCCAGCAGCAATGCTACTTTTCTCTGTATTAGAAAACTGAGCACAGAGAAGCAAGCTTGCTGTGGACATTGGCAGGTACCCGTGGGCTCTGCCAGCAAAATGTTTTCTCTCATTGCTTGGCCTTGAAGGTACCTTGAAATCCACACTGGTGCTTTCCAGAGCATGCATTATATATTGGCATTGTTTAAAGAAATCTGAGCCCCGGAAAGGGAGCAGGAAGAAGCCACCAATTGCTGAAACATTTTGGTGTACCCAGAGCAAGCCTCCAGTCTGCCGCCTCATCCATTTGTGAGGCCATGCAAACACCGAAGATATCTTACTAGTGGGTCTGAAGCATCCCCAAATCAGTTATGGACTATTTACCTCCTGTCGTCTACATACCAAGTACTACTTGAGGCAGGCAGCTGGTCACCAAAGGGACCTCAGGTTCTCTCTGTCTTGACACCCTCTTCTCAAGTGGTACAGGCCCAATCAGCCATCAGAGTTGCCCGTTTAACCTCTCAACCTCTATAATTGTCCTTTTCAAACTGAGGTTGACCTGGTCCTCATTTCTGCTAATGCTCCATTCAGCTCCTGGACTTATATCTCTCCAAATAATCAATAGGGAGGCAGCTCATGTCTCCTCTTGCCCAGGCGGAGAAGGTACAGTAAGAGCCTTCATTCAAGGACTTGCGCACAGCATCTCTAGTTTACATAATCACTTCTCAGTTGCCCCATATCTTTTGCTAAACCCAGTATTGCCAGCACTACTTATAGACAGACCCCTTGCAGCTGGCCCACACTCCTGTGAAGGCTGACCTGTGATGTGTGTCTAGATCCTAGCCAAAGGATTGCAAAGTGCAGCCTGAGAGCATCTCTCACTTGTTTCATCCAGGTAACCATGTGCTACTGCAGTTAATAAGTTATGTGTCTCTGGGGCTGGGGAGGTGACTCAGTGGGTACACTTCTTGAAGGGAAGCATGAGGATCTGAGTTCCCAGCACCAGTATAAAAAGCAAAGCACAAAGGAATGCACCTGTAACTGCAGCTCGAGAGACACGGTGATGGAGACCTGAAGCTTGCTGGCTGGCTTGCCAATACAATCCCATCAGTGAACTACAGGGAGTTAAAGATTCTGTCTCAAAAACAAGGCAGAGGGCTGGGGAGAGGGCTCCTCCATTAAAGGCTAGTCACATCCAAAAAGGAGGTGGAGAACACTTGACAATGGGTGCTGGCACCAACGTCTGGTCTCTATTCCTGAGCACATCGTGCAAGTACATGGACACACACACACTTCAATACACACACATCTAGAGGCCCTATTGTCTCTTCTAGAACAGTGACCACCATTCCAAGTCACCCTTCAGGCTCGTTTCCCCACAGGAGCACGGTACCTTAAGACTGCTCGGCACACAAGGATTGCTCAACTTGACCAAAAAAGCCACCGGGTTCCCAGAAGTTCACAAGCTCCCACACTTACTCAATGATGTACTCTGCTAGGGAGGTGAGGGAACAGCCAGTCCTTCAGAAAGCACACCGAGGAAGTATCTTTGATACCAGTAACACATGGGAGTCCGAGGTGAGACCGTTTGCGATATCCTTTCCGTAGGGCCGCCCAGGATAAGAAATGGATCCTGCACGGCCCAGTTATACCTCTTCCTAGGAGTGAGCAGGACAGATGGTGAGGAGACAACTGAAGTCCTGAGCTCACCAAACTGCCCATGATAGGCAGTGCTTGTCTGCAGATGGGAGCTCCCAGATGGCCTCTGTTCTAAACTGTGACTCCTAGATCTAAGAACCTACAACAAACCTGATGTTTAGCAGCAGGATTATTTAGGGAGGAAGGGGCCGTTGGACTTCTGCAACTGAAAACTCTCTAGAAGTCAAGAGTAGCTGTCTCCCGAGAAACGTCAAGAAACGTCAACCCTACTGCTTTCCCTGAGAAGCCTTGGGAGCTGTGGTTTAGGTAGTCAGCTCTAAGGATGAAGGCAGGACACAGATTAAGAACCATGGTGCAAATCAAAAATGATTAATTCCCAGCACGTGCTACAAGAGGATGTGCCAAGGAAAGTCAGTTAACACTGGTCTGTACGTACTGTAATCAAGTCTGACTTCTGCAAACTCAAGGAAGGGACAGGAGGCACTCACCCTAGCTCTGTGTCCTTTCCTGAACATCTGTGGGCACCTTGTCAGACTTCTACACTTGAGAGCAAAATAGAAATGGCAACCTCAGAATAAAAATAATAAACCCAAATGAATAAGTTAAAAATTCCAAACTAGAACTGGAGGGATGGCTCAGAGGTTAAGAGCACTGGCTGCTCTTCTAGGGGTCCCGAGTTCAATTCCCAGCAACCACATGATGGCTCACAACCATCTTTAATGAGATCTGATGCCCTCTTCTGGTGTGTCTGAAGAGAGTCACAGTGTACTCACATACATAAGATAAATCTTAAAAAAAAAAAAAAAAAAACAAAAAACAACTCAAACCAACAGGCAACGAATAAGCAAATGAAAAACCAGAAGAGATTTAAACTCCCTGGAGACTGTAGTCAGGGAGAGCCTTCAGTGTTGCCATGGCAACTCCAACTGGGGATACTAGGGAGAGCTCCAGCCCTTCTCCTCCAAATAGCATCAAGAAAACTCCCACAGACACATCCATCAACAGGCTAGGGTGACAGAGGGCAGAACTTCTCCAGGACTAACATCAAGTTTTATTTAGTTTTTATTAAGACAGATCAACCCTGAGAGGCCAGAACAAACAGCCAGGTAAGAGAACCTAGTCTGAATGCACACCTCCTCTCATGTAAATGTGGTAATGACTTTGGCCAACTCTCCATTCCTTAGCCAATTTTAAAGCATTCTGTCTACTGTTAAAGGGGAATAGGGCCATCATTCTTTTGAAAAGTGGTACACAGCAACAATTCAATCTCAATGATCACTATAGCAAAACAGAGCAGGCGTCGGCTAAGAAGCCAAATTGGATTGCAGTTACCTTGTCGAGTGATTCCCTCAACCAGAGGGGAAAGTTGGAAGAGAAAGACTCACAGAACTCACAGACACCCCTGGGTTTTTATGCTAACTGGCCACCAGTTGCAAATAGGAAACAAAAACAAAAACAAAAACAAAAAACCCTTAGGTCATCCACTGGCTGAAACTTTTCCTATTTCGTTTTCATCTTGGAGATAAATATGAGCCACAGTATGTCAGTCTCTTTGATGATGGCACGCACATCCTTGTGAGCACAGGCAAGGCGGAGAGTCCTGAGAGATGGTGCCCGGCTCCCAGAGGTGGCAACTACCTAGAAAGAACACCCTGGCGGCAGACAGAGGACTGGGCTCAGTCACACTGACATCATTTAGCTGTTGCACCCGGGTTAGCATTTATGAACAATCGAGAAAGGGTCACTTATGTCCTACTGAGGAAGACAAGCTATTTCACATCTTGAAGGACTTTTATCTTCCTTTGTGTGTCTGCCATGTGTAGGCCAAAAGAGGATGAAGCGGAGTCAGTGCTGAGCGGCTGGGTGTGGGTGGAGCCTCCTCACCATCCCCCACTCTGTGGTTTGACCAGACTTGGGCAGTCCTCCTCTGTTCACTCTCCCTGTTGCCTCCTGGGCTGGTTCTCACCTTCCCTCTGAGGAGTTTGTGCACATGCCTGCTGCTACTTCATCGTAACTGCCCTTCAGCAACCTCCCACACCCTGTCCTGACCAGGATGGGGGAGGGGAAGGAATGCACAAATCTGGGATCTTCCCGTGAAGGAGATGCCTAAAGGGTCAAAACACACTGAGGCAGAAATTATTGTTTATTTATTTAGGAAAGAAAGGTAGGGGAGAACAGTAATTTGTATAACAGTAGACAAGTCAGCACTACAAAAACAAAACAAAACAAAACAAACAAAACAAAGGCCGGCAGTGGTAGGGAATGTGGGGAGGGGTGTGTGGGGGGGGCTTGTCATCACCTGCTGGGCTTCATGACTTGTAAATCCAGTGCAATTTCTCACCTGTATTATTACTCAGCAAATTTATAACTGGTAGAATTAGGGACTACAGATCCTTATGTGTGCTCCACCTAAGCTAGAAACCCAGCAGCCCCGTGTGATTTAAACGTAAACGGTAAATGGGATGCATGCAGGTACAAGGAACCATTTCTGTAAACGTTCCCTCCCGATGCAAATGTGCACATAAGCGCACTGCCCTCGCCACAGACGAGGCTCCTCCGAGGCTCCTCCCACTCTGTACAGAAAGGCACTGAAGCTCCGGGTGGTGCCCCTGTGAAGAGCAGCTTCGGGCCCACCTACTGCGGTGTCACCTTGATACTGCTTTGCCAAAATGACCCTCACAGAAAGCAGTGTCCCACGGAGGGAGTGAGGGAAAGCCTGTTCACCCGAAACAAATAGGATTGTCTAGGCTCACCGGTTTACTAGGTGTCAGGACCAAGAAGGGAAGGGGTTCGGGTAGCAGCTGCCAGAAGCTTCCCTGGGCAGACTGCTCTTTCAGTCAAGTTGGCCGTGGACTTGGTCTGGGTCAGCAGGGAGAATGCCCACTGGGCGGGGAGGGTTGTGCAAGCAGCACAGGCACAGATGACTAGAGCCCATCCTCCGCCCACATCTCAAGAATAAGTTCTAGACGTTGATAATCCCAACAACGTATGTTTGTACTAATTGCGACCTATAGCTTTGCAGCCCGTGGCTGACAGACTATGACACACAGGACTAAGGTGCACGGCAGCCTTCTGTTTCTTCATGCTTCTTGCTGTCTGAGGCTTTGTGCTTCTCCAGAGCCATAGGCTCGCCTTCCACAGCACTCTAGAGTCAGGGTGTCTGCAGTCACCCAGACAGCTCTGTCTCCTCTTGATCCAGGCACTTCCCTTACTGGCCCCTCTCATTTCATAAAAACCCCAAGTGTGGGTAGGAGGCTGCCGGCATTAGGTTCTGACTGAGTCCTCTGTTGATGGGATAGTCCAAGTCTCAGACGGGATAATTCTAGGCTAGCCACAAACTAGAAGAGAAGCAGCTTTTGTATTACTCTGAAGTCATACCAACAGAAAACAATTTTTGCTTCCTTTGCCCCTAAAGAGGAGTAAGGGTCGCTCACTTATCTTGCCCGCCTTCGTGGGTATTTACAACCAACCATTTAGCTGCGCATCGTTGTACATTGCATTCTCACTAGACTTCTGTCGTTCATAAAACCACTGGAGTGGAAAGTAAGAGATTGACCGACAGCCGTGTGAGCCGAGGCCAACGGTACAGGCAGTAGAGATACAGATTACTGTTACGTGGGACGGAATAGATGAACCGTGCTGTAAAGGAAAATTAACCACCAGGGAAGATCAAGCCTCTGAAACACCGAGCTTGTGTTGGGGGAATGAAGCACACAGTGGCTGTCACGAGGCCATCCCCCTCACAGAAAGATGGCAGGGCCGTGACTCAGCACTGCCCCTCCACTGAGACACTAGCATCCTCAGAGAATGTAGTGATGACCATGAAGCCAAGAAGCAAATTATTACAAGACATTTATTACAAATGTCACAGACATATTCATAAAGAAAAATTAGTTTTTAAAAAAAAGAGAGAGAGAACAAACAAGAGAGCACGTGAGAAACAGGAAAAGCCAGAGCGTCAGTCTTACACCTGAAACACAGGCAGGGAGGTGCCGTCTATGAAGAAGTAGGAGTAACTACATTCTTAAAATAGTTTTAGTGCATTGCGGGGTTTTTTTTGTTTTTTTTGCTTTTTGTTTTTTTTTTAAGAAAAGGGACACACCCTCGCTCCCAAGAAAAAGTTCCTGCAACATGAATGAATAGTCTGTGTGACTCCTAGTGTGACCCCTGCCTGCTTCCAAAGCCTGTAACTGCGAACAGTGAGATCTCTTGTCAGGACAGGTGACTCCGCTGCCTGTCACCCTCCAATGGTGAACTTGGTGAGAGCAGAGCGTCTGAGTGCTGAGGCTGCTCCCACCATCATAGACAGCTTTCTTTCTTTCTTTCTCTTTTCTTTTCCTTTTTTTTTGTACCTGATTAGACTTGTGACAAAGTCAGTCAAACTTTAATCAGATAGTTTTGGTATTAAGGTTAAATTAAACATTAAATGTTTTCTGCCAAAACCATTAAGCTAAGTCACCTCTCAATGCATTAAGAACAATGAGGTAGGCAAAAAACAAAACGAAACGAAATGAGAACCCACAGGAAAGCTGGCCTTTCCTATGGTGCGTGCAGACCGTGGTGGAGCTGCTGCCGCACTTTAGGCTTAACGGACATTAAACCCTTAGCCCAGGCCTTGCTAATACTGTTACACAACAAAACTTCTGGCCCTCCAACAAGACGCACACATTTCCTTTTCCTTTCCTTTCTTTTTTAAGAACCATCTGCACAATTTAGGCAAAACTTGGTACACAGAAAAATGACTGAGTTCTTGGCCAGGACAACCCTCTCCAAAAAGCTTTCAAAGAAACAAAATGGGACCCTTTAACCCGCCCTGCCCCACCCCAAGCCCCACCCACAAAAAAAGTTATCCTAGTAACTGTGTCTTTCACATTTTATAAATATTAACCTCTTAGACCTGCACCTTCTTCTTTGTCCACATACTGTCACATTACAAAAAGAGAGAAATGTCAATTAAATACATTGTTAATGTTACTATATTAACTCTGTTCTCTGCTTCAGCAAGCGGCTTCTTACACCAACTTTTCACCTCTCTGTGCCTGCCGCCAACGTCGGGTGGCGCAATCGTCACAACCAGCAGACGCCCACGGGACAGTGGCTCGGAGACGAGGAATCCTGGAGCTGTAGGAAAGGCGCTCTTCCCGGTCTGATGTGTTCATCCCCAAGCATTCCTAGCACCGATGGTAGAGTCTGAACAGCACCAGCTGCAATGCAGCCTTGGTTTATTTTTTTGAGAAAGGAGGAGGAGAGAATGGGAATAAACTGGCAGAAAGTGTAGGAGGGAGGGGAGAGGACCCGACCCGACCCGACACGCCACAAGAGGCCTGCATAGACAGCTGTCATGGCTGCACCGGCACAGCTCTGAGCTCCAGTTGCAAGGAATTCCAAGTTCTTGGGGTCTTGCCGACTCCAGAGGTCAGTGATCCCGGCTCACACTGCCTCTACCAGCTCAGAAGGGAAGTCCTGCCTAAGGTCATGAAGTAGACCTGGCTGCTGCCGCCAGAGCGGACGGAAGCAAAGAACACCTGCAACACAACCGGAGAGGACAGTCAGCAGCCGCTCACCACCTCCGGGCGCCCGACCCCAAGTGTGTGCATTCAGAGGTCTCCTGGATTTATTTTAGAAATCTACCAGAACGGCCAGGAATTCACCGTCACTGCCCCATGCACAACAAGCCACCATAAACAGCAGCCACAAGTGCACAGACGCCATGAGGAAGCCTTACCTTGTCATTACGTTCACACAGGAACTTTAGTCTCTGAGCCCTTTTGTGCATAAACACACCGTCCAAATGACCAGTTTCCACAGAGCGTATCTCTATTGCCTTCTCTCCCCAGCCCATTGTCTGATTCGACCGGATGTATGCTTTTAGAGAGGGAGAAACAAAGCATTAACCAGGAGGAATCTTGACAAGATGCTTCGTGTTCACGCCCAGCTGGGTGCCTAGCCTGTGAGGACTTTGGTTTTCCAGGAGTTCTGCCTCAGAACTGGGCACATCTCTGAAAACCCACCTCCCCGCGTTCTCGAGGCCCTGGGTTCAATTTACAGCAGTGACCAGAAGGGGGCAGTGTGCTGTATGCCTGATCTGTCACTCTAGGCATGCGTCAGTTAACTGAGCAAGCCAACTTCCCTCAGGTCTTTCATGCCACTTCTAGAAACAGCCATGAGAGAAGGGAGGAAGACGGGTGAGCAGACATATCGGGGACACAAGCACAGCCATACAACGTCAAGCAGCAGCCTCGGTCCCTGAACACGAAGCAGAAGACCACTCAGGGCCTGTCGGTGACTAGGGCCCTGCCACCCAAGAGCACTATTTCTTTCTGTGATTTTCTTCAGCCATGCATACTGGTCAAAAACAAAAACCAAAAAACCAAACACCCCAAAGGCTGCCCTTTGGGTAACCTAAGAGTCCAAGGAGAGGCAGCATTTGCGCAGATTTAAAGTGCCCAAGGGTTACCGGGAATTTGCTCTAACCTCCTCCCATCTGCTGGTAACCACCGAATAGCCAGACGGTGCGAGCAACATGCAACATTAGTAAACACACAGACTGGTCTCGGCGGCTCCTCTCACGGACGCCTCGTCACAGCGCACCATACCTACAGATGTTGGCATCTCTCCCCACTGCAGAACCACGTCCTTGGTGATTCTTCCGTACGTGTTCACATAAACCCCTTCATCTTCGTAGCACACCAGAAGCTCCATTCCATCCGTGTTGGGGAGGATAATGATTGCATGGGGTTTGATGGTACACTGAATCTAGAGAACAGGGAGAGAAGCACGTCTGTGGCCATCTCCAGGGCCGTGAGTGTGCTCAGTCTGTCTGTCTAGCGAATGCGGTAGTGCTGCACCCCTGGCCGTACCTACCACAAACCGGCAAGGATCTTGGGAAGTCCATGCAATCAATATACAACCCAGAGTTATATTCCAGGTCACGTGCTCTGCTGATGCGCGTGTTTGAGTCCCTGGACACATTACCGGATGGTGGACTCATTTGAGAACCATTCCCAACCCAGGGTGTTCTGCCTGACAGCAACAGTCCCAACTCCATCCCATGTTAGTCAAAGCAAATGCTAAGAGGTCCTCAGAGGGCTTCACAGAGCCTGGGAAGGAGACTTCTATGGTTCCGAAGCCACTGAAAACAGTGCTTCATTTAAATACTCACCCTACACCACGGGGAATGAGGAAACCCTGCTTGTGTTAGTCACTGAGCAGAGTAAAGGGAAAAGTCAAAACAAAGTGAAGTCAGTCAACCAACCATAGAGTGTGGGTTCTTTCTTACGTGTGTTGGTAGATAAATGTCATAGACTGAGCCGGAATCCACATCAACAGCATGGAATCCAGCACAGGATCCATAGATCACTTTCAACCTCTGGCCTTCCTCGACAGTGAGATCCACCAGTAATGGCTTATGTACCAGTTCTCCAAATGACTATAGAGGTAATCAAGACAGAAGCAGGAGAACAAACTTACACATCAGAGAAGCAAGCTGCAGGCTTTGATTTATCACATGGATGGTTAACCAGCATCTGGAAAACACGTCTTCCCTCCTACCTAGCTGAAGAATGCTCTCTGTCCTGTCCAGTTGTGTGTCTTGATTAGAGCATAGGCAAAGTTGACAATAGTAAGAATGGCACAGTGTGGGATTCGAATACTCAGACACAGCAGTGAAGTGAGCTGCTGTAGGGTCATGGCACTGAGACTTTCTCTGTCAGAGTTGATACTGCGAGAGCTATAGCCTTTAGCTGTGAGACTAGACTCAGGCTATCGTGACTTGGAGCGCCTTAATTCTTCACGTCAGTGAGGGCTAGCACATACGAATACTAAGACCAGACTCCGGAAGATAATGTGAGTGACTTTATAATTTCTCAGTAATACTAGGACTTACAAAAATGATAACCGTGAGTTTGACTCCACTCCATGGGGGAACCAAGCAGGAAGTACCCTTAATTCAAATTTCACAAGTAATTGAAACTTACTCTTTCAATAAACTATATCAAAATTGTTTTAAGCACATTTTAGATGATGTAATTTGTTTCTTACCCTCTGCTAAAATGTTACCCGACTATTGTTAGAGCTCTGTGTTCTAATAATTATCTGTGAGGTAATTATTATTTCTATCTAATGCCAAAACAGCAGAAATTTTAATTAAGAATTTTATACACTGGATTTAGGGTAATCCCTAAAATAAATTACTAAAAACACACACAGAACAATGACTGTTAAGTTCTTTCTCTGCACTTTGGCAGTGTGGAAGCACAGACTATGACAGTTACCAGCACTGCTTCATAAGCGACCTTTCACGCCGCACACCGGAGTGAATAGGAGACCAATTATGAGTGCTTGTGAACTTACAACCACAACAGTCGAGTGTAGCAAAAGTCTCCTCACTGTAAATACCAAGATGCTGTTAAAGGGAGTTTTTCAAATTTATATAAAAACAGGTCCATATTATACATGTTTTAACTCCCTTCTATTTAATATGTATTGCTTATATCATTAAAAACCTCTGTGATTTACTTAGTTTGATTTATTTGTTTTGCTAGCTGTCCCTGGCTGGCCTTGACCCCACAACAACCCTCCTACCTCAGCCTCTCTGGCTTGTACTATCATAACCAGGTTATTCCTTAGTCTTTAAATTGCACTGCACCGATCACATGCATTTCACGACTGCCTTTCACTGAGCCCTTTAAGCTCGAGTCTCCATCTGCGACACATCTGTGTCTTCCAGAGACCGCCTACTTTCTAAGAGACGGTGCAAGTACCACTTTGGCAAACTGACCATCTGAGAACCTAGGAAATAGTTGCGCAAGCCTATTATACTATGTTAGAGCAGCTGATCTGACAAGTATGTCATGTCAATGCATAGCTCTATGTCAACTGTTCAGACCTTTAAGCCAATTTAAAACTGGCGGTTTTACCTTAAAGGCCATAAATTTGTGATATGGCTTCGGTGCCCATGCATAGACTTCCACAGAACTCTTCAAAGCGATTACCAGAAACTTGATTCTTTCATATTTTACTGAAACAAACATAAAAAGCAAGAGAAATACTATCAGTATTAACATGGAGCCATAAACTCCTTTAGTTGTTATTTGCAAACTTTATAAATATACCTTCTATTGCTCATCCAACAAATTAGGAGCTGGGGTAAGAAATACAGGGAGCTTCAGCCACTTACGTAGCTATCCCAATTCTTCAGTGTGTGATTCAATTTCCTAAATCAATTCTAAACTGAGAGTGAATAGTTTTGCTGATAATCCTAATAATGTCTTAGATTTCAAGGATTTTATTACCAAAGGCTACGCCAGGCAGCTACCCTGAGGGCTGGAGGGCTCACACACAGACAGAGGAATATGATAGAAGCAAGTTATAAGTCATGTGTGACTCACAGAACATACATGATCTTTCGCAGCCCTTCCTGCTCCCTAGTATGATGTTCCGGTCTGCTCTGTAGACCACCTACATGGACCTCTGAACATCATACTGCTGCTTGCCTAGGTGCAAGGGTGCAGCTTTGTTAATAGACTGTTCTGAAATGATGGACATCACTCTAGGGGCACTGCTAATCTCTATAAACCAAACATACTAAAGCTATCACTGATAATCCCTATAGACCATACCCTAACTACCAATATTAAGGAGGTTCAAGGGCCACATGGGAACCAAACTAATGCCTGTTAACTTTAATTAACTGTATTTCAGTCTCCTGGTCTTGGTGGGAACTCAGAATCATTTCACATAGTGAGATGCTAACTGTAATAATTGTTTACCAATGAGTAGCCACAATAGACAGAGAAGACAATGTCACCGATTACAATATCCTGGGGAAGTGGACAGAATAACTGCCTATGGCTGGTATGTTAGTAAGATCTGAAAGCACAAATTAGCAATCAATGGACTCCTCGACTGTAACCAGTGCACTTCTATAAAATTACACTGCTGGTTCCTTAAAATTCTAACTATGTTATGGTCCATTCTTTCTCATCATTTCTAACAAGCACTTACTTTCTCTTATGCAATGAAACCTGGCGTGGGTTTTGTGAAAAGACTTTGTGAGAATCACTCAATGTTCCAAAGAAGAAAAATACCAATCACAAAACAGTTGCTAAGAGGCCAGCCATGGTCATTTATAAATAAGGGCACGGCAGCTATGCACGATGTACTTCATTAAAGATAACGAGCCGTGACAGCAGTTGAAGTCTCAAACGTTCTTCTAGTGACTGTGAAGGACCTCTCAGCATATGCTAACTACAAGCCTGGAAGGTCAGGAAGGGAAGAGACCTGCAGGTCACGGTCACAGGACACCTCACCATTCAGAGTCCAGTAACCTAAACCGGACTGACGACTGACGGAACTCGGAAGAGCAGCGGGAGCACGGCGCCACTGAGCACTCACCGACTTTATAGTGCACGCACCCTTCCAGGTCGCCCACGGTGGTCCACCCCTGCTTCTTCTCAACTTCCGGATCATTATGAAGTATTTTATTTCTTAACCAGGATAAATAGTAGACGCGTAACTTATCCTTTTTGCCTAACAAGATAAATATAAGTATTTTACACGAGTGGTCAAAAGTCAACATTATTATTAATGACAACAGTATCCAAGAAAAAAACGAAACCCTAAACAAAAGCAGTAGGCATGGGAACTTCTTGAAACAATTATAGCCATGATTTTAGCTAGCAAGCCCATTATACAAGAGTCAATTACTTTCCTATATACCAACAATTAAAAATTAAAAACAAATAAAAATACTATTCACATTAACATTGAAGAAATGAAATAGATGGATCTCACAAGACAGCTGTTTAAAATATCTATGAGGACAGTTAGAAAATTCTTGTCAAAGATGTTAAAGAATTAAGTGGAGAAGTACTATGTTCATGGATAGAACCGTCAGTTCTTCCTAACTTGAACAACAGATTCAACTCAATTCTAGCCGAAACCATAGCCAAATTATCTGTGTGTACCAATAAATACTGAAATGAAATCCAAAGTTATTAGACAGTTCTTGATTTCAAGATTTACTATATATTCAATATAGTAACCAAGACCCTGTGGTTATCAGCAAAAGAACGAGCAAATCAATTAGTGGAGTAAAAGGGGCAGAAACAGATGCACACAAACACAGTGAGCAAACAGGTGCACACACAGTATAAACAGATGCACACAAACACAGTGAGCAAACAGGTGCACACACAGTATAAACAGATGCACACAAACACAGTGAGCAAACAGGTGCACACACAGTATAAACAGATGCACACAAACACAGTGAGCAAACAGGTGCACACACAGTATAAACAGATGCACACAAACACAGTGAGCAAACAGGTGCACACACAGTATAAACAGATGCACACAAACACAGTGAGCAAACAGGTGCACACACAGTATAAACAAAGGGACACAATCGCAGTGTACAGGGAGATGCACATAAACACAGTGAACAAACACATGCATACACAGTACAAACAGAGGCACAGAAATGAACACAGTAAACAAATAGCAAAAGGAAGTCTTCTCTGAAATAAACAATATTGTGAATGAAAGGGAATCTACTTGTAAACCTTAAAACCTTAGACAAAAATAAATTAAAAATGAGTCACAGACTTAAATGTGAAAACCCAAGCTACCAAACTTGTAGAAGAAAGCACATGAAAATATCTGGATGGATCTTGGATTTGGCAGTGACTTTCTGGGTAAAACACCAAAAGCATTAAGCACAAAAGTGAGTACAAAACAAAGCAAGCACAAAGTGTGAGGTTTCACTAAACTTTATAATGTCTGCGTTGCAAGACATGGAGAACGAACAGAGAAGCCAGAGGCAGGGAAAAAGCACTTTCAGGGCACATGCAGGAAAAGATTGCTAAAATATACAAAGAAATTCAACAAGAGGGAGAAAAAGCAACTCAAGTGCAATAAGGAACAAAGGTCTAAGAAGATCCTTCCATGGGGAGAAAGAGGAGACTTAACCACAAGGGTGCATGGAGCATTCACATACAAGGGGACTCCATATTCACACAAGACATCTGTTAACCTATCAAGATGGAAAACGTCCAACACAGTCTCAGACATCGGGGTTGTGGTGCAGAAACAGTCCTTCCCCAGCTCTCTGCTGGGAGACAATGGACCCGTTCTGTAGGACAGCGCAGCAGCTCTCTGCACCAACAGACTTCTGCTCACGCTTCTGTCAGCTGTTACTTTGTTTCTTTTTCTTTTTCTTTCTTTCCTTCCTTCCATCTTTCTTTTACTAAACACACAAATGAAAGCTTGTGTATAAGCAAAAAGTTGCACAGCTACTAGCAGCTTTCCTTAAACCTTCCTATCTGAAAGCACCAAGCTGTCTTCCAATGAACGGATAACCAGAGACACATCTGTCTGTGCAGCACTTGGCGGTATCAAAGAACGAGATACTGAACCACAAAAGACAGGAAGCAACCTTAACTTAAATGTGCACTGCCAAAGGAGTTAGCCCGTATACGACATGACCTATATATACTCAGTCACGCAAACTTATATCTACGTGTCCAATGATAGGACATTCTAGACTAGTAAAGTCATCAAAAACAGCTGGTCAGCTATCGTCAGGGCCTCAGGAGGAAGTACAAATGGCGCTTTTTAGGGTACCGAAACTAGACAGACCGAAATATACGCATCAGTGTATGTGTGAGAACCAAGCAAATGCACTCCACAGTAACGCCAGTGACGACATGCTGTGGGTAATAGTAATGTATTATTATCAGTAAATAAAAGACAATGTGCCACCAGTGTACAACAGTACAACAGAGGTCACGACGGGTGTCAGGGAGTGCCACAGCTGTGCGCATCTTCACATCATGAAGACGTTCAACTCTGCTGTCTCAGCCAGCATCGAGAATGAGCTGAGCTCAGTATGTAGGGCCTGGTGCACCGTGGCCAAGGCCATCCATTCTGCTTTACAGAACACTCACCAGATATTGTCACCAGGACATTCAGGCCCTCAAGTACATCCATTTGCTGGAACCGTCTCCGGCTGATCAGAGGGTACACTTTCCCTTGGCCACTTCTGTCCAAGAGCATCAGGCCACTCTCTGTGCCAACTAGCAAATTCACTCCTGTTCAAGGACATGGAAAGGCCTACATTTTAGGTTGTGATTGCACTGAGCTGTACCGTAGAACAGAGAAACATTCTCTACTTGAAAGATGACGGTGTCCGTGGTTCCTGAAGGAATGCTCAGAACAGTTAAAGCTACGACCCCTCCCACACAGAAGGGACAGTTACATCTAGATTACATAAATGTGGAAGCAATAAGGAGACCTCACCACCTCACCTGCTCCCAGGGAACTGAGCTCCCAGTTGTAAACTCACTATTTCTGGGGTTTTAGAGATTTGGGTCCATCTGCTACAACGTCCTCACAATTGGCAACCTTGTAGGACGACTTACAGAGAGAACAAGCCCCTGTAATCTTCACTGGCTTATGAGATAGTCTCAATCAGTTCCCACCACCGAGAAACAACTGCACCATTGTCCCCCACTTCCTGGGAGCTGCCTTCCCTGTGACGCACTGCTGACCACACCAGTGGCCTGCTTACTCTGTCAGGACGTCTCCTGTTTCCATCTCTCTCTGCTTCTTCCATGGACACTGTTGCTACCACCTCGCACTGATCAAACAAAGGCATGGCGATCTGTGCCAGGGCAGCAGCTCCCACGGCCATGCTGAACTTACTGCTCTTCCACACACTACAGATGTCTACTGAAACCAGGATTCCCACTGAAGGTAACTAACATCTTCTGCCTGCCCCTTCCCTCCCTCCTCTGGCTCTGATATTCAATGCGTTCTGATCATGTGACAGCTGACAGACACAGGCCTTCACTCAGTCTGTCCAGATAACCTCGTGTCTCACAGGTGCACATCAAACTGATCCCCGTTGTTTTACACAGACAATGAGTCCCGCTGCAACTTTACCTGCACCTAAGATGCAGTGCCCAAGTCCTTTGCTAGCGTCTGGGGTCCCACAGCTCTCAAGCCAGTTGGCCGCACCCATTAAAAACCTGTTAATATCCAATCATCCTTATTTTTGGAAGCACTAGACTCTCCCTCTAAATTCATATATTTATCCAAATGCTCTTGCTTCTTGGGTGTAGAACCTTCGCCTTTAAAAGCATCTTCTAACATGTAGCATCGACTTATGCTCTCAGGGAACTAAACACATTCACGCCAATTCTCTAAGCTGGACAAGCGATGAAGTATTTGTGTCCTTTCAAAGTACCTGCTAGGTCAATGATCTTGTGAAAAGGGGAGTCACAGACAGAGTCAAGACAGTCTGTTGAAGGGTGGTAGTCTAAAACAGCTTAGAAAACTAAGAGTATCTAGAATTGGGCACCTTTACCCAAGATTAAGTCAGATTTGTGTAACTCTTAAAGAATTTGTTTTTAAACAAGTTTTGTTGTAAGTTTATGAAGCTGTAAGGCCACATGTAAGTCAATGCTGTGAGTTTACCCGACTCATAGGTTAATGGGATATCTACAAGAACACTATCCATATAAAGAGATCAACATAAAAGCCTAGTCCTTCTGTGTCTCAAGCCAAACACGCTACTTGGTAAGTACAGACAAGGCCTCCTTAGCCAGCTGTCAGGCCTTGTGCCAGTAAGGAAGCGGCTAAGCAAAGGCCCTCGGGGAGATCATCTCACTGGATGCAGTGCAGAAACGGAGTCTGCATCCCGGGCTTGCCAGGATGTTAGGGGAACATGATGGAGCACTAAGACTGTTGCCAAGGTAACTTTGTTGGGCAAAATGATGACCAATTTCAACATAACTGCCATATTAACACTATCTCTATCCTAATGTAACATGCGAACAACATTAAAATCTTTCGATGTGATTAAATGACAGCCTGCTTTCTGGAACAGCAGCCAAGTGACGTCTACTGAGTAACAGCAGTGTGCTAGGCACACTTCTGTGCCAGCTTCCGGCTGTGCGGTGCCCATAATCCTCTAAATAGCTAACTCTATTTTTATCTATACCCGTGGTTCCCAACCTTCCTAAAGCTTCGACCGTTTAATACAGCTTCTTGTGCCAGGGTGACCTCCAACCATGACATTATTTCCATTGCTACTTCATGACTTTCACTTTGCACTGTTATGATTTGTAACATAAATATCTATGTTTTCTGATGGCAACCCCTGTGAAAGACTCATTTGACCCCCCAAAAGGTGGAGAACCACTGATCCAGATGGTCAACAAGGTCCTTACTGCAGGATCATGAGAGCAAAGCAGTAATGGCAAAGGCAGGAACTGTGACCCTGAGGGAGCAGGTGGGCCTGCTGTGAACATGGCAGCCTCTCAAAGGCTCCTGCCCAGGGCAGAGCAGGGGATTAAGCAGGCGAGAGAGACAGAGACAGAGAGAGAGACAGAGAGAGAGAGAGAAAGAGAGAGCGCGCCAGAGAGAGAGAGAGGAGGAGGAGGAGGAGGAGGAAGAGGAAGAAGAGGAAGAGGAGGAGGGGGAGGATGAGGGGGAGGGGGAGGAGGGGGGAGGGGGAGGAGGGGAAGAAGGGGCAGGCTACATGGGTGAGACTGGGAATGGTGTAAGGTTCAAAAGATAAAAGGCAAGCCCTTGTGTCTACTTCTGAAACGGACAGAAAGGAGTAATAGGGGATGAGATGGGGATGGGAGGGGACCTGATTTATTGCTGCAGGGGATGTGTTGGCTCAGAGAGCAGGACTGTGGGTAGTGTGTGACTTTATGCCATCTGCATGTGCAGTGTCTCATGTCATGTCATCTGCATGTGCAGGTCCAGGAAGTAAGAGGTTCTGGGTAGAAGCAGGGTACTTTAACAGCAGATCAACTGTGGGCTAGATTCCAGGGAGGGAGTTGGCAGAAAGGCTAGTTTGAATTGGAGAAGGCAGAACCGAGCGTGCAGCAAAGCCCTGCTGCTGCCCTGAGCACACAGACAAGCCGGCCCTGTGCAGATTGCTTCTAAGAGCCTCATCTGGACACTGGTCAGTCACAGACAAAGCGGTGAAGGCAGACATCCAGGTTTGCTCTTTCCGTGACAAGAACCAGCTCCTCTCTCCTCCTCTCACTCATCACCCCACATGGAGGAGGGGACTACTGCTGACACCACTGCAGTCACATCCGTGCGTCCTGCTGCACAACACAACTGAATAAGGACAGCATTCAGTGTGTGCTTCTCTGCAGGGCAACTCTGTGCTTCAGAATAAAGCCAAGTCATCCGATAGCAGTGAGGTACCTACCCCATAAGGCAGCACACAGGATCTCTGAGTTAAATCTCTTCTTGTATTTACGAATCTCGGGGGTATCACTCTGTGGCCTAGTGTTCGTGGGGTTCACATTGACCACTGAGCCTTTCCGAGTAGGATCTTGCCTTATGGCTTCTGGTCTCAGCCCATCACAGGAAAATCCCACTGAAACACAGTACAGTGAAAACGTAACTTCTGTACATAGACACCGCAGCCTCCCACCTCGGTATGCCCCAGATAACATTCATAAGCCGCGTCTGACACGTTTTCAAGAAAAGGTGTTCTAGCAGCAATGGCATGGAAAGGAAATTGACCATGACCTCACTGAGACCCAGGCAATGAGAGCGGATGGCCTTTCTAGCGGAGGGACCGTGCCACCTGCAACCATGCCATGCCTGAGCCCCTTGGGAAGCGGCGCGGGGAGGGGGCCCTGTGTCTGACAATTGCTTTCCTCGACGCCGCAGTACTTACCAACGGAAGTAACTGTTGTTCCACTAGATGGAGAGATCTGTAGTAACCTGGGGTCTATAAAAGGTGTAAAGGAGGAGGAAGATTTGTGTTTCTGGAGTGTGCTACTAGCGGACTGAGTCTGAAATGTAAATTTCAATTTCATTAATAGAAGAGACACATGTAAAAAGTGAACAGTAAAGACTATTCCAATCCACTTACACAGAGTACCATTTCCCAATCCAAGCCCTCTCCTCCTGCATCAATCCCCAAAACACCTAGCAGGCATTTCAAATGCCACATCTTCCTGGAGACACATACACACCAGGGGTAGTGATGCTGCAAACTACCGATAAAAGCACCACTTCATGACCGCAACTTTGAAGGAAAATGAAAATTCTTAAATAAGCATCTGAAGTGTCTTAATAACAATTCATTACTTTCTAAATTGACTTCTCACACTACAAAGTAAAATTAATAAATGTTTCATCTCCTATCTACTGTGACAGACTATTAGTGTGATCTCCTCTCTACTATGACTATTGGTGTGATCTACCTACTTGACAGACTACTGGTGTGATGTACCTACTGTGACAGACTGCTGGTGTGATGTACCTACTGTGACAGACTGCTGGTGTGATGTACCTACTGTGACAGACTGCTGGTGTGATCTACTGTGACAGACTGCTGGTGTGATGTACCTACTCTGACAGACTGCTGGTGTGATGTACCTACTGTGACAGGCTGCTGGTGTGATCTACTCTGACAGACTGCTAGTGTGATGTACCTACTGTGACAGGCTGCTGGTGTGATCTACTCTGACAGACTGCTGGTGTGATGTACCTACTGTGACAGACTGCTGGTGTGATGTACCTACTGTGACAGACTGCTGGTGTGATGTACCTACTGTGACAGACTGCTGGTGTGATCTACTTTGTACTATGATAGAATCACCACTAAGTCCACTCCACACAACAAGGCTCATTAGTAAACACACAGATGACAGTAGACATGGCTTTCTGGCCTTTTAGGAGCACTGGTGTTAATAACATAACTTAAAACCAAAAAAGAAAACAGACAAAAAGCTCACAGAGGAAGTGAAACAGTTGTTAAGTGGAGATGTAATGATGGTTAAAACCAAACAGAAACACTTGCCAGTTTAGTGAGGTAAGGCTATGGTAAGAGGAAGCGTGTGGTGTCACCAAGGAAAGGCGTGCGAGCACAGGTCTCAGGACAGAAGACACCGATCAAGCGCCTTTTCCTCTACTCACTTCCACTGTGGAGCACCTAAAAGTCACTGTCCTACAGCCCATGCCACCCTAAGCTTCCCCACGTGACACAACACCTGCCATCTCACAGGCTTCTTGCCCTGCTCTATCAATTAGTGGCCGAGTCACGACGGCCAGTCTGACGTCAAGGCTGCTCAGAAAGCAGCTCTCTGATACTGGCCTCAGGAGGAGAAGACTGTCCTGTGTTTTCTAACGAGAGAACAAAATCATCGCTGTTGTCCACAGTCAATCAAGTGTTTATGTTGACAAGACTGGCTGAAACTAAATGCCCGTTTAGATCTCTCTCAATTATTAAACAATGGACTCAACAGGCCCCAAACCTGTGAGATCAAATACTTGCTTAATTAAGCAGGAGTTCAAGGTGGGCTCTGTCACTGCACTCGGGCATGACCTACTTACAGAACCAAGACTCTCCCATCTATGACCCAGACTGAGCAGTACAATCATGCCATGCCCTCACAGGACTTCCTCTACAAAACTTTAAATTAAAAGGAAGCTCAGGCCTTTGTCCTTGCTTGGCATCATAGTTTTCTACTTTTTCCCTGAGGGGCACTTGACTTCTTAGACCCTGAGTATGTGTGGGTGTCAAGGAAACAGATCCCTTTAAAAGGGTGGGTGAAAACCAAAGTCATCCTCAACCAAGAACCAACCCCCTCCCCCAAATAACCAAAGGAAACCAGTAACCAGTAACAATGGGCGCCTATTTGCAGGACTCTCTCGAAAGACAAGAAGTTTGTGTAGGGAAGGCCAAGTCTATATAGTCACGCTTTCCTGCATCTTATACACTGGATAAAAGGAATGAAGAGGCAGATTCCACAAATGACTACAAGGATTTCATGCTAAATATGGAATGGATCTGAAAACACAGCAATCATTTTATTTACTTAAAAAAATAAACAATAAAGCAAGCCATGCAACTCTACTATCTAGAAAGGAAACAGTGAACTGACAAGCTCGGGGTCTCGGTCCCTCTAGGGTTAAGGATCTGTACGCAGATCTGAACATGTTACTTGGGACTGGGGAGGGGCAGATGACAGGAGAGCAGGGAGCAGGGAAGGGGGGAGGGCTTCTGGGAAGGGCTTCTTTGCAAACTAGCTCCTAGGCAGTGCTGGTCTAACCCCAGGAAAGCAGCCAGCTGTGGTGTGAGACATACCTCATTAGCAGTGAGCTTGTCCTGGGGTGTCTGTGGGGACATGGTGGGTGTCGGCTGGCTGGAGGATGGGGAGGAAGAGGTGGAGGAAGTGGAGGAGGAATGGCTTTGCTGTAAGAGATCTGGCAAGAGGTGAATGCGACCCGCAAAGCCATTGCTCTCATGATGGCTGGCACGCTTTTGGTCAACTGTACTCTGTAGAAAAAACAGGCATACTGGTCTCGCTCAGGCGCTGCTGACGTTGATAACCCTGCTGATAACTGCTTTGTTCAAGGGGCTGTGTGACTCTTCAAACTGTGTTAAATTACCAAGGAAAATCCAAGGGAATTAGCCAGAATTGCTCGAGCTTCCTTGCCAAACTCAAGAGTACCTCACTGGGGACCACCCAATGCAAGCAGCAAGCATTTCACCTGGTTCATTAGCATCAGTAACATCTGGTGAAGGGCCACCCCCTTGTTTTCTCTGTCTGAGCCACCTGTGGAGAGTACCCTGTGGTGTCTCTGAAGCCTGATCTTAGATTCTCCCTACTTTCCATCCAAATACACTGCTGTGAAACGAAACACCCAGGGCAAAACCCAAAGCCTAGAGAGTGCCCTGTCCTGCTTCAGTGAGGCGCCTGTCACTTGGACGAAACCTAAGCTAAGAATGAACAGACAGTTATAAAATATCATGGTCCAAACAGAATCCATCTTGCGTCACAAACAGAGATGACTGTTTTGGACCACAGTAGATTGGCTCACCCTCAAGGCTGCAGACACAGGGCTAGATGCCCCAGCAGGGCCTTAGGGTGGCCCTGTTAGAGGCTCCAGGTCTGTACCTTCCCTCTGTGAGCCTTCAGAGGATCCCTGTGGCTTCTCTACCACTCCAACACAGACTGTGAGACTCAGCATGGTGCTCGGATGAGGCTGCCATAGGCATGCAGGGACAGCAATGTGGGTGGGAGACTACCTTCGTGACATGGTGACATGCAGCACACGCCTACCTCCCTAGCCCAGGACACGCTGCCCTCAGAGTCGTGTTAACATGAAAACGATGATGATGTAGAAATAGCACGAGTGAGTGGATGAGCAGGTGGGTTAATGACCATAAGAGAAGCCCAGCCTCTGACAATAGAAAGAAGAGGCTCGGTACCTGGCGGACGATTAGGGTGCCCTCCTTGGATGGGGTCATGGCTGGTTCACTTTCTACGTCATCATGAACAATCATTGTTTTCACAGATTCTGTCTCACCGTTGCTCAGATTCAGAGACGACCTGAAGAGACAAGATCCACCAGTCACCGCTGCCAAGCCAAGCCACGTGACCCCTCTCAAAGCTTAAGGTGAGAGGAAGCCTCAGGCCTAAGTTTCCTGTAGGACAGTCAGTACGTTCCTTGCTGTTCACTTTGTTTTAAGCACAAGATTAATTAGAACGAATACTTATGTCTAATTAAGACACACCACACTGAAACGTTCCTTTTACTGAACCCTTAAAATAAAAGGAAAGGAGACATGTGGAGATACTGTGAGGTGTGTATGTAAGTGGTATATCTGTATGTATGTGGCTGTGTATATGTGGCTGTCTATGTGGTGTGGCGTTGGTGTGTGGTGTATATGGGGCACATGTACTGGGTGGTGTGTGGCGTGTATGGAGGTGTGTGTAATGTGTGTGCGTGGTGTGGTATGTGTGTGTGTCTGTATGTCTGTGGTTGTGTATGGTGTGTACGGGGCATGTGTAGTGTGTGTGCGCGCGCGCGCGTGTGTGTGTGCGTGTGTGTAAAAGCTGTCACTGAGTTCATGAACATTCCATCAGACTTCTGCCACAGGGTGAGGGCTGAAGTCTGCAGCAGAGAGAAGGCCTAGTGGGAAGACTCTTATCTTCGAGCCCAGCAAGCACTTACGCTGCTCTGGTGTCCTCTGGCCCCGAGGTGGAATCATCAGCCCCCTCCTGTTCCACATCCTCCTCCTCCTCATCCGTGGTCCCAGACTCCTCACTGGAGGAGGAGTAGTCTGTCACTTTGTGAGGTGGCCGCACATCTTCCACTGCTCGAAGCTCTTTGGCCAACGCAGTCAAGTCCTAGGATACAGGAAGAAACAGGAAGTTAGGAAAGGGGGAGGGGCGGGAGAAAAAAGGTAACGAGCCTTCCAGGCCAACTGCCAGTCAGTAACCAAGGTCAGCGTCAGAGGAGGATTCCTGGAGGTTTGTTTTTTCATATGTGGGAGTCTGTATAGCTTTGACAGAGAAACAGGGTAGGTGTAACAGACAATTTGAATCCCACTGTCCAGTAGTGTGTCAAGATGAGCTGACAGCAGTCTAATCTCATAAGTCTACAGTAATAGGCTTTTGCTGCAAAGACGTGACTACATAACATCATGTCTTTCTTTTTTTAAAGATAGTTTTTTTTTTGTTTTTAAGATTTATTTATTTTACTTATTTATATGAGTACACTGTGGCTGTCTTCAGACACACCTGAAAAGGGCATAGAAGTCCATTACAGATGGTTGCGAGTCACCAGGTGGTTGCTGCGACCTGAACTCAGGACCTCTGGAAGAAGAGTCAGTGCTCTTCACCACCGTCTTCTAAGAGGATTACTCAGAACTCAGATCACTGGCCTCTAGTTACACGGGCCTGAACTGACGTATCTGGGCTTTTCCCCTCCACAGCTCACGAAGAGTCCCAGGCTGACCAGACAGCACAGTGCTAGCACATGCTCACCCTTACTTCCCTACTAGTAACTACCATCTGTCTAAGCTGAGGGCATCTGCAGGGGGGAAAATCTCATCTGCCACGGCAGCTCCCACTGGCTTTTCTCCAGACTTAGTCACATTCCCAGTTATACAGACAATGACTGTGAACCTCAAAGAAAAGTTTACTAAAAACTGGCTTTTCTTTACTGTGCCAAGACACTTTAAGATTCTTATCAATTCTCTAAATCTAATTTCCTAGACTGATTGCTTGCCCCTCCTATTTAAATCCAAATCCCCCTTTCTACTTAGGAGTTTTATTTAAAAATCAATAGTATTTTTAAAAACCACCTACATGACTGTTTCCCCCTTTCTAATTAAAGAGTAGTTCCAACTTAGTATTCTTCTTTTACGCAGTTAAGAACACGCCTTTTTAATCTTTGACCTTGAGCCTCTGGACCTATCGGGGAGCAGGCTTGAGCCCACTATGTCCTGGTAATTATCTGTGGCAAAGGAGCAACTTCAGAACAGTTGTTCTAGAGAGGTAGGTTTGACAATAACCATCCAGAGCTTGGTTCATCTGCTAAGGCCGCTGGTGATCATTAAAGGCAAGCAGAAGGCAGAGAGGGCACTGCTGAAGCTAGCCTTGGGGGGGCAGGAAGCAGGCTTACCACTTCTCCCTTCAGGACACGGCGATTCCAAGGAGGTGGAGAGGGAGGCCATCATTGACGAAGGATGCAGAAAAGGGAGCAGGCAGCAGAAAGAAGGGGGAGGGGGCATCCAGAAATCAGTTAAAGAGGAAACTAAAACTTCAATAGGCTTAAAACCCAACAAGTACCCAAGTCTCATAATTAGTTACTATGACAAGGAGAGGGGAAGCAGGAGGAGCAGTCATAGCCATCATTCCAGAGACCAAAAGGCAGCAAGCACTCAAGCCACTGCAGGGGTTGGGGAAGCCAATTTGCAAACATTTATTCTGAAAGCCAGTACTGCAAATGCCAAACTTACCAAGGATAAGGTCAATGCCAAGCAATGATTGTGCGTGCATGCATGCGTGTGTGTGTGTGTGTGTGTGTGTGTGTGTGTGTGTGCGCGTGTGCGTGCTGGAGCTTTTGGCTTTTACTCAGTATAAAGTATTTGTTTCCTTAAAATCTGCCAATGTATAAAATTATATTTTTTTCTGCACTTCTTTGAAAAGCTGACTGGACAATTGGTATAAGGCTGAAGTAGAACAAAAGCTGCCCTACTAATGACTTCGGATCTGAGATGCCTAAGGGTGAAGCCACAAAGGCATCCTGTATCAGACAACACTTCTATTTCCTCACCCAGGGAAGGGTCATGCAAAACTCAAAGCACTGCAGGCCTCTAGCTTGGGATCTCCCACATGCAACCACGCACCCCAGCCCTTTACCCATATTCTTAACCCAAAGGTTTCACTAGAGCTTAAAATAGAATAATTGATTTTATACAATCCTTACAGCAGGTTTGAGAGGTCGAAATACTTCTTTCTTATCTTCAGGTTTTTTGGCTGCATTTTCAAGGCGCTGAGATGGAGAACCTTCAGACTTGGATGATGCTGTTAAGTTCAAAAGAGACAAAAAAAAAAAAAACAAACAAAAAAACAGAAACACATAGATGAATGCATGCCACAAACTGTCCATGCCACCGTCCCATCAATCTAGCTTCCGGTTTCTCCCTGCTGACTTCAGTTGACCCCTACCCCCACCCCCTCCATAGAGTCTGAATTCTGGGCCAAAACAGAACCAAGGGACACACTGGCAGCCTTACTTAAAACCCCACGTCTGCCTAATACATGCTCCCAAGTACTGAGAAGAACACTGCAAAGTGACTTTTCAACTACTGTTACCAGTAATACTACAGCACAGCCTCATAGTTCAAAACGGAAGAAATGTGTTCAAATCCCGCTGAGGTATTTAGCTAGTTACGCTCAACAGTGAAGTGCTTGCGGTGTGAAGCACTAGAAATGCAGCTTTTGGAGAAACATATCGGGACTGCTTATATCCTTAGCAATCTATGTCAAAGCATCATTTTGTAAAATATATGCAAACCCAGGCCTCCTTAAAACACATGGAGGCCTTCTAATAACAAATTACAACCATGCTGTTCCCAGACAAAGGATGTAGGAGAGATAGCGTACATCTCACTCTGAAGCGTTCACCAGAGCCACTCTGAGACCCAGGATGGGAGCCAGGCTGGGATCCTGAGTTGCTGGACCCTGAAGAGCTGCCACTGCCTGGCCTGGGGACCAGCTTTTCCACTCTCTCCCATAGAAGCCGGGGCTCAATACTGCTGTTGGAAGAGGAGAGAACGGTGTCATCCCACCATACTATGTCAGAGATATGCACTGATGTAGATTGTGGGGGCTCAGAAAAGTCTGCAACAGTAGCTAACACAGCACACTGCACTCTGCATACAGAGTGCACTGCACACACAGCACACAAACAACACACTGCACACATAGTGCACTGCACATAGCACACACAGTGCACTGCATACACAGAGCATGCTGCACAGAGTACACTGAGCATAGAGCACACCACAGAAACAGCACACTGCACAAAGCACACTACATGCACTGCACACAGCACACACAGAGCACACTGCACACACAGAGCACACTGCACATACAGAACACACTGCATGCACTGCACACAGCACACAAAGAGCACACTGTGCACAAGGCATTCTGCACACACACAGCATACTGCAGAGTACACTGCACACACTGCACACAGCACACACAGAGCACACTGCACACACAGAGCTCACTGCACACACAGAGCACACTGCACACACAGAGCACACAAAGAGCACACTGCATGCACTGCACACAGCATACAAAGAGCACACTGCACACAGAGCACACTGCACACAGAGCACACTGCACACACAGAGCACACTGCACACACAGAGCACACTGCACACACAGAGCACACTGCACACACAGAGCTCACTGCACACACAGAGCACAGAGCACACTGCACACACAGAGCACACTGCATGCACTGCACACAGCATACAAAGAGCACACTGCACACACAGAGCACACTACACATAGTACACTGCACAGAGCACACTGCACACACCATACTGCACACACAGAGCACACTGCACACACAGAGCACACTGCACAGAGCACACTGCATGCACTGCACACAGCATACAAACAACACACTGCACACACAGAGCACACTGCACACACAGTACACAGAGCGCACTTTACACACAGTGCACACCGCACAGACTGCATACTGCACATTACAAAGACTATATTCAGAGTCAGCATCTTCAATATCTTAAACCCCAAAGACGCTGAACAGCACCTTCCTGCTAAAGTACCTGAAATCCATGTCATGTGTAATGTGAGATGTGACTGTTTACGGCTACAACCACTTCTGTCCTGTCTACAGACCCTACTCTCAATCAGAAAATTTTCACTATCTACGTTGCCTTCTTCCACTATGGCAGCTCTCCCACCCTAGATGCCAAGGGTCTGTTCTTTTGAGAGGAAGCAGAGCTGGTAAATGAGGCTTCCTGCCATGGCCAATGCCATAGCACACAATCACTAGGACGAATTTGGGCCCTGGACACTGCCATAGGAGAATGCCAGTTCTCTCTGGCCATCGCATTGAAGGGTTGTCTGTAGACTCTCGACCATCATCCATCTAACCACACTGCCAACACAACACGTTCACTGATGACCAAATTACCAAACACTTACTGACATCTGCAGGGCAACGATGACAAATTTTCAGTGAGTGTACACGCAGCACACACCACACCTGATCAAACTTCAGAGCCGATCACTACATGGGACACTGGCACATAAACCCAGCTGACACCACCAAATAAAGGTAAAGCTTCTTTCACTGCGATTAAAATTCCGACTTAGCCTCATTGACTAACAGCTACTGCATCAGACGGAGCTACCCTGAACCTCAGCAGTGAGGTCACTTGACTGGCGTGGCAGTCTGCTGCAGGCTGTTAGGTCACAACGACGTGGCTATCATTTCCTTTTACTCAGTCTAAACCCTCACGATTTCTTCGAGACTAAAAACTCTCAAATTACATTTCCTAGAACCTGTCCTCAATCCTCCCTTCTCTACCTTTACAGGGAAAGGTGGTTTTCATTCCAAAATTACTACAATACACACCAACATTCAAATATGCTTTTTCACTACTCATCTATTTGCTGCTCGTGTGTGTGTGTGTGTGTGTGTGTGTGTGTGTGTGTGTGTGTGTGTGTGTGTGTGTAAACAGATCATGTTTGTCTAGGACCTCAGTGCTGGAGGAGCGCATTTATGAAAACAGACAAAAATGACTCTAAAAACCGGCAACCCATGGCACAACATTTCCTGACATTTTTCTTTTACCTGGTGGAATTTCTCTGTCCTGCTTGGCTATTTTGCTGCCCACTGCCCTGCAGTGGAGAATCTCGACGGGACAGGACAGGGGAACGAGATGTCGTTCTCACAGGAACCTTTAGGTAGGAAACACAGCAGTTAAGACAGACAACAGAAGAACAACGACAAAACTCTTCTCATCACGGCACTCCTCATAACACAGCCCTCCTCAGCCAGAACGCCCGCCAGGAAGCTTCCCCCTCTCCCAAGCCTCCCCTGCTCCTGCACGATCCAAAGAGCCTGGCTCATCTCTACAGTTTGTTGAAGTCACATTTGGACTGAAGCTGGTGGCAGAGAACACACAACAGCGCTTCGCTGAGGTAATACGTGAGAATCACGAGAAAAAGCTCAAAAGAAACCCAACAACAGTCTACAAATAGATCAGCCAAGAAGTAAAGACTGGCAAAGAAAGCGAGGAAATATTCAGAGGAAGCGAATTCCAGGTGGAGGAAAAACATACACTGAAACGTGCCTTTTAGTCCTCCTGTACTATTAAGTACAAGAAGCTCGACTTTTACATTAAAAAAAAAAAAATCACTGTCTTGTTCATTTTTCCTCATAAGACTTTTTCTGAAACTCTTGATGGTACCCACAATAATGGGTAGCTTCTGTATGAATTTACAATTCTACTTACTTAGAAGCATGCCGTTCAACATTTCTCTCTTAAATACCTTTTACCAAGTGATGTTTTAAAACCACTCAATGATAAAAAGCTAACTGACCAATGGCTGACTGTAACTGCTGAGATGGGGAACGGTTTCCCTCTGTGAGAGGTCATTTGAGACTTCTTGCCCTTTAACCCTGTTGGAGTCACTGTTCCCACCATCATAGCAAACAGTAAGTTTAAATAAAGAGAAAACAGCGCGGTCTGTCTGTCTGTCCTTACCCTTGGAGGCACCTCGTCACTGTCTGATCTAGACCAAGCCTTTTGGGTGGGCTCAGGTACCTCCGACTTAGAGTCAGAGCTCTGACTGAGCCCCTCACTGCGGGAAGGTGGACATGGGTCCTGAGAGCGGAGATGGTGGTGTGCGAATTTGGGAGAAGGGTCACTGAAGGAATGGGATCTCGAGACAGGGGAGACATTGTTCTTGAGAGATGCCAGGTGGGACCACTGTACCTTACAAGAAAACAAAACACAAAACATTCAATGCTTTCTGCACACAAACTAGCTTTCCTGGTCAATACTAAACCCCAAACAGGAGATAGCAGAAGTGGAGCGTGAATCAGGGAGGCACAGTGTCAAGCATGGAGCAGTACACGGGCTCCATGCTGATGACGCGGCAAGAGAAAGAGCAAAGGCACACTCATAAGGAAACAGTGCCCAGACACGCACTGTAGACAGCAGTGGACAGGAACATGTACACGCATGCCCGTGTCAGCACGGAGAGGTGAGGACCACGGACAGAGACACTGCTGAACCCTAAACCTCCCCCCACCTCACAACCCCGAGTCTGAGACTGCAACTGTGAGGAAACACAGGACACATTTGTGCAGGCACACAAACTCCTCCTGATACGGGACTGTAGCAGACTAACTTTAGGAAAAACCAACTTTTCAAATGTACCAATAATTTTCTTATTTCCTCTCAGTCTTAAATGTTTTGGACCTAGCTGGATTTAAACTCCTAATTGTGAAAAAAGAAAAGTGGGATTAAAATTTCCTTAGCAAAATATCTAGTACCAAGACACCCAGGCTGACCAGCATCAAGATACCTTGGGCTGACCGGTGGAATACGCCTTTCAAACAGAACTCACAGACATGACAATCTGCCAAGTCAATCTGTCTTTAAAAACATTCTCTCAAAAATCTGTAAAATATTTTAGTAAGCGGTGTCTCGCTGTTGGAGAATGACCACCCATTACGACAGTCATCACGCTCAGCACGTACTAGCTGATGGTTCTCATAATGACTTGCTTGGCTTCTGCAGGTGGAACTGGCAGCTAGGACCTGGTGCATAGTCTCTGTGGCTCACAGTGAGGTGGATCCAAAGGATCCTAGCTTTGGCACAATCCCATACTGCTAGAACAGCTTAAGTGTTCACTAGGAGAGCAACCGAACAGATGTGTCACCAAATAGTGCTAAGTGGGGCTTGATCCTAGGAGCCATGTGAGTCTCCCTCTGGCAGGTGAAACTTTAGGCCAAAAGTACTCTGCAGAGGAGGAAGAGAGGTAGGTTGTCTCCTCTCCTGAATCAAAAGCTTCTGAGGTCTGCTGCTCTGAGGTAAATTTGCCCTTGGGTTGGGTTTAACTTTCAGGACAAACCGCATATGCTTGTCACCAGGAAACAGGCACCAAGTTGAGCAAGCGGCAGGTGACAGCTGACCCTCCTGCTGCCTCTGCTCTCACAGTCCTCCGTCTTTTTCTATGTCTTATTCTCTGAAGCTCTCTGCTGCTATACCGGCATAGACCCCACACTCAGATCTGCTCTTCTCAATTAGCCTCTCCAAGGAGGGTTTGTTATCGCAGAGCACATTCAAATTCCCAGGAGAAGGCAGCTGTCCCAGCAGGGCCAAGGACAGAAAGCTCAGAGATCTGTGTGAGGCAAAGCAGCATGGAGTTATGCCTAAGCACCCTATTCAGGGAAGGAGCAAGAATCAGTGTTCGCCTGGGACAGGACTGCCACCTACTGTCCCTTCTGGACAGCATGCCTAAGACAGAATGTGGGACGGACTGAAGGTCATAAACTTTGTCCTAACCCTCTACAGGGAATCAATATTTAACCCACTGGACATAACCTGCCTGTTTTGAATCTTGACAGGCTTGAGAATTTGTTAAAAAAAAAAAAAAAAAAAAAAGAACCTTTTCCCAGAAAAATCTACACATTCCGCCAAATAAACAGAAGCTGTATGGAACCACAAGGCCACCTTCAGGTTCCGAGGGTCCTTCAGGGGGCTGGGACCACAGAAGTAAAGTCCTTACTTTAAAATGTTCAGGAGAAAAGCTCCTGGTTCTCTTCTAACCTGTTTACACCACAAAGCCAACTTTCTAAAAATCTAACTAAAAAAAGTATTTTAGAGGAAGGAGGGACTTCACGTCGGAGTGAAGGAGGGAGGGAAATAAAGGTATCGGCTGCTGACAGTCCTAATGAGTTCAATAAAAACCTTGAACAAAAACAAACAGACAAGAACCCCCGCAAGCCTCCTCTCCCTGCCGCTGGACGCACGCCTCCTTTCGGTGAGACAGACAATGAGCTACACGCGGGCGGCACAGTGAGCCACTCTACAAGTCTTCAGCACAGCGAGGCTGCTGCTGCTACCTGTGGCTCCGCTGGTCTCTGCAGGGCAGGGTGCACAGACTCTGAGTTGCCATTGGAAAAAGATTCTGACCGGGAAGGCACGGGTGGCTCCAGTCCTCTGCCTGTCTGCTTAGCCTGGGCCTCAGGGGAGCTGTGGTTAGTCTTTCTAAATCTATCTTCCACCTGCGTCAGAGAATCAGAAGACATGGCTCCGTGTTAGTAGGAAAGGAGAGGCAGAGAACGTACAAGAGCAAAGCCATTGAGAGAAAACGTGTTTTATTCAGCTCTAAGAAGAGAGGCAGCTGGACAGCGGTGGGTGCAGAGCCGGGCTAAGATCTGATAGAGGACTTTTAAAAACTATGAAAATGAAGATCAAGCAAAGCAGCTTCTGGAATATCCTCAGCGCCTAGAGTTTCGTGACTCTATAAGGAACAGAATTTGTCCCAGACTCGCCTCCCCGTGATGGAGGACGTAGAAGGGTGCCACCTGTAGGCCAGGACTGTGCAGTGCTCCTGGACACACCCAAGCCCTTCTGTTTAGTCCACAGAGGAACACTGTGCTGCATCTTCTCTGGTCATCCAAACGCCAACAACTGACCCAGTAAGAAATCGGGCTAAACACTTCATCCTCACACTAGGCTTAGAGCAGACTAACATTTCTCCCATTCACACACCAGAGAATATCGGTGCCGGGCATTTTCTTTTCTTTTCTTTCTTTTTTTGTTTTGTTTTTTGTTTTTTGTATAGTTTCCTTCTGATTTCTCTAGGATTTGTTAACCGAGGCATCCACGGGGAAAACGAAGGTGAGCTCCTGGCTAGCACCCAGGTCTGTTCTGGAACTCAAGGTACACATTCAGTGGCTCTCCACAGTCATTAGGGGACGTCTAGCTCTCTCGGGCCCAACATGTAAGCAGTATGGGAACGCAGATACCTCCCGAGCTCTGTCAGCAGGGTCGTAGTGAGGCTTGGGCTCTGGAGCGTGATAGCTGGGTTTGCTCCTGTCCTGCTGCTGCGGGGGTGGCGGCTGTTGTGCGTGCGGCCTCCTGTGGTCGTGCTGTAGAGACAGGAGATATGCTTGTTCTTGTTGCAACTGCCTCTGGAGCCTCTCTGCCTGCCGGTGCTCCTCCATCTCCCGCCATCGACACTCCTTGGAGAGGGAGAGGGTGACACTGAATCTGGGGACCATGGTGAGCACACCTCTTCTCTGGATCCCTTCTTGACTTTTGTTTTTTTAAAATAGCACTCCCCCTCCACCCCTTGTTTAAGAGCAAGGAAAAATGGCTGGGATTTTAAATAGCATGTTACCTGTGTAAAATGTGACAGCATTTGCTAACTGTAACACCATTGCAGAGTAAAGGAATTCGATTAAACATCAGAAGCAGTGGTATATATACACACATACTGAGCGAATATCCTATAGCATACAGTGTGAGCCTGACACCTCCAGCGTTTTCACACTCACTGAATGCCACGTTCTGTTTAAGAGCTGATAGGCATCTAGCAAACAGGAGGAGTTACCTGCTAATGGGAAATAAACTAAATGCCATTAACACTGTGCTTGACAGTGTGACCAGAGGACATCTTCACTGGAAGCTGGCTGCCTCAGCAAAACCAAAAAGGTTTGATAGTCACTACAGCTGGCTACCTTAGGAAAGGGACACCGGCCCTGTGGCTACGGAATGGGACAGAGGCGGGGCGTTACCAGTAACATAGCCTGCTCCTGGAGCAGCTGCTGCTGCAGGATCTCCAGGTGCCGCTGCTCTTCCTCTAGCTGCCGCCTGATGTACTCCTGTCACACAGAAATTACCCAGCAGTCAATACACCCGGAAGGGAAGCATCTGAGTCACCTGTGGGGGTAACCAAGCACCACTCCAGAAGCTGGACAGCAAGCTTGCCAAGGACTAAACTCATCAAGTGAAGACATTCTGCTGGCTGAGGGCTTTTGCAAAGGCTCCAAGCTAGAAGAAGTCTAACATATTCCTGTGATGCACTGGCTGGTGTTACACTGTCATCATATGCAACACTTTAAAGGGGGCTGGCTTCTTCATAAGGATGACAAACACCACAGAAACTGGAAGGCGTCGTTTTCAACAAGCATGGATTAGACATTTTTTAAAAAATGAGACCCCCAAATCTGTTTAAGATGATTAAAAAAAAAAAAAAAACAACAACAACCTAACAAACAAACAACAAAAAAAAGCAAGAATCCTAAACCAGCCAAACAGAATTTGTGCTTTTGCTGCTGATCCCAAAGGTCCCTGGAGTAATGACTACAGTCGAAGATGTGGTCAGCAGTCATGGACGGTGGGCACTTCTCTACAGGTAAACTGGCCAAGCCCATGCTGAGGAGCTTGTGTGTCTGTGTAGTTGTGTAGTGTGCACAGGCATAAGTGCATGGGCAGACTGATGACGTGACATCGGGAGAAAATGACCACTGAGTCACAGTAGAAACAGGTGATCTCATACAGAGCACAGAAGAGAGGTAACCTGCTGCCTTGACTCGCTGAAAGCCCTTACTTACCCATCTCCAGTACTGGGGATGGGTGAGAGGGGAGAACATGCAACTCTGCAGTTAAACATCCTATTCGTACAGACATCAGGAAACCCTAACCCAGGTCCACTGGCGACAAGATGCATCACCTGCTACACACGTCAGCTGGAGCAGCTGCTGGACACACTCAGCTGGAGCACCTGCTGCACACACTCAGCTGCAGCACCTGCTGGACACACTCAGCTGGAGCACCTGCTGCACACACTCAGCTGCGGCACCTGCTGCACACACTCAGCTGCGGCACCTGCTGCACACACTCAGCTGGAGCACCTGCTGCACACACTCAGCTGCGGCACCTGCTGCACACACTCAGCTGGAGCACCTGCTGCACACACTCAGCTGCGGCACCTGCTGGACACACTCAGCTGCGGCACCTGCTGCACACACTCAGCTGGAGCACCTGCTGCACACACTCAGCTGCCGCACCTGCTGCACACACTCAGCTGCCGCACCTGCTGCACACACTCAGCTGCCGCACCTGCTGCACATATTCAACCGTCTACACTACCCATTTCTTCATTTGAGAAATGGAACATGAGCTAGATATAAAATATCTCCTAAGAGCAAAATCATTTTACAAGAAGCCTCCTCTTCAGCAGGAAAACAACAACCACTTCCAGCCCCACATGAAGCAAGAGGACCTACTAGTCCTAGACGCTGGAAGGGGAGCAATGGACAGGCATGTGGGAGAACTGTCCCACGGAGGTGGGTTCCGTGTCTATCTTGACCACCCCATTTCATGCCATATGCCCTGAACAGATGTGTGAGCTAACAAATCGTTCTGGTCAGAAGAATACCAGACAGCAGAGAAACAATGCCTGCCAACACTCAGAACACCACCTCTTATAAACCAAACTGAACGCCCAAAGCCATGCTAAGGCACCAAGTGTGACAGATATGTGGCTTTAGTTGTCTGAGAAAGTAACCTGAGTCCCAAATCATTTCTTTAAAAGAAAAAAACAGAATTAAGTCATAACTTGAAAGATCAAGTTACTATAGAACATTTGTTTCTGACTTTAAAAATGCAAGAAAACTGGGGGAAATCACATGCTATGCTAACCACAAAGATCCCAACATACAATGTGCATAGAGAATACATCATATACACGCTTTCATGGGAATGCACCCTGCACCACCCCAAGGTTAACAAAGAACTATTTACAAAACAAAGGGGGGGGAGCAGAATAAAACAATCAATTTTAAGAAATCCTTAAAGTGCAGGGCACTTGCTGTTCACAACAGTTTTTTCAAGGTTCTTAAAGTTCACTTATATTTTATACTTATGAGCGTTTTGCCTGCGTGTATGTTTGTACACCATGCTGTATTGTATGCATTGCTGGAAGAAGCACTGGATCCCTGGCACTGAAGTTATAGATGGTTGTAAGAAGCCATGTGGGTGCCTGGAACTGAGCCACCGTCCTCTGGAAGAGCAGCCAGAGCTGTTAACTGCTGAGCCATCTCTCTAGACCTATTCACAAAATCTTAACAACTAATATGCCACCATCAATTTTCTTGTCACAATCAAACGTGGACTGGGTGACTTCTGACCAGTAGCAGGTAGCATTTTCACAGATTTGTAGCCGCCAGGTGTAAGCACAATAAAAACATTAATAATTAACTACAAAACAAACAAGCCCAGGGCCAAGAAGTCAACTGTAACAGGCAGGCTACATCAGGGAGAGTCTAGGAACATGGGTGCATGTGGTCCAGGAGGAGCGTCGAGAGTAGTAGCTGGATCACTGCGTTGGAAGATAAGACGATGGTTGTTAGTACTTTAAATATGAACTCTGAGCATATTCAAAATGGCTTCCATTCATTGACTTTCTTCTTTGTTTAAAGCTGAAAGCACAGATCGATTAATTCGAAGATAGGAAAGCCATATAAAGAAAGAAAAGTTATCTTCTGTTTGTATAAATAATCTAAGGAATTTACAAATAAACTCCCAAGGCAATAATAAAAGTACAAGTCTACAGAATCTGGTTTTCATCTCTAAACCACACCAAAAATCATTAATGCTACAAATAGACCTGCAAACATGGACTACAGCACTCACTCGGCCAGTACGTACTCTAAGCGTCTACTAATGATTTCCTTACAGCTGGTTTTTCAATTTCCCTGTCTGAAAGTTAGCATCACCCAGACATTTGGAGCTCAATGGATGTAAGCCAAGCCTGCGAACGTACATTCAGACATCTGTCCCAAGTCATCCTCTTCAGGACTCTATTTCCCAGGGTCTCTACATTGTAACAATCTTTATTCTTCTTCAAGATAGGGAGTCAGGTCATTGGAGTTTCCAGAACCGTTAGACACCTAAACCTCTGAGTGTGCACACACGTGCATGCGTGTGTGGCCCGGCCACAGACACCTGGGCCGACACCTGCTCACCTGCTCCCGCTCCACTCGCCTCTTCTCGTCTTCTGCCCGTCTCCTCTCTTCCTCTTCCTTACGCCGCCTTTCCAGTTCCTCCAGACGCCTCTTCTCCTCCTGTTCTCGCCGCCGCTGCTCACGTTCCTGCTGCCTCCTGGCTTCACGCTCTCTCCTTTGTTGCTGCAGAAGTAGAACGGGTGTCGTTAGCAGGAACCTGCAACTTGAGTTCTCACGAGATTTGCCAACGGTGATGAGCAGGTCAGTGAGGTGGGTTCTGGACCCTAGCTGTAGTGGTCCACTACCCTACACCACCCTGCTCCCAACAGCTTCCTCATGACGACTGGTCAGAGGCGTAATGTTCTATGAGTCCTCGCAGGCTCGGTCTGCCACTCTGAAAGCAAGCGTCCTCACTACCCTGTGGCACTCAGAGGTCAGCAAATCTGTCATGCGTGGGCATCACTAACTACCTAGGACCCTTAAATCAGAACGAAAAGAAAGAGATGAATAAAGGGCAGAAGAAAGGACAAAGGAAGATAAATATCTGGAAAGTAAGAAGCATGCGCGAGAGAACAACAAAAAGAAATCAAAAGCAGCAGAAGAAAGCAAGCGCCATCGCCGCTGCTCAAAGCTCCCAACAAGGAAGGCGTGAAGGCGCTGCCCTGGGCTCTGTATCAAACACTTAGCCTTTCAAGCTAGTTGGTGTTCCTGGTTCAATTCTCTTTAGAACCCTGGGAAGTCAGGATCTCATCCCTACTGTACAGAAAACAGAAAAATGAACCCAACTGTCCATGGTCACCATCCAGAAAGCCTCTCTCTGTGAGAATGGCTGCTCTGCCCATGCACCTTCTACAGCGTCATGTCGCCCAGCATCCCACAGACGGGGTACACTCAGCTCAGAGACTCAGCCTGCTCTAACATCCGCACGGCACACAGCAGTGGATACCATAGCAGCTGCCCTGACTGACAGTACACAATGGCACCCCACCTGTCAGTACAGGGCATTCGTCTAAGCTCTGTCAGCTCTTCCTGTGAATGTGGGAGATGTTAGAGTCTCTAACGAGGCCTGTCCAGCATGTGCCCATTAGTCACACCTCACCACTGAGAACTACACTGCGGTTTGCACGAGTACGGAAGTGAGTCTGCTCGAGGCCACTGCACTGGACAGTACCTCGATGGTTCACCCGCTCTCCCGCCCAGAGAGAGAAAACAGGTACAGTTCACAACCCTGTCCCACTGAGGCTAGCCACTGGACAAAGTGAATAAAAATAGCTTTTCAAACATTTATATAATATATATAAATATAATATAAGGTATATAATATAAGGCTTGGGTGGGGCTCAGGACCCGTTCCGAATCCTCTCCACAGCACTCGCGTTTGCTACAGTAGCGATGATGTCCTAGAAGCTCGGGGAACGTTCTAGCTCTGTTTTTGTGGGTTTTCACTGTTTGAGAATTCCCTCGATCTCATTTTCCCTAATGCCGCCTTTCCTCCTTTCTTTTCTTTCATTTAGACTTATTTTACTTTTAGCAAATGGGCGTTTAGCCTGCAGGTATGCATATGTAAGCATGAGTGAGCTTGGTGGCCGTGAAGTCAAGAATGGTTGTGAGCTGCATGTGGGTGCTGAGAACCAGACTCAAGGCCTCTGCAAGAGCAAGAGTTCCTAACCCGTAAGCATCTCTCCAGTCACTCGCTGTGTTTAAGGAAAGCGACAGCCAAGCAGACCAGTGAAGAGGTGTGAGGGGGACGTCTCTAACTCACCAGGCATCTTTCTCAGGCCTCAACACATACCCTGTCATCCTTGTGGCCTACCCCACAGACAATAGCTGGCTGTGTCACTACCGCAGCCTGAAAGCCACCCTCACCACCTGGGCTACAAACAAACTCTGTTGATCTAGTCCCTAAGACAAGTTACAGCCCCACAGGGTGACCTTTGCACCCACTTGGGCAGTGGAGTACCAGCCCAGGAACACAGTAGTGGGCATGGCCAGAGCCTCCTATCCCTTACCTCGAGTCAGCATCAAGCTCATTCTGGTTTTCTGCTCTGGTCACAGGACAGTGAGAATCATCTCAAATGTCTTATGAATAATTTTGCAACAGGTACATTTTGAAAGTTATGCAAGCACTCAACACTTTCTCGCCCCCTAAAGTCCTAACCGAACACTATTTACATCATCCCTTCAGTGAGGCACTGCTTTTCTCCAAGCAGCAAACAGATCCACAGAATGGTCAAAGACACCAGTGCCAACACAGACTATCCCGTGATCTAGGCGACAAGTAGTATGTTTAGTTATCTAAACTAAATCCCACCAGAAATGTCATTACAGGGCTTCATCTTGATGTTCCTTTTACTAGAAAAAAACAGGAGGAAAAGAATAGCTATGCAAGTCAAATGATGGACGAGGAACTGCGGGGCTGTGGCATATAAAGTAATAGGAGGTCAAGAAAAGAAAATCAGGGGTAGAGAGCTGGCTCAGTGGTTAAGAGTGCTGACTGATCTTCTAGAGGTCCTGAGTTCAAATCTCAGCAACCACATGGTGGCTCACAATCATCTGTAATGGGTTCCGATGCCCTCTTCTGGTGTGTCTGAAGACAGCTATAGTGTACTTATATAATAAATAAATAAATCTTTAAAAAAATTTAAGGGGCTGGGGATTTAGCTCAGTGGTAGAGCGCTTACCTAGGAAGCGCAAGGCCCTGGGTTCGATCCCCAGCTCCGAAAAAAAGAACCAAAAAAAAAAAAAATTTAAAAAAAGAAAAGAAAATCAAAAAGTGTTGATTCTCAAGTGAATTACAGGGAAATAGTACATCCGTGTGAACTAAAAATAAAAAATAACCTATAAATAATTACATTGCCAGGGTTTACAGTATCAATGCCCTTGTGAAAATCATGTGAACTATACCTACCATAAAATACAAGTAACCTTACTGACTACTCTGCTTTCTGAATCTCCCTCTTTATAGATAGATAGATAGATAGATAGATAGATAGATAGATAGATAGATAGATAGATAGATAGATCGATCGATCCGGGGCCATGTGCATGCACATGTGGCGGGGTCAGAAAAAAGACAACTTGCTGGGGTTGATTCTTTTCTCTCTACACTACCCGGAACTGGGGATCAAACTCAATTTGCCTTGCTGGTGCAAACATCTTATCCATGGTGCCACTGCACTGAGCCATTGCACTGGTCTGAATGCTTTACTCTTAAATCCACCCCAGAAGTTAAGGCAAACGTCTGAAGTTTCAGAAAAATATAAAACTGGGTCACGAAAGCCAAGAATGGCAGAGAAAATAGGTCAAGTCCAAGCAAGTCAATTTAAGCACAGTGGAAACCTGTCTCGAGCAGTCCTGCACCTCACATTGTGCACCTAAGTATCAGGCAGATCCTCCAGGAGTGCAAAGCCTGCTGGTGCTCGGCCAAGCATCCCTACAGGAGTTCTCTGCCGCTGCAGCAGGCTAAGGACGGACTACCTCACAACTTATTAGCTCCCCTTTCCTCAACAAGCTAACTGGGTGTCTGATGTGAGAGCATGGGTAGGGAAGAGAAAAGGCAACACAGCTCTTCTCCATTCTACCTCTTCCAGCCGCCTCCTCTGTTCTTTCTGCTGTTCAATCCGCTTCTGCCTCTCAGCCAGCAGCTGCCTCTTATACTCCTCCTGCTCCCGGAGCTGCTGCTCCTGCAGAAGCTGCTGTCTCCGCAGAGCCTCAGACCGTTCCTTGTTCTCTTGCTGCAGCCTCAGGAAATCACGTCGCAGAGTCGACTCTCCAGGCACATTGACGATGGAACTGTAGGGGACAAGTCTATCAGGGCTCCATGCATCACCTGGGCCTCTGAGGGTGTGACCCAATGGGCACATACCCAGTTCCCTTCACGGGTCACGGACTGAGCCCAGGAATTCAAACAACATGTCTACCAGGACAACTATGCCTACTGCTCCAGAGGCTACTGTCCAGAGGCTCGCATCATCCTGTGTCATTTAGTAATGTCTGAAAACTCAGCCCTAGTAGATAAGCATTCCTGCTTGGGACTCTCCTCTTCTCTCACCTCTGGTTTTACATCACTGCACAGAAGTCCTGGCACCCTGGTCTCATCACCCCTTCATTTTCACCTGGTCTGCGGCAAGGCCTGCTTTGCTCCCAGATACCATTCTTTAACATCAGAGACAGCAGCAGCCTTGTGAATGAATGGGCTTCGCTCAGAAAACTCAGCTATCACTTTTCTGCTTTGGGGGCTGTCCCCACGCCTGTACCATACAGAATGCCAAGAAACACCTCCTTAAACCTCTGTGACCCTCTCTGAACTTCTATTTGCAGCTCACAACTCCCATGGGTCTCAGTGTAACCTTCACCCTGGTTTTGTTTGGATTCCAACCAAAGGTAAGGCCAGAGCTAGAACGGGTGCAGGCAAGCACATCACTAAAGTAAAAGTATAAGAAAGGAACCCACTCTTCTTCGCCTTCTGCCTGGCTTCACTGAGCTAAACCAGGTAGAAGACACATGAAGGAAAAGGCCAAAGGCTGGCAACCCCACTGGCACATAGGGAAAATAAGGCGGTAAGGAGTTTCTCATCAGAGGGCCTGTTGGCCTCTGAGCCACATGCTCCTCTGTGTGTGGGACCAACTTCTGTCAGGCAGCAGACTTGTACCATTTGTGCCTTCTGCAGCAAGAAATGTCAGAAGCATTATTTCCTCAGCCTCAAACATAAAACTGGGTTAAAAACAAAACCAGAAACGAGGCAAGTGTTTGGGGTGGGGAACTGTTCGCAGAGGGCTGAGGTGAGAAAAATGGCAGATAGGAAGCAAGCTGGTGCGGCCCGCTGCTCCATAGGAGTTTCAGAGTGCAGGGCATCGGTGGAGCCTGGTCTGGCTGGTGTCCATACCTTGGCTCTCCCTCCTGCTCAGGCACTTCCTCCTCCTCCTCCTCACTGCCACTGTACTCGTACTCCGTCTCATCTGAAAGACAAGGCCAAGAGAAACGTGAGAGCTCAGATCCTCACAGGTGCCTGTGTAGGCAAGCATTCTCAGAGTCAGAAAGACCAAAAACAAGATGCTCTTTGTAAAAACAGCATGAGGAGAAGAGCCACTGACTTCTCAACAAAGGTAGGGAATTCTGAGCTGGCTACACTCCCTAAAGCTGGTCTTTCCCCAGTGATAAAATCTGGTAAGTTGGAGTTTCTGTGAGAGAGTGCACACAAGAGAAGTAACTCAACGGCACTGGCATATCTACATTCAGAAAAAGTATTATGCTGACAGATATAAAAAGACAATCGATACACAGATGACAGAGATAACAGATGTGGTAAAAATTCAGAGATCTCAAATAATGGTCTAGAGACATCAAGAACTAAGCAAACTCAGCATAGGACAAGAGCGGCGTAGAAAGTACTGAGATGGACACAGGAAGAGCAGAACACAAAAGTACTCGCCACATCCAGTTCTCTGAAAAGAGTAACAAGATCGACAAACTCCAAGTTGAACTAACAAAAGCAGAGAGAAAACTCAAATTAATAAAATAAAGATGATAAGCAAATTGTTACCATAGGGCTGGTGAAACCCAAAAGATCATTAGAAAATGCTTTGAAAACTTATATTCCAGAGGTTGGCAAATAGAGAGATAAATAAACTTCTAAATGCCTATGACCACAATTAAATCTGTAAGATATAAGCATTTAAATGGGTCCCTAACAAGTACTGAGACTGGTTCAGTGGTTAAGAATTCTTATAAAACTAAGTCTAAGGAAGGACAGATGCTGGCCAGATGCAGACTCATCCTATGAAGCCAAGACGACCTACCAGCAAAACCCAATAGAAACTGTGTAAGAAAAGACCATTAGGTGTCGGAGAGATGGCTCCGCAGTTAAGAACACTGACAGTTCTTCCAGAAGTCCTGAGTTCGATTCCCAGCAACCACATGGTGGCTCACAACCATCTGAAATGGGATTCAATGACCTTTCCTAGTGTGTCTGAAGATAACAACAGTATACTAATATACATTAAGTAAATAAACAAATCTTTAAGAAAAAAGTATTAAAGGCTCATTTCTCTAAGAAACATTGGATGGAAAATTCCCAACAAAATTATTTGAATGTTATATTCAAGAATATATTAAGACTAGAAACCACAACAAAAATGGTTTATCTCAGGGACGCAGAGCTATGCCAAACAAAAAATGTAATACATGACATAAATAAGCTTCAGGACAGAGCTGAAAATGAGAAGAATGCCGGCTCCTGGCACATACACACCCCAGCACGGGGAGGCTGAGATGGAAGGCTCACCAGCCATCTGCAGCTTATGTAGTGAGGCCCCACTTAAACAAAGTCCTGAAGGAAGTAGGAGCACAAAGCCTAAGAGTACACTTCTAAACAGTGACGGCTACATACAGCAAGCCTACAAACAACCCTGTATGGGATGAGGGGCAGTGAACATATTCTCTAAAACCTAGAACTAGACGCTTATTTGATACAGTGTTTCAAGTCCCGCCCAACTAAAGAATAAGATGTAAAAAGAAAGAACTCAAAGTATGCTAACTCAGACTCTTCAAGACCCTGCAGGATACAGAATTAACATATAAAACCTAGCAGCTTTCCTATATGACAGCCACAAACTCACTGAGAAAGAACAAGGGTCCAGGAATAAGCCTGATGCAGAGCCTACGATGAAAACATTACGCCACTTGAAAATGACACTACATAGAAATATCTTGCTGTACTTAAAAAAGTAATCCAAACATACATATGAAACAGAAGACTCTGCACAGCCAAAGAACCTTCAGGGAAACGGATGCACCGGGCAAACATTAGAACAAGCGCCAGACCCAGACTCAGAAAGCCAAATACTGCGTGTTCTAAGAGGCGTATTTCACTGTTTCCCCGTGTGTATCAGTGTGAGGGATATGACATGAATCCAGCAGGAACCACGAGAGGGGAGGCAGGCTGTGGAGGAGCACTGGCTTGCAGTGACCTTGCTCTTGCTGTGTAAGCGTACAGGAAGGCCTAGGACCACGTGACGGGAAGAAGGAAGAGGGAGAGGCGAAGGTGTTAGGAGGAGCACAGAGGGAAAGAAGAGCTCCTGGGAAGGGTGTGGAGCTCAGCAGCCTGCACTTAAAATGTCAGAGAGAAGCCTGTGCTTTCAACACTGGACTGAGACCTCTTAATGTTAAGTCAGAAAGGCGACATAGCACATAAAGGAGCCTCCATACCTTTCTCGCCTCTCTTCTTCCTGGTCCGGTCTATGTGATCCTTAAGCTGG
The DNA here is from genome assembly GCF_021556685.1 of Rattus norvegicus. Lineage (NCBI taxonomy): Eukaryota > Metazoa > Chordata > Mammalia > Rodentia > Muridae > Rattus > Rattus norvegicus. The sequence continues at coordinate 57,463,613 of NC_141542.1, read as the reverse complement.
ATTCGAACCTGCCTTTCATTGGGCTGATCCCTTATGAAAGGGTGTTTTAAAAGCTGCTCTGTAGAGGGCCGCTGCATGTAATTCTTCACCAGGCAGCCTTCTATGAAGCTGAAAAATTTCTTTGACCTGTAAAAGGAAGTGAAACATACGGTCAAACTTCTAAGACAAAAGTACCAGTGAGGAGTCTGAAAACCATTCTGTGTTACTGTGGTCACACCTGCAGTGCACACTAACAATGCACTGCACCAGTCAGCAGTGTTACTGTGGTCACACCTGCAGTGCACACTAACAATGTACCTGCACCCGTCAGCAGTGTTACTGTGGTCACACCAGCAGTGCACACTAACAATGCAGTGCACCCGTCAGGAGTGTTACTGTGGTCACACCTGCAGTGCACACTAACAATGTACCTGCACCCGTCAGCAGTGTTACTGTGGTCACACCAGCAGTGCACACTAACAATGCAGTGCACCCGTCAGGAGTGTTACTGTGGTCACACCTGCAGTGCACACTAACAATGCACTGCACCAGTCAGCAGTGGTACTATGGTCACACCTGCAGTGCACACTAACAATGCACTGCACCAGTCAGCAGTGTTACTGTGGTCACACCTGCAGTGCACACTAACAATGCACTGCACCAGTCAGCAGTGTTACTGTGGTCACACCTGCAGTGCACACTAACAATGCACTGCACCAGTCAGCAGTGTTACTGTAGTCACACCTGCAGTGCACACTAACAATGTACCTGCACCCGTCAGCAGTGTTACTGTGGTCACACCAGCAGTGCACACTAACAATGCACTGCACCCGTCAGGAGTGTTACTGTGGTCACACCTGCAGTGCACACTAACAATGCACTGCACCAGTCAGCAGTGGTACTATGGTCACACCTGCAGTGCACACTAACAATGCACTGCACCAGTCAGCAGTGTTACTGTGGTCACACCTGCAGTGCACACTAACAATGCACTGCACCAGTCAGCAGTGGTACTATGGTCACACCTGCAGTGCACACTAACAATGCACTGCACCAGTCAGCAGTGTTACTGTGGTCACACCTGCAGTGCACACTAACAATGCACTGCACCAGTCAGCAGTGTTACTGTGGTCACACCTGCAGTGCACACTAACAATGCACTGCACCAGTCAGCAGTGTTACTGTGGTCACACCTGCAGTGCACACTAACAACGTACCTGCACCAGTCAGCAGTGTTACTGTGGTCACACCTGCAGTGCACACTAACAATGCACTGCACCAGTCAGCAGTGTTACTGTGGTCACACCTGCAGTGCACACTAACAATGTACCTGCACCCGTCAGCAGTGTTACTGTGGTCACACCTGCAGTGCACACTAACAATGTACCTGCACCCGTCAGCAGTGTTACTGTGGTCACACCTGCAGTGCACACTAACAATGTACCTGCACCCGTCAGCAGTGTTACTGTGGTCACACCTGCAGTGCACACTAACAGTGCACTGCACCAGTCAGCAGTGTTACTGTGGTCACACCTGCAGTGCACACTAACAATGCACTGCACCAGTCAGCAGTGTTACTGTGGTCACACCAGCAGTGCACACTAACAATGCACTGCACCAGTCAGCAGTGGTACTATGGTCACACCTGCAGTGCACACTAACAATGCACTGCACCAGTCAGCAGTGTTACTGTGGTCACACCTGCAGTGCACACTAACAACGTACCTGCACCAGTCAGCAGTGGTACTATGGTCACACCTGCAGTGCACACTAACAACGTACCTGCACCAGTCAGCAGTGGTACTATGGTCACACCTGCAGTGCACACTAACAGTGCACTGCACCAGTCAGCAGTGTTACTGTGGTCACACCTGCAGTGCACCCTAACAATGCAGTGCACCCGTCAGGAGTGTTACTATGGTCACACCTGCAGTGCACACTAACAATGCACTGCACCAGTCAGCAGTGTTACTGTGGTCACACCTGCAGTGCACGCTAACATATCACTCACAGCCATAAAAGCAGCCAGTTAAAGGAACAGAGTTTAAGTCTAATGTACTCATTAACCACTATATCACAAAGCAGGCAGAGGCACAGGGACAGAGAAAAGGCTTCTCTAATGTGGGGTCAGGGAGGCGCACAGATGACCACAGGAGTCACAAAAAACAGAGACAAGCAAAGAGCCAGCCTCAGTGGGCAAATGCAGGACATGTACTGACATTTCAACCGGCCTTACACTGGCTCAATTCTTTAAGTCCCAGAGTTTAAAAAACAGAGGCAGAAATGACAGGTTTTACTTTGTGTGTGCATGCGTGTGCACAGTGGGGCTGGGGGACTCTTGTCACACTCATTTGTGCCACAGATAGTTTTAGAGCTTTGTCCTTTTCCCATTCCCAGCCTGGTGCGTGAAGACTCATACACAAACCTACAATTGGATGGTACATTTTATAAAACATCATTATGGTATCTGCAACCCACCCTCACCCAGACAGGATCTTGCTCTATTACCCAGAATGCTTTAAATGCCTAGGCTCAAATGGTCGTCCTGGGGTAGTCATAATTATAAGTCGTGGGGCCTGCAAACATGCACCATGGCCCCAGACCCCTTTCCTCAATGTTAAACTCTATTGCCAGAGGGCTTTCAACACATCGTAGCCAGTTTAGTAGGGAACTGCTCTGTAACACAGTACACTTAAAGACCCTCAAACATTAAAATATCACCTTGTCTTCTTATTATGGGGTTTCAGAGCTTGCTTGTTCATTAGCGTCTAAATTGATGCATCCAGAACAACACAAAGAAATCAATGCATGTTAGACTGTTTGAAGATGCTGGCTTTGTAGAACTGAAGTTAGGGTGGCCAGATTTTTATTCCTGAACGAAGTGAAACCATAGGGGTTGAGGGAGAAGAAAAGAAAAGGGAAGAAAGGAGAGGAGGGAGGGATCTGGAAGAGGGATGGGAGTAGGGGAAAATCCATACATGGCTTACCATTTTTTTGACTTCAGCCTGGGAGGAGGGTTTCTGGGGATGAGAAACAGCGCTCTCATTGGATGCATGTCACAGAGAGCTGGGAAAGGAGACAGCTGTGTCAGTAAGGCACGGATTTACCCTCTCCTGACCTCTGGGGTTCACGCACAAACAACCTCTTGCACAAGTAATTGCCATGGATACCAAACAGCTGAGAAACCTAGATACAAACCCTAGTCCATACCTTGAACTTACCATTTAAAAACTGTAAAATATAAGAAGACCAAAAATAGACAACTTCAAATCGGCACTGGAAAGGTCTCATAAATCAAAGAAAAATATTAATTCAAATTTAAAAGGAAAAAAATACTTGTTTTTAAATTTTAAATCACCTTTAAGATTATAATGAAAATGGCTGTTTTTATAAGGTTGGTCTAAGGATCAGAACAGCTTTGAAAAGGCCTTCAGTGTTATAAACAGTAACAATGCCTAAACACAGTGCAAGAGTGTTTCAAACGGAACCAATGCAGAAATGCAGCCGGCACATCCAGAGCCTCAAACAGAACCAACGCCTAAACACAGCGCACAGAGTCCCCAGACACTGCTGTCTTTTACTCCATCTCTTTTCCGGAGGAGAGAGGAAAGCTGAGTGTAAACGGAGGTGCTGGCCTCTGTGCAGTTACTGCTGTTTATGTAACTCACTCCAAGAAAGGCGAGTTCAGCAGACACATATACTGGCAGGTTACAGAAGATCAGGCGTATGGTCAGGGCACACTTGTAAGGCAGTTAGCTGGGAATGTAGACCAGACTAGCAGACACCAGTATCCCAGCATGAAGGGAAACTGAGACAAATGACATAGCAATACGTCCGTCTCAATACCATATAAGGAAACACAAGGGACAGAGTACTCTCAGTGGGCATCCACCTCCGCACTGCAACTGATTCTTAACTGTCTGTACTGTTTCATTCACTCAACGAATATTTATTCTTAACTAGCTACGAGGCAGCATTCAGTGTTTGGACATACCTTTCCTAGCAGGCCAGGAGAAATACTAAACATGTTTTCCTTCCTTACTTCTTCTACATTTCTATCACAACCCTAATCAAAAGTCAATTCTATGATTGACCAGTTTACTGAATTAACCCCCAAGAAAAAGCAAATTCAAATCTTCAGAGAAGATTCCATAAATAAGAAGTAAATGTCTCAATATGTAAATTCAAAATAAGAAAATTTCAAAGGTTAGGGACTGTTTCAATCAATATTCTTTAAATGCAAAAGAAAAAAAATAGCTCTTATTAATTCCAGATGCTGCGGGGGCAGGAGAGATGGCTCAGCAGTTAGGAGCACTGAATGCTCTTCTAGAGGTGCTGAGTTCAATTCCCAGCAACCACACGGTGGCTCACAACCATCTGTAATGGGATCTGATGCCCTCTTCTGGTATGTCTGAGGAGAGCAACAGTGTACTCAAATAAAATAAATAAATCTGGGGTTGGGGATTTAGCTCAGCGGTAGAGCACTTGCCTAGCAAGCGCAAGGCCCTGGGTTCGGTCCCCAGCTCCAAAAAAAAAAAAAACAAAAAAAAACAAAAAAACAAAAAAAAAAAAAACAAAAAATAAATAAATCTTTAGGAAATAAAAAGACTTTAAAATTTTTTTTCAGATGCTGCATCTCATTTTCTAGAATAGGTTAGAGACCTAGAGAGCCACAAAAGTAATATTGGTTAACAAGAATTCCCTGTACATCTGCAGGCACCCCTGATCATAGGTCTTTCATCTAATCGTTCAATCATGCGTGGTTCTGCCCAGTGTCCTTGAGTTCTTACAGGTAATCACTTTATACAGAACAAATGAACTCAAAAAGAAGGAAGCTACTCACGGGGGGCTCCTTCTGCCATCTCGATGGCCGTGATGCCACAAGACCAGAGGTCACTCTGCAAAGACAGAAGAGAATGTTCCAGATGCCTAGTTACATTTCTAGACAGTCATACAAATGAAATAAAAGCATCCTTCAGGTAAAAACAAACAAACAAACAAACAAACAAACAAACCTTGCTATGAAGTTATTCCCTTTCCAGCCCTAGGGGTTATTTTTATTTACTTAAGCATGATATTATTTTGATAATGTTGAAAAGTGTTTCAACTTTTATGCATGTATTAAGGAATAGAAAAATCAGTCTGCAATACATATTTAAATTATTCAAATTAAAAGAAAATCCGGGTATATAATGGTTTAAATTAATCCCCATTAACTGGATATTGGCAACAAATACTGAAATACAGGAGAAGAGTTAAAACATGATCTCAATTTTAACACTACTAACCAGGACTATAACCATGAAAGCAAAAGTTTTCTCTTTATTGGCAAATAAAACAGTAGCACAGTCAAGCTGATTCAGACAATGAAATATAAGTTTATGCCTGGATAAAAAAAGTGCACTATGATTTCAAGCCCCTAGAGGTCACTCTATAATCACTTCAATTTATTTGTCTAACCAAGAGAAGTTATGAAACTCTTTACACAAAAATGCCTGGCAATGACAATAATGGTAGGGGCTTGGGGGGGGGGGGAGGACAGGGGTCTTACTCTGTAGTCGTAAGTGGCATCTGGATTCTCGTCGCAGGCGATGACCTCCGGAGCCATCCAGTATGGTGTGCCTATGAATGTATTTCTCCGTCCAACCGTCCTGTCCAGCTGAGCGCTTACACCAAAATCAACTACGGAAGGGAAGTAAGAAAAAGTGGAGCACAAGTTAACAGAGAAGAGAAAGAAAGTCTACTAGGAGCTGCCACAGTACAACTCTAGCAGTGGCTTTGTTACTGCAAGGTGTTCTGGGAGGCAGCACTGGAAAGGGCTGTACCCCCTTTCCCCTATTCCCCGCCACCCACCTCAAAGCAGCAATGTCAAAACTGCAGCCCAAGAGCCCAGGCCACTCCAGAAGACCCAGGAGGCCAGCCCAGACTGCCGAGGGGCACTGCAGGGCTAACACACCATACTGTACTAAACAGAGACTCACAAATGTAGAGTGGGAAGTGAGATCGCTCAGTAGATGAAGGAACTTAAAGGAACCCACTGTACACTGTGAGGACCTGAGAGGTCAGTTCCTGGGGTACAGGAAGACGGAGGCAAAGATACGGCTTTCACAGCTGTTCTCTGACCTCCATTACGTGTTCTGGACACACATGTGCACACACTCGCATGCACACACACACACCTGAAACACACCCACAATAAACATTCTCTAGAATAGTTGGGATTTCAGAGAGCAAATTCTATTTTCTATTTGAATTTAATGATGATGGCTGGCTACAAGAAAGCCATGGATGGGAGGGAGGGAGCGTCGTCAGAAAGCATGCACGCAGGATGCATATGCCGCCATTATCACAGCCCACAGGCTGCCATGGCCCAGCAGGATGGCCCACAGCTCACCGAAATGGGTCTGCAAAATGCTAGACAACTGGCAGGGGTCACACATCCCAGCATCTTGTACAGAGCAAGCTCGAGAAACAGTTGGCTTACTTGTTGACTGTTCTTCAACACACAGAGGGCAAAGTCAGGACAAATAGCCTGATTAGGCTTTTCAGCACCTTGGCCAGGAAAGACTGAGGGTATCAGTCTCGTGGCATGAGGTCAGGGCATGGAAACACCAGAGCAAGGACAGCATGAGTGTTCCACTTAGCCCTGAGGAGACTTCCTCGTGGGCAGAGCCCCTGCAGATAACCTGCGGAAGGGAGCCGAGATCTGGGCATTAAGAAGCTGCTTCTACGGCTCAGGCTTCCCCAGAAGAAAAGGTGAGTGGGCCATGTAGTGTCCACAGGAAAACTAACATGATCCTTTAGTAGAAGAAGTTGGCGCTGATCGTGCTTAATGTGTAAGAGCATTAAAAAAAGAAAAAAGAAAAAAAGAAAATGGGGATGAGCTCAGGTGTACTTCAGGGAGACAGGGACCGTTTCTGAGGCATTAGAACGCCACCTGCAGGAAATGCCATCCACGGAGGCATCCACTGAATACCCACACCAACGTGAAGACGACGTCCAGGCACCGTATGAAAATACGCCAAGGACTAAAGTGATTCCGGGTGGCTGTGCTCCCAGAATATTCTGGTAAAGAGGGCTATTCTCTTCTATTTGAGAAATGCCACATGATGCCAAGAGAATTATAAATCTTATAAATTATCACCAGCACTAGAGAAGGGAGGCAGGGGCCCAAGGCGGATGAGAGGGTCAGAGAGAACCCCTACAGACAGGAAAAACTAATGTTGAAAGTGAGGACATGAATTCCCAATGGAAAAACAGGATGTGCAAAGGTCCTGGGGCAAGGTCTAAGAAGCAACGGGAAACAACGTTTTGTCAGCAGTGAGTGCTGCTCCCACCAGTGTATCTGAAAACAGCCCAGCTTACTTTTTATTACTTCATCCTTTATTCTATTACTAAAAAAATAACTTCATAGAATTCCCATATTGCAACATGGGATGTAGGGTAGAAAAAGTGGAGACATCAGACAGTGGGGCATAGGAAAGTAGTGAGGGTCAGATCCTACACCTCTTAGAAGCCAAGGTAGGAAGTCTGAATCTTCTTGTAATAGCAGAGTAAATCACTGAGGGTCTCTCTGTGTGCCTGTCTCTCTGTGTGCCTGTCTCTCTGTGTGCCTGTCTCTCTGTGTGTCTGTCTCTCTGTGTGCCTGTCTCTCTGTGTGTCTGTCTCTCTGTGTGCCTGTCTCTCTGTGTGTCTGTCTCTCTGTGTGTCTGTCTCTCTGTGTGCCTGTCTCTCTGTGTGTCTGCCCCCCCCCCCCCATCTCTCTCGCTCTTCCCTCCTCCTCCTCTACTCCTCCACCTCCCCCAACTTCATACCCTAGGCTGGCTTCAGACTCACAATTTTTTTAGCCTCCCATGTCCTAGTAATGCACTGTGCCAGGCACCACTGTGCTTACATAACAAAGTATGACTTTTAAGTCAGTGTAGGGCAGTCATGAGTTCCTGGGCTTGGGCCTTATCAGTGCCCCCCATCCCCTCACACCAAGTTAAAACAAAAACTTTTAAAACTCCCTTTGGCTGCTATATCTGGACACTACAGAAGCCTGGGATGAGAGGAGGCTGGGGCTGGCTAAGCACTAAGCCTGTCCGCTTATCCTTCAGGGGAGAAGAAGAAAAAGCAAACAGTGTTAACAAGATGAACTCTTGGCTAAATGTTAAAGGGGTACAGCCTGCTGCCCGCTGGTACCAGGATGGTGCACACACCAAGTTTCACCTCCGCGTTCTCAGTCAGCAGCACGTTCTGCCCCTTGATGTCTCGGTGAATGACATGGTGAATGTGGAGATGGGCCAACCCCTGAAAAGAAAAGCAGATCTGAGTCTCAGTTCTCTGTCCCTGTAAACAGACGGCCAGGGGCACCCTTTCATAATAAGGTACACACGTGGGCCAAGTTTTTGTAGATCCACATTTAGAACGTAAAATTTACCCTTGGCGCATTCCCAGGAAGGCCCCGTCAGCCTTGCCACACATACAGAACGCGGTGGGCCGGGCTTTCCCTCTGGGATGATCACAACCTCTTTAAGCTGTGCTTATGACACTGGCTTTAGATTGCTATCTGTGGGTTTTCTGCTATAATTTGTGCTATTTGTGTTCAGGATGGCTCCTTTCCCACACCAAATGTCTATCTTTCAATGGGGAACCCTGTGAACTTATTTGAGCTAGACTCATCCTGGGGGGGAACAGAAAAGAATTAGAGATGGCCTTAAAAGCTGGCTGTTTAAAAACTGTAGGCTTGTCTTCCCACTACAGAGGAACAAGCTGCTAAGTGCTGATGTATCTCACTGGATATCTGTTCAAGTGTAAAATGGTTCTGTCACCAGAATGGCCTTGTGTAGGAATAAAATATCCTTCTCCCCTTAGGCAAACAAACACTCCTGACACATGTGCTTTTGATGCCCTGTATCCAGAATGAGTCCAGCAGCATCTCCCAAGAGGTGGTGGGAAAACATACACATCCACCTGTGACATAAATGCAGTAATGCACCACTGGATGACTCACCAGCTGCGGCGTAAACTGGGCTCACGGGCCTGTGCTATCAAGAAGAGCATTGATGAATTAATTATCAACGACAGCTCCAGAACACTTCTTTTTCAAGCAGAGTGGGTTCTAAATTCACTTACTGATCTGTCAGTGAAATAGACTCCGGGATATCTATCTACTATTACTCATCTTACTGGGTACCTCATTATACCATAAGGCTGTGGTGGGGAGAAGCCCTCGGAGACGGCACTGCTTCCCCTGACTGGGAAGCCCCTCTCCTCAGCACTCTGGAACATAAACGCTAAAGAGCAAACTGAAGCCCCTTGGTTCTTACAGACTCCCTCTACCGCTTCGGTTCACTTTTGTTTTCTAACTTGCATGAACTTCTGCTTTACCCTCAGGCATCTTCCGACAAACATGAGCAGCCCTGTCTTCTCAGACGGTTGTGGCTATGTGCAATCTATACCCTTCCAGCAGTAAGTGCGTGAAATCTTCCCCATTTCTTAGTCCATACTGGGTAAGGATTGCTGCTTCTACTCAGGAAATAGTTCATAACACAGCTAGCTACCTTAGATCAGACAAATAGGCAAAACTGAATACATTTCCTTTATGTGCAGTTAAATTCCTTGGGGTCTGACCCTGAACTAAGGCCATAATTACTCCTCCTGGGCATAGATGCCAAGTCCACATCAACTCAGGAAACAGCCTATTCTAAATCAACTGGAAAGGGTTTTCCTTCTCAGCTCATCTTCCGTGACTTCATGTGACAAAAGAGCTGTCAAACTGCCCCTCAACACTGGTGACGTAAAGTCCTGAGTTCTCATCTTCGGTCGGAAACAGTGCTTTCTACCACAAGGAGAGAACTGGCTTCGAATGTGCATGAGGAAACGGGCAGGAAGGACGGAGAGGCTCTGCCGGAGAGCCTTGTGCCTCTCACTGTTCAGTAGGCTAGTCCAAGAGGACTTTGAGGCAGTGGTGGTCTATGTATAGGACCCTTGCCTGGAGGGACAAGAGGGGGCTTTTCCATATGGGAACCAGCCACCCCCACGATGTCCAAGGACCTATAAGACTCACGGGGTTCACTTGCTTTCTCTATCAACACTAACACATAGCAACTCCCCAAACAACACCAGCAAGGAATCTGGGTGTTTCTTTGTTTTGAACTAAAACTCCACCACAGAAAAGTTGTACTATAGACAGCGCATGAGCGGAGAGGGTTCTTACTAAAGGAAACAATCTGCAGTGCTTCAAAAGGATGACATTTCCCACCACACTGACTCTTGCTGCAAGCAACTTAGGCTTCTCTTCAATGTTCCTGAACTCAGATAGTGACAAAATGCTAAACTAAACACATTACACTCGACCAGTAACCTCTTCTCCCTGGGTTTATAGAAACAGGCAAACAACTTTGATATCAAGATACATCCTATGTCTAGAAAATTATGCTCAAGGCACAGACTCCTTATCTACTCGGAGTGGTGCTCTGTCCCTGAAACTGCAGCACCAGAGAAGCCAAAGCAAAAGCCCACAAGTCTAAAGCTACTACCTACAAAAAGGGACGTCTACTTTCAAACAGAGAACAGCCATCAGCCAAGCTCCTCAAACCCATGCCTAGCCAGCTCTAGGATCCAGCCTCTTTGCTGCTGAACCCTGTCTGTCATCACCGGGCCCTTACAACAGCAGCTTCTCCCTGTCAGGCTCAACTCTCCGTAAGACCCATAAAAGGCAGGCACCTGATACTCAATGAGGATGTGTGTGAGGGATTACAGGTTCTCCTACCATCAGACTCCCTACCTTACACAGTCTTTTGAAGGAACCCTTCTTGAAGGCTCCATAAAATATATAAAACAGAGAGCCATTAAAACACTTCTCTGGGAATTCTAGTTGACAGTTGTCAAACTTGCAGTCTTCTATGAATCTTAAATATAAAAAGTAAATGTAGTTACGGTAATAAAAAAAAAAAAAGACTAACTCGTTACCAGACTTTGATTAGTAGGCAAACAAGAAATAAAACTTCAGTTTGAATCCAGAGTCTTTATTTCTAAAACATAGAGGGATGAGTCACTCGGCAACCAGTTTAAGTATGCAGTCTGCGGGAAAGGGACAGAACAGCTGTGGTAGTGGAAGAAAGAAGTCCCTTAGCAACTCACACAATTTCCAAATAGGAGGCTCTGAAAACCTCCTATGCCGTCAGGGCGGCCTTCTGACTTGAAAGAATGCACTTAGTGGCTAAAAACTCGGCAGTTTAGAAACTTGCTCTGAGCTTATTAGCCAGCTCTGGAATCGGCTGTGAAGAACGCTAAGCGTTAGGACTTCATAAATATTCCAGGATATTCTAAGAGCCAGTGCCAAAGCCACTGAAGGTCTGGAACCAGCACTCAGAACTGTGAGTGCTGCTCTGCAGGGCTACCCCCGACACCACAGGAGGTGCAGGCTCGCTCAGCTGTGAGGTGCACCGTCTAACAGCCACAGACTCAGGACCTCCGCTGCCCCAAGGGACTGGTGACTGGAGTGTCCCATCCTCTTCCACATGGAGCAGACATGATTGTGCTCAAGTCCCTCATGCTGAATCGATGCAGTGTCTGCACAAGAGCTCCACAGGGCCTCCCTCGTGAGGCCATGTTTGTTCATAGCTCTAAGACAGTATGGCTGCTAAAGCTCACTCCTTAGGAAGTGACAACAAGGGGGTGACTGTATATTCTAATGGTTTCCAAACCACCCAGGCCAACATCTTGGTCTTCAGAGTTGAACGTATCCAACCGCGATGTAGAGTAAACCAACATCGTACAGAGAATGCTTGGCTATCGAGAGACGGCTATCTCTAATGGGAGAGCAACGGCAAAGACGAGCTGAGGACTCTGCTCCAAGTGGAAGAGGAGATCACAGCATGGCACAGGGTTGCTCCCGCTCTCCTTACCCTGAGGATTTCCCGGGAGATGTAAGCAATCCAGTCTTCTTTGAGCGTGTTCCCTTTGGTGTTCTTCACAAGGTCTGTGATGGAACCAGCCCCGCAAAACTCCATAACGAGCTACGAGGAAGACCAGACATGTCGTAACAACCACATCCCAGGATGAGCACACACCCGAGCTACATCACACAGCCCCATCACCTACAAACCACCCGGGCACATGCGAGATCGTGCTGGAAGCCTCCAAGTAACAACTGTTTGCTGTCCCGTTCTGTGGCACGTGCCTGGGTGGCAATTGTGGTGTGCTTCTTCCCTTCCTCCAAGGAAAATCACTTTGGTGGTCATCACTACTGGGTTATTAGAAATCTGTACTCCAGAAGGTCTTCCCTAAGATGTGCTGTTTTTATACACTATGGTCTTGAAATCATTTCATAGTATTTCCTATTAGCTGAGTCTAAATCAAAAGGGAAATGAGACTTTTAAACCCTTACAGTTTTGAAATTTGTGTACCTGTAACATCTAACTATGATAACGACACCTGTGGACTTCCTAGAAAAGGAGCTGAACTGTCCCAAAACTTCACCTATGACTGGAGTTAAGCACTAAAGATAGGAATCGCTGTCTCACTGCTATCTTCCTGTCCTTCCCTCTGCAGCCCCTGTGCTCCTCCCTTCCCTCCTCTTTCCCTCTCTCTAGTGTGTCTGTACATTTTGCTTGAATGAGAGACGCCCACAGGCTCCTGTGATTGAGCACTTGGTCCTCAGCTGCTGGCGCCTGTAACAAGGTCATGTGACATGTAGGAAAGGGAGTCTTGACAGAGGAAGCAAGTCACTGATGGCAGGCGCTGGTGGGCACTGCACTTCTTGTCTGCTCTGTTTCAGGACTGCTATGTGAGGAACTGGCCTCACGCTCCTGGCGGCCATGACTCCCATCTGAGGGACTCTGTCGTGTAAGCCAGAATAAACCCTTCGCCCCTCAGCTGCTTCTGTCAGTGCTTTAACACAGTAACAGGAACTAAACTAACAGTCTGTGTGTGCCAAGACTACCCAAGCACACTGCCATCTGTATCTTTACTTATTTGACAGTGCACAGGTATACACGTGTGTGTGTGTGTGTGTGTGTGTGTGTGTGTGTGTGTGTGTGAAACAGGATGGCCTCAGGTCTCCTTCCTCAGGAACTTTCCACTCCCCGCCTTTATTTTTAGACAGTCTGTGTGTGTAATTTTATGTACCATTAAGGAACTCTAAATGCAAAACAAAACAAAACAAAAACCCTAACAATATTTGTCTTCCCGAATCTGACTTTTCTCACAGAACAGGATGATCTCAGTCACATCTTTGTTTTAGCAAATGCAGTTTTAACTTCTCTGCAGCTGAACAGAATTCCAGTGAGAGAGAGTGTGTGTGTGTACATACGTACATATGTACGTACGTACTGCATTTTCTATGTATCTGCCCACAGGTATGCAGTGTGGCTGCATAATGTGGCCATGTGTGCAGGTAATGGCCTCTGACATATCGCACTGGGGTCCTCTGGGTAATTAATGTGGCATAGCTGGATCTTACAGTATCTCTAGTTTTAGGGTGTTTTTTTTAAAAGGAACTTTCACGGTGGCTGGACCATTTACATTTCACACGTGTGAGTTCTGTGCTCACATCCTCACAGTGCCTGCTTCTCCTCCAGAGCTAAGGAGGCTGCACGTGTTCACTGGCATTTGCTGGTGACACGTGCTTCCACTGAGGACTGCCTGCTCAGTGCCCCACCTATGATTGAGCTGTTTGGTTTATTTAGTTCTTTAAAGTATATTCTAGATATTAATCCTGTCAGATGTACAGACAGAAAAAGTTTTCTCCTGTCCTTTAAAATAGCTTCTTCCTGTTTGCTCTGTTGTGCAGAACCTTTTAATTGTATCCAATCCCATGTGCCAACTGTTGCTATTACTGCCTGAACTCTGGCGTCCTTTCCAGAAAGCCCTGCCTATGCTGTACTGAAGTGCTTGCCCAATGCTGTACTGAAGTGCTTGCCCAATGCTGTACTGAAGTGCTTGCCCTATGCTGTCCTCTAACAGATTCAGAGCTTTAGATTTCACATTAAGACCTCTAATCTATTTTCAATTATCTTTGTGCATTACGAGAGACAGCAACCGAGCTCCATTCAACCGAGCTCCATTCCTGAGTCTCCCTGGAGTTGTCCGGCACAGACACTGTTCTCCATTGTGAGTTTCCGGCAACATCTTTGTCACCTATCAGTAGCAAGAAACTGCGTGGCAGGTTCTGGGTGTATCTATCGCTGGCCCTTCAGTACCGCTGCATGTTAGCACGCTTCCTACACTAACCTTCTTAAAGTCAGTTATCCATCTACCTTTTTGCCTTATAAACTCATCACCTTCCGCTTCCCTCACACACCTCACACACGTGACAGGCTCTCAGCCAGTGTTTTCAATAGAAATAGTTTTGTTTTGTTTTTTTTTCCCTCTTGGAACTGAGGACCGAACCCAGGGCCTTATTGAGCTAAATCCCCAACCCCTTGCTTTTGTTTTTAAAGGCTAAGTGTGTCAGTTCAAGAAATTTCCATGGAATTTACTATTCATAATAAACTACTATCGTTAACGTTACTAATGAATGACTGGCAATGCCTTGGTGGGAAGCAGAAAGGGAAATTGATTTGGCTCTCACCGAAGAACTTCCTGTAAGATGGCTGCCCATTCCTGATCTCTCTGCCACAGTGCAGACACAGGATAAGGAAGCCCCTGTCCTTTGTTCCTTCCTTCCCGCTCCCTGCGAAGCACTCAATCCCCTTACTATAACAACCACAGATGGGACACACGCCAAAGGCTTGCAAGTATCTACCTACCCAGAGCTGGTCATCGTGTCCTGGAGGGCTCTTCTTAATGAAAGCACCATAGTATGTTGCAATATTTCTATGATGAGAATATTTCTTCAGCATATTTATCTCCAGTTTGATTTCTTCCTCTTCATCCTTAGGGGAAAATATAACAAAACATGTGGCTCTTGGCCGACTTGATCTCCTCCCATCCACACCAGTGAAATGGACAGAGTGCACAACTCTGTTCATCCACAGCTTGCTCTTCTGAATATGACCACAAGTATGATAATCAGCAGGACTGACAGGGCAGAATCCCAGACACCCCTCTACCAATGACCCTCAGGCCATCTACCCACTTCTTTGAGTGGCAATTTGCTTAGGTCAAACACCACACATAAAAAGGTAATCTGACTGATACTATGATCTTTTTTTAAAAGCCATTTCTTCCTTAGGAAACATTTATGAATATATTTAAGACAAGAAAAGTTTTGCAAGGTACTGGACAGACGACAACACATGACTTCAGGGACAGTGTGCAAGGTTCCCACTCAGGTGAGAGCAGCAGGTGAGGGGTGGGGGGAGGGAGAGCCCTTGTGATAAGAAGGGAAGAGGAAGAGGGAGGAAAGAGAGGGACATACAGGCAGGAACCATCATCGTGTGAATGACCAGGGATGAGGAACCGCAGTCTGTTTCTCCTATACACGTGGGGAAGGAACTACAACCATCGGCATGAGCATTTTATCCTGTCACCTGCTGCACACGCTGACAAACTCCAGTAAGAGGGCGGGCTAAGGAAGATCTCCAAGTACCGTCCAAATGAAGAAAAAAATCAGAATTAAAGTGAGAACAGAGAGAGAGAGAGTGTGTGTGAGAGAGAGAGAGAGAGAGAGAGAGAGAGAGAGAGAGAGAGAGAGAGAGAATAATGTGTGTGTGTGTGTGTAGGAATCAATCAGCCTTGGGGTAGGAAAGCACAGTGCATGTTGTCAGTGAATACACCTGAGCACATCTCTAGAATTCCTTATACACTCACTTCATTGCTGCAAGCCCCTTGGGTTTCTGCATAGAATGGGTTTCACACTCATTCTTTATTGGCATTTCTCCCTTTCCTGGGAGATTTGGGGTTTCTCAGTAATATATAGGTGTGTGCACACGCTTGCCCAAAAACCAGCTTTTAACTTGGCCAATATAAAAACTGCCTCGATTTGAATTTTCTCTCCAAAGGAACTTCATACTAAACAGAAAGGAGTGCTGATGAAGAGAAGCGGAAAGAAGCACGGTCCCTGACATAACTAAGAAGAGTCAACCTCTCTTAGAAAGGCCTTAATCATGTCCTTTGTATACACACACTCATACATACAGGATGATGTAGATAACACAGGTGAGACAAGAGAAGGCTGTGAGTTTGTTGGTGAGGAACAAAGGGCCCTGTTTACAAAGCCACCCGAGGCTGCTCCCGGAACAAGGCCCACAGCTAAACACAGGCCCCAGAAAGCCAGACGTCCTCTTGCTGTACACTCACAGTAGCAGGCATGCAGAGATTGGGAAGAAAGAGCACAGCCAGGGGTGATAGTGTCTGCCTTTAACCCAAGCACTGAGGAAGCAGAGACAAGGGGACCTCTGAGTTTGGGGCCAGCTTGCTCTACACACAGAGTTCCAGGCTGGCCAAGGATACACACGCGGTATGATCGTCTTTAAAAAGAATACATGGGTCTGGAGAGATGGCTCAGTGGTTAAGAGCACTCACTGCTCTTCCAGAGGTCCTGAGTTCAATTCCCAGCAACCACATGGTGGCTCACAACCATCTGAAATGGGATCCGATGCCCTCTTCTGGTGTGTCTGAAAACAGCTACAGTGTATTCATATACATAAAATAAAATAAAAAGATTAAAAAAAATGTTTAAAAAAAAAAAACAAGGTAGGACAAAGTTCAAATATTAACTCTGTCTTAAAGTCCAATCAGTCTAATCCTTGAGTTCGGTGCTTTATGAGCTGCCCAGACTTGAAAACATTTTTACCCATGTGTCCCTCCCTCCCTCCCACTCTCCATCTCATTCCGTTAACCCAGGACCACTGTTCCACCCACTAGACAGAGGGGTCCACTTCTTAGCAGGGAGTAGGGCTGTAAGAGCCTCCAGGGAGCTGCTCCCTGGGCAGCAATTAAGATCAACAATTGACAGGCTGCAGTGTTCTCTTCCTCCAGGGACGAAGGCATTCTTTTAAGACCCAGCTGTTTGTCCCTTTAAGAAGTCAAAGCTTCCAAAGGTTCCATAACCCACGGACTAAATAAAAGACCAAGTGTATATATAGTCTCAAACTGTTAAAAGCTTAAACAGTGCTGTCCGCTGGTCTGAAAACATTGAGTATGTATACTGAGAAATATGATCGGCAGATTTTCGTGGTCCATTTCTGGTGATCCTAAGCATCTTTGGACAGAGAAACACTGTGCTCTGCCATCACGCTGCACCATCCCAAGACTCACGCTGTAACACCTTTGACACTGGGCTACAAACTTGATGTGGTGGAGAAGACCTTGCAGACTGTACAATGGGACTCTTCCGGGTTACATCCTAGAGTCTGTGAAGCACAAGACCTTAAGCACAATCAAAGTCAACAGTAGCCTCTCCACATGACTGAAACATCATCGAGAGTCAGTGATGGCACTCATTTGCTTGCCAAAATCTGTCCTACAGTCCTCAGCAACCAAGTTCTAAGGCGCAAGAAACTCAACTGAAAAGGTCCTGATGGGAAATCGCGGTCTCCATCCCAAAGCACTACTGTAGGATGATGTAATGTAACAGACACTCTGAACATCACTTCTGTTGTTTTCATGATTTTAAAATAAAATCATGTAATAAAATAGAAAGATGCTGAGTGTCATTCACTGTCATTTACTGTCTAATTATGCAGGCCTAGCCTCAGAGGGAAAAAAAGCATCAGAAAATATAGAATTTGCCAAGGACCTTTGAGTCAATTACAACTAGAATCTTACGATGAAGACTTAGTATACAGTGTTTTATATTGTCTTTAGAATGTAGTTAGGATGATTTCCAAATCCCCTTTGATGACTAGAGTTTGGGGATTGGAGAGATGGCTCAGGAGTTAAAAGAAACAGCCAGAGAACCCTAGTTCTATACTCAGCATCAGTAGGGAGGACACACATCTTTTTCTAAAAAAAATAATAAGTTTGGTGGTCTTATTTCAACACTTAATAGACACACACGCATGCACACACACACATACCACCACAAAAGTAAACAACTGGTTCAAGTGGAAGACAAATCAGGTGAGCAGACGAAGGGCTGAAATGTAAGCCAACGGTCGAACTGACAAAGAGCAGAGGAGGCTTATATGCCACCCCATGTGTCTAACTGTAAGTCCAAACTACTGTGTCCTTCATACTCCACCTCAGGGGAGCCAAGGTGATCACACATGGGGATCTGAAGGATGGGGCGGGAGCTCTAGGAGCAAAGGGGCTGTCCTCTGGCTCCCTTCAATGGGGAGGCAGCTGCTGAGCCCCACTTCGTGAGTTAATGCAGCTGGTGCCAATTAGCATTTTGGCCTCCGCCCAGCAGGAGCAACTCTCACAGACAAGTTCTTTGTCTGGAGCTGGGTTCTGACAGTGGACAAGCTTTCAGTTCGCTCCCTGGCTATCAGAGGATTGGGGGCTGGGAGAAGCCAACATTTGCATGGCATTAATTTACATAGCAGCTATGGGCTGTAAACGAATCAAATGAAACATACTGCCCATCGCACTGTCTGAGCACACCACACAGGAGTGTGCCTAGTAGGTATCTGTCTGGTTTTAACGTCCCCCTAGGTGTCTGAAGTAAGCGTGTTTGTTTTGCAAGGCCTTTAGTGTACTAGCCAAGTGCTCTACCACTGAGCTAATGTCTCCATCCCTTTTGGGTTCCCTTAAAATGTGGCTTCCATCCCTTATTATCTAAGTTCTCTGTCTCTGTCTCTGTCTCTCTGTCTCTCTCACTCCACTGATGACTGTACTGCCTGAGGGACAGAGACACCTTAGAGACAATGACTGGGACCCAAGAAGACTGAGGAATGTTCTGAGTTCATCCTCTTTCCACCTGGCTTCTTTACAAAATTAATCATCAGTCAGTGACAGCTGCGCAAATGGCGGGAGGGCAACTGATGGTCTCTGTGAAGCTGGAGAAGGGAGCTGTGATGTGAGCCAAAGTCTCTGGCAGAGTTCTGCCCCAAGATCTACAACTGAGCCGTGTCCCTGAAAGAAAACAAACTATTTCACCTTGCAGGGTCCAGGCAGATCCGAGAGTGGGATACTCAGCACCAGCCATCTTAAAGGTAGCACAGAATCGATTAAGCTTAATTTGGCTTTGATTCAAACATAAAAGAGTTACATGACTTCGATTCACCATTCAACAAAATGTAAATGACAATTTTACAGATTCTAGAAGAGGATACAACGTAGAATAAATGGGATTTGTTATGGGATCAGGCCACAAGAATGACAGCCTTCAAAGTAACATCCTCACCCAAATCAGTCAGTGCTTTGGGGAAAAGCCGCAATCCTCTTCCAAACTGGCAATGCCCAAGTGATGGAGAAAGAAAAGTGCTCCCTCCCTCAAACACACCAATGTCAATATTAAATTCATGTTCTTCTTTACTTAACTGAATCAATGCCTTTCTTCTGGGTATGGCCACGGCCTCAAAGCTGTTCTCTGCCTGATGGCAGATCTAGTCAGTCAGAGCCCTCAGAGAGCCTTCCTTCTTCCCTCCTTGCTGAGTCATTCAGTCAGACCTTATTGCTCACCTGGAGCCCAGGACAGACAAGAGACGGCAACTACAATAACAGCAGAGCGGGCAGAGCCTTCTCCCCTCCTACACGCCACTCACTTATGAATGAGTGTGGAGGACTATGCTCCCCTGAAGGAGACCATGGTGTCACAGAAGTCAAAGCACAACTCTGTGATAAAGCCCTCCAAGAAACACAACAACAAACGGCAAATGCTGATCCTCCTGAAGCCCAGTAACACACACGTTGTTCCAAAGTTTCATGTCAACACCCAGAAATCCTGGTAGATCCCAATGTTTAAGGCAAAATGTCCTAAGTGTGTTTTCAATGACATACACCCTCAAATACTCTATGTTTATTTCCAAAACCAAGTTCTCTACAAAAGTGATTACACTTTAACGTTTTATAAAGCCTAAGAATCTAAAATCTAAAACCCAGAAGTTATCGAAGCAGTATGACCTTGGCAACAGAATGTGGTCATACATGTGTAAGCGTGCACGTGTTAGGTACCTATCAAAATGTGGTTGAACTTGTGAGTGTACACATGTTAGGTATCTGTCAGAATGTAACCATACATGTATAAGTGTGCATGTGTCAGGTACCTATTAAAAGGGTTAAATGGACAGAAGAGAGGAAACAAGGAAGAGGAAGAAATTCTGGCATTGACTACCTCTAGGGTAATTTCTTCTTTAATCTTCTAACTTTCCACATGGTCATGCATAAGATTTCTGTCAGCTCTCATGGTCTGCCTCCCTGTCTCCCATCCCTGATGCTGAAGGGTCACTGTCAAACCTGAAGAAGCACACAGCCTTGCTAGGCTAGGCCAGAAACACTACAGGCCTCAGGCTTGTCTGCAGTCAGTACCAATGCAAAACACTGAGCTAAGATCGGCAACTTCCTTATGTAAGTCATTCCTGAGAAGAAGGAAGGAAGGGAGGGAGGGAAGGAGGGAGGGAGGGAGGAAGGAAGGGGCTCGCCCAGCAACTGCCTTCACACACTCTACTTGACTGCCTGAGGCTCCTTACTGGACCATGCCTGTGGCAAATTCCATGAGCTCTGCACACTACACAGAAAGAAGAGAAGTGCCCTACACACTGAACAGTGTTACTCACACAGATCAAGTGAGGATTGGCCAAGGGCTGCTCGGAGGGCGTGGCATGTGGAGGAGTACCTGTGTGTGAGCAAGCACACCTCTTACCGCCAGCCCACGGCCTCAGGTGCACAGGAGCTCAGACGCAGACTTTAAAGGCCATGGTCTCAACAATGGATTAAGATCACTCCTCAGCTAGTTGGTGATCCAACCACCAATAATTATGGTAACTAACTGGATGCCCCCCAAATTCAAGAATATTATAAAAGTATAAAATAATTGTGAAACCAGTAAGGTAAAATTCATTCTTCTAATTTAGAAGAATTTTCTAATTCTGACTTTACAAGTATTAGTGAGCAACCGATTTAATTAAATTATATTTTTAATTAAAATATAATTACATCATTTCTCCCTTCTCATTCTTCCCTAAGATCCTCCCACATACCTCACCCTTCACTTTGCTTCCTTTCAAAGTCATGGCCTCTTTTTCTTTGTTTTACACACACACACACACACACACACACACACACACACACACACCCCATTGCATACAAGGATGATGAAGCTTTTGCTTTAAATTTAACATGAATCAATCCCTTATACTCAGTTTCTTTACATCCAAGATGGAAAATCCCTTCCAAGCAGGTGAGGCCACCCACAATGGTAAATAATATATTAGGTTAGCATGAAAATCTTTTTGCAGCACATAGCACACAGAAAATATGTGCTGTGGTTCTAAGAAAATGAACTACAATTATCTTTGGCTTTATAGAGTATTCCTATAGAGTCTAACATGAAACAGGCCCTGGTGAATGTACACAATCCAGGCATTGAGTTCCTGCTAACAGCAGTGGGTGGAGCAAGGACAGCAGGCCAGGGCAGTCACCGCCAGTGTAACCAGCTAACTCTCCCACCATGAACGACAGTCTGAGTACTAACTAGATGTGCGATCACCTCCATTCACACAACGACAGACAAACCTGCAGGCGTTCCTACCCCCAAAACCCGGGAAGGATGACTCTAATAACCTACAGATTCCCAAACAACTGGTAAAAAGGAAAGATAACTGATTCACGTAGCCATGGATGGATGCTGCTGGTCCTACCCAACAGTGTCACCCAGGCGGGCCCTCTGCCACGGCTCTCCTGCTGCCAAAGTCTGAATGCACGCTGGTATCTCTGAACACACTGCATATCCCCTGACACTGAGCACTGTGTATAGCTTATCAGAACAGTTGTTCTTTCAAATGAGTTTTTTAAAGCTGTATAAGAGAGTTGAAGATAAGATTTTGCTGGACAAAAAAATATACTTTTACAGGATTAGCATGATCCAATTCAAAAAGGCAAACAAAACTTGTGAGGTTTTGACAATTGAGGTTTTGCTACCTTAAGCCTACTACTGCTTTAGCCACTCAGAAAGCTGCAGACCAATTATTTAAAGTAAAAGAAAGAGTTCTGCTTTAGGTAATTAGAAACTAAATAATAAAAATCCTGCTCAAATATGACTCATAAGACAGACTCCAGGGCAGCCCACCAACCACTTATCTCACTTTGGTCTAGCCATGGCTCACTAACTTGACACTGGGTTCTCAAGTCCCTTGAGCGCTCACCCCCACTCCTACACCTACCCTCTCCCCCTCCCCTTCTCTTAGAGTCATGGGTGCACTAACAGTAAGCAGATAGATGACAGGGAGGCAGAGGAACTTTCTAGGAGAGAGGTCTGGGCAAAGGCCCCCAGAACACTACAGCCACTCTCATCGGTCAGCAGACAGGCAATGCCACCCACTACTGAGTAACAACAGTCACCCTCCTTAGAGGCCCTCATCTCTTGTCACTCTGTATGACCATAAAGCAAAACACTTGGTGAGAGTTTGTCTGAAGCCTCCTGGGTTTAGCCAAGGCAGAACAATTGTTTTTAAAGTGGAACTCTCCCCGGAGACAAGAAACAGAACACACTTGTCAGAGAGAGGACCACCTACCATCCCATGCCTACACTCACTCAGACATTCAAAGTAGTGAGAGAGCAGAGCTGGGCTTCTGCATGAAGGAGAATTAAGTCCACCAGCATTATGCACTTGTGAAGAATCTGACACCTTCTTCAGCCCTTTAGGGCACCTACACACATACACACACACACACACACACACACACACACACACACAGAGGTGGGGAGAGACACAGGCAGGTAGGCAGACAGACAGACTCTCAAATGATATTTCCTTTCCAATAGTCCATACTAGTTTATAGAGACAAACTTTTAAGGACTACTCCATGAAGACCCGAAAGATCATTACCTAAGCAGAAAGGCTATTATCACATGGAAATCTGCCTGGCTCACCCTCCTCCAGCCAGGCTGAGAAGAATGATCAGATTATGCCACTTTCCCTCTCCTGCCCACTGACCATTTTCAGTTTCCATGTTCACACTGCATCTAGAAGGAGGAAGGGGGGAAACAAACAACCCACACAAGCCACAGGCAGCAGCATCACAGTCATACCTGAGCCTACAAGAACTAATCTATCAACAAGGCAAAGCTGTACTGAATCCAGGCCACACCCTGTGTACACTCAACAGCTGATCTTCCCTATACAGACAGAGTACCACACCTTGAGCTGAAGTAGGACACGGAAGACCTGTGCCTTCTGTTGTAGAATGGCTGGGTGTCAGTTTTGCTGCCTAAAACAGCACAGAATAGGGAAAAGCAGCCGGCCACCCACAGTTCTCTAAGGCTTATGACCTACAGACACTGCCCCTCTTCTGTAAGAATGAATATACTTATGCTATACACATCTATGCGCCCTTATGTAAATACAAATGAAACTGTTAAGAATTTAAATGACGGGAGCTGGAGAGATAGCTCAGTGCTCTTCTAGAGGTCCTGAGTTCAATTCCTAGCAACCACATGGTGGCTCACAACCATCTGAAATGGGTTCTGATGCCCTCTTCTGGTGTTGAAGAGAGCAACAGTGTACTCACATATATAAAATAAATAAATCTTTTTTTAAAAGGATTTAAATGACAAGAGCTGGGGCATACCAGTTCAGCAGTAACAAGCCCTGGTTAAACATCAAATACTCTTTTCAACACTACAAGTGCCTGGACAGGTTTGTGTTTAGTTGGTTTCTAGTGGCCTGCCTCGGTCCTAAGTTACACAGCATACTTGTTCTAACTATCTCGCCTGTGCCATGGCTCCGAAGCTGAAGTTCTATACCTTATATAGTCCAGTCAGTTGCATCCTGTACACTTGAGTTATGAGGCTGTGCTTTGCAGGATGCTATCGCTGGGGAAGACTGGGTGAGCAGTGCATGAGTCTTCTCTAGACATTTCCTTCCCTAAGCTCCTCTCAGCCTGAAGTTACTGTAAACAAAACACATATAACACTACCCACTTGCTGCACTAATATCAAATCGTTAACAAAGATCTGTAATAAATAAATCTGTAATATGCTCTGTAAACCCTTTCCAAAGCCAACCAGATAAAAGACAGTTTCCTTCAGAAGAGCCCTTCTGACCTCAATTCTTAATTCTGTCAAGATCAAAGCAAATAGGAAGAGATCTGCACATCTATAAAAAAATGCCTCCCTTGCAGACTACTCAGCCCCATCTGTAGTGTCATGTCCGGCTTCTTCTCATAACCAAACACAATGGTGGGGCAGGCCTACATCCCCACTTACTGCAGCTGGAGCTGCCAACAAGAGCGCCATGCCGTGGTCTTCCCACCCACTGTTCCCGCACCCGCTGAGCCTGCTGACCAGCACCTAGTCCCTCCTAATAAGACGCATGCTCGTGACTTTCCCAGGAATTGGCTCCTGTACCTCTGTGCTCCTGAGACGAAATGGCAAGCAGACAATCTCACTCTTGTCAAGAGGACCCTCTCCAATGACCTCCCCTCCCCCCTGCCCAGAGCTGACATCTGCTGCTTAGCAGCAAACCTCTCTTATCTGACACCCAGGCCCCAGCAACATGAGCCCAGAAGCCTCAGTGCTGGGACAGGCAAGCGCAAGCTTTCCATGCTGCCAGTGGTCCAAGGTCTTCTATTCACAACCTTCTATTCCCAATCTTCCTCGGGATCCTTCCTGAGCCCCAGGCCACAGCAGAAGAGCATGTAAGAAACATCACTGAGGAGCTAACAGACTCAATGGTTGATTGACGGGGGCTTTAAGCTCACCATCCAGTTTTGACTTTACTGGAATACATGAGCTTCCATTAATTACTTTTTTAAGAGATTTATTTATTTTATATATAAGTGCATTGTCAATGTCTTCAGACACACCAGAAGAGGGCGTCAGATTCCATCACACCATGTAGTTGCTGGAATTTGAACTCAGGATCGCTGAGCCATCTCTCCAGCCCCCCATTAATTATTTTTAAAGGAGCACTACAAATACTCGTGTCCATCACCTGACCATTGCCACCTTGTTTTTCAAGCAGGAAAACACCTTTTGTAGCTCAGCAGTACAGCACTTATCTAGCTTGGACACACAAGGGCCTCATTTATCCCCAGCACAGAAAATAGCAACAATAATACAAAAGGCATGTAGTACATGTACAGGTATGCATGAACCCATACATGTTCTCATATAGACATGACTGAATAAGAAATACACCAAAGGGCTACTGTCAGAAGAGGAAAGGACTTGATTTTCTTTACACTCTCCTAAATGCTTCTCTTCCTTTCTCTGGTGACCATGTGGTGCACAATTATAATCAAACTTGGCCTTAGAGGAGGCTCCAGACTTGAAATGGATCTGAGGTGTGAAGTAACATACCAGGAGGCCACAGCAGCTACTCAGGAAACACAGCGTGGGCTGAAAGCACTAAGTCCGGAAAGAAACTAAACTCTGGCTTCCATAAACACCCAAGGCTTAAGGCTTACAAAGACAAGGTCTCTTTGCCTGGTCCTTGCTGTCTTGGAGTTTGCTACATACATTGCCCTCAAACTCAGAGAGATCTGCTTGCCTCTGCTTCCTATAAAGGATATATCCATGTCTGGACCATTTAAAGTGGTACCTAAGTCTAACAATAGACCACCCAACCCAGTCTATAGGTTCTGTGGCTCTGGCGACACCATATCCCAAAACAGCAACAGGGGTCACGCGGGAAGAAACGGGGACTTCATCGAGAAGTTGTCACTGCGTGGCCCAGGCTCAGAGCACTTCATAAACACCTACTACATTGAATTACAGTAAGTTCAAATGTACCACTCTTCCACTGATCCTTAAAAATCTTTGAATGAGCCAGGCAGTGGTAGCGTGCACCTTTTATCCCAGCACTCAGGAGGCAGAGGCTAGCAGATCTCTGAGTTTGAGGCCAGCCTGGTCTATAGAGTGAAATCCAGTACAGCCAGGGCTACAAAGAATAACCCTGTCTTGAAAAACAAACAAACAAATGGAAACGTTTAGCTGAAAAGCATCTACTTTTCCACAGAACTGTCCTGCCCACAGCACAATTTGTTACAAGAATCTTTTGGATAACCAACCAAACAGGTTTCCTCTTAAAAGTCTCTAGCTATCCTTGTTGACAGACAAGAGGGAAGTCACCCCACAGAACCCCACATCCTCCCTAGTGGGTCTGCGGGATTCAACAGCTGTCACCTGTGGGCTACAATGTTTCCTAATTCTAACTCACAAATGTGCGCACTGGAGAGGCCCATGCTGTGTGAGAGGAGCAGGGATGGTGGAGGACACCTCTCCAGATTATGGATGACTCATCGGCAGCCATCAGTTTCCTCAGTAAGCCCCAGATTTAGGGAAATTACGATCTGATGTAAAGACGCTGCAGACTTCTGCTTAGTTCTTTCTAGAACTCGGTAACTGCGCTGAATCTGACTCAACACTGCATAGAAGGCAGTGAGTACAGAGGATGAGACAAACTAAAACAGGTTACTATGGGGTAGCCCTAGCTCCTCACAACCCATTAAGGATACACTCACAGAGGCACCCTCGAGTGTGTGTGTGTGTGTGTGTGTGTGTGTGTGTGTGTGTGTGCGCGCGAGTGAGTGTGCGTGTATGCATGGGCTCACATTTTATTTAGCTCAGTTCTCTTTTCCCATCTAAAGCTGCACAGGAAATCTTCACTGACTATTTAAAGAACTATCTTTTGCCACTAAGTTGTGCCAACAACAATCTAGTTGACGTTCTTTCTAAACAGATGTTTCTGTCTTTCAGCCTCTAGGAACTTGGCTCAATATTTCCTTTTCTCAATATAAATAAATAAATAAATAAATAAATAAATAAATAAATAAATAAATAAATAAATGGAATGGCACAGATGTGGTCTAATACTCTAAGGGGAGCATTCCCTTCAATCGCCGTTCATGTGACCCCCCATGGTCCCTCCCACCCCAACATTTTCTTTCCTATTAGTGAAGATGTTTCCAATTACAGCCCATCTTGTGGCCAAGGATGACATCACTCAGATGGAGGGAGTTTGTTGTGGGTTAGTTGTTTAAATAAAAAGTGCACTAAGCAAACAAGAGTCTTCGTTTCTTGAGACCATCTGCAACAACTCGTCCACGGGCCTGCTGCTGGACCTGGAGCCTTAACGCCGCAGGAAAGCCATGCACTAAGGTGACCACAACCACTAACTACGCCGAGAAGGGCAAAGGTACTTGGGCTGGAGTAACTTTAAAGTCTCGATCTCTTCATAAACATGTATGGTCAATTCAACCTTACCTCGGTGACATCCATAACCTTGATGGCCGCCAGCTGACCCGTTTTAACATGTCGACCCTGAAGACACAGAAAAGAAAGACTGGTTATTACCAACATTCACAACAGTTATTCAGATGGAGTGGATAACGTCTATAAGCCAGCCTCCCTCCAGGCTTTTCCTGTTACTGATAAAAGGTGATCACGGTAAGAGCGTGCTCACCAATAGAATGGCAGAGCTGGTGAAAATAAGGAAGCAGATCAAACGAATTTAGATAAAATATCATTTTTTTTTCTCGGAGATCTAATGTACCTATCGTAAGCTCCAAGGTTCTCAAAAGACTCTGTTAAATGTATGTGTATATGTGTGTACGTGTAAGCTTATTTAACACTGCATGCATTCCGGAGCCCACGGAGGTCGGATGAGGGCACAGATCCCCTTAGAACTGAAGTTCCAGGGGATTCTGAACCTCTATGGAGGGTCTGGTTATCAAGTCAGGAAGCCATCTTCCAGGATCCTAATCAACTTAAAGTAATGTGTTTGTCTACATATCAGGCTCACAAACAATCAAATGAAACAAAAACAAAACACCTCTAGATATTCACTCGATATGCCATACATGGGTAACTGCCTTCTTCCTGGACTCCCAACAGCTACTACTAGATTCCACAAATTATAGCAAATATAAGGAGTAGGAAGATTATTGCCCAGAGAACAGGAAGTATGCAAAAAGATTCAGGGACAAGCAAAGTAACATTGTCTCAACTATAATTTTTGATTTAGGACCTAAACTGTATAGCTTATTCATATCACGCTGTATTTAAAAACAAAATAAAACAAAACAAAATCCAAAAAAGTACTATCATTCTCCTCTCACACTGATGATGGTGTGGCTATCCGCCTACTCTCTGAAGCAACTAGGAGCCACTCCACTATCTTGAAGATGAACTACTTAAGGAATCAATTTTAAGGATGGCCCTTCTGTGGCAAGGCAACAACATCCTCACATTTCCCAAAAACTCTCTGGTCTTATGACAGAAAGAGTAAATTTATAACACTAAACCTAAGAACAACTCTCCATTTACTCACAGAATTGGCTCAGGAATTCAAATTACAACAAGAACCATGCAGTCCCCTAAAATGGCATTATCTGAGAACTAGTATAATAACGGAAGTGCTCAACAAACAGGACTGGAGACAGCTTTGGACTGCCGTGTCAGAGGGCAGAGTCGTGGTATATACTTCATGGCATCAGGGAGCACAGCAATCACGTCGCACCAGTGTGGGCCACGTGAGCAAATACAAGCCCAGAATATGAGAGTCTATGTCCTCTATCAGTAATCACATTAAGTAGCTCCCATGACTATGTCCGCACAATCACATGACTATGACAGCAGTCACATGACTATGGCCTCACAATCACATGACTATGACAGCAGTCACATGACTATGTCCGCACAATCACATGACTATGACAGCAGTCACATGACTATGGCCTCACAATCACTAAGTAAAACTGTGTTTTTCTTGAATCCAGGAAGGAAGAGTGCATTTAAGACATAGTGTGAGTGAACCCTCTGCCTCGGCCATGTGGCAGGCCCTAGAGTACCCACGCAGCCCTTCAGCCTTCCAGCCTTTCTATGCAGCTACTTCCAAATCACGGAGGCAACCTTCTCATGGCTAGAAATCAGGTGATGGGAACAGAGAACCGCATGGAAGTTCTTTCTTCTTTTTGAGAACACAACTATGCTATGCCGAGTAGGGACTCTTAAGATGCCTCATATAGTGCCACTTTAGATTACAGATCTACAAAACCCATGAGTCTGTCAAAACGCTCTGGCATCTTTATTCCAAATAAGTCTGTCAGTGTCACTTCATCACAGTCTGCCCGCCTCACAGGAACCAGAATTACCCCTTGGTGGAGAAACCTCACAGCTTTTGATTCATCCTGTTCTGTTTTTTTTGTTGTTGTTGTTGTTTTGTTTTGTTTTGTTTTTTAATTTTAGGAAAATGAATGTTTCCTTTTTAAGGAAAAAGAAAACCAACCCTAGGCTTGGCAGGGAAAGCTAAGGAAGAATGGCCTATTTTTCAACTCTCCTTAATTGTTTCTAACCAAGCCAAAAGTGCCACCTTGCAAATATGCAATACATAATACATGTTCCAAGAAAAAGCACACTATAGAGTGTTAGAGGTCAGGACACTGTGGTAGCCCGTCTCCTTTAAGGAAGTCTGTCCCTGGCCCACGGAAGGGCATACCGAATGATATAAGGGAAGCTTCTCAGTCCCCATAAGGGGACAGACGGCAATGTCCACTTTCCTAGAGCTCCTTCTAGCATCAGATCCTAGTTAACTGATGCATGTTGCATAATCTGTTCCTAGACCACCTAAACCTCCTTAAAATATCTGATGGTTCTCTACGTCCAATGACTGGTGAAGTCTCAGTAACAAGAATTCGAGAGATAAATAACACATCCAAGAAGGTAGAGAGAGAGCTTCTGTTGGACTGAACCCACAGGGATGGTCCCGACACTGCCTTAAGCCACATCGTCTGCAAGAAGTTTCTTTGGCTAATTAGTTTGGGGTTTTTTTTAAGACAAGGCCTCATGAGACCCAGGTTACCCTCAAAGTCCTGATGATCCTCCTGCCTCAGTCTCTCAAATTGTAGGCTTATGCATGCCCAACTCCAACTCCATTCCAAAGTATTAGACTCATCTTGATTCACCCTTATGAATCCTTGCTGCTATGCACCCCTGACGGGAAGCCACTATAACTTCACCCTGTTTCTGCTCTTGGTGTTCTCTCTCTCTCTCTCTCTCTCCCTCTCCCTCTCCCTCTCCCTCTCCCTCAAGCTTGTGCTTCCTTAAAGTCTGTGTCCCTCTGTCATTTGGCACCATTCAACCTCAAAACACACAAAAGATACACAAAGTTTTTATTTACTTTATGAAATTAGGTGTGCAGCTACTCCACGTGGGAAAAATAAGTGTTTTCTAACCCACAGTACAGACAGGTGCCAGGTCATGTGACCTCAGCTCTGCAAACCTGAATAAGGCCTGCACAGCCTTGGAATCGGGAAGAGCAGAGCACAGACACAAGCCCCTCCCAGCTCTGGGGATACTTGGTGGACAGGTGTGCCCTGGACAAACGCCTGTATTCCTCATGGAATGTAACACAAGTACCACCACCCTCATCTTATAAAACAGAGAAAGTAAACCTTAGAGATGACCCAGTCCCCTTACCAGGTGTGCAGGTTAAAGAGAGGTATCCTATCTAGCCAAATTAAATAGAAACTTCATGTAGATGATTCTACACATACTGGTAGTGGTACACACACGGTGTGGAGTAACACTGTATTTATCTTATAAGAGAAGCAATATTTGTACTCTTAGAGTCGAATGGCTTGTCATACACATTGCACCCAACCAAGAGAGATTCTCACGACGTTAGAGAGATTTCTTCGTGGTCTGACTGCTTCTCATTTGCATTCAACTATCAATGTTGTTTCATCAGAAACCTGTCCCTAGACATCTGAGTGATGCTCGGGGGGGGGGGGGGGTTCAGCTGATGAATGGGCTTGGATAACAAGTCAGAAGAACTTAGCTTGAATGTGCAGTACTCACATAAAGCTGGATGGAGCATGTCTGCAAGCCTAGTGTTCCTACAGCAAGAGGAAGGCAGGGACAGAAGTTGTGGAAGTTCAATAACCAGTTAGCTTGTGTCTGGCTATCCACAATCCACAGAGATCCTGTACCTCAAGGAAGAAGGCAAGGACCCAGCAGCACCCAAGGTTATCTATCCTCTGACTTCCAGACAAATGCACCCTCATTCACATACACGTGTGAACATGCACCACACAAAGACAATTTTACTTTAAAAAAAAGTTTATGGAGGGGTTGAAAGAGACAGCTCAGTGGTCAAGAGTATACTGACTGCTCCTCCAGAGAACCTGTATATACAGGCTCACAACCACCAGCTCCAGGGAGTCTAACATGCTCTCTGGTATGCATACACGTACACGAATACACGCATGTGCACACAAACGCATCTTTTTTTAAAAAAAGAAAAAAAAATCACCTAAGGTAGAGATGTTACGCTTCCCTAGTAAACAAGCAAAGCTCAAAATAAACATAAAACCGTTGCTCCTGTTCCCACAGAATGTGCATATGTTTGCTCCAGCCAGATCCAGCATGAGGACTGCCTGAGAGAGTAGGATGAGACCACGACTTGCTAAAGCAGTGTCTGCTGGCTTCTCGTGCACCCGAGGATTTCAGGATCGCTTCTGAAGAACGCTGAGAGTGGGAGAAAGAGTCTTCTCCAGGGAAGAGCACGCCAACTGGCTACCCACTACCAAACGGTCAGTCTTCAAAATGTACACACGAGTTAACATTACACAGACTGCAGGGCATATTTAGAAATGTGTATGTCTACACACACATACAGGGATGTAACCGCAATTAATGAAAACAGAAGCTACGAACTTAAAAAGAGGAAAGAAAGAGGTATGCGGGAGGGTTTGGGTGGAAAAAAGGGGAGAGAAATCTTGAATTTTAATATAATCTCAAAAATATTTTTAACATGTAAAAAAAAAGACTGCGAAGACCAGACAGACCCAGATTCACCTCTCCCTTACACACTTCATACGAGGAAGGAAAGCCAAGAGCCAACCCGACGCCCCATCCAAACTGACACGTCATGACCATTCCATCTAGACCACCCAGAGGTCAGCTTGAAACCTCCGAGGCCCTCCCTTGCTCTGAGTTCAGTTTCTAGAGCACACACATGGAGCCTCCAGGGCCCTGTGGTAAACAGGGTGAGATCAGCACTAAGCAATCTTGATGACCACCATCCATCCATCCCAAAGGCAGAGACCAGTTTAACTGGTTCTGTACTGTGAACCTCAAAACCACAATCTCCACTGCGAGTACACTTTTTCCAGGAAGTGACTTTAGGGAGAGCCCCCCCCCCCCAAAGCTGGGAACCGAACCCAGGGCCTTGCACTTCCTAGCAAGCACTCTACCACTGAGCTAAATCCCCAACCCCAGGAAGTGTCTTTAAAAAAGAAAATTAGCAAGTCGGAAAGGGGACACAGCAGCCAGACAGCACTCTGTGAACATTCTTAGCCAAGGAAGCTAGTCACCAGCTCAGAGCACTGAGAAAACAGCTGAGTGTCCTAAACATCTCCCAGCCAGAGAACAAAACATGGCAGCAGGAGCCATAGTCTCTCTCCCTCTGACCTCCAGTTGCACGCCCCGCCCCGGGGCTAAGAGCAGGCAGGCTCACAACTATGCAAAACTCATCCATAGGTCCTACTTCTTACCACCAGCATCTGCTGCCTCCTCCCGGTCTCCCAGGGCCAGTGCTTCCGACCAGCAGGCAGACAAAGGAAATGTTAAGAATGTAACATATTATGAGACCAGTCAGAACTTGTGTTTTAATAAAGAAGACAGAACACCTGTTCTCTGGAGAGTTTAAAGATTAGAAACCTCAATCTTGAATCATTCCCTCTTCTGGCAAAAGCAACTTCTCTGAAATAACACTAAAGAATATTGGTGGTGAGAGTGAAAAGCCACCAATATGATGACAATATGATTACTGGCTTACACCACGCCCCTCCACAATCAAAGACAAAGCTGAGCTAGCAAAGAAAAGTAAAATAAAATACACTATGTACCATGCTTTCTTTAAGGAACTGATATGAATGAGAAACTTTCTAAAACCCTGAATCCTTGAATACCATACAAAGGCTTTTACTGATGTCCCAGGGAAATTACTATGAACACCAGGTACTACCCAGTCCTGCAATTAGAACGTTTCAGGGAATTATTATACCTGGGAATATAAAAGCCAAGTCATCTGGACTCTCCATATCTGTTCTGTTGTTTAGAAACTGTCTCAAAACACAGCTTCTTACACTGTGGGTGCAGATCCCAAAAAGGGAACATAATTGAATCTGGGGTCTGGTGGTTTGAATATGCTTAACCCAGGGACTGGCACTATTAATAGGTGTGCCACTGTGGGCATGGGCTATAAGACCCTTATCCTAGCTGCCTGGGAGATAGTCTTCTTCTAGCAGCCTTCAGATGAAGATGTAGAGCTCTCAGCTTCTCCTGCGCCATACCTGCCTACATGCTGCCATGCTCCCACCTTGATGATAATGGACTGAACCTCTGAATTAAATGTTGCCCTTACCACAGAAAGACAAAAATTATTCCAAAATCAAATATTTGATTACAAGGTGTTTGTGGCATCATTGGGGATTCCCTGCAACCTGAGCTCCGGACACACACACACACACACACACCCTGTACAGCATGTGTCAGATGCCATCGAACGCCAAGGAACAGTGCCTGAAATGCATGAGCTCAGAGTCTAGTTATTCATCTCTGGTGGATTGCGGTGTTTTACTCTAAGTACAGAGTTCTCTGTAAAAAAGAGAGGTGGGAGACAGCACATTGGGCAGTGTGTTCAGGTCCTCGTGAGAAGCTGGTCCCCATGTCATGTCAAAAGCTGGCCATGACAGCATGCACCCAGAAGGAACACTAGTACTGTGAGCAGAGACAAGATGATCCAAGGGGCTCACTGCCCAGCCAGTCCAGCCAATCAGTGAGCTCCAGTCAGTGAGACCCTATTCTGACAGAACTGACAAAGCACTCATGAGAGCCCTGATGTTGTCCTCTCATTCACACTAACCAACCATGCTAACAGGACCCCAGAGACAAGACATATGCAGACATGGGCAAACTGTAGGTAGGGACAGTCTCCCTCCCTTTACCAGGCTAGAAGCTGTTTCTTAGTGGTGGTTGTTATTTAAGGTGCTAGAAAAAAAGGGGAAGGAGGGAAAAAAGAGATGGCAAGTCACTAATTATTGAACTCTAAGTCCTCACCATCAATACCAATCCAGGCCTGCACATAGTGGGCAGTCAGCAAATGGTTTTCAACAAATAATAAAGAAGAGGAACCTGCCTTTGTACATGCAAGCTCAACAGGAGCCAGCCCCTTCGAGCCCCTGCGATGACCTCTCCTTCTAGGTAATTCCATGTAAGCAGTACCTCCCTTCAGACCATCCAGGGATGGTCAGTGAGTTACAACATCTTCACAGAACACACAATCTAAAGGAAGTGGGGAGGAGAAGGCAAAGGAGAGGAGGGGAAGGGGAGGGGGAGGAGAGGGCAGGGAGGGGACAGAGGAGGGGGAAGGAGGGGAGAGGGGAGAGAGGAAGAAGAGGAAGGGGAAGAGGGGGAGGAGGAGGGAAAGGAAGAAGAGTTGGGGGGGGGAGATTGCCTCTCCAGGGCCAGACACCCCTGTTGTTCCTTACAGACACCAGCTGTCCCATGCACTCACCCTCGTATGCTGCGCTTGAAGAACAATACACAGGGAAGGTCAGGAATTTGCCTTGACATGGGAGTCTAAAGCCTACAGACTGAAAACTACAACCTTAATCCAACACTCAAAAACCAAGAGCTGTATAAAACGGGTATGTGGGGGGGGGGGGGAACCCTAGTCACCATTAAAATTATTAAAATGTGATCATACAAAACCCAGATAGCTAGCTGGAGAGGCCCAGGGCCTGGCTTTGGAGAAGGCTTGTAGGACAGTCTAATCTGTGACCACCCACCTCACTCCACCCCGGTGCTTCCTCCAAGAGCACTCAGAGGAGTTATTTCCTAGCTCTCTCTTATCACTGGGAAATCAAAGGAAGAACACGCTGAAGGTTTTAGGGTGATGGATCCGTCCTAACTAGAGATTCACCGTTCCACACATGTTTTAAAAACTCTATTCAGGACTTGTGTGTACAGAGAAAACTAGAGCCACTTTTACTTGACAATTTGTTTGTTTGTTTAAGTAACTAAACTGAGGCAGAAATGACTCAATGCCCAGGAGGTGCCCAAGCCCTAGGTTCTATTTTCCTGTTTTCTCAGTGAGGGGCCCTCAAGACAGACAGACAGACAGACACATCCGCTCAGAGACTGCAGTGTTTCCGGGCATTGTCTTCCTCCCTTCCCACTTCCCTTCCCTTTTCCTGTTCTTTTACACTGTCACTGGAGAAATTCTGATTTTACAGTCCATGGTGATCTAGGATGTTCAGATGGGAAAATTTCAAAACCAAGACAGGTAGAATTCCTGCCTGGATGCTAGAATCTTCAGTGAACTGTATGGAGGGCCCAGTAATGCACAAAGAACATGAAATGAATAGCCACGCGACATCTATAAACACAACCCCACACCAACATGAATGTGGAGAACACTCCCCTGAAAACCAGATAAAGCAAAGCCTCGGATCCTCATCGGGGGCCATACCTGAACATTTGTTCAATGTCCTTTCAATGGACTCCCAGACAGGATTTGTGATTCCCAACAGAAGACTCTCAGGCTAAAGACAGGAGAGTCTGCTGAAGGCCTGGGCCCTGCCATGTTACACGGCTTAGAGGGCAACAAGCCCAGGAGAGAAACTGCTGACCTCACCTGGATCACACCCCAAGACCAGCCACAAAATCTCAGCCATCTGTCTGTCACAAGTGCACCCCTACCTCCCTCACTCTTGCCGATGTCCGCCTCATTCCTGACTGCCGCCTCTACATTAGGAAGAGCAGGTGTCCAGGAGGCCAGAGCCTTCCCTCATCACCCCTCCCACAATGCCAGTCTTCAACACAACGTGTGACTGAGGGACGTGACTGAGGGACGAATACAGGAAACAACATGGTGAATTAATTCCACTGGATCCTGGTACGGTTTATACCACTTGGTGACGCTGTCTGCCCAGCATGGCTGCCTATTCTAGCAATCTTAGTTCCAATGGTTGACAGCCAGAGAGACAATGAACAGCCCAAGAACCCCCTGGTTAGTCTTTCAGTCCAATGTAATGGAGAAGATTAAAGGAGAATACTGAGTCCTAGCTTCTTAACAAACAAGGCCAGGAGGAAGATAAGCTGTTGCCAATCAGTGTCTGCATTGCCAGAGTTTTACACAATAATATTTTTATTCTGTAAAAAATGCAAAATGAGTCAAATTCAAAAATTTCAAAATACAAAATGGTGATGCATGTCTATAATCCCAGCACTTGGGAGACTAGGATAAATAGAAGGATCCAGGCCAGGCCAAGCCTCTCTTACATCTGGAAGTGCTGCCTCAAAATATGTGTGAGTGAGTGAGTGTGCATGCATGTGTAAGATTCATTATATTAAACTATTACTATGATTATGACGTTACTATGATTATAAAGACAGCCACATGGTTAAACAGCTTAAATAACTGTAGTAATAAATAAATACCAAGGGAAAACCACACAAATAAATAAAACAGTATGAAAAAATTAAGAAAATCTATGTTTCAATTAGCTATTCAAAAAAAGTTCAGAATTAACTTTATATCAAGCAACTGTATACTTTGTATTTTATATTAACCCTGCCCTCAAGAGGCAGTGGTATCCACAGGGGCAGGGAGGGAAGGAACTGTGGTCTGGGTACTAATAATGTATATTACAGCTCACTCTGGCCATTACTAGCTCAGCAACAGTCATTAAAGCAACTCTCATACCTAAGTAAAGGATAAGACGGCCCACCATCATTCCAGCCCCAGTTAGAAGGGAGCACCTAAGTGAGGGAGAGGCTGCCCCGAGCCCACAGCTAAAACACTCTCAACACGGAAAAGCTGCAGCCTGGAGAAAAGACCTGCAGCTGCACCACCAAAGGAAACACTCGGGCTCACACCAAAAAGTACCACAGCTGAACTTCCCAAGGCCTGAGATTAAACAGTACGGTTATTTTGGAGATTACAGACTATGGCACACCAAGGCCAATGGCACCAAAGCAAGTTGGTCAAAGAATAAGCCAAGGGCTCATTCTGAAAATTAACTGCAAACTAGAGGCTAGGGAGAAAACGGCACTTAGAGAAATAATAAACTCTGTAATCCTGAATTAGTTGGGAGGATCTAATAAATACCAGGTTAATGACAACACCTTTCCACTCATCTTGCAGCGGGATAACATACTTCTGAAAGGAGTCTAAAACAAACCATTGCAGCTCTCATTTGACCAGACCTTGTCAACACATCTCTCAATGAAAAGAGTCTGCCTGACCTACAAGCAGAGTTTAGAAACACTATTTCCTAATACAGGAAACATAAAGGGAAGTGAAGACAAAGATGCCAAAGCTGAAAACAAATGAGAAAGATACAACCAGTAGTTAAACTTTTAAAGAAAATTCTGAAAGGGGGGAGGAAAGACCCTCAACTATGAGAAGACACCAAAGCTGTCTATTGCATGTATATTTATCCTACGGGGACAAGGCCAAATCTCAATGAGGGAGAGCTGGATGCTGCTCAGGCCCCCGGGGACATCCCCTTAAGACATTTATGTTCATGCTTATCTTGGAAAGAGTAAACGACTCAGGTGAATGACAACTGCTGAAGCAGTGTCATCCTTGCCAGGCTGCAAGACCACAGACACCATCTCCCCGGCCAGCCCCGCCTCTCACCATCAGCTCCGCCTCGTGTCAGCCACGCCCCTCACCATCAGCCCCGCTCTACCCTGTTCAGCCCCGCCCCCACCATCAACCCGCCCTGCCCCGTGTCAGCCCCGCCCCCCACCATCAACCCGCCCTGCCCCGTGTCAGCCCCGCCCCGCATTGCCAGCACCTCATTGCACCAGAAGGCACCATCCCACACTCAGAAAGAAGAGGTAAAATTTTTCCTCTATTTTTCCATGTCAAATTCTTGCAGCACAGAGAGCAGGCAGCCACTTTAGTTCAATTTACTGAACAAGAAAGGCATCTGGCCCAGAAATAGTTAAAATGAGAGCATAGGTCTACAGAATCTAGAAGTCTGTGAGACTGATCCAGGACCAACAAAACAGTAAGAGCAGCCCAGGCCCTGAACCACAAATAAACCTTGTCATTACAGCGAGTTTGGGTTGGCTCAGGCTGTTGTTTATTTTGTTATTTTTGATTTTTTTGTTTTGTTTTGGCTTTTTAAACTAAGTGGGGGAGGGGGGGAACTTCCCTTAAAAGCGTTCTGAGTCTACAGTTTAAACACAGCCTCAAATGTAACTGCTGCAGGATGGAAAATACCATTCTGTCTATTTTAAATTGTTCAAACACAGAAAAGTAAAAGTCACATGGCCCTATAGGTAATGACTGTCTTAACTGTTTACTGTCTAGATTGAACAGCTGCTAACATAACATTATTGGTCTATTTCTCCTAGTGATGGAGCTCCTCCCTGAACCACTTCAAACAGAGACATCCATCAAGAAAACCTGTTCTCAAAGACGGGAAGAGCACTGCATAGCAGTTTTCAGATAGAATTATTCAGAGCTAAGGAAAGCAATGGTCCCCCATATTACCTGCCAATCAGTCTACACTCACACACCAAACTCTAGCTTGCTTCTCAGCCATCTTCCTCAGCATCTTCTCTTGACTGTGTGCTGTAAATGTGAAATCCGCACACAGGCCCTTGGGGGCATCGTCTGGGAAGGTGGAGACATGGCAGGAAGTATGTATGTCATTAGCATCGAGCCTGGGTTTTGTGAGCAGGCCTCCCTTTCTTTCCACTCTCTGCTTGCTGACTGTAAACAGTACAAACAGCCAGCTCCCACCCTCATCTGTTCCCTGCCACCACAGACCCTAGCCCTTCTTACACTGCAGCCAAGATAAACATCTCCTTGTGCATCAGGAAGGTAATCAGAGCAGCAAAGAGAGTGACTAAGACAGCAGGCCAGCTTCTTGATACAAAGTCTCAAGGAGAGTAGGCAGCCGACAAAGCTTCTTGATACAGTCTCCTATTTTGAATGTATTTGACTGCTCCCTTGCACAACCTGTGTTGATAAATTTGTTCCTCTAAGCCAGAAGTCTATCTCATTTGATTAAGATTACTGCTGTTAGAAACACTCTATTGATCCTGGCGTATCAACAGTGCTGCTACATAATGGAGGCCATCGGACTGACTGTGTGCCACATAATACAAGACACACACACACACACACACACACACACACACACTATATTCTCTTACATAACCAAACTATTTTAAAGAATCATTTATCTATGTATGAGTACACTGTAGCTGTCCTCAGACACACCAGAAGAGGGCGCCAAATCCCATTATAGATGGTTGTGAGCCACCATGTGGTTGCTGGGAATTAAACTCAGGACCTCTGGAAGAGCATTCCGTGCGTGCTCTTAGCCACTGAGCCATCTCTCCAGCCCACCAAACTGTCTCTAAGTGTGTGAAATAAACCCTGTTTAAGTCCACAGGACTGCCCACATAAATAAATAAAGCCCTGTCGCAACAGCTCCAAATGACAAACAAAAGCTGGGACAGAACTGCCGAGCCCTTGTCCTGTCTGATCAAATAGCATTCTGGGGCTAACAGAACTGAAGAGCTGCAGCCCAGCTTCTGTGAAACCTCACCTCTGTCCACCCACAGCCTTGGGATGGCACACTGGTATTGTTCTGTAACACTATACTAAAAAACATATCACAAGAATTCTTTGCAGGTTAGAGTGGCATTCCACCTCTCATTCACCCTGGAATCCTGAGTGATTCCTAGTCTTTGTTTTCTGTAGAAACATTGTCATTTTCCAGTGTGTTCCTTTTCCTCTGAGTCTCTCTGAATGTAACCTACCTGCTTTAAACTCTAGAAAAGTTTGCTTCACCCAGTTCCCTTGGCTGGAAAACACAAGCACTTGTGCATACTCTGGAAACGACTCTGGTTCTTCTCCATTTAGAACAAACTAATTGGGTGAAAATTGTTATTTCACTAGCCCCACCATAGAAAAACCAAAAACCCCTAGGAAAAACTCTGACCAACATATAGCACCAAAGGGTGTGAGAGTTCCACACAGCAACCAGTCACTGCTGC
This sequence comes from Rattus norvegicus, assembly GCF_021556685.1. Classification (NCBI taxonomy): domain Eukaryota; kingdom Metazoa; phylum Chordata; class Mammalia; order Rodentia; family Muridae; genus Rattus; species Rattus norvegicus. Next base: position 57,423,565 of record NC_141542.1, on the reverse strand, counting down.
AATTCATAAAAACACAAGCTAACAAATGGGTGGACTTGTACTCCTCAAACCCACAAATCAACTTGCATCCTACCTACAGCAGCTCTGAGAACAGGGGCCTCGTCCGTCCACTTGCTGAAGCGGGAGCTGAGGGTGTGGGTAGAGAAGCAATGCTTCCCCACCTCACGGGAGTCTTCTCTGGGGCTGTGCTGAGGTTAGGTGGAGTTAGCCCCAGCATCTATCTAGTCTCAATCCAAGGCAGGTGTGTGAAGACAAACTGGATGTCCTGCCTCTATGCTGTTCTGGCCTCTCTTTCTCACATACTGCTTCCCACCAAACGATGGTCGGCTGCCATTTTTCCATACATGATGACTGCTTAAATTCACTACCATGCACATCATATCCCAGCCCCTACCCACCCACACCAACTGCTGAGAACCAGCATCAAAGAGACCACTGCTTCCCATAATCCTCTCCTCCAATCATACCAGAAGGAGGGCGGAGTGCCTGCTGAGCCCAGGAGGAAGACCTCTTGGCCCTCTGCTAGCCCCAGTGAGACAACAGTAGCTTTGTGGACCACATGCTGGGAGGGGGGGAAGGGGTCTCCACAGCAATTTAGAATGAGGAAATTATGTTTATTGCCAGACTTTTGTTAAAGAGCTCCCATTTAGATGGTCGTGCCCTTAATAATCTCCCCCTGTGCCACTTCAGCTGTTTCACCTCGACAAGAGCTGACAACTCAGCAGATGGCATCAAAAGTACCTCTGTACTGAGCTGAATGGAGAAGCAGGGCCTGGGCCAGACAGAGACTCTATTCACAAGTGCCTCCTTTGAACGCTCCTCTGCTGTTCTAAATCCTAAGTATTCAAGTCAACACAGGGGGAGATCTTCACTGCCCAGAAGGGGAAGGGGGGAGGGGAGCGCACCAAATGTGCTACCTGTGCCAACCATGGATGACTTGCCAAATTGAAGCCAGCGTAGACTAAGCATCACACCGACACGCGACGCCTACCATATTGTATATTCCGGATCAGGGTTTCTTTCTCCTGGACCCATAAGATGAGGCACCTCTAACTGGCAAACACAGAAGCCCTGGTGTTAAAGCCATCGCCTGGGTCACAGCATCCCCGTTTATCACGCTCAGTTAAAAGTTCACTTCCCATCACAAACTTTCTAGTAGGAGACCTTGCTTGGCAGGGTCTCCTGGTACTATCTTACCAGCCAAGAACCTAACTAAAAGAGTCTAAGTTGGCCAGTCCTACAGACCGGTTGAGCCAGCAGGGTCCAGGGAGTTCACCAAGGTGAGCGCTCACTGCTTCCAACTGTTGACTACCCTGTCCTAATTCCAGATCCCATCTGTGTGCACTCAGCACAGATGACAGATGTGGCACCCACGATGCCAGACACACAGACTCAACGACTTAGGCAACATCTCACAGTGTCCCTATAAAAACCACACCATCACTGTCTGCCCGATCATGAAAGGGGAGGGGGTAAAAAAAAAAAAATGAAGTCTCAACTCTACATTAATGTAATTAGAAAAACAAAGTGCCTTGTTTACATCAAAACCAAAGAAAAGCTATTCTGCTCCCGTAGAATATTTATTGTTTGCAGTGCATTTACTGCTTCAGTAGGATATTTACTGTTTATGGTTTATGTGTAAATCACAAAAGCCGCTTAGAAACCTTACTGTCCCAACAATTTGCTTCTAGAAGACTTAGCAATTCCAAAGATAAAAACAACTGGTTCTTTGAGTCCTCCCTAAGTGGGAGTCCCAGTCAGCGTGCATGCTGGGTAAGGAAGAACGGGCAAGGGTTCGAGGCTAGACTCAGCCACATTGTGAGTTTGAGGCCAGCGAAGGTCTAAAAATAGATTCTTATGATTAATCCAGTTAAAGGACTCTCAGTTCTAAGCCTGACTTTCTTTTAACCTATATTTTTCTAATCATACTTTACCTCCACTTACCTAGGTTGCTTAACCCAGATAATATTGTTGTTCATTATGACCGGGAGTCAACTCAAGGTTCTACCTAGCATAAGAAGATGGGAGTCATTTCTTAAAAAAAACTTCATTGAAACAGAGCCAATCCTTAAAAGGAAAAGGGGGCGGAATTAGTGAGAAGGCTGTTGCTGTGGCCTCTGTCACCAACAGTGTCCTGCCTCTGTCCCCCTAAGAAGTCTACAAATTTGAAGGAAATACTAGAGAGGTGGGGCTATGCAAGAATCTTCCAAACGGGTGGGTTGGGGTATATCTAAGAGCTCTTTCTAGGAGAAAAGTGTCCAAGGAAAACAAAGGCAGCGAATTCTGTTCACACAGAAAGATGTAACAGATCATTTTCAATGATTCTCTGTAAGATGCCCCAAGTAAGAAGCCTAAAAAAAAAAATAGCACCCCCTCCTTTATAGCAGGGGTCCCCTGAAAGAGACAGATTGTATTTAACTTGAGATCGTTTGAGAGAACAAGCTGACAAGGTGTGTGGTTACTTCTGGTGTCCCTATTCCTAACACAGGCTGATTTTCTCAAGTCTTCCTCCCTTCCCTTCAGACCAGCTGCTGCCTCACACTAGGAAAAGCATGTATCTAAGGACAAGCTTTAGGATCCTCAGGACCAAGGACACCAAGGAAACAGTGGGTGGTCAAACTGAGACCTGGGGAGCTTTATATAGACAGTGAGGAGAAGACAAAGTGAAAAGTGACAGTGTCCTCAAGTTTCTCTGCACCATCCCTTTCCCAAAAAGGATGTAAGATGGCCTTACCACCACAACACACAAAACTTCTGATTTACAGTGTTCCAAGACAATGAGTTCTATGGTGAAATCCACTGTTATGCGGCAGACCGTTTTGAATAAAGCTTTATTTTCCCATTAAAATCCTCAATGATCAGGTTACTAGCACTTTACATTTGGTTTACTGAATAAAAAAAAAATCTGGAATGAATTCACACCTTGATTTTTTTTATTATTTGCAAACAGCAGGTCACACAATATTTGCTAGGATGGTGTTCTCAAATTTTCAGAGGGACAGACATAGAAACAAGGCTTATATGCAGTATTTCTGCCTAGACCTCCAGTAACAACTGGATCTAGTCAGTGCTAACACCGCACTGCAGGCCTGAGCGGTAAACGAGGCGGTCCTGTGACAAAGAGGACCACAAAGCACAAAGGACATGGGCATGGGGTCTACCCTGTCACTAGCACAAACAAGAACAGGCTGAACTAGTTGGCTCTCCACAGCTTCCAGATGTGCTGGCAGCTAGGCCCGGAATGAAATCTCACAGGAGGCAGCATTTAGGGTCTATGATTTTTTTTTTCCTTTTCTGTGATTTTTTTTTCCTTCATGACTTCCTGAGACAAAGATGGGTTAAAAACAGAGAGAGGTGGCAACCATTATTCTCCTCATGATGTGTAGGCAGAGGGATGGCATGCCTTTCTACTACTCAACAGTTGCTCACTTCGGCGTTGAGCATCCTCCCAACACAAATGAATCTTGACTCTTTATCCCTTACCCACAAAAAAAAAAAAAAACAGAAAACAAGACGACAAAGCACCACCTCCCCAAGACCAGCGACACTGAGGGCATTGCTCTACCCCACGTGCCCAGAAATGTCAGGCAGGCAGCCAGGATCAGCAGCGAAGACCCAATGTTCCCCAGCTCCATGAATAAGCCCTGAGCCTGGGAAGGCTCACTAGGACAGCCACTTCCCAGCACAGCAGAGAACTGTAGCAGCACTGGCTGGGTTTAATTCCTGCCTCTGTGCAGTCAACTAAGAAAAGATGCTAATTGCTATTTTATGATGTGTGTATGTATGACTTAAAGCCCCTAAATGCTCACAGTGCAAATATTTTTACTCCCAACATTGTACAGCACTAAGAGCTGGTGCGGCCAAATCTTCAGGGACAGCTAATACTGAAAGGGCAAATGGCCAATGCGAGAGCAAAGGTGGTTATAAATGCAGAAGATTCCATCAAGTCCTTTCAGGGAGTTCTCCTTCCTCAAAAAGTCTCCCTCACAATACAAACGAACTGAGCTTATTACCACAAACAACCTTAAAACTGCTTTAAGAGAGGTGGGATGTGGAGGAGGCGTCTCAGGACACAAGCTGAGACGCAGGCTTTGCTAATCTGCACTTTACTGGCCACAGGGTGGGGGCCAAGGAAAAGATTCATGATCCCTCTTATCAAACTCAGAACTTGTCGTGGCTATGGCGTCCTCCTGCACAGGTGCGTGGCCAGCAGGACTCCTGGAACACAGACACTTCTCAAGGAAAACACGAATGCCCGTTTATACATTCTGTCCTGTACAACAGTGCCCTGATCACGGAAGAAGCCAAACTCGGCTAGCGACTGTGAGGATGAGAACTCACTAGGGCCCAGAAGCCTTTGGTCTGGAAGACTTCATGCCCTTCAGCTCCTCCAACAGTGTCCTAGGCCCAGCACTAGCTGTGTGGACTTCCGCTCCTGCAGAGTCCAAAAGATGGGAAATTGGAGGGTGGGAAATAAGAGTCAAGAAGTAGGACAGTGTCCTCTAGTCAGGCTGAAGCACTTATTCCCTAGTCCTGCCCATGTGAATTCAGTCTGCATGACAGACAAATAGCCTTTACTAGGAAGCCTGCAAGAAAACGTCCAAGAATTTTAGGCCAGAACACAAAGATTTTATATATATATCAAAACAAATTCCGTTTTTAGAAAGCATTTGACAAAATCTTGTCATTTTGTCATCTGTGATTCACAAATCTAGTACAGGCAAATTCCTCAGTAACTTTTGTTAACTAATACAAGGCAGGAAGGAAAAGATTACTCAACAGTAAACACCCATCTTTATTTTCTCCCTAGGGCAAGGCACAAATAAAAACAAATCCATTTAACCCTGCTGCTCACTCTTGTAATACAACACACAACTCGGTAGTCAGTCTTGGTTAACGTCACTGTATTATACAGCCTTCTTCTGGGTTTCTTTCCAACCCTCTTGAAAATGAGTAAAACAGGAAAAGGCTCTTTCTCTCTTCCCACTGCTTGCTGCTGAGTGCGCAGACACGTTGCTGTTTTTAGTGCCAGCCAAATGCCAGCCTCATTCTCCCACAGCACTGTCCTTGGGCCTTTTTTCACTCTGCTTGGTGCAAACGTAAATCAACAATTCTAGCTCCCACAGGAAAACAAGGGCATCACCCAGAACCTGAAAGTGGTTTCTCACAAATGTGCCAGCAGCCAGCTCCTGGGTCTGAGCAGCAAGTGGAGTCTAACAAATGCCCCGCCACAGGCTCTCACTCACAGGAAGAAAACAAAGGCCGCGCAGGTAAGTAACAATGAAAAGAGCAAGGTTGTTGGGGCTAAGCAGAGCCTGGCTCCTCTCTTGCTAGCTCGACCCTTCTGTACATGAGCAAAGGTGAGGGTAGGGCATCTGCAACACCTGAAAGTCCACGGAAAAAACTCCCAACAGGAGACAAGATGCTTGGCTGAAGACCAAATCGCGCAGATGATTTAATTCTCTGAGCCTCAAGAATGAGGGGACTTTATATCAAGCACAAGTGGTTAAATCCAAAGCAAACAGCAGAGCACCTGCAAGTGCTGGGGATTCCTGTAGTGACTACTGTTTAAATACATCATCTGTTAGACTTGGGATATTTTTACTGGGTCAAACATGACTCAGTGAGTACTTGTGGACAAAAATGGCTAGAAAGATAACTAACCAAAAACCTTAAAACGGCTCACACACTTGCTGAAATCCCTACAACTGCTTCCCAGGTCAGAGCCCCGTGAGGCCACTCAGTAACTTCATTTCTTAGACTTCAACCTCTCGATAAAAAAGATGCCCGAGCGTACACGTACGTACACACACACACACATACACACACACACACACACACACACACCCTTTTGCATTCTCCAGGGAATGCATTTCCACAGCCTCCTCCAGCAGCACAGTGAAAATGTGTGCAAAATACCAAAGCACATTCAAACACTTTTACTTCAAAGATCTCAACTCACAACCCTGCCACCGCCTAGCTCTGTAAGAAGTAGGACAAGCTTCATAAACAGCTCTAAGCCTAAGTTTCATTACCTAAGAACAGGACAATAATCTGAGGAATGAACTGAGGCGGTGTAGGCAGAAGCATGCTCCACAACGTGCAGCATGTACAGAACACACAGTAAATGCCATTGTTACCACCGTCATTTACAGCACACACAGAGCCAGTATTGTCCAAAGCTCTGTTCTGCCCTGGGTGCCATGACTCTATCTGCACAAGGCTTCCAAGGCTCCCTCTCTGTAAGGCAGGACCTGGCACTAGGAGAAGCAGACAGAGGTGCTTCGGCTGGCATGGTTTTATAGGCAGACACAAGACAGTGCCCAGCAGTGGCGACAATACAGAATGTGACTGTAGTTGAAATTCTCAGTATGGTTCAGTGGGATGACCTTGAGTTCCAAGCCAGCACCTTTCCGGATGTATAATTGCAGACAGGAAACTCAGCTTTATTAAGTCTCCCATGTTCTCTTCAGCTCAATGGGAGTATGACATCTCAAACAGATTACTGGCATACGAGATTGCTGGCACACAAGATTGCTGGCACACAAGATTGCTGGCACACAAGACTGCTGGCACAGAAGTGCACACCTCCATGAACCTTCCGGATCATCCCGTTTCTCTCCCTACTTCTTTACTGTGGCACTAACATCAAGGAGCTTCTGTCACAGGCATAAGCTTGTCAACCAAGATCTTGAGAAAATGGGTGGAGTGTTAAATGAATCAGAACATGAGAAAATGCAGGTTAATAGGGGAGTGGCATCCTCCCCTCAGCCAAGAAGGAACCAATGCAAAACTGAACTGGTGAGGTAATCGCTCCTGTCAGATAGGCACATGAGTCACTGAACCAAGTGCTGGGCACCTGGAACACAGCCTGAGAAACTCACACCTGTGGCCCAGTGTGATCCTGGGCTCCCCTCGATGACTCACAGACAGGCCAGATTTCCAGAACCGACTTCTTTTCCCTTCTGCATGCCATCAGACTTCCAACTTGGATAGAAATTAGTGTCAATCCACTTTAGAACTCTGAAAGGAAGGGATGGCTCCAAGGGAAAGCATAACAGGCGAATCAAAGAATTGTAAGCACCCCAAACATAGGGAAGCGCTGCTAGCTACCAGCCAGGAATGCTCACATGGCCAGCAGCAAGGTCACCTGTGCTACCAAGGGCGAGACTACTCACAGTTAAAATACAAAAAAACACTGCCCAGGAATCCCCAGAACCACAGCCCACCTCACCTTGGATGATGAGTACTGGGCTGGCTCCTACAGATCAACACTGAGTCAAAACACAAGAGAAAGCAAAGCAACTTGAATGGGAGTGCAGATACCTCTGACTGGTATACAATGTCTGTTAAATGTATCCACTCCAGGTGCAAAGATCCTGGGTGCGTGAAATGACATTTAAAGACACTCTGAGTCCATGACAAATCTCTTCCTCACTCAGCATCTAGACTTCTACACCCTGTGGTCCTCCTCAGTACTCAGTTCTCCCAGCTTGCACACCACCTACACAGAAACAAACTGGGTAGGCATGCAAATCCAGGGAGACCAAATAAAACAGCACACACAGTTAAAGCTTCTTGGAGCCAGACTTTAGCTACTTTGTGGGTTTTTTCTCTCACCCTTCTCTATCCCTTCCACCCTTTGACCCAATAACACTAGATAAGAGTGAAAAAACAAAGGATAAGAGAGGAAAGAGATGACATTATCATTAGACTACTTCATGCTGACTAAGGGCATCAAGTTCCTTGGGGCAAGTTTGATCTTTGCCGACAGGACAGCTAATTTCTTCTTGTTTCTTCTTTGTGCACAACTGTTTAACCAATGGTGACCAAAAACAACCACTCACTTCTTGGGGCCCCAGCATTTATATACGGTCTAAAAAGTCCCCAGAATTCCAAACATCAAACAATCCCAAAAACTATACTCGGCTGGCAAAAATCGCACCCCTGCTAGAGCATGAGGCAAATCATAGTCAGCTGCTGTGGACAATCTGAAGCATCCTCATATCCAACACCAAGGATTAAAAAACATAACTGTATTTCTGTGTTTTTTAAAGAAAATAAGGTTCACATTACAGCTGCTAAATTCTGTTCCTTGTGGATGGCATTTAAGTCCCTAACAAGTCTCCTATGCCTAAATGAAACTACCATCTGCTTCAACACCCTCTACGGAATCATCTGCTCTGTACCTGTTTACCTGCTTACCTCACTGTACTGTCTGCTTCGTAAAGGCAAACATTCTATAAATGGAAAGAGCAATGCACCAGCCCAATAAACACGTGCTGGGGGAAAAGGACAAGTAGTAGCACAAGAGACCCTACATGAGGTCTAAGGCTGTGCTACTTGTAATAATCACTCACTGTGGCTGGGAAGTAGGAAAGAAGCGGCCTCTTGGAGTTCTACCTCTCTACCCCGTCAGCACGGCAGGAGAGGAGGAACAGCATCCGGAAGGCAGTGGTCTACACACAACCCACTCAGGGCTTACCAGTGGCCTCGGCTATTAGCTGACTTCATGCTTCTTTCTCCTGATAAGAACATGTGTGCATGCATGTGTGTTCAAGTGTTCTTCATAGAATGCTAACTCATGACTCAAATACTGTTATGAAAGCTCTGTCTGTCGTACTTTCCAGGGCACTCAGGAGCTGTGAGTGACACAAGAAAGAATGCCATGTGCAAGGGAAGTCCAAAGTGTGTGTGCTGGCATGCACTTGGCCATGACAAGGACCAAAGTCTCAGCCCCAAAGAACCGATGAAGCTGCCCAGGTGAGGCTCAGAGGAGTGGCAAAGGCTAAGCCTGCCCTGGCCCTGAGTACAAATGTAGACAGTGTGTGCAGAACAGGTAGGTTCTCTGTAGCTTTCTCCCCCTGGATGTTTACAGCCTGAAGACTGTTCCCCTCCAGGTGCTGCTCCTGCAGAGATCAGCTAAAGCCACCTCTGTGTTCAGCTGTGTATAACCATGGCCCCTTGTGTATCTGGATGTTAAGAGCCTCACCTCCTTTTCCAGCTGTATGCAGTGACCCTGCTTCCCCATTTAAATGTAGTTAATGAACACACCGAGCGTCCAGAGCACCTGATCCCACCTTCTCTGTGTCCCTGTGTCTGCATTTCTTCATTCCCATATCACCCCAGCCAGGCTTTTGGGACTCAAGTCATGCAAGGATGTGGCACTGCCTCCTGTCTTGCTGCTAGAGCCGAGCTGTCAGCCCTGGAGACAGCCGAACTACCAAGTGAAAGCAAGTGAAATGATGGGCTGCGGAGACGGCTCAGGAAAGTGGAGAAGCTGAGTTCAGATGCCCAGTACCCACCCAAACACTCCTGGTGTGGCCAGCCATGCCAGTCTGACCAGCAAGCTCCAGAATCAACCAAAAAACCTGTCTCAAAAAGATAAGATGGAAAACAAACACCAGATGCCCACTTCAGCCTCGACATACACACCTATACAAACATATATAATGAATGCGCACAGAAGCATACATGAGTGCACATATACATGCACATACATGCATACACACCTACATAAACATATATAATGAGTCCACACATACACACACACAAGCATACATAATGAGTACACATATACACATGCACATACACACATACACACCCAAACATATATAATGAACACACACATGCATGTGCACATCCGCAACAAACATACATAATAAATGCACACATACATATGCACATGAACACATACACACCCAAACATACAAAACAAATGTGCACATACACATGTACGTACACACATATATACCCACAAACATACACTATGAATGCACAGATATACATACACGTACACATACACACTCACACAAACATATCACACACACACATGCATGTGCACATCCACACAAACACATACCTGTAAACAGGAACATACATAGCCACATACATACCCACACAAACATGCATAATAAATACAAACATACACATGTACATACACACATGTACACCTATGAAAACACACACACACATCAAGGGAAGCTTTTTTAAAAGTGGGATGAGAAGCAGGAACAGCAGGCGGCTGAAGCGGCAGCCCCGATGAACACAGACACTTATGAATGCTGACGACCCTCTCCTGCTGCATCATCCCGCCAGCCTGGGTAAGTTTCTGCAGTCTTTATTTCTAGTCTCCTGCTATTCCAACTTCAGGATCAAGAGTGACAAATATGAATTATATGGACACTTGAAGCTTCTATAAGTCCATCACATTGCTTCAGAGCGGGAGGGTAGAGTGATTTGTTTTGCTTTGCCTGCTCATCAGAGGCTTGTCCTTCTGAGTACACTGCAGATGCTCTCACACCTAGCTACTTCTCTAGGGTATTTAACATGCTCTCAGCAGCTTTACCTACTCAACTTTAGACTATTCAAATGCCAGAAAAGCAGGGTACAGACTTACGTGCAAAGCCCACTGGGAGTCTGTGGGTGCTTCCTAAATTACTATGATACTGTTTGACACCCACAGTCTCGGGGTGTGGCTGCTTCTCTGAACACATGGAAAATACATTACAATTATGCTCAGCATATCAATGTGCTGAAGACATTCAAAGTGTGTCTGCTTCTCTAAGCCTAATGGCAAAGTTATTATCAATGGTTCCAAGTTTCTCAAGGTCTCCAAAGGGTTTCCTCACTAAAGACCATTTAAAGAGAGGGGGCGGGGCACAGTGCAAGCAGGTTACCCCAAGCCTGTTTTTGAAGGCTGCAAAGGGTGGCTTCAGCTTACTTCTTGTCACTGCGCAGACACAATTAGTACCAAGATAACGTAACAGTTAGTTGTGGTTGTTTGTTGATAACCCTGTGTGCCTGACTGCTTCTCTAATCCCTACGTAACTTAAGGGAGAAAAACAATCCTTTGGGAAAAGAAGAAATAAACAAGGCAGTCGGGCTGTGCCAGTGCAGACTCCTCTCCAACCGAGCTGTTTTAATTTGCAGTGATGTGCAGTACAGACCTTTCTAATTAGAAGCTGAGAATACCTGTTCGTTCCTTTAAGGAAGTCTTTAATTATCCTAGCCCTGCAATGCCTGTTCCTTCCAGGGAGACCAGAGTCATCACATCATATACTCCGACCCAAGAAAATGTGGGCCTTCCGGGATCTAATTTAAGCGCACAGAAGCAATCCAAAGCCAAGCTGTTGGATCTGTTTGACCATTTCAACCTACACCCTCAGAGTCAACTCTTCTGTGGGATGCCAACTTCGAAATCTGTCTGGGGGAGGGGAATGGGTGGGAACCCCAAGTGCTTTGTTATCCTGTGTAGCTGTGAATAGTCCTTTCAAGGAAAACCTTCTATTTCAGAAAAACTCTTTAACCTCAAGACTCTATGAAGAGTTTGTGCCTTCGCAATAGGAAGTGGGTAGGCCTTGTGTTTGGACAGTAAAGCCACCTGGACCTGTCCTGGAAGCACTCCCAGGCACCACCCACCCCACACATGCCGATACACACACAAAAGACTCAGGCAAACTCCCTTCTCCCATACACGAAGGACAGCACAGTGCCTCTGTCCTACCCAAAGGGCAAATCTGTGAATCTAACATCTAAAATTCACTGAGTAGGAAAAAGTATTGAACAAAGTTTCATTAAATTATAAGTCAAATTCTCATACCCCTCAACCTTAGCCAAAAGGCTGAGAAGAGAGGTAAGGTTAGATTCTCTAAATCCACTCTGCCTATATGTGGCTACTGGGCTTTTAGAAGGTGAAGAAAATGTACTGTAAATACACATCATACCATGGACTTATTTTTTTAGAAAGGAAATAATGGTTAATAATGGCATTTTAGAGTGATGCCGAAGCTGGCTGTGGCTTTAATAATAAACAAGCCCTATTACTGAAGTCAAATTCACCTGTGCCTTTCCACATTCTTACCTGCACGCTAGGAAAGTTTAAATGGCACGTGGTTCCACTGTTAACTCTGGTGGCTGCGGCTGCTCGAGGTTTTACAGTCAGTGAAGGTTACGTACAATGCCCTCAAGATCCTATAGTACTGTGCTTTACCACAGGAAGATGAAGTGCACTGAGAGTTCTCATGGTCAGGACCAAACAGCTAGCTCAACTGTGCTCCTGGCACAGCATTAGAGGGTGTTGTAGTAGTTTTTCCTTAGCAAAAATGGTCATCGCATCGGAGGTGGGGCAGACAGAACAGAAACAAAGGGTTGACAGCATCTTTCTAACAAAGTCACCACGAAGCACTCCCGTGGCCCTGCCACATGTGGGTGCATGACGCATCTGTGGAAGGGGATTACTGTGGCTGAGAACTCCATCACAGTGGCCAATCAGTGCTCCTCCTCCCTGTGAGCTGAGCCTGTGAGGGAGGTGACAGACCTGTCACAGGACTCTTCCTGTCACTTCTAGCAACGTGAGGAAGACTGCTTGTCACACATAAAGCATGGAGGAGGCATCAAGTACTCAGCCAAACCTTTGTCCACTGAGCCCCGCAGCCAGGCCGGCGTTTCCGGTTAATGAGGCAGCAGCGGAGGAAGTGGGGAGTCCTCACTCGATTTTGTTCATGCCCAGGCTAGCACTCCAGTACACTCCAGCACTCTTCAGCACACACGCTCTTACTATAAGCCACATAATACACATAGGGACAGACAGGGAGAGCAACCAAGGAGAGAGCAGGAGGATGTGAGCTGGAAGATGAGAGCGGGCAGTGCAGGCTCAGGAAACCAAGTTGACAAGAAGCAACAAGACCTAAACAGCTTGGGGAAAACAACCTCGTCCAAAGTGAATCACTGAACTCAGTACCAGTGCTTTCGAGGGGGACAAAAAAAGGCTTTCAGCCCAGAGCCCCATTGCTGTGGGCAGCTACTCTGTCGTTCAATGTGAATGACATCCTATCATCTATCACCACATATTTATTTAATTGCTCACTGTAGAGCTACCTCGGAATGACTGTGAGCTCTTCAGGGCTGCTAGACCAACGTTCCTCCTTTCTCCAGTGTCCAGCACAGCAGTAATAACTATTGCATTCGGCCTTGAGAGAGACACCCGGTGCTTAAGCTTATTTAATCCTCACAACCCCGTTAGTTACTATGACTGGCTCTGTTGTTGGTTTTTTCAAATAAGGGAAGTGAGAATCAGATAAATAAATTTCACAGGGACGAATAGCTAATAATTGAAAAAAAAGGAGATGAAGTGGGGTGGCCTGTCCCAAGATATAAGCCAACAATTCTGTTTCCAGTTTTGCTTTTCTACACTTAGAAAAGTCAAACTTGGGGTTGGGGATTTAGCTCAGTGGTAGAGCGCTTGCCTAGGAAGCGCAAGGCCTTGGGTTCGGTTCCCAGCTCCAAAAAAAAGAAAAAGGAAAAAAAAAAAAGAAAAGTCAAACTTTTGTAAAGGGGAATAGAATCACAATCTACACTAGAATTTAAAGCTCAGTGACTACAGAGGGGAAGGAGACAGTTAAAATGCCCTTGATCTAATTTGGAACGAATCAGGACTCCACCATTAACATAAGAGTCTGGGATAACCTTACAAAGTCCAGAGTCGTCAGTGTTCCCAGGGTTCTGAGGTTCCACAAAGTTTTTCCCACTCTCTGGCCTTAGACGAAGTAGCAACCCCAAATGCAGCAGCAGGAGCGACACCCGCTGGGATGCTTCCAGGGTGAGCTGTGTAGTTCAAGACTTGGCCACAGACTTGCCAAGGCCGACTGCCATCTTTCCTGCTCTGAGCAGCTACAGCGGAAAGCTCCGGGCAAGGCTTTCGACTCGGACTCACTTCCTTCCCTTACTCTAAAAATACGGCTCCTCTCAACACGGATAAGGAAAGGCCTTGCTTATGCTGACAGCACAGACTGAGGAAGCTACAACTCGGCCTCATTTATTTTCCAATTAGAACGCCACCACTGGCTGTGCATCCAGCACACCAAAAAAACAAGAGCCACTGCAGAAACCGGGTCCACCCGTGGTTTCAAATCCTGAGTGTACTAGAGATAGTAAACTCTTTATGGAGTCACCCAGATTTACAGAGTCCATGAGGGGCAAAATACAGTGTGGAAGAAAGCAACAGGTGATAATAAACCCCTCTAAACCCCAAGCAGCAGACTACCCTCCCAGGAGATGCAATGTCTGCATTCCTAGACCTGTAATGTGGTCAGGATAACCCTCCCCTCACATTTACTTCTTTTGGTGTGAAAACCAGAGGCCATCCCAGCCCTGGGGAGGGAGAACAGCTACACCTACAGGGTGGCAGGCAGGACCCACTGCGATGGCAGGAGCTGTCTCCCAACATCTACAGCCGAATCTCAAAGTTAAGAGGACAAAAAGACAGAACTGTCTCCAACTTACATAGACTGAGTTCATTTCTAGGGCTTAAAGTTTTATCACAAATTCTATGTAAGCACTGTAAAGGTAGAAGTTTCCGTCTTACTGTAGTAATCAGCCCTGCTCTAGACAGCACCATAGCCACTAGGAAAATAGCCGGCAGCCTCCAAGGAACATACGCTGAGAGCCCTGCTCTGGCAAGGCGGATCGACCAGTAAGAGCCCTTGCTGTCATACCCACCACCTGGCTTTGTTCCTTAGAACTCACATGGTGGAAGAAAAGAACCCCTCAAGGTCGTTCACTGAGCCCCACTCCCTGTGTGGTGGTACAAACACACAGGAAATAAATAAATGGGGAGAGGGAAGAGAAAAGAATGAACCAAGCCACTCCCCCCCACACACACGGCATGTGAACTGTCACAGATACAATGTCTGCTGGTACCGTACATACCTAGTACCCACAACCTATCCTCCAGGACAACTTGGGCCAACACGGCAAGACCCCACAGAGCAGAGGATTTGGGAGGTGACGTCAGGAAAAGGACAAGATGTTCTTTATTCCATACATTATACTAAACTGCAGGAATGTCGGGTCAGGGAAAGTCCCAGGATCCTGCATCAAGAAGAACTCGCGCACCCTCCACATGGCATGCGCTGCTCCTTTGAGGCCATCCACACTGTGGCCTGACATCAATGAAGTAACATGTTGGGAAGCACCATTGTCCCGTAGAGTGCCACTGTTGTCTGCTGACTGAGGAACTCAGCCCGAGGGCCCTCGTGGGCTCGCGGGCTCGCCGTGGAGTATCAGCAGATCCACCTAGGTGCCATGCCTTGGATGAGCTTAAGTCACATAATCTACCTCACAGGAACCACGGTTAACCGGACACAAGCACGCAGCCTCAGGAGGGACCAAGGAGAGATGAAACCGTAAACCCTATTGGCTACTCCATCACATGGGTCATGGCATGAGCGTCATCTCGGGGAGCACACACCATCACTTTATGGTCCTCTAACCGGTCCTCGTATGCCACTCAGCCTGTGCTCCGATTCAGTCTCTTTCACAAGGTCACTACTACTTTGGTGGGAGGGAGGAAGGGAAGGAGAGAGAGAGAGTGTGTGTGTGTGTGTGTGTGTGTGTGTGTGTGTGTGTGTGTCAGTCAGAGTGCACGTGTGAGCAAGGGGCAAGAAGAGCAATCATCTTATGTGCACAGAAGCAGAGCCTGGGTCAGAGCACTGCCGAGCACAGAAATGGTGAGAATGTATTATTATAATCATTATTATTATTATTATTATTATTATTACCATTTTATCACTTTGTGTCAATGAACCAAAAGTCCTTCTGTAGAACATTCTTACTTTTCTCTCCATACAGTTCTCAAAACACCAAATTATCTTCCATTGTTCTGACTGATTTCAAACTGATTTTAGCGTCCCCAAACTAAAAAGAGGCATGTGCTTTTTAAAATCTGTGTTGGTTTCTTGTGGTGCACACTAGAAGCATTCTTTTATCAAGACATAAAGGCGCACAGGATGGGACGGTGCTCAAGCTGAAGTTGGTTTCCCACGGAAACCGTTAGTACTTGCAGGTTTGCGTTTCTGTGACACCTCAGCCTTGCACGTCCCACCCTTCTCAATGAAAGGTGCTTAGAGACTCCAGAAAGAAGTGGCTTCCTCTTCCCCTTGGAGAGGACACAGTCTCAACTGTTGCTGACAGTCTCCACCACAGGCCTGAGGAGGTGCACATGAAGAGTGCATATTACCAAGTCTCTCCATGCCTCAAGTACTTATAGCCAAAGCCTGCCACACAGCAGGGTTGGCAGATATTAATTTGTGGCGTTCTTCTATATTTCTACACATTCCTGGAAAACTAAGTCTGCGTAGGGAGACATAAAGGCAACAAGAATTTAAGTGAGGGAAGAGAGAGAGCAGGAGGGAAAGCCATTGTTTAGGCCCTGAATGCTAACAAGCAGGCAGAGATGACAAGTTTCTACTTTCCAAACTTTCTTTCATCTGAGTCACCCAAACACAGACCCTGGTCTTGCGTGATTCAAAGGAGGGACAGCTGGGAAAGAGAGCGCAGGATCTCCTGTGTGCATTCATCGACATGCTCAATGGGGCGCTGGGCAGGCCCGCCACCGATTACTTCAGAGCTGTCTCTTATCCAAATGTAACTACTTAGTATTTCCCAATCTTACCATGATCATCAAATGAGACATCAGTTAGTAACAGCAAAGGCGGAGGGGACAGAAAGAAAAACACCTCGCCTTAGCCCTTAGACCTCACTGGTCAGTCACTTGAAGCAATGTGGATACTGTAGATATTCATGGAACCATGTGGCCCATGTGATTTCATCTCAGAGTCAAGAAGAAAACTGCAAGCTCTTTAGCAAAATAAGGCACCATCTACTACTATACAAAAAGGCAAGAGCGCGAGAGCCCCACCCCCACAGTTATCGGAATGCCGGCTGTTCATGATGACAAAGACTCTCGGGGATTAGCAGCTTTATCACCTGTGTTTCACGGACTCGTCAGAATGACTAACTTCCATGACCAGCACCCCAAATTGCCCAACCTCCTTCCTTTCCTGTGTGTGGACATCTCAGGATAACACAGTGGAGAGGATGAACACTTTCCCCCAACGGGGAAAGGAGGACCTGAGAAGGGCGAGCAAGGAGGAGCCGTCAAGTCAAAATGCTGCCCAGGCTCTAACTCTTATACACACCTTTCTGACAAAGGTGGATGTAGCGCCCTGTGGGGGCCAAAACCTACTCAGTGTCAGGAGCACGAATTCTACATCTCCAGGGACCACCACTGACATTAAAACGTGCAGAGCGCTGTGAAAGGAGAACAGGCATTACAGAGCAAGCACAGCGCTAAGGGGTTAGTCACGTGGATAGGAGAAGTGGGGGAGGGGAACAGGCCAAACAGAACTTCTTAGGGTGGCTGAGAATGAGCTACACCTGCCCGGCTGGGCTGAACTCAGCAACAGTGATAAGCCAGGAGGTGTGGGGGCCCAAATGCTAAGCAAAGACTGTGGAATGCTATGGTGACAGACAAACCTACATTTATAAGCCGGGCACAGTGAGGGAATCAGGCAGAGGCCAGCAGAGGTGTTAAGTGAGAGGTGAAAATGAGGTAAGAGTCCAGGCCCCACAGAGGCTAGAGAGACAGCAACAATGGGGGGATGCAGGCTGGGTGGTTTACTCCACACCAGTGTCAACCAAAACGGGTGCCCCAGCCTGTGACATCGGGAAACTGCACAGACAGAATTGAACTCTTTCATGAAAATGTGTTATGTATGAGGTTAGAGGCAGGGGCGGGGTGGGGAGGGAGGGCAGTGTGGGATTCACAAATGGAAGGACCCTGAGGACAGCAACAGCACTGGCATGCAAGTCTGCCACATTGTCATGAGTAAGTGCCATGAAAAGTAGGTGGAGTTGCAGGTAAACAATTAACTGTCCTGGGGGCAGTCATTCAAAACCACTCGGAATCTGTGTCAAAACTAACAAGTTTGCTGTGCCAGCCACACCTGGCCCACTGGCTGTCTTGTCTCTAGCACTTGTGCCTCAGTGTGCCTCCATGTTTATTTCCTCTTGTGGCTCCTATCCGTAAGACCTTTTGACTCCCAGCCCCTGGGTCTGTCAAGCTGAACTCTAAAATTCTATTTCTCTAATATCCTCTCTTGTGAAAATCTGAGCTCATTTTCTCAGGAGCTTTCTCTTCCCAGGCTAGAGATCCAGACGAACCCAATTTGAGGATCACGCTGCTGCCCAGACACTACATTCAGGGCACAGGCCTAGTCTTCATGCTGCCTCAATGCTCTCCCTACAAAGCACCATCAGAAGGCTACAGCTCACAAGCCCTAAGTGTCAGGGGTGTGGGGAACACGAGCCTCATTGCAGAGTAGCACCTAGAAGCATGAGTTCTCCAAAGCAAGCCTGGGTAACTGGGAGGGACCAAGCACTGTCTGAAAACTATGGGCATGGCTGGATAGAGAGGTGCTCAATTAGAGAATAAATGCATTAAAATTCTGGCTCGCATAGAAGGCTGAGGGCAATCTTTAGAGTAACCACCTGATCCTCATATTAAATTGCATTCTGCACAATTCACAATGTAGAAAATTAGCACCTTGGTATTGGTCAAAGATGAACATGAGACAGTCACCAGTTTCTCTTATGGTCGCGATATGTTTCTTAATGTTGCCACGTTCTTGAGTATAAATCATTTTCCTTCAGATACTATAAGATGCAAAGCCAGCTGCAGTACTGGCTCCTAATTTGGCTGCACATTCATATCTTTAGCATAGTGTGGGTCTTGTCCCAGATGAATCAAGAGGGATATAAAATCAGATTAAGGTTTTTTTTTTAATTCCCAGGTGATGTTCTGCAGTTTGAAAGGAATTTAGATTATGCGTATATTATCAAACTCATTAATAATCTGTCCATTTAGCAGGCATGATAACTCAAGCCCTTAATCCCAGTGCTCAGAAGGCAAGAGCAGGTAGACCTCTGTGAGTTCGAGGACAGCCTGGTCTACACGGTAAGACATCACCCATAAACACCCCCCCCCCGCCCCAAACAAAAAACATTGCATTCTACTTAATGCTACTTAAGCAGAAACATTTCAGAGCAAAAAATACTAAATTCTGTAACTTATTTTGAAGTAACAAAATGCTAGACTAATGGGTAAATAGGTCACTAGGAAAGAAAGCAAAGTAACATTATAAAATGTGACAGCCTGGGCGCTCACACAATGAAATGTTGAGAAGAAAGCCCCAGGGAAGTGAAGCCTCCATAACCTCCAAGCACAGCTCCCAGGCGAGCAATGGCCAACAGCAGTGCTCACACTGCTTACAGAGGCAGAGGCTTGACTATCTCACGTCTACTGGATGGGAAACTGTAGAGCTGGGTCCAGCAATCTGCTGTGTCCGAGAAACCTTCAGGGGAAAGGGCCATTGAAGAAAGGTCTGAGAGGCTTCTCCACAGAGAGCAGCTCTGGATCTAATTCCAGCAGGGTACTTGGTCTGAATTTAATGTCACCTACTCAGGCTCCTCACACACTGATTTATGAAGAACAGCACCATGGCAACCTTCGAAGCTCACTCGTTCACTAGATACTTCCTACCTGAAGTTCTAACTGTGCTCCAGATACAGTTCTATTCTTGTGTGTGCAGGTGTATGCCTGAGTGCATACATATATGTGCAGTGCTGGGAATCAAACCCATTCTACCACACAGCTATACTGCCAACCAGATTATACAAATTTTAACAAAAGTGCTAAGTGTCAAATAGAGAAACAAATGTGCCCCACCCACTTTTCTTTCCTTACATACACTTCTATATGTGTACTTGGAAAAAACCAGTTTAGGGTCTTAAACAGTTTCATGAGCTGTATCTGTTAAGCTGTATCTAACAGAAACAATTTTGTTTCCAATGTATCCTGGAGGAAGAAGCTCGTGCAAGGTCCTACATCTTCCTTGGATTCTATGACACAGCATACCCTAGGGAAAGTCTGTTATCTTGGGACCTTTAAGATACATCAGTATCGGGTTGGGGATTTAGCTCAGTGTTAGAGCGCTTGCCTAGGAAGCGCAAGGCCCTGGGTTCGGTCCCCAGCTCCGGAAAAAAAAAAAAAAAAAAAAAGAACCAAAAAAAGATACATCAGTATCAAATGAAGATGTTTTCTGGAAGATGTTTGCTTCGTGAACAAATTAAGTATGTTTCCTGCAAATAGAAAGTCACAAGGGTCAAATGAAATTTTTCTATCGCACATAAAACAATCCAGCCAAATCACTCACAGAACCATGTTGTTCTTACATAAATACTGAAAGAGACACACTATCTAACCATTCCATTGTGGGGTTTTTTTTAACTCCCAAATAAAGATAGTTTGTTTTTAGTTAACCTTGAGACCTAACTGATAGTCTAGAAAGCCACACCTGGGAAGCTACAGGAATGCAAAAGAAAAGAGATGACCTCCTGCACCCCAGAAAGGCCTTCAGTCAACTCTTCCTGCACCCCAGAAAAGCCTAAGATCACCTCCTCCTGGCCTGCAGTGATCTCCATGATCTGTTAACACTGGCTGTGGGTTTTTAGTTGAGAATAAGATCCAGGGGCTGGAGAGAGAGCCCAATGAAAAGCATTGTCAGCCCTTCCAGGGGATCCTGGTTTGATTCACTGCTCACTGGCTCCTCCTCTCCCTCTCTCCCCCTCTCCCCCTCTCCACCTTCTCTCACAACCGTCTATAACACAACCACAAAGGATCCAGTACCTTCATCAGGGCTTCTCAAACACTGCACAGACGCACATGCAAATACAAATACCAAGACACATAAAATAAAATGAAAAATAAAATAAGAATAAAATCTAAATATAATAACAGAGAAAAGCTCCTAAGTTATCTGGCTACTGGCAATTCTTTATGGCACAGCGTCCATATGTACCTGCCAAGCCACAATAAACCAGATATAGTCTAGAACAATCACATATTTCTAGTCTACACTGGAAGCTACTATGTGGCCCAGGCTGATCTTGAGCTCTTAATTCCCCTGCCTCAGCCTCTTGGGATTGTAAGTCTGAATGAACCAGCACATTTACTTTTTAGGCCCGCTCTGATCCAAAAGAGTCATCACAGTAAATTCTTCCGAATTCCCTAGATCAAGCGTGAAGATCTGAGTTTCGAACCCAGCACCCATCCCTTTTGCTTTTAAAGAAAAGGAAGTGAGGGGCAGTGGGGGTGTGGCTGCAGTCCCAGCACTGGAGAGCAGACATGGGGCCTGTCAGCCAGTCTACCCTACTTGGTAAGCTCTAGAGTCCGTAGCAGATCCTGACATCCTCCGACCTCCACATGCAAGCATACACACAGTTATAGCAGTAGCTGTAAGAATGACAATAAGGATGGTCACGACGACTGCCGGAAGAAGGCACAGAAAGGGGGAGGGGGGATGGAGAGATGGCTCAGCAGTTAAGAGCACTGGCTGTCCTAATGGAGGGCCAGAGTTTGTCTCTTAGCACCCACGTGGCAGCTCACAGCCACCTATAGCTCCAGTTTCAAAGGATTTGTCTTCTGACCTTGGTGTGCACTGCATGCAGGTGGTGATCTTACCTGCGAGCAAAACACTTATACTCCATAAGATTAAAGCAAGCAAATACTTGAAGTGGGCAGGGCTGGAGAGGCATCTCAGCACCCATTCTAGTTTGTCTGAAGTGAGCCAAATACCTTACAGACCTTGATTGCCTCCTAGTGAGACTCCATACTAGATGTCAAAACAACCATCTTCTGAAAACACTCCAAACTTGAGAGATGAGGAGGCCCACACCTTCTACTGTAGAGGAGGAAATAGAGGCCCAAAGACAAGACAGGATTTGGCATAATCTCAAGATAATTAATTTGTCAGGAATCCGGGGAGGGGTCTGTCCTGGTTTCTGACGCTCTGCCGCTCCTATCAGCCCAGGCTGCTCCAATTTCAGAGACTTCACTGTATGGACACAGCCTGAGCAGAAAGCCTGGACACTGTGTCCACCCACAAGTACCCTGGGTTTTACATAGGTTGTTATCAAACTGGAACACACAGAGACAGGAGCGGAGATGCTCAGAGTTCTAGTTAACACCATGAGGGCAGAAGTTCCAGGAGAAAGCATCAGAGACATCACAGTCACTCAGCCTGTGAGCTCAGGTTTGCAAGGACCATGGGTAAAGGACTAACTAGGAGTGCTGAGGAAGCTTTTTACACCTGAGCAGGTGACTGGAGTAACCATTCTCTAATTCCCAGGGTCAAGGCTTGCTTAACTCGGTCACGGGAGTTTAGGGTTTCTTTTAATGTCAAGAATGAAAACAGACACTTGCAACAAAAAGTTAAGTATTTGGTGCTCTGAAAGAACTTTCAGAAGAGCAGTTCTAAATGTCTTAAGGTAAAAGTCTGCAGCTTCCTGAATCCAAGAACTGAGCTGCTGCCCCTCAAGGCAGGTAAGCAACAGGGATGAGCTTTCTTAAACCTCACGCCCTCTTCAGTCTGAAGACAGCGACAGTGTACTCGTATACATAAAATAAGTAAATCTTTGAAAAAAGAAAGGAAACAACTTAATGCCAACAGTGATTTAATAGTTCTGCAAGGACTGCTTAGAGAACAAATTATAGCCAACTCATGAATCTGCTGCCTGTTGACCCGAAGTCTTCTGCTTGCCTTTACCCTGAAAAACAACCAGAACACAGAGCCACTCTGCCCTGTGTTACTACGATGTTTAAGAAACCATGAGTAGAACATTAACTTAGATGAGTTGCTCAAATTACGAGTGTGTGTATGTGCGGGAGAGAGAGAGAGAGAGAGAGAGAGAGAGAGAGAGAGAGAGAGAGAGAAGGAACCTCCTCAAATATGTATATGCTCCTACTATAATGTTAAAGTTTGTAAACGATGTGTATACAACATCATTTTAATGATGTGCCCATATACAACACACGGAGCAAGAATAAAAAACACAGTCCCGTTGGCTGGGGTATTGGTAAGAAACAGGGTGCCTGCAGAGCTTGTTCAACCCTCAAAACAGGAAAAAGAAAAATAAAACAGAGAAACCCTTCCAGTTCTAATGTTGATAGCCCAAGTTGGCTAGTTTTACATCAACTGACCCAAGATAAAGTCATCTGAGAGGAGGGAACCCTTCATTGAGAAAACACCTCCATAAGATCAAGCTGTAGAGCAGAAGCATCTTGGGCAGCAAAGACAGGGGGTCACCCAGAAGAACAGGGCAGCAAAGACAGATCATAGATTTAGTGTTGAGTCAGGAGTACTGGAGGGAAATCTATAAGAGCGGCAGAACTGCCCCGCCTTTGAGCTAGCCAAAAATAAGATTATGTGTGTGCTTTGATCTAGCCAAAACTAAGATTTTGTGTGTGTATGTGTATGTGTGTATATTTGTGTATGTTTGTGTGTGTGTGTTTGTGTATGTGTTTGTGTGTGTATGTTTGTGTATGTGTGTGTGTGTGTCTGTCTGTCTGTCTTACATTCACAGATGAAGGGTCTGTGATGGTCAGGTGACTGGAAACTCAGGATGTGCTGGGATTACAAAGCAGCATAGCTCAACTCACCGCAACACTTAACTACCGAGCATCTTTCTTTCGTTCCCTGGGCTGTGATTTCAGAAAATTTACTCATGCAATTTAATGAAGAAACCTTTTGAGTTGAGCATGTTAGACTAGGTTGTAATTCTGAGACAGAAGGATTCAATATCAAATAGACTAGGCTTCTGAGACCCTGTCTCAATGTCCCTGCCCAGGAAAAGAAATCTTTTGTCAATGCTTTCTTGATAGGAGAAAAATTACCCAGTCTATCTGCTCATAGCCATTATATAACTCAGAAAAACAAGCGGAAGCATTTCTTGCTGAATCTGGGCAGAGGTGATACGGATTTTGCATCTGTTGCATCAGGCGGGCAGTCTTCAGAGAGTAACAGCTTTAAGACTACTTCCTATGATTCATAGGAATGAAAACCAGATTTCACATTTTGACCTTTCAAAGCACCGTAGTCTCACCAAACTGCACTTAGCATTATTCATAACACTTTTTGTAATTTAGACTGTCTAGTTATCTGTGAGTGTAGATTTAACATTCCGGTTTCACAAATGTGACTTCGGTAAGATTTCCCTTCATCGAGTTAGTAGGCTCAGAGTTAAAAGAAAGTTTGATGGCTATTGGGAACTGTCAGCAAGACACGTTTATACACAGAGGTAATCCTCTCAAGCATCCTGAGAATCCAAAATCCACCTTTAGAAAGGGACATTTACTTCTCCTGTCCTGGCCTGTGTAAGACTCCCTTCCCGGGAGACTGCCAGCCTTGAGGAGGATGGCGGGGAGCACTGGCAAGGGAAGCCTTGAGGAGGATGGCCGGGAGGACTGGCAAGGGAAGACACTAGAGGAGCCTGGCAGAGCTCAGCAGGATGCACAGCCCTAGCTTTTGACAGCTCTATGAGAGGAAGTGTGACTCACACTGAGCTGGAGACTTGTCATAGAGCTCCACTTTCCCAGCAGTATTCAGTCAAAAAACAACCCAAACCCAGCAACAACTCAGCCACCTCACAGACCTGCTCCCAGCCAGTAACGCTGCTCAGGTTAGCTGGAGGGAGGTAGTCCCTGACTCCGGCTACGCCTGCCCAGGGCATCTTCTACATCCATGGCCTTCGGAGTTTGGAGACTGTTTACCATAGGTTACAGGGGAAAAGCAGGACTATCCGGACGGAACTGCTCAGGGTGCTCAAAATCACCTTGGGGAGCTGTGACGCTTTATCCCAAAGCCAAACGACAGCTCTGATCAGTGGTACAGTCATAGCCGTGTGGTAACAGCTAATCGAACACTTGCCCGGTATCCGAGAGCAGCAAGTCCGTCTTGCTCGCACAAGGAAGTCACAGGAAGATCAGAATAAAATCAATGCCTGTGCTGCAGCCACAGGTAAAGCCACAGGGTGAGCATTGCTGCAGCCACAGGTAAAGCCACAGGGTGAGCATTCTTGGCTGTTCCTTGAGCACTTGCAATGTAGTGCACCCAAGCAGCCAGTGTCGGTGGGACACTTGACAGGACATCCAAGTTGGAAATCCTTTGCCAAGTTTTTCTTCCATACTTTTCTTTGGGGGAGGGGTGTCGTCAATGATGGCTCTCAGTTTCTCTTCCTGTTGTGGTAAAATCTCAAAAGCAACCGAGGGAGAAAGGGTTTATTTGGCTCACAATTCCAGGTTGTGGTCCATCCTGGCAAGGAAGTCACCATGGTGGCAAGAGCCTGAGAGAGCTGCTCACAGCACATCTCCACTCAAAAGGAAGAGCAGTAAGCTGAATAGTGCTCAGCTTGCCCCTGTGTTGTATATAGGCCAGCATGGGCCCCTAGAAATGGTCCGAACCACAGTGAAGATGGGACTTCCCACAGGAATTAACACAATCAAGTCCATCTCTTAAGGTGTCTCAGAGGCTGACCCGGAGGCATGAAGGGCTTGCCTCCTAGGTGTTGACCTGACACTAACACTAACCGATTACGGACATTTATAGTAACTCAACTGCGTGGAAAACTGACTTGGTCCACTGTGGAAACACTGCTTCCTTAGTGTTGAATGTGAGCGCATCGTCCTGTCCTCCGCTTGGAAAGGTATGGAGTACTACTTACTTTCTTACTCTGTATATGTGCTTGTTTACAGTAGAGCGCGCGTCCTACTCGGTCCTGGAGGAAGAGGCTGTCTCTTACCTGAGGTTTCTATTGCTACAATGAAACTCCATGACCAAAGGCAAGCTGGGGAGGAAAGGGTTTATTTGGCCTGCACTTCCCCAGCACTGTTCATTATTGAAGGAAATCAAGACAGGAACTCACACAAGGCAGGAACATGGAGGCAGGAGCTGATGCAGAGGCCATGGAGGGGTGCTGCTTACTGGCTTGGTCAGCAGTTTGCTCACTGGAAGGGACCCTTGGAGTCTCTTCCAATCGGAGTTACAGATGGTTGTGAGTCACACCTGGAGGTGCTAGGAGCAGGACCCGGGAAACCAGGCACATAAATGGTATATATATCCACACATGCAGACAATATATAAAATAAACAAATCTTTAAAAACAAAAGAAATCGGGGTTGGGGATTTAGCTCAGTGGTAGAGCACTTGCCTAGCAAGGGCAAGGCCCTGGGTTCGGTCCCCAGCTCCGAAAAAAAAAGAAAAAAAAAAAAAAAAAGAAATCAAAGTCTTAAAAAAATAAAACTGATAAAAAAAATAACATTTATTAAAGTGCCTACAGCTAAAATAATTAAAAAAAATTTTTTTAAACAGAGGTTGCAGCTACATAGGGCATGCAGGACAGAGCCACATCCTTAAAGATGAACAAGGGGAAACCCAGCAAACCCTAGTCCTGGAGCCACTTTGTCAATGGATAGCCAGGCTTGAAGAATTCTTGCAGCAACTTTCAGAATGTTTAGAAAGGAAATGTATCTTCAAATAGCTTAGTAGTTTTTCTCTTTCTTTACTTCATGCCACTAGTTTGGAAACTCCAGAGAATAATTTACTTCAGATAACGCTATCAGTGGGAAGACAAAGATAGTTCATTTGGAGGGGTGGAATGTGAGCCCTCTGCCTCACAGGAATTTCTAAGAGGTAAAGGAAACAGATTCTTACCCACCATCCCCCACAGACACGCTTAGATGGCATGCAGACCTTTGCCGAGAAAATGGCTAATCTGCTTCTTCCTCAGCCTCCTTCCACTCATCTGACTCTTCCTACTTCCCACCCACTTCCTAAGGCACCTGTATTCCCATGACCTGGTCTGACGCTTTTCCTCTAACAACAGCACCTTTTCCTGACTGCTTTCCTAGATGCAAGAAAGGGCGCACAATCAAAGTGAAGAAGGGTGTGCGTAAGAGTCTCCCTCAGTTACCCAGTTAACTGTTTCTACCTGCCCACCCTTGCTGACTCAGAACACAGCTGTAGTCTGCCTGTCACTGGACGGCTCGGCAGCTCTTCCACAGCACCACAATGGCCTCTTCTGTCTCTTCTAGAAACCCTCTGCCCTGGGCCAACTCTGTGACGCCCTCACTTGGAAGGCAGGTCTCTCTCAAACACTGTTCTCTGCTAGAAGCATATTAGCAACCAAAACGGAATCTGAGGCCCATCCCGAGTTTCTAATGCTGTCCAAAAATGCCGAGTGTGGGGGCGAGGAAGCAGCAGCACGCGTCTCTGTACTTCCGGGAGGGAGACTTCCGACCTCGGGGAGTCTGATACCTGAGCAGCCACAAAGCCCCCGCCCTGACCTCTGAACCCAAAGCTTAGCCATTGCCATCTCTAATATTCTGTTCTCTACCAAGCACCATAAAACCTAGAATCCTCACTAAAAGCTACATACAATCTATTCACATCATCAGTTTGTGTGGCTACACAAGCCACTTCACCCTGAACAGATGAGACACAATCCCTATCCAAATCTGGCACTGGATTAGGTATGCTCCAGTGAAAGCCCTCAGCAGACGCCTAACCCCCAACACCCTGGGCAGACTTCAGCGTCCTGTATCCTCAGTATTCAAGGCGTGGAATTACTTTGACATCACAGAAGAGCTGACTCTGACAGAGGAGTCCCAGGCCTTACCTAGACCTACTGACTCAGAGTCTACTGTAACTGTACCTGAGTTCCTTTCCAAAGTCAGCATTATATAGAGTGAGCCCAACCTGACTGTTCTCCTAGACAACCAATGAGGAGCCTGCACCCTGAAAGCTGGGTGTATATGACTTCCTTCTACTGAGCCCTGTTCTCATTTCCTGTTGAGCTAAGAAAAGCAAGTCTAACTAGCATAAGTTGCCATGCATGAGTTGAGGCTCCTAGATGAAAGCAAAGACTGCAAGCCATTGGGTGACTCTGCTATTGTCCTATCAAAGTGATGGATGAAAATGCTAACCCCTCACCCTCATCTGCTAATACTGTAATTAATGGTGACTAGACCCTTCGCTAGAATGACGGTGTTTTTAAAGGTCAGTACTACATCCCCACCTCAATCCCCCAACACCCACTCTTCCACAACACCCAGTATCTTTTTTAACATTACTTTTAAAGGTAAGAAAGGGAAGAGGCAACTAATGTGATCAAAAAAACACTCGTGTTCTAAACGTCTGTCAAACACTATCTTACACCACAACATTTCTAGTGATTTCGGGTGATGCAGCAGCTGCCCGAGGGGGCTGGAGCAGAGAGGAGGAGAGCCACTGTGCCGAGCGTGGACCCAACCCAACGCCTGATGATGAGAGAACAAGATGTGGTTCGCCAGTAAGCTTGGAGAGCGGCTCTCACCCCAGAAAGGCACATTTACTTCCTCCCCATTGTCTTAAACCATAGAAAGCACAGAGCTGCATTTTTCTGTCACCAGTTCTGTATCTGCAACCATCTACATAAGCATCTGGCATTCCCACAGTAAATGAACGTGCTACCTACCTGATCGCAGTGCCCACTGTATTTCAAGAAATAAGGCTCCAAATTGATCGGTAAATAAAGCAGTTAGTACTCAATTAGTACTCAAGTGGTTTTGTCTTAAAAATAGGGAGTGGATGTGTTGTTGTATGTATGTGTGTTGTTGTTGTTAGTGTGCTGTTGTTGTATGTATGTGTGTGTTGTTGATGTTGTTGTTGTTGTTATTGTTGTTGTTGGCCAGCTGAGTCTCTCTCAAAATTTCCTAAGTGGAAGTCTTAACCTACAATAACTTGGAACGTATTAGTCAAACTTAAGAGTCCCAATCCAATCTGACCAATATCCTTTAGGAGTAGGAAATTTGACCACAAAGAGAAACACCAGGGAGGCATGAGAGGAAAAGTCATGGGAAACACAAGAGAAAGAGAGCCTCCACAGGGCAGGAAGAAGAGAGGGCCTCAGAAGACCAGAAATGTCCCTCCCACAACCTCTTGCTTCTGTCTCTAGGACCCAGGAAGCCAGTGCTGCTGTCCAGCCTCCTAGGCAGTGGCATCAGTTATGGTGGCACAAGCAAAAGACCGCGCACACACACCTCTGTTCCTCTAGTTCTCGAGGTCTCACACCGTTATCGAATTCTCTGGTGAAAACCGAGAACCAGGCTAAGCATGATGTCACATTCAGAGAATCCCAACATGTGGGAGACTGCTAAAATTCAAAGCTAGCTAGGGCCGGACAGGACAACATAACAAGACACTGTTCCAAAGGAGTAGGGCTGGGAAGGATTATTAAAAAATAAATTTGCCGGGTTGGGGATTTAGCTCAGTGGTAGAGCGCTTGCCTAGCAAACGCAAGGCCCTGGGTTCGGTCCCCAACTCCAAAATAAATAAATAAATAAATAAATAAATAAATAAATAAATAAATAAATAAATTTGCAATTCATGGAAATTGAGGGGACAAGCACTTTTTAATTGATTTTCATTTAACTAGCAGGAAGTAAATTTCAGTCCCAGGACGGTGGGTTTTGTATCCAGAAAAAGGTCTAGTCTCTAGAAGATCCATTCTTTGACCAGGCTTTAAGCAAAATGTCCTGCCAGACTGTCCCTAAGCCTTAAGTGAACGTGAATGGCCCGCACAACAGCACAGAAAGGAGCTTTAACTTTTCGTCCTGCGCAGTCAGTATCAGAGCTGACCTTCACCCTCACTGCTTCTGGGTCACTTGGGATAAATGTCCAACAAGTTTCTTGTGCTTATTATGTAATGGAGAGAAAATACTTTCTTCAGAGACCCCTACTGAAATGTTGGAAAAGTATGTTCCTTATAGGCTGCACAGAAATGCCACCATTTTCTCAGAGTTGAAGTTTTATGTCTCAACAAACATTTCCTCACAAGTGAAGGAAATGCATTTTGGCAAAAGCTTCCTTCTCTGTAGTGTAGTCAATGGGTTGTTTGATGAAATCTGTGTTCTGGATAGTTCCTCTTTTACTAAGATTTATAGACCAGCGGTTGAACACAGTGAGTGGAAACTATGCTTTAAAGGTGAAAAGAGTCAGGTATGGTGACCCACACCTTTTATCTCTGGGCGTCTGAGGCTAACCTGGTCTATACCGTGAGTTTCAGGACGGCCAGGGCTACTCGGTTGGATCCAGGTCTCCAGCGCTGCTCTCTGGAGCTCTGGATCAGAGCGGAGGTCGATCTATATTGAATGAGAGAAGCACTGAGCATTGAACAGTTACTCTCCCATGAGGCACTGGGGTGGCCGATGAGAAGGACAGACCCTGGAATGTTCTTCTTGGTGGTCAGAGGTTGGAGGATTAGGAACTGTCCCATTTGTTACAACCAGACTGGGACACTGAAACAGCAAAACATTAGGTCCTCCTAATACAGGAAATATTTTAAGCGAACCTAACAATTGGGTTTAACAGAAATTCTGGACCAACTGGTTCTTGAAAATGAAAGCGAACTATTACTTAGAGGTCCATGGACAGTCCCCAGCCTACCCTAAATCACAGGACACTTTTGTGATATTAAGAAGTATGCACCTACATACAGAATTTGTACATTCTGGAAATATTTTACAGCATAATTTTTAAAGATATTTTACATCTAGATACTGGCATATTACCATTAATCGAAAGATCTTGCCCTCTTTTGTACTGTATGGCCCATAGTTTATAATCGTTAAGATCCCAAAATCACTGGCATTATCAAATTATTCTTTGGAGTATATGTAGGGCAAGTAGGACTTAGCAACGTTTCTAGATGCCCCCCTTAAAAAAACATGGTGGTCTATTATATACATGATATGTAACGAATGTGTGATGTAGAAAAGCACATTAGTCTGCAAAAAAAGGAGAACTTTGAGAGGAATAATTACTGAATAGAAAAGTTCGTAGCAACTGCTAAGTAACGTTCCTTAAAAGTTTGTGCCATGTGTCAAGGTCCGCTGCCAGTAAAACAATGGGCAGATTGGACAGGCTCTTGGATGAACTGTTCTGGAAGAAGGCTCCTGCTTCCTAATTTCAGACGGGTATAGAAATCAGGATGCCGTGATATCGGCCTGAGACAGACGGACACAGCAGTCACTGTAGTGACACTCGGGAGCCCAGCAGCCCTCAGTCAAGTCACCAAGCTTAACGTGTGTCAAAATAACTGAGTGGGGCCTTTAAGTTCTCTCCAGAAACGGTGCTCCAGGAGACAGTCATGTGTAAATGGGAGACTACACACCCAACTTAAAAGATGCACGAGTTAGCTAGGAGTGAATCTAAGAACTAAAACAACAAAAATAAGAGGAAAATACAGGAATAAACCTTTGTAACCTTGGATTAGGGAAAGGTTCTTAGATAGGATACCGGCA
Organism: Rattus norvegicus; assembly: GCF_021556685.1. Classification (NCBI taxonomy): domain Eukaryota; kingdom Metazoa; phylum Chordata; class Mammalia; order Rodentia; family Muridae; genus Rattus; species Rattus norvegicus. The sequence goes on along the minus strand of NC_141542.1, from coordinate 57,392,550 downwards.
TCCTAAGCAAGAAAAAAAAAAGCATCTTTCCAATTTCATCAAAATGGAAAATGTACTTGAAAAAATATATATACCATTAAGAAAGTGAAAACGCAATCAGAGACCACAGAAAGATGCTGCACATTATATACCCAGCAGCCCAGACATACAAAGAACACTTAGGCAGAAAATTCATAAATCATAATATCACCCAACTTAAGCAACAGCTGAAAGACTTGAAAAACATTCCCGTAAAAATACTCAAAAGGCCAAAAGCAAGTAGAAACCCGCTCGGCATCATTAGTCATCTGAGAAATGCAAATTAAAACCACAAATGAGATAAACATCCATGCCCATTCTGAAGAATGACAGATATGACACACATTGGCAAGCATGTAAAAAAATATACCTACATTCCTAAACTGCTGGTGGGAACGTCACAGAAACTACACGCTCCATAGTTCCTCAAAAAGTCAGTTAGCATAGATTCCTACAGTCCGGAAGGGCTACACAGGAACTGCACACACATGCCCACAGCAGCCTCACCCCTAGGAGCTCAGAATGGAAAGCCTGTGTACACCATCAACTGATGGACCAGTGCACTGTGTGTAGTCATAGAACATGACTAGACCAAGGGGGACACGGAGTACTGACACCCACCACAACATGCATGAACCTTGAAGACATCAGGCTGAACAAAGACAGTCACTGTGTGCGGCCACTTACATGAAATGCCTACAGTACCTACAGCTACAAAAGACAGAGGGCTGAGGTGCAGCCTGTCAGACACTAGAAGGACTAGGACATGGGTCTATGTGAAGTTGTCATCACACTGAAGGGCTGTGTAACTCTAAATGCAGTAAAAACCCAGCCAGGTCTACCAAGTGAGTTACAAGACAGACAGGGCTACACAGAGAAACACTGATTCAAAACAACAAACAAACACAAAAAATGGCAACAAAGCTCTTTCTAACGTTGTTCATTCTACACACCAGTACTACCATCAAAAAAGGGGAGGAGCTAGGTGTTGGTGAACACATTTAATCCCAGTACATATCAATTTTCAGACTAGCCAGGTAACAGTGAGACCTGGACATTAGACCAGATGTGGCGGTACACACCTCACACCCCAACACTCAGGAGGCTGAAAGAGGAAGATCTCAAGGCAGCTAATTAGTTACGCAGCAAGATCTGACTTCAGGAGAAGGGCTGAAGAAACGGCTCGGTTAAGAGCACTGGCATGCAATCACACAGACCTAAGTTCAGATCACAGCGCCCATGGAATCAACGCCACCTCAGCTCTGGAGCTTGATTCAGTGGAGACTATGCCTCAAAAGAACAGGAAGAGAGTTAGAGAGGAAGACACTGGATGCTCTACTCTCCTCCACACCAGCATTGTGCAGGAGCTCTGACATGCTGAGAACATGCCCGACACATCTGCATGTGCACATAAACCACACACACAGAGCAAACTGTCTTCAACTGGAAGGAAGGAAAAGGGGCAGAAGGGGAAACACAGTGAAACGCAGAGTGACCCTGATCTCTGACTGCTACATCTACTGACGCCCTTCAAAACTAGACTCAAGAAGAGGAAACCACAGCAAGGACCACCAGCCTGCTCTCTCCCTCAGTGAGGAGCAGCGGAGAGTCTGGGTTAGACTGAGAAACCAGAGGTAAAACTGGAATACCAGAGGCTGCCCAGACATAACGAACCCCAAGGTCTAAAAGGGGGGCCTGCCTGGCTGAGTTCAGCCAAGTACAAATCAACACACGTATATAAGGAAACTACCTAGGGCAGAGAAGAGACATGCACGGAGAAGAGCTGAAGGGACAGAGCCAGTACTCGCATAGAGACGGCTGACTGCAGAACTCAGGAAACTAAGCTAGTGCCAGAGACTCACCACTGCTAAGTCCTCCTTAAAAACCAGAGGAATGGGTCCTCAAAGATAAACTGACCTTCCCCTACATAACAGAACTGTCTCTCAGATGAGCCTCAATACAGGAATAATAATAATAATAATAATAATAATAATAATAATAATATAGTAGTAGTAGTAGTAGTAGTAGTAGTAGTAGTAGTAGTAGTAGTAGTAACCACAGCACTAAAACCCAGTAAAATTCATGGCAAGTGGCATCCACTCAAAGATTAACATTCTGGGAGTCATAACCCACAGAGAACAACAAGTCCACTGAAGACTGCAAGACTGACAGGTTAGAGATGACATTGACATTGTTAAAGCAAACAATACAGCTATTTTTTTTATTTAAGATTTATTTATTATATATAAGTACACTGTTGCTGACTTCAGACACACCAGAAGAGGGCATCTGATCTCATTACAGATGGTTGTGAGCCGCCATGGGGTTGCTGGGATTTGAACTCAGGACCTCTGAAAAAGCAGTAAAATACCAAAAAGATCTAAATGTGTGCGCGCGCGCGTGTGCGTGTGTGTGTGTGTGTGTGTGTGTGTGTGTGTGCGCGCGCGCGCGCGCGCGCCCTAATGTCTGAGATTTAAAAAAAACAAAAGTGGATGGGACTACTAGCAAACAGACCCATGGACAAGAAGACAAGGCAGGCGCCAGAGAGAGGCCTCAGTGGCTCAGAAGTGCACACATATGGCCCTTGCAGAGGATCTGAGTTTGGTTCCCAGCGCTCGGTGGTCTCGGAAGGCACCAAACTCAATGCATATATCCACAAATACATACATACAATACATACATACACAGGGTTTAATAAACAAGTCCTAAGGGTGAAGGGGGGAGGAGTGGCCATGAAGCCTGAGCTACGGTCACCACCCCAAATGAAGCCCTGAAGAGAGTCTGAGGAAACAGCATGGAGTGGGTGGGTGAGCGAGCTGCTTCGGGGCAGATCTAAGGCTAATATCCACAACAGGAATCCCAAGCCTAGGAACTAGGGAGGGAAACAGGACAAACCCAGTTGTCTGAAACCAGTACAAACCCACAGATACAAGAAGCACGTATATATAAGGGGCGATCCTGTACGCCGGCGGCCCAGAGGCTACTGTGTGAACCTGTGACTGTGAAGGAAGCCTGATTTCATTAAAGACCCCGAGACGTTGGTGATGCAGAGACGTTGGTGATGCAGAGATGTGGGATCCCTGCCAAGAACAACTGAGAACCAGGAACAGAAACAACCCAAGAGATAGCCGTGTGCTGCAGTCAACAACGCTGAAAGGAGTTGGAGATCTGAAGAGCTCTGACATCAGACGTGGAGATGCAGAGTTTGGCGTCTGCCTTGCTGGTCTTCAGTCTTGTTTTGGTCGAGTGTTTCCTCACGATGCTCCCTTCCTCCCTTTGGGGCTGCAGATGTATAGTCTGTGCCACTGTATGTTGGAAATATATGATCTGCTTTTTGATTTTGATTTTACAGGGGGTTACAGTTAAGAGATTGTCTTGAGTCTCAAAAGAGACTTTGAACTTTAATGGGCATTTAAATGGTTCTTTGATGACTGTAACAGACCTGAGGACTTTTGAAGTTGGACTGGATGCATTTTTGCATTGTGATATGGCCTATGGAGCCCTGTGAGTGGAATGTGGCGGTTGAGTAAGAATGGCACCCACAGGTTCATATATTTGATTGCTGAAGTCGCCAGGGAGTGAGTGGAACTACTTAGAAGGATTAGAAGGTGTGACCTTGTTGGTAGGCGTGGCCTTGCTTGAGAGAGCATGTCAGGGAGGGCAGCCTTTCAGGTTTCAGAAGCCCAGGCTAGGCCCAGTGTCTCTCCTCCTTCTGCCTGTATATCCAGATGTAGAACTCAGCTACTTCTCTTTCCCTGCTGCCTGGAGACATCAGCATGCCAATATCCATATGTACATACATGACAATATCCATATGTACATACATGCATCAAATATGTAATTCTCAAAACTAAAATAGGAATGCTCAATTCATATTTTTTTCTTTCCAAAACCCAACAAAGCCATTTTACGTAGCTAGCTCAGAAAAATAAGACTGTTTGTCCACTTTATTGAAAAGCGAACCATTACGTGCTGAGTAACAGGCCCCACGATTGACGCAACCTGAGTAGTGACCCCTGTATTCACTGACATACACTGATGCTACACAGCTGGAAGGTAAAACACCACAAAGGGCAGTCAGTAATAATGCACCCCCATCATCTTTTTACTTCTAGAAGCAGCACTATAGAAACGTTCAAACCTGTGCATGAGTTTACCCCAAAAATCTGTAACCAAAGTAACCGTCTTACAGGGGTACCCCTTTCCAGCGCTAAGGTCATAGGGACTGGTGCCCAAGACAGTAGCCTCCTCTCCGTACACAGGGAACACGGGAGCTGCTTCATCTTCATTCTCCGAGTACTATCCTAAATACTCCTCAAACAACACTCCAGCCTAATGAGACCCTACCTCTGAAGAGATGTCTGTCCAGGTTGCTGCATGGATAGACTGGTACAGGAAATTCAAAACAATGAATGTCTAAGAGTAGCAGATGTTGGCAGCAAGGCCTCCCAAGACTCGGCTAGCTCAGGGAAAAATGAAAGAGACAGTCACCTTGGTAAATGTAGAACCCTCCCTGCCCTTTCTCGCTCGCCCTTTCTCTTTATTCAAATCTCTCTCCGGTATTAATCAAGACAATAAGTCACAGCAGGCTTAATGGCTTCTTTTAAATCTAAGTACTATCTGTTTCTCCTCGAATAGCTGTGCCTCCTGCAAAGAATCTCCACTGTGGACATCACTGTTTCTACCTGGCAATCCAGTTCTACTCCAGTCTCACGGCTCTCACAGCCCGTGTAGGGCTCTATCTGTAACATCACTCTCTTGCCCTGTTCACTTCCCGCCCAACGTTAGAAACTACACGGAGGCACAGGCTAGTCGGCTTTCTTGTCCGTTGTTCACACGGTGCCTGGCACGCATTATACACATACCAAGTATTTCAGTAATAAAGAAGAGATCTCACCCAGCCAACGAGGCTCAAAATATTTGCAGCCAGTGGACCAAAAAATAAATAAATAAATAAATATTAAGCCCTTAAATCACTGGAAAGGGCTGAGCAGCCACAATTTTTTTTTTCTTGGAAAAACCAAAGGAGAGAGAAGCAGGAACGGAAAGAATGAGCACCCACAGACTCAGAGGCTGGAGGGGCTACACACGCCCAACACCATTGACACTGGAAGGCTTGCCCTCACCACACCCAGTATTACAGAGGCTCAGAATCCCTATGCAGTGATCTGTCCTCGCTGTCTTTACTCAAATAACAATCGAGATCCCAACAGCGCAATAACAAAAGCTACACAGGGATCACACAGGGACCATCAGAAAAACTGAGGAGGGTAAAGAAGTCTGACTGGCATGGATAGGAACACTCCCAAGTCAAGAGTTTTCAAAATGTGCACAATTATTACAGTTAGTAAGAATTGAGCTGAATACCTCAAGTCTGATAAAATTATATATACATATATACATATACATTATATATACATTGTGTGTGTGTGTGTGTGTGTGTGTAGTTAGTCAAGTTTCTCATAATACTACCCCTACCATAAAACATTCTAAAGAAACCCTTGAAGCAAATTCAGATGGGTAAAATTATCCCCCTCACACATGACAGAGAAAATCACTTATTTAACTTGAAATACACTTGTTTCTTCTGCCCAAGTATCACAGATGTTTAAGCGTGCAACACAGATGCCCCCGGCGGGCGACAGGAGTCAGTCCTCTCCAGCTGCCCTGAGTGAACTCCAGGTGGAACGCAGGACTTCCCTCTCAGGCCTGCCCCTCTAGTCACTGGACTGGGTCCTGGTCAGGTCCACAGCTCCTACTTGGGATAAAGGGAGATGCTAGTGTTCAGTGCCACGGCACAAAATCTACAGGGAAAAAGCCTGGTTTCTGGTGTTAGCTGATTCAGTGGCAGTAAACAGTTGGTCTTGGTGGGTCAGTATACGACTTAACCTTAGAGCAAGAGTGAGGAAGGTAAAGATTCAGGCAAGTGCACTTTTCAAGTGCTCTCCCCAATCCACAGCTGAGCTGTAAGTCGGAAATCAGGCACACTCGAGGAGTTTGCTTAGACTGGCAGAAATGGAAAGCCCCACGCAGTCAAACTCCTGCTTCCTCTCCTCTCCTACAGGCAATTCCGCCCGGTGTTCTTCAGGAAAACACACCTCCTGAGTGCATCACTCAAAAGGGCCAACGGGAGAGTCAATTTCAGTGTCTACCAACCGGTAGACATCTAGGAAAAGGTGGGGCCCATCCGTATGCTGCACTACTATGAACTAACAAGAAACCAACCGCCAGGCCGCCACATGGACGAACTCGGAAACGGGAAGTGAAGGTCATCAATCAGGTGCTGCGCACTGAGTTAATTCAAATAAAAAATAAAAAGGCAAACTCGCACAAACAGGACCATTAGTACTTGCCTGGTGCTGTGAGCTGGAATAGGGAGTGATTATAAGTGAGTATCCACATCTTACCCAGATAACAACAGTGCCCAAGTCTGCTGTGGGTAACTAAAGGCTACCCTGGCCTATAAATGCATTTTAAAAAAATCACTGCAATATAAGCTTCAACAGGGTAAACTTTACAGGAAATAGGAAAAAGCTCCAAGGACCCCCTAGCTTCCAAACTCCTCATTGTCTTAAACACCAATTTTTAAAAACTGAAAGGGGACAGAAGAGCAGTTAACTGGCGCCAGCCAGGCACGAAAGCAAGCCAGGCAGCCTGCCCTCTAGAGGCCAGAAAGCGTCATTGCTTGAAAGCAACGGATACCAAGTAAGCACAGAAGTAGAATCAAGAGAATGAATGTATCTAAGTTTGCAGCCCCTTCCTTGCCTCACACAACTGGGCGACCATCTCACGGCAAACCAGAAATCTGTCCCTAGAGGAAGGGCTGCTCCAGACGCTGACGGAACAGATGAGCTTAAGGCCATGCAGCGACTTCACACCCTGTACAGTTTTCCCCGAAAGCCACTGGAGGATGGATGCATTTCATCCAATGAAACAGCAAGCCAAAGACCAGGAGAAACAGGGATGCCGCCTGACACAGCTGGACACTGGGTCTAGGGGCAGTCTGCTCTGCGCAGCTCTCAAAAGTGAAACGCTCCAAAGTGAAGTCAACAGGCTATCCAGAACAATTAATAATACACATTCAGCATTAGGGAAAATGGGTGAGAGGCTGAACGCTGCTAGGTGCTTGTCTTGTCTTTGAGGGTGCGTGAGGGGGAAAGCAATCATGTGACACTGAAAACCATGCCTAAAAGAGCTAAGCAGTTTAAGAGGGTGTTGTTTTAACAAGAAAATATCACATTCCAGTTGGCTCAGATAAAGATTATTCACACAGTCATGAAAACATAAATAACTATCATTTTAGCCCCCGGTTGATGACCTCATTTGTGGGAGGAGCAAGAATAGGAGACAAACAGTCAACTGCTCTAGAACTACCGTAGCCCAGCAGCAGTAGCAGCTATCACAGGATGTAGTCAGTGCCAATCAACTGAGAAAGGCGGGCCTCAGCATGCACTAGGGAGATGAGACAGGACAGTAAATATACAGCGCTCCAGCAGACTGAAGTACTTAAGGGTTCTTTGGAGAGTCGGTTATGTGGGATGGTGTTCTGTTAAAGTGGACACAGGTGAAAGACTAAGGCAGACTCGTGAAGGAACATTTAGCTGAAGCAGACAGGAGGGAGAGAGAAGGGAGTGGAGGGAGGATGTCCTGCTAAAGCGAGCCTGTGAAAGGACATGTGATGAAAGATTCTTTGCTAACGACATGCATGTACTGGTCCGCCTTACATTGCATAGTTAAGCCGCATCTGTCAGGACTCCACAGAAAGAAACAAACCAAAAAACTATCAGGGGTGTGCTGCAGTTTCTTGCCACTTCCGAGGACTTGGGCTGATTGGCAGAGTGATGTCAGCTGAGAGAGACACATGTGCTAGGACAAGGCACATGGAGGACACGTGATGTTTGGAGGACAAATAAAAAGAACTGGAAGGACAGTGAAGGGGCGTGAGCTAGACGTGCTAATAGAGCCAGCTGTGCGGCTCTTGAGATCTTCGCTTCCCTGAGAGAGAGAGGCACAGTCGAGAACATTGAGCTCTTCTTGGCCCTGGTCCCTCCTGATGGCTCGTGTGAAGGCTGAGGCCTAGCTGTCTCTGCTAGGTCATGCCACCACTGCTAATTCGTGTTATCCTGACTCTGCTGAACCAGACTGCTGGTGTATCCTTGAAGTGTTTACGAATAGATCGAGCAGTGGCTGCTGACCTGTGAACTGAACTGCTGCTTTCCAGACAACGCAGACGGGAGTTGCTTTCTAAACCTTTCTAAACAGGTCCACTTCCCCTGTATCCTTCCTTTCCCACTACCTCTGGTAGGAGGAGGTGGGCTAAAAGAAAAGTTAAAGCATTTAGGAACCATCATTAAAAATAAGCTTAAAAAAAAAAATCACAGAGCAGACAGTGCTGAAAACTGATGCTCCAAAGGGCAGGGTACCTCCAAGTTCTGAAATAAGCATCTAAGGATTGCTAACCCCAGCGACACTCACCAGTGACCTTACTACGTTCTAAACTCTCTATTAACAAACAACACAGGGGTGTTCTGAGTTATAAACCAAAGGTAAGGTTCTTCTGTTAGTTACTTGAACGTAATAGGATAACGTGTCCACACATAGCCACATCTGAGACACAATGCCTACCCTAAAACACAAGAGACTTCTGTGATAGAGAGGTATGTAACCCACATATAGAATGTGTACACACAAATCTGGAAGCACAGGTTTCTTGGCTCTGTTTCTCAATGGCAGGAAGTGGACTGCTAGACACTGACAACAGCCTGCTCACGTGCCAAGTAAGGTGAGCTGAGAGCCTGCTCCAAATCAGTTCTGCTAGCCAGGGCCTTGCTTCTTAAAGCACAGTTCATAGCGCAGGTGCAAAGAAGACCGTCTCAGAAACAGCACAGCACACCTACGGCAAACTGACACAGCAAACTACACACTGGCACTCTATGGGACATCCACCTTCCATTTCAATTTTTGGTCACCTGCTTTTACCTAAGTGTTTCTGAGCCACCGAAACTTTAAAAAGGAACACTGCAGCCAGATAAAAGGCATTAATTACTACAGTCCCAGCCGTTCTGGAGATGGAGGCACGAGAACCTTGAGTTCAAGACCAGACTGAGTTTTTTGAGCTACAGAGATAAACTGAGGAGACCCTGCCTCATTTTAAAAGCAACAGTTGGCTGGTGGTAGTGGCACAGGCCTTTAATACTAGCACTGAAAGCAGAGGCAGGTGGATCGAAAAGCTCAAGGCCATCATAGTCTACACAGGGAGCTCCAAACCAGACAAGGCTACATAGTGAGGAACTGTCTCATAAAAACAAGCAGGGAGCTGTGCTGGGTCCATGTGTTTGGGTGCAGAGACATGGGCTGAGGACCTGGGAATGATTACAGAATATACCCTGATATCTGTCAGTGCATGCATGTGTGTGTGCATGAGTGGGGGGGGGGGCGCATGTCTGTGTGTGTGTGTGTGTGTGTGTGTGTGTGTGTGTGCTCTCGCACACTGTGGTGTGGTTTGTGTGTGTATGTGTGTCCCTCTATCCTGTATTCATTGAAGAAAGCAATACTCCCCACACATACCCAATGCACTAACACAGAATCTCTATGCAGGAAATAGTACAGGGGGTACCCGAAAACACCCAAGGCTGTACCTGCTCCTGTTGACTCACCAATTTAGTTCTAAATACCTCTTAGTGGTCCCATATATAAAACATCCTAATGTCTCGGTCTTACATGAAAAGTCCGAAAATGCCGTTGCTTTAACCCAAACAACACCAGCAGTCTGTAGCCCTCACACGGTCTCACAGCAGAAGATCACACTCTATTGGCAAACTGGTGGAAAATTATTAAACACAAAAACATATTTATGGCTGCTCATAATATACTATCCCTTGCCCTTCTTCCTAGCCATCTTTCCCAAAAGTGTTTACCCTGATTCAACCCTCCTGCTACCTATCCTATAGCAAAGCAAACTAATCATCTTCTGCAGTTAAATGAGTAATTGGGAACCCTGACCATCCAGATGAGAAACCAAACAGTGAAAACTCTATTTAAAATTTCAAAGCAACTACCTGAAGATTCTTTGTATAACATAGGCTACTAGGTATCTATCTACTCTGCCAGAGAAACATTGTAAACACTAATCCAAACCCCTAAAACCACTGTGCACTCTAATAAATATGGGACGCGGGGAAGTCTCTGCAGACTAAGTCCTTGACTCTAATATGCCTTTGTGCACTTGCTGTCCATAAAATCTCTTTCACTGAGGTCACATGTCACCTCTCACCAGAGTTGTCTCAGCACCTTGACCTTCTATGTCCAAAGAGTGTTAATTTCTGCAACTATTTACATAACCTGCTATTTTTTTTTTAAATAACTGAAATGAATAACTGGGAAAATGCAAGCAATGATCACACAGGGCACTGTGAACTTCTTACAAGAGGGTGAAAAGGAGAACTGTCTGACACTAAGTGTGGACAGTGCTTGGCTCACAAAGCTGCTCATACCAGTGGGCAAGTACTTACCAACACTAGCAAAGAGATGAACAAAACAGCACACACAGACTCAGATGTTAAAGCATCTCCCTTTCAGGTTCTTAGTCACGGGACCTTCACTCCCTGGGAGTGAAGCTCCTTGGATGACCATTCTTTAGCCCAGCACATCTTTCCTGTGGCATATTATTACTCCAAAAGGAGCTCAATTCCTTTTTAATGTTCCTTTGTTTATCCAGACTGAGCAGTGAACACACACAAGTGCTATCAGAAAGGCACGGATAACTTCCTTGGATTGTGATAATAACAGAAACACACACATCTCCAATGCTGGCCAAGCAAAGAGGCAAAATACAAGTCTGCCGCAGTTCAAATGAGTACACACTTGTCACAATGTTTCAGAGAGTTAAAACCCCAGCAGCAGGCCCCAGAGAAGGGTGGATTTCTGTCTGGCTTTACTGTCCCTGCTTTCCGGAAGCAGCAGGTAAGTGTTTGGGACTGATAGTCTGCAGAGCTACACAGCAGTACTTCTCGTTCAACAGGCTGGCTTCCTCCCACCTTACCCACGTCCGGATCCTTCCAGCATTAAGGACACCCAAGTCTCAGAACAAGTCTGAACATGCCTCTGAACTGCAGGTCAGCTGACACTCCTCAGGACGGACCATCTCGCTCAGAATTGTCAGGGCCCGCTGGATGGCTTCACTTCCCCCAGGAACAAGAGATACTCTGCTTGCCAGACAACAGCTGAGGCACTTTACCCCTGAGCAGCGATCAGAACCAACCGTGTAACACTCCTATCCTGTCCACAGAAGTTCCACCCTATCTAGTGGAAAAAACGCCACTTAAAAGGGAGAACCAACGCCTACAATTAATTGTACACGCATCCCCCAAGTTAAGAGACATAGAGTAACCCCCGATTATCTGCCTCAACCTTGCTTCCTCTTCGTCTCCATCCGGCAGCCCCTTGCCCAGACGTGCACCACTCCCCTCTAGACTTATGTCCTAGGTCAGTGATCCTCAACCTTCCCAATGCTGCATCCCTTTAAGGGTGACCCTCAACCATAAAATTACCTTTGTTGCTACTTCATAACTGTAGTTCTGCTACTGCTATGAATCGCAATGTAAATATCTGTGTTTTTCCCATGGTCTTCAGTGAGAGACTCCTGTGAAAGGGTCATTCTGCAGCCCCTAGGTTCAGAACCTCTGTCCTGGGCCGACCGTCTTAACTGTTCTTCCCAGAGTATCATCTGATGAGGTTCCCTACTCCTAGAGATCCCCAAGCCCAATCATACCTATTAACAGATCCTCAGTGCTTACAGAAAGTCAATGATGTCACTCCTCAGCTCCCGCCCAGACTGCCTTCCTGACACTACCATTCTGGCCATTCCCGATGGCCGCTCTTGGTCCTTCATCCTCCACACACCCTCATCCCTCTCTGCCTTTCTTAAGTAACTCGATGTTAACTGCCCTGTCAAGCAAGGCCTTTGGGCCTAAACCTGCCTCCTGCTTAACCTCCCAGTTCACACGAGCCCCCTCCTCCAAGGACAGAAAAACAGAGCACATCTGGCCTGTCCTCCGTGCCTCCCTAAATGCACCCAGATTTCAGACCCACAGGCCCCCGCCTCACCCCAGCAATGACTATCACTAAAGTCTTCTCTGACACACCACAATCTCTTCAAACCAGAATTCTCCTTCTTGGGATGGCAGTACGCTCGCAAAATATAAAATACTGGTAGTTACCCAAGGGAAAAAGAAACATAAATTCTCAAATATTCAAAAGAAAAGTTAAACCCAAAGTAACACGGCAGTAAGCTTTTTACCCGCCTCAGTCTTCCACACTATAATTGTCCTCAGAGATGATAATTAAAATTCACCATTGATTCAACCCGGACAAGCAGTAAGCAGACCGGCCACCGCTACAGACATTTCTCGTGTGCATACAGTGTTCTGAATATAACCTTATAAACACAACTCCAGGCACAGCAGGTTTCCAGACACAGAACTGAAGGTCCAGCTCAGAGCAGGCAAGCACCTGCTCACTGAACATAAGGACTCCCCCCCAAAATTATTTTTTCTAAGCTTGAATCTATGAGTATCTTTCCACGTGATCCTTCAAATACCTAAGGCTAGGAATACTTTTCTCTAAACAAATACATTGTCTTTCAATTTTTTTTTTAATTTCACCTTTGGGGGGTATATTACCTGCATGTAACCATATGTGCAGGTGTGGGGGGGGAGGGGTGTATACACATGCCTATATTTACCACCCAGCCAACAAAGGACATGTTCCTCTGTCAACACTCCCACCCCATGGCCCCCACCCCACCCCACCCCTGCCCTATTCCCTGGATTGAATCTGGAGCTAGAGTGGACGACAAGTCCCAGGGGTCCTCCTGACTCCAACCTCACAGTGCTACATTACTGGTCCAGCTTTTTATGTGGGTGCTGGGGATTTGAACTCAAGTCCTCATGCCAGCACAGCATGCACTCTTGGCTGCTGGGCCTTCTCCCTAGCACCTTAACTCTTCTTTGAAAGAAAAGACGGCAGACAGGATTCAACCACACCAGCCTACTCGTGTTAAAAATATTTCAAAAACCAGAATGTAGCCTCAAAAAGTCATCTTCATAGAGACTTCGCTTTCACTTCCAGTCTCCTCACGGTATTAAATACACCCCTCAAAATAAGGTCCGCTCCCGGTCCTGCCCCACTAGATACCACTACCGAGCAGAGGGACAGGGAGGGCGGCTCGGGAGGCAGGGCACTTGCAGAGCAAGCGTGAGCATGGGAACTCAGATTCCCATGACCCAGGTGGATATGGGGGCCCTCAGTAATCCCAGCATGTGGGAGGTAGACATAGGGGGCCTGGAACTAGACCAGCTAAACTGACAGGCCCTAGTTTTCAATGAGAGACCCTACCACAGTTCACAAGGTAGAAAGCAATCAAGGAAGACACCAGACATCAAACCTAGGCCTCCACATACATGTGCACACCCACGTACAAACACATACACGGGGATACTCATACCACATACATGTGTATATGTATGTGTATATACATGCCTATGTGCGCGCGCACGCGTGCATGCTGAAATAATTTAGGACTCTAGGTTGTTCAATTAATGGTTTACCTGAAAACCCTTTTCCTAAAATTTGTCTTTATAGCTGTTAATAAACTCTACTATTAATAACCTAACCCCATGTCGACCAATAAAAATGGAAACTAGGGGTTGGGGATTTAGCTCAGTGGTAGAGCACTTGCCTAGCAAGCGCAAGGCCCTGGGTTCGGTCCCCAGCTCCGGAAAAAAAAAAAAAAAAAATGGAAACTAAACCAACCTGCACAACAGAAAAGGGAAACAGATGCCATTTCTAGTTCTTCCTGTGCCGCTTCATAAATGTAGTAGCCCCTACTAATCTGCTACCAATTCAGGCACAGCACACTGGGGGAAGTCTGATGTGTGGAATAACATCGTGACAATGTTTACAAAGAAGAAAAACAAACCTGGGGTACTTATCAATGAAATGTTACCTTAAGTTCAAGACTTAGGAAAGAAAGGATATACACACCAAAAACCAATGGTGGGCTATTAAACTAAGCTATAAAAACTCTGTTTGCATGCTTGAGAATGTCCTTAATATGGGGGGGGGGGGGGGTGTGACTACCTGTGAGTAAAACCAAGCACTACTTCGTAGGGTTTCCACTTAACTTTTACATCAGTGTCTCAGTAGATCTGCACAGACGACTTCTCAACTGCACTGGGTGTAGTTAGCACATCCCTGGTACCCCCCCACACACACCAAAAGCAATATTTAGCAAATCTACTTCAAAAGGGGAGCGAGGTGGGGAGGACAAAGAACCCGCCCAGATTGACACCACAAAGTGTCCGCCTCTTAAAACCAACTAAAACCCGCACTGGCCTTTTAAAAGGCACTTTCTGGCTTTCCTTCTCTACCCACAGTTTCCAGGCTGACCCAGGGAGACACAAACAATCCAAGTACTGTGTAATCAGGTCAAAAACAAGCGCTGGCTAACTCACTTGGAAGAGTCTACTCACAACTTAGATCTGGCCAGAAAAACTAGGTTAGAAAAAAACCAACCGGTGCTTAAACAAACTCTGGAGCTGGGAAGAGTGTCTTTAAGCCAGTTACCAGCCAGCTGCTCAGTGAGTTGCAACAGTCTTTTTCCAAAATTTTCCAAAGCCTTCCAAATTCAGTTGGACCCAGCAGGCAGTTAACGGGGCTCCCTTTCAAATTCAAAAATTTGGCCCAGGCCCCAACAGTTAACCAACAAAACATGCTAATTCACTTGAGATCACCTAAGAGCACTGACTCAGGCTCAGACCACAGGCCGGTCCACACCACCATCCAGGCCCTGTAGTGGGGGTAGGGAGAAGCTGGAACTGGGAGAAGCAATCAGAAGCACATAAACCCTATTCATAAAACAGAAAAGGGACAATAGAATCCACACTTAATTTGGCCTCAGAAAATGTCTACAGTCAGCTTCAACCACCACCCCCATTTTTAAGGAAACAATGACAATTCTTCATGGCGAGTCACAAAGCCCTCCTTCACAAGATATTTTTTTTTCCTTTGTAGCTCAACCTTGACCCAGTCCCAGTAACTAGAAAACTCCCCAAGCAAAGATAATTCCAGAAAACCATTTGCTAACAAGAAAGAAACCAGGAAAGAGAACTTAAAAGGGTTTTTTAATTTGTTTGTTTTGTGTTTTTTTTTTTTTTTGCTTTGTTCGTGTTTTTAAACACTTAGGAGCCTGAGCCCCACTTCTAGTTCTAGAACGAGCAAAACGGAATGAACAACAACAGTTAGCAACATCAGGGGCCAGCTACTCAGCACGAACTCACAGCTCCCTTAGTTTCCTTTGCAGCCTGGAGAGGAGGGTACATTTAAAGAAAGAGAAGGGGTGGTGGGTGTGAAGCAGGCATCCTGTCTACACCTTAGCTCTCTCTCCTCCTAGCCATCTCAATTACACAGCTGTCACACAGGTTATTCCTGGAATTCACATTTTATAATACCCACACTGTAATTCCTTCTGCTCCTGTGGCCCAAAAGCACACTCCTCTCGGCTTCCCCAAAATACTGTCCACCAGAAGAGGGTAAGAGCAGTTCCAGGTAAAGCCAATCTCCCCAAGTTAAATCCTTTTGGCAAGCACTCCCAAGGCATGATGACAATTCTCAAGAATCCCAAGGCAATGGTTGAGTGTAATCATAGGCAAGGCCTGTCTACACTGAATCTTAATTCACATACAAATGCAAACGCATGGAGGCCAGATTTGGAGGAAAGGGGGATGGGGGGGGGGGACCCTTCGGTCGCCCTCGAACACAAAATTCCTTTTCTATTTTGCTGAAGCTAGGTGCATGCCTAACAGTGTAGCTTATTTCCTTTATCTCAAAGCCAGGAAATGAGGTCTTTTAAGGCCAGTCTGAACACAGGCGAAAAACAAAAAGAAACAAGAAACAAGAAAAGCCAGGCGAAAACCCCTTTCTCAACTTTGGCCAGGCAGCACGGCCTGCAGTCAGCAGTGTTCCGTCACCCTTTCCCTCGTCCCCTAAGAAGTTTCTCCACGCCACGGGGAACAAAGGCGCCCCACACCGACCTTATAGACTTGTCCATAGGTGCCATTTCCAACCACTTCCACCAGCTCAAAAATCCCAGCAGGGTCCTGGGGAGAGAGGAGGGGGAGGTTATCATCTCAAAAGGGGGACCCCGACCGAGGAGGACGAGCGGGCGGAGGGAGGGATGCAGGGCGGTGACAAAGGCTCGCCCCGCCGGGTCCCCGGGAGCGCCGCGGAAGCCGCCCGCCCGCTCGCCCAGCAGACAAAGGGGCCGCCGCGCCCGCGGGTGTCCGTGTCCACCGCGGCGCGCAGGGCGCGGCCGCACTCACCCGCAGGGACGACAGGTCGATGTCCACCAAGCTTTTAGCCGGAGAGTCGTTCGCCATCTTCCCCGGGTCGCCGCCCCAAGAGCAGGCGAGCGAGCGAGCGACGGGCAGGGGCTCGGCGGCGCCGGGGCTCGGGCCGCACAAGCAGGCCGCCGCCGGCGCGGCGTGTCGTCTGGTCTGAGCGGAGCGCGGCGAGCGCGGGCCACGGGGCTCACACCATGGCGCGGCGGCCCTCCCTCGGCCCCCACCCACCCCCCGGGCGTCGCCCGCCGCCTCAGGCCCCGGCGCCCCGCGCGCGCGCGCCTGCACGAGCCGCCCGGAGCTGGGGCCGGAGAGCGCGGCGAGCGAGCAAGCGAACGCGAGGCCGCGAAACAAAGATGCCGCGGGAGGCGGGGGCGGGGGCGGGGACGCGGGGCACCGACCGGTGCCGCTGAGGAGGGGCGAGCGGCTCCCCCGCCCCCTCCGCCGGGAGAGCGGGTGGAACCCGGCCCTCGCCCTCGCTCGCCCGCCCGCGTGAATATTCAGCAGGGGTGGGGCTCGAACAATGGCGGGGCGGCCGGCCCTCGGCGGATGGCAGCCGGGCCCCGGGTGGGGCCGGGAGCCCTCGGGGCCTTCCCGGAGGAGGTGCGGGGCGCGGCGGAACGCCCCAGCCTCCGCTAACAATGACTGAGAGACTACGAGCGGCTCGGCGGCCCGGTGGACACCCACTCGCGCTGCTTGCCGGAGAGAGGGTGTGCCCGGGCGCGCTGGGTCCGGCCTCTGTCCTCTCCGCCGCCTACGGCCCGTCGGTCCCGAAGACCCTGGTTTCCTTCGCCCACCCACTCCCACCACGGTGTTTTTCTTTCCTTTCTCTTTTCCAGGCTCAGTTTGTGGCGTGGTTACTGTTGAAAGATTCACCGAGCATCACTTGATCGTCCGGGCGAATCCAAAACAGTCGCTGTGATTGCTCGCTGCTGTGTCCCCGAGCGCGTGTGGCCCACGGGCGGGCGGGAGGGCGAGCCCTCTGCTCCGATCTAAACCCGGACCATATCTGGAGATCACCACGGTCACCAAACAGGCTTCTTTCAGCACGCTACAGCAAGTCAGCTAGTCAATTCAAGTACTGTCCCTCTTCGGGACCAGCCAAAAACATGTTTAGTGGCTCGATAATACCTTACAGCTGGTGTTCTCAACAGTACCCCCAGAATAGCCAGGTAGTGTTGTAAGATCGCTGTAAAACTGCTTGACTCCCACATGTGGAAGGCCTAGAATAGGCCTATTAAGTTAACAGATGAAGCTAAGCTTGGTGTTCCAGGGCGCCCCCAAGATCAAAATCCACTCTGTTTCATGGGCCTTCTAATTGTCACTACTAACGTTCTGCACCTCTTTCCCTCCCCATACACTCATACACTGTTCTGATTTAAGCAGTACACACCTTATGGCCTCGAAGTAGAAAACCCCAAATACTACAAGTGATGTACTCAAACCCTAAAGACCCTAACCTAGGGAGGAGCAGGCGTTCTCACAACTTCAGCTTATACCCAGAGTTCATGTTGGCTGCCCCCCAGACAATGTCCAGCACTCTGCTGTTTAAGCTTTTCTTCTAAGATGTTTCTTAGGTGTTTCTTCTAAGATGTTTGACACGAGACTCTATTGTAAAGTGAAATTATCCCGATATCTCTTTATTAGGAAACACAGTAACAAAAATGTTTGTGAGTTTGTTAGCGCTTTTCTAGTTTGGCTTTGTTATTATTAATAATATAGTGACGTATGCCAACCATTTCATATGTGTTATCTTACTGTTCTTCACATTAACCTCCAGTGGTACTCTTAATTTTGCAGCTTTAGGCATCCGGAAATAAAATCTGAAGATTTACCTCTCCCACTGTGCACAGCTGATGGCTATACAGATACGGCAGCCTCCCCCCAGCTCTTCTACGGGTTAACATCAGACCTATGACATGGAGGCCCTTCCTCATACCACTTCTTCTTATCTATACGAATCCTCCCCCCCCATCACTTCAGAACCACCACATCCAAATCCCCCCACAACCACCCATCCTACGTTGCAGTGAGCAGGATCAGCAATGAAGCCGTTGTTTTCCATTTTCAAGGCAGTATCTATTATTAAAAGGGCAAGCCAGCGCCCAGGATATCTGAAAGAGCATTCCAATGTGTCCTCAGAGAACTTACAGCTAACAGCCATGGGGTGGTTTATAAATACCCACAATATAATATTGTAATTCCAGCCAGACAGAAGGGACACTAAACTGTGTTCTCTGAAAGTCTGCAGGATTTAGGGCAAAGCTGAACTGGGTTTAAACCCTGGCTCTATTATTTATCAATTGTGCAACCTTGCTCCCGCTGTCTAACCTCTCAGCCTATTTCCTCTTTGGTATTCCAGATAGAGGCAAGAGATAAGGAAGGCAAATAAGAAGCCAGAGCTGAAGCAGGAGCAGTGAGGGCTGTGACTAGGTCACAGGAGGGTAGATTCTCCAAAGACTTGAAACACGAAGGGATTCCAGAAAGCGGCATAGAGTCAAAGGGTAACCCCTCTACCTGTGGTTCAGAACTCTGCACTTGCTAACTAGGAGCAGAGGGAAAGATGGGGCTTGCTGGGTAACAGGGACCAAATGTTTGCTCTTGAACCCAAAGCCAAAGTAAATGAAACAGTCTCACATCTGCCCCGCTTGAAACTAGCTCTGTGGGTAAAGCCTTGCTGAAAACGCCCATGTATCAGTTCACCTAATTCTAGAAAACACCTTGAACTGGGTAGCTTTAGCATGGCAGCCCTCGGTTAGATTTTTCCTTCCTGTGGTGTCCTTTACCTGAGACCAACTTCAGTCTGAAAACTTAAATGAAAAGTTCTGGATACATTTCACAAGTTAAACAACCTATTACATATATTGTTATACCTATTTTACTTTATTACTGTTTTTAGTAAATCCCTGTGCCTACATCATGAATTAAATTGTATCAGGTATGTATAGGAAGATGATACATATGTATCATACCCACATCTGTGTCTGTGTATCAATGTGTGTGTTTAGACACTCTCTCCATTTTCAGACACCCATTGAAGATCTTGGCAACTATCCCCTGCTGATAGATGGATTACTTTTTTATACCTCAGAGGCTCTGTGTCTAAGATGAAGGTTTCCGACTTCTTAGTTTTAACTAAGGCTCTTCCTATCTGGAAGATATCCACCTGGGTGCCTGATTAAGAAAAGCAAGTGCAGGGCTGGAGAGATGGCTCAGCGGTTAAGAACACCCGTCTGCTCTTCCAGAGGTCATGAGTTCAATTCCCAGCAACTACATGGTGGCTTACAACCATCTGTAATGGGATCTGATGCCCTCTTCTAGTGTGCCTGAAGATAGCAACAGTGTACTCACATAGATAAAATAAATAAAATCTTTAAAAAAAAAAAAAAAGAAAGAAAGAAAGAAAAGCAAGTGCTGTAGGATCCGCCCTTGTTGGTTTGTTTTTGTTTTATTTTTAATATGTATGTGTGTTTGCCTGTTGGTCTGGGCACCAAAAGGCCAGAGAGGCCATCAGAGCACCCTGGAACTGAAATTACAGTCATTTTTGACCCATCTGATATGGATTTGAGAAACAAGGCCCGGATTCTCAGCCAAGTGACCCTAACCACTGAACCATCTCCTCAGCTCAACTTAGCACACCTGTATTACTTTCCCAAGGACTCTACCTCCCCTTACAAACCTATAGAGAGGAGAAAGTCAAAGCTTCAGCATAGGAATTTGGGTGGGGATAAGTCCTGGTTGTTAGGTATCTGTGGTAGTTTAAAATGAGAAGGGAACCATGGACTCATCTGTTTGAGTACTTGGTCCCAGTTGGTGGAACTGTTTGGGAAGGATTAGTAGGTGTGGCCTTGTTGGAAGAGGCGTGTCACTGGGGGTGGGCTTAAGGCTTCAGAAAACACACATTATTCCCAGTGCTTCTCTGCCTCCTGCTTGTGGATCAGAATGTGAGCTCTGAGCTGTTGCTTCCTGCCTCCTCCTGCCCTGCTCCCTGCCACGATAATGATAGATGACTATCCCTCTGGAACTGTAAGCCCCAAATAAGCCCTTCTATAAGCTGCTTTATTTATGGTGTCTTGTCACAACAACAGAAAAGTTACTAAAATAGTATCCAATTGAGAACACAAACTGAGAAAGTGGTAAACTGGAAAATAAGTACCAACCTGGCATTTTAGGTCAGGGAGTAAAATTGATGTCTTAGATAAAGAAAGAAAACTTGAAAGAGTGAAGATCTCAGCCATATGGGGCAAAAGACTCCCGTCAGGATCCTTAGAGACAGAGTATGTTAATTGACCTTCAATATAGCAAGAGAAAGCTCTATTTCCTCAGCCTGGGAGGTTTCAGTCCATGATACATTGACCCTGTTGCTTCTCAACCTACAGCGAGACGACACACTGTGGCAGGGGGCACATTCCAAGACATAGTCATTCATCTCATAGAAGCCAGAAGGGAAAGAAGAGGAGGGAGCAGGGTCTCACTAAACCTCCAGCCCTTTACTGACCCAGAATCCCTGCTAGACTTCACTTCCTGAAGTTGCAGCCTCACTAGCAACATTAGGGAAACAAGCCAGCCACATAATACATAGGCCTTTGCAAACATCTAAAATCAAAACTCTGTTCAAGGAGTGCACAGCGCAGAGCCTGGCAAGGCCTGTGCACCTCTAAACGCCCTGCTTCACAACACTATTGCAATGGGGATTAAGTTTCCAACACAGGAACTCTAAGTGACACAGTCAAACCACAACATGTGAGCTGCTCTGGAGTCCAGCAGGCTATGAGACATGAAATGAACACTCATCTTCCTGGGGTGGGAGGGATGGCAGTCCCATCCGTACCCGGGTGCAGAAGTTACAAGGGGAGCTTAATTACGCAGGGCTATTGGTTTGACAATTACGACATCACTTTGCGTATTTCCTAGTTTTTCTTTGTTGCAAAAATATTTGGGGAAATGTATTTTCGAGGTCAGAATAGAGCAGAGGACAGTGTGGATGTAATCGGAGCATTCAAGATCACTAAGGATATAGGATGATTAGAAATAAGTTGTGAAACTATTAGTGACTGACCCAAGGCAATGAATCCACTAAGGGAAAGGGTGCTGAACTGTTAAGAGAAAGATAAGAAGGGAGAAACAGGCTGGCAGGCCAGAGACCTTTCTCTGGTAGACAAGCAGATGTGTACCCTCCTGGATCCTCAGTTTTCTAAGACAGAGTTGGGAGCTTGGGTGAAATGATTAACAGGTCTTCTTAGATTGTTAAGACTTAGAGCCTCCAGTTTCTGTTAGCAGGGTAGGGAAACAACACTATGCACCATAAAGTTAATAGCATATGGAGAATACCATAAATAGGGCATCAAGCTCCCACCTTTAAAAGCCATTGTTGAAGGGCTGTGGGTATGGTTCAGTATGAGACCGTTTACATACCATGTGCAAAGGTCTAAGTCGAATCCTTAGCACTGGGAAAGGGAAGGAAGTGACTGGGGGGGAGGGGGAGCTGTAAGTGGGACACACCTGTGACTTCAGCTGTCTAGAGGAGCAAAGGCAAGAGGATCTGAGTCCTGAGCCAGCCAGCCTGTGCTCAGAGAGAGACTGTCTTAAAAAAAAAGTCTTTGATCATTGAAAGATAAGACCCAAACGTGTTAAACTACTGATCTGATCAGAGGGATTGAAGGAGATAACTAGGGGAACAGCCAATAGAGTAGACGGTGTGGATTACAGAAGATAGATCAAAGGGTAACAAAAGCAGAAGTGGCCCCTAGGAGGGACCCACATCCTGTCCTTGCTCCCAAGGCTGTGGGTGTTGGCACATCTTTGATGAAGAAGTTGTCTCAGCTCAGGTCTCCCAGAGCAGATTCTAAGACGTGGGTTTGGGTATTGGTAGTTTATTTACAGGGATCAACCCATGGGACACAAGTGAGGAGTGTCTGAGTCGGTAAGGCCCCTGTTCACAAGCAAGGCAGCACTGTGAACAGCTAGGCTATGCACTCCTGACTGGCTAAACATGAAAACAAAAGGGAACCAGCCAAGTTCACTTCGTAATCCCAGCATGAAGCTGGGTGGTTTTCAAAGGACAGCTTGGTTGGCTCACAGTTCTGGAGACTGGGAAGTCCAGGAGCATGACATCATCAGGCTGCTTCAGCACACGCCAGGAAGGGAAGGGCAAGCAGGTGTGCGCAGAAGCAAGCAGACACAGCCTAGCTCTATGCCAATCCACCCATAGGATGACTAAGGCCGTCTGCAAAAGAACAAACTCGGAAAAGTACTAATCCCTCTTAAAGTGACTACACCCCTCCCAAGAGAAAGCCAGAAAGGTACTCTCATCTCAACATCAGTTCCGACGAGACACAATCCAGTCACAGCACCTGTGCCTATGGAAAGGGTTTTGTAAATGTAAAAGCAATAACCTGGGTGAGGTGGGTTATGCCTGAAAATTTAACTACTTAGGAAACTGATGAAGGAATTGAGGACCCCCCCCACTAACACCCCAATACTCACCCCAATAAATAAAAGAAGAATTCTGGTTTTGCATTGTTATGGATCTGGGGGTAATTGGGGGCTCATGGATACATGGGTGTTCCTGTACATGTGTGTCTCATGCGTACTGCTAGGGCTCAAACTCCAGACTAGGCAAGTAGTCTACTACTGAGCTGCACCCCAAATCCTTGTCTTTCCAAATAGAGTATCATTTTGTAGCCTTGACTGGCTTTGAACTCCTATCCCTCTGTGTTAGCCTCCAGAGTGCTGAGATTATAGGCATGCACTACCACGCCCAACTAGAATATTGTTTTAAGGGCAGAGCAATGTATAAATTAATTATGCCCTCAGTATATACAGTTACATATTATATGCAACTCCAGAAAGGAGTGGGGTCCAGAGGAGGGCCTCTAGGGCTCAGTATCTACCAAGTCACAACAGAGATAGAATTGTCTTTTATAATACAATGTATCAGGTCCTGACTGAGATGCATGAGAACTCACACTGAAAAGGAGCTTCAGTCACAGACTTATCCCTTCTACATGTATCAGGCATGGGGAGATGCTTCAGTGGGTAAGGTGTTTGCTGCTTAAACATGGTGGTTTGAGTTCAGATACCCAGGACCCTCATAAAAGCTACCAGTTTTGGAAGGATGAGGAGCAGAGACAAGTGGATCTCTGGAGCTAGCTGGACAGCCAGTCTAGCCAAGTCAGGAAACTCCAGATAAAAGGAAGCCTTTAGCTCTAAAATATAAGGTGGAAAGAAATAGACAAAGATACACCCAGCATATACTTGCTGCTATATGTATGCAGGCATGTGCGCACATGCACACACACACACACACACACACACATACACACACACACACACATACACACACACCAGCAATCAAAATTGAAAATGAATGAACCACAAGACTGCCATAGGGGCAGAGGAAGCCCATCAGGGCTATTGATGAGCAATTCTCATTTAATTACCGTGAGTCCCATCTCAAAACTTCCTAGACCGCATAACAAAGATAAACCAGTGAAGAACAGACAATAAACTCTGGGCTTTAAAAGTGGGACTGCAGAGCTACAGAATTCCTGTCTCTCAAATAAACTCACTGTCCTTTCATTATCTTTTCCACATCTATAGGCTTTTATTCTGCACTGAAAGTGTTGCAAATAGAAGACCAAAATCAGGCCAGGAGCCAGCCATGACTGATGTGGGATGCTCGGTTGCTGATTTGTGGCTACGAACAATTCCCTGAGATTGTTGGTTGGGGTTGAGGGACAGTGTCAAAAGGAAGAGGTGAGCAAGGGTGACTTGATGGTCACAAAGCTCTGGGAGTGCAACTCAGAATCTCAAACGGTAAAGGCTGCTAATACTCACCAGACTGCATCTTTGCTCGAATTTGAATATACTGTTGCTAGCTGCCAGGCTTGTAACAGAGGAAAGAAAAGAATCTGATTTGTAATAGTAGTGTGTGAAGACGGGTTAACACAGGCGTGGTCTTCAGAATCACAACTGTAGTTCTACAGAGAGAGAAAATGCAGAAGAGAGGAAGCCAGCCAATGGGAAGAAAGAGAAGAGGAAGCTAGCCAATGGGAAGAAAGAGAAGAGGAAGCCAGCCAATGGGAAGGGAGAGTAAAGAGCTGGAGATGTACTTAACATAAGCTACCCAGTTTGAAATTTCCAAGAACTGGGAACAAGGGAGGCACTCAGAGAACCTGTTGCCTGGGGGAACCTTCAAAGCATTTTTATAGCCACGAATTCTTTAGACATGAGGAAGCTATGAAAAACATCACCCGCCGCCATTGGGTGCTGAATAGACAAAAACTAGAATCCTAGTTGGTTTCCAGACTGTGTTCCTTGGACCCAGAAGTTTCCCTGAAGATGGTCTAAGGCCTCCCGGACATTCCATGAGGTTTCTAGAATATTACAGTCCTGGAGGTTCCATGGTGTCTCTAGAGGATCACAGAACTACAATGTTAAGACCACACTGCCTGCCCTTGCCTTCTCTTTTCCACCTACAAGTTCCGCTTTCATACGTGGCATAAATTAGAGAATGTGGATGATTTTTTTTTTTTTTTTTTTTTTTTTTTTTTTTTTTTTTGGAGACAAGGTCTCACTGTTTCACTCTGCCTGGCCTTGAACTAACAGAGATCTGCCTGTCTCTGCCTTCCAAGTGCTGGGATTCAGGGGCGAGTGATATTTTTAATGAGATTTCTACTGCTATGAAAAATAGAAAATCCCCGTTAAGGCACACTAGAAACTGGGAATTCTGTGATCACATAGCAGAACTATCTATACACTTGTATTTCTGAGTTTAAAACTAAGCAATGCTTCAAACAGATTTTAAATTTTCACCAGGACTTGCGGGGAGAGAGAGATGTGATTAGGTGTGGAAGTCAGGAAGCCCGACCTCCAGGTTCAGAAGCTACATTGGCATGGTGAACAGACCATCAGACAATGGCCTGTTATTATTCTGGTCTGTGGCTGGTCAGGATATAATTTATCCCCATTTAAAGTCCAGTTGAAATCTCCTTGTCACCGTGATGGTACAGAGAGATTCTGGGATCTTAACAGTTACTAGGCTAGGCTGGCTGTGGGGATGATGCCTTTAATTCAGGCACTCAGGAGGCAGAGGCAGAAGCAGAAGCAGGTAGATATCTGTGAGTTCAAGGCCAGCCTGGTCTGCATAGTAAGTTCCAGACCAGCCAAGGCCACAAAGAAAGACACAATTGAGAGAGAGAGAGAGAGAGAGAGAGAGAGAGAGAGACAGAGACAGAGACAGAGACAGAGACAGAGACAGAGACAAAGGAGTTATTAGGTCACAGAAACTTCACCCCCCTGACCTGAAGCCCATGAGGGAATTAAAGAATCCTGGGAGAGTGGTTAGTTGTGGAAAGAATGTGATATTTATGTAAGAACCAGAAGAGAGGGTGAAGGGCTGTGAAATGCCAACTAGACTTGATATGATCACCGTGAGCATGAGGTTACAACTACAATTACCTGCACCAGGCCTACACAAGGTAGAGGACCTGTCAGGAATCAGTCACGGAACAGGGAGAAGCACATGGGACCTTATTCTTTGCTGCTGAGCTACTGGCCACTGATCGATTCTTGGAGAGCAGAAATCACTGTCTTTAATTATATATCTACTAACAAGCCCCCGGACAACCCTGCTTAAACTCAGTGGATCATAAAACAAAATGATTAGACATGAATGTGAGAAATAGGGAGGAGGTTAGAGGGTAGTAGGATGATTGGAAACGGGGGCAGTGAGAGTGGTCAGTGTGCACTACAAATACGCGTGAAATTGTCAATAAATGTACTCAATTAAAAATGAATGGGCTATTATAAAGTATCCCCCCTAATGGTACCCCATTCTCTTTCTGCAAACCCACTTCTCATTTCGCTTTCCTCCAAGAACTGAAACAGCAGCGCCATGCAGACAGCCCCATCAGTAGCTCAGCGGACAGTGATGCCTTGATGATCTTGGACTTTTAGCCTCCAGAACTAGGAGCTGAATCAACTTTTCTGCACAGGCTAACCAAAGTCACCCCTCCCCGCACCAAGAGCAACCAGAAGAGAACTGAGTAGAGTTTGGTCAACACCATGCATTTGTCTAGCTAGCAGAATAGCCCGACCTCTAACATTGCTTACTCTTCTCTTCTCTTCTCTTCTCTTCTCTTCTCTTCTCTTCTCTTCTCTTCTCTTCTCTCCTCTCCTCTCCTCTCCTCTCCTCTCCTCTCCTCTCCCCTCCCCTCCCCTCCCCTCCCCTCCCCTCTCCTCTCCTCTCTTCTCTTCTCTTCTTGTTGCCATGACAAAATAGCTGAGAAGAGTAGTTTGCACAGTAGACAGCACAGGATGGACTTGTTTTGTCTCACAGTTTGAAGTTTCACAACTCATCATGGTGGAGGTCTCATGGTGGCAGAAAAGTGAGGTAGCTGGTCACGATGCTGGCATCGCAGTTGCTTTGTCCTTTTGATCCTGAGCGCGGGGTGTCCAGCCCATGACACGCAAGTCTTCCTGCCTCGGTTAAGCTCCTTTGGAACAGTGATCACAGACATGGCCAAAACTGTCACCTAGGTGACCCTAAATCACCTCAAACTGACAGACAAGACTAACCGTCATACTCATGTTTTTCACAGAGCACGATTTTGAGAATTAGTGAAAACCAGAAGAACTTTATTTTCCTCAGAAGTCAACCCTAAAGACATTATCTGCAACAAGGAGATAGAATTACAAAGCGAGATTGCTAACATTAGCCTGGATCGTGTTGCTAGCACTAAAACTTGCAAAAACATAAAATGTACGTAGTGATATTGAAGTCACTGCTGTACAAAATTTATGTTTATGGCCCATAGCTATGTAAAACTTAAAAATTACTCATGGGAAAGAATGATGGGAAGAAATACATAAGGTTTTAGTAGTATTTTGCTGAAAGGAAAAAAAGACTATCAGTGGTTTTTCTTTCCTTCAAGTCACAGACTGAATTTTCTGAGTATGCCCTCTAAAATTGAGTTTTTAAGGAATATGAGATAAATTATTAATTTCCATAATGTGACTCTTACAAAATCCACAGACGGAGTAAACCAGCATAAAGGGAGGCTGGAAACTGAGGTCAAGGCACCCACCCAGCAGAGAAGCCCTCTCTTGCCTCTTCCAGCTCCTCGTGGCTGCTGGCAGGCTTGCCTCTCTGGGGTTCACACCTGACTCGACCAGAGAGCATGCTCCCTGTGGAGGTCTTCACTCTGAGTCTTCCTGTGAGGACACCAGGCATACCGGGTTAAAGGCCCAGCCTACTCCCATGTGACCCCATCCAACTAGGGGAATCACAAGCACCCCGTTTTCACATAAGGTGACATTAAGTTAGGACTTAACCAGGTCTTTTTGAAGGGGGTGGGGAAGAGTCCATACAACTTGAAAGAGTAATTTAACATTTTGATGTTTCTTTCAGTAGTTGCATGCCTTCCTTCGTTCATTCATTCACTCATTCATCTGTTCATTCATCCACTCATTCATCCGTTCATCCATTCACTCATTCATTCGTTCATTCATTCACTCATTCATTCGTTCATTCATCCACTCATTCATTCGTTCATTCATCCACTTATTCATTTGTTCATTCATCCACTCATTCATTCGTTCATTCATTCACTCATTCATTCGTTCATTCATTCACTTGTTCATTCGTTCATTCATTCACTCGTTCATTCGTTCATTCATCCACTCGTTCATTCGTTCATTCATCCACTCATTCATTCGTTCATTCATCCACTCATTCATTCGTTCATTCATCCGTTCATTCATTCGTTCATTCATTCACTCATTCATTCGTTCATTCATTCGTTCATTCATTCACTCATTCATTGTACCTGGTTTGGCCTGGAACTCACTGTCAGGACTAGATTTGCCTCAAACTTGAAGCTACCAGGTTATTTTTTCTAACTGGAATGTGGTGGTTTCCACACTTTAGCCACATGGGTGGTTTAGGAAAAGAATCATTCGGATAGGGTTTTCCCATGATTCATCTCATTTTCTTCCTTTCTCTTCGTTCTATGCTACCATGTATGTGTTAGTCACTCATTGTGTTAATCTAACAAAAATGTAATTTTTCTTTCTTTTATTCTATGTATGTGGGTGTTTGCTGGCTGCATCTCTGTGCACTATATGTCCTTGTAAGCAGAAGAGGCATTGGATCCCCTGGAACTGGAGAGACAGACGTTTGTGAGATGCCTCCTAGGTGCAGGGCCTCTGGAGGAGCAGCCAGTGCTCTTAACCACTGAGCTACCTCTCCAGCACAACCTAGCCAAAATTAAAAAAATCTAACCAGAAGCTGCGAGCTGCTCATTTACACTGAGGTTTTCAAAGAGAGTGACGTTTAGAATAAATATGCACAATTTGCAAATCACTATATAAAGAGTATCCTTGGAATGGAATTATATACAAATTTTAAAAATCAGGCCACTTGGCAAACATATAACAGATGTCAGAGAAGAGACTATTAGGGGAAAAGAAGACAGCCAACTAAGGTTAAAATAGCTCTAAACAGAAATTGAATTTGCCAAAACGAGTATTTTTCAACACTGAGTAATCTCCAATTCTGCCAGGATATTTGCAAACTCGCTAATGTTTTAAGATAACGTCTTACTGGCACTTTACCACGTGAACTTTTCTGATTGGAGAGCTAGAGATAGCTACATGCTTAATATTGATACGAATATATTTATATAATATTTTGGAAGAACGATAACTTGTGTTGGATTCGTGGTGTGGACTGGACAAAGCGAGCAGGGCTTCCTTGATATCCCCGAATGGGGCTCTCTCTACTGCTGCCCGGTGCCTTTGTGAGGAAAGATACTTGCTTGTCTCAGGGCTCGCACACATTTGTTTTAATCAGGATGTCGGTGACGACATTGGAGTGGCATGTGTGCGTCTTTGTGCCATTCTTTTTATTTCCATTTTCTTATTGGGGTGCCTTGTTTGTATCAAGGGCCTAAGGAAATTAAATGCAAAGCTAAAGCAAGACAACAAAACTTGCCTGTGTGCAGAAAGGAAATTAGAAGCTGACACCCGACTACCCTGAACATCCTGTCAGAGGACTTGAAGCGGAGCCATGTCTCCCACGGGAATCTTCTTGAGCCACACAAAAAATACCTCTTCTCTCCTCTTCAATCCACAGTGGTCAAGTTGACCCCCAGCCCCGGGTCTTCTTGATGAGCCACTCCTCCCCTTTCCAACTCCTCATGTCTCTCCTACAAGGGGCCAGAAAGTAGTCAGTTATGTATGTGGACTCAATGAACTGCAGATGGTTCCTATTTGTGCCTTAGTCAGGGTTTCTACTGCTGAATGAAACACTGTGGCTAAAAATCAAGTTGGCGAGGAAAGGGTTAATTCAGCTCATTCCTTCCATTGCTGGAGGAAGTCAGGACAGGAACTCAAACAGGGCAGGAACCTGGAAGCAAGCCCTGATGCAGAGACCATAGAGGGTGTTGCTTACTGTCTCGGTTCCCACGGCCTGCTCAGTCTGCTTTCTTATAGAACCCAGGACCACCAGCCCAGGGATGGCACCACCCACAATCAATGGACCCTCCCCATCAATCACCAAGAAAATGCCTTACAGCTGGATCTCATGGAGGCATTCTCTCAACGAAGGCTCCTTTCTCTCTGATGACTCTAATTGTGTCCAGTTGACACACAAAACCAGCCAGTCCAATTTGGAAAGGCCAGATACTATGAGCATGCATAGACTCCATCACTCCTCCCTAAACAAGACAATACAACGCCCATTTCCAAAGCGATGACGTCACAATCAAGAGATCAGCTAAGGGAGGTCGTGTGCAGGCTCTGCGCAGTCTACAGTTTTTATCTAGGACACTCAAGCTTGCATGGATTTTGCTATTCTGGGTTGGCAGTGGGTGGCAGGGCTGGGGGATGGCCAATCCCTAGAAGACAGCAAGGATCACTATAAATCGAGAGACCAGCTGTGCTGCCTCAAAAGGGGTAGCAGGCAGCACAGCACGGTGGTTGTACCAGATTATCGTGCGTTTACTGTCTGTTGGGCACTATCCCCCGAACTTTACTTGCACTATTGTATTAAA
Organism: Rattus norvegicus; assembly: GCF_021556685.1. Lineage (NCBI taxonomy): Eukaryota > Metazoa > Chordata > Mammalia > Rodentia > Muridae > Rattus > Rattus norvegicus. The sequence goes on along the minus strand of NC_141542.1, from coordinate 57,362,078 downwards.
TCCTCACAGGCGGTGTAATAAACACTTTTGTCATAATGATTTCCTGGTGAAGGAAACATTAAGTCATTTGGCTTTGATTATACCTTTAGAAGGTACCAGAAGCAGGGCTGGAGACCAGAGCCATCTGGCAACCTGGGCACCACCGCCACCACTACCACCATCATTTAATTTGTATTGCATTTGTGTGTGAGGGGTGTGTGCTTAGGCACCATGGTGCATGTGCGGAGTCAGAGGACAGCTTGCAGGAGTTGGGTCTCTCTTCCGACATGCAGTTTCCTGAGATCAAACTCAGGCTTGGTGGCGAGCGCCTTCATGTGCTGAATCCTCACACTGGCCCCAAACCCACGTTTTTGACTATGGAGTTTTAGGTGACTTGTGCATTTTAACTGAGTCTTAGTAAAAGATCCAGGTCTTTAACATGAAGCAGAACTTTTTAAAAATTCCTAGTAATATAGTTATTAAATAAAATATAGATTTAAAGATTAAAAGTATTAACCAACAATGCTTATCAATAATCAACATCTCTATTTCATCCAAGCATTTACTTATCTATTTATGTGCAAATGTAATAAGAATTGGACTATTTGATGGTATGCTTCTTTTCACTTCACTTATTTTTAACATTCTCTCAACACTGAATATTTTTACAAGCTAATTTTTAATAGCTTGTTTGACTATAATGTAATTTACTTTCCCCATCCCAATTTGTTAGTTTGTTTCTAATCCGTTAGGTTCTAAGTATCATTCACACTAACATGGATGTCTTTCCTGATTCTCTATTCCCTTTCTATAATGCCAGTTACTCAGAGTCAGCCACAGTCCAAGATATTCAAGGGCAAATCCACTGAACAATTGGCAAATTGAAGCTGTGCACCATTGTGAGTGGCAAGAATCTTGTCATTTTGTCTTAGCCGGTACATGAAGGAATTGTCTTTTTGTTCCGAATTTTCATGCTTCACACACTTATACCACACACACATTCACACACACTCACACGCACATTCATTCATACACATACACACTCACACACCTCACATACTCACATACACACACTTACTCACACACATACACACACTCATACACATACACACACTCACTCACACACATATACACACTCACACACATATTCGCATACACACACACATACACCCACATATACTCATACACATACACACACACACTCACTCATGTACACACACACACTCATACACACACACACTCACTCATGTACACACACTCACACATTCACATACACACTCACTCATATACACACACACACACTCACTCATACATACACATACTCACACACTTACATATTTGCATAACTGCACATTCACACACATATATCCACACACCCACAAATACTGGCACACCTACAAACACACACTTAATCATAAACATACACTCACGCATTCACATACACACACTCACACACATTCATCCACACACACCCACACATACTCACACACCATTAATTACTTAGTATAGGAAAATATAATATGGATAGCATTCATTTCAGGCACCCACCGTGGGTCTTGGGATGTATTTAGAGAAGTTTCCTAACCAAAATAGAATTGCAATTCAAAATCTATGAACACAGAGAAGGTTCTTGGCATCTTTTGTCAAACTCCATCCCAAAAGGTACTGCCAAGCAACCGGAAAGGTGGTGTGTACACTCTGGTGTGGGCGCTGCAGGAAACGTGGGCGTGTAGAGACACTCAGCAAATCTCCCAGCTCTTCCCAGCACTTGGTCTGTCTGTGGTCCCAGGAAGGACCCAGTCTGGCAGCACAGGTCAGGGGCAGAGGGTGTTACACTCAGGCTCGGGTTCTGCATTGCTGCCAGCTCACTCATGTGGGCTTGGTGGCTCCTGAGAAACACAAGGAACCACAGCAGTAATGAAGGTATGAGGTGGCAGGAAGGGAAGTTCCTAGAGTGCACAGCTTTCCTTGTACATAGAATCCTCTGCTTCTTGACACAGACCTAGAATGGTGCACCTGTATTCCAATCAGAGATGTGCAGGGGGAGGGGACTGTCAGAGCACACACACACACACACACACACACACACACACACACAAAATGATGCTACACCGAGCACAGGAGCTGGGATCAGTCATGAGTCTTAGTTCTTTTCTTTTTGTCTGATTTTTTTTTGGAGATGGAATCTCTCTGTGTAGCCCTGGATATAGCACTGAGCTCACTACATAGACCAGGCTGGCCTCGGACTTAGCTACAGTCCCCCTTGCCTTTGAGAGTGTGGAAATTACAAGCAGAGACGGACAGTTACTATGATCTGCTCACACAATCCCCTAAGAAGAGACTCTCCTCCAAAGATCCTGCCACTCAACAAGAACTGCCCAGCACACAACACAGAGCCCCAACTTGCTGAACAAGTTATTGTTATTTTTCCGTGCTTGCTGAGTTCCAGTCATGTAATAGACACTATGTTGCGCACAGCCGGTCCCGAACCTTTGGCTGGTCCCGAACCTTTGGCTTTGCGGTCTTGAGCAGCAGGCAAGCCTGGCAAAAGTGGGGACAAGGGGAACGCACTCAGCCAGAATGGCGTCTGGAAAGGGAAACTTATGGTAATCGCCATGTCTGGTTCCACATTCTCGGACAACTACTTAGAGCTCTGACCGACTGTGCAAAGACAATGCCTGGCTTGTTGGTTTGAACAAAGGCAAATGACGCTCCTCACTCCCCGGGATTCCACGTGCCATTTTGTGGGCTGAAACAAGAGAGGAAGGGACCGTGGCCTGTGGCTCACTGCTTTCACTGAAGATGGAGAGACGTGATGCCAAGGGTGTGTCCAGGTTTACCTGTCCACTTCAGTTGACTGTTTAGGAAGGGTTGAAGTTAAGACCTTGTTGGAGGAGGTGTGTCGTTAGAGGCGGGCTTTTGAGGTTTTAAAAGCCCACGTCATGGAGGGGATATGGAAGCAAAACTTAGAGCAGTGACTCAAGGAACGGCCAGTCAGAGCTTGCCCCACATGTGGCCCATATATATACAGCCACCAAAACTGGATAAGATTGATGAAGCTAAAAAATGCATGCTGAAAGGGACTGAATATAGATCTCTCCTGAGAGACCCATCCAGAGCATGTCCAATACAGAGGTCAACGCTAGCAGCAAACCACCGAACTGAGAACAGGACCCCTTTGGGGAGAATTAGAGGAAGTATTGAAAGAGTTGAAGGAGCTTGCAACTCCATAGAAACAACAATGCCAACCAACCAGAGCTTCCGGGGACTAAACTACTACTATACATAAACTGACCCAGGGCTCCAACTGCATATGTAGCAGAGAATAGCCTTGTTGCAGCACCAGTGGAAGGGGAAGCCCTTGGTCTTGCCAAGGTTGGACCCCCAGTGCAGGGGAATATGGGGGGGAGGGGCAGTAAGGGAGATGTAGGGGAGTAATACCCGAATGGGGGAGGGGCAGAGAAGGGGATGGGAGCTTATGGACAGGAAACCGGGAAGGGGAATAACATTTGAAATGTAAGTAAAGAAATATATCTAATAAAAAAATTAAAAAAAAAAAAGCCCACGTCAGACCCAACCTCCTTGTATTCTCTTTGTCTGCAGCTTGTAGATCAGATGTGAGCCTCTGCTCCTGCTGCAGCACCATGCCTGCTTGCCTTCCTCCTTGCCCCTCACCTTGATGGTCACAGCCTAACCCTCTGGAATGGGAAGCAAGCCTCCCCTCCCCCACCAAACACTTTCTGTTGTTATAAGTGGCCTTGGTCCTGGTGTCTCACAGCAACAATAGAACAGTGTCTAAGACACGGGGTTTTCATATTTTTCAGTTACTGTGTAACAAGACACATTTAATTAACATTAAAATACATTTTGTCATGGTGTTACTACATAGATAATTTCCAAAAGAGAAATATAATACTATAATATTTATGTACTATATAATAATGTATAATGTTAATATATATTATTATAACTGCAATCAATATTATTTTCTTATATTTATATGGTTATATGTTCATTACAAATTTTTATATTTTATGTTTATATTTTAATATGTTTATTTTTTATATTTATATATAAATATATAGTGTATTTATGTATATATAATTATATTATATATTCATTTTAGTTAGGGTTTTACTGCTGTCAACAGACACCATGACCAAGGCAACTTTGTAAGGGCAACATTTAATTGGGGGCAGACTTACAGGTTCAGAGGTTCAGTCCATTATCATCAAGGTGGGAACATGGCAGCATCCAGGCAGGCATGGTGCAGGAGGAGCTGAGAGTTCTACATCTTGTTCAGAAGGCAAACAGGAAAAGACTTGCTTCCATCGGCTAGGATGAGGGTCTTAAAGCCCATACCCACATTGGCACACCTACTCCAACAAGGCCACACCTCCTAATAGTGTCACTCTCTGGGTCAAGCACATATAAACCATCACATTCCACTCCCTGGCCCTCACAGGCTTGTTCAAACATATGAGTCTCTCGGGGCCATACCTAGCCACAGCACAATAAAAATGTACATTTAGTGCAACTTCCAAAGTCCCCATAGTCTATAGCAATCTCAAAATGTTAAAAGTTCAGATATATATAATTACATATACTATATATAATACATATATTTCTATACTATGAAAATATTATAATATTAATTAATAAATAAAATAATATAACAATATTATTAGTTTTTTAGCAAGTCTATTATCTGACTATTCCCCTAGTACCAGCTTGCTGGTCTATATCTGTTTTTCCTTGCTCAACTCATTAATGCTACTGTGGTGGTCTAGCTTCCTTACTGCTGTCATGATAATCGACATGACCAAAACACAACTTGAGGAGGAAAGGGTTTATTTCACCCTGCAGCTAAAGTCCATCACCAAGGGAGGTCAGGGCAGGAACTGAAGGCAAGAACCTGGAACAGAAACCACAGAGGAACTCTGCTTGCAGCAGGCTCACATTCAACAGCCTTCCTTATATAGCCTGAGGTCCACTTGCCTAGGGATGGCACTGCCCACAGTGGACTAGACCCTCCTAGAACAATTAGCAATCAAGAAAATGTTCCCGTAGACACGGTCGATAGAAGCATTTCCTCAACTGAAGCTCCCTCTTCCAGGTGACCCCAGGTGGCATTTGGTACGGACTCCTTCCAAACTCAACTCTAATAAAGCCATTGCATCAGCTCGCCCCCACAAACAGCTCAGTTTGGCATGTAACACAGCTGCGTACATTATGGTTAACAGGAATTTGTAAGACTGTGTTGTACCTCAATTAAAGCAAGAACACATGCACTGCTAACTGTTTGAAAGGACTAGATGGTAGAGTGGCTCCCTTGATGTGCCAGACCCTGGGTTTGATTCCCAACACCGAAGAAAAGAATCAATATAGATAAATCAAAAAACTGTTGAGATCAGTGATTGTGTGTTTACCACGCATGAGACCCTGGGCTTGAGGGAGGTTAGACTGGACCTCTCTGGTTATAGCTCACCAAACTGGTTATGTGAAAACAGACATTTAACCTACAGGCCTGATACTCTGGGGCATACCTGCTCTAACTCTTTTCTATTTGCAGAGGAAAGAGAAAGTGTTCTCATGATAAAGCCAGTTGGGCAAACACCCTAGTGGGGCTTGTTATCAATTCACAATTTTCTGACTCAAAACCAAAGACCAAACATGCAAGCCTGCTTCCAACTACAGGGTCAAGTCAGTTTAGAGTGACTACCAGCTAGATATCCAGTGAGCTGGGCGTGGTGGCGCATGCCTTTCATCCCAGTGGCTGAGAGGCAGAGGCAGTCAAATCTCCGTGAGTTCAAGGCTGGCCTGGTCTATAGAGTGAGTTCCAGTACAACCAGTCAAAAAGTATCCAGGGTAAATTTTTTCTACCTCCATCCATTTACCTGCAAATTCCATTTTTTTTAAATAGCTGACTAAAATTATATAAACCTACCACAATTTCATCACTTATTCATCTCTTGGTGACATCTAGGTTGCCTCCAATTTCTGGGTATTATGAACAGAGCTGCAATGAAGAAGGGTCTCGGTAGCAGGATGGAGTGTCCTTTGGGCTTATGTCTAAGAGTGATTCAGCTGGGTCTTGAGGTGGATATGGTACCTGAATCCTGAGGGATTTCAACAGTGTATAAGTTTGCAATCCCAACAGCAGTAGAGGAGTGTCCCCTTATCCCACACCCTTGCCAGCACTAGCTGTCATTTGTTGTATTCGTCTTGGCCCTTGTGACTAAGAGGAAATCTCAAAGTAGTCTTTCATTCGCATTTCCCCCAATGACTAAAGAGGTTGAACATTTCCTCCAGCGTTTCTGGGCCATTTGTGTCTTGCCTTATGAGAACTCTCTGCTTAGTTCTACATCATTTTTTTTAAAGTGTGTTATTTGCTTTCTTTCTTTCTTTTTTTTTTCTATTCTTTTTTTCAGATCTGGGAATCGAACCCAGGGCCTTGCGCTTGCTAGGCAAGCGCTCTACCACTGAGCCAAATCCCCAACCCCTGTTATTTGCTTTCTTGATTGTCCAGGTTTTTATTCGTTCATTTGCTTGCCTGCCGTTCTTTATATACGTTAAATACTAACCCTCTATCTGGTGAAGAGCTTTTCCCATTCTGTAGGCTGCCACTTTGTCTGAACAATGGTGTTCTTTGCCGTGAAGCTCTTCAGTTTCGTGAGGTCCCACGAACTTAACTCTTGGTCTTAGTGACTGTGCTATCCATGTCCTGTTCACAAAGCCCTTCTTCCTGTGCCAACGAATCCAAGACTATTTCTCAGCTTCTATTCTATTTGGGGTCGGTATATTTACCTTTATGTTGAGGTCTTTGATACATTTGGAGTTGTTTTGTGCAGGGTGATAAATATGGTTCTCATTGCATCCTTCCATACAGTTTGACCAGCACCAAGTGTTGATGACGCTGTCTTCTCTCCAGTGCACACTTTTTTTTTCTTTGCTCCATAGGTGCATGGATTACGTCTGGGTCTTCAGTTTGATTCCACTGACCAATGTGTGCTTCTGACAATAGCATGCTGTTATTGCCTCAGCTCTGCAGTACAACTTGAAATTGGGACTGGTGATGCCGCTAGCCATTCTTTTGTTATTCAGGGTCCTTTAAGTGATCCTGGTTTATGTGTGTGTGTGTGTGTGTGTGTGTGTGTGTGTGTTCACATGGCAGCTCTGCCATTGCTATAAATCAGTATCAAAAATAACTCATTGAGTTGGACAGTGGTGGTGCGTGCCTTTAATCCCAGAACTTGGGAGGCAGAGGTAGGCAGATCTCCGAGTCTGAGGGCAGCCTGGTCTACAGAACAAGTTCCAAGACAGGCAGGGATACACAGAGAAACTCTCAAAACAAAGTAAACAAACAAAGAATGCTGGCCATAGTGAAGGAGCATGCTAAGAATCTACCTGAGGGAGCCGGTGAAGAGATGGACTGCCCCAGGGCCAATAGGGGCCAGAGGTGAGAACGGTCCCTACAGAGGATTCTATCTCATGTTAGCTTCCTGATGAACAGGCTAACACTCTCCTCTTGCTCTCCAGTGCTTAGGATTTTGCGAGCACCATCACGGTACCTGAGCACTTTTACCTTAAAACCCCAAACCCAGCAGCAAACACCAATACTACCCAGTCCTTCAGACTCGGAGCCACGTGCTTGACAGGAGAAAATGCCTAGCTTGCTCTCTGCACCATCCTTCATTCCCTGCCTTCCCCAATACCAGCCTCTGGTACAGGGTGTCCTGCTAATCACTGTGTGAAAGTTGTCAACTAATCCTTTCAGGTAAGACCACTGTAAGGTTCCTTTTACAGATGGGAAGACAGGCTGAATGTGCTCTGTAACTGATATCAAAATGTGGCAGGGGAGAAGAGAGACGCAGCCGATGTGATTGGAAATTCAAAGCCCTGGACAGGACTAATGGGAAAGGATGGGACATCTGACCAAGAATGGTGCAGAGGGCTGGCAAGTAAGGAAGGAATCGGGCAAATGCAGCAAACCAAGGGCAAAGTGGCGTATTTACGGGAAAAGCTGCATGTGGGTCATGGGGAAAGAGCCAGAGACATAACAGGATTTTGCTTGAGAGGTTCCTTTTGTCCAGAATCCTTGCTAAGAGGTTAAATCTGAGGACCAAGGAACATTCTGAGTTCAGGAAGCCTCTGGCAGACAGTGGGGAGGTTGGGACGTCATCCTGTAGGGCTGACCTGTCCCCTTGCTCTACCCTCACTTGGCGAGTACAGAGAGCATAACTAAATGCTTCTTCTCCCTCCCCTTCTCAGTCGTGTGTCTGAATACAAAGGGAGGGAAGGAGAGGAAGGCCTGGCATCCCCCTCACAGTGTTTGAAGTGTGCAGAAAGGAGCAGGGGCAGTTTGGGTCTTCACTGGATGTCTTGTGTGTGTGTGTGTGTGTGTGTGTGTGTGTGTGTGTGTGTGTGTGTGGTTTGCCTGCATGTGTGTCTGTGCGTGTGTGTGCAGTGCCCAGGGAGACCAGAAGAGGATGTCTAATTCCATGGAGCTGGAGTTACAAAGCTTTGTGAGCCGCCAAGTGGGTGGGGTCTGGAGCAATGTCCTCTGTAAGAATTTTTTGCTCCTAAGCGCCAAACCGTCTCCCCATCAGGGGCGTCTGTTCTGTTCTGTTCTGTTTGTTTTGAGACAGGGCCTCATTGTGTAGCTCTGGCTGTCTTGAACTTACTATGTAGACCAGGCTGGCCTTGAACTCACAGAGATCGGACTGTCTCTGCCTTCTGAGTGCTGGGATTGAGTGAATGAGCCTGGCTCACTGGACATTTTTACTTAGCTGGTAGCCACACGAACTGATGTGACCCTGTACCCCTGAGGAGGGAGAAGCGTGGAGGAGACTGATGTGACCCTGTACCCCTGAGGAGGGAGAAGCGTGGAGGAGAGCCACGTCTAAGGTGGAAGTCACAGTAGAGTGGCCGCTAGGCTTAAATGCGTTCCTTATATATCATGGTCAAAATGCATCCACATTGCATATTGGTTGTGACAAATGGGCTTTTAAAAAAATCACTGTTGAGATTTTAGGTTAGCATACAAAAATATGTGTCACTATGGCACCTTTAAACATGCATATACTTATGGCACATGTACATTCATATACATATGTACATGTGTGCACATATATACACATATACATATACACATAACATATACATACACATATACATACACATACATTTATGCATCATATAAACATACACATTGAGTACATATACTCACATATATATCATATACATATATACATACAAATGTACACATATACCATATGCAATGCACATACACATATATATCATATGCACATACACATACACAAATACATATATATCATGTACACATATACATATGTATTATTGCATTATATATATACACATACACATATACATATACATCATATATATACTTACACAAATACATACACATCATATATACATGCACATATACACCATATACATATGCACATACACATATACATATACATCATATTACACACATACACATATATATCATATACATATACACATACAAATATACACATATGTCACATACATGTACATATACACATATGCACACATCATATTATACACATATACACCATATACATATACACACAAATATACATATACATCATATATATGCATACATATACATCATATACATATATGCATACATATACATATATATTATATTATACACATATACATCATATACATATATATCAGATACACATACACATCTACAATGTGTCACTATGCTTTGCTGTCCTCCTTGGCTGGTTTCTGTCTTGCTCCCTAGCAGTTCTCCCTTCTGCTTTCATGACATGCATCTTCCCTTACCCTCTCTTAAAGCCATGACCTGCACACACACGTGCACACACACAATTTTAAATGTGCGTTCCCCATAAAAGCAAAAACCTGCAGTATTTAAACAAGGGGCATTGTCTTTCCGAGTCTGACTTATTTTGCTTTACATACTGACTTCCAGTTACATTCATTTTCTTACAGAGTCATGACCTAGTCTTTCTTCATGGCTACTGGAAACTCCACTGTGTGTACGTATGTCCTCCATGTGTTGATGGGCATCTCGGCTATTTCCCAGCTATTGAACGCTGTGGGGTGTTTATGTAGAGTCCCTTGGGTATCTGACCCAGAGTAGGTTACAGGGTAGTTCTATTTTTAGAGTTTTGGGAAACTCTCCTACTGATTTCCAGAGCAGCTCCACAAATTGCTATTCCCACCAGTTGTGAAAAGGGATTCCTCCTTTTCCACATCCTGGTCGGTGTTTGTTCTCCTGATGGCAGCTATTCCAGCTGGGCGAGGTAGAATCTCAGGGCAGTTTTAATTTGTATTTTCCTGATGGTGGAGGATGCTGAACGCTTCCTTAAGTATTTATCGACTGAAGAGAAAAGGTGCACCAGAGGCAGAGAGCAACGCTGAGCAGGAGCTGCAGACCAAGAGCTCTGAAAAGGGACTTCGCTGATTCCAGACTATGAGGCTGGTGATAAAGAGGCTCCTTTGGTGTCACCAAGAAGAAATAACTGTGTGGAGCAATTCACCCATACGTATATGGCGAACCTTCCCTTTCTTTCTCCAGTTTGACTTAGAAATGAACCGTTTTAAAACAGGAGTAGAGAGTTGAATCATATCTGTAAGCTGAAGACCTGAAGATATGTTTTCTACCTCAGTGCTGGGTAGATTTATGTCAGTTCCACACAAGGCATAGTCATCTAAGAGGAGGGAACCTTGTTTGAGAAAATGCTTATGGAGATAAGATTGGGCCATAGGCAAGCTTGTAGAGCATTTTCTTAACTAGTGATTGATGGGGGAGAGGGCTTTACTCTCCGTTGCTGGTGCCACTTCTGGGCTGGTGGTACTGGGTTCTATAAGGAACCAGGCAGAGCAAGCCGATAAGCAGCACCCTCCATGGCCTCTGCAGGAGCTCCAATAAACAGACCAAGAAAAGAAATAGCACGGGAAAGAAATTTCTGTCATCCAGATTTCTGAGGAATTCCTGGAAGACAGAAAGTGGTTAGGACCACCTTGGTGGTGAGCAAAGGGGTCCTGTTGGAAACCACGACCCACAAAACAATCCTGTTTGCCCACACACTGCATATAATTACAAAGAGAAGACCCAGGACTTGGGGTGTTGTTGTTTTTGTTGTTGTTGTTGTTGTTGATTTTGTTTTGTCTGTTTGTTTTGGTTTGGTTTTTCAAGACACGATTTCTCTGTGTTGCTGTGGCTGGCCTGGAACTCACAGAGCTCAGCCTGCCATTGCCTCACGAAGGCCCGGATGAAAGGCGAGTGCCACCACTTCCTGCTTCAGCTGGGTTCTGCTGCTGTAACTGGAGAGAAGCCCTTTCCTTACAGAGATGTCCAGTGGGACAGCCGTGTGAGTTCCGGGTTTCAAACCTCAGCAGTGCTGTCAAAGGAGAAACAGTTACGGCTGGAGCCTAAGAACATTCCAGAAAGGCTACCTTGAAGATCCTCCTGACCTTTATGGGGCTGATGGAGGAGAGGCGAAATGGTTGGGAGGAGAGGGCTCGGTTTACTGTTGGAGAACAAGCAAGAGAGCTTCTCCTCGCTGGAGTTGACAAGGAAGAACCACAGAATGGGCCTGGAAGATGAGCTGTGGGTCTCTGTGGGATGGCGGACTGGGAAACCGGTTTCATGGTAAAGGGAACATGGAGAATAAAATGAATGTCCAAGCTCAACAACAGAGGAACTGAGGTCTAACCTAGCCATATGTGGGAAAGAGGGGCTAATGTTTTGCTAGTAAAACATAATTAACCACACAGTAAAAAACCTTCTTTGTATATATCATTGATCCCAATAAGTGTAATGAACTGAAATTTATGAGCTAGAGGGCAAAAACCAGCTCAAAGAAAAAGTTAAGCATCATTACTACTAGTTGTACAATAGCTCAGGCTTGGGAGTGCCAGCCTGGGCTCACCACCTACAGCATGTATATAAAGTGAATGTGTGACTGTATCTGCTACCTAATTTACAATGTTTCTGTGACTTACAGACCAGATAATGTATGAATAATACCTGTACTCTGAGAAAGAGAGCTCAGTACTGGCTGCTTTTCCAGAGGACTAGAGTCTAGGTCTCTAGTTCCAAGGGTTCTGACACCCTCGCATCAATGCATTAAATTATTATTTAATTATTAATTATTTAATTAAATGATTATTAAAAATTAAATAAATTATCATCTTAAATATGTGTAAAGCTCCTTGCAAACAGTGTTGAATGCAGTTATTGTTAGAAAAGACATCTGAAACAGAGCGATAGGTTTACAGTTTGAGAATGGAGAAGTAAAGAGGGGATAAAAAGATACTAATGAAAATAAAAAACAGGGAGCCTTGAGTTCAACACAGCAGGGTGAGGTGCCTGTGCTCGCCTGATCCCACTAACAGCATGTGTGTTTGCATGCCTGTGTACATGCCTGCATGCATGTGTGTGTATATGTGTGTGTGTATACATATACCTGTGTGTTTGCATATATATGTGTGTGTGTACATATATACACACTTATAAAGATAAGAAATTACAAAAACAACTTAGAAAAGGGAAACAGAAAACTAATTGCTAAATGATTCACTATTCAGAAGTAGCTAAGCTGGCAGGGGGACCCAGAAGTGGGCAGGCTTCTATCACAATCAGCAAAAATCCTGTGCCAGAACCACTCTTGTGAATATGGAGAGAGAGTTCCTGAGAGGCTAAAGGAGAAAGGATGATTGGAACGTCTGTGTGAGATTCAGCTGGGGCTTTCGCTACCCCTCTGCAGAAGACCACACAGAAAGTTAACTCGAGAAGCACTAGGCTTGGGTGAGGAGCAAGGGATGCAGAGCTTAGAAACACCATGGGTGGGAAGGGTGAGGACTCTGTCCCCTTCCTGCACATGACTTCAAGAATGCTAGTAGTCAACATGGTAAAGATGTCAACTTTCTAGGTTGTCTGACTAGTTTAAGAGAAAAATACCCTAAAACACTGATGCTTGGGATTCCCCAGTTGCACTGCCTGGACCAATGTGCTTGTAGTAAATTTGAAGGGAAACAAGCCACATCCCAGCACAAAGAGGTTAGAACAAAGGTTTCCCCTTTCGTGCTTTGGGAGATTGTCTTGTAATTATGAAAGGTCGCCTGAGGATTGACAATGGGTTCAGGAAAGCTTCCACATAAAAACAGAAATAAAACTCGAGAGAGAGGGGGTGGGGGTGGGGGAGAGCAGAGCAATGCAGAATGCAAGACGCTAACAACACCAAAGAACTGTTCCCATTTTCAAAGAGGTAGAAAAACATGATCAAAAAACTAAAACGAAGTCACATCCCAGGGTGGCTGTGCCTCTTTTGTCAACATAACACAAGTTAGGCTCAACTGGGACGAGAGAGAAAATACTCCCATTTCATTGGCCTGTGTGTACGTCTGTAGGGCATTTTCTTGATTAATAACTGTTGTGGGAGGTCCTAGTCCACTGTGGGTGGTGCCACTCCTGGGCTGTATAAGAGAGCAACTTGGGCAATCCAGGGAGGGAGGGGGAGAAGGGAGAGGGATGGGTGGGGGAGAGAGAGAGAGAGAGAGAGAGAGAGAGAGAGAAGAGAGAGAGAGAGAGAGAGAGAGAGAGAGAGAGAGAGAGAGAGAGAGAGCGAGCGCTATCAAGCAGTGTGGTCTCTGCTTTAGTTCCTGCCTCTAGGTTCCTGCTTGGAGTTTCTGCTGACTTCCCTCAATTATGAACTGTAGTCAGGATGTGTGAGCCAAACGTGCCTTTCCTCCCCAGGTTGCTTTTGGTCATGATGCTTATCACAGCAATAAAAAGCAAGCCAGAACTGTTGTCACTGGGGCTGGGAAGATAGCTTGTTAGAGTGTTGGCCTCACATGTGGAAGACCCTGCCTTCAATTTCCTTGAAAATTAAAAAAAAAAAAAGCCAAATGCCATAACGCATTTGAAAAATTCAATAAGATAAAATTGACAGAAAAATAGAAAACATTAACAATTGGAAAACATTCCCCACAAAATGGGAAACAGAGCATAACAAGGAGATAAAAGTAAGCCAAAAATAATAGTGGAATTGTGATTCTGCTTAGCAGGCTTCCCCAAAACCCATAGTTTAAGAAAGAACACTGGAAATCAAGGAAGAGTATTGGGTTAACAAATGAAGGATTTCCCAGCCAGAAAAAGCCTGAGTTTCAGGGTTGGGTATTTAGCTCAGTGGTAGAGCGCTTGCCTAGAAAGCGCAAGGCCCTGGGTTCGGTCCTCAGCTCCGGAAAAAAAAAAAAGAAAAGAAAAGAAAAGAAAAAGCCTGAGTTTCTAAATGAAAAGGGTTAACTAACTAACCAATCACAGCCAACTAACCAATCAATGCCAACTAACCAGCCAATGCCAGCTCCCCGCCAATGTTAACTAGCCAATCCATGAAAATAAATTCATATGAGACAACTCAGGGTGAAATCTCAGAGCACTCAGAACAGAAGACCCTGAAGTCTCCTGGAATGAAAATGACACAGATAATGGAGCAGAACTGATGGCTGCCCCATCTCAAGAGCATAGATGGACCCAGCAATGCCTACAGAATCCCCAGGGAAGATGACTCCCAGTTGAAAATACAGACTCATCCCAAACCTCCCTCAAAGGAAGGCTAGGAAAAGACACGAGCAGCCAAGCTATTCTCAAAGAACCTGTCCTGATGAGTCTGGTTGAATACACCAAAGCAAGGGGACAAACCAAGAGAAACAGACACTGATCTACTACCGAACACAACACAGGCAAATGGAGGGCGTGCCCAGGGCAAGATCAACCAATGGCAGAAGGGTAGACAGTTGTGGTGTAACTCCAAAGGAAGACCGGCTAGAAACAAATACCTAAACCAAGCAAAGGGAGAACTTTATTAACTGTCCAGTGAGCAGATGTTACACAGAGTTAGCTATGAATCATACTTTCAAATACTGATATAAATAACTGTAACGTTTTTGAGGAGAACAAGGAATGGTGTTGGGAGTGGCATTAGAGGTGAGGTATGGGCTATGTAAGAAACCTAAGTATCAAGTGTCCCACACAGGAAATAGATTGAATCGTACATTGAAAGTCAGGAGATAGTAACGGAAAGCTTACTGTTCAGAAATGTGGAAACAATTATCAACGGAAACAATGTAACAAGCAGGAATCGAGATAAGGGGGCAAATGAATGACAGTTTGGCTTTAAGTTCTAGTATTCAATTTTAAAAACTAAGCATCCATACATGTTAAAATGTATACAGATTAAAAACATAAACACAGTCAATTGACAATATTAATACCAGATAAAACAATATTTAAGCCAAAAGTATTATGAATTAAGTTATTTCATAAAGGTTCTCTCTACCGAGAAGACATATTGTTGTGAATCTTTATCCTATTAAATATATCAAAACTCTTTATCCGAATCTTTCTCAAAAAGCCGAGATTAAACAGACAAAATAATTAATTCTGTATTCATGTTGAAGACATGAATAGTATAACTAAGTAGAATATATTCTTACACAAACATGTAAATATTTGCACACATATATATCCACATGCATTCTTTTTCAGTTGATCTTAGAGCACTCATAAAATCCATCAAGGGCTTGTAAGGGAGCTCAGCCATTAAAGACGTTTGCCTCAGAGACGGGAAAACTTGAGTTCAGTCCACGGGCCCCACGTGGTAGAAAGAGACAACAAATTCCCACTAGTTGTCCTCTGATCTCCAATGTGTGCCAGGGTGCATGTCCCCCACATACTCACACACAAAATAAAGACATTAAAATGTTATTCTTAAAATTTTAGGAGACATTATTCAACAGTACACATTAAAAATTTCCAGCACAGCTCAACAGGAGCATACACCATAACATTTTGGTTATCCAGTCTCAGGCCATAGACAGTAAGATTAAAAATAAAGAAAGCAAAAATGGCAGGAAAAATTAAATCACTTACAGTCTTTCAATGTCAATCTCTAGAGTAAAAAAGAAAAATTTAACTGATATCCGCAACTCCTTTGAAATGGACAGCAGATTTAACAAGACAAAACCAGAATCTTAAAAGGTAGCAACAGTATCTTCAAGACAACATGTGTAAATAGCTCAGTGGGGAAGGTACTGTCAGTAATCTCGAGTTCATACCCCAAAACCTATGTAGGAAACCCAGGTGTGGGGTTGTGTGCTGATAAAGCCAGCCCTGGGGTAGCTTAGCCTAATTAGAAAGCTCCGGGTTAGTGTGAGGTAAACATATATTTTCTCTATACCCAAGGTCAACCTCTGCTACAAACACACACACACACACACACACACACACACACACACACACACACACACACACAAGCACGCACACATCTCTATGAAAGAGGAACTATGGATATTCTGTGATGGAGAGCCATGCACCATTAGTCTTCTTGAGACAGCCTTATTTCAGTTGTCTGTCCTCAGATCTCATCTGCCATCACATTTGTCAGTTGTCTGTCCTCAGATCTCATCTGTCAGACTGTCATTCCCTTGCATGGATTAATACTTTCTTATGCTAAGAATATCATGGCCAACAGTGGCTTTGAAAGAAGGAGAAAACAAGCAACAGATCATTTCGGAACAGAGTTAGTGAAAAGAAATCTCTTCTTAGGTCGGACACGGTGGCTCATGGCTTCAATCCTAGCACTCAGGAGGCAGAGACAGGCAGATCTCTGTGAGTTTGATGACAGCCTGCCCTGCATAGTAGGTTCCAGATACTGCCTCAAAAACAGTAAACAAACAAACAAAAATCTCTTCTTGAAAAGTTCTTTGCTTAAGTTGCAAGAAACTTCTCCCAGACCCAGGAGACAGGTGAAGGTTCCAAAGACCTAGGAATATATGTTGTCTAAATCATTTTAGGAGAATAACATGACCCCCCTTCTTCTTCTTCTTCTTCTTCTTCTTCTTCTTCTTCTTCTTCTTCTTCTTCTTCTTCTTCTTCTTCTTCTTCTTCTTCTTCTTCTTCTTCTTCTTCCTCTTCTTCTTCTTCTTCTTCCTCTTCCTCTTCTTGACAATCTGTTTATTTAAGTCATCTCCTCTTATGAGCGAAGGGATGGGAGAGCAGAGTAATGGTCACCATGTGATAAAAGAAAAGATGAGCTTAGCATCCAATGGGCTTTCGTGGTCCACACACAAGAGTAAGGGTCCAAACCAGTGCTGTGGTCCCTTGTCGCGTGGGGGAAGGTCCGGGGTTTCTTTACTCATCCTCATAACCGGTCAGAAGTGGGTTCACGTGAGGGTTGTGGAAGAGGGTTTGGTTATCATCTCACCAGGGAAGGGCTTGGTCCTGATGCAGAGATGGGTAGGCCACAAATGCGAGTCTCTTGTGCTTTTTGTGTCGCGACTTCAGGAAAACATTGAGTGTGCTCTCTCCCGCCCAGGGCAGCACCACGAAGTAGGTGAGGGCCTTCCACATATGAGCTGAACCCTCCTAGCCGTGGGTACCACTCGACATGGGCCACCCCATCCGTGGGAGGGCCGCGCCCAGCAGTCAAGAGACTCGAAACCCACAGAACACTGCCAATGCCATCTTGGGACTCGAGAATTCTTAATAAAAGAATTATTCCTAAAAACAAAGGGACCTAAAAAGAGGCCGTGAAGTGCAATTATGTGAGCTCTTAATGAAGATTTATTCCAAGAGTCTAAGACGGTCCAATCCTGAGAAATCTCTCACTGGACTGGAACATCTACAAACTAAAGAAGAGAAACAGCATGTGCAGTCTTCTCACATGTAGAACACAATTTCAATCAAATTCCAACCTCTCTTCCTAAGTAAATTAGAAAAAGAAAGAATTTTCCTTTGGTAATTTCCTTACTTACTGGTGAAATAATACGAGTGTCCCACAGAAACCAGGGTGATACAGGCAATCGTTCAACACCCCCAAAGGGGTCGAGACCCACAGGTTGAGAAATATGGCTCTAAGGCCTTTTCTCCTTAGAGACAAATACCAAAGAGGCGAATGTCAATGGAATGAAGAAAAACTTTACAGCTTTCAGGAAATATGAGAATAAACATCAAAATAAGAGCGCTCATGTTTTAAAACTGTCAGTGAGCTCAGCGATCTGTAAACTCCAGCGGGAATTTCAATCGGATGTTCAGCGGAAGTTGGCGAACCGACTCCAAATGCATCTGGGAGAGAGAAGTATGAGAACCCACAGAAGTACTGGGGGGGAAAACGAGGATAAAGAGAGGAGAATCGCCCTGCCAGATTTCAGAACAAACCGCCAGACTACAGCAGTTAGAGCAGGGTGATAGCCCTGCGGGAGAGATTCACAGAGTAGCTCCGTTTACACCCGGGGATTTATTGCATCACCCAAGTAGCGTTTCAAATTAGTGTAAGAAGTGGTAGGGCATTGGCTGTCCACTGGGAAAGCACGGATCACTGCTCGAATCATAGGAAAGGCAATTGATTTCAGGTCTAATTAGACAACGTTCCAAATAGAGACTTCTCAACTCAAAGAAGCAAGGTTGCTGACTGTGAACCAGATTTCCCATGCAATGCCCCAGACAGGCTGTGAGTGGGAGTGCTAGCCCTCAGGGCCCTCCTAGCCTTGGTGTGAGAGCCTGCAGGAAGAGTGAAATGTTTTGAGGTATGTTTCTTTCTGTATGCATGGTACGTCCTTCCAGGTCCGGTCGGGTCTGTCAGCCTGGAGATGCCCAAAGCGCAGACACCACCTTCCAGCACAACAGGAGTCTGTAAAACCGGATCTTCCCGAGTTTTAATGCTATTCCGGAGCGGGTAAAGATGTCAGAGATCGCACAGAATCATGGATAGCCCCTTCAGTGTGAAGACACAAAAATCACAAAATTTCTGAGTTAATGCAAGTTACTGCCACCAGAGATTCGATTTCTACAGGTGGCTTCGTTTGGCTGAATCAGATCAGTAGATATTTCGTTTTTCTTTCGGAAAAATATTCACACTTATTTCTTCATTTCACACTTATTTATTTATTTGTTTATTTATTGAGTGCATCTACACAGAGCAGATGGGGAGGTCAGGGGACAACTTCGGGGAGCTGATTTTTCTCTTTTCCACGGTGCAGGTCTTGAGATCAAACTCAGGTCACCAAGTTTGACAGCCATAGATTTAGAGCTCCCCCGTAGTGCAGAGCTAGACTAGGACCAGGGGGAGTCTGCGGGGAAGCTATTCTAGTTTCTTACTGAGCCCAGACCCAGCAACAAACTTAGCAGCTTAAAACAGTTCCAAAGAATTATCTCACACTTCCGGAGGTCAGGAGGCCAAATTGATCTTAATGTAGGAGGAGTTAGTTGAAGCACTGGCTAAGCTGGTTCCTTGGGGATTGAGACTGAGGGGAAGAGGTGAGGAAGAGGGGACAGTATTTTGTACAACCTGAGCAGTATCTTCTCGACACTGGAGAGGTGGTGACTGTCTCTTGAGCTGTAAAGTTCTACAAATAGAGCAATGTTTAAAGAAGATTATACTGGCCGGGCTGTGTGTGAGTAGGCGGAGATGGGGAGGGGTGCTGGCGGGCCGGGAAACTAGTGAATAAACAGAGGCATGGGATATTTTGTTTCAGAGGGAACAGGCAGAGAAAAAAGTGTCCAACAGAGAACACCTTGCCAAGCAGAAAACCCGCACCCAAACAGCACCACCTGAGCTAAGCGAAACATAACCACGGCATGACCAATGGCATAACCATTTCAGAAAGAAACATACTTTCTGATTTTATTGGTTTCTGTACTCGAGGAATTTGTGTAATTGTAGGGTCTGTCCAATGACTTTATTAATGCCTACCTCCATCATCGCAGAGTGTATGTTTCACTGAAATACACTGCTTATGGGAGACACTGAAACCTTTCCACTTGCACCAGGTGATTTTCCAAGTTCAGCCCATGACTATCTGAAGGAGCACTGTGGTTCAGGTATTTGAATGAGCACAGATAAGATGTGAGGCTCCGGGCCATCCTTCCAACAGCCAAGCGTTGCGTTTTTAGCATAGGAAGTTGAGTTGTTTTTATCACCTGCCCTTCACCTTGAAGAGAAAGATAGAAACAAGCCCAGCTCTTACTTGCCAGATGGCCCTCTCTCCGTGGCTTGGGTGCCATCTGGAATTGGTTTTGATAAATCCAAACACTGGGGCTACATTATCTTTCTAGCTAAATATAACAGTTATTTCATTAGCCTGACAACTAATGCATGGCTTTCACAAGCTAAACAAGATAGGACTGGAGATGGAGTGTGGGTTTTGTTCACCAGGAAGCCACCAAAAAGAAATCAGTCTGCCTTCAGTGACCTCTAGAATCATTTCAAAGATCCAGAGGCCAGCTGAGTCCCTGAAGGGGTGTAGACACTGCCCTGGGGACCTGTGGCTAGCTGCATCTGGCAGGATGGGGGCGGGGCTTGGCTGTGTTTCCGATCCTGGGTTATTACTCAAAGCACTCCAGTCTCCAGACACCTAAAGACTAAAGGCAGCCAGAAACTTTCCTCTTTCTCTTTAGAGAATTGTCATCTTTATATTTGTGCACATACATAAAAAAGTAAAGGTAAAATCATTTTCCAAGCTTGTAACAAAACCCCAGCCTTCCCTCACTCAGCCTTTCCTCAGCTCACTTTAAAATGTATCCAGTTCCCAGATCAGCTGTGCTTTGGATTTTTCTTTCCTGCCTCCCTATTTCCTGCCTGCCAGTGTGTGTGTGTGTGTGTGTGTGTGTGTGTGTGTTTTGTGTGTGTGTGTGTGTACATGTGCACACCTATATGGTGTGTGTATGTGTATGTTTGTGTGAGTACACACGAGTGTGTGCACACATTCAGGTGTATGTGCACACCTATGTGTGGTGCGTGTGATGTGTATGTGTCTGTCTGTGTGTGTCTGTGTGTGTCTATGTGTGTGTGTGTGTATGGTGTGTATTTATCTCAGTGTGTGTCTGTGTACACGTGTGCACACCTATGTGTGGTATGCGTGTCTATATGTATGTCTGTGTATGTGTGTCTGTATGTGTGTCTGTGTGTGTGTGCTATATGTATCTCTGTGTGTGTGTGTGTCTATGTGTGTATCTGTGTATGTGTGTCTGTATGTGTGTGGTGTATATGTATCTGTGTGTATGTGTATGTGTGTGTGTGGTGTATGTATCTGTGTGTGTGTGTGTGAAGGTGTGTGTGTGTGAAGGTGTGTGTGTGTGTGAAGGTGTGTGTGTGTGTGTGTGTGTGTGTGTGTGTGTGTGTGTGTGTAGGCCAGAGGTTGATAAAAGGGCCCTTCCATATTATCTCTCACCTTGTTTTTGGAGAAAATATAGAAGAGAATCTCGATTGCTGAGCAGGGGGCTCACCCATTCAGACAGACAGACAGACAGACAGACTGACTGACTTACTGACTGACTGTTCAGTGAGCTCCAGATATCCATTTGTTTCCTTTTCTGCCCTTGCCCCAGCAGGATCACACAGTCCAGCTCCTCCCTGGGTACCAGGGCTCTGAACTGCTTGGTGGCGAGCACTTTCCCAACTCAGCCATCCAAACTTTTTAAGAACACACTTGGGGTACCTTTCTATGTTTCCATTTAACACCATCATTTATCTCCCTTGCAGGAGAGAATCTGCTCTCTCGGGTCACAGGCTTCCTCTCAGTATGATCCCCCACATCAGTCAACAACAGTGAAGGCCTCCATGTCTATGGGAGTGGTTCTCAAAGCTCAGCCCTGCTTTGGGCTGTAGTCCCTGCCTTTTCCTTTTCATTAAACCTTCATTACCCCTCCTTCAACAATAATAATATTTTGCTTGTTTTTTGGATACAGGGTCTTACTCTGTACAGTTTGTTAGGCTGTCTTTGAACTCCAAGCTGGTCTCACACACACACCATTCATTGTACTCCAGCCTCTGGAGTTATCATGCTTGACTCAATAATCTTTGGTGTTTAGGTTTCTATGTGCTCAATTGGTGATCTACCCTTATTCTTACAAATATTTCCAAACAGCAGTGTCCCCTCTATGTGTTCAAATAGCAAGTACTTATTAAGACCCCTTTTTAAACAGCCTGTCCTTCTGTCTGTCATTCCCTGTCACCACAAGACAGACCCATCCTCAGCATGGGCACCTCTTCCTCTCATTGGGCTGGAGATTTGCCCTGGATCTAGGGGTCTTGCCTTAGACCATGCCCTTATCCTGATAGAGCCCATTCCTCAGAACACAGAGAGAAGTGAGGCCTGGGAGGAAGCAAGACCATAATCCCAACATGCCGGAACAGGAGGATCCCAAGTTCGAGGTTAACCTGAGGATCTACACAGCTAGACTGTCTCTCGAAGTCAAACGAGCAACGATCACAGGTCGGAGAAAAGCAAAGCAAGGCTTTGCGGTTCTGTTCTTCTCCCCCTGGTGACTTCCTAGGTAGTAATTGAGCTTTGAAATGTTTTCCTGGAGGTTGTTGAAGTGGTTATGCTTACTGTCTTCTATCAGAGCAGAGGCTGCCCCATACTGCCGCCCAAAGCCTACATCCCCTCCCTCTCTCCTCTCCCCCACCCCTTTAGACTGTTTTGAGTCAGTGGGCGTCTTTAAGAGTCTCTGTGGGTCGGGGGTCATGTGACCTGTGGATGGTTCCGCAGTTGAGTTCCCTTCGTCTACAAATGCATTCTTTTCCTCCAGGGAACTGCCTCACATGGTGCTTTCTGCTCTTCTCTCTGTTCTTCTGCCTATTCAGAGATGCCTTTCTAAGTAGACGGCAAACCCCAAGGAGGACATTGCCCAGGCAGTACTGTTGGGTGACGGGAAGCCACCTGGGCTGCAATGGCTGCTTGCAGGGTAGGTCAGGCCTCTTCACGTTGGTGGTCAGCTCCTAGGTATTAGGGTTATCAGAGTTTGTAACGAAAGCAGCCATGGGTTGAGTGGCAAGACCAGAGAGGGAAAGCCGTGGTGAATAGAAAACTCATTGATGTGGAGGCTACATTTCTTCCTGCTACTTTGTTTCTTTTTACATTTTTACATTTGTTTACTTTATGCATAGGATTGTTTTGCCCCGTTTGTGTATGCATGCCTTGTGGGTACCTTGGTGTCCTTGGCACTCAGGTCCTCTGTAACTAGTGTTAGGGATCATTATGAGCTGCCACGGCCATTCTGGGAAGTAAACCCAGGTTCCCTGAAAGAGCTGTAAGTCCTCTTAATATCTATGCCAAGTCTCCAGACTCCTCCTGGCTGCTTAACCTGATTGAGAGTTATTACTTTTTTATTTGAGATGAACTCTTTGCCTCTGTCTCCTCCTTCTCTCTCTCCCTTCCTCACTCTTCCTCTCCCTCTCTCTCCCTTCTTCTCTCCCTCCCTCGTTCCCTCTCCCTCTTCCTCTCCTTCCCTCTCCCTCTCCTTCCTTCTGCTTCCCTCCCTCTCTCACTCCCTCCCATGCTTATCTTAAACTCCTCAGTTCAGGCCAGCTTCCTGCCTCTGCCTCTGAAGTAACATGCACATCACATTGTAGCCAGCCTTTCCTGGGCTCTTGGTTTGTTGTGCACAGAAGAAGCAGAAAGAGAAATGTAGCATGCTTCTCTTTGGGCCTCTTTCTTTTTATGTCATGGCTGGGGGGATGACATGCTTTTGTGTTTGGACAGAGGACTAATTCCTGTAACCTTATTTGGGAGGAAGTGGAGTAGGCAAGATGGAAGGCACTAGAAACTCCCACGTGTTCTAAAGTGTAAACTATTATTTCCAAGAACTTTGCAGATACTCTCTCCAAGTTCACCACTATGCGCTACAAATAGGAGGAGGTGCCTGTAAGTTCCCTAGGTGGTCTTCACGTTGAAGCTCTGAGCATAGAGACTTTGTAGGTGTTATGACTGTGGGAGAGGCTGTAACTCCAGGCCTTTCTGTTTCCTGTATGAGAATGTTATTCATATTTTAAAAATGTAGCCTGGCTGGAAAGCTCAGAGGTAAGGTGTTACCTAGGTGGGATCCTGGATTCCAAACTGCAACAGAGTAGCACTAGTGTCTGACATCAGGAGGCTGGCGTGTGGTGAGGTATGGGGCAGATAGAGAGAACTTACTGGGTAACTGGGATATTTTGTTTTGCCTAGGACAGTGATTGTACAGGAATATACAGCTTGAATTCACTGGATTTATACTCAAGACCTGTGCGTTTCGCTTTATGTGGAACGGAGTGTAATACTTTTTTAAAAAGCTAAAAGGAAGAATGTTCAATGAGCAGGATGTGCAAAACGTCCTCAGAATGCTCTGACTACTTCTCAGCTTCTGACGTCACCTGTGACACCATCTAACCCATCCTATCCTCCAGCTCTCACTCAGGGACAACTCATGCCATTGACCCTCTCGCCAGGTGACACTTGCTCCCGTCTGTGTGTCTCCACCCCTTCTGCTCATGCGTTATCTCTTTCTGGCTTTGTAGTAATATCTTCTAGCATGAATCCTTTTCTTTGAGACTTTAAGCTGCCCGATATCCGGAACCCTGGTTCCTTTGTTCAGCCTCTTCAAATTCCTCCGCCACAGTTTTTTAGCTTTTCAGAGGAGGCTGGGTAAGGGTTGGCCCGATCGAAGAATTAAAGGTTAATTAGTTATCTAATTAGTTAATTAGATAGTGGTAGGGACTTGGGTCCCAGAAAAGTAAGGGTGGAAATCCTGGCTAGTAATCGAAGTTTAGTTTGGGTTATTTTCATGTATAAAAATTAGATATTCAAGGCAGTTTCATGGAGTAGCTGACAGGCGTTCATAAATAGCACCTGTAGGCACACTGCACACTACGCCGTCTGCCTCTTGATAACTATACTAGCCCGTTTCTGTTGCTTTAACAAAATAGTTGAAGCTGGGTGTCTTAGTTAGGCTCTTATTGCTGTGAACAGACACCATGACCAATGTCAGTTTTATAAAGGACAACATTTAATCGGGGCTGGCTTACAGGTTCAGAGGTTCAGTCCGTTATCATCAAGGCAGGAACATGGCAGCATCCAGGCAGGCATGGTGCAGGAGGAGCTGAGTTCTACATCTTCACCCGAAGGAAGCCAGGAACAGACTCAGCATCCTAGGCAGCTAGGAGGAGGGTCTCCAAGCCCACCCCCACAGTGACACACCCACTCCAACAAGGCCACACCTTCTAATAGTGTCACTCCCTGGACCAAGCATATGCCAACCATCACACTGGGTGAGCTGCAAAGAGCATGTATTCTGCCCATGGTTCTGGATGCTCATAAAAGCTTTGTATGTACTGGGTGTGGGGGAGGCAGTAGGTGCACACAGTGTGGAGGCTGAGGACAACTTGCTGGAGATGATTGTCTTTCGACAGGTGGCTCCCAGGGATCAAACTCGGGTCATTGAACTTGAGAACAAGTGCCTATGTATCATCTCACAGCCACGGCATGAACTTTTAAAACATATTTAAATCATGTATATGAATGTGTTTATGTATGGAACATGTGGACTCAGCTGACCCTCCTGAGTTGGAGTCACAGATGGTTGAGGACTGCCGGAGAAGGGTGCTGGGAACTGAACTCAGATCCTCTGCAAGGGCAGTGTGCTCTCTTAACTAGCGACCCATCTCTCCAGCCCCAGGCACAAACCTTCAAAGGTTCTACCTTGTTTTACCATTGCTGTGCTGGGACCTGGCTTCCAACATGTGAGTCCTTGGTGGGTACAAGTCATATTCAAACCACAGCAGTAAATACTGAATGCAAGTTATGAATCTTTATGAATTCCTTAAAAGTTAGAGACAATGGAAATACAGGCTAATGATCCCAAAAGTTAGTAGTACCTCCACAGGCCTTCCTCACTAGAATGTTCTAGCTTGGCTTGCCTGCTACCTCTGAGAATTCCCAGTCTCCCCAGGTTTCTTGTGTTGGGGACAGGACAATGCAAGCGCCATTGGAGGTAGCAGGAGGTGCAAGTAGCTACCAACCGTGGTGTTGCCTCTGGTCTTCCCCATGGAGCATCATAAAGGCCTTCTCCACCGTGATGGCTTGTGATGGCTTGCTTCATCATGGGCAACTATGGCCCCTTCATATTGCACAAGTCACAATTCATGTCTTCTAACTCATTGCCTGGGTCCTATTTTATCTTTACGCCTTTGTTGGAAGGAGGGGGAGGAGGAGGAAGAGGAGGAGGAGGAGGAGGAGGAGGAGGAGGGAGAAGGAGAAGGAGAAGGAGAAGGAGAAGGAGAAGGAGAAGGAGAAGGAGAAGGAGAAGGAGAAGGAGAAGGAGAAGGAGAAGGAGAAGGAGAAGGAGAAGGAGAAGAAGAAGAAGAAGAAGAAGAAGAAGAAGAAGAAGAAGAAGAAGAAGAAGAAGAAGAAGAAGAAGAAGAATCAGGCTCCTTTGAATCACTTCTCTAAATGGTCCAGTTGCATGAAGATACTGAGTCAACTAATAAAGATTATCTTTAAATAGTCCCGAGGTGCTGACTTGGCATTAGTCAGCTTTACTGATGTCTTTGTGTGTCACCTTAAGGTCTTTTGAAGCAACCCTTCCCTCCAAGACGGTGTCTGTAGAATTGCTGATGCTCAAGGGTGCATACTGAATGCACTTGGCACATGTTACCCAGGACAAATATCTGCCTGCGGCATTATGGCCATAGCTGCCATCACTGGCTTTGTTATTTGTATAGAGGGGCCACCCAGGGTTTTAGCTCTGGTAGTTGTTTGTCCGTCATCAAAGCAGGACACAATAGTGGGAGGAACCTTGGGTAGGATTTAGAACCAGGTATAAGTGGATATAAGCTTTCGCTTAGCTGCAGCTCCTTGACTGCTGTGTGACCTTGGGTAAGTTACCTAACTGTACTGAGCCTCAGTAGGTGGGTCTGTAAATACATGGCAGGTGCAGAGCCCCTGAGTAACAGACATAATAGATCTGACAATAACTTCCACCAGGCTAAAGAGGATGACAACATCAAATCAAATGTTAGTGGTTTGTTTGCACAGCTTAGGCCCAGGGAAGCCACTTAGGATACAGAATTGCCAATCTACTAGGAAGTTCACTTTCTAGAAGGGCCACATACCTGCAAGATGGTTACTAAGAAGCTCAGGCAATCAGCTGTCCTGATGACCTAATTGCTGTCCGGACCAGACCAGTCCCTGGGCCTTTGATCCAGAGAAGTTTCAATTTCAGTATTGCCTGGAGAGTCTGCAGAAGTCTGTTTCTTGCACGGCCCCAATTCAGAAGCTGCTTCCCATGGCTGTTCTGCAGGTAATGCGACACTAGCAGAGGCACACTTGTCTTTCAGAACCCCTTGCCTTAGGATGGCTTCAAAATCTAGATGTGTATGGTGGGTAGCATGCCCGTGTGTGTGTGTGTGTGTGTGTGTGTGTGTGTGTGTGTGTGTGTGTGTGTGTGTAAAGACCAAAGGTCAGTGTTCTCTGCCACCCTCTACCACCTTTCCTTGAGACAGAGTCTCCTACTGAATCTGGAGTTCACAGTTTATTTGCTGAGCTGACGGCCGGTAAGCCACAGCAACCCTCAGCACGGGGGTCACAGGTGCGAGCATTCGAGGCTGGCTTTCCATGTGAGTGCTGTGAGCCTAAACTCAGGTCTCCATGCATCAAGCAATCCAGCCCGCCCAACCACTCCCTCAGCATGAGAAGTTGAACTTTTAAGTGCATCCTTTATGACAGAATGTTTTCTAGATGGTGCTTTCATTAGACCCGACTCACAAAATTTGAAGTCAAAACTTTTTTAAAAACATGGGTGCTCTGAAGTAGGGGGCACATTTTTAAAAAAGGAAAACAACAACAACAAAAAAAAGGAAAACAAAAACAAAAAAACAAGGAGAGAGGATAGAGAGGCTACTGGTTTTGCAGTAGCCCGAGGAACCTACTGGCCCCACTTGATAATAGCAGGGACAGGGAAGCTCTTTTCTTGTCTCTGACACTGGCTGGCACAGTGGAAACTTTGCCCGGGGTTGTCACGGTGCTTCTCAGATTTGCCCGGTAAGTCTGATTTGGGAGATAACATTCCTTTCCAGGTGGAATCTGCTGCTGCCCCTTTAGAGTGAGGGAGGTCTGCTAAGGCTGGCCCAAGGCCCGCACTCCCTCCCTGTCTCATGCTCTGCCCTTGCTGGGCTTTCCCTCCCTCCAGTGACCTCCGGTGACCTTCCCGTGACCTCCGGTGAGTCATCTCACTTTCCCTGGCTGATTTCCTCATTCTTAAATGTCATGACCCCCCAGTGAGCAATCCGAGAAGCAACCTGAACTCCAGGACTTCCTGACCTGGTGCTAACTTTCCAGCAGGGAGAGAGATGGCGGGCGGGGCACAGAAGGATGAGCTTGCCTTTGCTCAGCATCTCTGCCCAGCTGTGGTCCTCTGTTCTGCTCCCTGAGGTTACCTCCCCTCTCTTCAAGTGAACCAAACTACTTTTTAAAAAATGATTCTTACTTTGCCATCAAGCTCTTTCCAGGATTTACTATTTACTTTACCCATGAACCCTTGTGTATGGTCATTATATTCATCTCCAGTCTTTCTCTCTCTCTCTCTCTCTCTCTCTCTCTCTCTCTCTCTCTCTCTCTCTCTCTCTCTCTCTCTCATCCCTTGCCTGCTACACCATCAGCCCACCAAGAGAGGGATACTGCAAATCCTGTTCCCAATGGACAAAGGCCTGGCTTCTTATCTCGCTGATAGTATTCTCGAGTATCTGCCATCACATCTGAATCATCCAGCAGCAAACCTGATAAGATCTTTCTCTACAGTCGACAAAGGTAGACATGGGTAACAGCAGAATGGGTCCGAACGCCTGAAACTTCAAACAGCAGTTAGCCTTAAGAGCTTCAGAACCACACTTCCATATTCTGCCGATACATGTAGAGGTTAGGTTGTAAAGAGTGACTCTTTGCAAAGAAATAGCTCGTTGAACAGGCACAAAAGGGTGTGGCGGTTCATCTTGATTTTTGGGCTACTGACTTAGGCTTGTGGGTGTTTCTGACAGGACAGAGTCAGAGAAAACATCAACTCTAGGCCTGTACCCTACACAGTGGAGCGACCCGACAGCTACGGGAGAATCACAGGCCCCATTTGGCCACCAACTGAGAGCTTTCAGGAAACAAAGAGAAGTGACTAAATTTTATGGGCCAGGACAATTCAGCAAGTCCAGGGACCCCTGCTGTCCTACTAGGATCCTTGCTTGGAGCAGACACACAGTGTGTGCTCATGAGGTGGAGTCCTTCTGCTACGTCACTCCATGAGGACGGGAAGGGTCACCCTTCCCGGAGAGCAGATTAACAACACTCCCTTACCTCCATCTTGGGTTTGTCCTCACTGAACTCTCGAGAGGCTGAATGAGAACCACCAGATGCTGAGGGGAAAAGAGAAGCCACCCTAGACAGAGCTGAACTAGTCTCTGTTGGGAAGCAGAGCTCTAGGGTATTGCTTGGTACAAGAGCGGCCATCTTCAGACGCCCGGGTCCCTGGAGAGCTTGCAGCCTCAGCTCTGCTTAGCTACCTGTCCTCTGATGACCACAGCCTCCCGCTTCACCGGAATTTCCATCTGGCTCTGCTGTTCCCCTACTATTCTTTGAAACATAAAGTGAACTTCCGGGCCTCCTGTGAGACAAGTCTTACTGCATGTAGTCCTACTGGGCTCCATCTCTGAGCTCTATGGGCTCTGTTTCTGCATGTGTTGGAAGACGTCAGCGACAATCTGTCCTGTAGGATTAAAATCCTGACTAGCATTGTGCCTGGTCCATGGTAGATAGCTATTGATGGGATCTGCAAGCTCACCTCCACAGTCTGCGCCATCCTAGGGACTTGGGACCAGGTTGCTCATTTCTGTATCCTAGGCTTGGCACCTTTCAGCTTCATAATGAATGTCTACAGGGCAGCGTGGGGGAGAAGCATTCTGGCTAACTGCGTGTGAGCATCTGCTGCTCACAGTTCCGCCGCTCCCAGACTGCCTGTTAGAATGAGCTTAGTGGTCCAAGATGCCAGCCTCCGGCAGGCGCCTTTGTTCACCAGGACTTAGAAACTGTCACCAGAGGAAAGGGTGACCTTCGCACAGACTTTCCCTGTGCTGCCAGGAGAACAAAGATACAGAAAGAAGAATCTGTACTGGGGGCTTTCTACAGTCTACCATGTAGCAGTAAGGACAAGGGAGGAAACAGTTTCCACCACTAGCTAGCAGGGAACCCTGGCTCAAGGGCTGGGTCTGGGAATCCATGCGGTACAAATGGCTTCTCCCACATGGCTCCCACTACTGTGCAGATGGTGTGTGGGGGTGGCACATGAATGTGATCTTTGCCTCCTTTCAGAGGTCAGGTTCGGTCAGAGGTTTCCAATGACCAAGAAAGTCCATCCATGTTGTGGTGTGAGGGGCTATAACCCTGCACTGCAGATATTCAGCCAAGAGCTAAACTGATTTACCCCTAGGCCAGGACAATACCCCGCCAAACCCTTACAGAAACCATCAAAGCAGTGGCCGTGGGAAGAGGTCTTTTAGTCACTGGGAATAAAAGCTCTTGGGCCTGCCTGAGCCACCAGACAGTTCTCAGTTCATCT
The DNA here is from genome assembly GCF_021556685.1 of Rattus norvegicus. NCBI lineage: Eukaryota > Metazoa > Chordata > Mammalia > Rodentia > Muridae > Rattus > Rattus norvegicus. The sequence continues at coordinate 57,331,663 of NC_141542.1, read as the reverse complement.
CTAAAATTGGAAAGTAGTGTTTAGCCTTCCTGTCGTGTCTCCCCTTCACGGAGCAGGCCCTGGCCGGGTACGTCCTCGGGCTGGTCCAGTCTGCTGAGTGGAACCCTGAAGCCTTGTACCCAGCATGAGAGTTGATCCCTTTTCTTCTGCATTATTAATATTAACTTTCCTGCACGTCCTACTGCAAAGTCTCTGTGGTCAGATCAGAAATAATCTGCTCCCCTCCATGCCTTGGCTGTGTGTGGACGGGTCCTGGGAAGGGTCTTCTGACGGACAAAGGAAAAGTGAAGTAAAATCTTGAGATTTCGGAAATCATGAAGAGCTTTTAAACTAGGGAGAGATCCCATGTAATGATTTAAATGAACAGTAAGACACAAGCCCTTGGAGGGTAAGGTAGGAAGGGTTTTTCTTTCTTTTCCTTGTGTGTGTGTGTGTGTGTGTGTGTGTGTGTGTGTGTATGTGTGTGTGTGTACATGTGTGCATTTGTATGTGTGTTCTAGTGCTTGTGAGCACATGTGTGGATATGCAAGGTTGACACTGGGGGTCTTCCCTGATTGCCCTTCGTCATGGGCTTCACTCCACCCCAGAGTGTGGTTAGATTGGCTAGCAGCTCGCTCTAAGGATTCCCTGTCTCTACGTTCCAGGTGGTGGAGATGGGTCTCCACACCCATCTGCATTTGTGTGGAGAATCCAAACTTCAGTCCTTGCTTGCACGGCAATTGCTTTAACCACTGAGCCATCTGCCCTTTTCTTTTAAGCAGAGCCCTGCCTTTTTCTTGCAAGCATGCCCGGTCATTCTCCAAACTGCTCAAGGAATTGTACTGTGTTTTTTAAAAAAATCCTTTCAAATCGTCATTAATTGGCACACTTGGGGCATAATTTTTCCTTTTCCTTTTTAAAAAACATGTCTTTAAAAAAAGATTTATTTATCTATTTTATGTAGATGAGTATGCTGTCGATATCTTCGGATAAACCAGAAGAGGACATCGGATTCCATTACAGATGGTTGTAACCATGTGGTTGCTGGGAATTGAACTCAGGTCCTCTGGAAGAGCAGCCAGTCCTCTTAACCACTGAGCCATCTCTCCAGCCCTTTTCCTTTTCCTTTTCCTTTTTTTTTTTTTAAATAGATGGAAATTACTGCAGAGCAGTGATAGTACATGCTTTTAATCCTAGAAGTTGGGAGGCAGAGGCAGGCAGATCTCTGGTTTCTAGGCTAGGTCTCTGATTTCTAGGCTAGGTCTCTGGTTTCTATATAGAAAGTTCTAGGACAGCCAGGGCTATATAAAATAAACAAAACAAAACAAAAAAAAAACGACAGAAAACAAACAACAAACTACAAAACAAAACCAATCTCCTATCTCAAAATAAGAGGTAGAATTATCTTTACTATTTTGATCATTAAGAAGTGGCTTGTAGGGCTGGGGATTTAGCTCAGTGGTAGAGCGCTTACCTAGGAAGCGCAAGGCCCTGGGTTCGGTCCCCAGCTCCGAAAAAAAAAAAGAACCAAAAAAAAAAAAAAAAAAAAAAAAAAAGAAGTGGCTTGTGGGGTTGGGGATTTAGCTCAGTGGTAGAGCACTTGCCTAGCAAGCACAAGGCCCTGGGTTTGGTCCCCAGCTCTGAAAAAAAAAAAAAAAAAGAAAAGAAAAAGAAGTGGCTTGTGCTTGATGTAAATGACAGACACATAAAGTAGAAAGTATAAAATATAACTAAGTCAATTTCCAAGGGTTTCCTTGTTAGCACCTTAATGCAGTGTGACATATAGCAGAGTTATGATTCCTGATCCAGTCTACCAAATTGGCTTTTTAAAAACTAGTACAATATCTCATGGCCTCCTTTGCACAGGGACACACATTGGTCCCATTGTTCCTCAGCAACTTTCTCAGAAGGAGTTCTCTGTCTCTCTCTCTCTCTATCTCTCTCTGTCTCTGTCTCTCTCTGTCTCTCTAACTACCGGTAGGACTGTAGACATAATTTCAGCTTTTCCTGTTACAGGCCACAATGCAGTGACATCCTTGCACCCAAATCTTTGCCATGTGTTTCTCTGGTCACCCTTAAATGCAGAACTTGTGGGTTGGAGGATACAAGCATTTCACAGTTTGAAAGCCACATTTTCATCCAAAGACCTCATGCCTTTGGTTTCCCAGTCTCTAGCCCCCGGTAGAAATTAACACAACCTATTGGGCATCCCAACCCTGACACAGGTGGGAAAACAGGCAGCTGGCGTGCTTCCACAGGGTGATAGGCAGGAAAGTACTATGTACTTTGTAACATTTTTTTTTATATCCAAAGGTCCTTTTAAAACCTTCATAGTAGTCCATGGGCTGAGTAAGAACCCTTAACTCTTGTTTTAGAACCTTAGACATGAAGCTGTGCCTTGCCTTTCACTCCAAGTCAGCGTGCATGTCAGCAGGGAGGTCCAGGGAGTCCCCGAGTGACTCTAACCCTGGGCTGGAAGGTCCAGCTAGGACAGGACAAGGTCACCTGGGTGGAGCCTCCCCCAGGCTCTGCACATCTTGTATTCTTGCCAAAGCACAAAGAATGACCTTGTTGGGGTGTTTAATTTCTTTGGCTGACCAAGGTACGGTTGGAGGAGGAGGAGTTGGGTAGCCCAGGGTGTCCGTGTCAGGCCTGACCATAGGTCCTGGGCTGCTGAGAGGTGGTGAGTATAAGAAATTCAGAGATCTCCACACTTCTCTCCAGCATCCCACTTGGAGGCTGAGAGGACGGTCCAGGTGCTCTCCCTGTCTGGTCTTCCCACTACCATAAACACATTTGCAAACCACCCACCGCTGCTTCAGTTGCACAGAACATTCAGAGCTGCTCCTGTTACATAGTATCTAACTCGAGCTACCAGGGGAGGGGGTATTTGATAGTCCAAGGTTAGCTTACTTCTTCCTACTAGCTCAGCTACTAGGAAATGGCTTTTAACAGAGGCCAGAACGCAAAGTCCCATAGTCTAACGTACCCCAGGCAGCCAAGGCTGCTCTCTGTGGAATGTGTCATGATGACTGCAGGACCGAGGCTACAGTGTCCCATGTAGTAGCCTGCAGCTACATGTGTCAGCCACTGGGCTCTTAGGAGTGAGGCTCCAGTTCAGTTCGGCATTAGAAAGTTTCTAACAGATTCCAACCACTTGATATTTGGGAGTGTTTTTCAGCAGTGAAGTTTAGGAAGGCGAAAAACCAACTGAGGGTTTCTTTTTTGAGAGACTGTGTTCTTACTCACGTGCGTGTGCACACCGGGTATGTTTTCAGGTAGGAGAGGAGGCCAGAAGGAGGTGTCAGATCCCCTGGAGCTGGACTTACATGTGATTTTGAGCCACCCTGCGTGGGTGCTGGGGACTGAGTTAGCCGCTTCTGCAAGAGCAGCTAGTGTTCTTAACTGTTGAGCCGCTGTCTTAAATGAAATGTGCTTCAAGCAGCAAACTGATACTGGCTTCCAGTGGTGGAATATCAGAGAGAAAATAAAGCAGTTCGATGATGTATAGAATTCCAGAAAAACAAAAGAGAATATGAAAATTAATTCTCTCTGGTTTCAGCTTTTATACTATTTAACACGGTTCCTGGAAACCAGGAGCTTCTAAGACATGTATTCTTCACCCATTCTTTTATCTGGCACTTAGCAAACACCCTACAGGCGCTAAGCACCAAGTAGTTACAAAACTCAGACGTGTGCCTCCTAAGCCTGCAAAACCCTGGATGGAGAGAGTAAGTCCGTCTATGTGTGGGGTCCCCCTAAGGTGTGACATTAGTTAGGACTGGTATCACAATCAACGTTCTTCCAAGCTTCATGGACTAAACCTCTTGTTCTTTAATCTGTAGAAGCAGGAGTTTTCTGACACTTGTGTAAGGCTCAAGTTTTCCTGTAAGTTGCTATTGACTCCATTCGGAAGAGTTGGCTAATGGAGATCATTTGTGGGAGAGAACGCAGGCTGCTTGCACAAGTCCCCCACTGCACCAGTTGGGGTGTATGTGTGTGTGGTTCTATAATACAGTACAATTCCTGCATCAGATGTGATTAGCAGCTCTGGCTGTGAAGCCAATGGGCATTCTATTAAGGAGAGTGACCAGGCCCTGTACAAATCTTATTTTCTTCCTACATGTCTTAGTCAGGGTTTCTATTCCTGCACAAACATCATGACCAAGAAGCAAGTTGAGGAGGAAAGGGTTTATTCAAGTTACACCTCCACATTGCTGTTCATCACCAAAGGAAGTCAGGGCTGGAACTCAAGCAGGTCAGGAAGCAGGAGCTGATGCAGAGGCCATGGAAGATGTTTCTTACTGGCTTGCTTCCCCTGGCTTGCTCAGCTTGCTTTCTTATAGAACCCAGGACCACCAGCCCAGGGATGGCACCACCCACAATGGGCTGGACCCTCCCCGTTTGATCACTAATTGAGAAAATGCCTTACAGCTGGGTCTCATGGAGGCATTTCCACAACTGAGGCTCCTTTCTCTGTGATAACTCCAGCTTGTGTCAAGTTGACACACAAAACCAGCCAGCACACTATGTAATCCAAGGTAGTCTCAAGCTTGACCCTCCAGTCCCCAAATGTGTCTCCCTTCAGAGGCACACTACCGTGCTGGGCCCTGTGCGAATCCCCCAGAAGATTTGGGCAGATCTAAAAAGGGGCTGTTAGTTTCCCGCATGGGTAGAAAGCAGATGGAACAGTAATGACAAGTTAAGATGACCCTGTAGAGAGATTATTATTTAAAAACATCAGTAAGGGCTCCGGGGTGCAGGGTGTACTTAGCGTGGATTCGAACACAGTCCCCAAGCCCACCCCAAACCCTGCAAAATCAGTAATGTTGATCTCTAATTCACTGTGGCTCTCAAGGGAGAACCTTCAAATTCTCCCACAAAGCATGCTTAAGGGTCAGAAACACAGATGAGATCCAGAGAAGGGACGGGTGTAGCTCAGCATGGGCCAGTCAAACAGCAAATGCTCCTTGGCCATCTATGACATGGTGACCCCTGACTGGGATTGGCAGGTGTTACAGCAGGTATTGTTACTCCTACTGGCTGCATGCAGCTATTACCATCCCCAGAGCAGTTCCGTGACCAACAGGGCCCACCTGAGCCACCATCCTCTGGTCCTTTCTCATAGGCAGTGTGGGAAGACATGAGACAGTGAGTCAACAGAACTCTGCTCAATTCCCGCTCTTACTCCGGGCTGGTCACCCACTCTTAGGTCAAAACACATTACCACGTCGGTCCTGGAATTCCCAACGAAGAGGAAGTGGTATGTGCCTGACCAAGTTCCTGCCAGGCACAGACACTCACATGCCTACAGACAGAAGGCAAAGGACTGTTGGTGGCTTCTTGCTCTGTTTGTCCCAACAGCTTCCTGAGTGCGGTGAGGACAGGGTTCCTGGAATCAGGAGGTCCATGTGCCACACATAGGTTTGCCTCTGAGTTCCAACTGAACAGAGGAAGGATTTCCCAAGAAATATACACCCAGCTACTTCACCTCTGGCTATAGCTGTAATGCTTTCTTAACTGGAACAAGGTTAAATGCATTTTAAAGTAGTTAAGACAATTTCACCCAAAACATATAGGACACACTGGGGGAATATCTTTGGGGAGGAAATGTGTTCATTTTCACAAGTTGCTAGGGGTAAGAGAGAACATGCCTATCATCTGTTCAAACGGGAACATATTAGAATGGGATCCTATTATATACAGAACTCTGTGTTGAAGTGGGTTTGGCTAATGCTGCCTGTGTTATAATGTTAATTTTGGTCCCCAAAACTGCTTACACAAGTGTCTGCACCTAGGACATCGAAGGGCCCTGCCCCCAGGTATTTTTTGATTGGTTAATGGAGAGCTAACAGCCAATGGCTGAACAGAATGAGAGAGGTGGTACTTTCAGGTTCCCCATGGTGGTGGTGGGGTGGCACCAAAAGAAGGAGTAAAACCGACCATGCCAGGAAGGAACAGGAGGGAGTAATGGCCGAAATGTAAGTACAAGAAGGAAATTGGCCCCAGGAAGGGCTGCCCAGAGCGTCTTGGGCAACAAAGATAGGGGCCTGCCCGGAAGGAACCAGGAAAGCAAAGATAAAATATAGGTTTTTAAAAGATATTAACCCAGGAATGCTGGAGGGGTGTGTTTGCTGGCCTTGGGGACTTTCAGAAGTATCCAACCATTGAGCTGGTCAAGGTATATCAAAATTAAGATGGTGTGTATGTCTGCTTTTCATTCACAAATCCAGAGAGCTCCTGGGTGGGCTCCGTGACAACCCAAGCCAGGAGCTCAGAGCAGGTTAACAACGCTGCTACATTGTATTCTATTTTCCCTTCTCTTGAAATGCATGATGGGCACTTCCCACACCCTACAGAGTCGATATCCAGGGTACCAGGTCATGGCTACACATTCTCTTTGTGTTCACAGGTGAACATTCTTTTGGCTGAGTCCTCTCCTCTCCTCTCCTCTCCCCTTTCCCCCTCCCCTCCCCTCCCCTCCCTTCCCCTCCTCTCCTCTCCTCTCCCCTTTCCCCCTCCCCTCCCCTCCCCTCCCCTCCAGCTCTCACTCTCCATACTTATGATACTGTTCCTTGGTCAGGGAAGGGACTAAGAGAAAGAGAGGGAGCCATTTATATCCGGGCCCTCCCTAAGTCCATTTCTTGTTGCTATAACAAAATGCCAAAGACCTGAGTTCTATTCCTGGGATCCCCTTGATGGGACAAAAGCACTTATATTCAGGAGCTGGCTTTTGGCATCCACATGCGCACTATGGAATACGCACCCCAATAAATAAATAAATAAATAGTAATAAAATGAGGTGAAGAGCAAATGAGGGAGACACCCTGTATCAATCTCTGTTCTCCACAGATGTGTCAACCTACGTGCACATGTCAGTGCACACACACACACACACACACACACACACACACACAAAGATATAAGGTAATATAATTAGTCTCTACAGTTACCCTGACTAACCTATAATTTCAGACTGCCCATCCCATGAATAATAGCAGCAGAAAGCAGGTGACAAAGTACCTTACACAGGGCGCAGAGGACGAAGACTTTTTTCGTTGCATAGGTCTTGGCTTTGGATTCTGATCAACCACTTGTCAATACTTGTGGCCTTGCACAACCTGCCCTCAACCTCATTTAGCGCTTAGGGGGACAAGGATGGGAAACATACATAAACCCCAAGCTGGGCATTTGGTACACCATCAGCATGGCTCAACAAGACCCCGGAGATGGGGCTTCCCGGAGTGGTGTACTCAAAGCAGGTGAAAGGTCAGGAAACACTTCTCAGAAGAGGCAGGCCCCTGTCTTCAGGGGTTCGGATAGCGCATACAGGGAAGCAATGATTCAAAAGATTATTAGAGTCAATGCCCACAAATGAACTGGTTGAGGACGGTCAGGGCAACACAAACGGGCGTTCTTGCATCCACTATGCACTCTGCGTCCTGTGCAGGAGCAGAAGTCCATCAAGAAATCAGCAAACACTGGCCCAAGAAGCTGGCCTTCGATGGTGAGGAGTGTGGAGATCCCTGTGGTTGGGGCAGAGGTCAAAGTGTGGTGCCTTAGGTGAGAGGAAGCTAAGCTGGTAAGGGGCACACGAGACAGGAAAAGGTGGGTGTGGGTGGGTGTGCAGGGGCTGTGGTAGTTCACGGGTGCTCAGTTGACAGGTTCCTCAGTGAGTTTTGCCCTCTGACAGCGTTATCTAAAGTCCTAAAGACATTTTCACTAATGAAATAGGTTTTCATAAGTACTGAATTAAACAGCAGTTACACACCCAGTCTCTGAAAGGTACAGAAGGATGTCTGGTCACCGGGTCAGGCAGAGGGAAGAGGGGGCTGGAAAGGTTGTAGGGGGTTTAGGTGAATACAAGGTAGCGTAAGCAGGAGCTGCTTCACAGCCTGTGAGAACTGCCAGCGCTCACTGGGACCTGCTGGGATCACACTGGGATCAGGCCCAGAGCACAAAGGAGAACTGGGAGCTGCATTTTATTTCAAACTCCAATGTTTTACTAATCTTTCCCCTGCATCTTTAATGTCTTCATGCGATACATGACTTTTTGCAATTAAAAAAAAAACCACCCCAAACATTCTGCTTGATGACAATATACTGGGTTTTCAGGTGGATATAAGAAAGGACTATTTAAAAGGAACAAGGATTTGAATGAGATTGACCACAGCTGTGGAATACATTATGCCTTTTCCTCCCACCTCCAAAAGTCCATGTGTTGCGATGCCCATCTCCCAGAATGGAGTTCGTTTGGAGAAAGGGAGTTTTCTGAGATGATTAAGACAAAACCATTAGGGGGAAGTAATCTAATATGATTAGTGTCCTTATAGGAGAAGGAGGTTAGACACACATATAAACAGAGGTTGAATATAGGGCTATGGGGGAAGGCCTAGCATTTATAAACCTATAAGATAGCCTACAGAAGAAACCAACCCCTGTAGTTCAGAGATGACTTGAGCATACTCCTCGAAGGGTCATGTGTGAGAAATTCGGTCCTTGGTGTGACAGTGTAAGGTGGTGGGACCTATAGAAGGTGGGGCCTATTGGGAGATGGTTAAGTCTTTGTGGATACTACACTAGGAAGGGATTAGTGTAGTAGTGAAACTCTGGTCAGGTCCTTGAAGATCAAGATATAGAGCCTGAATTTCTCCGATTGCCGATCTTGCCATATGATTTCAGCACATGTTCCTAAAAGGAGGCCCTCACCAGAGTTGAGTGAAGGTCAGTGCTGTGCTCTTGGACTTGAAGATGTCTGAGGTAAATAAAACCTTTCTCTTTACCAAGTACCCAATGTCAGGTCATTCTCTCTCTCTCTCTCTCTCTCTCTCTCTCTCTCTCTCTCTCTCTCTCTCTCTCTCTTTGTAACAATGGAAAATATACCCATATACCAATGCCAACCGCCATCTTGGACTTCTAACTTTCAGAGTGGACAAAGAGCCAATCGTTTTAATCTTGTTAATCTTGTGATAGTGGGCTTACTTTGGAACAGTGGTTTTCAACCTTCCTAACACTGTGACCTTCTAATATAGTTCCTCATGCCATGGTGACCCCCAGCCATCATAACATTATTTTTGTTGCTACTTCATAACAGGAAATCCGCTACTGCTACCCAATGTAAATATTTGATATGCAGGATATCTGATATGCTATCTCTCTGTAAGGGCAGTTTGACTCCAGAGGGGTCTCATCCACTGCTTTAGAGGGATAGGAAGATAGAAAAAGCTGTGAGAGACAGAAATTACAGTAAGGGAGGGGAAGGGGGTGAGGAGGGGAAAACAGGAAGTGAAGTCACAACAGCAAAGGGCATCTCAAACCTGAGGAGCAGTGGTTGGTAGACATCATTGCACAAAGGTCAGTGAGAGCATCGGCTCCCAGAAAGCTTCTGGGACTTAAATCAGGAAGTCTCTGTGACCTTTGAGAAGATGACATCATTGTTCCAGAGGGGAAGTCCAGGCACACTGGCTTGAGGAGGGACGAAATGCCACAGTCAGGCCTTGATGGCAAGAAGTTTCATGTGAAGGCTAGGACGGAAAGGACAGTAGTTACAGGGGCAGGAGGAGAGAGAATTTTTTTTTTTTCGGAGCTGGGGACCGAACCCAGGGCCTTGCGCTTGCTAGGCAAGCGCTCTACCACTGAGCTAAATCCCCAAATCCCGGAGAGAGAACTTTTAAAAAGTGGTTTTGCTATTATGTCGTAACTACATGTAATAAATAACTATTCGTTCTGCCTTTTGATCACATTTATCCCCTCGACATCTTGTTCCTTCCCACCCCCAGCTAAACTCATTCCTTCTCCTCTCAACCAGTCCACCTTCTAACCTCACACCCGCCTTTTTATTTCATGACCCAATAAGTTTCATTAGGGTTATTTACAGAAGCATGGGGTTGGTGTTTACAGAAACATTAGTGTCTTACCAGCAACTCTACACCAATGAAGAAAATATCTTTCCTTTCCCCGTCATCTGTTGGAGAGAGAATGTTTTTAAAGAGTTGGGAAGTCGTGTGTGTGTGTGTGTGTGTGTGTGTGTGTGTGTGTGTGTGTGTGTGTGTGTGTGTGTGTATTGAGGGGGGAACAAAAGACTAGAAGGGAGGGAGAAAGGGGAGGGAGAAGAAGGAAGAGGGAGAAGGGGAGGGGAAGGAGGAGGGGAGGAGGGAGAGGAGGGGAGGAGGCGGGACCAGAAGAGACCCTGGTGTCTAATCTACCTTGCTGAAAAAGTCACATGACCACAGCAGGGCTAGGGGTGGTGGTGGGTAGGAAAAGGAAGGATTGCTGTGCTGTGACTCCATTCTGAACAGAGCCGCCCAACCCTGGACTGCTCATTTCGTTTAGCCTCACCTGGCTTGCTCTGATCTTTACTGTTACAGAGTTTAGGAGGTCCCAGTCTATGACTCGCTTCCAGCGTTCAGGCAACTGGCGTATTACTCAAGGGCTTCCCTAGCTGCTGAACAGGGGCGGGACCATGTTGAAGTCAGCACGGAGGCAAACACACAAACCTTTGAGGTCAGGGATCTGGATGTCCAGAGGAGATCCAGAGCATATTCTTGTTCACCCCGCTCTTCTGCAAAATGCTCGAGTGTTTTTTTCTGTTTGAGCCTCCCTGGGTTCAGTCTCCAGGCAGACCCTTTGTTTTCTTAGGCAGTGGTTGCTGAATTACTGGCAGGCCGGACAGTAGGACATTGCCTCCTCAGCTTAGTGGTTTTGAAACTTTCAAAGAGACAGTTCAAACCATCTTTCAAATAACATTCCAGAAATCCCTAAAATATCAAATGGCTAACAGTTCATTTTACACATATATTCCCATTATAGCCTCAAACTTATATCCACACACCAACGAGCCCAGCAATGCGAACTGAGAGCTGTTTTACAGATGGAAAATATGTAGAAGGGTTATGGGAACCTGGCACCGTCTGAAGCCAGCCTTGGGGTTCAGATTATTTTTAGAGTTTATTTTGGTCACACTGTAATGAGAAATTCCTCCTTCACACAGATAAAGGACTGTAAACCATAACAATTACAGAAAAAAAAAAAAACAGCCTTGCAACCTTAAAATATTTCTGTAAGTCATCAGAGAATGACCTGATATCTCTGAAGGTCTTTCCAAGGAACTTGTTCTGTAACGTGTACACTGGAATGCCGTGTGCCTGGTAAAGGACACCTAGGTATCTATTATGCTACAGTATGGAAACATTGTAACAATATGGTAAAGCTGAACTTTGAATCAAATGTCTGTAAAAATCTAAGCGATGTTTTTGTGAGGCATAGATTAGGCCAGGACATCAAAAGCCACCTTGAGAGAGCTGGATGTGGTGGCACACACCTTTATGCTCAGAACTCCGGAGGCAGAGGCAGCCAGGTATAGGACATCCTGGCCTACACAGTGAGTTCACGTCCAGTCAGGGCTACCTAAGTGAGACTTTGTCTCTCTCACAAACAAAACAAAACATCAAACCTGGTGACCTGAACCTGGTGACCAATCCATAGGCAGTTACTTAATAACTCTTTTGTGACAAATTCCACAAGTAGCTGAAGGCAGACTCAGCAGCACACGTGAGGCTTTGGACTGAAAGATGAGCTGAAGCCAGAGGGAAATTCCATCCAGGATCGCACGTGACTCGTTCCAAGGGCTCAGAAGACAGGTGAGTGGAGAGCCCTGGGCATCGGTGAGCTGGAGGTACAGTGTGGGTGCACAGGCCGTTCCCTGAGGCTGTGAGCTCACGCTGGGAACGCATCAGTGTGTCTTCTCTGTGACCCGGGGCATGTTTTAAATGCTCTACAGAAACCTAAAGCAGAAAGCACAGAACTCAAAATACACTGCATTTTCTCTTACACGTACCTAAGATGATTTTAAATTATAAAGGCTTGTCTTTTGGGGAGAGAGAGAGGGAGGGAGGGAGGAAGAGAGAGTGGGTACTGGAAGAGACGATCAATAGAATCATGACCACAAATAAACCACACAAAATTATTTGAACACGATAGAGCGATCATTTCTAGCCACAGTCCCCCATATGATGCCCCCATATAACACGGAGTGGTGACAGAAAGCTGGGTGGAGCCGCTGAACGTGAAATTCAAGAATTAAGTGAAGAGAGAAGAGAGGCTCCTTGAAGGAACGGGGAGGCCCAGGCCCGGGAGGAGAAGATCTCCTTTCACACTGGGGTGGGTTTTAGAAGTATCTGATGTGTGGGGAGTTTAGAACACTCACCTGGGAAGGTGGGGAGTACTGGGAGTGAAGGGGGGCTTCAGGCTAACAAAGAGGTACCTCGGGTGATAAACAGCAGATGGTGTTTAAGCCAGACAAGGCTGTTGCATAATTTCCATTTGCTTGTTCACTTTTGAGAGAGAATCTGGATATAGAGCTCAAATTGGTCATCCTCTTGCCTTCACCTCTGGAGTGCTGAAGCCATGGGCCTGTTTTTTGTGATTTTTTTTTAAAAAATAAAGACTTTCATTATTATGGAGGCCTCTAGGAGACTGTGATGAAGCTAAGGGTGGCAGAGGCTGAGGCAGGATGCCTTGAGTTGAGTGGTATTTAGGAGACACAGAGAACACAATTTGGGTGGGTGAAGGAAGAGCCACCAAGAAGCCGAAGGCCCTGTTTAGACAGCCATGAAGGGAGGATTTGCACCCAGGTGGTTCTGCCTAGCTAGCCCTTCCAGAGCGTTGAGTCAGACTCCCAGCTGAGACTCATCAGCTTGGGCATAGGACAAAGAAACTGTCTGTAGCCTGGGCTCTCGTGAGGGAGGTCTGGCTTACCACTCGTTGCTAAGAATAAGTGTGATTATCAGGGCAGAATCAGTTAGCTGGTGAAATTAGTCAGCCAGTCAAATGCCAGAATACAGTTAGAGTGGGTGGTGTCTGTGTGTCTGTCTGCCTCCCCTCCCCAACCCTCCCACCTCTCCCCCCCTTTCTCTCTCTCTCTTGTGTGTGTGTCTGTCTGTGTCTGTGTGTCTGTCTCTCTCTCTCTCTCGTGTGTATGTGTGTGCGTGTGTCCCTCTCCTGTGTACACGCACATATGCGTGTTTGCACGGGTATGCAAGTGAGCTCACCTGTGCACGTGCACAGAGCCCAGAGGAGAGCAGGTGCTTTGCATCTCTCTACCTTATTCCCTCGAGGCGCAGACTCTCACTGAACCTGGAGCTACTCTACAGGTCAGCAGATCCCAAGATCCTCTTTTCTCTGCTCACTACTGCTGGGGTGCAGGCTCGTGGGTGGCCACATCAATTAGGGTTTTCATGTAGAATCCAAAGCCCAGTCCTCATGCTTTCACACACACGCATTCACCAGCTGAGCCATCGTCCCAGCCTTGAATTGTTACACTAATGAAACAGCAAACATATTTCTCTCAGGTCTTGTCATGAGGCAACGCTATGCTTTCCAGATAGGCCTTCATTGCAACAGACCCTACTGGGGAGGATCTGAATGCAGGACTTTCCTGTAAGGACAGCCCCGGGGCAACTGTCTACCTCAGTGTCACCGAGTCCCTGGTACTTAGCACATCACAAGGTCTGGTGTTAATCGTCAACTGCAATACTCAGGTTACTGAGGTTTTCAGAGGGGACAGGAGGGGACAGGAGGGGACAGGAGGGGGATTTGTGTGGTTTCTGAAATAGGAAGTTCTGCCTTTAAAGTGTATCATTTCTGAAGTGGAGAAAGTTCCGGTAGGCTTTCAGAAAAGCCAGCACAGTGGCAGGCTGATGTTTTCAACACATTTATAGGTCAAAGTAGTAAAAACACAACTTATCTCAAAAAAAAAAAAAATAAGCTGTAGTGTTATTTGCATGTCAAGTGACTAAAATACACTTTAGAGTTCCCCACTCTGAGAATTTATTAGCCAAAGAAATCCGACTTGGTTTTGTGAAAGACACAGTTGGCTGCCTATCGGGATTTAATTTTTTTTTTTTTTTTTTTAATCACAGGCCTTCAACAGAGCTCACTTGGGTTTGAAGATGAATGTCAAAGGAGACATACATGTTGATTATCAACTTTGTGGCGAAGCATCACGGTGATAACATGGTTTGATAACAGTAAAAGACGGCTCCTTCGGAAACTCACAGTCATAGAGAGATGGGCGCGGCCCGTCTGTCACCAAGGGTGTTGGTTTTCTGGGCTCAGAACAAAACAGGCTCCGATGAGACTCCAGTTGAGAAGCTTGCGTGTGGGGGTTGTCCTGTCCATCTGTGGGGATGGCAGCTGGCGGTGTGGACCACCTTAACCCAAATGGCTCCAGTGGTCTCTGGCTTCAGAATCCCTGTTCCCTCCTGGAGCAGGGCAGCTCTGGTTGATCCTGACCCCAGAAACCAAAAGGGAGACTCCTGGAGCTTGGAAATCTCCCTGCCCTGTGGTAAAGTAATTCTTGGGGAAAATGGCAGAGGCCAAAATGAAGCAAATCATAACCCACAAGGAAGAGAGAACTTGACCACTCAAGTTGTCCTCGGACCTCCACACGCGCAATGACATGCATTCTCCATCCTCAATAAATAGTCAATAAATCTATAAGGTATTTTTTTAAAGATCCAGAGAAAGGGTTGGGGTGTTGGGGCAGCATGGTGGTAAGAGCTGTGGACTCTGGGCCCACGCTGTCTGGGTTCAAATCCCCACATTTCTGATGGCTCTTCTGTGTGGGAAAGTTATTTATCCCCACCCCAACTCCTGCCATGTTTTGGGCTCTCTCTTTGAAAAATGGGGGTAGAGCGATAAATAAGGGTTTTCATGGGGGCTCAGTTGAGTTCATAGTTGTAAAGTTCATGGAAGAGGTCACTTGGAGAGTCACCTACCAGACATCTGTGGATCAGGCATTGGAGAGCTTGTGAGATCATCATCATCACCATCACCACCACCTCTACCACCACCACCACCACCACCACCACCATCATCATCATCAAAATAATGGTTTTTCAAGACTGGATACTCTGTGTAGCCCTGGCTGTCCTTGAACTTACTTTGTAGACCAGGCAGGCCTCTAACTCATAGATATCCCCCTGCCTCTGCCTCCATTATACCTCCACCACACTGGCCACCACTAGTGGGAACTCTTAAGAAGTCCGTCAAGCACCCACACCCACATCTTCAATCATAACCTTGCCCTTTGGACAAGTGACCCTGTGCTCTCCTGGATTGTTTTTTCTCTACTTCCCTGGGTCTGTTTTGAGCTCAAGTCACACTCAACCTGGTCAGCTCTTCCCTCAGGGAGTTCCTCCCTTGTTGCCTGAAGGCCTACCTCTCCTCTGATGACTTCATTCTCGCCCACAGGGCCTGTGGCTGACACCTGCCGCCAAGCCCTCCATGAGCTGATCTAGTCAGTCTTGCTCGCTCCACAGGCTCCCACTACTCCTGGTCTGGTCCCTCCCCCTGGGAAACCAGGGTCAGTGAGCAGCACCACCCTCCTTGCAGGCTTGGGAAGGTCCCCACTGGCCACTACCCTACCCAGTTTTCACACAAACCTGTCAGCTTCACTATTCAAACAAGCCTACTTACTGCTCTCTCTTCCTCCTAGGAGTCCTCAGGTACTTCTCTCTCAGGGATGCTGTCTCCAGCCTTACCTACCCCAACAGTATACACAACAGGAGAGCTACAAAGTTTCAGGTAAGTACTACAAAGCAAAATACACCAAGTATTCTGTGATAGTAACCAAGAGGGTGGCAGAGAGGGTCTCTTCCCCAGGTAACATTTAGGAAGGATGAATCCAGGCCTTCCTGGATGGCCTACATGTCTTAAAGAACAGACCTAAAGGGTTCAAGGGTTGGGGGACAATCACAGGCCCAGGTGAATGGGTCAATAAAGAGGACAGCTGAGAGTCTGGTTTCTGTGAGGCTTCGGAGGCCTTGGGGAAGAGTTCAAATTTTATCCCAATGCAATGGAAGGCTATGGCTTGGGCTTCAAGTGACCCCAAAGATTCATGTGTTGAAGGTTTTGATCTTCAGTTGTTGGGTCCAGTTGTTGAAAGATGATTGAACCATAAAGGCTTTGACCTAACAACGAATGTGTCCACTGAAGGCTGCGTGTGGGGCCTCCTTCGAGCGGGTAGCCCAATGGGGTCTCTCCCTGGAGGCTAGATCTTGCCCTGGCCGGTTCTGTCTCTGCTTCCTAGCAACCAGGAGTGGAGCAGCTGAGATCCAAGGGTGCTTTCCCCACCCCACGGGGGTGTGGCCAAGCGACATCGAAGATGAAACGTCTATGCCTAGAAGCCCCTCCCACCTCAGACAATGATTTTTAAGCGAACAATTTGCTTTTCTTACATAGAGAAAACACTTTTCTCCTTTCTTCGCTTAACATGTACCTACTTAGAACTTACCATGAAGTCTTGTCTCCTTTTTTTTTTTTTTTTTTTTTTTTTTAATTTTCAAAGGAATAAAACGCCAGCCTCCCCGGTTTCTACACCACGCTCTAGCCCAGTGCTTCTCACCCTTCGTAACTCGGCGATCCTTCAGTACCGTCCCTCATGCTGTGGTGACCCCCAGCCATAAAACTGTGTAGCTACCTCATAACTGTAATTTTGCTACTGTTATGAATCGTGATGCAAATGTTCGTGTCTTCTGATACCCAGAGGGGTCGCGACCCAGAGGTTGAGACCCACTGTTCAGAACGTCTCTGAATATTGAATTTTGTTCTGTGCTGTCCTGTCCTGTGTGCCTTCTGGTGGAACCAGTGACAGGTGCCCCTGAGCATCCCTGGCTCTGCCCTTGTTTCAACCTCAGAGACCGTGGAAGTTCTGCTCCAATCAGAGACTGACTCCCTCAGGGTTAAGTTCTCTCTGTACCCCACCTGGCCCCGGGTCACATGCTTCCCGGAACACGTGCCTTGTTGCTTGTTCAAGGGTTGTCAGGCCTCAATAAGATACCTTATGTGGTTATCTCTCATCGCCAGCTGCTCGAATCGCCCAGATGATACACACAATACTTACTTCTGTTTTCAGTTGCTGATCTTCAAAACGAAACGAAACAACAACAACAAAAACAACACAACGGGTTTTTTTCTTCTTCATGGAAACAAGGGTTGGTTTGTGCAGCTGTGGCCTTTGTATGGCCTGCATCTGTCAGCAGATGGGCAAGAGGACAAAGCTATCAGGACCCTGAAGAGCCTGTGTGGTTTCAAACGGCTCTTCCACTCCTTCACGCAAATTAGAAATCCTGGCCCTAGCACACTGTAACCAATGTAAAAAATGCATGCAGCTGGCCTCTTTGTAACAGCCCACGTTGGAAGCTACCCAAATGTCTATCAGCTGCGCGATGGATAAATAAACTGTGGTGTATTTGCACAATGGAATACCAGCCCAAACAGATAAAGGCCTATCTATACCATGTCACAATATGGATACTCTCCCACAGACATAATGCTCCCTGAGGCACAAAAGTGTCACATGGTACGATTCTACTTAGTGCGCATAGAAAATGAATCTGTGATGTTAAGAACCAGGATAACGGTGGCTGTAGCCTATGAGTGGTGAATGAGGTGGCATGAGGAGGCAGGTCAGGCACAGTCTGGCCTGGACAGAGATGTGATCAGTCTATGAGGATTCACTCAGCTGACACCCGTGATAAGCATTTTTTTGTGTGCCTATGTCCTGGTCAGCAAAAATCGGAAACAGAACTGAATTTGTCTGTGTCAATACTATGTCTATATTGGTTTCAGCCCTAATCACCTGTGAACATGAATTTGTCATTTCTTCTGTGGTAAAGCGACCCTCAGGAACTAGGAGGTGGAAGTTCAAGACTTTTCTTACCTTGTTTGAAAACGAAACTCTCTAAGGCATTCTACTCTCGTAGGAGCCACACCTTGGTCTCACTGCAAGTGTGCTGAGGATGGGACCGGACAGTTTCATTCTTTAGTCGAGCCAGCCGTAAAGAAAATGAGTTCTCATCTGTCTGCCTTTTTTTGCTGACACCGCAGCGCTCTCAAGTTCTTATGATGAGATCTTCAACTAGGAACTTTTTCCTCACCTGGAAAAAACTGAAGTGAAGACAGGCAGCAGAGTTCCTAAAACCACCATCCATCAAAACCATCACTTGCTCACATTTAAAAACACTTCTCTGGTGGGTGGTGGCACACAGTTTTAATCCCAGCACTTGGGAGGCAGAGACAGGTGGATCTCTCTGAGTCTGAGGCCAGACTGGCCTACAGAGCCAGATCTGGGCGGGTCAGAGCAGGAAGAAGTCATCTTGCCAAATATGATTGATAGGTAACGACCAGAGAACATGTGCTTTTTTCTCCTCCTCCTCCTCTTCCTCCTCTTCCTCTTCCTCTTCTTCCTCCTCCTCCCCTCCTCCTCTTCTCCTCCTCCTCCTCCTCTTCCTCTTCCTCTTCTTCCTCCTCCTCCCCTCCTCCTCTTCTCCTCCTCCTCTTCTTCCTCCTCTTCCTCTCCTCCTCCTTCTCCTCCTCCTTCTCCTCCTCTTCTCCCCTGGCCCTCCCCCTTCCTTCTTCTTCATTTTAGGGCAGTCTTACTATATAGCCTACATAGCCTAGAACTTGCTATGTAAACTAGACCGACTAGTCTCAAACTCTCAGAGATCCACCTGTCGCCTCAGTGCTGGGCTGGGATTAAAGGTTTATGCCACGACACCAGCTCACTTCTTTATTTTTACATTTATTTTGTGTGTGTGTGTGTGTGTGTGTGTGTGTGTGTGTGTTGTGTGTGTGTGTGTGTGTGAGAGAGAGAGAGAGAGAGAGAGAGAGAGAGAGAGAGAGAGAGAGAACACGTGTGAGAGTCAGAGAGCAAACTTGGCTGTGGTCGCTCATCCTCCACCTTCTTTGAGGGCGGCTTCTCCTGTTGTTTGCTACTTTGTACACCAGGCCAGCTGGCTGGCCCTGCCTCGGCCTCCTATTTTGCCTTAGGAACTGTAGGATTACAGATGTGCTTTAGGGAACCTGGCTTTTGTTTGGCTCCGGAAATTCAAACTCAGATCCTTGTACTTATACTGTAAACATCGTGTACACCGAGCAGTGTCTGCTGGCGTCTTTCCGGTCCGGTCTTGTTTTGAAGCACGGTCCCACTCTGAAGACCACATGGATTGGGTCAGCCTCCAAGTGTTGGGATGAGAAGCTCCCATGCCAAGTAAAACAGGCTACGGCTCTTAAGAACAGACAAGGTTGAATCGGTGACCCCTAGAAGCAGCTTTTTGGTGGTGGCTTGGAAGGAAACACAGATCAGGGAGAATCAGCAAGACCAATACTCTCTCTGCAGCCAGCTCCAACAACATCATCTTATTTCTCAGAAATGCAATCTCATCATTCCCAGATAACACTGCAATGCTTTTGGAGTTACTCAACAAGGTCAGTCCCCTTTATTTTGTGTTTTAAAAATACACAGTTTTCTGGAAGAGTCTGCAAGGAGGAAGGTAGAAAGAGGGTAATTAATGGATACAGGGGTACAAATGGATAGAAGTCACTTGTGATCTTTCACAAGTGGAGTAATGGCAGCTGACAGTTAAAGTCTGTAGTAGAGAAGATTTCCCAATATAAGAAATGATAAAGGTCTGAGAAGACATCCTGCTCTGACCAGTCATTACACATCACCCCGTGACCCACAAATATGGATAATTATCCACTAATTAAAAGTAAACACACTGTGGCTGGAGAAATGGCCCAGTTGTTAAAAGTGCTTACCGCTGAGCTGCGTACCAGACACCTACATTAGGTGACTTATAACGACATGTAACTCTAGCTCCAGAGGATCTGGCGCCCTCCTCTGGCCTCTGTGGACATGTGCATCCATGTGCACATACCCAGACACAGACACACATAAATAGATGTAATTAAAGTTAAATAAGTCTTTAAGAAATAAACATATTTATAAAGAACAGTTTTACTCAAGTGACACATTTATTTAAGATATTCGAGATAAGTAATTGCTGTGGGTGATACAGGTAAGAAATTTGTATTTTAATTTGCTCTACTGTTGATATTATATTATTATGTGGTCTTAATCATTATTCTATTGCTATGAAGAGACATCGTGACCAAGACAACTTTTTTCTTAAAGCATTTAGTTGGGGCCTGCGTACAGTTTCAGAGACCATTATCATTATGGCGAAGAGCACACAGGTGAGGCTGGAAAGTAGCCAAGAACTATATCCTGATTCAAAAGCATACAGAGACACTGGGTCTGGTGTGGGCCTTTGAAACCTCAAGACCCACCCTCAGTGACACACTTCCTCCAACAAGGCCATACCCACTTCAAGACCACACTTCCTAATCCTTCTAATCCTTTCAAATAGTTCCACTCCCTGGTGGCTAAACACTCAAATATATGAGCCTATGGGCGTGCATTTTTATTCAGGCCGCCACAGATGTTTAATTAACATGCTCTACTCATGTGCTGTGAATATTTCCCCACTATGAAACAAAGTCATGGTCATTCTGATTTCCTGAGTAAACTCACTTCCCAAACCCATCCTTACCCGTTGCTACGTGGAAGGGAAACTTCAAATTGCTCTTTCAAGGGCCAAGCACAATTTACATTTTATTTTCAACAATGAAATCTCCAGGTGAGACCTACCTTAACAACCAATGGTCTTGTTGGCTTCTCAAAAAATCCAGTCATAGTCATCACTGACTCTTAGCTTCAGAAGCACATCCCCTTGGCCTCTGTCAAGTTTTCCTGTCAAGTTCAGGCTGTCTTTGGAGGTAGGTGTCCAAGGATGGCTGCCCATCATGAGCTATGGAGCCTTCTCCGGAGAAAGAAACAATGACCAAGAGATGGACCAGAGCCTGGGCTGACCTTCTTATAGACTGATTATCTCTTACTGGAAGTGCTAAGGACCAGAAGTATTTATGCACTTGTTTCAGTTGGCTTCCAGATTTTGGGATATCTCTATCTATAAAATGAGATATCTTGAGTCTGAGACTCAAGGAAATCCTTGATATTTCACATACCCTTTATGAACATAGACTGAAGGCAAGCCTGTAGACCTGTTTTGTGTGCCTGGGGTTTGACTGAGCATCTGTCCCTTGAGGTCCATTTGTAACATCATACTGACACTCAGAATCTTCACATTTAAAACTTTTCAGATTCTAGATTTAGATGTAAACACCCAATCTACACCAGGCATGGGGGTGGGGGAGAAGCAGAAACTAACAGTGGATCCTCATAGAGCAGCCCAGGGGAAGTTGGTTCTGTCCAGAGAGCTGTCCCAGCTTTGGGAAATCCTTTCTAACACATACCTTGCACGCAAACTCCAGGGAGCCTCCACGTTATCTGTGTGTGTCTTACTTCAAGCCCTTCTTCTTAACACAGAAATAGAAGGCTGGTGCTTTAGAAGATGCTCTGAGCAGTTGTGTGTATACAGCAAATGGCACTCCATTTGAAAAATAGACCCATGGATCACACTGAGTGTGTGGGCATTGGGAGTTTTGCTGTGTTTACTGGGGATGTAGGGTGATAGGGGTGTACTATCGTCCCAACCTAATCAACTGAGTGGACAAGAGTTGGAAAGTGTTCAGTTATATTGCTGGCTTTGTTGTTGTTTTATGTTTGTTTGTGTGCCTGTGTGTGACAAGGTTTCACTCTGTTGCCCAAGCTGGCCACAATCTCACTCAGAAACTCAGGTGGTGTAAATGTTGCAACCCCCTGGCTCCTGCTTCTGAGAGCTAGCATAGCTTGCCTGTTGGCATTTAGTCTAGGCTCTGCCCCACAGTTACCTGGCAACAGCCCAGTGTGCTTGACTCACGATAAAAGGGGCTGCTTGCCCCCTCCTCTCTCTGTCTTGCTCTCCTGCCCTTGCTCCCTTGTCTTGTTCCTCATTTCTCCTCCCCTCTCTCTCCACATGCTCATGGCTGGCCTCTATCCCCCCCTTCTACCTCCCCCCCCCTCGCTCTGCCTTTCTCTCAACTCCCCTCCCCAAGCCCCGACTTAGCTGTATTCTATACTATACCATTATTGTGTGGCTGGTCCCTCAGGGGGAAGGGATGTCTCAGCGTAGGTCTGCAGTCACACCCCCTTTCCCTACACCTTATCACACCTTCACCAAAAATATTCTTTCTCTCCTTATCTTTTTATAAAACATAAGGCCTGTACCATGCCCGTCCTTGGGGGCTTTAGTGGCACCTCAGATCGGGGGATGAGAATCTGGGATTCTCTCCCAGTCACTCGTGCCGTGCCCTGTGAGGAACACCTTCACATTTCATTAGGCCACCCCGCTGCCACACCATCTGGACCCCGTCGATCTTGATCCTGAGCAGCCGGGAAGGGTGAGGTGAACAGGAGAGGTCTGTAATGACGCTGCTTTCAAGGAATCAGGGCTGCCCACTTCCCAGGGACAGAGGGCACAGGAGAAGCGCCCCAAACAGCAGCTAGCCTCTCTTCAAGTTCCAGCTTGGCCATTTGCTGTGTCATCTTCGGCAAATTACTACATCGGTTTCCTTTCTCACTAAACGTGATCACCGGATTTTAATCCTTTCTACGAGGATCAAAGAACACACGAGACCAGAACAAGCTTCGGTAATG
This sequence comes from Rattus norvegicus, assembly GCF_021556685.1. Classification (NCBI taxonomy): domain Eukaryota; kingdom Metazoa; phylum Chordata; class Mammalia; order Rodentia; family Muridae; genus Rattus; species Rattus norvegicus. The sequence continues at coordinate 57,309,243 of NC_141542.1, read as the reverse complement.
CTTCGGAAATTCTCAATGTTCAAAGCCCCCTCCTCAGTGCCACCTGAGGGGCTTCTCGGGCTCACCTGTTTGCTGTTGTGGTATTTTCTGTTTGGAAGCGAGTGGTTTGGGAATCATCAGATGTTACGGTTTTTACACCACCGCTTTCTGTGGCTTTGAAATCTCTTTTCCCTTTGGGGTCAATTTGTCGTGTAAGCCACTCAGCACTGGGCACTTTTTAGAAATCTACCTAGTTGGGCTAGAGAGATGGCTCGGTGGATGGTGGATGTATTGTTCCTGCAGCGGACCTAGGTTCTGTTCCCAGCACCTAGCATTAAGAAGCTTAGAGTTGCTTAAGCTTGGAGGGGATTCAACGCCCTCTTCTGGTCTCCTTGGGTACTGCACTCACACATACACAAATCCACCTAATACAAAATAATTTTTTTTTTTAAAAGAATCCTTCCTAGTACAAAAGCACACGTGTTTTTATGTATTTATTTTTTTTCTTCCTGGAACCTCTCAGAGGAACCCATCTCTTTGATCCAGTGAGACCCAGGCGGCGTGTGGCCAGAGCAGTCTAAGCACCCTGACTACAGTGATTGACCTGGAAATGAGTAGGAAGCTCAGACTGTGTTTCCCTCAGAATTTTGTTAGAACTCTAGGGAAAAAGATACATTATTTTCTTCTGGAATCAATAATACCATGCGTGATAAGCCTATGGCCACTTTTGCCAATAAAGGAGAGGAAGAAAGTTTATAGTTACACAATAACACATTTTGATGACATAATCGGAAGCCAGGACCCAATGTTCCTGAAACCACCTTGAACATCCCAATCACATAGGCTTACATTTTCTCTCCTACATTGGCAAAAGTGGCCATAGGTTTATCACGCGTGGATTTATTGATCCCAGAATCATCAGATGTTATGGTTTTACACCAGCGCTTTCCGTAGCTTTGAAATCTCTCTTTTCTTTTTGGGGTCAATTTGTTGTGTAAGCCACTCAGCACTGGGCACGTTTTAGAAAGCTACCTGGTTGGGCTAGAGAGATGGCTCCGTGGATGGCCCCGTCTGATGGTATTTGGGAAGCTATGAAGAACCTGGTCCTGGAGTGTAGGCAGCAGACTCAGGACAGAGCTGTGGCCTTCTAGGGTCAGTGGGCTGGCTTCTCCTTGCTGTCTGGGTATCTGCCTTCTGGCCTATGCCATGTTGCTAAGCAGGCACCTCAGACTCTGTCCACTGTGGATTGACTGTCTGCCATTTCTTCCCCAGCATGGTAGACGGTGCCCTTAAACCACAAGCCCAAACAAACCTCCTAAGAGGAGGCTCTTAGGTTGCTTCTGGGAAGGACTCTGTCATCACAGTGATGGGAATACTGCACACTACAGAGCTGAAGCTCACAGGATAACATACTCAGAGGGGAGAGATGGTTTTCTTGACTTTATTTAAAAAAAAAACAAACCCAGAACAGTATAAAGTATGCATACAAGTTTCTGTATGAATGTAAGACCACACCGAACTGACAGAGAACGGGTTGCTTCAACAATAAAAATTGATTTTCTCAGTCCTGACCTAGAAGTCTCAGACAAGGTTGGCAGCAGAGCTGAAGTCTCCTGAGGGCCGTGGTCTAGCATGCAGGAGGCCGCCTCCCGCTTGTTTCCTGTGTGTGCGAGCGTCTCAATCTTGTCCTATGAGAACACCAACCCTGTGAACTTAGGATATGCTCCAGTGACCTCAACTAACCTCAATGATCCCTTTGAAAACTCTATTTCTAGAAATAGCCACATCCAGAGATTCTGTGGCTGGGGATTTCGACATGTAAGTTCAGCCTGTAATATTTAACAGCAAATAACAAAGTTTGTTAGTTTAGTTTTGTTTTTTTTTTTTTAAATACCGCAGCAATCTATCAACTGTGCAATGTTTGGATGATTTAAAATGCTTGCTAGCGGGGTTGGGGATTTAGCTCAGTGGTAGAGCGCTTGCCTAGGAAGCACAAGGCCCTGGGTTCGGTCCCCAGATCCGAAAAAAAAAAAAAAAAAAAACCAAAAAAAAAAAAATGCTTGCTAGCCTTCGATTATTTTAAAAATAGAATAACAAAAGCTATTTTAACCACATAGGAAATCATTATTCTATCAGAATAGATAAAAATAAATTAGGGTAAAGAATACCTTGCCGTAGAGGCACCTTAGGAATGCTGGCTAAAAGGAGACCCCGAGCCAAACTGTCCTAGCCTCACACAGGCTCGCCTGGGCTGGAGGTCTGAGAAAGCCCCGACTGGTTCTTTTCCCACTTCTACAGTAGTGTTCTTCAAGGGTGGGGGCTAAAGGAGAGTATATGGTTTCCTTAACTAAAGCTTCTCTCCGAAAGCTTGTCGAGTGAGTTTAATTTTGATTAATGTTCATGTCACAAAATCGCCAAGCTGGAGGAAAGAGAGGACACAGAGCCTGTGGCTGGCCCCGTGGCTGACCTTTGACAACAGCCTGTGGTGTGCAGGTTTGTGTGTTGGGGGCGGGGGAGAGATGATAGGCAACATTGCCCTCCTTAAATGTAGCACTGGGCAAAGGCAGTCTAAACTGCAGGGCGCATGAGGTTCCATGTAGGAAATGGCCATGTAGAGTGATCTTACTGTTGTAGTTTGGATACAGAGCCCTCTCCCCAGGGCCAAGGTTCCGAGCATGCTCCCCTATACAAGCCATGCTCAGCAGTGGGACTTTAGAGAAACGACTGGGTCCCAGGACTCTGTCTGATTAATGGATTGGCCCCTTAATGGCTCCTAACATGATGGCATCACTGGGTCATGGTGAAAGCAGGATAGTGTCTAACTAGAGGAAGCAGGTCCCTCCCCTCCAGACCCCCTCTCCTGCAGATTGTCTGGGAGAGTCTTGTCTTTTCCCTTTCTCCTTCCTCTTTCTCTCTCCCACTTCCTGAGTCATCTTAGGCCCCAAACAATGGACCATGATGACTACCAAATCAGCTAACGTCTGATATATTGTTTGTTAGTTAAACTCGTTTGATTTTCATGATCCAACAACACAGCCCAGTGGCGCAGGAAGAGCAGAGAGGACCAACCTGTGTGGGCTCTTTCTGCTTCTCTTCTTTTTTTCCCACCAAACATCTTCAAGGAGACCCTGTTTTACCCTTGAGTACTGAGAGATACAGGCTCACACGGGGACTGGCCCCTGGCTGCCCTTTGTTTGGACCTCTTCCCTTTTGTGTTTTAGACCTTGCTTGTTCTCAGCAGTAAGGTCTCAACTTAGATGCCAGATGACACTATGGAGTCTTCTCTGATCCTCGTTGCACTTCTACCCAAGACCATTGGGTGAGTCTCCAGGCTCAGTTCCAGACCAGAAACTGCCTGTTAGGTGATCCCGTGCCCCTTCCAAGTTGAGGCTCTCTGCTCTGCATCATTCTCCGAGTTTTCTCCCTAGCCCTTGAAAGTCTCAGAAACTCTGACATTTGTGCTTGGTTCTGCTCCTTTTCTGCTGCTACAACCAGCAGCGTTTGCTTTGAAGTTTGCTCCAGGCTTTGTGCGCTCCGGGGCATGAGAATCCAATAAACACTGGTGAGATAAGTGACTGGATGATCGCGGAGACCATCGCGCTGGGGATTCTGGGATTAGACTGGGTGGGATAAGTGAATGAATGAAGAGACCTAGCACCGGGGATTCTGAGATTGGACGGGTGTTCTAGTTATTAAACCTAGACATATCTTGGAAGAGGGGATCTTACTTAAAGAATTCCCTCCATTATTTCTCCTGTGAGCAAGTCTGTGAAAGCATTTTCTTGAACGACGATTGATGTTGGAAGGCCCCGCTCACTGTGGGCCACATGGCCGTTGGGATTGTGGTCCTGGGTGTTTTATAGAGCAGGATGACAAGCCATGGGGAGAAAGCCAGTCGGCAGCACTCCTCTATGGCCTCTACTTCAATTGTTGCCTCCAGGTTCCTGCCCAAGTTCCTGATCCGGCTTCCTATTATGGACTCAAATTAAAAACAAAACAAAACAAAACAAAACCCAACAAAAAAAACAGTAAACCCTTTCTTCCCAAGTGTTGCTTTTGGTCTCGTATTTATCACAGCAAATGAAGGCCCAGTGAACATCAAGTAGCTACCTGCCGACCAGGTGGCAAGTCATTTGAACTTCCTGAGTCAGTTTTTTCCCTCGTAAAATGGAAACAAATCTGACATGGCTGGAAGAGTCATTAGGACAACACATGTGAAATGCCTCACTTTAGACGAGAAAGTGTCCGGTATGGACGTGGCCAGGGTCATGAAGATTTCTCACCTTTAGATCTGTTTGGTTTTGGTTTTGGTTTTTCCACACAAAAAGAGAACTCTCAGCCCAGGACTGACATCATTTAAAGATGTCTTTAAAACCGTTATTCTCCATGGCAACAGAAGAACAGATGGGCGGAGAGCCTTACCCTAATACCCAGGTTTCTCTGCATCTTCAGAGTCATTTCAGTTACTGAAGGAAGATGGAGTGCATGCTGGGAAAACATAGCTTGCTCCCCTTTCTGAATCCCAAGGCTTGATGCAGTGTGTTGTAGAAAATTCTGGAGCCATGTGCCTTAATTTAATACTATCCCACAGAACTAAGCTGGTCTCTTTCCCCCACCCCCACCCAAAGGATTTGAAGTGCTATACCTTTAAACTGGCTCAGTGTGCCTGGCCAGGGCATTTAAAATGCTCTGTTTTACACAAACCCAAACTAGGCAGAATTTGGGGGCTATGTTTTAAACATAGGGAGATCTGGAAGAAACAGCCTTCATGCTGAACTTGGTGGAATAGTAGGGCACCTCTCTTTTCTAGGTTTCTCCTCCCTCTTGGGGGTGGGGTCAGCTAGGAGTAGCTGGGAAGTGAACTCAGGTCCTCTGCAAGAGCAGTCTGTACTCTGAAGGGCTGAGCTATCTCTGTAGTCCAAGGAAGAATACTTTTGACAGAGGAAACTCTAGCGTCATCTTTGAAGTTTTTCTGGAAGCTGAGTTAGCTACATAGACTAATAGTACACGAGCATGAGCGTTTCGCCTGCTCTCAGTAGAGTCACCAAGTTATTCCAAAGGAGATCTGTAGAGATGAACTTAGGGCTGGGAAGGCCAGAGACCAACCAGATCCTGTCTTTCAGCTCCTGCCCAGCTAGGTCAGTGACAGCCACCTCCACCTGCCTCTGTAATACAGTCTCAGCACTCAATCACACTCCGGTGCTCCAGGTCTGTGCTCCAGGATCTTTCCTGGTGTCAGGCATTCTGGTCTCCACGCTTGGAGTCATGGCCTTTGAAAGATCCACAGTCGTACGCATGCCAGTCACTAGACGTGAAAATAAAATATTGAAGTGGGAACAAATATTTGATTAGGAGTCTATGTGAAATGTAGCATGATATCAGTGAGTCTACTGAAGCGTTGGTGTATGGCTCCATTAAAACAGAACATGAAGAGACATAGCCGTAGATGGGCTGCAAGTGGGTCTGGCATCTTTGAGGGTCTTAAAATGAACAGAACAGGGGCTGGGGATTTAGCTCAGTGGTAGAGCGCTTACCTAGGAAGCGCAAGGCCCTGGGTTCGGTCCCCAGCTCCGAAAAAAAAAAAGAACCAAAAAAAAAAAAAATGAACAGAACACACTGGACACCTCAATCCTAGACCTGGGCCTGATGTCATTGCTTAGGAATTTTTGCCACCTTAGGCAAATCAATAAAACTCATGAAGTGGTGTTTTCTCATTTACAGAGGGAGCTTAAATGGGCTGGAGGTCACGCATGGACACTTGTAGATGAAAGGGTGGCAGCTGAAGTGTTGGCTGACTTTTATCTGGGAAGAATCCAAGGCAAACAGAAGAAACAACCAGAAAGATTTGCTGCTCGCTTTATGACAATCTTTACAGCTGTAATCAAATCTCTGAGGGTGAGGGCTGCTGAGAGAGCAGGGGGTGCCTTCCTTCGTATGCTTCAAGATGCTATGGTGGATCTGGGATCTTCTCAGGGGAAAGTGGAAATTTAATACAGCGCTAGGATCCTATCTAATCATTCCTTATGTTTCTAAAATTCATGTAGAAGAAAGGCATGCTATAAGTGAACACTAGAGACTGTATAATCTAGTTAATGTGCGTCCACTGTCCCCAGTCTGTTTTACAGAGACACTCACGGCCATTGGGTCTATCTTCCTGCTATTCTCCACCAACCTCATGCAAGTTCATCCCAGTCCATCTCAGCACAGGTTCACTGTGTACAGCTGGTGCCCTGTTCCTTGGCTGGATCCTGGACTCAGCAGGACTGTTTGTATCTGGACAAGGAGGATTGGGAGGCACTTGCTGTTGGCCGGTGGGCCCAGAACAGCTCTGGCTGGGGATGGGATCAACGGCAATGATTCAGATGGCCTGGTTGCAAAGAGACTGCAGTAACATAGCCCCGTGCTCACATAGATTTATTTGAAACAGGACCTAATTCAGAGCAGGTCTAACCCTGTGGTTAATTATGTACCATATTAGTCAATAAAATAAAAAGTCCAAATTTGACTAAATTATGGTCCCTTCCTTCCATTCTTGAGGTACTCAGGTTTTCTGAATTCACTTAAGCAAAATATTCATGGGCTCCTGGGGGAGGGGTCTTTTAGAGGCAGGGATATTTTGATATTCTGGCATACAGTTTGCTGGTTGTCTTTCTTGAGGTCCTGCTCTGATCATTGGTTTAATGTCCAGTTCCAGAGACACCTTGTGCCCTGAAGTCTCAGACTTGTGCACACCACTTGCCCTGTCTTAGCTACCCTCCTCGTCATCTTTAGCTATACAAGTCTTGCTCAGCCCCTAAGAGCTTGCTCAGCTCTCTAACCAAGAGCCAACCCTTCTAGGAACCTTTGCTAGGCTATCACAGAGCACAGGAACCTCTCATTGTAATTTTAGGTACTTTTAATGTTAGCCTATGTTCTGTTACTATAACAGAATACCCGAGACTGGTTAATTTACAAAGGAAAGACACTTAGTTTGGCCCTTAGCTCTGTCCGTCTGAGTGTATGGTGTCAGATCTGCTTAGCTTCTGTGGAGGACATGACACTCCATGCAGGTACAAAAGTGGATATTTACAAAGAGAATATGGGACACACTGGATCAGGAATTTCCCAGTAATCCCTTTATGAGGGTGGAGCCTCCTAGAAGCAAGCTGCCCTTGAATAGTCCGTCTTTACTATTACACTGATGGTTTTAGTACAAGTTTGGTGGGGCCAGGTCATAGCTAACCCGCAGCACAGGAACAGCACAGCACTTGTTGGGATTTAAAGTCTTCCGTGGTACTGATTCAACACTGCTTGGGATCACAAATGTCACAGATTCTGGAGGAGATGCATGAACAAAGACATGAAAGATGCAGTTGTTAGGGACAGACCCAAGGGGCCTGGAGGGGGGGTGGCTGCTGAGGGTGGGGAGTTGGAAGGGAGGGGTGCTGGAAGTTAAAGGCCAATGTTGGGGAGCAGGTCACAGAGCTCTGCACAGAGAAGGCAGCCTTGTGAGTTTGCTTCAGAGATAAGTCAACAAGGAAAAACTGTGAGGCCACAGAAGACTGAATAGGCTGGGGGGCTAGTTATGGAACAGAGCGAAAAGAGTTACAGGTCAATTGGATTTCTGAAAGACCGTGTGATGGGGCCAGACCACCCAGCATCCAGGAATTATAAGCTGTGAAATCATGAACAAGTTCTTTAGTTTCTCTGGACCTCAGTTGCCTGTTCTTTGACCAGGCCAGACCTGTCTGCTCTTAGACAAGGGCAGAGACTCCTGACAGGTGTCATCCAGACCAGAGGGAGGTAGGGCTCCTGTACTGTTGGGAGGGCATCTGGGTCTTATTCCTTAGCCAGTAGAAATCTTGACCTGGGAGACTCTCAGGACGCAAAGAGGGGAGACCCTAGATGAAATACCCTACAGTGGGGAGAGGGAACTAGTGGAGCCCACCTCCAGCAGAAAGACAGGGCTTCAAGTGAGGGGTGGGGTTGTCATCCCAGTGTCAAAACTGTTTCTGTCTAAAAGAACTGCAGGGATGGAAATGGAGAAGAGCCTGAGGAAAAGAAGGTCCAGTGACAGGGCCAAAGTGGGATCCAGCTCAAGGGGAGGCTCCAAAGCCTGACACTATTACTGAGGCTATGGGGCACTAACAAGAAGGGACCTATCATGACCCAACAAGCAGCTGAAAGAGTCAGATGCAGATATTTGTACCCAACCAATGAACAGAAAGAAGCTGCTGACTCCTCTGGTTGAATTAGGGAAAAGCTTCAGAAAGCTGAGGAGGAGGGCGACCCTGTAGGAGATCCAGCAGTCTCAATTAACCTGGCCCCCTGAGATCTCTCAGACACTGGATCACCAACCAGACAGCATACACCAGCTGAGATGAGGCCTCCAACACATAGAGCAGAAGCCTGGGAGGTCTGGGTTCAGTCAGAGAAGATGCACCTAACCCTCAAGAGACTGGAGACCTCAGAGAGTTTAGAGGTCTGGTGGGGTGGGTGGGTTGGGAACATCCTCATGGAGACGGAGGGTCGGGGGCAGGGGGGAGGCATGGGATGTGGAACAGTTGGAGGGTGTAGTGGGAATGGAATAAAATCTGGAGTGTATAAATAAATAAATAAATAAATAAATAAATAAATAAATAAATAAATAAATATTCAGTTACAACAAGAAGGCCTGGGCAGTTGTAGCTCGGAAACATTGGGGATGGAACCCAGGCTTCCTGTGTGTGGGACAAGTGCCTACCACAGAACTCCATACCAAACCCGAGAGCGATGGTGTCTCCAAGCTTGCATCTCTACCTGAAGTCCTTGAAGGAATGAGCAAGGAAATGAAGGAAGGAAGCCAGGCTAGAAGGCTCTGGTTTCTGAGTGCCTCTACCAGGCAGAAGCATTTGCTCAAACCGTCCAGTCTGCTTACTGTCACCCCTTCCACACTCCGAATTCCATGAACTCACTCCTCACCCTCACTGAGATCTCTGGCCTTTGGGGTCCCGCCTGTCCTCCACCGACGTTTGACTATGACCGAGTTTATACTGAGGGAGAGCCTGCCACGGAGCCTGCAGCGTCAAACGTTTGCTTACCCTTACTCTTCCAGCATATTCACAGCCCTGCCTTCCCTGCCCCTCACACTCCTGGGCTCCTGTGTACTGAAGAAAAATAAAGAGTCATTCAATTTAGTTCGTGGGGTTGATGAAATCTAATGCTGTCTGCATTCTGTTGGTTCCTGGGCGCTGCCTGGTAAGCACTTCTTGAAACCACGTAACAAGCGAAATACTAACGACGTGTGCAGACCCCCAGAGGTACAGCTTCATGGGTGTGTGGTACACGTTAGACATCTCCGCACTCGGGAAGCAGAGGAGGGCAGATCAGGAGTTCCTCTTCTGTTGTGGTGATAAAACACCATGGGCAGAAGCAACTTAAAGAAGCACAGGTTTATTTGAGCTTGTAAGTCCAGTGAGGTAGGAGCCCATCATGGCGGGGAACCGTGGCAGCAGGTAGGCCTAATGGCTGGAGGAAGAGGCTGAGAGCTAGTTGGTATCTTTGACTGCAAGTAGACTTGAGGCCTTTAGTGCCAAAACCCAGTCCCAGGGACACGCTCCCCAAACAGCTCCACCAGCTGGAGACAGAGTGTTCAAATGCCCAAGCCTACGAAGGACATTTCCCACTTACACCACTACTGTGGTCACCCTAGGCTATACAGCAATTTCACGGTTAGCCTGGGCTACAAGACAGCAACAACGATTCCTCCCACTGACTTTTTCAGAATTACTTTGCACATGACCACTACTGGATCGAAACTAGGTTCAGACAGCACCCCTGACAGTTTCCCTAAGCCCCTCTTTAACTGTTCTATACAGTAATCTCCATTCTGAACTTAGTGGGGATAGTTTTATTGCCTGTCTTTATTGCCACTGTCTTTATTTTTGACATTTATTTATTTTGGGTGTGGGGGGGTACTTGGAATGACCTTCTATGTTCATCCTAGTTTTTGAGGCAGAGTCTCTTACTGAACCTATAGCTCACGGTTGAAGCCAAGCTGGCTGGCCAGTGAGACCTCAGGACCCACCTGTCTCTGCCCCTGGTGCTTCATAGATACTCAGCTTTTCCTTGGTGTTGAGGATCTGAACTCAGATCCTCCCCACAGGGTTTTGGGGTTCTCCACCTTAACACTAGGCTCACAAACTTGATGAATTCCTACAAAGCTTCCTTCCTTCAATATTCCTACAACATTCAGGCCAGTTTGGGTGACTTTGAGCAATGTGCACTCCTGTGAATGGCCTTTGCTATCTACCTGTGTGCACACATTTCTATCAGTAATTTCATCCAGGAGTGGGGTTTCTGGGCCCTGGGATATCCAAGACAGGACCAACTGGGTTCTGGAAATGGAACTCAGGTAGTCAGGTTTGGCAGCCAGCGCCTCTGCCCACTGGCCCCGTTTGCCAGCCTCACTTAGAGTCATCTTATCAGAATATGTGTGTCTACAGAATTGTCTAACTTATTTCATATTAGGTTTTCAGCTGTTCTTTTTAGTAAAAGCCAGCAGGATATGAGTTTTAAACACATCGCGCGATAACGTCAGCTTTTCATTATTAGATATCATCTTCATTTCAATGTGGGGTGGCTCATTAGTCTTCCCTGTGGTGGGGGATTTTTATTTATGGCCTAAGGAAAGATTTGCTCCTCTCAGATGATGAAAATATTTTTCTAAATTTATCTTATTAATTAATTTGATTATCATTTGACTTTCGTATTTAAGTCTATTATTTATCTGTGTCTGGTATTTTGGCTTTCATTTGTTCACACTTTATTTTATGTGAATATATGTGTATGTGTGTACTCCTGTGGATATGTATGTGCACATGTGAGAATACATGTGGGTGTGTATGTGTGTGCACATATGGGTATGCATGTGGGACTGTATGTGTATACACATATGAATATACATGTGGGTGTATATTGTGTGTGCACATGTGGGTGCCCATGTGGGTGTATATATGTGTGTGCATGTGTGTACATATGTGGCTGTGTAGGTGCATGGACATGTAGGTTCATATGTGTGGGTATGGGTGCACATGTGTGTGCATGCATGGGTGCACATGGCCACTGTGTGTAGCAGTCAAAGGACATCTTGGAGTCAGTTCTCTCCTTCACCACGTGGGCTCCAGATGTTGAAGCAAAGTTAACAGGCTTGGTGGCAAGTTCCTCCACTCTCTGAGCCATCTCGCCAACCCACGAACCTGGCTTTTATATGAAGGGAGGACAGGGTTGAGTTTTATTTTATTCTTCAAGAATGTCTGAACCAATCATAACTCATGTAAAAGAGAAAACCAGCAAATGGAAAACTTATTTTTAACATGATTTATATTATGTTTAATTACATCTAATATAAATATAAATACTATACATACTATATGTTTATTTATTTAATAGACTCTCAGGCACTGTGATGAGTCTAAATGCTAATGGTGAAACTGCAAAACGAAGGCCTAGGAAATACCTCAGCAGTTATAAGCACTTGCTTCCAGACCTGCTCACCTGAGCTTTGGAACCACAGGAAGGAAGGAAGGAAGGAAGGAAGGAAGGAAGGAAGGAAGGAAGGAAGGAAGGAAGGAAGGAAAGAAGGAAGGAAGGAAGGGAGGGAGGGAGGGAGGGAGGGAGGGAGGGAGGGAGGGAGGAAGGAAGGAAGGAAGGAAGAAAGGAAGGGGTTACTTCCTACAAATTGTCCTCTAATCTCCATGTGTTGTTTGTGGCCCACATGTGCATGTAATAAAAATATTTTAAGTTAGAAGACTATTTGATCTTGTCTCCCAAACTCTAGGACCCAGAAAATCCACTCCCAGGTAGAATTACTAATAAAAGTATGAGCACATGAGCACAAGAAACATCCATGGGGATATAGACTTGTTTAATACACACACATGCACACATGTGCCCGGGAATGCATGCCCACACAACATGTACTCAACCACACATGCACAGGCAAGCACACACACACACATGCATGCACACATACACATATACACATGTGCGCACACATGCACGCAAGCACGCACGCACGCTCACTGCACGAAGTGGTATAGGCCCATATCAAGCTAAGATTGATGTATGGAGTTAGGTGCTGGAAAGCCCCCTCACGTGTGCAGACAGGAGAGCTAAGAAACCAACAGCTGCTCCATCCAAGAAGTTGGAAAGCCTCAGAGCAAGAGAAAGCTGTGGCAGAGTCCAGGCATCAGGCTGAAGAGTGTTTCTTTGTGGTTTTGAAGTGGGTCTCACTGGATCTAGACTCATAAAGCCATCTACAAAATACCTGCAGGAAACATCGCACTTAAGGGTCAAATGAACCAGGCAAGAGTGTCTGTTATTTCTGCTTCTATCAAGCAGTATATCCAGACCTTCTGAGTCACACATATAGTCCACCACCCCAGACATTTCGATTCTTATCTAAAAGTGTAATTATTTATGTATCTTTTTCTATTTTGGGGAGCCCATGTCCCCCAAATATCTTATGTAGATTTGATATTATAAAAACATTGAATTCTCCCAATAATTGTGCCCAAATAATTATAATCACAGCTAGGCACTTTTGTTCATACAAGAAAACCTCAACACACATTTTAAATATTGATATAGAAATGAAAAGGGTGCTGGAAAGTTAAGATGCCCGTGAATAAGAAAAGGAGGGAAGGCTTATTCCAGCTACTATGAGGACTCACTGCGACTGTGGTAGCTGCCATAGCATGGTACCAGCCTAAACATGGAGATGACGGAGGACAGAAGAACTAGAACTAGATTACAGGTCATACACGCAACACAGTTGGCATCGCAGAAGTGGGGTGTAGGAAGCTAAGAGCTTCTTACATAAATAAACTCTGAGCCAATAAAATGACCTTTCTTCATCTACTAAAAAAAAAGAAAATACCATTATTTTTTGCTGCTAATGGGTTCAAGGACATGAACTGCTTTCTCCTGAGATAAAGTTTATGTAATATACCTCTCATGTTCTTCATTGCCTTATAATAATATTTAAGTTTACAATTTCATATCATAGCATCACTATTATCTGGTCTAAAATGTTTTCAGTACTCCCAATACAGACTTCAACTCTCTAGGCTGCGTCTCCCATCACCTCTCCGCCGACCTCTGATAGTTAATGATCTACTTCCCGTCTGCAGAGTCCCCCCTCTAGACACGCATGGAAGTCGAAACGTATGTTGCTCTTCCTTACTGCATGTCCTGTGTCACTTTGCATAATGATCTCAACGCTCATCTCTGTTGTAGTACGAATCTGAACTTCTTTTGTGACGGATCCTATTCCATTACATCCCCTCTTGTGGTTATGCATTGTGGTGGTTCATTTTACAGATGAACTTGTCTGGACCATGGGATATAGTTAGATACCTGGTTGAATATTATTTCTGGGTGTGAGGAAATCTTATAAATTGTTGAACATCCATTAAAACAACAACAACAATAACAACAACAACCAGAAGGATATGTCCCCTCTTCTTGCCTGACTGTGTGAACCAGGACTCAGTTGTCAGGGCTGTGAGCATGTATTGGGCTCTTCACCTTCAGGTCCCCAGCTCATGGGCCATGAATCGCACCACTGACTTTCCTGTATCTCCATCGAGAAGGCAGCTGACTGTGCTTCTCAGACATCATGACTGCTGAGCTGTGTATACACATATATACACACATGCACACACATATGCATGCTGTGTACACACACATACACATGTACATACACATATGCATATACCCACACACATACATATGTGCACACACATATGCACACATATACAAACACACATATTCACACATGCCACATGTACACACATACAAACACATATGCACACTATGTACACACACATGAACACACATATACACATATGCACACATAAACAAACACATACACACATATACACATACCACACACATACACACATATACACATACATGTGCATACACATATGCACACACTCACACACATACACATGTGCACACACTCACACACATACACATGTGCACGCACATATGCACACATATACAAACACACACATTTACACATACCACATGTACACTCATACAAACACATATGCACACTGTGTACATGCACATGTACATATACATACATGCACACACATGAACACACATATGCACACATAAACACACATATACACATACCACACACATACATACATATATACATACATGCACACACATAAACACAAACACATATAACCTATATATCTATATATCTATATCTAAATCTATAATGTATCTCTATTTCAAGTTCTCTCTCATTCTGTGCCCATCTCTTTATGCACACATTACTAATTACTTCTCTGCAGACATGAATACTGTAACAACTGCACTGTTTTTTCCTTTCAGTTGAGATAGATAATCTTGCTGTGGACAGTGTTGCTCTGAACCCCTATTATCAATTCCTTGGTATGTACCTTTACGTGTGGATTGCTAGGAATACCGTATTTTATGTTTAACTCTGCTAGGAGCCTCCAAACTCCTTTCCAGGACCATTTTACATTCCCATCAGTGATGCAGGGTGATTCTAACACAAACAGATTGAATGTGAAATGATGGGAAAAAATTTCTGTATGAACAGAATCCATAAGTTAGAGGCTACTATACTAATAACAGGTGAAATTAATTACACCTCATAAAAATGGAAGACATTTATCATTTGAACCCCATAATCTGCCAGAAGCCCTGCTTGGGTTATTGGCAAGAGCTGGCAGATACCCCCTGGGAAAGGAGACTAATGCCAGGCTTTGGGGCACTTTCCTCAGGAAGGAGCTGGGCAGTTCCTTCTGCCTTTTCCTGGCATTGAGTAGGTGCTTCTTGGGCTCTGGTCTCTTTGTTCCCCAGAGAGGATGCAGGTGTTTGTCCCCAGAGGCTCTAGGGCTCTACCCAGCAGCCACAGCTCCCACCTTGTCCTCAAGGCTCCATGCCAGCTGGGATCTTCAGATTCATCTCAGGTAACCCATTAGGAAAGCCCAGCTTTCTCCACACCCTTTCCCTGCTTTTTTGCTTGATGGCCAGTGTGGTTTGGGGCCATTATTAATTTAATCTGGGTCTTTCGCTTCTCAAAATCAAGTGGCTAAAAGTCTTGTTTCCCCTCCCATCTTCCACCCTCCTGGCTCACCTTGCTGCAGCCGGTCTCCAGTCTCTCTCCATGGTGACCAAGAGTCCTCACTTAACCTGACTGGAAGTCTACCATCTTGTCACCTCACCTTTCACCTTCCTTTTGATGACTTCATTTCCTTGGAACAGCTTGTGGCTGCCCTTGTCCTTGTCTTCACCCCATTTCAAACTCTGTAGAAGGTCATCAATGATTCCCAGGCTGAGAACATCAGTTTCTTTTTCTTCTGTGTTCATTTCTTCAGGGCAAACGGAACGGTAGTGTGTCAGTGGCTTTCAATGTTAGCTTGTCACAGTTGGGAGCTTCTCCCAAGGACCTGTCCTGATGTCCTTGGTTGGTGTGGGAAGACCTAACCCAAGTGCATCTCTGGTTGCAGCCTAGATTAACACAACTACCCAAGCCAGGGAAGAAGGAAGACTGTGTTTTGCTCACTTGGCCTTCCCTCTTGCTGATGAGGTGATTTCTCTGCTGTGGTTGATTTCCAGCCTGGGAGCAAAACAGAATTTCTAGACTTCCATTGTTGACTAAGGACCAGGGGCCCTCCAAGAACCTTCCAGAGTTCGGGTGCCAAACAGGGACTTCCACGGCTCCCAGCATCCAGCCCTGTGGACTGAGTGACTACTGTGTTGTCAGGCTCCCTAGGAGAGACAGCCACTGTGGGACGACTCTAGCAGCTAAGGCACCCAGCCTCAAGGACCCAGCAACTGTTGGAACTCAGCCTCTCAGGCATGACTCGGCTGTTAATATTTAACTTCATCTGATAGAATAACTTCTTTTAGTGTAGGTGTCCATCCCGTTGGTCCATTTCCTCTTGAGAACGCTGATACATACAGCTTACTATTTCCTACTCTCTCTCTCCTCACATGACACAAACTGTCATTGAGTTTACCCACCCACCCTTGGCCCTTTCTGTCCATTGTATCTCAGCCGCTGTAGCTGGCTGATCTCCCCTCCACTTCCTCTTAAGACACAGGAGCTTCAAAGTTTCTGGAGAGTGGGGGGTTTCATTAAGGGAACACTAAGGCCTTGGTTCACCTGAGAGTGGGGAATGGGGGAAATGGGGAAACAGATTCTTCTGCATGAAAATGTAGATGCTGCGAACTTGGGCAGGTTGTATTCTCTGAATGAAAGTGCAGCTTTCAGGGCTGGAGAGATGGCTCAGTGGTTAAGAGCACTGGCTGCTCTTCCCGAGGTCCTGAGTTCAATTCCCAGCAACCATATGGTGGCTCACAACCATCTGTAATGGGATCTGATGCCCTCTTCTGGTGTGTCTGAAGACAGCGACAGTGTACTCATATAGAATAAATAAATCTTTAAAAAAAGAAAAAAAGAAAATGCAGCTTTCCTTCCTGTGTGTATACAGATAACATTGTCCCCAGGTTTGTGGACAATTTCCCCTAAGGGGCTTATGATGGTTAATCTTACTTGGATCTAAAATTAACTAAGGGACAACCTCTGGGTGAGTCTGTGGGAGTGTTTCTAAGAAGGAGGAACTGGGGAGAAAATCCTCTCCCAGAGTGGGGAGCAGCATGTACACACACACCCACACACACACACACACATACACACACACACACTTATAAACACTCATAAACATACATACACATACACACAGACTCAGACACATACATATACACATACATACACATACACATACATGCATGCACACACATACATGCACTCACACTCACACTCATACACATATATCCACACAGACACATATACACACATACATACACACACAACCACACATATATACATACACACACAACCACACACACATACATACATACATGTACTTACAGACACTCATATACATACACACACATGCAGACACAGACATATACACAAATGTACACATACATATACATATACACATGCATGTATGTACATATGCATACACATACATGCACTCACACTCATACACATATACACACATACACACATACACATATATACACACATATGCATACATACTATATATACACGCATACATACACACACAACCACACACACATACAGACACTCGCTTCTTGCCCTTCCAACAAGGAACGAGGACCAAGGACTCTGCAAGAATTCTCCAGGCCTTTATATTTCGACTGTCAAATTATCCAGCTCTAAGAAATGAGTTCTTAGCCTCCCTGGCCACTGTCAGATTACCATCTGGTACTGTTAGATGGCCCAACCAGCTCCCTTGTAATAGTATATTTATTCTGTCCTGTTACTATGAAGAACCCTGATTAACGTGAAGTGTGGAGCTGCTGCTTTTGTGGCGTCCAGGGGCAGTTCAGAGGATGCAGCTGAATGCTGAGTGTTTACTGGAAAGTCATCTACAGACCTTCTCCCAGACCTCTGCTTTGTCATCTGGACTAGCTCATACTTGGTGTTCTAGTTTACTTTCTGTTAGGGGAAGAAAGTTTTTATTTGACATATACTTCCAGGTCACAGCCTGTCACTGAGGGAATTCAAGGCAGGATCTGAAACAGAAACCATGGAAGAATGAAGTTTACTGGCTCCCTCACTGGCTCATGACCAACCAGCTGTCTTATACAGCCCAGCACCACCTTGCTAGGGATGGTGCCACCAACAGTAGTTGAGGCCCCCACATCAATCAAGACAGTCTTTCATAGACGTGACTACAGCCCAGTGTGATCAAAGCAATTCTTCATTTGAGGCTCCCTCTTCCGAGGTGACCCAGGGTTATGTCAGGTTGACAGGAATAACTGACCAGGGCCCTTGGAGGTACCATTAGTA
The DNA here is from genome assembly GCF_021556685.1 of Rattus norvegicus. Classification (NCBI taxonomy): domain Eukaryota; kingdom Metazoa; phylum Chordata; class Mammalia; order Rodentia; family Muridae; genus Rattus; species Rattus norvegicus. The sequence continues at coordinate 57,291,371 of NC_141542.1, read as the reverse complement.
ATTGTTTCCTGGATTGTGTGCCTGTATGAAGAAAGGACATAGCTCAGTGCCAGAGGCCCCACTGAGTCCAGGATGGAGATGAAATGTGGAGCTCTGAACAGCAAATGAACAGTGGATGGGCTTCTGTAAGGATGTGTGTGAGGGGGGTGTGTGGGCCTCAAGTCAAGAAGATGCACGCGCCCTGTGATGCCCTTCTTCTCTTCTGGGATCTACTAATCCTATTTAGCACACAGACATCAATCTTCTTTTCTACATCATAGTTCTCCCCAGTTGTGTCTAAGGATTTAATAAAATTTTAAACACTCATTAGAGGTTATATGAATACTTGTGTGGATGAATCTGAGGAAGCACAGCTAGAACATGTGCTGATATTTCAGCCATGCATCCCCCCCTCGTCAACCCTCCGAGTGTGTCCTGTGGAGGGGGCACAGGAGACTCAGAGATGTGACTATGTATGGAAAGTGCTAGAGTCTAGTTGGTACCGAACTGGGCTGGGAAAGAGTAAGATAATGGAAGGAGAGCCATACTCAGGCACCCCTGTCACAGATATGTTATAGCTAGTATCCTGTTGCTGTAGCAGGATACCTGAGATTGAGGGATGTATAGAGAGAAAATGTTTTTATTTAGATCACAATTCTAGAAGTCCAAGGGCACAGTGCTAGTTTCCTCTCAGTGCCTGGTGTGTCATGGCACCTGTGACATCACATGGCAGAATGGTAAGTGGGTACATGGGGATATGACATCATATAGAAGAATGGTAAGCAGGTATGTGTGTGGCTATGACATCATATGTTAGTATGGTAGGTCGGTGTATGTGTGCTGACATCATATGTCAGTATGGTAAGCAGGTATGTATGTGGATGACATCATATGTCAGTATGGTAAGTAGGTGCGTGTGGATATGACATCACATGTCAATGGTAAGTAGGTATGTGTGTGTGTGTGTATATGACATATGTCAGAATGTTAAGCAGGTGTGCATGTATATGACATCACATGTCAGAACAATAAGCAGGTGTGTATGTGTGTGTAAGAGGTGAAAGACAATGGTGTAGCCTTGTAACCACCACTCTCCCTGTTACTGGTTTGGTTCTGTGAGACCCGAGGACCTCAACATAGTTTCTTAAGTAAGTCATTAACTCATTTCTGAGGTCCACCACCCTCCAAGCGCTGTTGGGAACCCAATTTCAATGTGACTTTTAGTGGGTACAACCACATCCAAATAATAAGCAGCCAAGTTTTCCAAATCTTCCCTAGAACTTTCTCTTCCATCATTTCTCCGAGGTGTTGTTTTCTCTCAATATTGTCTCCCTGATGGAGGTACGCATGGAGTCAACCTCTGGCTCATCCACGGCACCTCAAACTCCCAGTGAGAACCTACCATTTCTTTCCTGAATCCGTTTAACCTCTCATTTGAGCTTTTGTAGGTTTTGGTCTTAAAATGGAAGTGCTATATCTGATCTTCATCCATTCAAGGGGTCACATCCTATCTAGTCTTCATTTTCCGCAAGTCTTCTCCATAGACTGACTCCATTTCTACCACCACGATCTGAATGCAACCTCTCATTTCATTCTCTGAACCATGTGATACCCCCTGTGATGTCAGCTTTAATTGTCAACTTGACCCAACATAGAATCAAATCACCCAGGAAGAATGTCCCAGTGAGGGGCTGCCTAGATCAGGCTGGATTCTGGGCATGACTGTGGGGCATTGCCTTGACTGTTAATTGATGTAGAAAAACACCCACTGTGGGTGGCACCATTCCTTACACAGGGGAATCCTGGATTCTATAAGACATTCTATAAAGCTCTCAAACACATCCCTGACAACCTCTACTTCAAATGCTACCCAAGAACTGAGGCCATTTTTTTCTCTGTCTCAACTTGCCATCTCAACATGACTAATGTTTGGCCATTGGCTATAGGCAATACACAGGCTTGTTTTCCTTCTCCAGGTGAAATGAAAACCCAGTGAGGGCTGGATGTGTTTCATCTGCTTGTATGTGCTCCACAGACCTTGGCACAATCACAGGTACACATCTTACATTGGGAAACAATTGTTATGTGGGAGAATGTTCTGAGAAGGAATAACCACAGAGGTGGTGAGGGGGCGTTGTACTTCCAATGGGAATTCTGAGCAAAGGGAAGTTTAAGTGTTGTTCACAGCAGCATTATAGATAAGCATTTGGGTTAATGATTATTAACTTCCTACATCCTTTGGGTTGGACCAAATTAGATTTGAACACACAGGTCTGAGGAAAATAGCCAAATGGCCTTTCCCTGAAACAAAAATCTGGTTTTCTTGGTGATTTTGCAAGAAGGTCAGATAGGAAACAAAATGAATCAGAGATTTTCCCGTCAAAGCTCGGTCTTTTGCAAATATTATCAAAGTTATTTCTTAAACTATTCGTGAGTCAACCTTACTCTGCTAAGAACTATCTGACGATATGGATTTGCTATGATTAGATTATTTCTCATAGTGTAAGCGGGGGTGCTCCAAAAATAAAAGTGGAAGAAATTACATCATGCACAGCAGAGAGAAGCCCGTGACCTTCAGACTGGCATCGTTCTTCTGCCACTCACGAGGCAGCGGCACCAACTCCCGTAGACCGGACGCCAAGTGGCACAGCTTAAAATATGCCAGTCTCGCTTGTTCTGGTTGGTGAAGAGCAGTGTTTAGTTCCAGAAAGCGGCGGGTTGTTTTTTTTTTTTTTTTCTCTTTCCATCAGTTATCTGAGAATATTTCGATGCCAGGGAATATTTGACACATTGTGCTGCAGTTTTACCAAAGCTGTTCGGAATCTGGAGGGAAAAAAATATCTTGAGAGGTTACTCCTTTTGCTTGGTGGAATGAAGCGTTTGGCTGTATTCTGTTGTTTTGTCTTTTATTTTTATTTTTTTTAATAAAAGGAGAGTGGGGAGGAGTAGATGCTGAAACATTTAGACTCAGAGCTTCGCTGGCACAAATTCCAAATTGGCCAGGCATCTGTCTCTATGTCTGTGTCTCTGTCGTATGTATATATTCACATACAAGTGAGCGTGTGCACACGCACGCACACGCACGCGCACACACACACACACACACACACACTGTGTTTACTGTATCCTTTGATCTTGGAGAACAACTCTTAGACAGTGGGAAGGAAGTAAGATGGTTTATTGGGTCATCTGGACTTCCTAAGGCTGAGGAAACATGGATCTTGGGAGCCTAGAATGAGCTGAGCTCGCCCAAGTTTGCCCGGACTGTAAAACTGAAGAAGCAGCTTCCCCTCATGCCTCAGGACATGCAGCCTTTCTGTCTTGACGAGACTGTCGTGGCAAGGAAAGGGAGGAGCACGCTCTTTCACAAAGGTCATTGATTCAGTGAACCCAACATGTGGGCCTCTGCGGCGATCACACTTTGCAGCTAAGTGATGGGGACCTAGCTGCTCTCCTCAGAGGCCCATCATGGCGTGTGCTGCTTAGTTGGCATTGGACCGCTCAGAGCACTGCGCAGGGTTGTCCCCAGAGTCTACTAGGGACTCTTCAGCTTGGTCAGTGTTCCTATGTGTCACAAATGCCCAGGCAGTGTTCCTCCCACCTTCAGTCCCACTTCCCACCCAGTGCTCACAGTGCTTGCCTAATGGCCCAGTGGCTCTCGGTCCAGTGCTTGGCTTGCCCTCCTGTCCTTTGTTTCCTCCCCATTTTTTCTCACTCAGACACTTCCCATGATAAAAATCACTATCCTTGTAGGCTCCTCTGATTCTCAAACACCCTGGATCAACACCGGGCATAGTGTAAAGGAAGTACCCTGCCGTGGCATATTCAGTAAGCAACCACTGCCAACCAGAGCGGATGAACCAGCCACCCATACATTACTTCCTTCTTTGCTCTTGGAAGGCTGAGCTGTGGGTGCCTGAGGGTAAGAGGGGTGAGTGCATGCTCATATGTAAAGACTTAGATGATCGGTATTTGATTCAGTTTCTATAACTTGTCCTCCGTTTAAGAATTCCTATTCCCTAACTTGACCACATAACTCAGGGGAGCACACTCTGAGGACACTGTTCAGTCAGTCTTTAACAATGGGGTCATCTCATATTTGCAAAGAATACATTATTTAATTTTGGTAAATTATCTCATTGTGAGAGTAGCGTAACATAATTTGCTTATTTCTTATTTCTTTTTTTAAAGATTTATTTATTTATTATATATAAGTACACTTTCATTGTCTTCAGACACACCAGAAGAGGGCATCAGATCCCATTACAGATGGTTGTGAGCCACCATGTGGTTGCTGAGATTTGAACTCAGGACCTCTGGAAGAGCAGTCAGTGCTCTTTTTTTTTTCTTTTTTCTTTTTTTCAGAGCTGGGCAGTCAGTGCTCTTAACCACTGAGCCATCTCTCCAGCCCCATTTTCTCCCCAAATAATAATTTGGAAGCAAGCAAATGAAAAGAATTCCAATTTTTTAAAAAGAGTGTCTTTGTTTGGCCAACGAATGCCAAGGAAAAACGTCAAGAGTAACTACCTACCACACACTGAGCGGGCACAGCGTAGACTCAGAACAGGCTGTCCCCATTCTGACCTCTTGAAGGACTTCTCTTCTCATCAGGAAGACAAGGTTTGTGAACACAGAGCCACAGAACCGGGAGCTCGTCGCTAAGTCAGTGTGTATCAAACAGCTGCCTGGGATAGACAGAAAGCAGAGGAAGGAGACACAGAGCTCAGAATGTTGCTATCTTTAGGGGGTGGTGTACCAAATTCCTATCTGGAAAAACAGCCCAGCTCCTGCCAAGATTTCTTCCCCCTCTAAGAGACTCGTGTCTCACTGCAAGGGTATGCATCTCTGCTTTACAAAGGGGACCACTCCTCTGCAGTCCTTCTACTTGTGCTAGAGACTCACTCAAAGGTCTCAGGAGTCTTTTCCTGTCTCTGCCTGAGGCCAAAATAACACAAAACAGAAAACAAATGGGGGAAAAAACCCATAGCTTAATCTAAGAGGCAGGTTCCCAAGAAGATTGCTTTTCATGCAAATCAGGGCTGGCTAGGACTCTGGCCAAGTCTTAGAGACAAAGAAACTAAAATATAACAAAGGTACAAGACTTCTTCAAAGTGGTTTGTGATTTGTTCTCGGTTGCTGTAACAAGACACCGCAGACTGGCAATTTATAAAGGAAAGACATTTGCTTGGCTCACAGTTTTGGAGGTTGAAATTCTGTACTTAGGGCGGCAACATCTGGCAAGGTCCTCCTGCTTCTTGTGGTGGAAAGTGGAAGGCTGAGCGAGTTCATAAAACAAGAGAGGAGGAAGCTGGGCTGGGAGAGGGCTGTTAGGGAAGAGCTTGTTGTACAAGCATGAGCACCTGGACTGTTGTCCGAGGCAAGACACCCCTGTAATCCCGGTGCAGAGAAGAAGAGACAGGAGGGTCTCAGGGCTTGCTGGACAGCCAGTCTAGCCATTCAATGAGCTCTAAATCCAGGGAGAGCTTGTCTCAAAGATTAGAGTAGAAAGTGATGGAGAAAGACACCAGTCCACTAAAGGGGAGTCTGGTGACCTGAGTCCTCTGTTCTGTTCTAGACTCACAGTGTGGAAGTTCAGAGTTGACTGTGCCTACACAGGTACTTGTACACACACACACACACACACACACACACACACACACACACACACACACACTTACACGTACATATACACACATGCTTATGCACATGTGTGCACACACAAGTGCTTGTACATCCAAGTTGTCTTAGTCAGGGTTTCTATTCCTGCACAAACATCAGGACCAAGAAGCAAGCTGGGGAGGAAAGGGTTTATTCAGCTTACACCTCCACACTGCTGTGCATCACCACAGGAAGTCAGGACAGGAACTCACGCAGGGCAGGAACCTGGAGGCAGGGGCTGATGCAGAGGCCATGGAGGGTTGCTGCTCACTGGTTTGCTTCCCCTGGCTTGCTCAGCCTGCCTTCTTATAGAATCCAGGACCATCAGCCCAAGGATGACACAACCCATAATGGGGGACCACCCACCCTTGTTCACTAATTGGGAAAATGCCTTACAGCTGGATCTCATGGAGGCATTTCCTCAAGGGACACTCCTTTCTCTGTGATAACTCCAGCTTGTGTCATGTTGACACACGAAACCAGCCAGCACAAAGTGCTTACTACACACACATGCATGCACACACAATTAATAAACAAAATGTAACAGAATCTCCTAGCACATTAGATCCCTTTGTCCCTCCTTTACTTCCTGGCTTTATGCAGAATAAAGCAGCTGAGAGAGTCTGCAGACTTAGCAGAGACTTCTTCTCCCCTTCCGTGCTGCTCTGGGCAGCTGAGGTAGAGAAGGAAGCACCAACAGAGCAGCAAAGACAAGGACAGAGGTAAGGAAGGGACGGACGGGAGGGAGCATCGGGGAAATCCAGGAAACAGTGGGGAAAGCCATAGAGCCAATGGAACCAAAACCTAGCTCAGCGACTAAAGGATCAGTGCAATTAACGAGCCTTAGCTAGACTAAGGAAGACACATGCAAGTCACTAAAATCAGGAACAAAACCAAGGACACTAGGACAAACCTTAAGGAAACTAAAAGGATTAGAGAGTGAACTGAACCGTGAACTGCATGTCAATGGTCTCTTCTCCACGAGTTTGATTGCATAAGTACAATAGAAAATTACTGAGAGACAGGCTCTGCCAGATCCCGACCAATACAGATGCGGACGCTCAAAACCAGCCATCAGAATGATCACAGGGACCCCAGTGGAGGAGTTAGGGGAGGACTGAGGGAGCTGAAGGGGCCTTATCTGGCATCAGTGGGTGGAGAGACCTTTGGTCCCGTGGAGGTTGATGCCCCAGTGTAGGGGAACGCCAGGGCAGTGAGATGGGAGTGGATGGGTGGGTGGGGGAGCACCCTCATAGAAACAGGGTAAGGGGGGATAGAATAGGGGGTTTGCAGAAGGGAAACCAGGAAAGGGGATGACATTGAAATGTAAGTAAATAAAATACCCAATTTTAAAGAAATAAAAGAAAATTACTTAGAAACAGAAATGATCAAATTAACTCAAGAAACCAGGGAAATCAGCATGTTTGTGATAGGGAATGGAAATATAATAATAATAATAATAATAATAATAATAATAATAATAATAATAATAATAATAATACCTCTCAGCAAAGAAAGCTTGGATGGGAAGGGCCGCTTCACCAAACATTTAAAGGGGAATTAAAACTAATCTTACTGAAATTCCTGAGAAGAGATAGAAGAGGGAACCATAGCTAATAATACTTTTCCTTTTTTTAAAAAGATTTATTAATTTATAATATATAAGTACACTGTCGATGTCTTCAGACACACCAGAAGAGGGCATTAGATCCCATTACAGATGGTTGTGAGCCACCATGTGGTTGTTGGGATTTAAACTCAGGACCTCTGGAAGAGCAGTCAGTGCTCTTAACCACTGAGCCATCTCTCCAGCCCACTAATATACTCTCTAGGTGAGAATTATCATGAAGTCAAAGCTGAACAATGACACATGGAGACTACAAACAAATTGGTATTCCTTATTAGTGTGCACACCACAGTTCTGGAAGAAGAGGAAGAAAACTCAGGCTAGGCGAATTCATAGACCAAATTCGGGTTAGAAATGACCAGGATTTGGTGCCGAGGAGGTCTCCCAGCAGACAGAGTGCTTGCCCAGAACACCGGAAGCCCTGGGATTGATCCCTAGGACCTAATAAAGTGGACGGTGCACACAGAGGAGGAGTCACGGGCATCACAAGTTCAAACTCACCCCTGGCTATGTATTGAGTTTGAGTCTAGCCAAAGGTAAGAGACCCCACCCTCAAAAAGACGAAAAGAAAAACAAATGGGAGTGGGTTCAGCAACTGCCCGCTCTCGCCGTTGCTCTGTCGTTTATGATCCATTTCCAGCAACTGCTCTCACCTCAAGGTCACGTCCCTGATCTCTCCCTCTCCTGTTCGCTGAACAAACAGTTCAGAGCGTGGGGGGCAGGAGTGGTTTTGTCGATCTGATGCATCAGTGAAAGAAAACTGAAACTGGCTAGAACTAATAATGCTTGCACGGGAACCGTTCTCTAAAGGCCACTCGCCGTCCCCCTTAGGTACACAAATAAGGTGGATCGTACTCGGAACTGTCCTTTAAGTCTCACAGTGAAAAGCTCTCAGGGAGAACTTTCCCTCGGGATGGAGACCCTCTAACTCCAAAGACCAGACCGAGACACCACAGGATGCAATCAGCAAGAGGATTTGGTTTATTGTCAGGATACACAGGCACAGGCACCTGCGGGCGCTTCAGTCACTCGGGGGACTGGCGCGCCCCACGGAACCAAGGATGGGCTTTTATAGGATTTTGGGGAGCAGAAGCAAGCATACAGAAGCAGATGCATGGTTACAGGGATATAATTGGTGGATTCTAATATGGCAAGGGTTTAGCCCGGGGGCAAGTTTCCTAGCTACCTTCCTGAAACATAACGGCTGACTCGGCCCCCCAAGGGTTCAGCCCGGGGGCAAGTTTCTTAGCTACCTTCTTGGAACATAACGACTGACTCGGCCCCCCACCAGGGTGTGGGACCTCTCCCGGGGCTTTTTTTCATTGTCAGGTGCTCAACCGCAGTCGTCCTGTTGCCAGGCCTTCAACCAAACACATCCTGCTTGGCAGCCGCTGTGTACTCAGTGTTCTAACCTTTCCCTGAACCAGTCATCTTAAGTACAGCCTTGCAAAATGGCGTTACTGCTGCTAAGCTGGGGTCTTTCAACAGAGGCAGCTTGGCACAGTTCCATACAGTACAGAGGCTGCTCTGACCTGTTCTTCTTCATGGTGGGACCCAGGCCTCCCTGACTCCCTTGGGTGCTTGGAAGAGCACAAGAAGCTGTTCTATTGTGGGACTGTAAATGTAACTCTTATTCCCCAGAACTGTCTTCTGGGAGGTCTACTGCCTCTGTCTGCTAACCTAGGCCTCGTCCTGGAAACTTCTAGCTTCCATATGATCTCATCTGGGCCTAGAATGTTTAAAACTTGTGAGACTTACTGCTGAATAAGCTCACCGTTTCTAGATCTTCCTGATCTCTGGCTGGCTGGTTCAACTCAGCTGCTCTGGCTCAACCGCCTCTCCAAGCTGACTGATTCAGTCTGGCTTCTCTCAGCTTCTCACTGGATGGCTCTGCTTGGCCTCATACTAACTTGGGCCATCTGTTGTAATCTTCTGGGTCCTCAGTCTCTGGCTTATTCTGTCCTCTCCTGTGTCTAGCTTGTTCTCTCTTCAGCCTGTCTCTGTACAGCTGTTCCAGTCAAACTGCCTCCTTCCTCTCTCACTGTTCTCTCTCAAGTTCCTCTGATTTCCTCTCTCTTCTCATGAGTCGGGCATATCCTATTCTGCCAAGTCTTTCTCTGATTTGTCACTTTGTCAACCACTCGATTAGACATCACTTTCAAACCTTCCTTCTACAATTTTACCTTCATCGTTTGGGATTTAAGATGTGTATTAAGGGTGTGTCTGTACTCCAGCCAGAGGGATTACAGGCGTGTGCTAAGGCTGAGCCTCACCACATCTGAGACAGGTCTTTCCAGTAAACAACATAAATATCCTGCAACAGGAGACTGAAGTGCCAGGCACTCCTGGGATAGATGTCAAAGGACATGCTACGTTTGCTCACTTAGGATGCCCTCATCCTTTGAGCCTCCTGACGCTCAAATACAAGCTAGCCTGCTCCACAGAGGCCAGCACCTGCAAGAACAGATCCCTCCGAGAAGAGAAACGCTAAAGGTTAGATAGCCATAATTATTGACCATAAATAATTAAGTTATTACATATTTTATTAATTAAAAAGTTCTCAGTGGAAGGGGCTGGCCTGGCCAGTGAAGTGCGTGCCATGGATAAATGGGGATATTTCGGGTTCTTAAAACCGACATTAAAATACACTGTACCAGTATCTACACTGGAACAGAAACAGGCTAGCCTGCAACCAGTTCTGAACAACTATGATATGCAACAATACTACTTGGTTCAACTGGTCTCTTACTATTTCATTTCAAAATTTTAAAAAATGTATTTGAAACCTGTTTTAATTTTTAACATTATGTTTATTTTGTGTGTGTAAGAGAGAGAGCACATGCGCGGGATCAGAGAGTTAATTCTTTTTCACTACACTTGCATGTTCTCCTTGAATAAAGTCTGTAATAAAAATATATCATGTAAAATATATTACATATAAAAATATTTTTTATTAAAAATAAATGCACATGGGCATTCAATCTCAGTAGCTCTGGGGTAAGACAGTGCAGTCTCTACCCTAACCTGTCTCAGTGAATTAATATGGTTATTTGAGAAAGTTGGAGCAACAAGCAGACGCATTTGGGAGACACAGAGTTAAATGAGGCTAGAGAAGCTTCTACACCCCAGTGTTTTTCTGAGCACTCAATAGGGATTGTGTGCTTTTACAAAATGGAGTTGAAGTATACCCCAAATTTATCTGATCAAGGTATGATTGATACCTGTTTGTGGGACATTCGGACAGGATTAAGAGTGACGCAGAACAGTTCACAGATGCTTTCGACACATTCCTACAAGTCTTGAGACTACTCTGTTTAGGTAGACATTTTAAACTTTCGAAAGAGATTAGGTGCCTTTAATTATTGAACATAGAAATGAAGCTATTATATAATTTATTAATTAAGAGTTCTCAGTGAAAGGGGCTAGCTCAGTCAATAAAGGAAGAGTAGTCTGTTTCAGGTTCTTAGAACTAACGTAAAAAGCCAAGCACAGTGGTGTGTGTCTACAGCAGACAGACAGACCACGCATGGAGCTAGCTGGACAACCAGTTGAGCTGCGTAGGTAAGCTAGGGTTCAGTGAGAGAAGCTCCTGGGGGTAAGGCAGAGAGTGAGTGAGGAAAACCCTGACACAGACCTCAGGCTTGCAGGCTCAGCTGCCGGCATGCATAAACACACAGCACACATGTGCGTGCATGCATGTCCATGCCTATGCACACTTGGGTACACACACATGCACATACACCCACCCATATATCCACATACACACATGCACACAAACCCACAATACATTCACATACAGACACATGCACGCACAGCCTCATACACACACTTGTGCACACACATATACGCATGCATACCCACCCACACTCACACATGACCATGAACCCATACACACACTTGTATACACATACATGTGCACATACCCGCATATACACACATGCACACACTTGTGCACACATCCCCATACATACATGGACACACACCCATACACACACTTGTGCAATATACCCAAATATACATGTGTGCAAGCACACGAGTGTGCACACACACCCATATGCATCCATATACTCCCCATATACACACACAGGTACTCACACACCCATACAAACACACCCATATACACACATGCACACATAGCCCCATACACACATACTCATGCACACACACATACATTCACACACTTGTGCACACAGACACATGTACAGACATCCATATACACACATGTGCACACACGTGCATACACACTCACACACTTGTGCACATACACCCATATACATACTCATGCACACATGAGTGCGCTCACACATACACAGACACACACCCATATACACCACACACACACACAATTTCTAATGTAATCTCAGAATGATAATTTGATACTCAAGAAAATCCATTTTAAAAGTGAATTAAGGCACTGTTTTCCCCCTTGAACCTGTGTTCCACTTTAACCCTCTCCACAGTTGTTGTCTTTATAACTCACTGTTATCTATGAAAGTATCTTACTGTTTATCCCAGCACACAAAATAAATGTGAGAAAAACTCTAATCACACCATTGCAGTGCGGCTACAATAGTATAAGCAGAAACTTTTCTTACACATTGAATTTGCATCGCAATTATTATTCAGAATATTTATCATAATAATCATATAATTTACCTAATTACTGTGATTTGTTACACATCAACATGATTTGTTACTGCAATTATTTTTAAGCCTGACTGATTACCATCTAAACGGAACTCCCCCTCCCACAAATCCACATAATTAAAGGTGAAAAATAATAAAATCCAAGAAACATCATGTGGCCTAATTGGGAAAGCATCAGTAAGACACTGGAAGACTAATTTATAGCTGCTATAAACAGTAACACACTTGCTACCTTTATGGGTACGTCAGACGCCCACATGGTTTTATATCACCATCCTAAAACTGCTCTCTTGTGCTCTGATTGATTGTATTTGCTCACATGCTAATTCTCTGCCTGCTTTGAACCCATGCCAGACAGGGCCTGGATGTTGATCTTCCTTATTTGCATTCCTTGGCCCTACTTTCTCGGGGATGCTGTCTCTTTGCTTCTCACAGAGGTCACTGGCTTGCTCTTGGCGCACCTGGGTGAGGGTCTCCTGATCAAAGGCTGCCAGGGCCCAGCTGTGCTGTCCTTGAGCCCCTCTGAAGTCCAAACAGAGCTTTGGTGCCTACTTAGCAACCCTTCCATCTTATCTGCCTCTTATGTTTTATCAGCCCTCCTTCCCGGGACCTCCTTATGCGGCAGCCCAAGTGTGAGAACATTTTTAATGACAGAAAAGAATTTTTTTTCTAACACCCAACCTCAGCATGTGTGAATTCTCCATCACCTGCTCTCTCTAGATTTGTCTTTGTGATGTTTCTATCTACCCAGTCCAACTCTGCTTGCCAACTCAGTAGAGGAAAGATGATGGTATGGTTACATACCCGTAATCCCAATTCTGGGGATACTGAGACAGGAGGATTGCTAGTATGAGGCCAGCCTGAAGTGTATTAGGACAAGAATCTGCTGCTAAACCAACAATGATCAAATAGAAAGTGAGAATGTTCTCACTCTGTGGTGCCTCGCGGTCCCAGCCAGGTGTCTGCCAAGCATTGGGGTACACCGTTTTATAGTCCATTGCTGGAAACAGGCTGGGGAAAACATTTTCTGTGCCTGAATGTGGGGTTAGCACTCCTCTGTGATCAGTCAAGGGGTGGGGAGGTGGAACAAAGCGCAAGTTCTCCTCAAAGTCTCACCAGAGCAGGAAGTAGCTTTCAGAAAGGTTTCTATGGCTCATAGTGGCTGTTGCCGCTATACCAACAGCATGTGTGGAGCAAAGCCATTTGCCCCACAGTTGGGAAATGAAAAAGTACAGAAGGAGAAGGGGCCATGATCCCAAGATCCTCCTCAAAGGTATGCCCCGGGAACCTAAGACTTAAACTTCCTATGCAGCCTAGAATGACTTTGAACTCCTGATCCTCCTGCCTCCACCTTCCCACTGCTGAGATTACAGTGTTCGTGGTCACATGCAGTGTGTTATGCTCTGTTGGGGGCTGAACCCATGTTGAACACTCTGCCTACTAAGCAGAAACTCCCTCCCTTCTTAAGAGCCCAGCCTCTTCTCAACAGAGCCAGGCTGAGGATCATGGCCTTTAGGGAGACACTTAAGATCCAAATTATAACATCACACATGCACGCATGCACACATGATGCATGCATGCACAAACACATGTGCACATACATACACATAGGTACATAAGTATGCACATACATCCCATACATGCATATGTATGCACACATATATGACAAGGACTTGGCTCACCCACTTATGGAGTCTGGCAAATCCCAAGGCCCGTTGGGCAAGCTACTAAGCTGGAGACCCAGCAGAGCAGATGGTGGGGTAGTATATGGCCAAAGGCCAGAGAAGCAGAAAGTCTGCTCCTGAAAGCTGAAGTCCAAGCCAGGAAGCACTATGGTTTCTGTTCAAGTCTGAAAGCTAAGGAAAGTCAGTTTAATCAGGCCGAGCAGAAAGGCTTCTCTCTCACCAGGGGAGGTCAGCTGTTGTAGTCTGTTAGGTCCTCACTGGATGGACAAAGTCTAACCACACTGTGAAGGAAAGCAGTTTACTCAGTTACCAACAGAGACATTGTCCCAGACTCATCTAAATGTCTGGGCAGCTCTTGGTTGGATAAAGTTGACACTAAGGTAAACCAGTTACTCATGGATGCCCAGATGTTAGGAGTGGCACAGAGAAGGTATACTCTGTATTTGTAGGGTTAACTTGAGCTTTTAGAAAAGTTAAGAGTGGCTTATTTTGTATGGCTATCTGCTTTGTATTGTAACTCATTTTGTACACAGCTGTGTGAGGGTATATATACATATGCATAGATGCCTGTGGTGGTTTGAATGTGCTTGGCCCATGGGAAGTGGCACTATTAGGAGGCGAGGCCTTGCTGGAGTAGGGGAGGCCTTGGAGGAAGTGTGTCACAGAGGCAGTGTGCTTTGAACTATGCTTATCCTTCCTCGGTCTTAGTGAAAATAGTAAATAGAGAATTCCAGAAATGATGGGCTAGGGGAGGTTGCTTGGTGGATAGGCTGAAAGGGCCCAAGTTTGAATTCCTGGAATCTACATAAAGCCAGAGACAGTAGCGCACCGCTGTAACCCCGGCACTCCTACACGGAGGTGGAAGAGATGGGGGCCCCTAAGGCCAGCTAGCCTGGAAGATGCACAAGGACACAAGACACCCCGTCTCAAACAGGGTGGAGGTAAAGGCTAATATCTGTGGCTGTCCCTGGAGCTACACAGATATGCTGTGGTGTGTGTGTCCACACATAGATTAAATTCCAAAACGAAAAATTTCATATAACTTTTATTATAGTATATTGATATTAATTATTCTCAGGGTGGCTTGATTTATAAATTAAAATGTAGTGTATTATATATTCATGCCATCTACTAAAGGTCTTAGAACACATATCCCCCATCCCTGTTGACCCTTGGAAAGTAAGAGGTTTCTGCGTTGTTGTTGTTGTTGCTGTTGTTGTTGTTATTATTATTATTATTATTATTATTATTATTAAGAGAGAGATCTAGATAGGTGGCACAGTCTAGGTTCTAGTGAGCCAGATCCAACTCTTAATAAATAATTCAGCTTGTCTGGCATTTTCTGTTTGAATACCACTGTGTCCAAAACCTCCTGAGTAAGTAGTGGTTCTTAAGACACTCTGGAGCTCCCATTTGGTTCCCAGAATCCCCCACTCTCCCACCAACCTTGACCCTCACAGAAGAGCCGGTCCAACATGAGGGTCAAAGGTCATTTTCAGCTGAGCAGTGCTCACAGTCCGCAGCAACACTGGAGATCCCACTTCAAAAAAGCTTCAAAGTCCCTTCCCTCAAGCTAGTAGACACACAAACCCTATGATAACGGGGTCATTGCTTTGAACACGGTAAGCTCTTTAGGTTCTCCTAAGTGGAGAGGACCTAAAATAAAGAAACAAAGTCTGGAAAATGCTGATTATTGTGCGGGAAGCTAAGGGGCAACTCCTGTGTCCCTTTGCAGAAGCATGTGAGTGCTTTATAGAGCGGGGTGGGGGTGGGGGTGGGAGGGTAGTGGGGGGAGGGGGAGAGAGTGGGGGTGAGGAGGGGATGAAGCTGGGAACTATCTGGGAAGGTAGGGAGAGGGAAGTTCTGTAGGAGCTTGAGAAGGAAGCTTGGAGAGAGGAGAGAAAGAACATATAGGGAGAAAATTGTGAGAACTCAGGAGGGAATTAAAGTACAGGAATCATAATCTGCAAGTCCAAGTGCAAAAGAACCCAGCAGAGAGTGGGGACCTGTAAGCAGAGAGGAATTTTCTACTGTTGTTGTAAGGCTTCTGCCTGGAATGGCAGCCCCAGGGGATGCTGGAGTAGCAGAGAGCCAGTTCTGATGCAGATGTGTGTGTGTGTGTGTGTGTGTGTGTGTGTGTGTGTGTGTGTGTGTGTGTGTGTATGTATACTGTGTGTGTGTGTGTGTGTGTGTGTGTGTGTTGTGTCAAGGGCCGACAAAGTTAAGCTGGAAGATTTGTCTCAGCTGGGGTTGGAGCTCAATGGTACCCACATGCACAAAACTCTGCACGGCGTTCATGCAAGTTACATTTAGGGATTGAACTAGAGTCACATGCCACTCACTGTCCTGGTCAGATAGGACCCCAGAGACAGTGGTGGTGCCGTAGGACCTGGTAGTGTTGCGGCCACCTTAGTACATGTGAGTATATTTATTGTGTGATGTTTATACACAATGAAATTGGCAAATGAGAGGACTGCTGGCCTGATCCAACTTTCACAGAGTGCCAGGGAGCAAATGTAATGAGTCCAGGGAGCATTTCTTGCTCTTCCTTCCACAGATATTCCTATAAATTAGGTCTCAGCCAGCAGATCACTTGATGCATCCCTTTTGGCTAATAAGTAGGACGGTCAAATCACTGAACTTGAGCACTCCATAGGTAGAAAGGCTTATTGGGGTTCTAACTGCTAAGGCCACAGGGGTGGGGGGCAGAGAGAAGCAAAATAGTGGAAAAGTCAGCGGGGTTGGGGTTCTTCGAGATGATACAAACTGTTCAGAGTGACCTGGAACTAGATGCCCCAGATATTGAAGCAGTTGAGGGAGGTAACGGTTTTCCTGGTAAAGAGAAGCCTTACCAGATTCCCGAGGAAGGTTGAATTTAGGTTCTACCCAATAAGAATCCGTCTGTATACCCAGTCAGAGTCCTTCTGTTCAGGACACTGTCATCAGCACTGCCACTCGGGGCTCATTTTGGACCTAACAGTCACGAACTACAATGACCTGTAGTGGAGAGGGTTGGGGAGAGGCCAGCATGGAGGTCGGTGAAGAAGCAAACTATCCAAGCAGAACTGAAGAGATGTCAGGTGATATGGCTTCCATGACATCCCCTAATTTTTTTTTTTTTTTTTTTTGTTGAGTAACAGCACAGCCTCCACTGTTTGTTGAGAACCTCTTATTGTATTCAGGGCCCATGGTTCAGCCTCGGGTGTTTTAATATAGCATCAGAATCTGCCTGTGTATTTGCTTGAACTGGGCTACACATACCTAACGCTATCCAAACCCCTGTGCACTGGCTGCCTGAGAGCCCCGTGCCACCCCATCCCTCTCAGTTCCAGCTAACGCACTTCCCTTACAGAGCCTTTTCTGTTGCCCCAAGAGAATCAAAGAATCAAAATCTTGATGTTTTATGTTGACAAACCTGCCGGGTCTGACCACCCTTAGTGATCCATGAGACTTTAAAGTCCCAGTCACTGATGCCCAGTCACTAAGGTTGAACACAATAAAGAAAAGAGTTTTGTCAAGCTTGAGTAACTTTGTCATCTAGGCTGTGGCGAGGGCTTTCTGTCTCCACCGTAACACAGCAGAGAAAGGGCTAGGGAAATAGTTGCTTGCAAAAGAAATCAGTGAGGTCTGTTAGAATCCCTTTGTGACAACCCACTCCCGAGCAACCTAACTGGAATTCCACAGAGCTACATTAATCTTTTCCAAAGGCAGAACCCCTACCACCCAGCCTTCTTCCACAGAGATCCATCCTCCTCAAAACCGACCACCTCTCAACACTGACACAAAGGGACCACATCCCCAGAACACAGACCTCCAGGGACAAACCCCTCAGCAACACTCAAAATTCCTGGGTAATATTGAAAGGTGGGTTTGGGGGTCTTAAATAACAGAGGGAATGAAAACTGAATGTTTGGAGAAACCCTTGAAATGTTTCTACCTCTGCTCCCCTTCTTCCTCATTCTGACGAAAACTTGATGCTAAGAGCAGGCAGCACAGTGGTTCCTGGAACCCGTGAACAGGCGGGATGTGAAACGGGGAAGATGATCATGGATTATTCTGGCTGGATTAATCCAGTCACAAAAAGTCCAGTAAACTTGAGGATTCATCCCAGTTGCAGAGAAACACAGAGGTGAAAGCATGGGAGGGACTTCTTGACTTTGCACGTGTAGGTGGAGACCATGTTCTGAGGAATGTGAATCACTCAAGAACTGCAAAGGAATGAATTACCTCCTCAGGAGCCCAAAAGAAACATGGATCTGGTGAAAACGATTGTGCGCAGGCGCCAATGCCTGCGCATGCGTACACTGAACCTAGAATCAAGTTTGCGGCCAGCAAGTACAGTGACCGTCCTGCTCCCAGCACTGGGGCCACAGACCCATGCAGTGCCATACATGGCTTTTTAATGTGGGTGACGGGATCTGAACTCTGGTTTTCGGCAGCAAGTGAGCCCCCTCTCCAGTCCCCAAGCTTGATTTAAAGCTAATGATAACTCTCTCGGGCTCCTGACCTCAGAGACTTTAAGCTACGGAGTTCCTGGTGATTTGTTACAGCAGCGTAGAACACTCTATGTCACCATTGAGAACTGAGAGGCAAGCAGCACCTGAGATGCTCAGGGACGACCTGCCTCACTTCATCAATTAAGGATCAAGAGCGCTGTGGTGACCCTCCTTGTCAACTTGACTACATCTGTAATTAACTGAAACCTACGTGGCTCTGCACACTTGTGAGGAATATCTTCTTGACTAAATCATTTGATGTGGAAAGACCCACTTCTAGTCTGGATCTTTGAGGTGGGAAGATACACTTTTAACCTGGGCCACACCTCCTTCTGGCAGTCTGTGTAAAGGACGTGGGAGAAGGAAGCTTTTGCTCTTTGCCTGCTTGCTCTCGATGGCGAGCCTATTCCTTTATTGCCATTACAGACATCTTCTTTGGAATCCCAGTATTATTCTGAAGACTAGCTGAGACAGCCAGCCTCATGGACTAACAGCTAGCTACTGGATTCCTGTACCTTCCATTCATAGACTGGACAACAACCTGTAAGCCATTCTAATAAACCCCATATTCTGTGTGTGTGTATATGTGTGTGTGTGACTATATGTGTGCATATGACTATATGTGTGTATGTATATATATATATATATATATGTGTGTGTGCATACATATATTCATTCATTCACTCATCCATCCACTCATTCATTCTATACTTTCTGTAACCCTAGAGACCCCTGACAAGCACTCGAATCCTACTCACATAGCCCTCAATAGATTTGGCTTCTGAGCTGATAGCCAGTGCGTTCCTGGTGCTGTGCTTCCTGCTCAGCAACCCTCCGTGTACATTTTCACCTACACTGCACCCAGCCTGGGACTGTTGCACAGAAACCAACAGTTAAAAGAGCAGTGCCATCAGTTAGGAGCTGTCAGAGGCAGCGGATTAAAAATGTTGCCTTTTAGAGCGTCCCCGAGGATGGCACCTCTGTTCGTTGCTTTCCAGGTCCTAAAAATACAACAATACAATAGTTCAAAAAGGAGGGGGGGGGAGAGGAAGAGAGAGAGGAGAGAGAGAGAGAGAGAGAGAGAGAGAGAGAGAGAGAGAGAGAGAGAGAGATAGGAGCGAGCCTCATACAGAATCTCATAAAGATCAAACAAAGGGACCGAGCTGGTAAGGCCGAGGGTATATTAAATTCCAGCCCTGCCGCCTGATATCCTTCAGATCCATAGCCAGGGTCACCCTCTCCCCCTGGCTGCTATATATAGACATGCCGTTAGACCAGGCTTTTCTCCAGAGGCTGCTCCGCTCTGTGCTATGCCGCAGATCCCCACCCCAGGGAATGCTGGGAACAGGGGGCTGCTCTTGCCTGCAATTTTCCTCTTCATATTTGGTGGTATAGTCAGTTCCAAAGTCATGGATTTAAAAAAAAGTTATTTAAAGTATACAATAAAAAAGACAGAAGTACTGCCTTCGCAGCTTCTGTAGCTGCATGCCTCAACCGGAGAAGGCGCTTCCATTTAAACCCATGAGGTAGGCCAGGGCCCAGTATGTGTGTTTACAAGCACGTGTTATGTCTATGGTCCCAGATATGTGCTAACCACAAGTGCTCAGAGGGGTTTTCACCAGCATGGTGTTTACTGAGACAGAAAGGCGATGTCTAGAAAGCTGCTTCCGAGTGCCAGGACTTTAGCTGGTGCTGCCACAGAGAGCCAGCACCGTCGGACACCTGTAGCGCCCCCCACCACTCCGCGTGGTTCTAGCTTCCCTACCCAGCTGTCCGTTCCACGGTAACCCTCAGGTCTTCTCACGCTGTCTGATCGCCAGCCAGTTCTAGAACCCAAATCAGAACCAGCACAGATGAATTTCCAAGCCCGGCTAATGTGGAGATTGATTTCTTTGGCATTTCGGAACATCGTGTGGATTCTCTATCTCTGATTTCCTGCCAGTAAACATGGAAAAGCTAAAGTTTGCCTGTTAATTGAGAAGAGCTGTTAATTGGGGGGGGGGGGGGGAAGCTGTGAATTTGTTATTTATTCAGGGTACCAATCAGTGTATTTGGAAGCATGGGATTTTTAAGCAAGGAATGAATAAGGGGTCTTTCAGAGTTCAGTGAGGGCCTGGAGCTGCTGTTATAGAGGGTGAGAGTTCACTTCCTAACACCCACATCCGGAGGCTGATAACTGCCTGTGACTATTTTCCCATGGATTTGACCCTCTTTTCTGGCCTCTGAGGGCACACAGAAGAATGCCTCTCCCTCTCCCTCTCCCTCTCCCTCTCCCTCTCCCTCTCCCTCTCCCTCTCCCTCTCCCTCTCCCTCTCCCTCTCCCTCTCCCTCTCCCTCTCCCTCTCCCTCTCCCTCTCCTTCTCCCTCTCCCTCTCCTTCTTCCTCTCCCTTTCCCTCTCCTATTTCCCCTCCCCTCCTCCTCCCCTCTCCCTTCCCCCCACTTACCTATAAAGTTATCATTCTAAAACTACCAAATCAAAATCTTTAGCTCCATTACTCACTTACAGGAGGTCCAGGAGATGGACAAGTCCATCGAACAGCAGGAATTTGCCAGCCATAAATTCCAAGAAAGCACGTAACGAATGGTCTGGTTCCCTCAGTACAGGAGACCTTCCATGTCTAGGGCCTCAGCATCCCTGGGTTCAACCACCCGTGGACTGAAAACACTTGGGGAACAAAATCGTGTCTGCATTGAATGCACAAGGCTTTTTCTCTTGTTGTTATTCCCTAAAACAGTGTTTCTCAAGCCTTCCCAATGCTGCCACCCTTTAACATAGCTCCTCCAGCTGTGGTGACCCCCCCCCACACACACTGTATAATTATTCTCATTGCTACTTCACAGCTGTAATTTTGCTACTGTTGTGAATTCTAATGTAAATATCTGTTTGTTTGTTTGTTTGTTTTCTGATGGTCTTAGGCAACCCCTGAGAAAGGAACCGTGACACACAGGTTGAGAACCATCATCCCAAAGAGTTTAACGTCCTTTGAGTAACATTTAAATTATGTTAGGCACTACACGTAATCTAGACATGCTATAAAAGGAATGGGAGGATGTACGGGGGTTTTATGCATATATTACTCCATTTTGTATATGGGATATAAGCATGACAGAGAGAGAGACAGAGAGAAAGAAAGAGACCAGAGAAGTGACAGGTAGCTTAACAGCCAATCTATCACTTGTAATATGTTTACCTTGCTCCACAGACGACGGGAAACTTGAACATGAACTGGCTATTTGATCATGGTAAGATACTACTGCTACCTCTGAAGTTTGGACAACAGTATTGTATCTAGATCCTCTAAACCTAGTACTCTGAAAGTACCCATTGAGACATTTTCAGGCAAGAGATCCTGGGGCCTGGCTAAATGACCTGAGGTGGATCCCCAGAACCTGTGCACAGATCAGGTGACAGTAGTGTAAGAACCTGTGATTCCTCCCTGTGCACCTCTGAGGGGATAGGGGAATCCGAGGGAAAGTCACAGGGCGGCCATCTTGGAATGTGCAATGCGGCAGGAGTCACTGGGGACCCCGACTCAGCAAGACGGCAGGTGAGAGCTTACTCCCCAAAGTTGTTCTTTGATCTCCACATGCATAACTGATCTCTCTCTGTCTCGGCCTACACACACACACACACACACACACACACACACGGGCAGGGGGTGGGGCATTTGCCTCCAACAACACGGTGAGGAGGAATGGCAGAGGCTTATTTGACACATGATAGCCACATACTGATCATTAATCACAAAATGTATATATAATATCAAACCTATCAAACCAAAATTTATAGAATTCAATGTTGCCTCTAAATTTTGTCCATGTTGAAGAAACACCTCACTAATGGCAAAGATGTTAAGTTCGTGTGTGTGTGTGTGTGTGTGTGTGTGTGTGTGTGTGTGTGTGTGTTCACATCCTCTCAATCCACTGCATCACTCATGACCTCGAGTCTCATGCCCCTCTGAGCACCGCAGGCCTGGATGTGCAGCAAAGAGCCCATGTTCCAGGCTGCTGTCTGCCCTCCTGGAAGCCCTGTCCTCTGCACAGTTCTTGGCCCCTTTCCTATTCCCCTAGCTGCTCACCCCGTCACTATCTAGTGTTAATAGAAGTTTTAAAAAACAAATAAACACTTTTATTCAAAGTAATTCATTTCTCCTTTCTCATCCCAAGCCAGCTGTGTCATTTTCCCAGGGGCTGTTACAGGGAACACAGATCCGTTCCCCCTCCCAAACATAGGAATATTCTCTTAGCCTTAACATCAAGGTGCTAGTCTGCAGTCATGGCCTCCAATCAGAAGGTGAAGTCTATTTGCTGACATCTTGAACCAGAAATAGCATTTTGACTTGGATAAACCAGCTGAAAGGGAATGAAGCTGTGCTTCATGTGGCCTCAGTACCCCTCTGGAAACCTGGCCTCTTGGGTAGGTCTTGCCTAGGACTGACTGTAAGTAGGAGAACACATGGGGGCAGAGAGGTGACCTGGAAGGGTGAGGCCCCTGTTTCTCCTGGCTCCTGGCATAAGAACCCCAGCAGGACTGGCCTAGCCCCTGTACACTAAAACACTCAGTCATGAGCCAAGTGGGCGGTAATTCTTCCGAAGGATTTGCCTGGAGACTTCACTGTTAATTGCGAAAACAGTTATCTAAGGCAGCCAGCAGTTTACTCCTTCCCATTACATTATGGGACCAACAAGAACATAAGGATGGGAGCTCAGTGGATAGTGTTACTCAAGACCTAGAGAACAGACTTTCCCAAAGCAAGAGATCCCTAACGGAAGAGCCACACGGGAGAAGGGATTAGCAGAAAATGTTTCCGAAGAAAATGATCTGTGTCCGGAAGACTGGGGATTTCTAGCATGATTGCACATTGAATAAATGGACAGAGGGTTAAATGGACAGATAAAAGTGTGATGGGCAGTGGCATCTTAGAGCCAAATAATCATAGTGATACAATAAAGGAGAAATTTTTTTGCTTTTAAACGAACATTCAAATTTATCTCTGGATATTTTGAAAATGAATTCAAAATTTGAAATTGAAATCATGAGGCCTTAGCTGTGGGGTGCTTAGTGATGACATCATAGCAAGCACATATCTTCCATCCACTGCAAGAGAATAAGTTCCTTAGAGAATCACGGATTATGTACTCTTTTGTTCCAGTCAGATATTCAGCACCACGTTAGTGGGTAAATGAACAAGCCAGTATGTTCGGTTTGGTTGACCTTAGAGTCCTGGACAATGTTAAACCACCAAGAACAGTTTCAGCATGCTTTAGGCCCTGATTGGCTCTGTTCTGTTCCCCCCAATTTTTGCCCAGATCTGAGAATATAAGCACCATTTTATTCAACACCCTTCTGGTGAGTTCCTTTTGATCATGCGTGGGATATTTTAACATCAGAACTCCTCTATACTTCCCCACAAGTGGTCTCATCCCTTATCTTGTGCTTTCTGGCCAGCCGGGTCCTGCACTTATGTCATGATCGTGCTGGATTGAAAAATAGGAACAACTGGCAAATCTTCAAAATGAGAGATGTGGAGTGGCAGGTTACACAGAAAACTGCCAGCTTTTGACAGTAAGCAAATGACTCGAAAATTCTCCTGAAACACGAGAGAAAGCATCCATCAGGCTCATTTGTATTTGAGCTGAATAAAAGCCCGGTGATATGTAAAAAATGGACCTAGAGTTTCTGTCTGTCTGCATATTTTATTTACAGACATGAAACTTTGGGCTCAAATGTATCTGAACTCATGGAATAATTGACTAAGAAGGGAAAAGTGATAGATAGATAGATAAATAGATAGATAGATAGATAGATAGATAGACAGACAGACATTGCAGAGAAGGACAAAGGTGTATTGTGTGTGTGTGTGTGTGTGTGTGTGTGTGTGTGTGTGAGTGTGTGTGTGTGTGTGTGTGTCTGTGATAATTTTGTGCCCAGAGAGCCAAGTGAATTGTTGGTATTAGCTCGTTATCTTGACTGAGTTAGTGGCTTCTTGGTATAGACATATGCACTTGTTGAATGGCATTTGTCCCTCAGTATACACAGGTGGCTGATTCCAGAAACCCCTGTGGATACACAAGTCTGCCAACATTCAAGACATTCCCATGACACGTTCGTACTGCTTGCATCTAGCTTAGCATCCCTTCCCTTGTTCTTGCAGCTGCATCCAATCATCATCGTTATGCCTAGTGTATTATAAATGTTATGTAAATAGCATTAGAGAAAATGTATTGTTTAGGGGATGATAACACAGGGAAATGTCTGTGCATGTTCAGCATAGGTGCAATTAAAAGTATTTCCAATTCATGGTCGGCTGAGTTTACAAAACCTCATAACACCTTTCACTTATGAATTCTCCCTCCTTATTTTCATAGATAACTTGCTGAAAACTGCATATGTGTCCGGCTTTTTCTGGGAACTAGTCACTCCAGAAACATTTGTTGAATGAAAAGAGCTCAGAGTTCTGAGTGAGGGTAAGGCTTAGGGGGTTCCATATCTCCCAGAACTTCAGAGGAAGCTCAGTTGGGCTCACTGGCACCTGGGAAGTTTCACATCCCCTGAAGGCCCAGGGGTGGACTAGTCCTCACCTAAGGTAAAGACCTGTTAGGATTAGGGAGCTCCCTGTCTCCCAGGGAAGCTTCAGAGAAAGCTTGAGGACTAGGTTGGGAAACAGATTAACTGTAGATTAGATCCACAGGTAAGTGGAGATTTCCACAACCCACAGCCATTTCTGCAGACACAGGGCAGAGCCTGACCTTCAGAGGAACACTTGACATAGAGCCTTTGGCCCCAAGCACCAGCCCCACAGGAGGAAAACCTAGTAGGATTATCATAAAGCTAAACACTGCAAATGCCACCCCTAAAATATAAAGTTAAGAACGATAAATATAAAACATTCAGAAGAAAGAAAAACTGAAAACCAGCAAGCTACAGGCACAAGTCCCGCTGCGGGGGGGAGGGGGGACAAAACAAAACAGGAAAGACTAAGATCAGATCCCCGGCTCCATTAACAACCACACGTGGTGTGGGTGACCTGGATGGCCTCTCAGACAAAGAATACAAAAGAAGAAGCATCCCAAACAATTCCAAGAAGACATAACTGCACTCCAGGAAAACAAAGACCAAGACATGGATGGGACACGGAAGTTGATCGATTGGAGACGAGAATAGAGAGCAAAACTGAGGTGATGCTGGAGATGAAAACTGGACAGGACAAATCAGAATTTCAGTGGGAAACACAACAGAACGGACCCTGTAGAAGACAGAGAACCGGGGGTGAATGGCAAAGTGCAAGGCGGAGGAAAGAGATTCCTGGGTAAAGGTCAACGATGAAGTTAAGATGAAATGCGAACAGGAAGTACAAGCTCTGGGACGATGAAAAGACCTAGTCTTTGGATTATGGGAATAGGAGGAGACTATAGCAAAGTGTTATATTCTCAAGACAATCTTAGAAGAAAAGGTCCAAAAACCTAGGGGAAAAGATGCCCATCCAGGTTGAAGAGACCTACAGAACTCCAAATTAGCAGAACCAGAAAATAAAATCCTCATAACATAGTTAAAATATTTAGAGCCCAGAATAATGAACAGGTATTAAAAGATACAGGAAAGAAATGCCAAGTCACATACAAGGGCAGGCCCATAGTAGAAGCATGTGACTGACAGTCTGTGTATGTGGTGGTGGGCTTCCCTTTTCCCCATCTGAGAGCCTGGTAGAGACCAGC
This sequence comes from Rattus norvegicus, assembly GCF_021556685.1. Taxonomy (NCBI): domain Eukaryota; kingdom Metazoa; phylum Chordata; class Mammalia; order Rodentia; family Muridae; genus Rattus; species Rattus norvegicus. The sequence goes on along the minus strand of NC_141542.1, from coordinate 57,265,562 downwards.
CAGTTCTACTCTCTGGGCTGAGGTACCCGGCTTGGGCCCAAGTCATTTTGCTTAAAGTAACCACAGCGGCTGCCAGGTGCCTGGTTTCAGCTTTCATCTCACAATGGTCATGGGCAAGCATCTGGGACTTCAGACAAGAAGATAGCCAAATTGATGGTGGCGGTGTTTTCTCAAACCAGACCCGAGGTGGGCCAGGAGTAGTGCCTGGTACTGGTGAATACCCCAGATCACAATGAGATAGAAACACTCATTTTAAATCTCCCAGAGGAAACAAGCCAGAGGTCTGATGGAGTTGATACAATGTTTCTCAATTATTCTGTAAAGCAGAAAGGGGAAAATCTCTTCCTCATACTTTTTATAAAGTCACATTACCCTGATACCAAAACTAGACAAAGGCCCAGCACTACCACCAAACAACAACGTCATCATGAAATACAGGCCAATCTCGCCAATGAACATAGGTTCAATTTTTTTCTTTAAAATTGGAACGGAGTGGGTTTTTTTCTCCATACAGTATATTCTATTCACGGTTTTCTCCATCCCCTCTCTCTCCCCAGACCTGAAGTGGAAATTTCTGGTTTCCTAATAACTCAGTTGTGTCACATGGTGTTTTTCTGGAAGCTGTCTTGTGAGCGGGCATGTGATGTTTTGCTGAAAACAGACACTTGAGAGGGTTCATAATGTTTAGAAAGAATATAAATGGAACCCCACCAACAGTGAGAGGAGGCTCTTGAATTGCTACACCTTACAGTGCTTCGCTGGTCTTCACTTTGGAGAAACACACCAAAGAGCTTCCGGGTAGCCTGGCTGCTTCCGCTGACTCATGCTGACTTGGAGCAGCCTGATCTTTCTGTCAGATCAAGCCACTGCTATGGATTCCTGTTGGGTGTTTGCTACTGAACGGGGCTGCTAGAATCTTAGCAACGAAGAGTGGAATCTCCCCCAAGGAACTACTTCTAAACAAATCCACAGCCCCGCTTTCCTACTAACCTTCCTTTCCCCCTACTTCTGGTTTGTGGGTTAGAAGGGAGGTTGAAGCATTTAGGAATCATAAATTAGATTTTGCAAAAAACCTAAGCCTTCACAGACCCTCCTCTCCCACCCAACTTCATGACTTCTTTTTCTTTTCCTGTTAGAAAACAAACAGCCAATATAAACACAAACCAAAATAAAATAAAGCGAACCAAACAGGAAAAAGAAAAAAAACATAAGAAACACACACACACACACACACACACACACACACACTCACACTCACTCACACACTCACACACACTCACTCACACACACACACTCACACACATACACACACACACACACACACACACACACACACACACACACACACCACAAAAGCAGAAATCACAATAGATAAGCAAGACAGAAAAAGCCCAGCAAAGTCTCACAAAACATTGTGAGACCATCTTGAAGAATACTAGACTTGCATTGTATTGGCCACTTACTGCTTGCTGGGCATGGGGCCTGTTTTGTATACTTAGTAACACTACACCAGAGAAAACTAACTTTTCCTTTTTGAATAGTTGTCAGTCGGAGCTTCTGAGTTAAGTCTGGAACCCCATCTGGCTTGGACCTGTACAGGCCTGTATGCTTGTCTCTGCGCATGTGTACTGCCTCAGTCTCTGTGTGTCCACCTGTAAGTATATTGTCTCTCTTGTGTCTAGAAGGCTGTTTTCCTTAGCATTTTTCATTCCCACCGGCTTTTACAATCTTTCTACCTACTCTTTCACCCAGATCCTAGAGCCCTGAGGGGAGAGTTTCGATGAAGACAAAATGTTCCACGGTTTCTCATTCGCTGTACATTGTCCAGTTGTGAGCCTCTGCATCTGATCCCATCTTCTGCATGAGGGAAGCTTCTCTGAGGCTGGCTGGGTGAGACACTGACATATGGAGTATACAGTAGTATTGTTAGTAGTCATCTTATTGCTACATTCCTTCAGCAGAACGATAGCATTTGGTTTTCTCCTAGGTCCATGAGCATCTAGTCTCAGATTCTTGGCTACCCAAGCCATGTCAGAAATGGGTCCCATCTCGTAGAGTGGTTGGTTACTCCTATAACGTTTGTACCGCTCTTGCCCCAGTGTACCTTGAAGGCAGGTCACCATTATGGATCAAGCATTTACAGCTTTGTTGGGTTTACCTTCCTCCTCTGGTAGCGGGCAGTACCATGTTTTAGTACCACCAGTGCCATGAACGCTGGTCAGGAGGGGTGATGACTCAAGTTAGGCACCAGCTCAACTTGTGTTCAGTGAGCTGTGTAGATGTCATCTTCAGAAATTGGGCCTTATCATTGGTTTGTCTTGACAATATCCTGAGTTGGTTGGGATTTTCATGGGGCCCCTTTGGCCAACAACTCAATTAGATGTAACCCATTCCAGGCACTGGAGTTTTCGTGAGTAGCAAGACACTAGTTGGGGCTTTGTCTCCCTCATTATTGGTTGATTCACTTTAGAGTTCTTTCACATATTTATACATTTTAGGAAGCTTCTACTATAGTATGTGTCTTAGTTAGGGTTTTACCACTGTGAACAGACACCATGACCAAGGCAATTCTTATAAAGGACAACATTTAATTGGGGCTGGCTTACAGATTCAGAGGTTCAGTCCATTATCAACAAGGTGGGAACATGACAGCATCCAGGCAGACATGGGGCTGGAGGAGTTGAGAGTTCTACATCTTGTTCAGAAGGCAGGTTGCCACTCCCTGGGCCAAGCATATTCAAATCCACCATAGTGTATTACCATATGACCCCTAATGTCCCTAATGTTATTGTCCCTCCCTGTATTCCCTTCCTCCTCTCTTGCCTCCTCCTCTTTGTTTAATCCTCTCTAGTCCCTGCTCCATCTCTCCATAACTATATATTCTGTCTCCAGATCTTTAGAGTTCCTTTCCCAGTCCCTGCTTCTATACCCAACTTCTGTGATAATACTGATAGCAGCATGTTTATTGAAGGTTTAAAAGCTAGCATCCACATATAAGAGAATGCATACCACATTTGTCTTCTGGGGCAGGGTTACTTCACCCAGGATGTTTTTTTCCCTAGTTCCCCCCCATTTAAACCGCAAATTTCATGATTTCGTCTTTTTTTAAACAGCTGAGCGATAGTCCACCATTATCTATTTTCATCCATCTGCTCGTGGCCATCTAATTACGAATAGAGCGGCAATAAAAATGAACCAGCAAAGGTCTCTACAGTAGGGTAGAGAGTCTTTTGGGCACATGCACAAGAGCGGTGTGTAGGTTGATGTCAAGGTGATACTCAATTAGACAATAGAGAGTGGGGTGGGGACAAAGGAGAAAGGAGGAAGGGGGGAAGATGAGTGTACGGAGGAGGATGGTTCAGAGTAGGGGAGCTAGATCAACTTTATCTCATCTAGGGTTAGGGTTTATATCTTTATCAATTGGCAGTGATTTTTATTGTGTGGATGAATTGTGGATTGAGGATTTAACACGTAAATCTAATAGCTAGATTACAGGTTTCTGGAACTTTGATTTACCAGGCTAAAGAGGACAGTGTGTGAAAGAAATGGATGAGAGGCAGTTGGAGTGTGCGGACCTTGTTCTGTTGCCTGTGGAGAGTGAGAACTTGCAAGGGCCTGCAGAAGGAGATGCGTGCGTGCGTGCGTGCGTGCGTGTGCGTGTGCGTGTGCGTGTGTGTGCGTGTGTGTGTGCGTGTATGTGCATGTGCGTGCGTGCGACAAGCGGGATAACTACCGCCTAGGGGACGCCGCAGAAAGGGCAGCTAAAAGGGAGACAGCAGGGAGTGGGTGGCTTGCAGACCACATGGCAGAGTAGGAGCCGGAGTAAATGGATCCAGCTCTCGGGAACAGATAGCAAACGATCCATATTAACTTTTACCGCAACAGTGGTACGGCTGGATTTCGAGGTAGATCTATTCCACGGTTGCTGAGGAACCACCACACTGATTTCCATCATGGCTGTAAAAGTTCGCTTTCCTACCGGCAAAGCGCGAGTGTCCCCTCACTCTGCGACCTCATCAGCACGAGCTGTCATTTGTTTTATTGATCTCCGTCATTCTTTCTGGCTTAAGATGAAATCTCAAAGTAGTTTTGAGTTTTCACTTCTCTGAGGACTAGATGTTGGCAGTCAAGTGCTTCTCGGCCATTTGAATTTCATCTTTTTGAGAACTTGCTATTTAGTTCCGTACCCCGTGTTTTAACCAAGTTGTTTTCTTAATGTCTGGTTTTATCTTCTTTTAGCTCCTTATATGGTTTAGATCTTAGCCTTCTATCAGATGTGTAATTGGTGAAGATCTTTCCCCATACTGCCGATTTGCCCAAATAATGGTGTCCTTGGCCATTTAGAAGCTTTTCAGTTTCATGAGGTCCCAGTAATAGTTTTCCTCATGTCTGTGCCATTGGTGTCCTGTTCAGAAAGTCATCTCCTGAGCCAACGAGTTCAAGACTATTTCTTACTTTCACTACTGTCAGATTCAGGGTACCGGGCCTGAGGTTGTGGGCCTTGATTCATCTGAGGTAGAATGTTGTGCAAGGTGACAAACACAGATCTGCTTGCACTTATCTTTGTGTGGTTTGACCAACACCATTATTTGAAGATGCATTCTTTCTCCACTTACTCATCTCTGGCTTGTCAAAGACCGGGTGTCCACAGACATACCAACTCACGTCTGGGTCTCCCGTCTTACCCCATTGATCAAGGTGCCTGCTTTTATGCCAGTACTGTGCTGTTCTTATTACTAAAGCTCTGTGGTGCTGCCTGAAGGGGAGGATGACATCCCCAGCAGCTCTTTAATCATCATTCAGAAATGTTTGAGCTCTCCTTGTGTGTGTGTGTGTGTGTGTGTGTGTGTGTGTGTGTGTGTGTTCTCATCTGAAGCTGAAAACTATTCTTTCAATTTTAGTGAAGAACTGTGTTGAAATCTTGATGGGGATTGCATTGAATCCATAGTTGCTCTTGGTAGAATGTTCATTTTCACCTTATTAGTCCCCCTGATCCATGAACATGGGAGGTTTTTCTGTCTTCTTTTTAAATTTCTTTCTTCAATATCTTAGAATTAGCCTGAGTTGTGTCTTGGGGGAGGGGTGTTATTGCAAAAGATACTGTTCTCCTGATTTCTCTCTCAATCTGTTTGTCGTTTGTATATAAGAAGACTACTGATTTTTGTGTGTTAATGTTATATCCAGCTACTTTGTTGAAAGTGTTTATCAGTTGTAGAATTTTCCTGGTGGATTATTTTAGGATGAAATACGTAGAAAACCATATAATCTGCAAATGAAGATATATTTTACCTTTTCTGTGTGTAGTCCTTGATTTCCTTCAGTTATTAGATGCAAAAATTCTTAATACCTGCAAATGAAACTCAAGATCAGAACAAAATCATTTGCCATGATCAAACTGGCTTCACTTGGAGATGCAGGCGTGGTTCAACATATGTAAGTGAGTAAATGTAATCTACCATATACATAGGTTCAGAGACAAAAAAAAAAGACCCAAAAAACAGAAAACACATGATCACCTCATTAGATGCAGAAAGAGCCTCTAACATCCACTCAAAACATAAGTCTTGGAGAATCTAGGCACACAGGGGACACTTCTCAACAAAATAAAGGCAGCATATTGAAAGTCCATAGCCAATGTCATGAGACATGAAGAAAACCTCAAAGCAACTTCACTGAAAGTAGAAGTAAGACAAGGATGTCCTCTCTCTCCACTCCTGTTCAGCTTCGTGCGCAAATCTTAGCAAGGGGTCGTAAGTCAAGAGGAGATACAAATAGAAACGAAGAAATCAAAGTATTCTTATCTCAGATAATATGATTTACACATACATGTCTAATGACTTCACTAGAAATCTCCTACAGTTAATAAACACATTTAACAAAGAACCAGGAAATAAAATTACACACAAAAATTGGTAGTCTCTTATTATAGTGTATTTTGAAGACACCAAGGAAAGAATCAGAGAAACATTGCCATTCACAAAAGCCTTAATTTTGAATAAATCTAGCCAAGGAAGTAAAAGTCTTGTACACTGAAGAAAACAAAAAACAAAAACAAGGAACCAAAGAGGATAACAGAAGCTGGAAAGACTGGTAGGATAAATATCATGAAAATGCCCATCTGATCAAAAGCAACCTACAGTCTTAACACAATTCCTGTCAAAATTCCAACAAGACTCTTCCTGAAAATTGAAAAAAAAAACTTAAATTTTATATGGAAATATAAAAGATCCAGGAAGGAAAAACCTCCTAAACAACTGGACAAAGAGGAAGGAGGGAGAGAGGAGGGGAGGAAGAAAAGGAAACTCTCTGGAGGAACCATCCAAGATTTTAAGCTGTACTACAAAGCTATAGAAATAAAAGGGCAGAAAAACAGACACATTGATCAACAGATAGGACTGAAGACCTGTGTATTAGCCCATACTCTTGCAGGCACCTGACTTTCCACAAAAAGTCTAGCAGTGCACATTGGAGAAAAGATAGCATCTTCTACAAGTGGTGCTGGCCAAACTGGATGGCTACATGCAGAAGGAGGAGACTGGATCCTTTTCTCTCACCCTGCACAAAACTCGATTCCAAATGGATCACCTTAACCTAAGACCTGATTACCCAAATCTGATAGAGGAGAACGTGGGAGAGTTAACATATAAGCACAGAAAAGGACTTTCTGAACAGGATCCCAATAAGTAAGAAAGACCAACAGTTGACAAATGGCACCTCGTGAAACTGCAACGCTTTTGTACAGCAAAGGACACTGTCTTAGCTAGGGCTTCACTGCTGTGAGCAGACACCATGACCAAGGCAACTCTTACAGAGGACAACATTTAATTGGGGTCTGGCTTAAAGGCTCAGAGGTTCAGTCCATTATCATCAAGGTGGGAACATGGCAGCATCCAGGCAGCATGGTGCAGGCAGAGCTGAGGGTTCTACATCTTCATCTGAAGGGTGCTAGCAGAATACTGACTTCCAGGCAGCTAGGATGAGGGTTTTATAGCCCACACCCATAGTGACACACCTACTCCAACAAGGCCACACCCACTCCAACAAGGCCACACCCACATTGACAAGCCACACCTACTCCAACGGGGCTACACCTTCTAATAGTGCCACTCCCTGGGCCAAGCATAAGCCAGCCATCACAGATACCATTGTCTGAATGAAGAATCAGCTCACAGAATGGGAAAAATATCTTTACTTGCTACACGTTGTAGGAAGCAGCCAATCTTGGTGACTCAGACTCAGAATGACAGACTTGGCAAATCCTCCCTCGTGTGGGTGCCAACATTGACTGTCTCAGTGTGTGACTAAATTGGAGTATCCATAAGGGCCAGGGAGTAGCACAGAGATGGAGGGGATAGAAGGCAGGCAGTTGAGAGCGTGGGTCGGGTCTGCACCAGGTCCTCTGCATCCTTATTATGGCTTCCAGTTGGTATGGGATTCCTGAGCACAAGAAGGAGTGGGTCTCTAACTCTCATGCCTTCTCTTGGGCTCTTCTTCTGTTGGCTTGTCTTGCCCTCGTTCTATCTTATATTTTGTTATTTTTTTAAATGTATGAATGAATGCTTGAATGAGTGACTGAATGAATGACTACCTAGCCTGGAGGGTAAATGTTAACAACTGAACTGTCACTTATAGCTGCTGTGAGAGGAAAAAACTCGGTTTTCTCCAATAGTGACCTCAGGTACATCAAGCACTTCGGGGCAGGTCTCATGTTCAGGAGTAGCTGACCAACATAACATATAATGGCTTCCACAGGTTTTGTGTGCTTTAATTTGGCTACAGTTTGGTGTTTTTGTTGTTGTTTCCTTTTCCTTTTTTGGTCTTATATTTTATTTTCTTAGGTGAGGGGCATTTTGTTGTTCTTTGAGCTTTTGGTTTGTTTGGTTTTGAGAAAGAACTTAAAGTTGGATGGGTAGGAAGGAGAAAAGAATTTGGAAGTACTGAGGGGATATAAAAAATACGTAAATTTAACAATTTTTAAAACAAGATATATAACAATAATTAATAAGTATAAACAAAAGAAGAAAGAAAAAAGGAAGGAAGGAAGGAAGGAAAGAAGGAAGGAAGGAAGGAAAGAAGGAAGGAAGGAAGGAAGGAAAGAAGGAAGGAAGGGAGGGAGGAAGGAAGGAAGGAAGGAAGGAAGGAAGGAAGGAAGAAGCCAAAAAAGAGGGCTGGAGGGAGGGCTCAGAGAGAGAGCACCGGCTACTCATCTAAATGACCCAGGTTCGGGTCCCACCACCCACACTGCAGCCTACCACCATTGGTAACTCCAGTTCTAGAGATCCTACGCCCTCTGCTGGCCTCCATTAGGCACTGAATGCATGTGGTGCACAGACACATGCAGGCAAAATGCTCCTACACATAAAATAAAAATAAACAAGTCCTTCAAATTATTGAGTCTGTACTCAAATTTATCTTCGCATAATAAACTTGCCCAGCTGCTATCTCCTGTCAGTTCCCACAAACTGTCAGAATCATTAATTCTACTGTTGTATCTTCGCCTCAGAATAAAAAGAAAAAGGACATTTTTCTTTGCCTATTAATGCTGAAACATTTGCTTGATTCCAAAGTGTACCATGGTTAGTATGAGAAAAAAAAAACAAAGCTTTGCTTTGATACCAAATAGATACATGAATTCAATTCAATGAATTCAATCAAGGTTATGCAAACAAAAAGGAGAAAAAAGTTTAGTTGGTAGTTCTCTCAGGCTGATACTCATTTTATATTTTCCAGAGTAAAATTTTAAAATTAATTTCATGATGTTACTGATTCAGCCCTGGATTGTTGGTGCTGTACCATCAAGTCAGAGGAAGCAGGGAGGGGCCTGGGTGCACGGCCCTGGGGTAACATAGATCACAAGTGGAAAGAGTCTTTGTGTGAGGCCCCTGGGAAGCAAGCTCTGGAGCACGTGCAGGGCGCAGTCAACAGAGCCATGGAAAACAAGAAAGCCCTCTGTCCTCAAAGACAGACTAAGGCACCCGGCATCCAGGAGCACCAGAAGACTTTGTGTGCTGATATTTACCATGAAATAACAGCCGGTGGTGAGGACACCTCATTGTTTGCATAGAGGGATAGAGATAACTATCAAGCACTCTGTTCCTACAGCCTAGCCTCTACCTGGGTTGAGGGTAATGTTTTTCCTGAAGGGAAACTGGTTTAGATGGTTCCAGTTTTGAAGCACACCTTGATATAAGCTACCATAAAACAAAAAAAAATTAATTAAGAAAAGTCAGAGATAGCACAAAGCCCTCTCTACTCTCTGTATGAAGGCTCTGGTTTTCTCCTGTGTCTGAAGTCAAGTCTCCATCAGTGTTTATCATCTTCCTCACTTCGGACTGCATTTCCTGCCTAGAAACAGTGTGTCAGGAGTTACTATTAAAACTGCACACAGAACTCTCAAAGCTACATGCAGGAAATAAAGCCCGGTGGGAGTGGGATGGGAGCCCGTGATGGGAGCCCGTGATGGGAGCCCAGGACCGGAACTCAAGTCTGGAGCCCAGAGGATAGGAGCCCAGGTCCAGAGCCCAGGTCCGGAGTCCAGGACTGGAGTCTGGGACCGCAGCCCAGGTCCGGAGTCCAGGACGGAAATGCCCCTTGGATCTTAGCTTCATCACTGCTTTGTCCAAGTTTCCCCTCCCCTGCTGTCCATGTCCATGCTTCCGGTCACAGCGTGTGTGACGGTGAGTAGCATCCAGAAAATGAGCCAATTCTGAGAGCTCCCATATGCTTCTTAGAGGCAGGGGATTCCTAACTTACTAAGCTCCATACGCAGCCACACATTCACGCAGACGCACATGATCACGCAATGTCCGTAGCATAGTGTTTCGGCTATGGTGGTGGTGTTGCTCATTGTTCCCGCCCAGATCTGCACTGAGACCAAAGGGGCATTAAAAAAAAAAAAAAAGCTTTAGCAAGGAAATATGCGAATGGGTTGAAAATTGTGGACAGGGGAAGTTCAGATGACCACACACCTGTAACTATTGAAAAGAAAGCCCACTCCCTTCGCTGACCAATAGGAACAGTGTCCTGAAGGCAAGACCTGTCCTGTCGAAAGGACTCCAATGTGTGAAAATGCAAATTCATTTGAAAGAAGAGGGCCTGAACTAAAATTGTCAGAGTGAGCTCCCTGCTCTAAAACAACAACCAAAAAACAAAACAAAACAAAAAACAAACAAACAAAAAGACCAGTTGCTCCTGATTTAGCCACAGAGGCACACATTAGTGTTACAGCCCTGGTCTGAGGGTGCTAGGATCCGTCTGGAGCTGGCAGTGGAACTAGGCCTTCCATTCATGTGGTACTGGGTTGGTAGCTATGAAAGAGGCAACACTGAGGTCATGAAACGGTGTGTCACAGTTCCAAAACATTGCTAGGTGTGGAAAAGTCAAAATGTCTAGAAGGAGGCCATGAGAGGCCAGCATCCAAAACTGTGAAGGCGAAGCTTGTATCCCAGTGGAGACCCCAGCAGGTTGGAGATGATAGAACTACAGGACATCCAACAAGAAAAGCTACATGCATGGAGTAGACCTGGCTCAAGAGAGAGGTTGTATATTGAAAAGGAGGCAGCAGAGCCCTTTGGAGCCCAGCTAATCCATCATGAGCCCCAGGTGCCTAGCATGGAGCCGCAGGATTTGGTGTTGGCCCTACTAGGGTTTGATCTTTATTTAACTGGATCAATCCTTGGGTATGTAACCATTCTGCCCTTTTGGAATGGAAATGCATGACTGGCTATTGCATGTTAGAAGCATGTGATTTAGTTTTAGGTGACAGGAGATCGCAGTTAACATGAGATCAGGATCCTGACCTTTTAAATAGTTTTGGAACTGTTGAAGACTACAGGGCTAACTGGTTTTGAAGGTTAACTGGGCTGTCATTTTGCATTATGAGCGGGCCATGAGCCTTTGGGGTCATAAAAGTGATGTGCTTGGGGGTCACATTGGGAAGGAATGGGGATGTGATAATGAATATTGATTGTCAGTTTGTCCAGATGTAGGATCACCTTGGAGGAGGTTCTGGGAATATTTCTGACGATTGGTTATCTAGATTCCATTAGCCTTGACACATCCCTGGGGGAATTATCTACTTTAAGTTAACTGAAGTGGGTGGACACACCTTGACTGGAGACAGCACTATCCTATGGGCTGGGATTGTAAGCTGGGTATAAGGAGGAAACTGATCCAAGCCCCTGAATTCACCAGTGCTTGCTGACTGAGGACACCACGGGATCAGCTACCATAAACCAGTGGTTGCCACACTGGCTACCTTGAACTGTGAGCAAAACCCAAACCGTCCTTCCTTCAGCTGCTTTCATGTTTTATCACAACAGGACAAGTAACTGATGCATTGGGTGGGCAGAGAGCAAGAAAATATGCCCACAAAGAACAGTGGGTAAGTAAACGGAGACCTACGTAGAAGTGGCGAGTATGGCAGAATTACTACACAAACACATCAAAGCACGTATAGTTGTGTTCTGTACGCTTTATACCTAGAGGAATGACTGCACGCAGTAAATGTAGACAGAAAGGAAACCTCTAGGAACAGAGATTCCAGTATCTGAGATGAAAGCCACACAGGATCAGGCTAACCAGGGTTAGACTCTGAAAGCCATCAGTGGACTGTTGACACAGCACTGGAAATCATCCAACCAGAAAGAAGGTGACTCAAGACTGGAGAAGATTATGAATCCTGGGAAAATGTGAAACAACCTAACACACATGTGACTGCTCTAAGTGTGATCCAGAGACAGCAAGATTGTCTGAAAGGGGGCTGGAGAGGCCACCTAGTGGGCTAGGAGCACTGGCTGCCCTTAAAGGGGACTCAGATTTGGATCTTAGCACCTACTTGTTGGCTTAGGGCTAGCTGTAAGCTCTAAGCTATCTATTTCTCTCTCTCTCTCTCTCTCTCTCTCTCTCTCTCTCTCTCTCTCTCTGTGTGTGTGTGTGTGTGTGTGTGTGTGTGTGTGTGTACAGACAGAGCACACAAAAATAAAAAAGGAATATTTAAAAAAATAATGAGAGGGGTTGGGGATTTAGCTCAGTGGTAGAGCGCTTGCCTAGCAAGGCCCTGGGTTCGGTCCCCAGCTCCAAAAAAAAGAACCAAAAAAAAAAAAAAAAAAGAGAGCAAATATTTTGCATATGACACAGACTAAGTCACATGTGAACCCCAAGCACAAGAAACAACGATTAAGTTACACCAGTTCTTACAGCAATCAGACTGCTGTCAGCCGTGGGTAAAGGTATAATATTTAATTACATGGCAGAGAACGTACAATACAAAGAAATCAAGACAGGCCTCGAATGTTCTGTCGGAAATGAGGAAGCTGGAAAACAACAGAGAAATCATGAGAAGAGAAAAAGCCGATATCTTAAAGCTGTAACTCCATCGAGTATCTTACTAAGCAAAGCTGAAATGAAATAGTTTGCAGACAAAGAAGCTGGAAAAAATGGTCACCAGCAAGCCCGCACTGTAAGCAACAGTAAAATATATTCTTTTTTTTCTTTTCTTTTTTTTTTTTTTCCAGAGCTGGGGACCGAACTCAGGGCCTTGTGCTTGCTAGGCAAGTGCTCTACCACTGAGCTAAATCCCCAACCCCAAAATATATTCTTTATGTAGAAGAGAAAGAATATAGGCTGGCATGATGGTTTGTTTATGCTCAGCCCATGAAGTGGCCCTATTGTAGTAGGTGTGTCACTGTGGGTGTGGCCTTAAGACCCTCATCCTAGCTGCCTAGAAGTCAGTATTCTGCTAGCAGCCTTCAGATGAAGATGTAGAACTCTCAGCTCCTCCTGCACCATGCCTGCCTGGACACTGCCATGTTCCCACCTTGGTGATGATGGACTGAACCTCTCTGAACCTATAAGCCAGCCCCAATTAAATGTTGTCCCTATAAGAGTTGCCTTGGTCATGGTATCTGTTCACAGCAGTAAAACCCTAAGACAGCTGGAGACCTAGAAATGTTAACTAAGTGGCTGAATAGGAGGGGTTTGTTGCCACTTTAATCTCCTCAGGAAATGATTGACCATCTAGAGACCAAGTAGCATGCTACAGAGTCAATTTTGTAGGTAAAAAAATGTTTGACGGCAGAAGCCTGAGAACTGAGGAACAGAAGCACACTATAGTTCTCACACTATACATTAAATATTACATCGTCCCTTGAAGTTAGAGCGAATCGTCAAGAATTGCCATAAAACAAGCCACAGCTAGTTAGCCAATGATGGGATTTTAATTCTTTTAATTAAAAATAATCAGTTGTTGTTATTGCACGTGTGTGCTTGTACGTGTGTGTTGGAGAGGGGTGTGTGCTACGGTGTTTGTGTGGTCAGGGGGCAATTGTGTGAAGTCGGTTCTTTTTCCATGTGGGCTCCGGGGAATAGACTCAAAACTCCAGGCTTGTACAGGAAGTGCCTTGAGCCATCTTCTGTGGCCTTGTGATGGGATTACTGTGAAGTGTTCAACTGACCCAAAGGGACGCAGAAACAGGAACACAAAGAACAGGTGTTGTGAATACAAGCAGGTAGCCAGACACATGCATGACAGGAGACTGACTTACACACATGCATGAGGTCAGGCAGCCAGACAGTACACTTACACACATGCATGTCACTAACCCCACCACACATGCATGGAGCAAACAGTCCACTTAAAAGACAAAGATTTTTCAGACTGTACATTTAAAAACCAACGCTATCGTATCTCAAAACATGCTCTGAAATCTTTTAACCCTCAAAATCCTGATGGCGTCTTAGTAAGGTACCCTCTTCTTACTTCCTCCCCGTCTGAAACAGTTCCTTCTCCATCCAATAAGCTTATGTTGCCCGAAGCTGTTGTGGTGATAGTTTTAAAGACTCTCTGTGCTGGTGACTCGGAAACGGCTTGCCCAACTGAGTGTTAGGATGACATATTTTGTCTCGTTTGTTTCCTTCTTTTGACCTCTGACCTCTGACCTCTCCCCCACTCCAGCTGGCTGGCTCTTGTCCAGTACACCATGAGAGTTGGGAGCACTGCCCACTCTCAGCTGCCTGTATTCCCAAGCTAAGGTTATTCTGGATGGACTCTGCCCTTGCCTAGAGCTAAGGAAACTCACTCAGCGTTAAGGATGCCTTATCTGTGCTCATGGACCCCTCCTTCTAACAACTTCTTAAAATTCATTTACAGCTGGTACCCAGCTTTAAATAACCTTGAGCAGCAGTAGCACCATTGGCTTTCTTGTACTCATATAAATAAAAAAAAGAAAGAGTTCTGGGTTCGGTCCCCAGCTCTGAAAAGAAGGAGAAGAAGAAGAAGAAGAAGAAGAAGAAGAAGAAGAAGAAGAAGAAGAAGAAGAAGAAGAAGAAGAAGAAGAAGAAGAAGAAGAAGAAGAAGAAGAAGAAGAAGAAGAAGAAGAAGAAAGGAAGGAAGGAAGGAAGGAAGGAAGGAAGGAAGGAAGAAAGGAAGGAAGGAAGGAAGGAAGGAAGAAAGAAAGAAAGAAAGAAAGAAAGAAAGAAAGAAAGAAAGAAAGAAAGAAAGAGTTCCAATCTTCAAATCATAGCTGAGACCATCTGGGGACCAGTCCCTCTATATGAGACCCACGAAGAGTCACCTTATAAAAACATATTCCTCTCACTCAGGAATTCCCAAGGGCTCTAGAGTCAGAAATACAAATCCAAAACACCTTTGACACCTCTCATTCCTACCTTGGAAAACAGTTGTTTAGTTGGTCCAAACCCAAAGAGTAATGCCAGGACAGAAGCCACTCACTCCCGTAGATGAGAAGAGCCACTTGCTAGCTTTGTCAGTGATCAAATACTAGAACAAAAGATGCTTTATGGGGTTGGGGATTTAGCTCAGTGGTAGAGCGCTTGCCTAGGAAGCGCAAGGCCCTGGGTTCGGTCCCCAGCTCCGAAAAAAAGAACCAAAAAAAAAAAAAAAGATGCTTTATTGTGTAGGGGAGCAGATACGCTATGTTGACCTCTGGCTTCCACACAGACACATATGTGTACTCAGACACAGACCAACACAGAGAGAGTGAGAGACTTAGGAAATTACAGCAGTTTTCAAAGCTATGTGCTAGGAAGCAAATAATAGAGACTGGATCTTATGCACACATGCATATGCACATACACACATGCGTGTTATCAGGCCACAGATTTTTATGTTAGGCAAACCCTGGACTAAACCTAACTCCCTATACTCACCAGTACGGCCAGGAGGTGAAAGGGCACAGTGTCAGGATAAGCCTGCCTAGGCTACCTCAGCATCTTTCAAGTGTTGCCTGAATGTTGTATTCTGCCTACCTGCTGGCCAGGTCCCTGTCGCTAGAATGGGCCTACTATAACCCTAGGAGTCTTAGCCCAACCAGCCTTTCTCAGACTGTTGCCCAGAGCCTTCTCAAGGACACAGGACTCACTATTCCTGGTATGTCACAGCAGCCTCTAGGCTTGGCGTGCTGGATACTGATGGGCATTCGCTACAGCATTGAGTGCCTCTGTTCTTCAGTGCTTACACCTAGGACAAAGCACATACTTTCCAAGACCGACGAAATAAGAAAGGTCAAAAGCAGAGCATGGGCAGGAATTGTGTCACCTGTGGCCTTTTGATGTCTTTCTAAGTTGCATGCAATCAGTGTCAAACAGGCACCCATGCTCTGTCCGTTTGTGCCACGAGATTCGAAGGTCGCCAGGGTGCTTCTCACTTATGAGAGATGGGGCAAAGCAGCCTGTGACAATGTAAAAAGCCAGCTTTGGAAAGCGATGGCAGGTTAGAATTGTAGCTCTCATTTCACTGTGACCCTGGCACAGAAAATAGCAGAGAATTAAGAGTCCCGTCCAGGGGTTGGGGATTTAGCTCAGTGGTAGAGCGCTTGCCTAGTAAGCGCAAGGCCCTGGGTTCGGTCCCCAGCTCCGGAAAAAAAAAAAAAAAGAAAAAAAAAAATAAACCAATTTTAAGAGTCCCGTCCAGCCATTGCTTAGTGCGCACGTGTCTACCTGGCACCCAGGCAGCTTTGTCTACTCCGACACAGGGAGTAGTGTGTATAAAGTGAAATTCCCCTATCTTCACCTCTATCTGTCCTCACTGTAAATTGAGAAATAAGTGAGGAAACAGAAAGAAATTAATTGGAGTCAAAATGCTAGTGAGCTCAGCAACTTCAAATTCACAAATACCTAAAGCTGGTTTCAAGTGAGTGAAGCAGAAACTGACTGAAGCTGAAACAGACATTGATATAGTTCATTAGCTCTCCTCACCACACATTCAGCAAGAACCCAGGGGAGCTGGACAGGCCTAACTGACAAGTAGGTTACTCCTCGGAATGTACATTCTCTCGCAAAGCATATGGAATATTCCCTAATTAGATGGGTTGGGAGGCTGTGAAACAAGATCCAAATATCAAAACAGAGAAATTGAATAAAGGGCTAGTTCTGACTGCATCAGAACTATCAACCAACGAGAAGAAAGGAATCTGGGAAACCCCGTTATATTTGAAAAATGTTAAGAAATGCTTTCATCTAACCTATAGGTCAATGAAGAAACCGAAGGGGGAGTTAGAGAACATGCCTCGAGCAGCCCACGTAAGTCTATGGAATTCGGTCAAACAGTGTTTACATGGACCTTTAGACCACTACATAACAACGTCAAGAAAAACAAAAACTCTCAAACAAAATATCCACATTAGAAGAATATAAGGCAGTTAATACAAACTAAAAGAAAGAAAATCGAGGGACAGAAGCTAGAAAAGGTATCAGGAAACAGAAGAACTACAGAGAAACTTCAAGGAAACTGCAAGTGGTTTATTGGTGTTTTGAGGGAAAAACAACAAAACAAAACAAAACTATGTTCAGAAACCAAGACTGATGGATAAAGAAAGAACAAGTTTCCAAAATTGTGATTCAAAAGGGAATGTCACCACTATTATTACAGAAATTAGAAGGGCAGAGGGGGCTATGAATGATTTTATATAAATAAATGGACAGATTCTCATAAAGACAGGAGTAAAATTTAATTCAGACATAGGGCTGCAGACAGAGCAAAGGATTTATGTGTTCAATCTATGGCCAAGGGGGCTTGGAGAGTAGGGAAACTGATAAAGTTTATAACTTTCCATAAAGAAGTCTCATTATCTAATGGTCTTGCTGTTGGGTTATACGGATTAGAGATGTATATATGTTTCACAAACTTCAGAAAATATGAGGGAGATACCTCCCAATTCATTCTATGAGGTCAATATTACGCCAACAAAGATGTTTCAAGAAAATGTCTAACACCCTAAAATACACAGACGACAGATCTTTAACATTGACAAACTGAATCCAGAAACTCATAAAAGAGTTGAAACACTGTGCCAAAATGGGATTTATTTTGGGGTGAAGGTTTAATATCTGAAAATCACGATATACTCTAGTGTGATACAAAATAAAGGACAAGGTGAAAACGATTACCTCAAAAGTTGTTGGGAAAAAAATAACAAAATCTCTCATTTGACCAAAATAATCCTCTCTTGATAAATTAAAAAATTTGTTGCAGATCCTCAATAATTACATAGAGATCACCCGTGACAAGTCCAAAGCTGACAAACCTATGAAAAAATGAGTAACTACCACCTAAAATCAAGAGCAGGGCAAAACAGTCCAACTTGCTACTCACTCAGGAGGCAGAGATGAGCAGATTTCTGAGTTCGAGGCCAGCCTGGTCTACAGAGAGTGAGTTCCAGGACATCCAGGGCTACACAGGGAAACCATGTCTCAAATAGCTAATAATAAACAAACAAACAAACAAACAAAAAAACAAACACAGTCATGTTTTAGGCTGTTTGGTAGTTAGGAGTGTTTACTCTGCAAGCATGAGGATGTAGGTTCGAATCTCCAGCGGCCATCTATGAAGCTGATCACGGCTGCACATGTCTGCATGCCCAGCATTTGGGGGCATGGAGATGAAATAGCAATCTCTCAGTGGGTGAGAGACCCAGACTTAGCCCAATAAGGAGAAAGACAGAGGAAGACAACTGTCCTCTCCCTCCAGCCTCCATATGCACATGATGTGTTGCACACTCCTGTGCATGCACACACATACGTGCAGGCACATACAGGCGCGTGATCAAGTTTTAGTCACTAGAATGTGAAAAACCCAATCAATTTCAACAAAAAGCTACATTCCTCTAGACTCTTGTATGCAGAGGATGCAACACAAACCAAAGGAAAACACCGGATACAATCCATGCTGTTGGTGTATCTCAGCAACTGTGTGCTAGAAAACAGATACAAATGGCCACATTTTAAACAATTTAAACATTTGTATCAGGTTTCCAGAATGGGCGAGGGCATAAGGGAAAGCTAGCCGCCTGGGGGTTGGGGAACATTAGTTACAGTAGGAGGGATTCTCAGGTTAGTGGGCATATTCTCAAACAGCCAGGTTGGCAGCCACACGACCCCATGTATTTGTTTTTTTAAAAAAAAAAAAAAAAAAAAAAAAAACTATTGAACAAAAACCCTTGCAAGTGAGTCCATTTAAGGCTCCAGAACTGTTTCACAACAGGAATAGAGAAACCTAAAATGTAATTAAAACTCACTTGGCCCTACATTGCTGTTGCCAGAGGTAGTTGGGTCGGAAAGATCACGTGATCTTGGCAGGCAGCTGGCCTTGAAGGGTGGTCTTCTGTACTTAATGATATTTAAAGAAATGAATACACAGGAAACGCTGTTTACACAAGTCACTTCTTGCTATGTGTTCTCCAGCATACGCCACTTCTTTCAGAGAGTCTCTTGTCTCTGGAGAGCGGTCATTAATCGGCCCAGCCCCTGCATGGGCAGAAGGAACAGTAGACAGGTGCCCTCAGAATAAATCTGGCTTTGTTTGTCAGCAATTAAAACATTAATACCAGGGTTGGGGATTTAGCTCAGTGGTAGAGCGCTTGCCTAGAGAGCGCAAGGCCCTGGGTTCGGTCCCCAGCTCCGAAAAAAGAAAAAAGAAAAAAAAACATTAATACCTTTTGAATCTTACACACTGGCTACTGAAATGTGTAGGTAAAAAGTCATGCATGAATGAGGGCGGTTCTGGTGTCTACAGGAGAAGATTCTGGCTTTGAAAGAGGGCAGCTTTCCTTTCCTTCCCCACCCCCAACCCCCCCCCCCCCATCAACTCTCTCTGCTTATTTTGGAGTCTCAGTGAATTTAAAGTCTGCATTAGTGTTGAGAGACTGGACTAGGCCAATGTAAGCAGAGTCATAACATTCTACAGTAGTAAGATGAGAACACGCACCGTGTTATGCTCAGAATAATGGCTTCTACTCAACAACAAAGATGTAAGGGAGAGTAAGGGAGAAGACAGTTGATAGCAATGTCAGCAAATGTTTCTGTGTGAATAGGCAGACTGCCAATGGCTTAGGTCCTACAGGCCAAGTACATCCCTGTGCCTGAGACAGCTATGAACTACTAAACTATTGAAACAGTCAACTGCAGTAGAACGCGTTCAGGCTGAACAAAAATGGTCCAAGGACCAGGGCCAGGGTTTACAAGCCCTGAAAGATAGTACTGGAGGAAAAGTTTAAAGCAGTGCCAATAGAAGAGGGTTGGAAATTAAAGACACTGAAACAACTAAAAACAACCAGCAAATTAGCATGAACACAGGCAACAGAACAGGGCAGGGATTGTGTGACATGAATAGAAAGTGAGCTCAGTGTAAACAAGTTCTTACAGAGGAGGAAAATACAAGTGAAACATGAACAATAGAACACTGCAAATCTTCAGCTTGCAAAAATCAAAATAAAGGAAAAGCAGCCAAAACAAAACAAAACAAAACAAAAACAAAGATAGAGGTTTGAAAAAAGTCTCAGTGGTGATGGATCCAGTTCAACTCCTCTGCCACACCTATATTAAGTTCTTAAGTACCAGAGGCCAAACTTTGCATCCGTAAGAAGAAACCGTAAGAGAATGATCATGTCAGCATACAAATCATTTGCTTATATTAAGGCACAGCATGAACCATAAAGGAAAATGACTAATTAGACTTGATTGATGTGGAAATATTTCTTCATTAAAACATGCCATAGAAATGAAGGAACCCGTCACAAGTCAAAAGCAAACGAGTGCAGATAGATACATGGTCATCAAGGACTTATAACCAGGGACCAGAGTGTAAAGAGTTCACATAACAGGAAAGATAAGTCTAATGGAGAAGAGGATGAGGCAGCTGCTCACAGAAAAGGAGATGAAGTAACCAATAATATAATTATAATAGGAGGAGGAAGGAGGAGGAAGGAAGGAGGAAGAAGGAAGGAGGAAGAAGGAAGAAAAGGAGAAGGAAGGAGGAGGAAGAAAAAAGGAAGAAGGAAGAAGGAAGGAGGAAGAAGGAAAAAGGAAGAAGGAAGGAGGAAGGAAGGAGGAAGAAGAAGGAAAAAGGAGGAAGGAGGAGAAAGGAGGAAGGAGGAAAAGGGAGATGGAGGGAGGAGAAGGGAGGAGAAGAAAGGAGGAAGGAGGAAGAAAGTGGAGCAGGAAGGAGAAGGAAGGAGGAGGAAGGAGGAGCAGGAAGAAGCAGGAAGAAGCAGGAAGAAGCAGGAAGAAGCAGAAGAAGGAGGAGAAGGAGGAAGGAGAAGAAGGAAGAAAGAGAAGGAGAAGAAAGATGAAGGAAGAGAAAGGAGGAGGAGAAGAAATAATAATGATGATGATGACCACCTTCATTATTAATCCCAGAAATAGTAGAAATTTGGGCCATACCAAGATAACAATTTGTTTCCGGTCATCTGGTATATTAGTTTGGTTTCTCTTGCTATGATAAACATAAAACCAAAACCAACTTGGGGATGAAAGGGTTAATTACAATCTTACACTTCTGGGTAAGGAACAAGAGTCAGGAGCGTGAAGAAACCATGAGGCGAAGGGGCTAACTGGTTTTCTCATTGGTTTGCTTCTTTTCTTATACAACCCAGACCCACCTGCCTAGGCATAGTGCATGGCGCTGCCCACAGTGGGCCGGGCCCTCCTGTACCAATTAGCGATCAAGACAATGCCCCACAGACAACAAAGGGGCTGAGCTAATTGAAGCAGTTTCTCAGCTCAGGTTCCATCTGCCTCGGTGACTCTAAGTTGTGTCAAGTTGACAAGAACTGAGTAGCATAACTGTGGGAAGAGCATGGAGCGCTCAGAACTCATGCAGGCTGCTCCGAGCTCTGGTGAGGAGATAAACCGGTTGGGTTCTTGAAAAAAACCCAACTATGACGAAGACCCTCAAATCCCACGCTTTGGTATTGGCTACAAAAACATTTGGAAGTATCACATTGGTTAGTTTCCCTGTCAATCTGCAAAACGCCTGATGCAGGGACTCAAAAGGAGACCAGGTCTCTGTGGTTCACAGTTTCGCGGGGTGGTTTACCTGTCGATCTCTTGGTCCCACGTGCTCGATGCGTCATGGAGGTTGGAGCTGCTGAGAACATGGCTGACCGTGAAGCAAAGAACAAGGCAGTGGCTAGGAACCCCACGATCTCCTTCCTTCAGTTAGGACCCATCTCCTTAAGTTTCCACAAATTGCGCCGCCATCTGGGGAACTACTTGTTTAAAACCTGAGCCTCTGTTGGGCATTTAATATCTACCCCACTGCACACTTGCAAACATCTCAGTGAAAAAAAAATACAGTAAAGATGTTAACAGCAATGACTACAGCAGCAAACACTTAGAACCACCAAAATACCCCCTTGTCCATATAAGACATGGTGTGCTACCCCAATGGTACACCATGCAGCAGTAAAAGCAACTTATTGAACCAGCGACAATCCTTATCAGGGACGGATCTCGCTGTGTTGAGGGTAGAACAGGATCAACAGGATCTATCATTATAAGACAGGTCTGTCTTAGTTAGGGTTTCTATTGCCGCGATGAAACACCATGACCTTAAGAGCAAGTCAGGGAGAAAAGGGTTCATTTGGTTTACACTTCGAAGGAAGTCAAGACAGGAACTCAAACAGAGCAGGATCCTGCAGGCAGGACATGATGCAGAGGCCATGGAGGGGTGCTGCTTACTAGCTTGCTCCGCCTGCTTTCTCATAGAACCCATGACCACCAGCAATGGGTTGGGCTTTCCCCCATCAATCATTGATTAAGAAAATGCCCTACAGCTGGATCTTATCAAGACGTGTTTTCAATTAAGGTTCCCTCCTTTCAGATAACTCTAGCTTGTGGGTCAAGTTGACACAAACTAGCCAGCACACAGGACAAATATGATATGTTTACACAACAAGGGTGGTGCACGATTGCCTTCAGGCTCGGTGGCCCAGAAACTAGTCTTAGTCCAAGAGACTGGAACCCTCAAAACCTAAGGGATTAATGTTAGAGGACTTGGAATCTACTTGTGCATGCTCAGAAAGGAAAACTGCAAGGGAGTGGATGCTGCTAGTGGGGCTCAGGAGGCCACAGGGAAAGGAGCAGATGAACAGTTTGAAAGCGGCCTGCTGGGTGCTGGGCACATGAGTATGCGCTTTCTCATTGAGGTCTTGCTGAGGTGTGCATGGCAATAGCATCTGTGTCCACTCATCCAACTGGGAGTAAATAATATTTGGGGGGGGGGGTGGGGGGGATGTGTTCATGTTGAACATGCCCATGCCTGTTCTTACTGTTAGTCTTTAAATAATCCAGTTCAACAATAATGTGGGGCTTGTGCTGTATTTGTTCACATGTCATCCAAAGATGACTTACAGTAGGATGGTGAACCCAGGCTATACATCACGTGATGTAAAGCACTTCAGCATTTGTGGATTTCAATATTTGCAGGAGACCTAAAAGCGACTCTTTATGGGACTTTGGGAAGGTTATATATTATGTATAAAATATATAGTATTTACATCAATGACATTTTATGTTTTAAATCGAAGTATTGAGCAGAAAGAAAAATGCAGTAAGATATTTAAACAAATCTCCAAAGTGCATGCACATGCACACACACTATACATGCCCAATACACACATACACACAGCACATATACACACAGCACACAAGCATACATGCACAACACAAACATCCACACAACATACAACACACATGCCATGCATGCATACACCCTAGGATATCTTGGTTAAGTGAATTTCAGACAAAGAACATATAATTTAGATATGGGCCCATCCTCTGCAACATATAGGCTATGCTCTATTTTTCGACTGTTAGTTATATGAATCTCTATATGGAAATAGTCTAAGATAACAATGTCTTGGCTGGGAGATTGCATGGGGTTAGGGAGACTGTCATGCAAGATCGAGAACTAGAGTTTAGATCCCTAGAAACTCTCGGGAATGCTGGTTGCAGTGTGGCAGCTGCCTCCAATCCCAGCCTCAGAAAGCAAGCTGGCCAGCAAGAAAAGCCATATGAGCAACTTCCAGGTATGACTGAGAGATCCTGCCTCAGTAAATGAGGTAGAAGAATGGTCATCCACGCCATATGTGTATACAACCATGCAAATAAAAAAATGTGCACACAGATACATACATACCACATAGAAACTGTTTTTTTTTTTCATTTTCCTATGGAAAAGCTCAGCAGCAATGACCAGTATAGCTTACATTAACTGTGGGAGCTCATTATACATTCTATAGCATAGAGGACCCTGCCATTCTTGACTACTGAGTTGCAGTGCCGGTGTCTTACCCCCCCACCCCCATTGCCCATACCATCAAGGCTTTCTAACTCTTTCATGTGCCTGTTGTGTCAAAGTGATGATCACCACATGCCATACATTATATCTCCTTTAATCCCTACAGTTCTGTAGTCTTGGGGCATCTCTTCAGTCTTGTAAATCTGACATTTCCCCCCAAACCAGACATCTGCCAGGATCACACACTAGTGAGTACTTTCAAAGCCGTGTTCCTCCCCGGTCATTGCCCCACCCCCAGTCTCCGCCCAGCCCTTCCAGGTGCCCCCATATTGCTACAGCCATTCAGTATGCTTTCTGAGTGTATACTAACCTTGTGCTTGCTGTGCTCCTAGACACAGACGATGATACACAGCTGGTACGCTTCTTCCTAGCCCTTCCCAGCTCCAGCCTCAAATCTCTGCTTCTGAGTCCTTGGTAAGACACTTAAGAAACGCCTGTGACAGCGCAGTGGTCAGCGTTTTCCCAAGGGTGCTGTAGAAGGCAGTGATGAAAGGCTTCTTGTACATGATATACTTCAAATACAAGGCCCCTTGACCGCCAATGTTCAAATGTTCCAGTTCCTTCTGGGGAAGAGAGAGAGAGAGAGAGAGAGAGAGAGAGAGGCAGAGACAGAGACAGAGACAGAGACAGAGACAGAATAAGAATAGATATAAATCTCTCAGCATGGATACCATCTTGGCAGCCAGAGACACTTTTCTCTGGAGCTTCTGCACATAAACAGCCCAAGCCCATGCAACAGTGCATCTTTACGTGTTCTACACACAGACCCCCTTTGTCGCTTAGAAGAGCAGCAAAAGTCCTTTCTGTCCTACAGAATGACAAAAAACCCACTGGCTTCCTTTCAAATATGCTAACTGCCCAGCTTCCAAGTTTCAGTTCAAGGCCCATTTTTGTGCCTGTAAGAATAAAGTCTCACTGCTAAAGTCTCATACTGTGTGTGAATGAGTGGCAATCCCAGGAAAGAAGGGATGGAGGTAGCCTCCCATGCCGTGCAGTTACCCCTCTCCCCTCCCTGTCCCCCATCGTGGAGCCATCTGTTCACAGGTGGCAGCCTCAGCTGGGACCACACTTGAGATTCCAGGGCCAGGGACCCAAGCCTAATTTCTTCCTTGACTCTGAGGAAATGTGACCCCTTTCCTTCTCTCGATATGAAAGTGAAATGGACAGATGGCCATCATGTTTCCAGACAGGTGCCCTGAGAATACAACTCCTTCTGAAATTCCAGGTAATGGAGATGGTGGTATATTTGGATTTGAGGACCAGCCAGGTGCCCCAGGGTGCAGTTCCCGTGTCTTTAGCTGCTCCCTCTTCGAAGGGCACTTATGAAGCATTTAAGGTGACACACACTGGTGGGCAGCCTTTCTGGCCACCTGAGATGACCAGCTGGGACTCGGGAAGCCTACCTTCCCTAGGGGACACACCTAGGTGACAGTTTGAACGGAATGATTTAGATGATATATTAGCCATAAAACTATGGGTCAGTTGTAACTCTAAGAGGCTCAGTTTATCTCCCAAACATGGTGAAAGCTGCACCTTGCTAAAGGAGACTCTGTATATGCGGGTACATGCATGTGCACACATCCCTGTATGCACATATCTCCATACAGATGTCCCTTGCTGTCCGTGGTGATTGGTATCAGAGAACACACAATACCAGAATCCCCGGATGACTGGGTCCTCTCTACGGAACAGAGCAATGTTTGTACAGAGCCCTTCCTTGCACATCTACCGGGGTAATTATGTCCCCATGATGCGCAATACCTGATGTGACATAAATGCTATGGAATCACTGTCACGCTGCATTGTTTAGGGGCAGTAATGACAAGGATGTGTATGTTCAATACAGACAAAATGTTCTTCCTCGGTTCGTTTGCAGGGGCTGATCCAAACATATGTCGGTCTCTAAGGTTAAAGATGGGGTTTCTTGGAATCAACAGAGAGTACTCTGGCCAGCTCACCGTCCCCATGACAGAGTGGGGTTTTTTTTAACTTCACAAAGTCACAGTAGGAGCTGGAGAGTCCACTCCAGGGTAGGGTTCCAGGGACAATTCCCAGCAGAAAGCCATCTGTCAGCAGTAACCGAAGAGCTCCTCTTCCTAGGAGCTCCCAGCTGGCAAAGTCACTGCCTGGCCCAGGGCTCCCGCTTCTGTGTTGTTGCTCCTTGGTGGAGCCTGACCAGGACACCAGAGAGCCCTGCAAGAAGGGCTGGAAAATGGAGTTTGGGGTAGGTGACAGAGACGGTGGATACACCATCCTCCCCAGCAAGCTACAGGCTCTAGGTTGGATAATCCAGCAGTCAGGGCCTCAGCCAGGGGTAAGGAGGGGCAAGTACTGGCTGTGGATGAGGCCAGAGCAGCAGGAGGTGCATATGGAAAGCAGGCAGTCCCAGGACAGCTGTAGACAGGGCCTGGCACACGGAGCTGGCGCACTGCTCTCTGGCCTCCCGGGGCCCTAAACAGATAGGCTTTTTCTCCTTGCCAGTCTGTGCATTCATGCCCAGCCAGGCTCTCAGTCTGGACCCCAAGCTACGACTGGGTCCCCCAAACTCTAGCACAGTGGAAAACCTGGTCCAGCCTTTTAGGCCAGACTCCTGGATCAGATCACAATTCATTCATATTAAAATGTACAGAAAGAATCAAAGGCTTCGTTAGTCTCTCCTCGGCTCCTTGGGAACTTTTTGGTAGGGAGTTTTTTCCAAGGATGCCAGTGAGGTGGCCTCTAAGACCCTTCCTGGCACAGCAAATCCAGGCACTGCTATGAGATTCCAAGTCTTAGGCTCTCAGAAAGACTCTCAAAGGGAGAGTGGGAGGCACTGGCAGATAAGAAAATGGAAGCAAGGGCTGCCTGGATTCAGGGTTCTGTGGATGAGGCTTGGACACTGAGACAAGGGACCTTCATGGCAGGGGAGACAATGTTCCCGTCCCTCTTAGATGACTGGAACACCATTGCAAATGCGGTTACTGTTCTGAAGCAGCTAACATTTTTCCCAGAGTCAGGTGACTTAGGCACAGGTGGGAGTTGGAGAAATAAATGTCCACTTTCATATAAGGATTGACTTGGGGCTAGATACTTTGAGAATTATGAATCAGGCTTTAGAGACCAAAACTGGTTTAGACCTTGAAAACAAACAACAAACTGTCATGGTTTGTATATGGTTGGCCCAGATAGTCACTGTTAGAAGGTGTGGCCTTGCTGGAGTAGGTGTGTCACTATGGGTGTGGGCTTTAAGATCCTCATCCTAGCTGCCTGGAAGTCAGTATTCTGCTAGCAGCCTTCAGATGAAGATGTAGAACTCTCAACTCCTCTTGCACCATGCCTGCCTGGATGCTGCCATGTTCCCACCTTGATGATAATGGACTGAACTTCTGAACCTGTAAGCCAGTCCCAACTAAATGTTGTCCTTGTAAGACTTGCCTTGGTCATGGTGTCTTTTCAGAGCAGTAAAACCCTAACTAAGACCCAAACCTTCTGGAAGAACAGATAGGATCACAGTAAGGTTGTTTTGGGTTTTGGACTTCTGCTAATATATTTTTTATAAAGTTTTTTTTTTTTGTAGATTTCAGGGGTGGAGGAAATCCAGTCATTTTCTTGAGCTTAAAGAGCATGTTGGTATTCACCATGCTAAACATGACATCACATTCCTAAACTTTTCTCTGGTGATATCACCACAGGCCTAAAGGCTTTGGGGCAATATGTCACGGGCCTGTCATTCCCTTGTTTACACATTCAACCAACTTTGGCTAGGGAGGAAAAAAAATCTAAAAAAGGATGTCTATACTAACCATGGGTCGAGATCCCAGCACCTCTGCTTGGCCTGTGTCCATTGTTCTTTCAATGCCAAAGAAGAAAGTCAAAAATGGATCAACATTGGTTCTGGGTACTTAAAATGGAGTTGGGAGACCATTGTTAAATCAGGTCTGGGACACCAGGACTACAGGGGAAGGCTGAACCACAGGTACATCCCCTCAGGCCCACAGGGATAAACCAGTTTCCTGAATCCTGTTGGTTCAGCTACACTACCCTTCCATGCAAGGGACCCTTTCCCAAGCTACACAGAGAGAGCTTGAGACTCAATTTTAACTCTTCCAGTGCCGATCATGACTTCTGGCCTACAAAACTGTAAACTCCACAGCCGTCTCGCTAAACCTCCCTGGTGCTCGCATCCGAGTTTTTCCAAGTTTTCAGTTCCAACTGGGCCTCAGCTGAATCTAAATTTCTTTGTCCTCAACGAAGTTGAGTTCATCCTCCATGCACAAGCATTTTGTGTGGTGTTAGGGTTGTCTGGGAGTTGTGAGTCATCTACGAATAATCTCAAGCGGACAGCCAGCGTGCCGATGAAAACATGCTTGACTTACTCTCTAAGATAGAGCCAAGAGGAGGTCAGGACTTCAGTCCAAAGATCGTCAGAGAAAATGCCCTGCTGGCCCAATCCAGCCAAGCAGTCAGTCTCTAAGAGGCTTTTCTTTTTTTTCAGAGCTGCCGAGTTAGACCGGAAGGCCGGCTTCCTATAATAACTCCATGCTCACAAGTCAAACCTTGGAGGACATCTCTTGAAGTCACCTCAGCCTCTTCTCTCCTAGTTCACCCTAATTGCTTCTTCGTTTTCCAGACACACCAGAGCTCACTCTAGCTTGAACACTCATCCAGGTCTTATTCCTTTAAATAATGTGCATTTGGTTTCTTATTTACCGTGTGCGCGCGCGCGCGTGTCTTGCTGTGCGTGGGAAGGTCAGAGGACAACTTTGTCTTTGCACCAGGTAGGTTCTCCAGCTTAAACCCCGGTCTCGTCAGGCTTGCTGGACGCTGTCTTTACACCTCTGAACCCTCTGCAGGCCCTTAGTTTCATTCATCTGAGAATGAGGGCTAAGAGCCGTGAATCCCTTCTCTGTGTACAGTCACTTGCCAGGCATTGATGTACTGTAGGCATTAGCTAGAGATCGGTCTTGACCTTTGTTCTCAAATTAAGGTTCCATTATTAAAGTTCTTTTTTGGGGACTGGAGAGATTGCTCGGTGGTCAAAAGGGCTGGCGGCTCTTCCCGAGAACCAAGGTTCAGTTCAGTTCCCATCACCCCGTGTATTCACTTTCTGTAACTCCAGTTCTAGAAGACTTGAGAATGACTCCTCTGGAGTCCACAGACGTCAGGCATATATACACATGCAGAAAAGCATCCATACGCACCAGGCATTGTGGCGCATATCATTATCCCAGCACTTGGGAGGCACAGCCAGTCAGATGGCTGTGAGTTTGAGGCCAGTCTGGTCTACATAGTTCCAGGACTGCCAGAGCTACAGAGTGAGACCACGTCTCAAAAGAAAAAAAAACCCACAAAAGCAAAGCAACCAAACAACAAACAAAATACACCCCCCACACACACAAAAGTAAAATATTCTTTTAAGAAAAAGATTCCGTGTTTTCCTTTGACAAAGTATGGGGTGGGGGGTTATGTTTGTGGGTTATATGTGAAGACTTCAGCATTTTATACAAGGAACGTCAGTACCCTCCAAATTCAGGCCCTGGCGCCACATCCCAGTGGATAGCAAGGGGTGAGAGGACAGATCCAAGTATGTGGTCCAAAGCCGGAGACTCTGTAGTTGACCACCCGTGTGGCTTGCTTTGGTTGCTTTGGGCTCCACACAGATAGATGGAGCACCTTGTTGATACATTGTAGCCTAGGGAACAAGATTCCCTAGGGCTTTCCCTCTTCCACAAAAGCAGATGTGCTTTCGGACTGGACAAGCTTCCCTGTGGATTTCTGAATACAGATGGTGGATTGAATGGCAGAATCTTACTATATAGCTTCTCTGGAAACCCTGTCATGCTATGGCAAACAGATGGTGTGAGGGGACAAGAGACAATAGCAAGGCTTTAGAATCTGGGCATCGAGTGCGAGTCCAGCCTGGTAGTGCAGGACACCTGGCTTCTGTGGCTTTCAAATGCAGTGTCCTTAAACAGAAAATGGCTGCCCTGGACACCACTGGAAGAGAGGCTTATGGGACCTGAAACCTGCTGGAGTGCAGTTGATTCTGCCTCCCCCAACTCTGCCAGGAAGCTGGAGGTTCAGCCTCTGGAGAAGTCAGAGGGCCAAGGCTTCAATACCAGGCACAGCAAGGGGCCAGGGCTCTAAAGGCATAGGAGTAGGGATAGGGTACCTCCTCTCAGCTTGTCTTCACCTGCTTGGTGGGATGCTAGAAGTTTCTCACATGGCCTAAAAAGAAAGATCTGAAGGTGTTGATGTCAGGTTCTACAGCTGGCTTTTACTACTTTGTGGGTTCTTTTTCCCACCCTTTATCCCCCCTCCCAGTTTTGCCCCTATCACTAGATAGGAGAGAACAAAGGATAGAAGGGAGAGTGAGATCCCTGAATCTAACTTGTTTCCACTCCTAACAAACCACAACCAACACCCCTACAGTACAACCAATAACTGCCCACCCTTCCTCTTGCGGCCCTAGCATTTATATACCCTCTGAAAAGTTCCCAGAATTCCAAATGTCACACAATCACAGAAACTATCTGCAGTTGGCAAAACCACACCTCTGCTAGAGCTCGAGGCAAATCATTGACAGCTTCTGAGGTCAGCCTGAAGCAGGCCCATATCCCACACCTAGGATTAAAATGAAAACACTTTCTTATATTTCTGTGGTTTTCAAAGAAACCAAAACTCCACAATTGTCACTTAATTTCCCCTTTTCTGTTTTAGGTCGTTGATTGTGCTGTGTGCAGCAGGAAATTAGAAACAGAGACATTTTCAATTAACTGAGTGCTTTTTGGGTCAGTGGCCAAGGTTTTCAGGAGACTCCCTCCTGGTCTCTCTACTGGAGCAGCCTGTGGTGTAGGGAAACAGTATCAGTCGAGCAATCCTGTCACCTGTGTTAAAGGCGGCTCTCTTTTTACATAAGCCATAATTTTATTTTCTGCCTTGAAATCTTCATTTATAATTCACAGATGCACAATAAATCCTTGGGAAATCAATCCACTCCTTCCCAAGACCATCCCTACTGTCCCTTAGGGCAAAAGGACCACGAACTCTGGTAGCTGTTTTACAGCATTAAGTTTTGGGGGACTAGAGTAAGATGTTTACCCATGGCCAATGGCTCGTAATTTTTGCTATGGGGCCTTGAGCCAGGCCCCCCAAAGCCAATTCCTATGGTAAGAAATTACCTTGATTATCTCTCTTGGATCTGCACTCCTGAACCCAACAGTGGCCTCTGCAGAATCCTGTACACACCCCAGGAAGCCTGGGCATTCTCTCTGTTTGAGATTTAGGAAAACCATAGCCCTTAGAAATGGCTTGTTTACTTTTCTGGCACTAAGTACTGTATTTCTCAAAGTTAACACCGGACATTTTGAGATCTGAGGCTTTTGGTTTGGCCACAGTCTCTTTGCAAATGACTGTGTTTCCCACAATTGAGGCACCAGGCACTTTGGTATTAGAAGTCTCCAGCTATAGACTGACCTATTATATTAGCACGGTGCACGTTAGAACCGATACTGGCCATATCCTTTATCCACTTGTCCATGGTGTTGCCCTGCTCCAATGACATTTTATACTCAATATTTGCCTATTCAGAGGCCAAGGTGTCTATCAGCAGCTGCCTTGTGTCAGGGTCTGATGCGGCTTTGTTCTCAACAGAGACAAACCTTGTTGCCATCCTCTGTGTCACTTTGCCAAAGGCCTGGATTCGAGGGCTTGCTCAACTGGGAGGTAAACGGCTACAACCTACTGGAAGACATTGAATCACAGGAAGTGTGTCCTTGGAGGGGATGTTGGGACCTTGCTCATTCACTTAGCCTAGCCACCATGAAGCAGGTAGCTCCCCCTGCCATGCCTAGGATCCAAACAGAACCAGGGAACGATCAATGAATGTCCCTAAAACCCAAGTTAAAACATGGCTTTCCACCTGGTAAGTGGTTTGTGGGTGGTTTTGTTGGTTCGAGTATTGAACTTAAGGCTTAAGCCTTACACATGCTCAGAAAATGCCCAACCATGAAGCTGAAAACTGTGGCCTCATTTTTTTTTTCTTGTAAGAAAGGGCATCTAGCTGTGTGTGTGTGTGTGTGTGTGTGTGTGTGTGTGTGTGTGTGTGTGTGTGTGTGTGTTATACATGTGAATGATGGGAGGGGTGCATCTATGTGCTCAGAGGCCAGATGACAATACTGGACACCCTGCTTTATCATTCTCCATCTTTATCCCTTGAGTTACAGTTTCTCTCTGAACCCAGAGCTAGGCTGATGGCCACCTCGCCCAACTCAGTTCTGAGACTACAGGCAACCTCGCCCAGTGTTTTATGTGGGTTCTGGCATTTAAACTGGTTCTTGAGCAGCAGGCGCTTTTGCTCACTGAGCCATCTTTCCAGTCCCAACTCGGCCGGTCTTGCATCTCTCTGCAGCCCAGGCAGGCCTCGAATTCTCCTGTAATTCTCCTGTCAGAGACTCTGGAATAACCACGATCTAATGCCATGTGTGCCTTTAGAAGCTATCATGGCATTTTGTCACAGCTCAGAGGCTACCTCAGCCTTTTACACAGGCTCGAAACACTGCAATGTCAGGCTTTCTCGAATTTCTTAGAGCTGTTCCTGGCTCCCTCTGCTGTGCCAGCCTCCCCCTACTCAACGACTCCATGCTCGGGCCAAGGCGTCTGGTTTTACCACTGTGCCTACTCTTCCCGGTGGCTCGGGCTCTTAGACATGGTCTCTAATTCACCTCTCTCTCTCTCTCTCTCTCTCTCTCTCTCTCTCTCTCTCTCTCTCTCTCTCTCTCTCTCTCTCCCTCCTTTTAGGAGGTCATGGAGATACTAGTTCAACCGAGTGTATCCAAGTCCAAACTCCCCATTTCCTCTCCAAGATGTCCTTCCAAAGCCTCCTTGGTCAACTGCCAACATCTGTAATCCTCAAATTAAACCATTTCCCCCGGTTCCCATGGCTGAACCTTTGCTAAGTCTTGCTGCGTGTCATCTTAAAACGGCTCAGGAGTTCATCTCCTGCTGTCTCCCCACCCACTCACGGCCACGCCCACCCCTGCCTTCTGCCCCTTGCTTCCCACCCATGGGACCACAGCTTTAGACCCTCCTGTGATTTATTTTTTTCATTTTCTAAGGTAGAATAAAATTCTTATGTTGACCTAGAAAGTGAGAGCGACCCAGTCTCTCCAGTTTGCACACTTACCATCCCAGCACTTGTTGATCCTTTATTCCCTGCCCCTGGGCCTTCGCATCCACCCCACCCCTGCTGCCCCTTCCTCTTCTCCCCTGTACTCAGGTGACCTCTCTTTATCCTTCAGACCTCCCTGTGGAACACAGCTCACTCCGATCCCTCGCTCACACATGGCATTCCTAATGGCCAGGCACCACTGATGTTAAGTTTGTAATCCTCTTCGTAACTCCTATAGCAGTCACTGGGTCAATGTCAATGGACACCTGTCCCATGTAGTGATGAGTCTTCAATACCTGCCTGCTGTCACTTAGACACGTCACCAGAAGCTTTACATGCTGGGAACTTTGTTCCCCAGTATAGAGATAATAACAGGTAAGCAGTGGCGCCTAGAGAGACAGTGTCAGATCACACAGCTGCTGTCTGAAGGGATACATGTGTTTTTCCAAAGGACTCCTATTAGTTCCTGTGAGAGCCAGTTCACACAAAGCTTCACACCCTCGAGTCTCTCTGGTTTTGTCTTTGCTCACAACTCTTTCTTTAGTTCTTTCCCCATTACATCGCTATCCCTCGTGATGCAGCCAGAAGGCCCTCACCAGAGGCCACCTGATGGGACCACATGATATTGGACAGAAGTGAGCTGAATAAACCTTGTGTTCTTTAAGCAGCCTCAGTCATTTTTATAGCAATAGTAAATGGCTTAATGCACTACCACAGGGTACAGAATGTAATATGTTGTTGGTAAATGTTTCTGGTGTATATCTGTGCATATGTATGTGTGTGCTTTCCTTTGTGTGTGTGTCTTCAAGAGGTCAACCACAGGTACTGTCCCTCAGTGCTGACTTGTTTGTGATACAGTCTCACACTGGGTCTGGTACTCATCCACTAGCTTCAGCTAGCTGACCAGCACACCCTAGACATCTCCTGACCTTGCCTGGTGCTGAAATGACAGGTGTACAATATCATACCTGTCTGTCTGTCTTTGTGGGTTCTGGGGGTTGAAGTCTTGCTTGCCAGGCAAACATCAACAACTGAGCTATCTTCTCAGCCCTCATAAATGTGCATAAGTTTTCTATGTTGCTTTTTTTTTCTTTTTTCGGAGCTGGGGACCGAACCCAGGGCCTTGCGCTTGCTAGGCAAGCGCTCTACCACTGAGCTAAATCCCCAACCCTTCTATGTTGCTTTTTATGTTTTGACTTTCATTCCCATCTTAGAGGAGAAAGAGAAGCAGTCTATACTGTGTCACCCTTAAGTGCAATACTTGGGAGTCCTCAAAAAGTCATAGTAACCAGGTCTCTGCTGTCTTCTACTATTTAGTGCACAGTGGAGATGCTAAGAAAGTCTCCTTAATAAGAACCAGCTGCGCTGGAGAGACGGCTCAGTGGTTAAGAGCACTGACTGCTCTTCCAGAGGTCTTGAATTCAATTCCCAGCAACCACATGGTGGCTCACAACTATCTGTAATGGAATCTGATGCCCTCTTCTGGTGTGTCTGAAGACAGCTACAGTGTGCTTATATATAATAAATCAATAAATAAATCTTAAAAAAAAAAAAGAACCAGCCATCTAATCAGATGGTGCCTTGCCACATGACTTTATCTGTTTGGTTAAACTGTCCCTTAAATGAGTTCAAATTAGGGGTGTCCAGAACACTCCCCAAGACAGCACACACTATTGCTATCGCTCTTGGTTGCCCATCAGAGCTCGATGGTACAAGTGAGATGCTGAAGACACCATATACTTTCATAAGCAGACATGACGAAACCAGGATGGTACTAACCAGCAGGTCGCCACTCCTCACTGGCTTCAGAATATAGGAAAGTGCTTTGGAGGATGCAGGAGGTTGAGGGGTGGTTATCAAACTCTTCACCCACGAGAAAACTGTAAACCACGGTAGTGAGTGTGACAGTGGTGAAAACATTTTCACCAGACACCAACCACTTTCTGGGTGTATTTAAGGCCTGCTCCACAGGAAGAAACACGTTTAGCACTTTAAATATACCAAGAACCCAGGTTGGGGAGCTCATAGGCTCTAGGGGTGAGTCTGCCATTCTGCTAAGTGACATGGAATCAAACAGCCGTCTAAATCTATGTCTCTGTACTCACAGTAATGCAGCTCTCCGACTTGAGGTTAACACAGAAACTCACAACTGGTCAAAGTGCAGAGAAACGTGTCAGTGGGATGCTCAGCCACAGATGGGACATCTATATGCATCACAGCCCCTCCCCCACCAAAAGAGACCTGGTAGCAAGGTTGTCAGAGACAGGGGTCAGGGAGCCCAACTGGCTTCTCCGGGCGTGATGGGACCACTGTGTTCATGAACATAGGACATCTATGGCTGCCTAAGATTCTGTCTTGCCTAAGAATGCATGACATCAAGCTAGTTGACAATCCATCACGGACATGTGGGGGTGGTGGGGATAAGTCCCCTAACTGAGGCAGTTGATGGCTTCTGGAGATTTTTCTTTAAGGCTGTGGCCCCTAGTAGGTCAACCATGCTGCAGTATATGGCCCCATGCCCACAAGTAGATAGGCAGCAGGAACTGGGTTTGATGGGTTACTAAATGGGCTGGGTGACTCTTTGAGTTGGAGGCCAGCCTGGTCTACAGAGTTAGTCCAGGACTGCCAGGCCTACACAGAGGGACCCTGTCTTGGAAAACAAATGTGCAGGGACATGAAATTGGGTGGGGTGGAGGGTCTGGGAAGAGTTATAAGGAAAGGAAGGTGAATATGATCAATTTCACTGATGAAATTCTCAAAGAAATAGTCACATATATTTACAAAACAAGAACAACAACAACCTCAAAGCAAAACAGCAACGAGTTCAAATTAATGCTAGGCTGTGAGACAAGACGGGACATTGTAGAATCTTGTAACAGCCTGATCTTAGGTTCACGTGCTATGTCTAAAGCACACGATTGACAGTGCTAGAATGAACAGATAGTAATTTACCTTAGCATGTGTGGGCTAGCCTATGAGAGACCAGCCTTCCCCACTGAGCCTTAACCACTCCTGATGAGGTCCACAAGGAAAGCCAGTTCGGGCTTCTCTCTGACTGGGGTATTAATGGATCTGGTCCCTGAAATGGATTAAGTATTTGCATCTCTCTCTCCATAACTGTAGGTCAAACCATCATCTCTCGTGGCATAGAGTCTTCATCTGTCTTGTGAGGCCGTAGCGGAGTACATGAGGCTGGAGTATTTATGAATTTCGGGGATGCCCTTCTCAACCATTCAGGAGGCCAGGAGGCCAAGATCAAGAGGTTTCTCTCTGACAGGATCTTTTCTCTACATCTTTGCACAGCAGAGGCGATCGCACAGAGGAGACAGGAAGAGAAGAAGAGAGGGTTCCGACCTATCCTCTTTTCAGAACGACTCCTACGAGACTTGTTGACCTCTGGAATGCCAAGCTCTGGTGAACTCTACCTGTTGGCAGCATTTTGTCACAGGAGGCCAGACTGACTAAAATACGCTGCTCCCACAGCAGTGTATCTAGATCTACTCTAGAATTGGCTCACGTCCTCCAACAGAAGGTGGCTGTTGAGTTTGCTTTGTTGTTTGTGAGTGAGTCCACTACGTACCCCAGGTTGGCCTAGAACTCACGATCCTTCGCCTTGGCCTCACGAGCTGGGCTTGGGGATCCAACAGAGTTTCGGGTTTTGTTCATGTGTGGTAACAGTCATTGTGTGTGTAAGTTTACACAGACAAAAGCACTCTGCTCCTAACCCTCATCCCCAAAGTCACAAATCTACACTTAACCAGAGAAAATAGCCCCTCAGCACGACTTCCTGTATCCAGGGGCGGGACTGTTTTGTGCTTTCCTTCTTCTCTGCTGCTCATTGGCTGAGTCAGCCCTACCAGCCGCCCCTGGGCTTCTTTCCAAGTTTTCTTTACTACAAGTAGCAGGGACAAACTTTTTTTAAATACTGATTGCTTTTTCCTAGCTTTTAGAATCTTCGAAGTCAAAGAATTCAAACCATCTTTAGCTTTTCTAACTAAGGGCATATCTACAAAAACCCACCATGTGCCTGCCCCTAAAGTGCCATGGAGCTGGAGTTACCCCAGCCCCACCAGTACAAGGTCTAGTCATTTCTCTTTATTCAATCTAGTTTGTGTAGTAAGCCTTGGGCTTGTTTCACTATTCATTTTTTTCTCTGTCCATGGTGTGACTCAGAAATCACTCTCTGTGTGTGCTTCCAGTCAGAGCTCTGACTAAAGACAAGTCTCGACATTCACTCCCCAGCCCTTTGCCTATGGTTTAATGTGGAGTTCGTTGCATGGTTAGTATGGCTACACTGCAGGAGATTTACCTGAATGAACTGTGAAGGAGAAGCAGAGAGCTAAACAGGAAGGCTAGGAAGCCGTCCTTCCCTCCTTCCCTCAGCAGGCATGCTCCTGAAAGGCGGCGTTCAGTGCAGGCCATCTAGTGGATCCTCCTGGGAAAAGTGCCCAGGGGGAGACAAGAAAACCGTTTGCCAGTGCAGGAAGATGGAGCCCAGCTCAGAGACTGGTGTTCTCACAGGAGGAAGACTACAGATCCTCCAACTGTTGGGGGCATGCTGTCCCTTCCCTCTTCCTGGCGTGGGTGTGTGGGAACCAGCAAGAATGAAGGCAGTCGTGCTGTCTGCTGGGAGTTGGGGCCTTAACTTTGACTTAGCATAAATTCTGACCAAGAACATCGCCCTGCCCCCCACCTCTCCTCAGCCCAGGGCCCCACTATACAGGATGTAATTCATCAACTGTTAGCTGAGGCCCCAGTGTGCCAAACAGACTGCTGGGACTGAGTCAGAAGGAGGGAAGAGACTGGCGTGAGACTGCTGTGACGACCTGGGTGTGGTCAGGTAGGTGGGACGTGAGGTCGCAAGGTCACGAGAAATACAGAGTCAGGGATGTTTTTACAAGATCAGTAGAATTGATTTTTAACCACACACTGTTCCTTATATTTAAACAAAACAAAACACACCTAGGTAATTAAAAAAATGACAAGAAACATACACACTGGTATGAAACTCCCCTTACATAATATGTATGTAACATGTAATACATAATATTCAATCTATATAGTATAGTGCCATGTATAGCATATGTATATATAAAAACTAACAATGAAATACAAAAAATATGGAATAAACAAAACTTGCATGTTTTCTGTACACATGCATGACCATTCCTGAGCAACCACCAATGTGTGATTCAGTTCCTGGAGGTGGAATCTGAGGCAGACTCAGGTGAGAGCATTTCGTCAGCGGGACCTTTTAGGAAGGAGCAGCACGAGCTCCATCACCGTTACCACTGCGAGCTGCCTCCATCATGACAGTCTCCTCTCTGAGTCTGCTGGGGAGGTGGTCACAGCCAGAACCCATGCTACCTTACAGGGTCCCTTACAGGGAGAGCATAGCGTCATGTTTGCATAGAACTAGCCTGCATCCTCCTGAGGCTTCGTGTGTCCCTAGCTGCCTTAGACTCCAGAGCAGCATGCTCTGGAGAAGCAGGACAAGACTCCCTACGTCTTCAATCCTGAAGTCCCTTCCAGAGATTTTTTTTGTTCCTTACTTGTCAAAACTGTCTATGTGCGGAGGCTTGGTTGTTAAGATCAGTTCTAGTTTCTAGAACTCCTCACAATTAGAGAGAGAGAGAGAGAGGAGAGAGGGGGGGGTAAGAAGGGGGAGAGGAAGGGAGAGTTAATTCACTCCAGATACCTGGCTCCCTCCTAGTTTTTCTCTGGCTTGACCACAGGGTGAACTCAGGACTGTGAATCATAAGACTAGCTCCATGAACACTCTGTTCCAAGACCCCAAACACGGAGAACTTTCCATGTTGCGTCCAGGTCTTCAGGAAGCTCGGTATTTCTCTGCACCCGCCAGCCTTGAAAGGAAGGCTTGTGTTCTGTAACTGTGTGTGTGTGTGTGTGTGTGTGTGTGTGTGTGTGTGTGTGTGTGTGTGTGGTGGAAGGGTGTTTAAATGCAGAAGCAGGCCCTTAAGTCCTGGTTTAGTGACTGGCAGCTTCAATCCATTTGGAGTTCCTGGGCCAGTTATGTGCCCTTCTTCCTGACAGCGTGCACTTAACAATCCTCATTGTACACGGTTGCCAGCTACCT
Organism: Rattus norvegicus; assembly: GCF_021556685.1. Classification (NCBI taxonomy): domain Eukaryota; kingdom Metazoa; phylum Chordata; class Mammalia; order Rodentia; family Muridae; genus Rattus; species Rattus norvegicus. The sequence continues at coordinate 57,226,721 of NC_141542.1, read as the reverse complement.
GGCCCTGGGCCATTCCCACTGCCCAGGGAATACGGTTGCCCCTGTTGGCAGGCTCAGCACCCAGGAATGCAGATAGTTGTAGGAAGAAGGTACAGATGCCACCACCCCAAAAGAAACTCAGTCCTGTGTGAGTGGCTTCACCTTAGCCTTATCCTTTGGCCATGTGTGCTCAGAGGATAACTCACCCACAGCTGAACTCCACTCCCAACGTGGGAAGTTTGGGTTATACCTACTTTGCCGGGAGCCAGCCATCTCTGAGGTCAAGCTACTCAGGCAGGACAAACACTCTTTCTTGCGACTTCTGTTGTCCCCTTCCCTGCCACTTGTGACCAACAGTCAGCGTACGCCACAAAACCGTCTTAAGTGGGAGTCACTCTCTGGCCTCGGTGACCCACTCCATCAAAAACAGTATCAACTCAGCTGTTGGCCCTGGGCTCCCTCCCATCTGGCCTCTCACCTGCCTCGGGTCCTCTGTGTCCTTCAGGGAAGGAAAGGCTGTGTCAGGAAAGCACCCCACCCCCACCCCCAGGCCTTGGTGACCTGACACAGGAAGGGTTTCTGTCTTCCTGGTGTTATGTGTTCAGTACATGTGAGGGGGGATTTTCTACAATGAGGTAGGAGCCTAAGTAGAGGGGCCTCCTTTGCCCACAACACGGGGAGGAAGCAACGTGGAGAGTCACCCAGACTCCCACAACTTCTGCTCACATTTCAGCGGCCCCAGTGAACTACAGTGGGCACAGAAAAAGTACATTCCCACCATCCACCAGAGGGACAGAGAGTAAAATACTCGAGAACGGTCTTTAAAACTGCCAGACTACCCTTTAAATCAATAATGCATTTGAGCCTGGCCTCGTGTGTCAGCCTCGTTGACCTTAACAGACCTTCCTGACTCTCAGCCTTGCTTGCCCCTTCTATGACAACACACTCACAGTCACAAGGGGAAGAATTTCTGACTGCGGGAGCCAACCGGCGCTTCCCGCCAGCGGAAGGAACTGCTCATCAACCTGGGAGACCAGAGTCACACTGTTAAACAAGACTTCCAGAGAATTCCCAAACACCCTCTTAATCCGGTAAGTCTCATTTGGCCAGACAGGTAAGCATGTCTTAGACCCAGATCATGGGCCCAGGACCCTGAGAGGTACTGAGGTCACCGATAACCACACACTGTTTCTGAGTGAAGGAACTCCGGCGGGGACATGCAGGCAGACATATTTAAAGCATCCATCCAAAGAAAGCCCTGCTTGCTGTACGATCTCAATACCCCTGGAATACTGACGACACCGCTGGGAGACGTTGACTGTCTCAGTGGGAATATATTGATCTGAAGCCCAGGATCGAGGCTGCCAATGAGGGAAAGGTATCAGCAGGCTACGCTGCTCTCACAACCTCCCAGCAGCCACAGCTGCCCTTATGAGACCTGCCCACCATCAAGCCAGCCAATGTTTTAGCATGGATGGGAATGGAGGGAGCCCCCCCAGCCCAGTCGAAGAGCTTTTGTCAGTTTAGGCTGCTAGAGGAAGGAGATTATTCTCAGGATGTGAACCCCTGAAAGGCCAAGCATGCTCCAATGCGTAGCCCCTCACCCATGCATATATGTGTAGCAAAAACTGGACTCAGTGGGCTACTTAAAAAGACATGGAGTTGGGAGGGAGTGCAGGGGTTCAGTGTGGAAATGAGAGACGGAAGGCTTCAGAAGAATGAAACACGCACGGCCACTTAGAAGATGAAGGAGCCATTGTGGTTGGGAATCTGGATGTTGGAAGCGCTGGGGAAAGGCCCTGGCTGACAGTCATTGAGGGAGTGAGACCCCAGTCCTGTGACAAGAACAGAAATGAGTTAGAAAATGGAACTTGGCAGAGCCTCTAGACGAGGGCCCTGTGTTCCAGTGTGGGGACTTGCAGAGCCACACTGTGCTGGGCCTCTGACCTACAGGCCTCTGGTCTGGGTTTGGAACAACTTACTCTGGTGCCACGAACCACAATGGAGTGGATATGCAGCATAGCGTGCTAAGGTAAAGACATCCTGCAACGGCCGCAGCCACCGCTTAGAACTTAAACAAAACAGGCATCGGGTACGAGGGCAGGAGGATTTCATCACTGACTGGTTCTGACCTGCCAGAGCACCCAGATAATAAGTGGATAGAGACTTCGCTTGACTGTTAACTGCCTTGTGTTTTTACATTTTCATGTACACGCATGAGCACACACTTGTCCTTGGGTATGTGCATGCCATGGTGCATGTATGGAAGTCAGAGGACAGTATGGGCTGTCAGTACAGACAGTATTTCTCTTGCTCAACACTGCAAATGCTGGGCTAGCTGGCTCACGGGCTTCTAAAGGCTGTCCTGTGTCTGCTTCCCCACGTCACTGTAGAATTGTGGAGTTACAGACGCACGCTATTACAGCCGGCTTTACGTGGTTCAGGGGGAGGGAACCCAAGCCATCATGCTCACACAGCAAGTTCCTCGACCCCTGAGACATCTCCCTGGCTTCTGCTTTTAGGGTCTTTACCAATGTCTCTTAACCCTCCTAATGCTGAGACCCTTTAATACAGTCCCTCATGCTGTGGTGACCCCACCACCACCATAAACGTATTTTGTTGCCACTTCATAACAGTAATTTTGCTACTGTTCCGAGTCTTCGTGTAAGTATCTGATATTCAGGCTATCTGATGTAAGTATCTGATATGTGGGATATCTGATATGTGATCCCCAAAGGGAAGGGGTCACGACCCCAGCGGTGGAGAACCACCGCCTGCAGCTGTGCCTTGCTCCTGGTGAGCGGCTAGTACTGAGTGCACGCCGGAGAACTTTCCTAATCAGGCAGCTACAGAGCAACAGAGTGGAGACCTGACCCCCAGGCCTTCAACCCCAGTCTTCCTCCTTGTTGGGTGGCCTCTCATTGGGTTAAGGCTGCACATGGGCTGAGACAGGTTGGTTGGCTCAAGCCTTCTAAAAGCTTGCTGGCAAAACTTGGGAAGCTGGCTATAATCAACCACCAACAAAAGGCTGCCAAGTCTTGTCCAAAGCTGATCTGATATCACACCTACCAGAGGAGGCTGCTTAAGTTACTTCTGCCTCGGTCTGAGCAGGCTGCTGGAACAGCACAGCACAGCACAGCACAGCACAGCACAGCACAGCACAGTGTGGCTTGAGCGAGATGTTTGGTTTTTACTGTTGTAGAGTCTGGAAGCCCAGGGTTGAGCTGCCGGGGTTGCTGCTGCTTTGGTTTTCCTCCCCGGCTTATAGGCAGACACCTCAGTGTGCCCTCTGTAAAGGAGGGATGGCAAGCGATGTTCTTTCATCCTTTTAATAAGGACATTAAATGGATCACATACTCCTCCTCACTCTCCAGGACCTACTACTACCGCCCAGGCAGGGATTAAGTCCTCTCCGTGTGAATTGGGTGTGAACATCTGTCCTAGTTAGGGCTTTACTGCTGTGAACAGACACCACGACCAAGGCAACTCCTATAAGGACAACATTTAATTGGGGCTGGCTTACAGGTTCAGAGGTTCAGTCCATTATCATCAAGGGGGGAACATGGCAGCATCCAGGCAGGCATGGTGCAGGAGGAGCTGGGAGTTCTACATCATCTGAAAGCTGCTAGTGGAAGACTGACTTCCAGGCAGCTAGGATGAGAGTCTTAAAGCCCACACTCAGAGTGACACACCCACTCCAACAAGGACACACCCACACTCCAACAAGGCCACACCTTCTAATAGTGCCATTCCCTGGGTCAAGCATATACAAACCATTACAACCCACATACCATCACATATGTGCTTCTGTGCCGTGGTCAGACTTCAGGTCTGCTGGAACCTAGACTGAGTCAAAACTGCGTAGTTGGAAAGGACCTCAGAGATCTAACACTAACAGAGATAGAACTCAGTGCTAGCGCATTTGCCTAGCAAGCATGGGGGGCTTTGAGTTTAGTCTCCAGTGAACAAACATGCACATATACATGCACACACACATACACAAACATACACACACACATACACGCATGAAACACACAGAGAGATTGCATTCTAGGTGTGTGTTTAGTATGTGTGTGCGCACCCACACACACATGTACACCATGGTACACATGATTTCAGAGGACAACCTTCAGGACTTGGTTCTCTCCTTCCACTGTGTGGGTCTCAGGGATCAAACTCAGGTCATTTATCAGGCTTGGTGGCCAACCCCTTCTCTGCCGAGCCATCTCGAGGTCCCACACTGTTTCTCTTTCTTCCTCCCCCTGTTTCTGTTTAACAAAATGAGAACTCATACTGGTCGTGTGATGGTCACTCCCCTCCACCTCACTCTTGCTTCAGGGGCCATAGAGTGGCAGGGAAGCTGGACAGGCTGGCTGCCACGCACGTTGCACAAGGCCTCATTAGCAGTCAGAGATATAGCAGCGGCAACAGCACTTACTGGCTTGTAAGTCACAGCTTAGCTTCACGGGCTGCTGCGGCTTGTTAACCTTATGCAAGCGAACACATCGCTCATTGTAGATAGCTGCGTTTCTCAACCCTGGAGCCAGGTGAGGCATGGAACAGGACTGTGGACTGTCGCTTTAAGGGCCTGTTTGCTGAAGTAGAGCCATCGGCCAGCGACAACTGTATCGACCCTGGGACAAATTCTTCACAAGCAGCCACTTGAGGAGCTCCTTGGATTTGGGTTTGTGAGAGAACAGTGCTTTGTGGAAGGGAAGCCATATTGGCCGAAGCCAGCTGGGTCATGTTGACAGGCGTGTTTCCCATCTCTGCTTTTGGGAACACAAGACAGCTCTCCCACATCCAAGTGGCAGGGCAGGAGGCAGAGACCTCAGGCGAACCCGTAGCTCTAACCCAGAAGCTCCACCCCTGACTCGGCCTCTGGGTCTGTAGTGTCTGTGTGTCTGTCCCAACGTCACAAAACAATGCTACCAGTGAGGAACCAAGTACTTATGCCTGGGGACTTGTGAGGAATTTTCCACATTCAAACCATAATGTCCAGTAACAGAAAAACAGGCACAGCACCAGAAACCTTTATTTTTCCAGATACCAGATATGCATTAACAATACTAACAATACAGTCGCCCCGTGGTGCTCACCGTGTCCACGTACCCACAATGCAGCCAAGCAGATTTTGAAAGTATTTTGTGGGGCTTGAGAGATGGCTCAGTGGTTAAGAGCACTGACTGCTCTTCCAGAGGTCCTGAGTTCAATTCCCAGCAACAACATGTTGGCTCACAAACATCTGTAATGGAATCCAATGTCCTCTTCTGGTGTCTGAAGACAGCTACAGTGTACTTATATATAATAAATAAATTTTTTTAAGTATTTTGCATAGTACTGAATACAAACAGATCGTTTTCTCCTCCTTACTCTGTAAAGAACTAAAGGGGACAGTTCCGTCCCTGGGGTGAACAGTACACTATATCAAGGCATTTGATAAAATGGTGTCGGGTCTATAGGGGGTTATGCACAGGTTGCAGGTCCTGCACTATTTTATATGGAGATTCAAACATCCTGGTAGGCCTAGGAGTCCTTGAACCAGAACACTGTGGGCACGCAGGTACTGTAGTTTGGTTCTAGAGTGTCCCCCAAAGGTCTATGCATTAAAGACTTGTTCTCTTGGCCCTATGGGGAGGTAGTAGACACATCAGGAGGTGGACCTAGTGGGCAGTCTTCTGTCATTTCGGAAATCCCCTGAAGGGGATGGTGGGAGATTTAAAACTGTGAGCCAAGCTAAACTTCTTGTCTCTCCAACTTGACGATCTCAGAGGTTGTTATGGTAACAGATGGTTGACCAGTGCTCCATCAACCAGTGAAAGTGTTGTGGGTAGATGATGTGTGCCTTTTGCTCCTCCCTGAATTTCTATGGCTGATGAAGAACAGCTCACCGTGACCTTGCTTATGCAGATCCCTCAAAAATGAGGAAAAGGATGTTTACGACCTGTACCAGTTATCAAGTAGCACGGGGCTCAGAAGCTTAAGTGTGTACAAAGGTTACTTTCCTGTTGCCGTAATAGGGCACCAGCGCTGAGGTAAAAAATAAAAAAGGGCAGAATGGTTCCCACACGTACTGACCGTTCCACTCTTTCTCTCCCAGCTCCCTCTGATCTGGGTGGTCCACGAGTCGTGGCACGCTGCCCTCAGTCACAGCTCCATCCCATCCCACACTGCTGACCGCTACTCTCTGAGCCCGTGGCAATCTCTCTACCTACCCATCCAGTTCCCAGGGAGGGTTGTTGCCACGCCAGACATACACATCCCAGTTCCATGGCAGCCTGGTGTGTCCCGCCAACATGTACTCTCTTCAACTCAGTAAAGTCGCCACATGAAAGAACACACCACACAGTAACCTCTGATCCAATCAATATGATATAATTTGCCCATCTAGACAATACAACATCCTGTACACACCCGTCCCTTAAAAATAGTCATAAAACCAGTACCTATGCGCAGAGAAGCATCTTAACATCTGCTGCCATGTTCTCTCAGCTCCTTCCTCCTCACTCCCCTCTCTCTGCCTCTCGCTCCCTTCCAAAACCTCTGTTCCCACCTCCTTTCCTTCTTGTCCAATGACAGACCCCATTTTATCTTATCTGCCTTCACATGCATAATGACATCAACCCACACACCACAACTGAGGCAACTTATAGAAGAAAGTTTGTTTGAACTTACGATTCCAGTGGGGTAAGTTCACCATGGCAAGGAATCCTGGTGGCAGGTAAAAGCTCAAAGCAGGGAGAGGGGGAGAGAAGGAGAGAACAAAAGTAGCAAGAGTTCAGGGCTGGAGAGATAGCTCAGTGTTTAAGAGCCCTCACTGCTCTTCTGAAGATCCTGAGTTCAATTCCCAGGACCCACATGTCAGCTCACAGCCGATGCCACCTTCTGGTATGCAGATGTACATGCAGACTCATATATGTAAAATACACAGATAAAAAATATTTTTTTAAAAAAGCAAGACGTTTTACAGTGACACTCTTACTCCAACAAGGCCACATCTAAACCTTGCCAAACAGTACAATTCACTGAGAACCAAATGTTCGACTATTGCTGGGGGCAGTGTCAGTACTTGGTATCAAGTATTCGTCAGTACTCTCATATCAGAACTTGGGAGACAGAAGCAGGAGGATCTCTATGAGTTCACTACCGGCCTGGTCTACATAATGAGTTCTAAGCCAATCAGGGTAACATTATAGTCTGCCTCAAAAGACAAAAGCAACCAATACACATGTGTACTTGTACATGTACATACACACACACACATACACACATGAGCACATCCATGTACACATACACACACATATACGTGAGCCTATTCAAGGCATTTCTTATTCAAACTGTGTGTGTGTGTGTGTGTGTGTGTGTGTGTGTGTGTGTGTGTAGTGTGTGTGTGTTCTGTCGTTAACTTTTTAGAACTGGGATTTTTTGAAAAATAGCTTTATTAATTTACTCCTTTTTGTTTATTTGGTTTGTTTGTTTTTTTTTTTTTTTTGAGATAGGTGTCTTTGTGTATTTCTGGATGTTCTGGAACTTGCTCTGTAGACCAGGCTGGCCTCACACTCAGAGATCTGCTTGCCTCTGCATCCCGAGGCCTGGGAGTAAAGGCGTACACCCACCACACCCGGCATCCATTTTCTCTTAAAAAAAAAAAATCGAAGGCCAGAGAGATGGAGCAGCTCCTCTATAGAGGTCCACAGTTGGGCTCCCAGCCCCTACACTGTGGAACTCACAACTGTAACTCCAGCTCCAGGGGACTAGATCATCCCTTTCTAGACTCGGAGCACCTTCGCACACATTTTCGTGTATTTCCTGACACATATGCACACAATTTAAAAATTAACCTTTAAAACAACAAATCCATGACTTAAGTAAAAACCAAGGCAAGTCAGGAAAATGTTAACAGGGGCTGAGGTTTTAGCACACAAGGCTCTGTCTTAGAGCCCCATTCCTGCAAAACAGCCAGGATGGCACACTCTTGTAATCCAAGCACTCAGAGGAAGATTTGAAGTCCGAGGACGTTCTGCATAGCTGGTTCACGGATATCTTGGGACACGTGACTTTATCTGAAAAGGAAAAGGAAAACACAGTAGAGTTGTTTTACACTTTCTGCACATCTGTTAGTGTCCGTCTTACCAGAAGGCAGCTGTGCCCTCATATCTGGTTTTGTACTGAGCCTGGCGTATGGGGCATCAAGCTTCAAATGGCTCCTAGCGTTTGCCTCAGGAAGGAGAGATGAGGCGAAAGGCACTCAGTGCTCCGTGATCCTATGAAAACACCTTGGCTGCATGTCGTGGATGGCCGCGCGCTCTGGTGGGTTTCAGAGAGAGTACCCCAGCACCCTTCTTGAAATCCACAGGCTGGCACACTGTCACTCAGAGGGTTTCGATTCTCAATTCCCTCACAAGCATCCGGAGACTCTCCTGGGAGTCTCATTAAGACCAAACTTCTGCTAGAATCAGTAGCAGCCAATGTGCTGATGTTCCGGGTCTTCAATTCCTCCATGTGGGGGTGGGATGGGGGTGCGGGCGGGGGATAAGGGGTGGGGGAGGTGCGAGGTGGGGGTTGGAGAGGCGGGGCGGGGGGCGGGGTCTGCATGCAGATCTCCTGCGCTTTCATCTGGGGACGGTCTAGAGCCAGCCCCAGAATTCCCCATTCCCATTGGTTTTCATAACCCCCTCATTCCCACGGGGTCTTCAGCACTATGCTACAATCCAGGCACTGGACAGAAAAGGTGTTCTGACTTCACAGGAGGACGGAGCACGCACTCAGTAGAAAAGGGGGAAAAAATGCCAAATTCTCTTTCGGGAGAAAAAGCTGAAAAGCGGTGGGATCTATTTGCTTGCTGTCACAAGGCTAAGCCCTAAGCAGGTTAATCCTAGCAAAACACTGGTTTCTCTAAACCTTCCTCCTGGGGGCCTGCATGGCATCCCGTGGGCTTTCATCACATCCTATGCATAGAAGCCTTATTGTGCTTACCTGGTAGCTCCAGAGAGCCCGGTAGGCTGTCTATCATATGGTACCTGGAGTCTCTTGTAGAGATTGCATCAAAACTGGGAAAAGAAAAAAGAAAAAAAGGAAAAGAAAGAGTAAATAATTAAATGTGAAAGTCTAATACGGTTTCTCTACTGTTCTTATGACACTGATTTTCACCCCCTTATCAGGGTCCCATTTTCAGCTCACTGAACTGAAGACCCAGGTCTTACCGCTGTCCCACACAGAGCCCAGTGGCTCATAGGTAATTAACACGTATGTCTTGCACGATGATGAACAAGTGTAAGGTCTTAGCCTCTGCATCAACACAGCCGGATCAGTGGCAGCTTCATGTTTCCCTTGGCTGTTATTATCAATTAAATGTCACCCACAAAAGTTCCTGTAGTGGAAAATGTAAACCCCACAGTCATGTTTCTGTTACTTGAGGTGGGTTGGGGGCGGAGTTAAGAAGTAGATATGATACCCCATGATGACACTGATGTCAATGACAGACTTTAGCTGATTCTGTCACCACCTGGTGCCCCTGCTATCATTCAGCAGAGTCCCTCTGCTGGCCCATGCTCTTAGACCTCCCTGTCTCCAGAACTACAAGTCAAACAAACTTCTCCTCGGTATTAATTACCTATCCCCACCATTTTGTTATAGCAGCAGGGAGTAGACTAAGACAGATGCCCTCTAAGACCTTAAAATGATTTCTTAATCTCTGTGCTCAACAATGGGCTGCTGGTTTAGTAATCGAAGATGAATTCTTTGCAGCCTGGTGCCATCCCTTCGATCTCTGAGGCTGATTGTCTTACAGACACCCATTCCTACAAGTGGGTTCCAGTCAGTGCTTTAAGGGAAAATAATGCAGAAAGATCCTGCACTGTAATACAAACATTGGAAAGAGACCAAGGACTGGCTTAGGAAACATCGGCAGCCGTAAGCAAGAGGACAATCCAGCTCCCTTCTGTTTTCCCCGATCTTCCCCCTTCCTGCAAATGTCAGAAACCCAAGGCTGAATCAAGCAGTATTCGGGGCCCAGCCACGAGAGACAGGAAATGGTGTCTCTCAGTCTGCATTGGGGACACTGCAGCTAAGACAGTCTGATTGCTTTTCTGCAGCTGTCCCTCTAGGGAGAGCCAGCAGAGCCTGGCTCTAAGCTGTGTGTAATCTCCCTCTCAGTAGGCCAAGCAGAGGAGGCTCCTTGAAGGAGGATTCCTGAGCCTTTCCTCTTCCCTTCACAACTGCCATTCACTCTCCCAATGAAACAAAGGCCTCAAAATCAAAAGCCATTTTTGGGGTCCTGATACGTTGAAGGATGTTAGTTTTGACTCCCGTCTGCAAAGCTGTCACCTCTGCAGAACCTGAGTTAACCAATGTTTTCTCCCTCAGTGAGGTAGCAAACACCGTGATTCTGAGGTGAGCTCTGCTCTCCCCAGCTTCCCACAGCAAGAAGGCAGATAGCATCTAACTAATGGATGGAGGCTGCTGGCATTAAATAGCCAGCTGTCAGTCCCCTTCTCTACGGGTCTAAATGGGCAAGAACAACCTTGGTCTTTATCTTATTTTATTGACTTTAAGAGAGCTATTAAGAGCTATAAATAACAATGGAGCTCAGGGCTACATTTATGTTTACCTCTCTAGTTGGCAGTGTGACCGTGAGAGAGCAGACTGAAGTCTCCTGCAATAGCACCCTTTTCAGAGAGGCGGTCAATTTATACTCTGAGGGTTAAAGCGGCGTGACCTGAGTGAAGCATCCAATCACAAGGACAAATTGCACATGGCAAGACCATGTTTTCCCACAGGGGCATGTAAACAAATAACACTCATCAGCTGTAATAAAGTAAATCACTTCTCTCTGTCACACCTGAGAGGAGCATGGAACACATTTCAGGAAAAAGTCTGTGTTTTGAAGAAAAATGAGGTCACAAGACTCTTGTTTTCTTGGAGTTTTTTCACAAGCATTTAGAAGTCCCCTCAGGCGACTCCATTCCGGACCTTGTTCCAGCACACTTAATTACAAATGTAATTACCTGTACCTATTCTTAGTTTACCACACCAGATCATTCTTCTTCCAGCAGCTGGACACAAAGCCAAGTTTAGGGTTATTCTAGCTGTTGTCGAGGGATGAATGGATGAAGGAAAGGACAGTCACATACATGCAACAGTGTTTTATTCGGCCACGAAGAATGCAACAATGTTATTGTCAGGAAAGCAGGCACAACAGGAGGTCATTATCGGTGAGCTCAGTGCTCAGCCATCCTCAGAGAAGCTCCTGCAGCGTATGGTAATTAACGGACCCACAACTGGACAGTGTGCAGAGACTGAGAGAAGTGGAGCACACAGTCCTAAAAGGAATGTCTCCATCAGACCCTCCCTTCAGGGCTCAGGGATCTCTGTGGAAGAGGAAGTAGAGAGATTGCAAGAAGTAGAGGAGATGGAGAACTCCAAGGAACCAGTGTCCTTCAGACACAACGGGACCATTGCATCTGAACTCACAGAGGCTGCAGCAGCACGCACAGGCTTTGCACAGGTTCTATTCAGACAGGGTCCCAGAGCTGAGAGGGGAAAAGGACACTGGCCCCCACCCCTAACCAAGAAGCGATCTACAATACGAGCCCTGGTAAAGCGAACGTTTTCACAACGGAGCCTCACTGGGTATATATATCAAACACACTCCAGGGACATCCCATGCCCAGGAGTAGTTGGCCAACAAAAAACAAACTCAATGGTCTTTTTGTCTCATACTGAGTTGTTTGTGCTTTCTTTGTCTTGTTGGTCTCTTGCTTAAACATTTTAGTTTCTGATTTTGATGTGCTGTGTGTATGTGTTTCTTGGTTTTTTGCTTTTGTTTGGCTGGTTTGAGTTTTGTTTGTGTGTGTGTTCTTTTGAAAAGAGAAGAGAAAGAGCCTGTTGTTGGGGGAGGGGAAAGGTAGAGAGGACCTGGAGGAGTTGGGGGAGGGGAAAGCATGATCAAAATATGTTGAATAAAAACATTTATATTAAAAATAAACAAATAGGGGTTGGGGATTTGGCTCAGTGGTAGAGCGCTTGCCTAGGAAGCGCAAGGCCCTGGGTTCGGTCCCCAGCCCCGAAAAAAAGAACCAAAATAAATAAATAAATAAATAAATAAGTCTGGGCAGCGGTGATTTTGATCCCAGAACTCAAGAGACAGAGGTAGGCAGATCTCTATGAGTTCAGGGCCAGCCTGGTCTAACAGAGTGACAGGACAGCCTGAGCTACACAGAGAAACCTTGTCTCAAAAAAAAAAAAATAAACAAACAATAATTGTAAAAAAAATTTTTTTAAAAAGAAAGTACCCAGATCAACAAATGCAAGCAGCCATCATAAAGCCAATGACAGAAAAACATTCCTTTGAAAATTGTTGTCAGGGTCAAAGAAATGGTTCGTTCTGTGAGAGTACTTACTGCCAAACCTGATGAACTGAGTTCGATCCTCAGAACCTACATGGTAGAAGAGAACTAACTCCCTCACGTTGCCCTCCAACCTTCATGTGTGGCATTGTATGTGCCTATGGGAACACACATATACACACTAAATGAAGAAAAATGTACTAAAAAGAAAGTGTGTTTGTTTTTAGAAGAAAGAACAGAGGGGCTGGAGAGGCAGCTCTGATGTTTTCACAGACGACCCGTGTGCGGTACCCAGCATTCATGTCAGGTGACCCCCAACCACCTGTAATTTCAGCTCCTGCTGTCTGCTGACCCTTGAGAGAATCAGCACTTATGTGCACTCAGACAATTAAAAATAAGATAACATCTCTTTTTTTTCAAAGGAAGGGAGGGAGAAAGGGCATCACAGTCAAAGGACCAACTGGCTTTCAGACACACCAGAAGAGGGCATTGGATCCCATTACAGATGGTTGTGGGCCACCATGTGGTTGCTGGGAATTGAACTCAGGACCTCTAGAGGAGCAGTCAGTGCTCTTAACCACTGAGTCATCAAACTGGCTTTCACCTGAAATGGAGAAAGCTTGGAAGAGAAAATGGCATGTCTGTTATTTAGATAAAACACAGGAAACAAGGCAGTACTGGTGTCCAGGCTAACTCCAGCTTTTCTGTCCTGACATCAGGGTGAATGAAACTGCAATCAGCCCGGATTCCAGGCTGGAGGCTGCCTCTGAGCCCCTGCTGTTTGAGGAGCCTGCAGAATTTTCCAGTGGAGCTTGGGAAATGCAGAGGCAATAGCGACAAGATAGGTTTACCTCTTTGGTCCTGAACTTCAGGACCTCAGACCCACACTCCACACATTTAAAAGCTAGCTTGACATTTTGTCTTATGGTCAGTGTTTGTCCCTTGAGTTTTTCTTGGCTGTGAGTTCAGACTTGTTCTCTCCCCATGCTGAGGGAACCCAGATAACTCCTGGTCACAGCTGCCACTGTGGTTGGAAAGGGGCTCTTGGAAAATAGCTGGGCAGCTGATGGCCTTCTCCTTTGAACATGTTTACTTTGTTTCATGACATAAGACACTTTAGTTTTGTTCTTGTGGCTAAATCTCAATTCCTGGCGTCTCCCCAAACAAGCCGTTATTATCAAAGGGCTTCATGCATTTTTTTAAAACAAAATCAGCCCACTTTCCCAAGCCCTTCTTTTTTCCAGAGACTTCAGCTTTTCAAGATCAATTACACTGGTGGGAAGGCTCGGAAGGAACTAATTGCTGCTCTCATCATCTCCCGTTTCTTTACGTATATCCTCGGAAATTTTTCAGTCTTCCATTTTGTTTTGTTTTGTTTTGTTTTGTTTTGTTTTTTCCGTCAGACATCTTTTTTTCTTGGCTTGACACCACAGATGGCTATGTAATTGACTTTTGGTTTTGTACTTAAATTTGTTATTTTATCATTACCCAACTTCCAAAGTATTGTGCAGGTGATACCTACATCCCTGTAAAAATTACTTTAAAATATATAATTATTTTAGTATGATGCCAAGTGATACACATATATATACCTATAAGTATATGTATACATATACATATACACACATATATACATATGCAACATACATATACATATATACATGTGTGCAACAGCATTTTATTACATATGTTATATTATATACATATACATATATATATATATGCATGACTTACACATGGCAAGAACTCACCAAAACCAAATTAACCAACCCATCAATCAAAAGAAAAACTAAGGGGAAATAGTTTCTTTTTTTTTTTCTTTTTTCTTTTTTTTTGGAGCTGGGGACCGAACCCAGGGCCTTGCGCTTGCTAGGCAAGCGCTCTACCACTGAGCTAAATCCCCAACCCTGGGGAAATAGTTTCTAACTGAAACAGTTACTACACAAATTACAGTCCTTCCTATAGGAAGGTCTGTTTTGAATCACTACAAGATCAATCATTGTGATAGAAAAAGAGTTAAGAAATGTAATCAATTCACAAAAGAGCATGCAAACACCAAGCAACAGAACCATTGGGGAACAGTGCACACCTATCATCCTGCACTGGAGAGGACCCCAGCTTGAAGGCAGGGTGGGGCTACAAAGCCAGAGGCTATCGGAGAAGAAGAGGGCACGTGTGAGAAGGTACCAGGGAGTGGCTCACTGATCACTAACATGTAATGTGTTAAGTACAAACATGAACTGTCTGCTGTCCAGTAGAATGGGGCTGGGTAGGGTATTCAGAAGTGGGCAAGCATCTGTATGGTGCATGGCAAGAAAAGCTATGATAATCTTTGATTAGAGTAACCTGACATATTAAATTTTAAACATAGGGCTGGAGAGATGTCCCGTCAGTTAGGAGCACCTGCTGATCTTACAGAATCCTGAGTTCTGTTCCCAGGGCCCATGGTTAAAATGGCTCACAATCTCCAGGGGATCTGACCCCGTCATCTCACTTCGAGGGACTCCTGCACACTCCCAACCAAGCACACTCACACAGACACCTGTACATAAAGAAAATTAAAACAAAAATAAAAAAAATCAAGCACACATGGTCTTTAACCCGGCAATTCCACTTCCAGGAAAATACACTGGTAACCCATGCAGTGTGAGGCAGGCCATAGACTTTTACCCATTGCTTACTGTTTCCAGCTGGAGTGGGGTAATGCAACCCCTGCTGCTTATTGAACAGGCAGTGAACGTTGTCTTTAGAGAGCATCAGGAAGTCCAAGTCTGTGGAAGGCAAAACTAAAGTGTGCGACCGAAGTGTTCCAAAACGGATGGTAAAATATTTCCACTTTATAAACCACGGAGAAGGACAACGGTGCTTCATTCACTTGGCCTTACTTGGGGAATGTGGAGGTGACTGAACGCTGAAGGTCTCACCAAAGCCAGTCTCAGCCAGTGTAGCATTAGCCGGGAAGGCAGGTTCAGAGAACCTACTATCCCAAGAGCTAGGACGAAGATTAGGTCTTAACGGACACCTGTGTGTGAAAAGAACTCTTGTGGAAGTAAACAAGTATTTAGGGGGAAATTGAGTTCATTTCTTAAGTTTATCTTTACACAGAGCAGTGCTCAGTTTGAACCTGGGACTAAGTAAATAAGTGAATACCTGGAGTTTTATAGTGATTTTTAAAGATTTAATTCATTTATTAATGTTCTCTCTCTCTCTCTCTCTCTCTCTCTCTCTCTCTCTCTCTCTCTCTCCCCCCCCCCCAAAGATGGCACCAATCCCCTGAAGCTGAGGCTGGAGTTATGTGTGGCCATGAGCTGCCAAGTGTGCGTTGACTGTGAGCTCTCTCTCAGCCCATGACTTTTAAATTTCCAAGTAAGTTGAAGCTACCAACAAAACAGTTCAGTGTTAGTAAGTGGATTTTGCAGATCCACTGGAAGGTTGCACTGAGGGGCGTCAAGGCTAGCAACCATGTGGTACACATGTGAATCGTGTGTTCCCCCACACTGAGGGAGGTCAAGGACCATGAGGTGTACATGTGAATCACATGTTCCCACACACTAAGGGAGTCAAAGCTGGCAACCGTGCAGTATACATATGAACCATGTGGTTTTTTTCCACACTGAGGAGGGTCAAGGCTGTTGACATGCAGTCGGTGTACACATGTGTCACATGTTCCCACAAAATGAAGGAGGTCAAGGCTAGTGACCATGCAGTGTACATGTGAAATAGGATCAAAGAGTGACTGCATTTGGGGACATTGTTGAACTGGCTCTGACTGGTTCCAGGATTGCACCTTTCCTGGAGTTACTGATGACAGTTGGTGATGGTCCAGGGCTTCTTTTGATCTTCGTCCAATAGATTTGCAAATGGTTCCGTCCACTTTAAGACATGTTATGCCAGGAGGAGAGAAATGGCCCAGTGGTTAAGAGTTCTTGGGGCTGGGGATTTAGCTCAGTGGTAGAGCACTTACCTAGGAAGCGCAAGGCCCTGGGTTCGGTCCCCAGCTCCGAAAAAAAAAACCAAAAAAAAAAAAAAAAAAAAGAGTTCTTGCTGCTTTTCCAGAGGACTGGAATTTTGCTCCTAGTACCCAAGGTGGCTCACAACTACCTGTTAACTCTAGCGCTAGGGTGTCTAGCGCCCTCTTCTGGCCTCCATTGGTACTACATCCATCTGCACATAACCACACACAGAGGCAGATGAAGAATTAAAACAAAAGTATTTCTTAAATATCAGAGATAGTGTTCTCCTTTCCACCCTAGGACATTGGACAGTTTTGTTCACTACTTATTGTTAGAGGGTAAACTGTGGGTTGCGTCCCAGAATTTGTAAGTGAAAGCCTTGATCCCCCGTTCCTCGGAATGCATTTGGACCTGAGGCCTTTCAGAGCTGATCAAGTTAAAATAAAGTCACTGGGGTGAGCGCTAACCCAATATGACCTATGTCCTCATTAAAAAGGTGAACACAGACACAGAGGGAGAAGCGCGTGCACAGGAGCAGGGGAGAGGAAACTACGATAGATAAACCAAGAAGAAGGCCTGAGGAGGCGCCAGCGTTGCCAACACCCAAATCTTAGACTGTGAAAATACATGTCTGGTGTTTAAGCCATCCTGCATGTGGCATTTTGTTATGGTTTCCCAGGACAACTAATACTCTGAGCAAAGTCATCTCAGCAGGCCTTTCCTGGCTAATGAAAGTTTTTGTTTTTGCAGTACTGAAATGGAAGCATGCTTGCAAATTCTCTGCACTGAAGTATTAATGTATCGCTAGCCCTTGAATAAAGAATTGGCTTCTGTGATGGTTTTGTTTGTTTGTTTGTTTGTTTGTTTTCGGGGCTGGGGACCGAACCCAGGGCCTTGCTCTTGCTAGGCAAGCGCTCTACCACTGAGCTAAATCCACAACCCCTCTGTGATGGTTTTAATGTGCTTGTCCCACAGGGAATAGCACTCTTAGAAGGTGTGGCCTTGTTGGAGTGGGTGTGGCCCTGTTAGAGTAGGTGTGGTCTTGCTGGAGTGGGTGTGGCCTTGTTGGAGGAAGTGTGTCACTGTGGGAGTGGGCTTTGAGGTGTTCTATGCTGAAGCTCCACCCAGTCCAAAAGAACCTCCTCCTGGCTGCCTGAGGAAGATTATCGATTCCTGACTGCCTTCGAATAAAGATGTAGAGCTCTCAGCTCCTCCTCCAGCACCAAGTCTGCCTGCATGCTGCCATGCTCCCCACCATGATGACAATGGACTAAACCTCTGAAACTCTAAGCCATCCCTGATTAAATGTTTTGCCTTTATCAGAGCTGCCTTGGTCATGGTATCTCTTCACAGAAATAAAACCCTAACTAAGATGGCTTCTTTTTTGAAGATAAGCTTTAATGGCGTGTTAAATAAATCTGTGTTCTTACCCTCTGAACGATGTAATTTGACATGGTTTAAACTCACAATTATACGTATGTTTTCAGTGTGGACCATTTGGTACTTTGTCTGTGTTCTCTTCCCTGGGGAAGACTGTTTCTCCTGCTCTTGGCATGCTTTAGTTCCCGGTAGTTCTTTGTGTAGGGCTGAGGCCTTGTGTTTTTCTCCATCCTCTTTGGAATGATGGATGTCTCTTTAGGAGTGTTTAGGAGGTCATGCTGATGAGACCTCATGGGTGTAGCGTCGTGGGAGTCACATTCACACAGCAAACTCTTTTGGTGTTCGATCTTTTGGTTCTGAGAATCTTTCTGGCCCTTCTTCCACCATGTTCCAGAGCCTTAGGTGCAGGGTGGTTTTGTGAGTGTATCAGAGCTTCCACAGCTCTGCATTTTGATGGATTGTGGGTTTCTGCAGAAGTCTCGTCTGTTGCAAAGAGACATTTCTTTGGTGAGGGGTGAGGCCTACGCTTCTCTGTAGGCCTAAGGACAGATGTATAGAATATAGTTAAGGATTCTGTTGCTTCAGTAAAGTGGAGGTTACAGGTTCTCCTCCAAGATCCAAGACTTTACTAGCCCTGGGTTATTGGTTAATTTTCCAGTTATGGTTTCCTGAATAGTTAGCCCTAAAGCATACATACGAGTAACATTATTGAGACTAAACAGATTGTGTGTATGTGTTAAGGCATACATATGTACACACACACACACACACACACACACACACACACGAAAGCACATGCACAGACACATGGTGGTAAATTATCAGGACAAAACTGCTTGTGCCTGTATTCCTACTACTTTGGAGGCTGAGGCAGAAGAATCAAGAGTTCAAGGCCTGGCTAGGCTACCAAGTGGGTCCCTAGTTTCTCCCCACAAAAAAAGACCCCAAACAACAACAACAACAACAACAACAACAAACAAAGCAAATGGGGGAAAAAGAAAAACAAGACGAAGTAACAATACTGCCCAGTAAAATACTCCCCCAGCTGCCTCCTGCTTGGCACTGTGCCTTCAGTACTAATTTCTGAATGTTCTATGTTGACACCCCAGTTGTCTGGAGTAGCAATCAGTGTTCTCAGCAGTTTTTCCCTTGGCTTGAGCCTCCCAGTGGGACCTGAGCTAGCCTGCTGCCCCCACACTCCTGATTCATGCAGGAGTTCTTGGTGTTATCCTAGGTCAAGCAGGCCTGAGAGGTTTTCAGTATCCAAAGGGCCAGCCAAAGGGGACTTTCAGATCAAAGGAAGCCAGGCCCGGGGAGGACCAGGGGAAGTGGAGGTGTGTCCAGGATGGAGAAACTGTGTGTGATGTCACTCGGGCTCCGAAGGAGGGTGACATTGCGTGTTCTGTGATGTTAGGAGACATAAAATTTGACACGAGCCCTTTGCAGTTCACCTGGGACAAATGGTCTCCCAACCGGATTCTGATGCTCTACTCACAGCAGGGCCTCCCTTATTTGTGCCTCAAAACAGTTGCTCGCCGAGGCCGATTACTTCTCCCACATTACCCAAGTAGAGAGAAGAGGCCTTGTCTCCACAGTGAAAAGGAGGCAGTCCCCTTTGTTTAGAAATGCACCAGATAACTTGTTAGAAAATCATGGGTTTGTCTGTGACCACACCACCCTGACCGTACCCGATCTTGTCTGAAGCTAAGTAGTGTCAGGCCAGCTAGCACTTGGCTGGGAGAAAAGTAGGATTCATCCCTTCACGTCAGCAGGAACCAATACAGGAAGCCCTTAGCCCAATGCAGAAAATTAGTGGTATAAGGGCATTTGCAATCAGAATGTAATAATTCAATAATTTTAAATGAAGCCATTAATTAAGATAATTAATTAATAACCGGCAGACACTGACTCAGAGGCCAAGTTCAAGCTGCACTAGAAAGAGAGGCAGGAGAGAGGACTGGGTAGGACAGCAGAAACCCCGTTGGGAGAGACTTGGCGCAGAGACAGAAATATGACCACATTTCCTCAGTTCCCAAGAAGCAATACATGTCTTTAAATGTTGTGTTTGGAAGGTGTCAGCTGTGTGTTCTCTGGGCAGGAGTAACATGCAGCAGGGTGAAGAATTCCATTCACAGCCCCCCAGTGCCTACCCTGGACACCGAAGGTCACAGCGGCATCCAGCATCTAACGAGAGTCGCTAGGGAAAGAACACTGTGTAGCCCGGAATCAAGGATTTTCCTTAGCTGCTCTATTTATCACATAAGTAATATAATGATAACAGTCACAGAGCATTTTTAGAGATATATTTCAGTTTTAAATTATGTGCTTATGGAGGTTGGCATGAGCACGTAAGAGCGTAGGAGGGCCCAAGGCTAAAGGCGACCCCGGACCTGGAGTGTCGGGCAGTTGTGCCCCTCGGTGTGGATACTGGAGAATGAACTTGGATCCTTGGCAAGAACAGCAAGCGCTCCTAACCACTGAGCCGCCTCTGCAGCCCCCTAGTTGTGGCCAGCAAGGTAGCTCATGGGTGAAGAACTTTGCAATATAAGCCTCGAGACCTGAGTTCAACTCCCGGAATCCACATGAACGTGGAAGGAGAGGGTTGACTCAACGAAGTTTTACAACTCTGACCTTCATTTGAGTGCCACGGCACACGCACCACCAAACGCACAAAATGCACATATGTGCACACATACACACACACACACACACACACATCCCACACCACACCATGCATGCACATACATACACACAAATGCACTTTCGCACACAGCATGAATACACAGATACACACATACCCATCGTGCATGCACACACACACACACACACACACACACATACCAACACCACACCATGAATGCATACACACACACACACACACACACACACACACACACACCCTGCATGCACATGCAATGATAATTTTCCAAATAGTTCAAAATAGTAAGATTTGAAAAATTTTAAAAAAGAAGAGAAAAAAGTCTGGAAAAGATAAAGATTAGTCCCTCTAAATATTTTTTTAAAAACAGAAAAGATTAAGAAAACCAAATAATCAGTAAGATAAACAGATTATCCACTGAGAAATTAATGGGTCTAACATCACGTGGCAAGAACTCTTGAGAAAGAAGAAAAAAAACGGCCTGATAATATAAGGAGGATAAAAGATATCATCCCAGATCACCAAAACCTCCCAGGGAAGTTCAGCTCCCCAAGTTGGTGCCGAGGCGGGGGATGGGAGGGTATGAAGACATCTCCACAGACCTTGTAGGTGTTTTAATGTTGGAACCCCGATTGCCATCTTCGGAAGCATCCCAGACCCATACGGTACAACGGTCTCAGAGGAGACAGAAGGATGCGTCCTAACTCACAGGTGGGTGGAGGCGTTCTCTTCACATTCATGACTGATCTCCGCTCCTATTGCTATTCTTCCTGTTGCTCTGACAAAACACCCCAGCAAAGGTGAAGTTAAAGGAAGACTTGTTTGTTTCGTCTCACAGTTTGAGGGCTCTGTCTATCGCGCTCAGAAAGCCAAGATGGTGGCCAAAGTGTCAAGTAGCCACAGTCAGAAAGCAGAGAGTGATGCCGCGCTGGCTCTGCTGGCTTTCTCTGTGGGATGAGGTCTATGTGCAGCGGAGGGCAGGCACAAGGTAAGGCAAGGCCTATGCCCGAGCAGTGAAAGAAGAAAGACAGGCTGAGAACTTTAGAGATGGGACCGAGAGTATGGAGAGGGGAGAAGGAAGATGGAGGACAGCACAGATCCGTGTGGCTTTAAATGGCCACACGTAGCTATGGATGTCTTACAAGAGATGGATAATTACAGGACAATTGTCTTATCTAGGTGGGCAGTTCATGTCAATATCAACTGGCTCTGAGTTTACTGTGCGGATGTTTTGTGGGGTGAGAATTTACTGACATAAATCTGACTGAGAAATTACAAGCCTCTAGAGTTTTGATTTTGTCTGGTTACAGGGATTTGTGACAGCTAACTGCAAAATGGGTGGTCATTTGCATGGGACTGGGAACTTAAGGAGATGGGCCGTCCCTGCTGGGGACAGCCATGGAGGTGGTAAGACCCCTGGGGCCAGAAATTAGCCAGCTCTAGCTGGGATGGTACATCCTTTTTTTAAAAATATTTCCTGCTACACTTGTCTTTTTTATTCAGTCCAGGACTCCAAGCCATGGACTGGTTCACCCAAATTTAGCATGTGTCTTCCAGCCCCACTTAGCCTAGTCTAGAAAATCCCCCACAGACACGGTCCCAGGTGTCTGAGGCAATTCTAAATTCTGCCAAGCTCACAGCCTCGGCTATCCATTAGATCCCACCTTCAAAATCTTGTCCCACTGAGGAGTAATTTCAGCATTCAAGTCTGGGTGGGAGACGAACACAGTCGATGGTATGAACCGTATTGATAGACAAATGTATTAACGACGTGATTCATCTGATCAAATTGGGTTTAATCCAAAAATGACAGCTAGAATAATTTGCTCTGCCTTAGTTACTTTCCCATTGCTGTGATAAGACACCATAACCACGGCATCAGGAAATGGGTTTATTTGGCCTTACAGGCACAGAGAGGCGGAAAGCACACCACCGATGGTGGAGCAGCATGGAGTCAGGCAAGCAGAGCAGCTGGAACAGCAGCTGAGCGCTCACATCTCCTACCCCATGCCTGAAGCCGAGAGCTGGGAATGGTGCCAGTCTTTTGTTGGATAATTTTTTATTTACATTTCAAATGTTATCTGCTTTCCTGATTTCCCGTCCATAAACCTCCTATCCCTTCCCCCTCCCCCTTCTTCAATGAGGGTTCTCCCCCACCCATCCACCCACCCCTTCCCACCTCCCTGCCCTGACATTCCCCTACACTGGGGGGGGGGGGGGACGGAGTCCAGCCTTGGCAGAACCAAGGGCCTCCCCTCCCATTGGTGCCCAACAAGGCCATCCTCTGCTACATATGCAGCTGGAGCCATGGGTCTGTCCATGTGTATTCTTTGGATGGTGGTTTAGTCCCTGGGAGCTCTGTTTGGTTGGTATTGTTGTTCCTATGGGGTTGCAAATCCCTTCAGCTCCTTCAATCCTCTCTCTAACTCCTCCCATGGGGACCCTGTTCTCAGTTCAATGGTTGGCTGGGAGCATCCGCCTCTGTATTTGTCAGGCTCTGGCAGGGCCTCTCAGGAGACAGCTATATCAGGTTCCTGTCACCGGTGCCAGTCTTTTGAAACTCCAAGGCTCAACCACACCGGGCACACTTCCTCCAGTAAGGCCACACATCTTAAGTCCCCCAAACAGTGCCAAGGTCAGCTAAGGACCAAGTATTCAAATGCCAGGGACTTATGGGGGACACCTCCTCCTACCACCACACAATGCTGTCCAATATAAAGGTGAGTCATCATATGGTTTTTCTCAATAAACACAGAAAAATAGTACTCTTACAGAAAGCCAATAAAAACTAACATATGAGATTTTTTAATTTATTAAAAATTATATTAAAATCATACTACCGCAGAACCAATAAGATTCTATGTGGGCAAGGGGAATTCTAGCACCTGTATTTTGAAGGTATTGAACATCTGGCCTCACAGGACAGTAGATAAAAATATCAACACTGGACATGATCCTGGTCTCCGGGAGACCCTCCCTCCATAAAGCTAAAATAAACAAATTTTAAGTTGACCTTTAAGCAAACTTCCATCAAAAAGACTTTAAATATCATTCCATCAAGGTGGAGCAAGGCAGACAGTCCGGCTTTCACAGAATCATGACCAGGAGCACATTTTCTGGGCAGTCCAAAGTAAAAGCTCGTATTTTCATGAAATAAGGAACACATTTGCTATGTAGCCCAGGCTACCCTCTAACTCAAAATCGACTCATCTCAGATTCCTGAGTGCCAAAATTATAGGTGAGACTGCTACTGGTTTGTGATACAACAGACTTGAACAATGACCAAACAGTACTCCTACTCTCGAAAAAAAAATTACAAAGTTAAAATTCATATGTTAAACAAAATGAGAGAAAATATATAAAGAGAGATTTAAAGGGTGACAATCTATTGTCGCTTGGTAACAGCCCCCAAAGGACAGGAGAGACGTTTGGAGACAGCGAGTTTCTCACAACCAAAGGGCGACTCTAAACTTCAAGACTGAAGAGACCTAACCATTCCCAAACTAGTTTAGGGAATGCTCCCCAAATCCCATTATTGTGAGACTGGAGAGCAGTGCACACAGACCGCACTAGTGTAGAAAGGCAGGTGGAGCGTTTGTGTGCTTCCCTCGTCAGGGCGAGGCTGCTGAACCGAGTTAGACTTCGAGGGGGTAATTGTTTATGCCGTGATTTGTGTAATTATTATTAACAGCAGAGAAACAGTCCATGCTGCCATTCAACCCAAGGACCTTTTTCAAAATGAAGTGATAAAAATATTAAATTAATCCAAAAGGAGGTAAGAGAGGGGAGGAAGGTTCTTTTTGTTGTGAGATCTGGATGGTTAACAATTGCACTAGACAGCCGTCAGAAGGACCAATGGGTGGGATTGTGGGAGGGGTGGCCATGGGCACTCATTACTGACTATAGGAGAGGGAGGGGTGAGGCAAGATAGGGCAGATGTTTATCTCCCTGACTCTGATCCCCCTGGGGGGGGGTGCGTGAGGGGACTTCTGGCTTCTTCCTAAACACTTGATGGCCTCACTGTTTTCAAACGTGTGGATTAGTCAGAGAAGTCGTAATTCATAGCTGCTGTCCTCCAGTGGCCCCAGTAACATGGCTCTGTTCCCCAGGGGACCCTAACAGCCTTCGTTCCTTGACTGGCTTGTGGGTTCACGAAGCCACTGAACCATCTGCCTCCACATGAATGTCTCCCAGCTACTGGTAGAGCCGCTTTCTCCAGGAAGAAAAGTGGCCTTTGTTGGATTTGAGGAACTCTCCTCCCTGGCTGAGACAGCTTTAGACAGCTTTCCTAAGTGAGGGAGTTTGGGGTCCATTGTACAAGTTTTCCTGTGCTGAGTCCAGTGATAAACTGAGACTTTTGTTTTGTTTTGTTTTTCTTCCTTACAGAGGAAATCAAACGCAAAGGTCCCTGCGTGCCTGGCAGAGCCAACAAAGTCAGGAAGTTCAAGTGACAAGTGTCAGCTCCTGGTGGGCTCCAAACAAAAGCACCACCCCCTCCCTGAGAAACAGAAGCCTAGGAGTTGATATAGCAAAGGACACAAAGAAACAAACCCGCAAACAACACACAGTACCTTAAACACACACACACACACACACACACACACACACACACACACACACACAGCTTAGCTTCCGGCTCTGCCACCTCCGTGTTGAAGACTTTCCCTCAGCCATGCTAAGGACCCTTACTTGGCCCACACAGACGTCTGCTGGATATCAGTATAGATCGGGACTGCCACCAGACTAGTCTTTGTCACTGGCAAAGACAGTGAAGCAGAGGACGTGTATTAGAGTCTTGTCTGTGCAATGCTGTGATACACATGAGCCACAGGCAGGGCAAAGGGAAGACTGGGAGCCCCTGGGAAGACCTTCAGCACAAAGGGAGATTACAGTGGGCACCAGTAAACCAGGAGAAAGAGCAGCCCAGCTAGCCACAAAAGGCGGTTTTCCTAAAGGCCAGATGCAGCAAATGTGAAGGCAGATTGTTACAATTGAAAAGATGAAAATGATACATTGTGAGCAAACTGCTTACTCTCAAGGATCACATTTTTAAAACAATAGATACATCCAAGCCAGGCATGGGTGTGAATTATGTTAGGACCTGTCCAAAAATAAAATAAACAAAATTCCTATTCTGTAAGTTCGTTTCCGTCTGCCTTGGCACTAAGGATAGGACCAGGTCACCAGGTACGCACTCTGCAGTGGAGGGAGGGGGACGGGCATCCCCAGGCTTAGTGCTAGATGGGTGCTTTGAGCCCCTGTGACAGGTAGACATCATCGAGAGCTTGAGTCAGGATTCACGTTAATTTCGTTCTGATCCTCATCACTCCAAGCCTAGGAATAATGAGAGATGGAAAGGGTGGGACAGAGAAGAGTGGAGAAGAACTCCAGCCCCGGAGGGACCCCGAGAAAAGCCTGCCTAGAGAGTGGGGAGGGCTAAGGCCCTAGGTGAGGCTGCAGGAGGGTGATGAGGCAGAGGTTGTGTGCAGGGTGGAGAAGTAAAAACGTCTTTAAATGCATACTCAGTGATCCAGCCTGAGCAGATTGTACTCACTGCCAAGTTATCTCACTCTTGATTAAAAGGCACAATAAAAGTCCAGGAGCAGGGAAATCCTCGGTGCTAAGAGTGTTGGAGCTTCTGGGCATGTTTCAGTCCACTGAATCACAGGTTCCTGTGTGAGCTGAGCGGAAAACCAGAGGATGTGTATTTGTATGATTGTGACTCAGGATGCGAGGCAGGAAGCAAGGCCCAAGAGAAACCGCTGTAGCCATCTGTTTCCTAGCCCACTGGGGACAAATGAGTACCTGTGTGTGGGCACCTTCTGCTACAAGCCAGAGGGCAAATGTCACTAACACTTCTCAGACATTGATGGCTAAAGGCCCTTGAAGGAAGGTGTTATCTATTTCTGACTCCAGCCCAAGAATTCTGCGTCCTATCTACTAACGCTTGAGGAGTAAGTATCCTTGAGAATGTTGGCTAGATCCGCATGTGTGGAGGGCAACTATCTGAGTGGGTAAGAGACACACGGTAAGAGTTGTAGAGAGGTGATAGGCGTACGCAGACGCTGTCCCAGGCAGTTACCATCTATAAGAATCCCTTCCAAGTCTTTGCCATCTTCATTAAGCCCTTGAGCTTTGGGGTGATGACTGCTCCAGTGACGTCCATGGCCACACGTGACTGGGCATGATTGGACCTCAGCCCCCACCATCCTCTCATCTCAAATTCATTCCTGCTTTTTCTGTGGTATTATGG
Organism: Rattus norvegicus; assembly: GCF_021556685.1. Classification (NCBI taxonomy): domain Eukaryota; kingdom Metazoa; phylum Chordata; class Mammalia; order Rodentia; family Muridae; genus Rattus; species Rattus norvegicus. The sequence continues at coordinate 57,200,150 of NC_141542.1, read as the reverse complement.
CTCCCATGATCCAGATGTTCCCTGTAGGATCCCTGTGGTTCTGGGCACATGACCTCTCGGGCCTCTAGCTATTACCCAATATATTCTATTTTGGAGGCATGTTGTGGGGTAGCCATATTTTATTTTTGCGTCTCTATGAAACATGGCAGTTACCAGATACCACAGACAGACACTGCAACATACTTTTACTATGGTCTCCCAGCCCCAGCACATAAGGTGTGCACAGGGTTTTCCTGGATGTTTGGTATGTGAACTAATGACTGAATGCTGCCCTCGCTCTGGTTGGTTTTGTGGGTCGACTTGACACAAGCTAGAGACATCACAGAGGAAGGAGCCTCAGTTGAAGAAATGGCTCTATGAGATCCAACTGTAAGGCTTTTTCTTAATTAGTGATCAATGGGGGGGGCAGCCCATTGTGGGTGATGCTACCCCTGGGCAGAGTTGTCCTGAGTTCTATAAGAAAGTAGGGAGAGCAAGTCTTGTGCAGCAAAGCCAGTAAGCAGCATCCCTCCACGGCTTCTGCATCATGAAGCTCCTGCCTTCATATTCCAGCCTGACTTGAGTTCCTGTTCTGACTTCCTCCAGTGATGGGCTATGATCAGGACATGTGTGAACCGAATTAACCCTTTTCTCTCCAACTTGTCTTTTGGTCATGGTCATTCATTGCAGCACCCTAAGACAGCACCTCGTGGCTGGTATAAGAGCATCTCAGAGTTTTCCCTGTAGAGGAGAAACAACAGAATATCAAAAGTTCATACATTCAAAAAGGAGAGTGAGCTTGCTCAAGGGGAATGCCAGTCTGCCAGTGGGCACAGAGACCCCACGCAGTCCTTCACTTCAGGAGAGGCAGTTGGGTTTTGTGGGGCCAGAGACCTCTCAGGCATCTGTCTCTCCTGGTCTCCCAACTGGGTTCCAGTGGCCCCTTCCCCAGCTTCCCTGAGCACTGTTTTGAGAACCGTGACCACGCTGGGTGGGCAGGCAGTGTCAGGAGTCTGGCACAGCTATGTTGGGTGAAAACTTTAAAGAGTTGGACCTTGACAATGAAAGCCAAGCACACCTAATCCAGACGCCACACATGTGAAAGGGGTCACAGGCCAAACCTCTCTGATCGCTGACATTGAGCTGCTAGGAGAGGAGATCTTTCACACACCAGGGTGTAACCACTTACAATCCACCCAGTCTCTGTGTATACGGTGTAGGCAGAACATAAATGAATGTTGTGAATGGACTCGACTCCTGTCCCTAAGATATTTAATTATGTCTATGCAAATGTTCCAAATCTGATACATAAATCTGAGGTCAGAAGCTCTTCTGGTCCCACAGTTCAGAGACTCAGCCTCTATTTACACCGTGGGCTGGCTTTGTGGGGGTCTTAGCGTTGGCAGCATTTATGAAGGCCAGGCTCTTTATGAAAGTGGGGCTTGTAAAGCCCACTCTACTGTAACCATCTGCAGACATCCACTGGGCTGTGTTTACCTCTGTTCTCCAGCAGAGTTCAGGCAGATGTCCTTGTAAATGATGCTTCCTTCCGGCTTCCTTCTGCAGGGGAATCCCAGTGGGTAATTAGTGGGAGCATCCTATGACCAACAGGAAGCTATCTCAAATACATGTGTGTGGCGTGGAGAGGCTTTGGTAAAACTCATTTCATGGTGGGGTCCGTATGAGGACATGATCCCTTGCAAAATGATGGGATCGAGCGGTAGTTTTCTGGGGTTCTTACCAAAGAGTGACCCACAGTATAAGGCAGGAGGAAGACCAAGAATCTTGCCTCAGGGCTGCCGTTCAAGAGTCGCTTTTACAAAATAACCCCTTTGCCCTTAAAACGCTTTAAAATATTTCCACGCATCTAAAGTAACGGTTTAGTGTGGTTTTCACCCATTCTTTTAAAAGTTGCTCAACAAGGCAGACAATGATGTCTGCTTTTGTGAGCAGTTACAGTTGGAGGTGGTGCCTTGCTGCCTCCCCTTGTTTGATGGCTCCCATGCAACCACAGATCAAGCCGCTGCCAGTCCTGTGAAGAGGAGGAAGCTGCTTCCCATTTTCTTTTGCTTCATTTTTCTGTCAGGCTTCTGGAGAGGTCTGCTCTGAGTCCTAATGTGCGCCGCCTTCTGTGACAAATGAGGGCTTTCTCTTCTCATTCCTCGAATTCTCAGAGTTCCTCTGAAGATAATGTTGTTTGTTACGCCACATAGCCAGCTTTCTGTATGGCCTCCGGGAATGGGAGAAAGGACAGAGACCTCTATGACAAGTGGGTGTCTCTGTGGCACCCTAGATTACTACCTAGTAGTCCTAATTACTTAGGAGACTGAGGCAAAGAGGTCACTTGAGCCCAGAGGTCCCAGGATAGCTTAGGCAACACAGTGAGACCCAGTGGGGAGGAGGGAATGTTGTTAGATTTTCAATGTTCCTATTGATTTCAACTGGGGCAACACCCAGCTATTAAACGGCTAAGTGCAGACCATGAAAATGGTAATATGTAGGAATGCTTTTGACTCTCCAATGAGAGTTTTAACACATATAACTTGAAAGTCTGTAGCCTACTGGTTTAAATAGTGTCCTGCAGGCCCAGATGGACAGTCCGAGCTGGCTGATCTCTGCAATGGCCCCTTTGCTCAACTGCCTGCTACATGGTGAGTCTCTGGCCCAGTGCTTTCCGTGTGCTCATTAGCTTTACTTAAAAACCTATCAGTGCCTGGAGGCACCTGGGTCCATCCCCAGAACGTGAATAATTGCAAGAATTGAACAATTAAGCACCCAGGATCATCAGAGGTGGCTTTGTGCACATAGAAAGCCCAGCTGCTGCCCTCTCAGAAGGTGAATCCAGACTAATTGGATAATCTAGAGACCAATTAGCCTGAAGGAGGAAAAAGAAGTCAATGTAGCTGTAAGAGATACATTCTCAGTCCCAGGAGCATTGTGTGCATAAGATGCAGCTTAAAGAACTGAGATTCTATATAATAGAAACATTCAAACCTATTTCCTTTCCCTTTGTGTAGGACAGTGGAGATGTTGAGTCAGAATCAGACAGAAAAGGGCTTTTCTAGTATGGGAGTATTAGAAGCATGGGCCAGGCTGTCCCTTCAGCTACAAAGTTTCCGTTATGTCAGTTGCTGTGAATCATCCTTTGAAACGAAAATGGTGTCTAGACTTTTTACTTAGCACTTAGGTAGTTTTATGTTCGACTCTAATAAAAGCCATAAATATTCTGCGGGTAAGAAGTCATGCACCCTTTGCACACTTAGCCCATTAAGAAGGCAAAGGCCAAGGGTAAACCTTCTAAGAATGTCACAGCATTGGCATGTAACTAATCAAAGTCTGAATCTGTCACACGCTTGATCACATGACTCGGGTGGCCCTTGGGGTGTGAAATCGACCCCATGGCCTCATTTCCTGAGTCCTTTAATCAACAGGCCTCAATAGCTTTGGGCTAAAATGAGGTAATGTTTGCATTTTGTAACATCACACATTGGAAGTAACAACTAGCAGAAACCAGTAGTCAACCCAAGAGTCACAGTGTCACATGTACTGCCGATGTCCAACCACAAGCCAGAAACTCGTTGGTGCTTGTTGGGCACACAAACATTACACAATCCAAGTGGGGTAACAAGGCCTGGAATGACAGACAGGCACTTGGCCTTGGTTATGTCTGGTCTCTGTGGACAGGAGTTAGTGTCTTGCGCGCTTACCTGAGTGGCAGGGGGTTGAGCTGATGATGAAGCAGCCTCTGGGATGGGAGGAGCCATGGCCTCTGTTGCCCTGAACCTGTGAGCAGGAGCCACAGGCTCACTGAGGGAAGCCCAGGGATAAACGACAAGGGGAATCTCCATGCTCTTCTTGGAGCAGCAAAGGACCTAGCTGCACTTGGAGACACAACTAGAGAAAGAGGGCTGGCTGGGAGACAGCTGCCGTGGGGGTGGGGGTGTCTTTCCCAGCCGTTCTCTCCTTATTTTTTCTCTTGTTGCTATTTCTTCAATGAAGTTGCCATCTTACTCCCCTCTCTCCTGGCAGCTGTTTCTCCTGGATGAGCCTGAGACCAGCGTCTCACCTACATCTACACCTGGCCTTCCCTGCCCTGAGGGATGCTCTCCAGAATCCCTCTCAGCCTCCAGCTCTGAGAGCATGATGCAACATCGTTTGTCCCTACCAGGTGGTTTTTAAATCAGCTTTTCAAGAACAAAGAAACTGAGCTGAGAAAAGTACATTAGCAATGGTACCACTTGTTGACTGAATCAGCTCACGGACCCTCCACTCAATCCAGCCCTGAACATTCTGCCTGAGGACAAGGCTGAATTCACCCAGTGTAGTGCAGTGTCCCCAAGAAGGCCCAGACACCATCCTGTATCAGCTCCAGTGACTTAGTCACACCTCAGGGTAAGGTTCTTCCTTGAATGTCCTGTAATTGCTCCTTTGGAACCACCTTGGAAGCTTACCCAATGATGCTGTTCCCAAGGAAGGGAGGCTGCCACAAACGGATGTACCCAAATGTGGGAGGCAGTTGGCCCTTTCATGGTCTTTTTTTTTTTTTTAAAGATTTATTTTATTTATTTATTATATATAAGTACACTGTAGCTGTCTTCAGATACACCAGAAGAGGGCATCGGATCTCTTTACAGATGGTTGTGAGCCACCATGTGGTTGCTGGGAATTGAACTCATGACAAAGAGCAGTCGGGTGCTCTTAACCGCTGAGCCATCTCTCCAGCCCCCCTTTCATGGTCTTAATGAATCTCTGCCCTGCTGTTGTAAGTCGCTTTTAAATAGGTGTGTTTGTTTCAAAAGGTGGTCAGTGTGTATCACATAAAACATTTTCCCATTTACTCAACAACATTGAGTATATACACACTGTCCAACAGAGACAATCTATCTCCAGAGGTTTTCATTGTGCAAGACCAGGGGTCTTCAATCCTGATGCTTCACCCTTTTAAGTAGAAAAAATTATTTTTGCCACTACTTCATAATTTTGTTACCATCGTGAGTCATAATGTAAATATCTGTGTTTTCTGGTGGTCTTCGGCAACCCCCATGGAGGGGTTCACAACCCACAAAGTGAGAACCACTGTGCTAGACTGAAACTCCACCGTGATAGATACAAATTCCCTAATTAATAAATGCCCTTCCCAAATACAGCTAGACAACTACCATTTATTTTCTCTGAGTTTGATGACCAGATGTGTAAGGAGGAGCACCCTTTGGGGCATCCCTGGATTAGTGTAAGAGTTTTAAAATCCTACCAGATTGTAGCACGTGTCTGAGTCTCATTACTTTTTCAGAAGGAATACTGGATTATGGTTGGGATATGCCACATCTTCTTTGCCCATCTGTCTGTCCGTGACACTTGGATGGCGTCCCCATGGATGGTGTTGCTATGAACTCGGGGCTGCACACACTTCAGTGCTTGCTCTCAGTTTGAGTGCATCTAGAAGTGGGCACCACCTGGTCCCTTGCTAACCCCGGTTAGCAGAGCAGTCAGTGTTTCCCATAGCAATGGCTCCACTTTAAACTGCCAGCATCAGGAAGCAAGGGTCCCAGTCTTCTCTCCCTGTTCATCAACATTTGCTTTCTATTTTTAAAAGTCATTCCAAGGCTGGAGAGATGGCTCAGCAGTTAAGAGCACTGACTGCTCTTCCAGAGGTCATGAGTTCAAATCCCAGCAACCATATGGTGGCTCACAGCCATCTGTAGTAGGATCCAATGCCCTCTTCTGGTGCGTCTGAAGACAGAGACAGCGTACTCACATAAAATAAAATAAGTCTTAAAAAAAAAAAGTCATTCCATTACAGCCTGGGCTTGCATCTCCTTGTCATCTTGAGTCTATCATCTCTTCAGATGCTTGGTGGACAGCTGTTCATTCATTCATAAGTAAGCCTTCACTCATTCGTAAGTTGAGGGTTGACGTTAGCAAGTATGTTTTTCATCTGGATTAAGACGTCCTTGTAACCAGTGAGCAGCCAATGTCATGTCCCCACGGTTGGACTCTTGACGTGTTTGGTCAGTACCTGTCCAGTAGCACTGGATACAATTGACTATTTCCCCAAGAAAGATGTGAGCTTCTGAGACAGCTGGCCCCTCAGTCACAAAACAGTCATGTTAACACACACTTGGGTCCACAGGGCAAGAAAGGCCTTGTCCTGACTGCAGGCTTGGAGGAATCAGTCTGCAGCAGCGGCCACCGGCCACCACCTTGACTTCAAGCTTCACCTGGGGTCCCTCTTCCTGGGATTCTGTTTTCAGCTTCTAGGCCACCTGGGACACAGCCTCTGGTCCAGAGGAGAACTTTTCCCAGGCCAACTTCCCTCCCCCGTCGCACCCCCATCCAGGCCCCATTATATTGAACCTCGTGAGGAAGGAGGTGTTGGCTAGAAGTCAATATTTTTCAAAGTGCCAAAATAATCAAATAATTCCCAAGTGCTGACCAGTTACAGACCCTTGATGATCAAACACTGCCAGTGAACTGGCCGGAAGCATATACTTGGGTATTTCTCTGCTGTTTCTTAGCTTGATCCGTTAGTCCAACCAAAGTTGGCCAGGGCGGGGAAGGGCGGCGGCATGTGGGGTGCCTCTCTGGCCTTTGGTGGGGGTGGGCGTGGAGGCGACCCCAACCCGCACCTCTGAGTGCAGGGCGTGTGCCCAGCATCCTCCCCCCTGGCTGCGCGCGCCCCCCGCGCGCCTCCGCTCTAAAGTAAACACGGCGGAGAGGACCGGTGCCCCGCTCGCTGCCCGCCGGGCGAGCCATGGCGGAGGCGGTGCCGGCCTCCCCTGCGGGCGGCCGCGGCCTGCACCGGGGTATCATCCAGTGGTGAGCGTCGGGACGCCGCGGGGCGGGCGCTGCCAGCGGGCGGGGAGCCCCGGAGGACGGGAGAGGAGCACCCCTGGTTCAGGAGACACCCGCGGAGGACACGGGCTCACACACATACAGTCCCGGATCCGCATCCGGCGCGGGTTTTCCACCTAGCTGTCCCGGAGGGTCACACTTCCCGTGGGGAGCAATCCAGCCTGTTCGGACCGGAGAGGAGCTGAGTCTGTTCTGAGACCTGGAACGCAGGCAGGCGTTGGTCAGGGAGGAAGCGGTTTTTGTTGTTGTTGTTGTTATTTTTCCCTCCTGGCATGAGCTCTAGAATGGAAGTGTCTTAAAACAACTTTTAGCTTCAACAATGCATTCCGTATTATTTGTGAAATTCATTTCTTGGCTATTTAAATGGGGGAGGGGAACTAGAAAGAAAAATAACTTTAGCCCGTGGGACTGAACTCAGAGTTTGCAGCTCTTTATAAATAGGAAAATAATTAAAGCCAGTTCTTAGACTGCAGCTTTATAAGGTGACCATTTTATATCAGCATACAGTTTTCTTCTTGTAAGCTTTAAGAAATATTTCTCAGAGAGAACTTTTAAAGAGTCATCTGAGTAAGAAGTGTGGGGGATGGGGGAGAAAAATATGTTTATGATTATAAATGTTACTACTTTCTTCCAAAAGAGAATATATTGCCCTTCTCATCTTGAGTGAGGGGGGAAAATGTAATCAGACCCCCTTGTCTGCCTTCTTAGCAGAAAAAGTCAGTTCCATGCCTTAATTAACTACTTCAGCTCACCACTGCTTGCTTCTGGGTGTTGAACTTTGCTACAGAGATTTGAAAGAATAACTACAAAGTTTAAAATACTTGGGAATCCTCTTAGGTAGCTTGTGGAGAGGCAAGGCAAGTGGCCCATGTCCCTTTTGGTGATAACCGAGGGTGCATTTGAGCAACAAGTCTGATTGACATACTTGGCCACAAGTTCTGCAGGGTTGAGAGAGCCAAAAGACTTCAATTCTCTTAACGTTGGCATTCAACCACTGTTCCAGTGTCTAATGTAGAACCTTGGAACAAAGAGACCAGGCTATCCAGAGGGAGGGGCAGCAGTGGCCAAGAGCTGGAGGAGCCCTGGCAGGCAGCTCAAGAAAGCAGGGAGAGGCCCCAGATGTTGTCCTGTAGAAGAAGAGCCCCATTTCTGCATTATTTCAGCTCCTGTTTTCCAGTCGGCGCTAGGAGGGACAACTATCTGTTAGTTGGGTAGGGTCCTGTTTGGGACGTAAGTACCACTGTCATCTGCACATGATAAATTATGTTGGGGTGTTGGCTAGTCTGGGGGAATAAGGTCTCCACATCAGAGACAGAAAGAGACAGCCTGGGGAGCACAAGACTGGACACAATAGTGTAGAAACAGACCGTGGGGACCTGGCTCGGTCAGGCCCTGGCATCCAACCTCAGGTAACATGCAGGCACATTTTGGTGGCACACTAGCAGCCCCTTAAGCAGAGTCACCTGTGGTATTCACCTGTCTCACACCCTCTCCTCGGAGTCACATGCGATAGAGGTCAGGCTTACCGGAGCAGATACTTCACTGGGCTGCGCTCCCTAGGGTCCCTGTGCCAGCCGCAATATCTGTGGCTTTCTTGCTTATTATATTTGCATTATAATGGGAGAGATAAAAATGGCAATTGTTGAAAAAAGTCAGGTTAATAAGAAATATAGTTTAACTAATAGCTCCTCCAGAGTTGTCAGTCCTCAGCTGGCCCCGTTGTTCATGTGTCTGCAGCAGGACAGAGCATTGTGGAGAGTATCTTAGGGACCAGTACTGTTACTGGCAGCTGTAAATCAGAGAGGAGGGGACCCTGGGTAGAAATAGCCCCATCAAAGTCATTTAACTTCCTTAACCAGTTCTAAAGGTTCCACCATAAGGTAGAGGTCAGTCTGTCAGTGGGACTCGGGGACCAGTCAACATCCATACCATCCCACCAGCCTGGACTCCTTCATTCTCCACTGTGGCATCTTGCAGTCGACCAGGCAAATCTCAGCTGCAGCTCTGTAAAGGTCCACCAGACCGTATCTACTTCCTTTTTAACATGCAAATTCCCCTGCAATAAAAACCCAAACCTTAACAGTGCCAACAACCGAAAACCCATAGTCTCTACTCCTCACCCTGGGCAAGTGAAAAAGAAAAAGATTCCTTTCTACTGCCTGTGAGCTTCTGCAGTTCCACTCAGTAACCTAGACAGAGGTCATTTGGTTGGACCCACCCGTGTCTGGTCATCGGTTCTGTCAGAAGTCCTTACTTTGGAAAAATAGCCACCAATTTCCTGTCTCTCCACCCCCCAACCCCCACAGGCTGGTTGACAATTTCTGCATCTGTGAAGGGTTCAGCGTGCCCCGATGTCTCATGTATGAGATTTATGTAGAAACCTGTGGGCAGAGTGCTCAGAACCAAGTCAATCCAGCGACATTTGGGAAGGTAAGTGTGGAGCTATAACAAGGCCATGTTCGCCCGCTGAGCTGTTTTTTCTTTGAGTTTTTTTTTTTTCTTCTTCAAAGTTACACTCCCGAGTGGCTTAAGGATGGAGATATGTTCTGAGAAATGCTAGGTTAAGCCATTGTCCAAACACAGACTGAGCCAGCTAGTGTCGCTGATGGAAAAGCCCTATGGCCTGCTGACTGTGAGGAAAAGTACATTTGGGCCTAATGGGGTCTCAGCAGGAATAGTGGCTCTGCCCTCAGGAGCACCCAGTCATTTGTATTGAAAATCTACTTTTCAATTTCACACTTTATACAGTAGTTTGGGTAAAGGTGCAACATTGTTTCCACGGCAACCCCAACACTCCCCTCAAAGACCCAGTTCTCAGGACCCTTACTCCTGCACAAAGCTGCCAAAGCTCTCAGAACACATTCTGAGCCCTTGTGATACCCAACAGTTGATGCTCCCTGCGGCTCTTTTGGACTTAGAGAACTCACTGGCTTTGGAAGTTGGCACACACATCTGAGAACTTCACCTGAGAATGCTTAGTACACAACCAAAGAACAGTCTGAGACCCTCTTTGCTCCACAGCTCGTAGGAGCAACTCCTTAACCACGGGCCCTGCTTTAGATGCTGGGGTCCAGCATTGATGAGGTTGACAGGGATCAAGTCCAGCCCTCTCTGAAGCTGGATTCTAACAGTCCAGGCCGCCAGGCTGAGGCGATATCACCGTGTTGTTTCATGCTTAGCAACATAAACCCGGAACTATTAAAGCCAAGGGTCCCACAGCTGGCCACGACGCGTGGCTAGCAGAGCTTGCCCCTGAACCAGGCACAGAGTTCCAGCCACTTGTCAAAACAAAACAAAACAGAACCAAAAAAAAAAAAATCACCAAAACACCCTTGAGTACAGAGCCACTGGAGACACCTGGTCTGAGTGATGCCCACTGGGTACAAGAGCCTTCTAAGCACCTTACCTTGGCTGTAAACGTGACAGGAGAGCTGTGTGCCCTACCTGTCTGAAGCTCAGTGAGGAACAAACGTTCTTGACAGACGGAAGGCGGTGTTGCCTCTGGACAGACACAGCCCACACCAGGATCTGTAGTCCGACTACAAAACGCAGACTGATGAAAATTGCTCAGGGCCTCCCTCCCTGGAGAGCCTCAGCACAGTTAACAACCCACACCACCGATCTCAAAGGGCAGGCGAAGAGCAACTTCAGGCCTTGCCCTTCTCCCCCATCCCCTCTGCCCTGCTAAAAACTGTTAGACGACATTCCTAGAGTTAGACACCAAGATCTGTCCCCTTATTTAGCCACTTCCTCATCCTGAGGCTGACCACCAAGGTCCAGCTGTCAGAAGTATAGAAGCCCAGCAATCAAACGCCCTCTTGGCCCACCTAATTATCACGCCCAATTATACTAAACACCTCATCCTAACACTGGGTTTTCCCTTCTCCCTTTACAAGCCTCCATTTATTAAGGGGCCATGTCTGTCCCTTCTCTCTCCAGAGGCAGCTCTTTGTCCCTCCTGGGACAAGTACTCCTCCCCCCTCCCCTTGTCACCCTCCCTTCTCCTTTGTCTTCTGTCTTTTGTTGTCTTTGTCTCTCATCCCTGTCCTTTGTCTCCCTGGATCTAATAAAACTCTTTTGTGCTGAGAATTTAGACTCATGGGTCCTGAGCCAAGACCTACCTATCTCTTAACTATGCTTGGGGGTCATAACGATAACCATTCACTTTCCCCCATCTTTGCAAGGGTCGTCTTGTACACAGAATTGGGTTAAGGATGTTATTCGATCAGTGGTAAATGTATGGCTGATCGTTGATTTTTTTTTTAGATTTATTTATTTATTATATGAGTACACTGTAGCTGTCTTCAGACACACCAGAAGAAGCCATTGGATCCCATTACAGATGGTTGTGAGCCACCATGTAGTTGCTGGGAATTGAACTCAGGACCTCTGGAAGAGCAGTCGGTGCTCTTAACTGCTGAGCCATCTCTCCAGCCCTGATCTTTTTTTTTTTTTAATTCATTTTTTGCAGAAAAATGATTAGGACTGGAAATCATGGTGTTAGGTGAAATAAGCTTTACACAGGAAGGCAAGAGTGTCACACACGTTTTCTCCCTTGTGGAATCTTCACCTCTCTATATATACATGTGCATATACATACATATGTGCCTACACATACACAATACATTCACCTACATACACACACATATAGTCACACATACACATACATATACATTCCTACAGATATGTATATGGTATGAGAGTGGAAATGGAACAAGTTGGGAAGAGGAAGGGGACCAACAGGTAGAAGAAACGGAGATAATGAAAGGGGGTGAACATGATAAAGCCACTTTACCTTCAGGTATGATATGAAACCAATTATTTTATACATTTAATATTCTGTAATGGAATGACTGAGGTAAAAAGCCTCATGGCGTATCCTAAAGCTCTCCCCTCCCTCCCCTCCCCTCATCTTCTTGCTTTGAACACCTGCCCACCCCCCCTTCCCTTGGGGAGGCCCCCTCCCTCAGGACTGAGGAGAAGTTGTGTCCCACAGCTGATTTAGGTTAGCTGTGTTTGGGTCCTCCAGGGAGTGAGGTGGTCAGATGAACACTTGGGAAAGGGCACTCTGTCTGTAGTTCAGAGCGCAGCAGGGGAGGCCGATGGTGGACAGACGCCTGTGAGACAGCAATTCAGTCTAAGAGAGAACGTATTCCAACCTGCTGCAGAAGGGTGGGGGAAGGTCTGTGGGGAGGGTGCTAGGCCACTTTCAAGTTGGACCATCAGGTGCCTTTGGTTGATACCAGTGATGTCAGGGAGAAGCAGGTTTCCAGGAAGCGTCCAGTCTGTGCAGCTGAGGCTGAGAGGTCTTTACAGAAGGTCCTTCTCTGCTCTGGTGCTTTAGATTCTTGTCTTGGGTCTGTTCAAGCTTAGTGGGCTCTGGCTGTGCGGTGGGGCACTCCTTTTATACCAGCACCTTGGCCAAAGTTGGCAGGGATTCCTGATAGACTTCTCAGAGGTCCCCTCGTTCCTTCCTTCCTTCATTTTATGAGCTGCTACTTGTGCCAGGCACTTTGCGGGCAAAGAGATTGCTAATCATTGTCTTCATCATCTTCATCATCATCTTCATCATCTTCATCATCTTCACCATCTTCATCATCTTCATCACCATCTTCATCATCTTCATCATCTTCATCACCATCTTCATCTTCTTCCTCCTCTTCCTCCTCCCCCTCCCCCTCCATCCCCCTTCTTCTCCTGCTGCTGCTGTCTGGATAGTAAAACCAAAGAGTTTGTAAATAAAAAAAAAAGGCCTGGGGCTGGGGATTTAGCTCAGTGGTAGAGCGCTTACCTAGGAAGCGCAAGGCCCTGGGTTCGGTCCCCAGCTCCGAAAAAAAGAACAAAAAAAAAAAAAAAAAAAAAAAAAAAAGGCCTAGTTAACTGGGGAGATAATTCAGGGATTCAGGGGGAGGCGTTGCTGACCAAGCATGAGGATCAGAGTTTAGTTCCCCAGCATCCATGCAAGAAGCAGGGTGTGGTGATGCACGTCTGTGATCCCAGCACTAAGGAAGAGACAGGCCGGCCCAGGGTCTTACCGGCCTTGAGCCACCTGGTGAGCTTTATGTCATTAACTACTACGTGAAGAGTTTATTCGATCCTTGTGTGACATCCCGCCTTGTGAAGTCCTCTACCATGCCAGGCACCAGGACAGTTTCCTGAGGTAGCTGTTGCGACCAAGCACATGCCTGTGCCAGGGCACCGCACAGATGATGATCTCTCAGACGTGAACCTGAAGACCGACAAGGAGAGTCCCAAGGTGTCTGGTCACACACACAAGGACCAAACTCTTCCCAGAGCAGCTTCTTCTTACCTCCCAGTAGCAATCCTGGAGATGCCAGTGTGTTTTCCTGAACACTGAGCTGTTTAGATCTATTCTTCTAACTCAGTCCACATGGCTGAAGTATCCAGTCACTCACGGCCATTCTGTGCTTCTGAAACTCAGCTGAATCTTCTAATGTGTCTGCTCGCAAATATAGGAAACAACTGCTTTCAACGTGGCTGCCCTTGTCACCCAGGGCCACCCAGGCCTCTCCTCTCTGGTGGATGCCACCCAGTCCCTCTCCAGTATGGACACAGGGCTGCTTTCTCCTTTGCTCTGTCCATGTGTTTTCCTTTATTTTTATTTTCTTTGGGGCTTTAATCCTTCTAGTCATTCTCTCCATTTCACTTTAAATATGTCACCAACAAAAATAAATACCGCCCCCCCCCACACACACAAGTTGAATTAAGCTAGGTCTCCCAAGACTGGTTTATAAGCTGTAAATACTCCCACATAAATAGATAAAAACCAAAGAGCGAAACTACATTAAAAAAGGTCTCTTTAGGGGTTGGGGATTTAGCTCAGTGGTAGAGCGCTTGCCTAGGAAGCGCAAGGCCCTGGGTTCGGTCCCCAGCTCCGGAAAAAAAGAACCAAAAAAAAAAAAAGTCTCTATTGATGTGTCTTACGATGGGGTGACTCAGGGAGGCTTTTTGACCACTGGGATTTCCCAGCTGTTATCCTGCAGCCCAAATGGTTGTCTTTCCATCACTCAGGATTTCAGGAAAGGTCATCAACAGCTCTGTGGAGCACTGGGTAGCCCAGCACAGCAGCCTTTCCTTAGCTGCCCACTTGCGGGTCTCAGCCTCAGAGGGAGGAGGGTAACTTCAGCAGGGTCCAGAGACTTTTCTTTCTCGGTCTCTCTTAGTGGTACCATTAGCTTGTTCACTTCTAGAAGCCCTCCCTCTTTTAAGATCCAGGGTCCAGGAATAAACAGCTCAGTGGTAGAGCTCTTGATAAGCATGTGGAGTCCCAGTGTCCAGCCTCTGCACCAAACAACAGGAAAAGGGTCTTGTCACGAGGCTGTTTCACACTGCAGAGCATTCCGAAGGAAAGAAAGGAGACTCCAGTGTCTGGCCTCTGTGTTTGTTTTGAATTCTTTGTCTTAATGCTTCCCTTAGAGTTCACTCCCGAGATGCCAAGGTTCTAACATTAAGTTTGGTTGGCAGGCTGCCTAGGGAATAGGCCAGTGGAAGGGACCGATTGTAGGGAATGTATCCTGTGTGCCAAAGCTGCGCTAACCCGGGAGGGGAAAGGAAGGGAAAGGATATGACCACAAAGCATGTTTACAAGAGAAACAACAAAATATCCAATTCTCACTTCCTCCCTCTTCCCCCTGGGACTGAGCCGATTCCCAAGGAGTTCCTGTGCAGATGATTCGGATGCGCAAGCCATGTGCAGTGTTCATTCTGCCCACAAACCGTGTCTTCCACAGATCGGGGAGTTTCCGGAGGTTGGCTTCCTCTACTAAAATAACACTAACGACTGTTTCTCCGATTAGAATCGGATCACGTCTCCTCTGTGAGCAACTCGGAAATGGAAAAGTGTTAGGAAGGGGAAAATCATGCTGGCTGCTGCCCTACCCCAAAAGTGTAGCTACATGCATGGTCCATTTGCACACATGTGTGTACACACACTCGTGTGAACAGCAGGAACTGGGAATAAGCACAGCCCTCATTCTCATGTCCTTGTCCCTGTGCCCTGCCATCTCTCTCTGTTCTGATGAGCTGGTGAGCAGGCAGCCGTCCTCCCTGGAAGCCTTGGGTGAGGCAAGCATCTTTTTTCACCCTAGTCCACTCAACTACAGCAGTTTGACCCTTGAAAGCCCAGCTTCTTATAGTGTACAAGTTCTTCATTTTGTTTCATTTTGTTGTTGTTGTTGCTGTTTCATTTTTTTTTTTTTTGTTTTTTTGATGGGGAGGGGAGACAGGGTTTCACTGTGCAAGAGACCTGTCTGTCCTAGAACTTGCCTCGTAGACCGGCTAGCCTCAAACTCATAAGAGATCTGCCTGCCTCTGCCTCTCCAGTGCTGGGGTTGAAGGCTCACATCACCGAGCTCCACTACGGTCCAACCTCAACACAACTTTCAAGCGGGGTGGTCTCCACTCCTCCTCTAGCACTGTGGCACGCCACAAAGCAGGTGTGGGGGCTTGTTCCCTGCCTCCCCTTCAGACCCTGCTGCTAGGTGTTGGTTGAACCTTCCTGGGAGGAAGGAGGGAGAAAGGCAAGTCAGAGGGGCTTTACTCTGTAAAGGGCCAGTTGGACCCTTTGGCAGTGGGCTCTTTAGTACCTGCCTTGGGCACTTTCCAGTACCTGTCCCTTGGCTTGTGGGTAGGTGTTCTGGAGTAGCCTGCTGGTGTTTGCCTGCTTTCTGCATGTTGGAGAACAATACAGGGCAAGTCCAGCTCTCTCATGCACTGCTGACTTGTGGCCATGGAAGGTGCATGCAAGTTCTTGGCTTGAGCAGACTGTGGATGCCGCTCCCAGTGGCCTTTCTGTTCAGCCACCGAGGCCCTCCTCGCCCTACCCACAAGAAACCTGGGCTGTCACAAGATGGCAACTGCATTGGCCTCACAGGAAACACTTTGAGTGACTGGACCACCCCAACCTTCCCACACTCCCTCACAGCAGGGAAGGGGGCCTCTGAGCAAGAAGCCAAGCCGTCCGCACCTCCTCATCTCTGCTTTACTGCGGGTGAGTGAGCTCAAAGTGCCCACAGATGCAATCTCCTCGGGTGTGTTGTGAGACAGTTTGTTCTTTCATCTATCCGTCTATCTGTCCATCCATCCTTCTATCCCTCCGTCTGACCATCTGTCCATTCGTCCATCCATCTATTCTTTTATCCATCCATCATCCCTTTGCTCTGTCCTGTTACTTAGATACTGCGAGGTTGGATAGATTAGAGATGGACACATAGATAATGGTGGCCTGATAGGCAGACAAGCAGACAGACAGACAGACAGGTATGGATGAGAGAAAGATAAGTCAGATAAGGGGAAGCCGTGTCACTGCTCTCAAATGCTGCTCCTGGGAGCACCTAGGAAGGGAAGCTATGGCACACAGGCAAGCAGGACCTGGGCGGGGCAGCTCTGCAGAGGAAGAGCAGATACCAATGGCAGTGCTCTGTGGCTTTCCCTGCTCTTGCTTCTAAAATGTCCCTGCATGCAGGGTTTCCCCTTCCTGTGGCCAACCCGAACTCGGGTGTCCCTGAACACTGGGCACATCAAGGCAACTCAGCCCGGAGACGAGAATTTGAATCCAAGTGACTGTTGTTCAATAGTTGAGCACCATCCACTCATAAAATCCTCTGAAATCAGAAAAGCGTGGTATACCGTGAAAGAAGCTACGACACCAGAGAAAGAGGGAAACAGCGGAAGAGCAACAGCAGCCACAGGCTAGACCCAGCAGCCACAGGCTAGACCCAGCAGCCACAGTTGATAATCCAACTTCCGGAGAAGCTTCAGGACTCCAGTCATCAATGTAACACTGAAGAGAGCAGAATGCAAGGCTGAGCGTGGTTAGATGCCAGCAATTCAGTCTAGACACCCAGACTGCTGGGACAGTCGCAGAGGCGCTCCACCTTCCTAATGCTGCAGTTTCTCATTCCGTGGTGACTCCCAGCCATAAAACCATTCCCACTGCTACTTCACAACTGTAATTTTGCCACTGTTACGAATCAAAATATAAATATCTTGTTTTCTGACGGTCGCAGGCAACACTGTAAAAGGGTTGTTCGGCCTCCTCCCCCCACCGAGGTTGCGACCCCCAGGTTGAGAACTGCCGTCCTAGAGTTTTGGTGCTGGGAACCTAAGCCAGCACATTACCTGCCCCAGCTGTGACTTGACTTCTCTGGCCTGTTCTAATTTCATTTGAACGTATACTTTTCATAATCAGCTGTGATTATATGACTCCTTGGTAAGTATAGATAAAGTGAGTTTGTCTCCGGGTTTTAAACTACATCTTTAATCCGGCTTTGTTCCCACAGCTCGTGCGTTTGGTTTTCCCCGATCTGGGCACCCGGAGGCTGGGCACACGAGGAAGTGCCAGGTAGGGTTGTAATGTTTGTTTTGTGTTAAATGGTGAACACGACGATGCAGGGGAATCTCAGTAACCGTTAAAACGTGTGACACAGATTAAACCATACTCGGCAACTCTTACCAAATGGCACCTCAGTGGAGACTAAACCCCCATCGTCTGGAGACACCAGGCATCTCCACACTCATGTGATTCAAAATCTTGTTAAAACATAAAGATCACCACATATACTTTAGATGTTAAGAAATGTGCCTGGTTATTAAAATGTTCAAGTAATCACATGCATAGAATAATGCCAATTGCTTTTAAATACTCTTCTGACTGAAACATCCTAAACGTTTGGCCAATTAGCCTATCAGCTGTATTCAGGAGGCTGGGGCCTGTAGTAATAGTTTTAACTCGGATGGAAACTCTGGTGCCACCAAGTGTGTCCTTATCCTAATTGCCACGTCACTATCACTGTCCTTCGTTGTTAGTTTAAAATCAAGACAGGACATCAGTGAGCAGGGACAGAAGCCAATTAGAGGAAGGACCAGCTGCCCATAAAGAAATGGAAGACAGTGAAGAGTTTGCCAAATGTAACCTCGGGCAGTAATTAAGCTGAAGAAATCTGGTTCTGTTGTTACCCTGGGCACACACTGCAGTTTCCTGGATGTTACTGGAGGAGATGAGGCTGTGGGTATGGTGTGGGGGTTTGTGAGGAGTTAAGTCTGGCTTCTCACAGGCTGAGTCCACCAAAGGGCAAAGGCGTCAAGGCCTGTCTTAGAACATCTCTCTGAGATGAGAAACTCAGGAATGGAGAAAGCAGAACTAGGCTTTTTGTAAGCCATCACAACAATGCAAGGCATGCAATGGACCATGCTTAGCATGGGTCCAAGATGTGGTGGGTACACCTAACCAGCCTGCTGTCCTCTCTGTCCTCAGTGAGAGGGGCTGTGCTGGGCAGTGTGGGGCTCACTGCCACTGTCCAGGGTCATGACCACATCTCACTACATCACACACACACACACACACACACACACACACACACACACACACACACGAGATAAAGGAAAGGACTCCTCTGTTTTCAGGTATCATTACGACGGGATCTATATCAAGAAGAGCTCCTTCTTCTATGCTCATTACTGCTACCTGCTGGGTAAAAAGAGCTGTCACAGGTTAGTCTGCCCTTGGGTTCCTAGGTCATGGGACACGGCCTGGTTTCTATGAAAACCACTCCAATCTCAGTTTTACCTAACTGACGTGGAGGCTGTTCTACCACAAATTCTTATGAAGAGCAGAAAAAATGCAAGCCAACATGCAGCCAGCATGCCGTGCCAGCCTCTGGCAATGTTACCGGCCAGAGGAAACCCACATCCACCTGACTTCCTCAAGTAATTGATTCTAACCATCTTTTTAGTCACCCATGCCATTTCTGGTCAGGTCTTCCCGGAGACGTCTATTGCCCTCAAGACTCCACTGTCCCCTCAAAGAACTAACCTCTCTTTGACCTCTCCCCTTTCCTGTGAACGCAGACTTTCACTCATGTCAGCCCAGGAGCCTCTTGCCTCTACCCACCCTTCCCCTCCATACAGGTGCTTTCTACCATCACCTCGGGTCCTTGCCCCGCCCCCGCCCCGCCCCGCCCCCGCTCCCGCCCCGCCCACTGCCTACAATTCCTCTCTGGCTGTTTCAGTACATCCCCACTGAGATGACCCATGGGAGCCTCACACCCAGGGTGCGGAAGCTTCAGCTCAGAGCCTCCCTAGAAATCGCCTCCACCTCACTTTTCCGTGACGACGCTCGTGCCGAGCTCCACTCCCGTCCCGCCCCACCCCATCCCCGAACGCCATTGGGCTGCAAACCCTTCTTCACTCTTCCCTTTATATATATACACGCCTTTGTCATCCTACTCAGAGAACGGTTATGTTACGGCTCCGTGTCTACAGATAGAGCCAAGCTGAAGGTTCAGCGTCTTCAGATGCAACCAAACCTAGACCCGTGTGCTTGGTATTAGGCCTAAGCTCGCACAGGTCATGGCTGCATCCTAAATAACAGTTCTCAGTACAAGGTAATCTAGAAATGGTCTGTGGTGTAATCAGGGAGTCAGTTGCGCTTCCCAAGGGCGCTGATGGACCCCAGTGTCCCATAGGTCCACTCCATGGACCTCATACATCTGCTCTTTTCTCAGCTTCTTCCTACTCCAAACACAACCATCCGACCTAGCTTCCTAAAATTCTAATTTGCCTGCCTCTTCCTTTCCCAGAAGCACCTGGGGTAAAGGCCACCCACTAGGCACTGCTAGCAGACTTTCCATCTTGCTTGGTGGTTTTTGCACACCGCCAGCCATCCTAACTTTCCTGTGACTCTGGAGCATACAGTTCCATTCTGTGCTCATCCCTCCGTGCTCCCGCCCCCCGCCCTCCACAATCCCTCCTCCTCTTCCTGGGTCCTCTTGGATCTACCATTCGTGTTGACAGCCCTCCAGGGGGACCATCTCCAACAGTGCCAGCTCCAGGATAGCCTCCTTCCCTCACATGTCTACACAGCTCACAGACTCTCTACCCCTCCAGCATTTCTGCCCTGTCCATTAGCTGCCACATCTCAAGAAATGGTAAATATAGATTCCAAAGGCAGAGATAAACACCCTGCTGCTGATCCCTAGCAAACTCTACGGGTAAAAATCTTGCCTATTATGTCATAGGTCCTTTGTGCAAGGACTCCCACGTGTTGAATTCCTCTTAAAAATTAGGTCTTGAGGGTTGGAGATTTAGCTCAATGGTAGAGCGCTTGCCTAGCAAGCGCAAGGCTCTGGGTTTGGTCCCCAGCTCCAAAAAAAAGAACAACAACAAAAAAAAAAGGTCTTGAGACAAAAAGAAAGGACAGCTTCATAGTTTTCAAATAACAAACACATCACCTCTCATCCTCCATTCACTTATTTATTCATTCAACAAACATTCGAGTTTTCACAGCAAATCGAGCCCCCTCTAAAGTCAGTAATACACACATATAACCATGGCCTCTTCCTCCTACCACGTGGAGCCAGGAGTAAGAAAATAGAACCAGATAAGGTGTGGTCTGAAGACAGTAATGGAGGCATAAGGGGGCTTCTCCAGACACCGTCATCTGAGTGAAAGAACAAAGATTCTGCCACATCATACAAGAGCCAGCGTAAAGGGCCTGGGGTTGAGAGAAGTGAGGAGGAGAAGAGTCTGTGGGCAGAGGGCTTGGTGGGTAAAGAGGACGAGAGTCAAAGGGCAGAGGGCTTGGTGGGTAAGGAGGACAAGAGTCAGAGGGCAGAGGGCTTGGTGGGTAAGGAGGACGAGAGTCAGAGGGCAGAGGGCTTGGTGGGTAAGGAGGACAAGAGTCAGAGGGCAGAGGGCTTGGTGGGTAAGGAGGACGAGAGTCAGAGGGCAGAGGGCTTGGTGAGTACACAGGAGATGGGAGAAGAGGTCCCTGAGTCAGGAGGGAGAGAGTAGAGAGGACAATTAGAAGACATTTTCAGAAGCCCCAGCGAGATGCTTTCTGCTGAAGTAGCTCGTGTCAGCCAGAGGCAGCTGAGCCGTGAGATGCTCTGTTGAGATAGTGACCACAGAGCTGGATGTGTTGGCTGTTCTTAAACTAGCAAGCTGTGTGCTCGTGGTGGGACAGTCACTCAGCTTCTCTGTTCCCCGGCTTCCTGTTCTTCCAAGAAGATTATATGCTTGGCAGGGATGTCGTCAAGATCAGATGCACAAACATGAGAAATGCTGCGAACAGCTGGGAGGTTGTGGCTGCACGCCAGTCTCAGGCGGACTCTTCTCCCCTGCGTGCTTTTTCATGGTGTCACATGTTCATTCCGGCTCTTGTATTTTAAGGTTCCATAACCTTCACCCAGCTCTCTCGTGTAACCTTTGTGTCTTTCATGAAGCTATTTCCACATTTGTTTCAAGGGATCCGATGCTGGGAAGTCTTGTCAAAACAGTGCACATCTGCACTCGTGACAGTCACTTGTCCCTTCTCATCCAGCTTCTTGTACACCTGGTACTCAGGTTATAGTGATGTTCCGTGTGTCCTGGGTATTTGGTATATGAGAGGGGACTCCTGATCCCATTTAAATCACCTGTTTGGGAAGTGAGCCCATCCCCTAACACCCTAGGGTGTAGCATGTAGGTTCTAACCCACTTCTGTGGTCCCAGTGGCAGCTTAACTTCCTGAGCCCAGGCATGCAGCATCCGTGCATGAGTTCTGGGGCCTTGGGCCTGACTCTCAAGGGAAAAGATGGGCACAGACAGAAAAGATGAAGTCTCTGCTGGAGAAACCGCACACTCTGGAAACTCAGCATGTTTGTTATAAGGACTTGAACATGGCGTGGGGTTATTGCGCGCAGCCTGACAAAGGGGCAGGGTCTCTGGTAAACCTCTGGATTAAGTGGACAGGTTTAGCTGATCTTGGTAGGAGCAGTCTCTGCAGGGAACAGTCTTTAGGCTGTGAACATGGGCGTGGGGAGTCTAGGGTGGATGTTTCTGTGCACCTACACTTGGACCAGAGGAAGGCTTTGCCATTCCTCCATGGCTATGAGGCTCTCCCTCCCCTCCCCATATTGGCTTGCCACCCTGCGCTTCATCTTTGTGGTGTTCCCAGAACGTCTACCAAACCCTCCTTTCCATGGTGTGTAGCCTCTGAGGGGCTTGGATCTCTATGCCGTATCCAGTAGGGAGGTGGGCCTGGGTCCTGCTAGCTCTCCTTGCCCCTGTGGATAGATCACGGAATCTGCCCATTTGGTGCTCCACACGTGGAAGCGATGTTAAATGAGCCAGTGGGTCACCCTTAGACTCTGAGATTGTCCTGCTGCTAAGAGAGTCCGAGGATCCCCTCTCCCCCTCCAGATCTCCTTTCCTGGGCAGAGAAGCCAAGATCACAGGCCACAGGAGCTGCGTCTCTCCTTGCGGTGTCCCTGGGCCTCAGGGCTGTCTGGTAAATATGAGATCTTCCCGTATCAGCACCCCCTTGCTCCCACGCGCTCCTTCACAGCACCCAGAGCTCTTGCCGCGTATGCAGGGCCCATCCACATTCTTCATGTGTTCAGTTGTGCTGGGGCAGGAGCCTGGAGCGAGGAGGAATCTATGTCCTCCTATCCCCTACATAAGCCGCCTCAAATGCTTCTAGAAAGCAGACCGTGTAGCCCTTATAAACCAGTGCTACCCGTTAGCAGAATGGTTAATTACCCAATTACACATCATCCATTTAAACGTGCCTCTAACTATGGAGGTTTGGACCTCCAAGTGAGACAAGAGCAGGTAGAAGCCCGCCTCTTCCTGCCCCTGCTCTCAGGGCACAGCTTTGAACCCTGAAGACCAGAGCAACCAGAGGGAAACTAGACTGGAAAGAGGAGTTGGTTTGGGATCCCAGGGTTGTGGGCCAACACAGGAGCAAGGCCTCTTCAAACCCTCGTCATCCTTACACCAAGAAGACACACCACCCAACTGCAACCCAGCATGAGTCTTAAGACTTCCGATTCTCTCTGCTGGCTACGAGGAATTCTGTCCAGGAAAACGATCCATCACTGTCCTTTCTCCAGGAGCCTGAGATACCTCATTTCAACCAAAGAAACTAAGGAGTACTGCCTGGTCCGTCCAGAGAGACCCAATCCAGTAAAGCCTCTTGGTGGCCCACTGTCTCCACAGTCCAACTGTCTCCTCCCCAGAGAGCTGGAGCACATCTGGAAAATGAGCATCTCCTTCACAGAGGAGAGGAATTCCCAAACCCAGCCTGAAGAGTGTGCGTGCACTCGTGTGTCTGACACAACACCTCTGGCCTCTAAGCACATGCACTGTGTGCACGCACATGCACACACACACACAGATACACAGATACATACACAGAGACACACACATATACGGAAATATACACAAAGAGACACACACATACACACAGACATACAGATATACACAGAAACATACACAGACACAGTGACATACATAGATGCGCGTGTGCATACACACACACACATACACACACACACACACACACACACACATTTCCTCCAGGAATGAAGGGAAAACAGAAAGGGGAAATGACTTGCCACTAGTCAGCTCACTCCTAAAGATGAGCTGAAGGAAATCCTTCAAAGAGCGAGGGCTGACAGCAGAGGGAATCCTGGGACATCAGGAAAGGAGAAGCAGTGGCCAGAGTGGAACAGAAGCAAGCACTAGACTGTTTTCTTCCTCTTGAGTAGTGCAGGCCACAGCCCATCGCTTGACCAAGACTGCATTCCACACGGAGACTCGTTAAAGCAGGGAAGGAAAAGGGACCTAAATGGAGAGAAGTGTCTGCACTTCATCTGAAGCGGGGAAGCACTGGGCTCTGAGAGTGACGTTGATGTGTACCAAAAATATGCCGTAACTAGAGCAGGATGGAATTCTGTGCTTAAAGTAACTCTCAGAGATGCAAGGATACAGATGCAGAACAAAGAACCCAAGGAAACATAGAAGCAAGGCACAGAAGAGCAAGTCAAGAGCTGGCGTACCAACAATTACCTTAATTGTAAATTATTTACATGCACCAACGGGAAGATAAAACTGGCAGAGTGGATTTTAAAAACGAGAAAATGACTCAGGTTTATATTGCCAACAAGAAACATACGTCAGATTTGATGGCCCAGACAAGTTGAAAGGTTTTTTTTTTTTTTTAATGGAAATAATATATCACTGGGGGCTGGAGAGATGGCTTAGCAGTTAAGGGCATATATGCTCGTCTAAAGGGTTCCTGTTCAATTCCCAACACCCATACCATGTGGCTCACAACTGCCTATAACTCTAGCTTCAAGGGAATCCGACACGACACCTCTGGCCTCTGTAAGCGCGCGCGCGCGCGCGCGCGCGCGCGCGCACACACACACACACACACACACAGAGAGAGAGAGAGAGAGGAGGGGAGACAGGGAGAGATACACAGAGATATATATACACAGACACACACACATACACAGACATATACACAGAGACACACCCAGACATACACACACATACAGAGATATACACAGACATACACAGACACACACAGAGACACACACAGGGAGACACAGATACACAGACACAAACACATACAAACAGATACACACAGAGACACAGACATACATACAAAGATACACAGAGACACACTCAGACGTACACACACATACAAAGAGACATATAGACATACACAGGCATACAGAGACATACACACAGACACAAATACACAGACACACAGAGACATACAGACACACACAGAAATACACAAACACAGAGACATACAGACACACACAGACATACAGAGACATACACACAGAGACATACAGACACATACAAAGACACACAGAGACACATACAGAGACATACACACAGACGGAGAGACACAAATAGACACACAGAGACATACAAACACACAGACATATACAGACACACAGAGACATATAGACACACACA
Source organism: Rattus norvegicus (assembly GCF_021556685.1). Taxonomy (NCBI): domain Eukaryota; kingdom Metazoa; phylum Chordata; class Mammalia; order Rodentia; family Muridae; genus Rattus; species Rattus norvegicus. The sequence continues at coordinate 57,175,541 of NC_141542.1, read as the reverse complement.
CACACACAGCAAAAGTGGAAGGACCGTCTATGAGGTCGCCCTAGGCTGTCTCTCTCTATGCTCAGTCCTGCAGAGCCCGTTCCTCAGCAAATAAAATGCAGCTGCACGCGAGTCATGTGTTTTACTTGGGAAGCACATCTGTTAGAGACTTGATATTCAGAGTTCTTATCAGGAACTTGTCATGCAGTCCCCTCTGCCCAGCACATGTCTAAGTAACAAAGAAAAGCGAGTGTTCTGCACACACTGTAGTTTTGTACAGTCTCCACTCCAAGAGCCACTCTTCCAGCAAACTTCGAATGGGAACAGTACACAAGCCAAGTTCCCAGACTCTAGCCAAGGACTGACCTTGCCCAGGCCTTCCTGCGGCTCCGACCTGAGGGTTACCTTTTATCTACGCAGTTGCACAAGTCTATGACTATACCAAGAAAGCATTGAATCTCTCTCTTTAAATGATTGAGCTGTGTATCTCACTGAAGTTGTTTTTGAGAAGAAAAAAGAAAAACAGCAAGACTTTTCTCTTGACATAAAAGCGTATTCAAAGTCTGTATGGGAAAGCGGACAGCTCAAAGGCCTTAACAAGGCAGAATAACTGGAAACACTCCGTCTTACTAAATGCTCTGTGTAGTTGCAACAACTAAAGTCTTGTGCCTGCAGTGTCGACACAGGAGCCCAGGCATGGGAGAGACTCTAGAAATATGACCAACTGATTTTTAATTAAAAAATATCACGTGCCATTTATTATGTGTGCATGCACATGCATACTATAGTACACATGTGGGGACCAGAGGATTGCTTGTGAGAATGAGGGTTCCAGGCATCGGATGTGTGTATCAGGCCTGGCAGAAAGCACTGAGCCATCTTGCCAGCCCTCAGGTGAAGGCAGAGGCACACAAGAAACGTAATAGGAGAGGGTGGCTTCGAGAAGAAACCACACATCCAGAAACCACACTTTTAAACCCAGCACTCAAAAGGCAGAAGCAGATGTCCATGAGCCTAGTCTATAGAGTGAGTTCCAGGCCAACCAGAGGTGTATAGAGAAACTCCGTCTCCACCTCCTTCCAAAAGTAGAAAGTTGTACCCCGAGCTAGACCGAAGGCTGAGGTTCCCAATTGTTTGAGTCTGAGAGTTTGAGATCACCCTAGGTAACATCAGCAGAAACTCATCTCGTTGCAAAGTTAACAAGAGCAAAGCCAACAAAATATAAGAATATTAAAACCTACTAAGCTTAGTGGGACCTGGGGCTAGGCAGGAAGTCCCCAGGCTGGCCACCCAATGTTTGAGCCGTAAAATGAGAAACGTAGTCGGACTTTTCCAAAAGTTCTGCAGAGGAGATGGAAAAGACACAGACTGGAGGAGAACACATGCAGTCCGCACCATCGTCAGATTCTGGAATCTAGAATCTAGAAAGAGCATATAAAACCCAACAATATGAAAACTCAGAACAAACGTATTAGAAAAGGGACAAGAGACAAACACCTCACAAAACTGAACCTTTCCACGGTGAGCTGCGCCTACGTACCCATGAGACTGATAGAATAAAAACACCAAATCCCAATAGAGATTCTGAGAACCCAGACCGATCCCACAACCCTGGTGGGAATGCAAAATGATGCATCACTCTAGAGAGTGGCTTGGCAGTTCTTAATTAAAACAGACACGAGTACTGTCCAACCATCCGTCGATCTCCTAGGCATTTGTCCTCAAATGAAAACTAACATCCGGGTGCAGACCCTCACAAGGATGTTCTCAGTGGCTGTAGTAGTGACAGCCTCAGACTGGAGGTGGCCTGGGAGTCCTTCAGCAGGTGACTGGTTAATCTAAGAGTGGTACATCTGTGCCACAGAAAGCCAAAGTAAAGAGGACGAGACCTTTGATGATCGTGGAAACCTGGATAGATCTGTGGGACTCGGCTACATGAAAATACCTCCAACCCTAAATGATTCTTTGTATAGAGCATGTTCAAAAGATGAAATGAGGGGCTGGGGATTTAGCTCAGTGGTAGAGCGCTTACCTAGGAAGCGCAAGGCCCTGGGTTCGGTCCCCAGCTCCGAAAAAAAAGAACCAAAAAAAAAAAAAAAAAAGATGAAATGAGGGACAGGTTAGAGGTTGGCAGAAATGGATGGTCTACGGGTTTGGGGAGCAAGAAATAGGCATGGTTATCAAAGTGCCATCCCTCCGAGCATCCTCCTTTCTGATTTATTGTTCTCGATTTTACATACTACCCCTCGTTTGTTTGTGGTTTGCGAATATTTTCTTGAACTCTGTATCTTATCTTTCCATCTTTATCCCATGAGCTTCCCTAGAACAATATCTCAGCTACGGTGAGGGACACATGAACATGAATAGGTGATAAGATATTTTACACACACATACTCATGTGCACACATACTCATGTACACACACATGCACACTTGCACCTGCACACTCACACATGCACACATACATGCACTCACACACACATGCACATACACATGTAAGCTCACACACAACACACACACGTACATGCATGTATGTGTACACATACCCATGGACACTCGCATATGCACATGTACATGCATGCTCACACACCATGCACATATATGTACACACATGCACACACGTGTATGCATGCGCACATGTGCACACAACACACTCACACAGGCATGCACACTCACACAACACACATACATGTGCACGCGCACACAAGTTTAAGTAAAACAGAAAATGTAAGATGGTTAGGTTGCATCAGTGGCAGTATCTGGACTGTGATGTGATACAGCTGGCCCTCTCTCTGTCCCTGAAGCTCCCATGGCCTCAGATTCAATTGACCATGGATGGGGATTAGTTGGGGGTAAAATTGACTGAGTATAGGAACTTTTTCTTTTTAAGCATTATTTCCTAAACAATATGGCATCCCAGCTTTTGACATAGGATTTCCACTGTGAGTTCGTAGGTACCGTGAGTCAGCTGGAGCTGATTTTGAGTGTGCAGGGGTGTGCACAACAAGGCCTCTGCAAATACTGTGCGTTTCTTACGGAGACCTGGGGCCTGGCAGCCATGGAGGTGGACTTCCTTAGGGAGTTAGCAGATCCTAGTGTCAATGCCTGTGGATCTGAAGGGGAGGATTGTGAGCAGTGTTAGCAGCGGGTGGAGCTGAGTCGAACATAAAAGGGATCTCCCCTTAATTATTTCTTACAGCTACATATAAATCTATAATTACGTCAGTAAAAAAATTCAGTTAGAAATAATAAAGCGAGCATAACTCCATAATCCTGGAGAACAGGCATGATGGGTAGGCCCCATGCTGTCTCCCAGCGGGGTCCTCAGGGCAGCAGGGGCTTGCAAAGCCTTGCAAGCCACTCCCATTCCAGTCTTTGCTCCCCTTCAAAGCTCTCTTTGCCCTTCTCCTCACCTGAGAGGTGAGAGATGGTAGCATCCATCTATAACTGACCTGAAATGCCTGGCACTTCTTAGCAAGGGGAAGCCAGCAAGGCAGAGTCTGGCTCTGCACACCTGGAAGCCATCAGCCACAGGGAGTGTAGCTGGCTCTGTTTGCCCTCCCTTCCCCAGGTTCAAAACCCAAGGGAGAGCCTTCAGATAAGCAGGCTTTTTTTTTGAGGTTCCCCCAAAGCTGTCTGCCTCCCCCAAGGCCAGAGTCTTTATGAGTTGAGATGACAGCTAATGTACAGCAGCCCTGGCATTTATGGAGGGGGCAAAATGAAGATCCCACAAGGGACGTAGCCTTGGGCTGGGGGTTGTGTAGCTTAGTGACAGAGCGCTTCTATGAAGTCCAGAGTTACAGCCTCACCACGGAAAGAAAGATAAGTATTTCTTACCAGAACCATGAGCATGCAAGCTCTTTAAGGCAGCTGGCTGGAACACCAACCTGTGCCTAGACTGCTTGAGCTACACACAGAAAAAGAAATGGAAGTACCCAGCCACCCACCCACACAAAACATGAGCACAGAGATTCATCCAAGAACAGCAGAGTAGCTTTCAGCATTATTTATGCCACTGTCCCCAAACACTCCAAACAGCCCATAACCTAGCTAAAAGACACTCAGTGTCCAGATAAGCCTGCCCCGTGTGCTTCCTACCCCTTCAGTATAGCTGCCTCATTAAACAGTCTCCACACCCCTCCCTCCACATCCCATGCTGGGGAGGAGAAATGTCGCATGCTGCAGCAGGAGGTCCCATCGCAGGGGCCAGGTCCTCGTGTCTGAGGACTGCCTGCAGAGATGACAGATGGAAGGCTCTGTGGGAGAGGTGGGTGTGGTGATTCTCACCCTTGACCCAGGACAGGCCAAGATCTGAGCAGACACTTGAGATGTTTGTTTGCTTCTTAATCAAAAAGACCGTAAACGTGCACCTCATGAAAAGTCCAGAGCTCTCTCCCCTGCTCCATCTCCAAGGCCAGGCAAGTTTTCAGGGAACAGGCCTCCCCAGATCCCATTGTGTTTCTTCAGACAGCTGGACTGAGCTGTGGATCCAAAAACTCAGTCTGAGGCTGAGGTGCGAAATCCCCTCCTCTTTTGTGGGAGTGTGTGTGTGTGTGTGTGTGTGTGTGTGTGTGTGTATACACACGTGTGTACATAAGTACATGTGCATGCATGTTTAATCAAACCAAAGGAAGCAACCCATTAACTTATATCCCCAAGGTAACACACTTTAAAGAAAATGTGTGTCCTTTTCCAATCTATTTAATATAAACTCTGAAAAGAATTACATGTTTCTCTTCAGGATGTAATAGAAATAGCTTTTGCCCTCCTCTTTACCACCACACACAGAGACACACACAAAGATGCATGTACATGCAGACATACACGATACATATAAACACAGACAGATGTGCATATACACACATATACATATACACACATAGTCACACCGATACATATACACACAAACATACATATGCACACAGATACATATGCAGACAGACATTCACATCATCTACACACATGCATATACATCTATACATACAGACATATATGCACGGACACAAATATGAAGACACGTGCACACATAACACACATATGCATATTCACACATATATATGAATACACACATAGCCACACAGATACATATACATACATATATGCACACACATACACACACACACAGATACACATGCACACAAGCATACATACACATCATATACACATACATATACGTACATACATACACATGCAGACACATGAATGCACATGTACACACATGCATATACACACATATGCATATGCAGACACATATGCATGGATGCACATATGAACACACATGCATACACATATGCATATACACACATATACATATGTATATACACGTAGCCACACAGATACATATACACAGACAGATACATATGTACACAGTCAGACGTATATTATATACATACATATTATACATACACATATACACATGCAAACACATATACATGCACAACATATGTACACACATACACACATACACACACACACACACACACACACACACACACACACACACACAGCTTTCCCAGCTTAACAAGCTAAAGGCCTTCTGTGACTGTCTAAGTTGTCCCTCACATGCTGAGCCTTTGTGCTTGCATTTCTTTGTTCCCCTGCCAGCTCATGAGCTCAGGGGGCTGCCTTGGGGTGGCAGCCTGAGCCTGTGGGATGCAGCTGTGGATTGGCAGCTGGATCCACAGACCGACAAAGCACCATGGGGCAGAGCGCTCATCATCCAGTCCCCCTCCCACCTTGGGGAAAGCAGGCTCATGACAAACCAGCTGCAGTCTGACAGTTGTGGCCTCCACCACCAGAGGATGCAGGAGGGTCCCCTGCCTACCCTAGCAAGGGACTCTCTTTCTTGTTTAGTCAGCTAGTGTATAAGAAGGAATAAGATGAGACAGAGCTGGGGCCAGGACCCCCCAGCGAGACCGCTGATGAGTCTCCCTACTAATGAGGTGTCCAAGTTGCAACCAGCTTTTTGGCCCTGTCCACCCTATGGTTTCCAGGGCTGGTTGGGACTTGTTAAAGTTGAACATATGCATTACCCAGTTGTTCTCTAGACACTTAAAAAAAATCTCGTGTATGAGAAATCATGCCCTGGATGACACCCCGGCTCTGCAATGGCTTTGGAAGCAGAGTCCACCCCTACCCCGACATCCTCAGGAACTTGCTCTAAGCACCCCTCCTTGGCCTTCCTCTGTGGAAAGCCACCTGGATGCAATGCCTGGTGTGTTTTGCTGTCTGCCTGTAAACTTGATCCCCTCACCCCCCAGAGGCAAGTTTGCATAAGAAAGCAAATGTGGACAGCTTACACTTTTAACACTTTCCCGGTAGTCATTTTGCAATTAAGTTGTTCATTAAATCTAATGGGTTAGGAGACAGTTAAATACTTGAATAGCAACCTCCCTCCATGCAGAAGATGACTAAGTTATAGCGCTCAGCGTGCCAGCCTTTTGTCCCAGTAGCATAACTCATACATTTTTAGTTTCAAAACACATTTACTGTGTGTGGGGTGTGTGGGTGTCAATGTCTGTGCGCTCTCTCTCTCTCTCTCTCTCTCTCTCTCTCTCTGTGTGTGTGTGTGTGTGTGTGTGTGTGTGTGTGTGTGTGTGTGTGTGTTCGTTCATCTGCTGATGTGCTGGGGATAAAGCCCTTTTGCCCATGCATGTGTAGTAGGTAAGGGCTCCACAGCTCAGCTACATCCTCAGCCCCTAAATTATTACGACCTTGCCAGGTGCATATGTACCCTAAAAGAACAAAACAATAAATAGGTAATGGCTATGAACTCAGATCAGAATGTCCTCTGGATTCTCCATCTCTGTCCTGATCTGAGAAATGGGATTACAGTTCTTCACAGCTGTCTTTGCAGGGTGGTCTGAGGGTTAGGGATCGCTGCATGCTCCAGGTGCCTACAATTCATGGAACGAAACTGCACAAGGTTTTACAATCATTACATAACAATGTATCCTGTATTTATATTTGTATCTGTGTTTACATTTGAATTCATATCCAAAACTGTGAAGAGTCACTTCCAGTCAAAAGCAAAATAATTCGTTCAGATGTGGTAAGCCGGCCTTGCAGGGGGACCACAGTGGCTGGAGGACAGTGCTCTGCCCCCGCACTCGGGCTACACAACATGGTCTGAGGGCGGGACTGCATCACACTGCTGTTTTCTTCTCTTTGTAATTGCTTTAAATTGTTTTCCCCGATGCTGAGCAATGTTCGAGGGAGATTGGGGTGCCAGCATGATGTAATGGAAGTCTGGATCAATGATAGTGATGTCAAAGCCGGAGAATGTGGAAGCAAACCAGAGTTAGAGCTAGCGCATCGCTTGGGGAAGTCTGTCTGTCTGTCTGTCTGTCTACTTATTTAAGATCACCATGTGTCCTGGAAGTATATCTTGGTCTCCTCAGTGCCAAGTGATTATGGAAACAGATTAAAGCAATGTGACTCTCATGCTACATAGAGCAAGTAGGCACTTGCTGGTCCCCAGAGAAACAAGGGTTCCCTGGGTTTCCTCCATGGAGGACTCAGAAAGAATCTAACTAGAGGTGGGTCTGGAGGAAGTCTGAGTCTACAGGTCATCAAATATTTAGAGACTCTGGCCCTTAAATAGGACTTAGAGTCATCTGACCCCATGCCTTCCCTGTCCTGTCCAGGGTCACCAGAGCCCAAGGGATTTACTGAAGGAAGTACATCCACCAGCTGCTGCAGCAGGATGTCACCTCTTTCCTCCCTGGTCTCCTGCCTTCCCCTGGCCTGGCTGGCCACACCCCTGCCCCATTGTTTATTAAATCCTAACAGCCTGGGTTAGGATGCAGCAGCTGAGGGGGGTAGCCCATGAGGACCACAGGTCTTCAAGGTGCAGACTAACACGGGGCCACTGCTGAGCCACAGCTCTGCCCTGGTGATTAGAAACTGCCACAGGCTTCAGACAGCCCCAGAGGACCTGGACCCCTCCTTCTCAGCAAGGCCAGCTCTGGTATTGTTTGTGGCTTCACTGGGGCCATAGTTTAGCAACAACCGTGCTTTGGCTCTCACTGTGCTGGGCCTGGGTGGCAGTTGACCCCAGTGGAGGGAAAATAGAACCCAGGTCTACCACAGGCTTAACTCGCTAGCCCAGCCCTCCAGGTTCAAGAGCAGCCAATGTCTGCAGTGTTCCCTGGGTCCTCTTGCCAGGTCCTCTCTGCACCAGCACTTTTAACTGAGACCTCCAAGCTTGCACACCTGGTTTTAAGGCCAGATCCCAGGAGTCCTCTGTTCAAGGTCACCACGGTGTGGAACTACTGTGCTGCAGTGTCCAGTTCAAGTCCTCAGTCATGCTGATTTCTTTATTTTTAAGTTAATGTATACTAATTGTATTTTTTTAAAGTGGCTTTTAACTGGAAGGTGGTGGCACATGCCTTTAATCCCAGCACTCTGGAGAAAGAGGCAGGTGGATCTCTGTGAGTTCAAGGCCAACCTGGTCTACAGAGCAGGTCCAGAACAGCCAAATCCTTAAGGCTAGACTCCAGAAAAAAGCCTGTCTCCAAAAAGCAAAAAGCAAAGACAATTAGCGATGATGATGGTGGTGGTGGCCCTTGTTATCTTGATCACAACTATGCCCTACAAGAGCTAACAAAATGTCTGTCCCGTGGTTGACACCTAATGTGCATATGGTGACTGAATGAGAAACCAATGGATAGTTAAATGGATGAACAGTGGGTGGGTGGATGGACGGACGGACGGATGGATGGATGGACGGACTGGATGGTGCCGAGTGGGCAGGGTGGTAGGTGGATAAACAGACCTGAATATCTTCCCGTTGTTCTCATATTCATTTCTGCAAGGAAAGGATCCAGGAATTCTGTGTTGGCACAGTGCAGAATTGTATCCCTCCCGTTTCACTGGGAAAAGCCTAGAGTCAGGTGTGCTGGTCTGCATCGTCAGCCTCAACGCCTGAGACAGAGGGGGCTGATTCTGAGTGTGAAGTCAGTCTGGTCTGTAGATCGAGTTCCAAGCCAGCTAGACACGCATAACGAGACCCCTGTTATAAATACCCACAAACCCTCGCTAGCCCGCCTCCTCAAGCCACATGACATCCAACGGGTGCATTCATCTCAGGGGCAGCCGCTTCTAGGGCACCACGCCACAATACCTCTAGCTAGTCTTTGGTTACAGCGGCAGCCGCCCTCCTGGCTCTCTGCTCACATCCCTAGCAACCGGACAACGTCATAACCTACATCAGCCTGACCAAATCAAAACTCCAGAAGCTTGTAACGTAACAATCACATTTATCTCAGTAATTATCTCAGTAAAAACACATCCGCATAATAAATTCAGAGCCACCTGATATGATAGAATTTGCCCACCTAGACAAGACAAGCTGTCCTCTAATAATCCATCCCTCATGTGATAGCCATAGTTACCTGTGGCTGATTAAAGCCACACAGAGAATGACCCTTCTCATCCTCCTCCATCTTGTCTCCCCTCCTTGGCTTCTCTCCCCTTTCCAAAACTCTGACCCTGCCTTACTTTTTACTGTCCAATTGCAGGCCTTGTCTTATCTTGCACCTGCCTTCTTTTAATTTCAACCACAGACCTCTGCCTCAAAAAGAAAGAAGAGGGAGATAAAGAGCTTCACTAGTGACTCCAGTAATGTCTCCAACTCCTGACAGCCAATCATATCATCCTGGTTAAGTTCTGTGGACTCTCACTTCCGATGTTTACTTATGTCTTATTCTAGGGATAAATTAGTTCCAAGCTTACTTACAATGTCCCAGAATCTATATGTTATTGGTTATGTCTCTTGGAGCTAAGTACCAGATAAAAAGGCAAAACAAGAGAAAGTTTTTCCTCTGGCTCACAATTTAGAGAGACGCACTCTCTCGTGGAGGAGGAGGTGCCCCAGCGGGCAGCTAGCTTATCTTTGGTGCTGTCCAGGAAGCGGACAGTGGGGAAAACCTAATGCTCACACATGACTTTCTGCCTTCCCCCTCTTGATTCATTTCCAGACCCCATCCCAGGAGATGGTGGTGCCACTCTTCAGGGTTAATCTCCTCTCCTCAGCCAATGCTTCTGGAAGCATTCATAGACACATCCAAAGATGGGCCTCATTAAGGCCCAAGTATTCCTAAAGCCAATCAAGTCATCGATCCAAGTTCACCATCACGAGCCCACCTTCGTCAATCGGATACCTGACTGTAGCACTTTGAAACCATAAAATTCTACCCTTGGCCCTGTGAGCTCATGGCTGTCTCAACACAAAGTGCCTTCGGCCCAGATCTTCATAGTTTCAACACTGTTCAAAAGTTTAGTCTTCTCTCAGACTTCAAGTATGTGTGATCACATGTGAGCTCCCCCCCCCCCGCCTCCCCACACACTCACAAAATTCTTTCTGCAAATATAGCTACAGTAGAGGCTAATACTACAGTATAGGAAGGGGGCACAGTTCAGTCCCAAATACAAGCCCCAAATGAAATTTCTAAAACACTTGAATTTCTCCACTTTCTACCATTTGTATGGAATCCATCCTTCTGTATCTTTGGTTTCTAGAGCCCATATCCCATGAGCTATTTGGAATGTCCAAAACAACACTGATGTTTTGATAACGATTCTCACTAAAGTACGAAGGGCACGCCTCCCTGAAGGGCTTGCATTCAGATTGTCTACCGCACTTGGGGAAAGAGTCCTGTGCAGAAACATTATCATCCATAGATATGCATGAGCATGTGTATATGTATATATCAGATACTCAGGAGGGAGGAGATACTGTCGCCACCACACAGATCTTTAGAAGAGAGCCCCAAAGCCAGTGCTGGCCCACTCTCCCAGGTGTCCCCCCGACTGTGGCTTCATACTCTGAGGAGAGAGACAGTCTGGTCTGCAGCCCCGTTCTCTCAGGCAAGAGGACCATGCTGACTCTGGTAGATGAAGCTTCCAAGCCATGCCTCCCGCTCAGCTCAGCCTTAGCTCTGGGGCAGATGGGGAAGAAGATACCCTCCTCTCTCATAGCCAGAGGGGGCACATTTCCTGGTGCAAGTGGAAGGCACTGAGTACCCATAATTAAAGGGAAAGCATCCCACCGAACATCGACATCGACGGGACTAAGTCTGTATGTGTCTCTCACACGAGGTGCCCCGCAGACATGACAGATGGTCTACCAGCAACCCCCAGTTCCCGTGTTCCGTGGAAGCGCGCTCTGCCGCATCTATTACCTAACGGCACTCTCGTGTCTGGGTCGCTAGCAGCGTACACCAAATCGGAAAGCAGCAAGACCCACCATTTTCACGGTGGGCTTTCTTTTCCCACAGGAGTGAAGTTGTAACCTTAATGGTGTCAGACACCTTGCTTGTGAAGGGAACAAAGCATTTAAAATTAAAATCCAAGGTTGTCCCAGATACAGAAATAATCTTTAAAAAAAAAAAATCCCCAAGCACGTGACAATTGCCATACGTGCCCAGGAACCTGAAGGGTGAGTTTTTGATAGAGTTTTACCCCAAACGAATACGCTCGCTGCAGAGGAAATTCTTTTCTTGTGTTCGGGGACGGGCATCTTAGTCACACGGTTTCTCTGTTGTCTGTTCCTGTACAGTGGCGACCTTGTTGCCTTCGGAAAGTCTCCTGATTTTAACAACGTTCTCCAGCAGGAAGAAACAGTGAGTATAAAATCACCACGTTCTAACAGACCCTCCGGTATTGGGGATTACATGCCTGCTGTGTCCCAAGTTCTGGAGAGTCCTTACCCATCACCCCTTTGATCTCGCCGTTGAATGTCCGGCATACGTCATACTCAGCTAGGACGGACCTGGCCCCTGCCCTGGAGGACCGCACTGCTCAGCTGCAGTCACAGCGAAGCTGTGTTTCCTGAGGTATAGTTCTAAAGGACAGGTGTTTGGTGATGGATTTGCTGCACCCTGCCTCTATTGTATTCTTTCAACTCTGAGAATCAGGACATTAGAGCTATTACTAGCTAATCTCTGACACTGTGGGTTGAGTCTCACTTTATTTGGCTAAGACATCATGACAAGACTTTGATCCCATTTCAGCTCAGTTTTCGAAAGCAAATTAGCCTAAACTGAGCAGTTTAAACACACTGATGTCTCATGGTTCCAAGTGCTTCCATTAAGGAGGGGGACAGCAGGCTGCTCCTCCTGGTCTTGGGTAGCAGAGCCTTCTCTGACCTCTTATTTGTGAGCGATCCAGTTCATGGATATCCATCCCACCCTCCAGACCTAACCACCCCCCAGGGGTCCACTTCTAAAGCCCCTCAGTTGATTACGATGTCAGCACCGGGATCTGAAGGAACACAAACACTATCGCTAGTAGATACAGTCTCACTGACAGAACCACTTTCTAAAACATCTGTTTTTATAACCAGTACACAAAAGTTATAAAGACAAAGTCTCATGGCCTTGTATTGGAAAAGCATTGTCTGTGGACAGGACGCCACTGAGGCAGATGAAGGGCAGTGAGTCCAGAAAGGCAGAAGGGTCAGATGTCATGCATGAGGGCTGATCCCTCCTCTTGAATCCCTTCCGAGTGCACTGGCAGTTTCTGTACTGGTGAGGAATTCACCCCAGGACACAGATAGAGTGAGCAGGCCAGCAGTGTGGATGCTCAGGGGCTAGCTAAGCAACAGCCACGCTGTGAAAGCAGATTGAGCAAGTACAGATTGTGGCGTCTGGACTTATTACTAGTCTTGGGGTACTCTTTCTTCTCCCCTGAGTGGTCTGAAGTGATCTTCTTCCTGGTGTAGGCAGAAGCTCTCCTAGGAGCCAAGCTGACCTTACCCATAATTCAGAATGTCTGTTACAGTTAGATGCAAGAATAAATAAATAAATAAAGCGTAAGTATCTAGGGGCTGGAGAGATGGCTCAGCGGTTAGAGCACCAGCTGCTCCCCTAGAGAACCCAGGTTCAATTCCCAGCACTCACATGACAGCTCACGGCTGTAACTCCAGTTCCCGGGATCCACAACCTGAGGCATGCATGCAGTACTCATACCTGTGCGTGCAGGCAAAATACCCATACACAGAAAATGAAATATTTTTTTAAAGTATAACTATTCATAAAACTGAGAAGCTAGTCAGAGGAAAGGAAAGGCAAGGTGCCGTGGGAAGCTCCTGGTGTTTGTGGCTAGAGACTGACTTGACTTATTTCAGTAGATCCTGTCCTTCCTCTTGCCCGGCCAGCTTGGCTATGTCACACCCAGCCACAAGCTTATCTTATTTGTCTTCCCTATGGTATCGGCTCCTTCCTGAGTGTTTTGACCCTGACATTCATTTTAGCTATGACAGATGACCAGGGAGAACCTGACAGATGAGGAGGCCACTCTAAGAAATCAACACAAAGTCAGTACTCTGAACAACACAAAATGATTGTCTCGTGTCTTTGGGGGCCGTGAGCCCCTCCTCAGTTCTCACCAGGCCGCAGTCAGGGTCTCTGTAGAGCAGATCTCTAACTGCAGCCCGGGGGGACCTTCCAGCATCAAAAGGCCGTCTATATTCCTGGGCTTATAGCCCCATTCTCCATCTTCGAAGCCAGCACAGCGTAAGCCGAGTCCTGCTCTGAGCTGAGTTCGGCCACCTGTTTTCAAGGATTCTTGTGATCCTTTGACATCAGGAGAAGGGCACTCCCGGTGTCAAGGTCCCTCCTGCCTTGATGTAGCAGAGTCACAGCATCTGGAGATTAGAGCATGGACATCTTGGGGCACCATAGTTCTCCCTGTTAAAAAGGGATTCTCAGAATCCTTGTTGGGAGAGTATTCATCTTGGGGTGTAGCTTGCATCTGACCTGAGAGGTAGGGCTAACAGTGGGGAGGCCTCAAGGACTGGCCTTTCGAGATGCCAATCATGAAGAACTTGATAATGGCAGGCTGCGGAATTTGATTCAAGAGGGCGTGGCATTAAACCTCAAACGGAGAACAGGACATACTGGGAGGGGTGACAGAAGATGTGGAAAGGACAAAAAGCAAGCCAGAAAGCTTTCCTGAGTGACACAACTCAGGAGAGGCACATGATGCCTGGGGATTTGGCAACAGTAAGAAGATGTCCCCATTGTATCCTCTGGTGGATACATAAGCTTTGTCTTAGTCAGCTGTTACTGTAACAAAATACCTGCTCTGATCAACTTAAAAATTAAAACTGTTGGGCTGGAGAGATGGCTCAGCGGTTAGAGCACTGACTGCTCTTCCAGAGGTCCTGAGTTCAATTCCCAGCAACCACATGGTGGCTCACAACCAGCTGTAATGAGATGCTCTCTTCTGAAGTGTCTGAAGAGAACTACAGTATACTAATATATAAATAAAATAAATAAATCTTTAAAAAAATTGAAACTGTTTACCTTGGCTCCCAATTTTGGAAGTTTTATAAACTTTTATGGGTTTGCCCCACTGCTTCTGAGGCTGTGGTGATGTGGCAGAATGTTGCAATGTGGAGAGCGTGCTGGTGCAAAGCTATTCTCCTCATGGCTATGTCTCGACAAAGACGGAAGAAGAGACCAAGTGCTCTACGTTTCAGGCTCTCATGGATTTTCCTTTTGATGTCTCATGACAATGTACTTTTATATTCTTATAATCATTTGTATTTATATATAATTTATCCTTTGAGAATTTCATACATATATACATTACATTTTCATCATATCTGTCCCGCTCCCTCCAGATAGCTTCCAAACATACCCCTCCAAACACCCCAGTGTGTTCTGTCCACATTCACCCAAGTGAGAGCCATTCACCATAGCGTGAGCAACCTGCCAGTGGCCACACCCCCAGAGAAAAGTGACTCTTCCTCCTCCAGTAGCCATCAAATGCCTATAGCTCCTAAGCTAGAGGTAGGGCCTGTGAGCCCCTCCCCCATCCACGCTGGATTCTTGGGCAGCTCCATCTATGTGGGTTTGTGCAGGTAACATCAGCTCATGAGCACAATGACCACGTTACGACCAGAAGACGGCAGTTCACCGGGCTCCTCCCTACCCTCCAGCTCTCATATTTTTTTCCTTGACCTCTTCTGAGATGTTCCCAGCCTTGCCGGGAGTGGGGGGAGGGGGGTCGAGTGGGAGTTGATACAGAAGTCCAGTCTAGGACTGAGAAGTCATCAGTGACCTGACACTACACAATAGCATGAGGTCTGAGTGGCGAAACAGGCATTTGTCATGTTGAAATAGAGAACATTGGTGGCCTCAAAATAGAAGGGAGAGGGAGAGAGGGAGAGAAAGAGAGAGAGAGAAAGAGGAGAAGAGGAAGAAGGAGGGGAAGGCAAAGAAGAAGAAGAAGAAGAAGAAGAAGAAGAAGAAGAAGAAGAGGAAGAGGAAGAGGAAGAGGAAGAGGAAGAGGAAGGAAGGAAAGAAAAAAGAGGGAAGGAGGGCAGAAGGGAGGAAGAGAAAATAAAGGGCCTACCTAGGGTGTCTGGGTGGTGGCTCATGAGTAAGAGTGAGTGTCTGGCATTGAATCCCAGGCACCCACAGAAGTGGCCAGGCACAGCTGTGCATGCTTACAAACCCCGCATTAAGGAGAAGAGACAGGTGGACCAGGCTAGCTCACTGACCAGCAAGCCTGGACAAAACATCAAACTTCCAGTTCAGTGAGAGACCCTGTCTTAAGGCTGGACAACAGCAGAGGAGGGTGCCTGGCATCCTGCCTTCCCCTCCACATGGGAGCTCATGTGTTCAACACACACGCATGCACGCACACATACACCTGCCTAGATTTATAGCTATCAACTGCATGGTCTAGAAAAGTGGTTGAAGCGATAGATTTCTGGCCTCCTCCGAGTCACCCAGGAACAAGGAAACTGGATCCCAAGTACCAGGACATAGTTTCAGGACCACACTTTGAGAAATGTTGCTTTGGGAACAGCAGCAGCAGCAGCCAGAGAGCAGGTATATCCAGGTCAGTCTGGGCTCTGGAGCAGATGGCCTAAGTGGGTTGTCACTGTGTGAAGCTGCTCAAGACTGGAACTGAAAGTCCTCTGGGTCCTCTTCCTGTTGGAAACACCAACAGCGAGGCTGGTGAGCTTCGTGAAACAGGCTCTTCCTGATGGTCGGTCACCTCAGCATCCCCCACAGACCAGAGAGCAGTGTGCCCTGGGGACATCGTCCTCAACATTCCCACCCTGTGTGTGTCCAGGAGTCCTCCAGAAGGGGTGTTGATATAGCACGCCAGAAGCAGTAGAACTCATTGTACGCATTTCCCCAAGTTCAG
Source organism: Rattus norvegicus (assembly GCF_021556685.1). Lineage (NCBI taxonomy): Eukaryota > Metazoa > Chordata > Mammalia > Rodentia > Muridae > Rattus > Rattus norvegicus. Next base: position 57,159,396 of record NC_141542.1, on the reverse strand, counting down.
GGTCAGGTACTCAGAGTTCCGGAGCAATGGCTGTTGGGCAGTATCTCAACTCACAGTCTTCAGTGTAAGTCTTGGTAATAACCAGGGGTATCACAAAAAAGGGAGCAATCCCCAGGGGGTGCTACTGTGTGCGGCTCTCCAAGGGGATGTTGGCTGAGCACAGCCATCTGCCCCTAGGAAGGGTGCCTAGGAGTTCAGAGGAGCTGCTGACCCTCAGGAGCCAAAACCCTGAGAGGCCAGCAAGTAGCTGAGCCCAGCCAGGTGCACATAGGAACTGAAGAAGCCAGGGTCGGGGGTGGAATTCTGACCCGGAAGTTGCCAGAATTCCACAGCAGAACGGAGCAGACTGTTAAGATGGAGAGAGATAAAAAGTCTCAATTCAGCACGGATGACTTTGCATCAAAACGCACTCATGGGACTCATGGCGGCCCATTCTAGTCCAAGGAAATCTTTCAAAAGTCCTAGAGAAATCGTTTCAAATAAAATCGGTGTACTTTGGCCCGAGCAGGTCCCTCCCCTGCCAGTCAGCACTGTGAGGAGGGCCCACGTGCTTTCTGCCGACCCTTTCCCCTTCCGTTTTCGCCTGAAATTTGTCATTCAGAAATGAAGCCAGTGGCCCTCATCTTCCTGTCAGCCCAGGATTCCTGATGCAGTTAACTCTCTTCACAGCTCAGGCAGGGACAGGCACTTGATGGGACTCCATTTTATTTCAGGAAGCAACAATTCAACAGATGAAGGTTCTAGAAATACATAGTGACATTGGGCTGCTCACAGATGCTATTCTTATTGGACATTGACTGTAACACAGAAATACCATCTCCCAAGAACAATATATTCGGGCAATGTATTAAAATCTAAAGCCCCCCCTCCTTGTAGCAGACAGCATTATAGGAACCATTGTAACAGAATATGAGGGGAAGTTGCAGAAACAACACCACATTCAAGACCGTGATAACTTAGAGTAACCTGTGGCTGCAACTTAATTCATATGCCAGAGGATTCATTTTATCTTAAGGGATTAACCATGGCATAAATGACTTGCAGTGTGAAAGTCACTCACCGATAAAGACGGACCCGATGGGCTCACCTGTGTCTCCATTCAGAAGATGTCCATTCTGGGAACAAGAGCTGGCAAACAAGTACTCCTGTAAGCTGGTAGGTCTGTGTCCCGAGGGGCATGGTTCTCACATCAGTGCCTTTCTCCTGGGGCCGGAAAATCCAAGTCTGCCCTCAGATCCAGTGCCAGGCCCCCTGGGACTGCTGCCATGCCTTTTCTGAAGTGAGGGCTTCCCTCATGAAGGAAAGGACCAGAAGAGGGAAGCAGAGCCCTGGTACCTCTAGGAACTGGAGCTGGGAAGTAAAGCGGATGCCAGTGTTCAGGGATACAGGTGCCAGCGAGCAGGCGGGGCCTTTGGAGCACGAGCTCGAGGGTCAGAGCTCAGAGGCCGTCTGTCACGCAAAGCTGAGCACAGAGGTACAGGTCTAGCATCTCGGAGCCGGGCGGCTGAGGACAGGAGGATCTCTGGAGCTCACTGGCCAGCTAGTGTAGCCAGTCGGTGGCCCCAGTTCAGTGATACCCTGCCTCAAGGATTGAGGTAAAAGTGATAGAGAGGGACACTCAGTGCCCTCCTTGGGCCTATGAACGCATGCACAGGTGTAACACACACATACACACACACACACACACACACACACACACACACACACCACCACCACCACCACCACTACCACCCTCACCATCACCATCACCACCACCAACAACAACAACAGAAATAATATAGGGAGTCCACAGGATGGCTCAGCAGGCTGACCACCAAACCTGACAACCTGAGTTCACTCCCTAGGATTCACACAGTGCAAGGAGAGAGCCTCTTCTGGCCTCACACGTGCTGTGCCATGCATGTTCCCATATATGCCCACACACATGGATATGACCTTACACATGTGCTATGTCATGCATGTTCCCTATACACCTACACATACAAATGTGACCTCACTCTTGCTGTGCCATGCTTGTTCCCATATACACCCACGTGCATGGAAATGACCTCACAACATGCTGTGCCATACATGTTTCTATACACATCAACATGCATGAATATGACCTCACACATGTGCTGTGCCATGCATGTTCCCACATACACCCACACATGTGGATAAATACATGTGAAAATCCTTTAAAGATTTTAAAGGTGGAACATTTTAAAGGTGGAACTGGATGTCTCCCTCTGGCCTCTACACAAGCCTGTAATGTTCACTGACACATAAGTACACATACACACAAAACACATACAAAAAACCCTGCATCACACTCCCTCAAAAGTTAAAGTGATAGAACTGCCCTGGCAATGTATGAGTTACCACAGCAAACCTGACACTCCATGAACTGTTGGTAAGTTGTGCTGACCCTATCCACACAGCACAGGCTGTGGCGGACAGGGTGGGGTTTGGGGGGGAAGCCTGGCTCCTGTCATGTCAGACCTGTGACAAGAACGGCTTCAGATAATAGATCCCACAGGCAGACAGAGGTGCTAACATCCATTGCCCTCCTAGGTGGTCTTTCTTGCTGATGAATATTGCAACTACTGCCGAGACATTTTACAGTATGTGAGGAACCAAGAACTGGAGAAGGTAGGCTGTTATCTGTGAAATACAGGCACGTATGACCAGCTGTCAACCACTTAACTTGATGGGACCCCCTCCAGGGATAGCAAGAGCTAACCTGTGGCATCAGACAGCTCATGGAGTAACTACCAGGTCACTGGTGAGTTCTGGAAAGTGGTCTTGCCTCAGCTTAGTCATTTGGAAATCCTCTGAGGTCCTGACACGGGTATCATGACGCTTGAAGAACAGATTCAGCTGTGCCAAGTAGAGAGTGGGGAGCGAGACCCACCTTTTCCCCAGTAATGCCCAGCACACTTTATCAACACATGTCTCAGCAAAAGAAAAGGACTTTGAGGCAGGTGATTGGCCATGGATGGGTATTGCAGATTTCATTGTAGACAGAGCTCGGCAGTAACCTATCTATAGGGCGAAGCTCTAAGGTCTTCCCCACTGCACAAGGAGGGGTGTGAACTGGCTGTGGGAAGACTCTTAAATTAGAGTCTATCTAGCTTACTGTGAGCATGGCACACGTGAGGTCAGAGGACAGTTTTCAGGAGCCGTCCCTGTCCTGCTAAGTATGTGGGAATCAAGGCTAGAACTCAAGAAATCACATTTGGCGGGATAAGCCGAGCCATTTCGAATGCCTGGGCTTTGCTCTGCTAAGTAGGAGAAAAGAATCCAGGGAAGCAAGGGCACGTTCAAATGGAAGCTTTCCTGGTGCCTCTGACATCTGAGCAGTCCAGCTCCGAGCACACACGCTGTGGAGCCAGTGCGAGCACTGCGGAGTGGGAGAGAGCGGTGCGGCCCCTCTCGTCTCTGCAGCATCACGATGCCAAGCCTCTCACAGCTCCCTTCACATGCTCAGCAGATGTCTGCTTAAATCACGTCCCGTGACGGCTCCGTTTCTGGAACTAGGGAGGCATCTTCTGCATGGCTTGAGGAATGTGTGATCCGGTAACGAGGGGAACAGCGTTACCCAGTAAGGCTGACGAGTCCTGCTGCTATCCGTTAGTCACCCCCTTCCCGACGGAGGTGTTAGTCAGCAACTGCTAACCACAACAGAATATCCGAGATAAGAAACTTAGAATGCAGGAATATTCACTTTAATTTACGGTTTGGGGGAATTTCAGCCCATGTCTGGTTGGCATTGACCATCATTGTGCATCTGTGAAGACCCAGCAGCAGAACAGTGTGTTCCTGCTGGGGGAGACACTGAGAAAGGGGAAAAGCCCAAGGTCTCACAGTCCTCTGAAAGGTCACAGCCCCAGTGGCCAGGATGCCTCCTACTAGGCCTAACTCTTAAATGTGTCGCCACCTCCTAATAGCATACCAGCCAAGGCCCAAGCCTTCAACCAGTAGGCCATGGGCAAACATATTTCGATTCAAACTATAACAGCCATTATAAACAAAAAGCCTGGGACGGGCTTCTTTATAAAGAAAAAAAAAAGTTTATTTTGGGTCATAGTTTTAAAGGTTCAAGGTCTTCAGGATTTCATCTGGTGATAGCATTCTTGTTGGCAGTCTAGAGTAACCCAGCAGCTCTGTGTGTGTGTGTGTGTGTGTGTGTGTGTGTGTGTGTGTGTGTGTGTGTGTGTGTCTGTGTGTGTGTGTGTGTCTGTGTCTGTGTCTGTGTCTGTGTGTGTTTGTGTGTCTGTCTGTCTGTCTCCTTATAGAGCCATGAGCATCCATCCAGTCATCAGGCCTCTACCTCCATGGCCTTCTATAATCCAAGTCAGTTCAGCCTTGGTAGTCACAGGCATCAGGTAGAGGGGACACATTGGAGAATCACTTGTTTTTGGAGCAGGGGGCCTGGAACATGGGTCGCCAACCAGGCTATGAGTGGACTGCTTTTCTGACTCTACTTGGATAAGTCTGTCAGTGTCCCTGACACAGATCCCAAGTCATGACCCTCAGGGTGGCTTTCACCACCTTGACAGGAATCACTTCCTGCCTGGGGTCCCTGGATGCCTCAGGATGTCTCCACCCACGGGGATCCCACAGGCCAAGAGTCTTATGCTGGAGAGATGACTGAGTGGTTAAGAGCACTAGCCACTTTGGTGGAAGACCTGAGTCCACTTCCTGGCACCAACACCGTGGCTCACAAACACCTGTAACTCCTGTTCCATGGCTCTGAAGCCTTCTTCTGACTCTGTAGGCATGCATACATGTATGACCACACACAGGCACATAGGCATACACACACACACACACACACACACACACACACACACACACGGGCGGGGTGGAGGAGGGAGAAAATCAATAATAAACCTTTAAAGGGAGTGTTTTTTACTAACTGACCACTGCCAGTCCAGTTCAAAAGTTGGAATCTGGAAATGGGCAGACAAAACAGAAAAAGAAGGAACCGGACTTTTTGGCCCCTCTTTGTGTTCCCTACTTGATCTCTGAGAAGGGCTCGCCTGGCTTCACAGCTAGTGTTGAGTAGCTAGGCCCGGGGTGCAATACTGTCACTTTCCTTTTCGAGCTGGAAAATAAACAAAGTGATCAGTCAGTCAGTCAGTGAGCTTTTATTCTCAACCCTGATGAGGCCCCTGTAGCCTTCATCTTACTGTAACCAACCAGAGCCCTCTGGTGGCCAGAAACAGCTTTTCTAGGAAGTAGGTTTCCTGGTGTAGGACCAAGGCAGGGTGGGCACTTTGGTTACTGAAAAGAGGTGTTCCCTCTAGAGACATGGCCCAGAGGTTAAGAGTAGCGACTACTCTTCCAGAAGACTCAGGTTCAATTCCCAGCACCCACATGGTGGCTCATGGTCCACATGAGGTGTCAGGTCCCCTGGAACTGGAGTTAAGAGCACTAGCCACTTTGGTGGAAGACCTGAGTCCACTTCCTGGCACCAACACCGTGGCTCACAAACACCTGTAACTCCTGTTCCACGGCTCTGAAGCCTTCTTCTGACTCTGTAGGCATGCATACATGTATGACCACACACAGGCACATAGGCATACACACACCTGATACCTCAAGTGGACTCAGGTCTTCCACCAAAGTGGCTAGTGCTCTATAACTCCAGTTCCAGGGGACCTGACACCTCATACAAACCCAGGTGCAGGCAAAACACCAGTGCACATGAAGGAAGAAGAGTAGTTTCCAAACCCAGCTTGCAAAGCTGATATCACAACTTCGCATGCCCTGGTGCAAACCACTATCTATGCAGGGGTGAGGCCCACAAGGCCCTGCGGGTGTCAGTGACTATGGGTGAGGCCCACAAGTCACAGCCTGGGTTTCTGATGATATGTTCTGTCTCATCAGGTGGAGGATTTAATCACCTCCTTCTGGAAATCTCTGCAGCAAGACACAGTCATGCTCCTGTCTCTGCCCGACGTGCGCCAGCTCTTCGGATGCTATGACATGCAGCTATATAAGGTGGGTGGACCCTTGATCCCCTGGTGCATCCCTCCCAGAAACAGATGCTACTGGTCAAGTTAGAACACCCGCCAAGACATACCAGAACAGCACCCTCCCAATACACACTGGCCTAGAACAGCACACCCCAATACACACTAGCCTAGAACAGCACACCCAATACACACCAGTCCAGAACAGCACACCCCAATACACACCAGTTCAGAACAGCACACCCAATACACACCAGCCCAGAACAGCACACCCCAATACACACCAGCCCAGAACAGCACACCCCAATACACACCAGCCCAGAACAGCACACCCAATACACACCAGCCCAGAACAGCACACCCCAATACACACCAGTTCAGAACAGCACACCCAATACACACCAGTCCAGAACAGCACACCCCAATACACACCAGCCCAGAACAGCACACCCAATACACACCAGCCCAGAACAGCACACCCCAATACACACCAGCCTAGAACAGCACACCCAATACACACCAGTCCAGAACAGCACGCCCAATACACACCAGCCCAGAACAGCACACCCCAATACACACCAGTTCAGAACAGCACACCCAATACACACCAGTCCAGAACAGCACCCCCAATACACACCAACCCAGAACAGCACCCCCAGTACACACCAGCCCAGAACAGCACACCCCAATACACACCAGCCCAGAACAGCACACCCAATACACACCAGTCCAGAACAGCACACCCCAATACACACCAGTTCAGAACAGCACACCGCAATATACACCAGCCCAGAACAGCACACCCCAATATATATCAGCCCAGAACAGCACACCCAATACACACCAGCCCAAAACAGCATCCCCAATACACACCAGCCCAGAACAGCACCCCCAATACACACCAACCCAGAACAGCACCCCCAGTACACACCAGCCCAGAACAGCACACTCCAATACACACAAACCTGTGCACAATGGACCAGGGCCTTTTGCTCTTTTAAATTTCCTCATATACAGAGAATAATGACCCATGATTCAGATTTTAGTTCATTTTTTCTCTGAACATATCTACTAAAGATATTTACACACACACACACACACACACACACACACACAATTTCTTGGAAACAGGACCCCTTGATGTAACCAAAGCTGGATTTGAACTTACAATCCTCCTGCCTCAGTCTCTGGAGTACTGGGATTGTAGGTGTTCCCAGGCCAGTCCTTTTACAAAGGCATTCTCAGGGGTCTGGAGAGATGACTCAGAGCACTGGCTGCTCTTTGAAAGGACTCAGGATCCAGTCCCAGCACCCACATGGCAGCTCACAACCTTCCATGGTTCTAGTTCCAGGGGATCTCTGCCCTCTTCCGGTGTCCTCGGGCACTGCACACATGCAGCACACGGACGTGCAATCAGGCAAATGCTCATACACATTAAACAAACGACATCCAGGTAGGAAAGGAAGACGTTTTAGAATGCAGAGCCGTGGGTGACCACACTAGAGCAGTGCTGCTGCTGCCAGACTTGCTCTGCTCTGGAACTCTCATCTCTGGAGCAGTCACTGGATTCAGGGCGTCAGACAGACACCGGTCCTGCAGTGAAATAGTCTTTGCTCGTCAAAGTCTCACCGGTTAGGTCTTAGGGAGCTTGGGCTTCTAGTTTGTCACCACAGACGTAGAACAAAGGCTCTTAAAAATGTTGGTTCTGACTCGATGAGTTAGCCAGAGTGGGCATGGTGCTGTTGTTTGCTTTGTTGTTTGTGTTTTGTTTGTTTGCTTTAATTGAATCAGGGGCCACACCGAGGGTGTGCCTCAGTGGCATAGGCACAAGGCCTTGGGTTGCATCCACGGAATCTGGGGTGGGTGGGTGGATTCCACTATCAGTATCTGAAAAATGGATACTAGGGTGGCAGGGTGTCCTGTACTGGAAGCAGTGGCTGCCTTAGGTCATTAGTGATCTCCCTCAGACCAGCCATGACCTGGCCTGCCTCTGGGTCCCTTGCTGGAAGCCCCTGCACTCGCAGGCCGGAAGCCCCTGCACTCGCAGGCCATGCCACTGTGCTTGCTTCTTTCTCCATAGGGCCTGGAGGACACGCTGCTCCCGGACTTCCTGGAGGATGTCAGTATCCAGTACCTGAAATCAGTCCGGCTGTTCAGTAAGAGGTTTAAACTGTGGCTTCTCGGTGCCCTGGAGGGTTTTCCGGCCATCTTACAGATCTCCAAGCTCAAAGGTAGAGTTGCACACAAAGCACAAATTCTGTACGTCGAGGATGAATGCTGCCACTCGGCAGCTCTGTCCAACGGTCAGTCATGCACGGACATCTCTTTGTTCCTCGTGCATGAAACGGGCAGAGCCAGGCCTGCCTTGGTGACCTAGCCTTCGGTGCCTCTGATGGCTTCCTAGGCTGAGCCACACCCAGCAAAATTGGCCTGGGAGTGTCCTTCCCAGCAGCTGTCACAATGAATTACTGAGTTTCTTCAAGAGGAGGGGCGGGAGGGAGGGAGAGAGGGAGGAAGAGAGAGAGAGGAGGGAAAGAGAGAGAGAGAGAGAGCGCAGCTGCCCCCCTTCCCTCCGGTCCTTTGATAGTTTTCCCAAAGAGATGAGAAAATCAGGGTATTTAGAGATGTCAGGTGAAAAAGTCTAGACTCATCGGAGTTCCCATCCTAGTTAGCTCAGGCTGCTGTAACACATCACACCCTGGGCAGCTCACAAGCAGCTGAGATCCATCCCTTGCTTGCTCCTGAGGAATGGATCTCGTACAGGCCAGGAGTCCAGCCTAGGGAGGTGGCTGACCTGATCCAGTCATAGTTTGTTCTCTCACATTAAGGGAGAGTAGAGGACTCTTTCTGAGTTCTCCTCTCTTAAGAGCACCAGTCCCCTCAGGAAAGTTCCGAGTTTGCGAATAATTTGCTAACAGGCACCTCCTCTCAGTGCTGTCACTGTGGGGTGATGCTTTACCTCGTGAATAAGAGGAACACCAGCCCAGTCCAGACACTACGACTCAGCAAGTCTCAGCCGCACCGGCTTATGTTGGTCATGCTGCTGCTAGTGGAGTCCCTAAGCCAGCGGGGAAGAGGCCGGCCTGTGGGTGAGGAGGAGGAGGTGTGGGCTGAGGGCAGACAGCTTTGCTGCTTAGCCTCAGGGCCTGCCCCACCACCTGCACAGAGGAGCTAGAGTATGCAACAGCAGTAATGGCCCTGTGTGTTCTCCTCCACAGAAGTCACTGGATTTGTCAAAAGACTCAGGAGAAAGACATACCTTTCCAACATGGCGAAGGTATGTTGCAGCCCCTTGAAGGTTGCTGAGGCACTCGGTGATGTTCTACATCCTGCAATCCCTGCACACAGGAGCAAAGCCATTTCACCCCACCCATAGGCAGAGGGCAGACAGGAGATCCCGCTGGCCACTGGCTGGGTCCTATGGTGCAGTCCTGGAAGCTCACTCTGCCCCTTGCCCTGAGTCACCACTGATCTCTACATGGGAGAGAGTGCAGGGCAGCATCTAATAAATGCAGGAGAGATGCCCCTGGGGATGCTGGCCTGGGCTGGCTGGTGTCAGAGGTGAAAAGATACCATAGCAGACCCCTGACAGTCAGGCAGACAGACAGACAGACCCCTTCCCCTCTACATGTGTCCCTCTGAACTCTGCATGTCTGGGGCGCCAGTCTCCTCAGCTCTGAGCCTTTGTCTTTCTTAGGTGTTGACTTTGTAGCTGACACCATGGTTCTCAGCCTGTGGGTCTCGAGCGCTCTGAGGTCATGTATCAAGATATTTACATTACAATTCATAGCAGTAGCAAAATTACAGTTTTGAGGTAGCAATGAAAATAATCTTATGGTTGGGGTCACCACAGCATGAGGAACTATGTTAAAGGGTCGCAGCATCAGGAAGGCTGAGAGCCACTGTTTTAGAGGATGGTGACCCAGTTCAATCCTCCTGGATGTTTAAGTTCCTCTCCATAGGCTCAACCCACCTCTCACTGAAAATGGTTCCAAGGCCTTTGATGGCCACATCTGTGCTGTGTGTGGACATGTTGTCCCCTGGACAATACCATGCAACAGCTATGCACACAGGGCGTACTGTACCAGGTGCTCCAAGTCCTCCAGAGATGGCCTTCGCTGTCCAGAAGGCTGTCCAGAAGGCTGTCCAGACTGGGTGCAAACATTACATGTGTAAGGGATGAGCATTGCAAAGCTCGGCCCTCACTGCATCCAACCCACGAGCAGAAAGGGCCCCGGGTCCCATGGTGCTCAGCAAGATCTCACCCTGTCCTTTGCCCTGAAAGGTTCCAGTCACTTCGGTTCTCTCTGTATGAAGAGCATCAAGCAACCACCCCCAAGTTGGTACCAAGGGGCAGTAGTATGATGCCAGCTCTGGACATGGGCCCCAAGTCCATCTGAGCCAGAGAGGAACTTACCAGGTCGTCTGTGAACCAGCCCATCCGTTAGCACCCAGCATTCCCTGGGCTCTCAGCTGGTCCTCAAGCCATCCCTGGTCTGCAGCATATACACATTCATAGGTCCATCCAGCAGTGACTAGCTGGTCCTTGATCTCATCCCTTCAGCGTGGCATCTTTGGGCTCTAAAGTGAACCCACTCTGGGCCAATCTCTGCTCCTATGACTCCTTGAGGGTATTTACTCAAGTCCCCAATGCTGTTCCCTCCTCTGGAAAATGGAGATTACTGTAGTATAGGGATGACCAAGTGCCTATTGTATGAAGTCACAAAGGGCAAAGGTTTCTGTCGTCTTCACTCGACCGCTCAGTAAACCAGCTCCAAAGGGTTAAATTCATGCTTGAAGGTCCCCAACAGGAAGCACAGAGACAGAGCTGGGATGGAGCTCAGATATAGCGATTGCTTGCCATGAGCAGGACCCAGAGGGTGACTTCAGAACAAGGAAGGAAAGAGGGAGAGAGGAAATAAGACAGGCTTCCGACCCCATAGCCGTTCACTTAGGATCAAGAACAATGTTACAAGATGCTGATGGGTTATCCTCCACTCTCCTTCCTAGAGTAACCTGGGCCTGGGTGGGGATACTGAGGAAGAGGAAGCTTAGCAGCCCTGCACAGCCCCCCTCGGGGGGCTAGAACGTGTAGAGTTTGAACGTGTCATGTCATTTGAGATTGGACATTAGTGCACACACCCACAGCCATCATTCCCACCCCCTTGACGATCACAGGATGCTCTGATGTCTATGCAGGGTGGGCAGTGCGAACACAACACAAATTGATCACTATCCTCCCTCCGCATCCTTAGACAATGAAAATGGTCCTGAAGAACAGCAGGAGAGTCGGCCTCTTGAAGTCAGACCTCCGCGCCATTATCAGAGAAGGCACCCTGGATATATCGAAGAAGGTCCTGGAGGGTGACTCGGGGCACGAAGAGGAGCCAGAGAGCCACACAGAGATGAAATGTAACCCTCCTACATACTCTCCATTTGGGGGGGGGGGGCACAGCCAGCACTAGGAAGGTCTAACTCCAGCAGAATAGTTACCTAGTTGAATGTGCTCATGTTTATCTTCCTGTAGAGGGCAACAGGCAATCCAGGAACTCCCCAATGGCAGTGGTTCTCAACCTTCCTAACACTGTGACCCTTTAATACAGTCTTTATGTTGTGGTGACCGCCTGCCCCCAACCACAAATTATTAACTCCATAACTGTAATCTTGCTACTGTTATGAATCACAGTGTAAATAGCTGATACGTGACCCCTGTGAAAGGACCACAGAGGATCATGATGCACAGGTTGGGAACCATTGCTCCACGGCATCTGCTCCCAGGGCCTTCCTGAGTGTCAGATAGCATGTTAGTGCCAACGCATGTTTGAGGAGCAGGCCTCTGTATTGCTGCTTGACAGTATTTCTTTGCTGACATGAGATCATTTCTGTATCTGTCTTGTACGCACACAAACCCCAGTGTCTCTTCCATGCTGAGTGATTGGACAGAGTTAGCTCCATGAGTTACCAGGGTACTGCTGACCTGCAGTTAGCAGTGTAGCATTCTAACACTGTGCAGTATAAGGGTCGAGCCGCCCACCATGGCGTCATTCTACAAACAACTGATACAGAGACCCTCTTGACATTCAATAATTGTAATCATTTTCCAAGGAAGGGAAATCTCTCTTCTAAAGAGGCCCAGTTGGCGATGACACGCTGTGTGATGAGGTAGGGACAGACTACTGATTGAAGTACCTTCCCAGAGCACCTTTCAAGACAGGAGTTGGGAGTTACCAGAAGGTAGCAATGGGTTCCAGGATCCAATCCTGGCCAGAATGCCCAGGATGACCTAGAACCGTCTCCCTCTGTAGACATAATCCCTCCCCAGTCTGTACAGCTCTGGCTAAAGCTGCCTGCAAAGATGCAGGCTCCTTCGGGTGTCAGCTGTGCCTATCTTAGGGCCACACAGAGTGCTGCTTCCACACAGTAGCACCTCAGTTTCCATAACCCAGTGGACGCACGGATTCGGTAACAAACACCACCTGCAAAATAATCTTTTCTCTGACCTCGAAGTAGAGTTGACCTGGCTACGGTTGTGCTAGTTTTTAAGGTACTGAGAGACATCCATGATTTTGTAAGAGTGCCCCGTAACCCCTTTTCACTTGTCACTTGTGTCCCTTGTCCCTAAGACCCTGGCTCTCCCTAATCCAGATGCCCCCCGGGATGTCCCAATTCCTCAGCCAAGCAAGTTGCAGGGTTCTGGGCTTTCATTCCCAATGGTAGGAGCCTCACAGTCTTCCCTCCGAGGGCACTGGCTTCCCATGAAAACCCAGGTGGGAATCTGGTCACTGCTCTTGCCCCCAGCCTCGACCTAATTACAGAGCCCGATGAAGGCACATGGTCCCTAGATACCTACAAACTTCCTCTTGGCCTACCTAGAGCAGTGCCTGCCCACTGCCTTCTCTGGGTATCTGAGGATGCAGAGTCCTGCCAGCGCATTATTAACTGCCTTTGGCACCTTCAGGCCCAGTGTTTCTAAAGCTGGGAGCCACTGGGCCTGCTGTTCTCATAAACTCCACCTACTGGGCATCTGCCTCAGGAGGGAAGGCTGATCCTCCTTCGTCCTCCAGCAGTGCTACCTGGGACACCCAGACCTGACGTCACTCACAGGCTCACACACAGGCTGGGGGTTTCCACCTGTATGTGTACATAACCCCAGGCAAGGCACTTACTGCCTTTGATGCCCCCATCATTTAAGTGACACTAATGAGCCAGCTCCTTTGCAAGGCTGTCAAGGATAGGTGAGGTCATGTCTGCAGAGTGCAGTGAGCTCATCTGAAGCCAGACTCCATGTAATTGCAAGGTGGGGCTATTGTCTCAGGATCTGTCTTCCCATTGCAACAAGTGGTGGAGACAGGACTGTCATTTCCAAGAAGTCTACCCAAGGAGCGACAGCTCCATCCAGAGAGCTTGATCCCTTGTGTTCAAGATGAAGGTGGGGTCCCGGGAACCCCCTCTGCACTGTTCTTCTGGTCTGTCCTCTAGGTGTCTGACATGAGGTCCTAGCTCATGCAATCCTGTTTATTTCACTGTCTCCTCGCAGGCTTAGGCTGTTTAATTTCTTTGCTGGAAACCTCAACAGATCTTGCTGAACTCCTGAACTGTGTGTCTTCAAACCTCCAAGCGCTTGTCTTCCAGGTACTAAATTCTCAATTTTTACAGGAAAGAAGTGGGCGTTGATCCTTCTAGCTAAATGACAGCCTCAGGTACCTAGCAGTTACCTGTATGACTCTAGCCCTGATGACTACAGAGGCAGTAAACTCAGCTCAGAATTCATCCTTTGTTTCCAAAGACTGTGGGCCTTTGGAGAGTCCCTTTGAAGTACTGTCTGTCCCTGGAGGAATGAGAAGGAGGTTGGGGGGGCACAAATATGTCAGGGCAGTGTGGGTATTAGCATAGGGACATCAGCTCTCACCTCTCTTAACAAGGCGCAAAATGGGGAAGAGGTGGCACAGCACACCTTGTGTGTGTGTGTGTGTGTGTGTGTGTGTGTGTGTGTGTGTGTAGTGTTTGAGTAAAGGTGGGTTTCATACATGTGTGTATGTGTGCATGTGTGTTTGTATTTGTGTGTATGGTGTTTGAGTAAACGTGGGTTTCACTCACGCATGTGAGTGTTAAGTGTGAAATGGGAGGAAGCAGAGAACACGGTTGTGTGTGGGTAAACAGTCATATGTTAGAATAGGGGACATGTGTGCTCAGATGAGCACAGGTACGTGCACAGGACAGGGAGAACATGTGCCGAGGGCGGGCACACCAAGCAGACTGTTGAGAAGGAGGGAAGCTCTGCCTTTGGGACTAGCAGTGTCCATCCGGGTGTTTTACAGACACGTCCCAATGAAGTGGTTTGGAAAAAACTCGAGGAGTGGGCGTGCTGGTCCATGCCCTTAATTCCAGCACAGAGGCAGGAGGATCTCTATGAATCTGAGGCCAGTCTGGTCTATAGAGCAAGCTCCAGCACAGCCATGACTACTTAGAGAGACCCTGTCTCAAAAATAGAGAGAGAGGAGGAGGGAAGGGAGGGACGGAGGGAGGGAGGAAAGGAAGGAGGGAGGGAAGGAGGGAGGGAGGGAGGGAGAAAACGAAGAAGGAAAGGCAGGCTGCAGCTGTGTGTCGGTCAGTGGTACAGCATCTGCCTAGAGTGGGTAAGGTTGTGGATTCCACTTCTAGGACCACAAAAACAAACAAACAAAAAGGTGGATTGGGTTGTCAGTGGGTGCGAGGGGATTGCTTCCCTTGCAGGTGTGCCTCTAGGGACTCCCTCCCTTCACTGTGGTCCCCGGCCTGACTTCCATCACTGTCCAAGTGTCCAAGCCATGAAGAGCCAAGGGCACCTATGGAGAAGCTGTAGCACCACACCCACGGTCCCCATTGTGCAGGGGGATAGGGCAGGGGCAGCTCAGAGCTTTGAGCTGGAACTGAGATAGAATGCAGGCACCTTCAAGGTGACAAAGAGGGCTGGGAGAAAGCATGGGGCTTGAAGTGGCACATGAAAGGCATATGTGTGTATTAGCTGAGAGAGAAGGGCAGAGGTGTGGGGATGAGACCACAGGTAGAGATGAGCCTATGGAGAAGAAGGAATGGACATGGCAGGACCCTGGGCCTGAGACCTGAAAAAGGGCTTCAGACGCCACTTCCCCAACCCTCCCTGTCTAGCCCTGACCAGGATCTATATCGCCAATGGATGGATAAGCCAGAAAAATGCCTAAGGAAGGGCCAGGAAGCCCTTTCTCACTGTTCTTCCCATCCTTCGCTGCTTAAAAAATAACTACCCAAGCCATGTGAGGAGGGGGCACAATGATTGAGAAGTTGAGGCAGGGGCATCATGAATTCAAAACTAGCCTGCACTACATAGCCGGACCCTGGGAGAAAGGGGGAATAGTAATAATAATAATTGTTCCAGATTCTGTACCGAACAGTGATTGACTCGGAATGTCATTGATCCGTGCTTTCAAGGGTCTGACCTTATTACTGCATACTCGCTCAGCAATGAAATCTTTTTTTTCTTCTTCTTTTTTTCCGGAGCTGGGGACCGAACCCAGGGCCTTGCGCTTGCTAGGCAAGCGCTCTACCACTGAGCTAAATCCCCAACCCAGCAATGAAATCTTTAAAGCCAGTCCAGCCTCAAAGCAGCCAGACTAACTGGTTTGTGTTGCAAGCCACGTGACACCACCATGTGTTGCTGGTGTCCACTACCCTCTCTGCAGCCTTCAGTGAGGCATGTTAAGAAAAACAATGTATTTCTTTTTAAGCACATGCCTTGGAGGGGCTTGTTCCTATAAAATCGCTTAGCTGATTTAAAAATGCAGATGACTGTCAATACAACAGCCAGTGCGACGCTTTGGACTTGTCAGAGATGACTAATGGCTTTGGTTGTTAGCATCTGGCAGGATGCTAGTAGAGGAAAATGTCCAACTTTGTTCTTGCCTCACGCAGTTTGGACCCAAGAATACTTTCTAAATGTAGAAGCGAGAAGCTCCTGCTGGCAGCAGGACAAATTCTCACTGGTATTTATGCCCCCCCACACAGAGCTCCCACCCAGTTGCCTTCAGGAAGCACCCACACTGGACTGAGGAAGTGGCTCAGTTGGTAGAGCTCTTGCCTCACACAGAGGAATTCTAATCCCCCAGCACCTCATAAAACCACACATAGTGATGCTTGCCTGTTACCCCAAGCTTCAGAGGTGTGGCTGGAAGACCAGAAATTCATCACTGAGCTTGAGGCCAGTCCGGGTTACATGAGACCCTACTTCAAAATTAATGATAGATAGATAGATAGATAGATAGATAGATAGATAGATAGATAGATAGATAGATAGACAGACAGACAAGTAGATAGGTAGTTAGGTAGATAATGGATGGATAGATGGTGGATGGATGGATAGGTAGGTAGATAGATAGATGATAGATAAGTAGATAGATGGAGAGATGATGGATAGATAGGTAGATCTATAGATAGATAGATAGATAGATAGATAGATAGATAGATAGATAGATAATGGATAGATGATGGACAGATAGGTAGGTAGGTAGATAACGGATGGATAGATGATGGATATGAATGGATGGATAGATAGGTAGAATGGTAGATAATGGGTTGGTAGATGATAGATGATGTATAGATGATGGATGGATGGATGGATGGATGGATGGATGGATGGACAGACAAACATAGATATACAGATAGATGATTGATAGATACACACAACACATACATACACACATACACATACACATATACACACATACATACATACATACATATGCTCTTATTTTCACAGTGTCCCTCAACCCCATTCTCATCCCACACTCTGGGTCACCAGGGTTAGCCCCCCTCAGAGGGAGAAGTGTGATACGAAAGATGGTAAGCCCCAGAGAAAGCCTTTGGCATCTGTAGGTTTTCTGTGGGGATGTGAAGAAAAGCAGTAAGAAGAAAAGATATCTCCCTGTTTCCAGCAAGCTTTCCCTCTTGCCTTCAAAGGCACACAGTGGCCAGCCATGCGTAGACCACGTGACCTGTGACTGAGACTCTGTCTTAGAGACACTCTTCAAGTCTACACACTTAAAATTCACAGCATTTCATGGCTGTAGTTCACATGTAACTGTCCTCTGCTCTCAGCCTCCACACAGAACACCTTAGTTACATATGGCAACATCCTGTTGACATCCAGGTTAATACAATCTTGGCCATCAGATAGCCAGAGTTCTGCTGGGCACTGCTGGTGCTCACCAATCCTACACGTCCACACCCCTATTAGCCAGAGCTGAGTTTCCCACACAGGCACCCTCCGTGTCAGTGCTGTGGGTTTCGGTGGCCCTCTGTTGGTAAGACATAGCTCTTCCTCATGCAGAAGAGCTAGTCTGCATTAGCCACCAACCCCACCAGTGGTGCCTCCCCAGAGCACGTCAGTGCAGCTGCTACAATGTTTCTTTGTGGTACTGCTAAAGAAACACTTGGGGGGGGGAATTAAATGAACCAAGTTCAATTGGTTCCTGCATTAGGCAACTCTCAAAGCCAGAGAAGGTCCCCTCTGTCACATCGGGAGTATTTGTAGACAGGAAAATGATGGAGACAGAGGGCTGGCCATTAAGGTTCAAGAAAAGCCATGCCATGCAAAGAATTATGGGCTGAGACTTTGGCTAGTCCTTCTTCCTCCCTCCTCTCTCCCTTTCTTCTCTGTACCTCTCTGTCTTGATTTTCTCAGGCCAGATAAGAACCTTAGTTTCCTCTTAGTGACTGTCTTAGTTTGGGTTTTACTGCTGTGAAGAGACACCATGACCAAGGCAGCTCTGGGTTCCAGAGGTTCAGTCCGTTATCATCATGATGGGAAACATTGCATCATGCAGGCTGACTTGGTGCTGGAGGAGCCAAGAGTTCTACATCTTGAGCTGAAGGCAGCCCAAATGTGACTATTCCCCAGGCAACTAGGAGGAGGGTCTCTTCTGCCCTGGGCAGAGCTTAGGCATAGGGCCTCGAAACCCACACCCACAGTGACATTCGTCCTCCAACAAGGCCACACCCACTCCAACAAGGCCACACCCACTCCAACAAGGCCACAACTCCTAATAGTGCCACTTCCCATGGGCCAAACATACTCAAACCACCACAGTGACAAACTTTTGGTCTGAGTGAATCTATATGGACCTGTTGGGACCCAGTGCAAAAACTCAGTTCAAGTCAACCCCAGCCCCAATAAAGTTTGCTTGCTACGTTTCACAGTTGACCTCATTTTAAATATTGTGAGGGGATTGAAAGTAAAACAGACCCATCTCCCACCTCCCTACTTCTCTCCACCTACTTCAAAGGGCTCTGACCCAGAACCACCCACAGGAAATGGAGCAAACTCGCTGCTAGACTAGCGGCCTAGTGATCCTGACAAATCAGATCTGGCCTCTCATCCACAGAACAGATGGGAAAGGTAGAGTCCAGAGAGATGGTCAGTGGTTAAGAGCATTTGCTGTTCTTTCAGAGGACCCAAGTTCAGTTCCCAGCATCCACATGGGGCAACTCATGCCTGTAACTCTTGCTCCAATGAATCTAGTGCCCTCTAACGGCATTTACAGGCCCTGTACACACACACACACACACACACACACACACACACACACACACACACACGGAGAGACAGAGACAGAGAGAGACAGAGAGACAGCGAGAGACAGAGATGGGGCCAGCCTTCCTGACCCTGTCTTAGGATTACTGACAAGAACTCCCAAACCACAAAAGGAGAGGCAGCACTGGACAGGGTAAGGATGTTGGGGTAAGGTTGTCAGGGAGATGTTAAGTGTACATAGTTAATCAGCCTTGATCAAACTGTGGTCTGGTGAGGGTTAGCCCAGGAGAGCTTTGACAGTCATAAGACAGTCACCACTGTCTGCGGGAAGAGGGTGAGTCCTGTCATGAGAGGCTTATCTGCCCTGAAATCAAAGGGGACTTCCTTTAAAAAGTGACTCAGTGCAAAGGAGACAAATGGAAGCAGAGTTGTCAGGCTTCAGACTTACTTGTGGAGCAGCAGTTAGTCCCTAGGTGCACACAGGTCAAAGGACAACCTTGGCACTGTGCCTCAGACCCCGCCCACCCTTCTCTCTTAAGACAGACACTCCATCCACCCCCTCACCCTCCCCCTCACCCACAAATGTGGTAAAGAAATAACAGCAGGGTGGCTGGGGGCTGGAATGTGGGTGGAGGTCAGAGGTCACTGTTCAGGATTTGGCTTTCCTATGTTGTGTCTGAGGCAGGGCTTCTTTTCTTCCTGCTGCTGCTGTCTGGCCCTGGACATCCCTGGCATCCTTTGAGACAGGGTAGTGTTCTGGGACCAAACTCAGGTCCTGTTGCTTTTGAGGTAAACACTGCCAACAGCTGTCCGCTGAGCCCAGCTTTAATCAGGAGTCTGTAGTCCAGGCGAAGAGTCCAGACTAAGAGCAAAAGCAGCCACTACGTCCTCCTTACAAGACTAGAAAATAGGCCTCAGGCTTGCCTCTGCCTTCCCCAAATGGATTCTTCCCTTGTACAATGCATCCAGACCACAGTATCCCCGCCCTCCACTCCTCCCAGCTGCATCCTCCCCTCTCTCCTCATCCACTCCCTCCCCACCTCCCTTGAGAAAACAGCAGGCCTCCTAGAGACAAGAGCCAACTCCAAGAAAACAAAACGCAGTAAGACCAGGCAGAGTGGGCCTCGGTTCCCATTAAAGTGTCTGCTCATGACAAATACGTGCTTTTGAAAACATGTTTCTTTTCCTTGATTTTTATCATAAACGCCATTTTTCCCTTCTTACGCCCCAAAAATAATAGCCAAGCAAAAGCAAAGAGGAGTTTATCAAGCTCGCCGCCAGCTTCCAACTGAAGTGGAATTTCCTTCTCACCGCTGTGAGCAAAGCCATGACCCTGAGCCACAGAGACAGTTTCGGTGAGTCTGACCCTCAGAGGCATGTCGTTGATGGGGGTATGTGGGGGTAGCCCTGAGTCCCCACCTGCAGTGTC
Source organism: Rattus norvegicus (assembly GCF_021556685.1). Classification (NCBI taxonomy): domain Eukaryota; kingdom Metazoa; phylum Chordata; class Mammalia; order Rodentia; family Muridae; genus Rattus; species Rattus norvegicus. The sequence continues at coordinate 57,139,463 of NC_141542.1, read as the reverse complement.
CCAGGTGCTGGTGTACATGGGGGTGGACTCTGAGAGAGAACACTTGCTTACGGTGTACAAGTTCAAACCCCAACACTGAAAAACAAACAAATAAATAGTGAAACCGTAGGTAAGCAAATAATAGGGTGTTATGAGATAAAAGCCAATAGACAAGGTAAGTAATTAGAATGTTACTTATAGTGTGTACATGGACACAAAAAACCATAGTTATTTGTTTATTAGTGGCCATGCGCTTGTCCACGGAATAAAGAGACTGTGTCTCCTCTTTCCATCACAGTGGAGACAGAAAGACTGTCCCTGCTTTTGAGGCATAAACGGTAACATTTTGAGGACAGCACCCAGGGAAGGAGGGGAAGCCTGTTCTCTGACGTGCCGTTTTTCAACTGTTAGGAACAGCAATTGATAAAGCCGTCACCGTGTGCCAATGACTTAGTTCCTGCCCAGTGATGGTTCTCTTCCGTGAAGGGCAACCAGGCCATTGATGAAGATGAAACATAAGGAGGTTGTGGGGAGGGAACTTTTTTTTTGTAGTTTTTTTGAGATGAATCATTCGATGAACAGATATTTCTCCCCACCCCCTGAGTCCCCACCTGCAATGTCCCAGGTGCTGTCATGGGCACTGGTCAGACAGCACGCCGTAGGAGACTGGTGAGGCACACCTCTAGGTGTGTCCATGAGGACATCTCCAGAGCAGGTTACCTGAGGAAGGATGAGCCAACCTTCCCTGTGTATGGTGCCTCCCACCTCTAGGCCCTGAAGGCACTTGTGCACCTTATGGTATGAGCTGCTTTGCTCCCCGTCCCTTCCCTGTCGTGATGGGCTGAACCCTCTGAGACAGTGACCAAAGCTGTCTCCCGCCCCCAGGCTGCTTCTGTTGGGCCCAGTGATGATAACTACCTCATACAGCAGAGGGAAGGCAAAGCCTCCACTCCCACAGTCTACACACTAGTCAGGCAGGATCAGCCCCCCCCCCCACCAGGCTGCCAGGCACCATCACTCCATGTAGACACAGCAGGAAGAAGGCAAGCCTTAGTCTAGATCAGTTTGCAAACACCCTGTAGCTCTTGGGAAGATTGCTGCTAGAGACAGCCATGTAGGTGACGCCCATTGTTAATGGGGCACTCCCTTCTGGTCCAAACATTATGCTAACACCCATCCCAAGCAAAGAAATAGAGCAAGACCAGGTGTGAGTGCAGAAGATGCCCAGGTCTGAGGGTGTCATTCCACCACCTCAGCCCCCCTGTCTGCACATCACTCAAAGTCAGAGCGTGCACGCCAGCAGTTACCCCCTCCCTGTAAACTGTAGTCTTCACAAGGTTTAGCATGCTGGGCATTGTTGACTAGGTTTACTGTAGGCAAGTCAGACAACCGTCTCACAAGCAGAGTCCGTCCCCTGCATTCATAGATCAGCAAACCCTGGGTGGGGAAAATTGTGGGGGCTTTGAAATGGGCACATAGCTTTAAGAAGACGGAGTCCACACTTCTGGAATATGCTTTCATCACTTTACAACTCCACAACCTGCAGCCAACCGAAAACCCAAGCCCCTCACACTCACACAAGCAAGTCGCCGGCATCCTCCTGTGAGGCTGATTCTGCCCAGAGGACGGATCACACCTGTGTCATAACTGGTCATAAAATACATGGTCACTGGTCCCCACTGCTGCCTGTGTTTAGTGACTCCAATTCGCTTTCAGTCCTTCTACAGCATATCCCCTCTCTCACTAATAACTTAAATCACACCAAAGCCCCAGTTTTGCTTTGTTTAAAAAGTATCTTTAAAGATTGCACCGTCCAGATCTCCCATTCTGTTTCCCGGGCAAACATCAAGGGCAGACTTCTCTCTGGTAGAGCAGAAGGAACTGCACCTGTCTCCTCCATGATGCGCTTGCACCACACCTGGTCTGTTAATACCAGATGGGTATTAACTTCTCTCTTACCAAGTCAGCTCTAGCCTCTGGCCCTCTGTCTGCAGCTGACCTACAGGGCTCCCAGTGTGGACGGCTGCAGGAGTCAAAAGTCCAGTCCCTTACGGCCAGCCACCCCAACCATTCAGTTCATTCTCTGGTGTCAAGGAGTTAAAAGCCACCGGTTCCCTAGAGCTTGACATCTTCATCTCTGGTGTCATTTAAATGCAGGTGCCTGGCATCTGTTTCACCTGCTGCTGTTGGAATACGTGATCCACATCCTGGAGTCATGCATGGAAGAGGAGGAGGAAGAGGAGGACCTGGGAAGCCTCCAGGACCTGCTGTCGGATGACCAGTTCCTCACCCAGCCGGACCAGGCCCTTTTCCACTCTCTAGATTCTCTGCCAGCATCGGAATGTGCAAGCCGGAACGTGGAGTCACCTCAGGTGACACTGAAACACATGAGCCAGAGCTGCAGTCCCATGGGTGTGAGCAGCATGGTCCTCCAGGTGCTGGGCTTCCTGGTGGACACCGCCACAGGCAATAAGGTAGAGACCCCCACACAGACAAGACACACAGAGAGACAGAGACACAGATACATACAAGGGGAGAAAGACAGAGACATACAGAGGGATATAGAGAGACAGACGGACATACAGACACACAGAGGAGTGAGTTAATAAAAATATTAAAAATGCTATGAAACTCAGAAAGATGGCATGGTCTGAACAAAGGTGAGGGGTTCCAGAACCCTCTTATTTGCAGTCATTTTGTCAGGGGCAACTGTGATAGCTTGCCTGCCCATTGCTGGTTGCGTGTGTGTGTGTGTGTGTGTGGTGTGGTGTGTGTGTGTGTGTATGTGTGTGTGTGTGTGCATGGAGGGACATGTATGTGCTTATGTGTGTGTATTGTGTGTGCACATGTTAGGGTACGTGTGTGTGTGTGTATTCATTTGTGAATGTGTGTAGGGGCATGTGTGTGCATGCATGGGTGTGTCATCTGGCTGTATGTGTGTGTGACGTGTGTCCATCTTGGATGTTTTGAGACAGAATCTCTCCCGGGCCTAGAACTGGTCATTAAACTAGGTTGGCTTAACTGAGCCCCAGAAACCCACCCATCTCTGTCCCCACCTGACTTTTCTCAGAAGCTTCTGGAATTAGGCTCATGCTTGCAGCACAAGCGCTTTACTGAGTCCTTTCTGTGGCCCTAATTTCTTCAACTCCTGTACACATTTGGGGTTTAGCCACCATCCCTAGTTTTCTATTTGTGATCATGAATCCCTTCTAGAGCAGACAGGCTATGTAGAAGCAGATACATTGTCCATGACTCCATCAACAGTGAATATCAAAACTGTGCATACCCAGTATTCCCCAAAGTACAGCCCCCCGGGTGGGGAACTGTCTTTGCAAAACAAACCCTTAAGTGTTCCAGAGCTCAAAGATTCTATACAAGAAGTTCAGAAAGGCATCACATAAGTCAAAAAGCCATCAATGGGAGCCAAGGAAATGGGTCTTTGAGGTTACACTGTCTGTCTGTCTGTCTGTCTCTGCTCAGACTTTGCTTTTTCATCTTGGAAAAGCAAAGTCGTCCATCCAGTTGTGTTAACAGCCTCTGTGTATTCTTGGCGTGGGTATGGGTATGGGTATGGCCAACATTCAGACAGACACTGAGAAAGAAATCAGGCTTGTTCAGGGGCCAGGGACCAGCATCTCGGGAAGACAGAGGAGTCATTGACTCAAAGCTCCAACCTGAAGGGATTAGAGTACTAAGACCTTTGGTAGGGAGGGAAGAGAGGAGCCAGGATGGATGGTTACGCCCTAGGTACATCTTTACCATCTATGGTATGCCTCTCTGTTTCCCTTCTTGTTGAGAATACTGCAGTAGATCTCAGCCACATAGCCTGGCTTCTTCTGAACTTCTTTAGAGACAAATATCACTTTTCTTCAGGTTATACTCTTGTCAGGCTCCTGTTATGTGATAGTTGAACACGGAAAACTAAAAATTATGGAGTGCCGTCTGCACTCTAGTGTTTGCCAGAGGCTCCGAGCTCCATCAATCTAAGGGAAGATCAGCAAACATCTTAATTTAGGCAGGTCTTCCCTTTAGGATTTAGAGTGCCCAGAAATAGACAGACTATGAAAGGACTGGGGAGAGGAAGCAATCTTGTAGACGGGTAAACGTAGTCCTTCTGAGGACAACGCCAAAGGAACCAGCCTGTTACAACATATGTCCCTATAAAAGACTTCTTCTCATGTGTGAGTGAGCCTAGTCAGTCAGCTAGGAACAAATGACCCCAAAGTCAGAGACCCGACTGTAAGTGGGAGCTGGGCCTCCTCACATGAGGAGCTGGAGCCAACGTTCCAAGAGCATTGACAGAAAGCAGCCCAAGGCCCTATGAAGAAGGCTAACAGGGAATGACTCTCCCCCAGAGAGTGGCCTAGAAAATCTGTGCAGGCCCAGCAGCAGGCCTGTAGGAGCCTGTTATAGAGCAGTCCATAGAACTCAGTAGGACCACCAACATCAGTGCTGGGCTGCAGTAGTCAATAAGAATATGAATTACAGCGTGAGAATCTATTAAAGAGTAAAAATTGACACCCAGTGATGTTGGTTAAAAGATGATGAGGAACACTTTACTCAAGACGATTCTGGTGGGTGCAAGGACCACTGAATGGAGCCTTGCCCATCTCTGAAAACAATAGCGTATAGGTCAGGATCAAGGAGAAGTCAGCTGTCGGAAGTCACTAGGAGACATCAGACATCAGGAGGGTTCTGGGTAAGTCACCTTGAAAGGATTGTCTTCAACGGTGGACCATGGTGCCCAGATCTTTCCCAGGGAATAGTGAAGGCTGGGGAAGCCACGTGTGGAGGATGTCGGAGTATCAGGGATGGTAGGAATCTTCTCAGATTGACTAGAGATTCCCTTTCAGTGAATAGATAGTTCTAGAAGAAGGTTCAGGGTTAAGTTTGGCCAAGTAGGGAACTTTGTCAACGTTTGCCTGCACACTCTCAGGAAGGTGAACAGTTGAACACGATGGAGAGCAGGCATGAGCATCACTTTGCCATGTGGGAAAGGGGATGTCACCAGATCTGCGTTACAGTGCCATAGCTGAGACCTTCGGATGGTGGGTTTTCGCCAAGATCACCTCACTGAGAGCACAGGGTTCGCTCCCGTACAGATACCTTCCCGAGGCTAATCCTCCTAGTATCCTCTCTTCAGTGGCCCTTCCACCCACCGGATTAATTCTAAATTCATTCAGCGACCTGGTCAAGTGCACAGTTCATGCACACGAACTCCCGAGTCTTACCTCTTCATGTGTTACCTCAGAGCAAGCAGCTTAATTCCATAGGTTTAAATAAGCCAGTCCCTGAAAAGTGCTTTAAAACAACACCCAGCCAACCACCATGGCTCTTCCTCCCGGCAAGCTCCTCGCTCTGAGCACCTGCCCTTAACGCCACCCAGCCCTATAGTCCCGGAAGCTCATCACGGTGAGGTCTGACTTGTGTTTAATTGGCGGAAACAATAGAGAAGGCTCTAAGAACTTAATTGAACTTCGTAATGAAGAAGTACAAGCAGATGAATGACAGATAATCCAAGGTAATATGCATTAGAGATTAATTAAAGCCACTCTGTTTCTTCACGCCTGCTGACTTAGCTGTAATGACTTAACCAAGCTAACACCGAGGAGTCACATGCCTCTGATTTTCATTGCATTCATTATCCGGCATGTGTGCACATCATCAACAACAAAAGGCACACACACACACACACACACACACACACACACACACACACACCCATGTCCCATCTGCTGAGAGTTAATGCCCCGTGTACTGCACATCTGTGACAGCCTTGTTCTCAGAACAATTTAGCGCTGCCCTGCACCTAGGGCATTCCAGACTGACACATCCATCCGTCAGTCCTGCGAACTGTGGCAACATTCCAAAGGCTCTAAGAGATGCCAAGGCATGTTCAAGAAAAAAAGTAAAAGGTGTTGGTGACACCAGATAAATAATCTTTAAAAATAAACTGTTTTTTACCTTCTTCATTTAAAGTGGTGTGTGTGTGTGTGTGTGTGTGTGTGTGTGTGTGTGTGGATGTGTGGAGAGAGAGAGAGAGAGAGAGAGAGAGAGAGAGAGAGAGAGAGAGAGAGAGACTTTGTATCCATGGTAGGGTTGGTTGGTTTGCTCCATGTAGGCCGTGTGTGCAGGAGAATACTCATGTGCAGGTTAAAGGACAACTCATGGAGCTGGTTCCCTCCTTCCACCATGTAGGTCCCTGGGATCAAACTCATCCACCTTGGTAGCATCTTTACCAACTGAGCCTTCTGTCACTACCTCAAAGACAGATTTTTTTTTTTCGGAGCTGGGGACCAAACCCAGGGCCTTGCGCTTGCTAGGCAAGCGCTCTACCACTGAGCTAAATCCCCAACCCGCAAAGACAGATTTTTGAGGTGTGCTTGAGGGTGGAGTGTTTATTATTGCAGTTGGAGAGAGAGGTTTTGTGTGTGTGTGTGTGTGAGTCCTGCACCTAACATTTGTCTTGTCCACATCTTTGAGAAATACATTCCCTTGTGGAAGATTGGTTGGTGAACTCAGACCAAGAGGAGATAACCATAACTACTCTGAAGTCCCTAAGGTCATGCTCAATGCTTTGCAAATCTCCCAAGTTCCCCTAGAGCTGAGGGGATCCCAGCCAGCCCTCTCCATCCCCTGTTCCCCTGGTGTGAGCAGGTCAGCGAGACAGTGAAGGAGCTGTACCAGAGCCCGTGAACCTCTGTAATCCTTTACTGCCCTTCTAGTGCCAATTCAACCAGTGGAAGGCAACTGTTTTCACGCCCCTCCCCAAGTCTGAGTCTATCTTTGAGGAATGGTGGAGGTTTTGTGGGAAGTAGTCAGCCCCAGGGTGTCTCCCCAAAACTGCAGACAGACCCTCATGCCTTTCCTAAAGATGGTTCACGCCATTCCTTGGCATGAGCCATCTCTCCTGCCTGATCTTATGACTGGCTGGTCCTCCCAGGAGATCTCCATGAGTGTGGAGGATCCCTTAAGAGATTAGGGTCCCCAGCAGGAGCAAAGGAAATGCACACGCTTCCTGTTAGGTTCCCCAAGTGGATGGCTTCTGCAAACAGGAGCTGAATAATGGGTTCTTTTGTCTTTTCCCTTTGAACCCCACCCCTGCAGCTCATCCAGGTTCTGCTGGAGGACAAGGCTACTGAAAGCGCCGTGAAGCTCAGCCTTCCCGTGGGACAAGAAGCCCTCATAACCCTAAGCAATGGACAAAGATTTGTGATTCACATATCAGACGTGCCCCAAAGCTCAGAAAACACCTACTGCAGGAAAAGCGACTCGACCATGCCAGGGGGCTTGCTGGAGTAGCGTGAGGAAGCAGGCTTGAAGTTTTAAAACATGTATGAAGTCCTAAAGCTTTTGTATTGCTCTCCGAGAGTTTAATGTATATAATAGATGACGCATTTTATGTTTGTAATTTTGAGGAATTGTATTTGATCAAACTATAAACTAATTTTGAGAATAATCCGTCTCACCTTTTGCTATTCTTTGGGATCTCTTGGACAGTTCCCTTCGGGGACAGAACAGACAACCGGTTTAAGAAATCTCATGTGGTAAAAAAATTTGTCAGACTTGAAGAGCAAAAGGAAGCTCAGTGAATTCTCCCCGTGCACTAGTGTGTGTGTGTGTGTGTGTGTGTGTGTGTGAGTGTGTATATATGTTATGTGTGTGTTACATGTGTGTTTACACATTATGTGTGTATATGTGTACGTGTACATCTGTGTATGTGTGGGGGTGTGTGTGCGTGTCTGTGTGTATGTATGCGTGTTTGTGTGTGTATGTGTGTATGTTTGTGTGTTACATGTGTGTACATGCTATGTGTGTATGTGTGCGTGTACGTCTGTATGTGTACATGTGTGGGTGCGTGTGTGTGTGCGTGTTTGTGTGTGCATGTGTATGTGTGTGTGCGTGTCTTTGTGTGTATGTGTATGTCTTTGTGTGTGTGTATGTGTGTATGTGTGTGTGTGTGTGTGTGTGTGTGTGTCCCATTATGCTCAATCCCTGGTACTCCCCGGTGTGGCTAATCGCCTGCTTCATTACCTTAGTTTTCAAAGCATGAGGTAGAATTATAATTCAAAAATGTCTACGACAGGTCCCTTTTACAAAGCACAATCTTAAAAGTTGTTGAAGCTTTGTGTATCGCTGCTGTGCCGATACAATTTCTGCAACTGATTGATGATTAACATGATTTCTGGCATAAATGAAAAGACTTGAGAAATTACATATCCTTTAGATCCACATAGGAGGGGAATTAGATTCACCTGCAAAATGAATTTAATTTCCTATATGCATAGAAGTTTTAGGAAATAGGAACTGGGTCACACTAGAATTTTTCATCTTTGGGGGTCGGAGAGATAGCTCAGCAGTGAAGAGTGCTTGCTGCTACTTCAGAGAACCCAGGTTCTCTTCCCACCTTGCAGCCACCTGTAGCTCCAGTTCTGGGGGACCCAACGCCCTCTAGTGGCTTCTCTGTTCACTGCATTCACTTGTGTAACTCCATATCCATGTATAAACAAACACACTGATTAAAATTAAAAGTAAAAATTGTTTTAGAATATGCATCATGGGGCTGGAGAGATGGTTCAGTGGTTAAGAGCACTGATGCACTTCTAAAATTCCTGAGTTCAATTCCCAACAGTCCATGTGGCTCACAACCATCTGTAATGAGATCTATCTGTAATGCTCTCTTCTGATGTGTCTGAAGACAGCTACAGTATACTTATATATAATAAATAAACACATCTTTAAAAAAAGAATATGCATCGCAATAGTTTTAAAGATAATCACAATTTTAGACCCCACCCTAACCACCTCAGTCCCCAAACTCTCAGGAAGTCTTAGAGACTAATTCAGACACTAACAACACTCTCCTCCCTCCAGAGGCTGTTTGTGTCTCTTGTTTGCTAACATTAAACAGACAGTTGGCAGCTGAGTCATGGGGGAAAAGCTACAACGGGCTGGTGAGACGGCTCAGCAGGTAAAGGCACTGGCTACCAAGTCTGATGTCCTGAGTTCAGTCCTTGGATCCCCCATGGTGGAAAGAGAGAAGTGACTCCAAGTCCCCACTCCGACCACCACCACATGCACAATTCATTAATCACCTGGACGAATAGAGATGTAATGAACTAAAATAATAAGTATTTAAAAATAATGAGAAATCAAGGCACTGGGGATGTGGCCGGCGCTACAGCGTTTGCTCAGAGCGTACAAGATCTTGGGCTCTGTCTCCAGTATCAGAAATTGATGATCACTAAGATGAGTTGATCCCATGACAAGGCTTGAACTGGAGTTTCCTGGAGAGAGCAGGACTAAGAGGCACCTGGAGGAGTCTAAAAGCAAGCTGGGTTTGAAAAGCGTAGGGCCTGCATGCCCTGGGGTGTGGACAGAAGTGCCCTGTGTGGGCATGAGTGCCCAGCCACGGAGGAGCATCCTGCCACGGAGGAGCATCCTGCCACGGAGGAGCATCCTGCCACGGAGGAGCATCCTGCCACGGAGGAGCATCCTGCCACGGAGCCGCGTCCTGCCACGGAGGGGTGTCCTGCCACGGAGGGGCGTCCTGCCACGGAGCCGCGTCCTGCCACGGAGGGGTGTCCTGCCACGGAGGGGTGTCCTGCCACGGAGGGGCATCCTGCTCTAACTCCTGTGCCCCTTTCTGTCGAGCCAGACAGGGGTTGGAGTAAGGTACAATTATTTATCTACCTCTGCCAGCCTCAGGCCTGCAGCCATTGTCAGCAGGATGGAAGAACCACTCTCTATCTTTCTAGAAGAATTCACTGGTCTCCCCTGGCCACAGGAAATCTCTCTGCCATTCCTTGAGTTTGAATATTGACCCGGGGGATAGAAACAGCGCATAAAGGGGGCCTGTCTTCCACTGTTTCTGTGCACCGCTTTGCAGCTGCAGCAGCATGAAGAGGAGTCTACACGGCCTGTTTTCTGCTGTGGCTTTGTGCCACTTTGTGGCTGTGGCGTCATGGCAGCCCCTCTGTGAGCACGTGTCCCGACATGGCCACTGTTTACTTAGTGATTCCCTCACAGTCCACAGGTTGCTTGGCTGGTCTTGAGCCTCAGTGGCAGTCCCTGACAGACTTGCAGAGGGCTGACTGAACAAGGAAAACTTGTCTGGGATGACTTGGCTGTCCTTTGGGGAACTCGCATTCTCTTTGCAGAGGGAACTCGGAGGAGAGCAGAGGAGGAGATCCACAGCATGGTCACTTCATTTTATTCTTGTGCCACTGCCAAGCTCAGAGCCAGAGAGGAAGCTGCACTAACAGCTGTGGGCACCAGGGAGGTGTTCAGCATCCAGAACTGCCTCAGTCACTCCACCACACACCTTATGGACTTCAGTTCACACCAGCTGATGTCTAGACAGTGTTCCCCAATTGTTTTGTTAGGACAGCCTGAACAACACCTTCTGCAGACCCCACATCCCTCACTGCTGTGGCATTGCTAAACTCACGATGCAGCAGAAACACAGGCTCCTCAGGAATGCACACTAGCAACAGCACCTCTTCTGGAACAATAACAGGAGACAGGGGTATTGATGAGACCCTGCACAGACAGGAATCCCCCCAAGGCTGTTCGTCAGTGTGGAGCTTACAGACATGGAGGCATATCACATCTCTCTCTGGGGTAATAATAGCTACACCCACAGACATCTTGGAACATACATTCTCCCTCGTGGTGATGAGTTAGAAACCCACTAACATTCTGGCAGCAGACAGATTCCCCGGAAAGGGATATTTGGTTTAAAATTCATGTTCCAAAATTAAGTATTTGTCGTAGATTTATTCATTTCTCAGGTACCGTGACTAAGTCAGTAGGCCTCTGATTTTGGTGAAGTATATGTAGCAGGTAGAGAATGGCAGACACTGACTCAATGAGCAGATTAAAACAGAATATCTTACCTGGGGGTTCACGTTAGAGAACCACAGGGTACCAACAGGAGGCTTCCAAAGGACACTGGAGCAGAGCCTCTCTCACAGGGTGTAATTTGAAGTCAGGTGTGAAGAGGGTAAGTTCCAGAAGGGCCAGAGAGTAGATGGCTTTACCTCTCAGTCCAGGGTCACCCTTGAGGTCAGTAGCTATGAATTTAAAATGGTTCCAGGATTTTCAATCAGTATTGTTTGTTTGTTTGTTTGTTTGTTTGTTTGTTTATTTAAACACCATTGCTGTCTTCAGACATACCAGAAGAGGGCATCAGATCTCATTACAGATGGTTGTGAGCCACCTTGTGGTTGCTGGGAATTGAACTCAGGACCTCCGGAAGAGCAGTCAGTGCTCTTAACCACTGAGCCACCTCTCCAGCTCCCAGTATTGTTTTCTAAGGGAGAAGTAACTCGCTGGTACAGTACTTGTCCTGTATGTGCAGGATCATATGGTCAATCCCCAGTAAACAAAAAACCTAGGACTAAGACACCCACTTTGGTCACACTGTGATATCTGATATTACAGTATTATGTATGTGTGCACGTATCTAATACAATGATACACACATCATAACACGAACATACTTTTTTCTTAAAAGTCTTGCATTGAAATTACACAAGAACCCAGGGATTTAAGTCCAGAGTTTATCAAAGCAGCTAAAGGTAACCAGTTGCTTCTGCCAATCCAGGAAAACCTGAGTTGCAGTTTTCATGGCCTCAGGATAAACAGGGCAACTGCCCGAATGTCTGAACCAACCTGGGTGTAAATTCTGAAGCGGAGCCTCCACACACTCTGCTGGAACATCCTGCTTACCTTAGGATAGGGAGATCAGAAGTAAGTCCATTCTTCCTCCCCTCAGAAGGAGACAAGCAAAATTACAGTGCAGGAAAGAGACTGCACTGACAGACACACGACAGCTCTGACAGACACACAACAACCACTGACATACACACAACAGTACCATCAGACATACAGCAGGCACTGACAGACACACAACAGCACTGACAGACACACAACAGCTCTGACAGATACACAACAGCACTAACAGACACACAACAGCTCTGACAGATACACAACAGCACTAACAGAAACACAACAGCTCTGACAGACACACAACAGCTCTGAGAGATACACAACAGCACTAACAGACACACAACAGCTCTGACAGACACACAACAGCTCTGAGAGATACACAACAGCACTAACAGACACACAACAGCTCTGACAGACACACAACAGCTCTGACAGATACACAACAGCACTAACAGACACACAACAGCACTAACAGACACACAACAACCACTGACAGACACACAACAGCCACTGACAGATACACAGCAGCTGCTAGAAGCTCCCCTGCACCTCCCTGGATAGCCAGCCCTCTGCCTGCTCGGCTAAACACAACCATTATAGCATTATAGAGCAACAGTGGTGGCCAGAGCAGTAGGAGCAGCAGAGCAGTATAGGTGCATCCTTCCCCTTTTGCTTGAATGCTCCTGCTTGGCCAGGCCAGAGATCTCTGTTGATAGTGTCTTGTGCACAGACAGGCATACTCATATAAACAAAATAAATAAATCTAAGAAGAGGAGGAGGAGGAGGAGGAGAAATGGAGGGAGATGCCCTCAGATAATGGTGACCAAAGAAGTCACGCAAATTTATAGAAGGCAAGATATACTTAGGACTAACACCTCAGAAGATACAAGGAAAGACATTACATGATGTTGAAAGGCTCAATCAGCAGACATGGTGGTTTGGAATGTCCCTCATAGTCTCCAGTATTTGATGCTACCATGCTGGAGAAAGTACATCACTGGGTTTGTGATTTCTCAGCTTCCTGTTCCTGCCACCATGCCTGCTACTTACTGCCATAATGAACTCGTATTCTTCTAGAACTATAAGCTAAAATAAAAAAATTTCAGAAAGTGCCTTGGACATGGTATTTTATCACAGTAGCAGAGAAGTGTGGGATAAAAGGCTGTTTCACAGCAGGTGATTGTGGTTTGCCTCATGCTCTAGCAGGGGCATGATTTTTGCCAGCTGCAGATAGTTTAATTCTGGGGACTCTGGAGAGGGTATAAATGGGAGAGCCCTGAGACTCCTGAGGAGACTGCTGCTCCCCCTGCTGCTTCCCCGCTGCTCCAAGTTGCTATTGTTGCATTTTTGACAGGTGGTCATGAGTAAAGAGACAAGAAGAGGAAATCCTGACAACGAAGATTGGACTTGCCCAAGGAAGCCGACACCGCTAATTAGCAGTAACTAGTCTAAAAAATCTATGGCCCCTTTCCTTTTAACCTTCTTTCTCTCCTACCTAGTGTTGGGGGCTTGGAAATGTTTAAGGCAGAATAAAGGTTGGAATGGAGATGAAGCTATAAGAACTCAATAAAGTAGCTTTAAAAAATAGTGCCAACAAAGTTCAGAAAGCTGAGATTATACTAAGTATCATTTGAGCATAATGACAAGAAATTAGAATTCGAAATCGGGGGGAACCCTAGAAAATCTGAAAATATGTAGAAATCATACTCTTGAACAACCAGGGGCTCAAACCAAAGGAGAATTCAGAGAATACCTCAAAACAAACAAAAAGCAAGCACAGCACATACTGCATTAGTTATATGTCTGCTGCTGTGGGAAACACTGGCCAAAGGCCACAGGGGAGAAAAGGGTTCATTTCACTCTACAGTTGTAATCCGTCATGGAGGGAGTCAGGGCTGGAACCTGGAGGTAGAAACTGAAGTACGGGCCATGGAGGAGTACTGCTTACTAATTTATTCCCTGTGTCTTGCTCAGTCTGCCTTCTTATACCACCAAAGACCACCTGCTCATGAGGGTGGGGAGAAATCCCCAGGGAGTTTGGCCTTCCATACCAATCATTAATCAAGAAAACACATTACAGTTTGCCTACAGGTCAACCTGAAGAAGGCATTTTCTCATCTGAGTTTCCTCCTCCCAGAGGAGGAACCAACCCAACCGAGACACACACCAAAACTTAGAGGACACAGACAAAGTAGTAATAAAGGAAATTTACAGCATAGGATACCTACATTTAGAAAGAAGAAAGCTGTGTGCGCCTATAATCCCAGAACTCAGGAGGCTGAGGTAAGAGGCATGTGGAGGTAAGAGTTGAGACTAGCTGGGCTACACGCGATGGCTTCAAGGCCAGCCTGGAATATCCACCAAAACACTGTCTAAATAAATGAATAGATAAACCAAATTTATAATGCAGCAAATTACCAAAATAATAAGTTAATCCCACAACTAGTAGAAAGAAGGAAATTAAAAAGATTTCATTAGAAATAAACACAAGTAAAAGAGAAAAGAAAATTAGGTGGGCTTTTGATAGAGCCTGCTAATCTTCAGCAAATTCCCCGAAACCACACAAGGAAAGAAGAGTCTCCTCCACAAATGTTGTTTTTAACACTATGTATCTGTATTCTTTGATCTTATACCACATACAAAATTAACTCAAAAGGGACCTAAGATGTGAAATCCAGGGAAAGCTCACAGAGAAAAACACAGCGGGGAAGCTTCTCAGGTTGGACTCGACAGTGGTGTATCAGAAACGACACCACATGTACAGGCAGAAAGTACAAATACAGACGAATGGGACCACATCCATTTATTTAAAAGTCCAGCAAGGTGAATGACACACGAGCAAGCTACAGAATGAGAAAATAGTTGTGAGCAGCCTGTCTGGCAGGGTGTGTGCTGGCTTGTCCCTACTGTCAACTTGACATAAGTCAAAGTCACCTGGGAAGAAGGAATCTCAGCTGAAGCACTGCTTCAGTCAGGCTGGCCTGTGGCCATGTCCATGAGAGACTGACTCATGATTGATGTGGGAGGGCCCAGCCCATTGTGGCTGGCAGCATCGCTGCATGGGCAGGCTTGGATTATACACACAAACTAGCTAGGCATGAGTCATGGAGTGACCCAGCAACACGAGATCCTCTATGCTATCTGCTTCATTTCCTACCTTGAGACCTTCCAATGGAAGTCCATAACCTATAGGTTGAAATAAACCCTTTCCTCCCCTATGCTGGATAGTTGTTTTTGTTAATTTGTCACAAACTAGAGATACCTGGGAAGAGGAACCCTCAATTGAAGAATTACCACCATCAAGTTGGCTTGTGGGCTTGTCTGTAGAGTGTTTACTTGATTGCCAATTGATAGATGAAGGCCTAGCCCACATTGGGCGGGGCTACCCCTAGGCAGGCGGTCCCGCGTTGTGTAGAAGTGTCTGAGTGTGACCCGGAAGCAGGCTGGCAAACACCTTTCCTGCACGGTCTCTGCTTCAGTTTCAGCCTCTAAGTCCCTGCCTTTGTTTCCCTCAGTGATATATTGTGACCTGGGAGTTTCAAGAACAAAATAGACCCTTTCTTCCCCAAGCTGCTTCTGTCAGTGTTTTTATCATAGCAAGAGAAACTAGCAAACCCCTCAAGTTGCTTTGGTCGAAGCGTTTTATCATGTTAACAGAAACCAAACTGGGTCAAAGTGTTAACATTTAAAATACATACGGGATCCCTACAATTCAACGACAACAAAAATTAAACCTGGCTTTTAAATGGGCAAATAACCTAAATAAACTTCTCTACAGAGAAGGTGAATCCATGGGCAGAGCGCACACCAGCAGAGGCTGACATTGGTGGTCATCGGGAAAGGACAGGCATAAGTTACAGCATCATATCACCTCACAACTACTAGGACGGCCATTACTTAAAAGCAAACACAAGCAAAACCAGAAAATAACCAGTGCTGGAGATAATATGAAGAAATTAAGTTGTAAGAGCCAGGGGACCAAGAAGTCCACTGTGAGAGTGTGTCCAGGAGCAACAGGGAAGCTTCACCCATGATACCACAGCACTACAGCTGTCTAGACAGGTCCTGAGGGAGCACACCAGCTACCCTGGATATGCTAACATGGAAGGGAAATCCCAGGGGCCCCACCTGTAGACCAAGAGTTGCAGTCGCCTAAAGATGCCTGAAAGAGAGAGAATTAGTTTTCCTCAGGGGTCAGCCCCATGATTGATTAGGTAATACCAATTGGCAGCCCTGAAACCATAGACACACAGCAGCACTAAACAGAATGAGCAGGCTGCATTTCTACATGTACGTATGTATAGATTGTAATGATAATAATCAAAGAAAATAATTTTTAAAAATGGGGCTATGAGTTTGAGAGGGAGTGATGGGAAGACGGGGAGAGATTGGAGGGAACTTGGGAAGGAGTGGAGGAAGAAAGGGAAGGAGCTAAATGATGTATATATTTTTATTAATTATTTAATATAAAAAGGGGGGAAAGAAACTAGAACAGTTAGGAATATGTAGAATGACCCTGTCTCAGGCTGGAGAGATGGCTTAGTGATTAAGAGCATTGACTTCTCTTCCAGAGGTCCTGAGTTCAAATCCCAGCAACCACATGGTGGCCCACAACCATCTGTAATGAGATCTGATGCCCTCTTCTGGTGTGTCTGAAGACAGCTACAGTGTACTCATGTACACTAAATAAATAATTTAAAAATTTTTAAAAACCAAAAAAAGAGAAAGACCCTGTCTCAAAAAAGAAAACAAAAACTAAGACAAAAAAACCCTTAGAACAAAACCACCATAAGACCCATTAATCCCACTTCTGAGTATTTATCTGAGAGAATGAATAACACCCTGTAGGCATATATTTCCCACAACCTACTTTAATAAGTGTGCAACCTCCTCTCTAGCCCACCACCCACCAGAGGTAATGAAAAAGAAAGGTTATTAGAATACAGGGGAAGTAGACCTGTTTAGAAATAGTTCTTTGGGGCGATTCCAATCTTCATTGTTCTCAATCCAATCCAGTAGCAAACACCAAACACGAACCAGCAGCTGCAGCCCAGTCCACTCGGCAGACACCACACACGAATCAGCAAGGGCAGTTCAATCCAGGAGACACCGCAAGGCTCGCCAATCAGCCTGAGTCTGCAAAGGTGGCAAGAAGACTCAGGAACCTCACGAGAGATTCTTTGGCCAGTTTCTCTCTACTGAAATCACTCCAAGTGGAGATCAGCAGCACAATGTAAGGCGAACCAACACACGTGTATCGTTAGTGAAGACTAGCAAAGCAGAGCAAAGCCAACCAATACTGGAGCTCCCACTGTCTGTGGGGGTCATATTTACATTCTTTCTTTCTAAGAGTCACACATCCTTCCATGTGTAATTGCTGTCTAAGCCATGTGACCGTAGCAAAACATCCTTTCGCCTGTGTCTGCTTCAGCAAAACACTCTCCCATATGTCTGTTTTAGCAAAATGTCTTTCACCTATCTGCCCCAGCAAAACATCATTATAACCTAACTGAGTCCCCAAGGAAACCAGAATTTTCACTGTAACACCCCCATCACATATCTACACCCCTGAAATGATGGCAGCTTAGCTCATAATAGCCACCAAATGGAAACTGCCAAAATGTTCACTGATAGACGGATGGACAAAGAAATCAGCACGTAGATAAAAGTGGAATATTAGCCTTAAAAAGAGAGAAGGCTGTCAGGCGCCACAACGTGGGTGAACCTTGAAAGAATTATGCTGAGGGAAATTAGCCAGTCCCTGGCAGCACTGAATTTGTCATGAAGCATGAAGATGGTCGAATTCGTCAAATGAAAGGCAGAGTGGTGCCTGCAAGAGGCTGGGCTAAGGAAACAGGAAGTTGACTTTCGGAGGATGCAGAATTCCAGGCAAGATGCCAAGGTTCTACAGAAACATGTGCAGCAAGGCGCACTGTATTCAGCTGAACTCTTACACGCAGCTAAGGGGAGAGCTTGATGCTGTGTCTCTCACCATGGCGGGGTGGCGCACCAACATTCTTAAACAGAGAACAGCCTGTTGCAGCGGTGTGACCTTCATGGTCAATCTGACTGGATTTAGAACTGTCTGGAAGACGGGGAGGCATGGTTCTGTGTGCATCTGAGGGAATAAACCAGGAAGAGGTTAACACTGGACTACACTGGAGTTACCCTTTCTCTGCTTCCTGATGCACCACAACATGAACCTCTCTGTGCCTTCTGCCCTTCCCCGACATGATGGACCAAAATCCTACTGAATCTGGAGCCAAAATAAGCCTTTCCTCCTCTGATCAGTGTGTTAGGAAATTTGGCTGTAGTGAAAAGGCAGCTAATACAACTGGTCATCAAGACACATCAAATAAATCAATGGGTACCTATCGTTGACCATCTACTAGATAAGGGCAGGAGCCAACGATTTCTCTCAGTCTGACAATAATCTAAATAGATAAGACTGAAGAAAAGTAGGAACTGTCATACTCTGCTAGTGTAATTGCTGTCTAAGCCAGACTGACATCCCGTAACAATTATTTACACAAAATTAACTAGCAACGTTAAACACACTCATGCCCACATCTCGACCTCCAATGGGTCCACAGAAGCAGCCTGCAAATCTGGATAAATACGCTGTCTCCAGCTTTTGCAATCCGGCATCTCGGCGACTCATAGGAATGCAAGAGATCTGAGGGATTCCTATAGAGCTCTAAGATCAAGCTCATTCCATCAGTCACAGCCTAGGCAGAGGAGATGCATGCCTCTGCCACGGCTGGCCAACTCAGGTATGAGGAAAGAGAAGGTGGATTGTTCCTGCCGTGAAAAAGCCACATGGGAACTGAGCTCACCATCTGCAGGTCCTCTTCCTACACTGATAGATCAGTTCAATCCCTTTTCCTTTTCTGGGATTGAAACAGACATCGTTTTCCCTTGAGCAAAGGGAGCGAGGAGAAGCACTCCCCTGACATGAGAGACGCCATGCTTGACATCCAAAATCTGGTAGGGGAGATGTAATGGTCCCCATTCTGCAGAGGTGACAGAGACAGAAGTGTTGGGTGACATGCCGCTATCCCACGATCAGAACACTCAGAACTCGACAGAGCAAGATCTGGATTATTTTTAATCCGGAAGGTGTATTTTAGGGAAGAGGAGTTGTTTTTTATGTTGGATCTTGAGATGGTGTCTCTGGTAGTCTAGGCTAGTCTCAAAGTTGCTTACCTAGCTAAGGCTGACCTTGAAGTCCTTATTCTCCTGCCTCCACCTCCCAAGTGCTGGGAGAACAGGTGTGTGCCATCATACCTGGCTGCAGACCCTGGTGTTTCAGTGACTTCCCATTCTGCCTCTCAAGACATTGGAATGTGTCTTCCCAGGAACAGGGAATGAGGGGGCCTCTGAGGTTGAGGAGAGAGCAGCAGCAGACACCAGCAGAAGCCCGGAGAGTAAGCAAGATGCCACCAATGTTTCAAAGCAGACTGAGAGCAGGGTGGGAAAGGGGAGAGAGAAAGAGCAGCCGGGGCGGCCAGGAAGAGAGAAGTCCCGTGCAGAAGAGAAAGATCGGCTGTATCCATACTGGCAGGGTGCTCTGACCACCAGGCATACAGGAAGAGCAGCTGGATGGGTCACAAGAGCTCTCACAGGAGGACACGATGTAGGAAAAACTCAAATCCTACTGCAAGTTAGTGCAGGACTCTTGAGTTTTAGGAATACAAGCTATAGGAAAGGTTCCGGGGTGGGACAAAGACTGGATGTCATAAGAACAGGTAAGAAATTATAATTACTTTGAAATTATTTTGATATCTATTAAACTTCTTCCCGGAACAAGATGTTTTTAAAATACGCTATGTCTATGTCGCCAGCCACAAGACACCACGGACTGGGTGAGTGATGTGGGTGTATTGTGGTTCACGGTTCTGGGGAGGTGATGGGGTGCAGGAACTGAGTCTGGTGATGCCCTCCTGAAGTTAAGCGACTTGGTAGAGTCGCACAGCTGAAGAGCGGAGGAGTGCATTGAGCCTGAGTTATGAACGCCCACCCTCTGGCTGCAAAACGCTTGCCATCCTGCAGAAAACCAAGACATTCCGTGGCACGCGTGGACTCTGCGCCCAGCAGCGGCGGTGGGCGCAGCCGAGGGGACTCTGGTCTCGCAGCAGACGTGGGTTCTCACCGGGGTGTGAGGCAATAAGGAGACCTTGGCCCGGGGCTGATCAAGACCCCATACACACACCCGGGAATCCTACCGCGGGGAGAAGAGGTTCCGCCTCACGCTCCGCCGCAGGGGGGCGCCCCTGGCTGGCAGCTGCTTGGCTAGTGGTCCCCGCCACAGGGCGCGTCGCCTTCAAGAAGATGTCGCTGTCCGGCGGGGAGAGCCCTGCTTGGCCAGCGACTCGCCTGTCCTGGTTGCTATGCTGCAGCGCCCTGTTGTCCCCGGCCGCCGGCTACGTGATTGTGAGCTCCGTGTCCTGGGCTGTCACCAACGAGGTAGACGAGGAGCTGGACAGCGCGTCCACCGAGGAGGCGCTGCCCGCGCTGCTGGAGGACTCGAGCAGCATCTGGCAGCAGAGCTTCCCGGCCTCGGCGCACAAGGAGGACACGCACCTGCGGCCTCGGGGCTCCGCCCGCGCCAGGCCCGCACCGGCCGCGCGTGGCATGTTCTCCTACCGGCGGGAGAGCGGCTCATCCGAGGCATCCCCCGGCCCCAGGGTGCATGCCGGCACCGCCCGCTCCCTAGCCCACGCTAGCTCCTGGGGCTGTCTGGCCACGGTGTCCACCCACGAAAAGGTAAACCAGAGGTCGGGAGGTGGGGGCGGTGCGCGTCTCCTTCCCAGGACGCAGGGCAACTCGGGTTTCACAGGTGCATGGACTGTAAATGCCCTGTGAATAACGGAACCGGAGTGTGCTTGGGTCGGTCCATCCAGCCAAGTGCATGTGAGTGGGGAGGAAGGCGACGCTGGGAAACAGCCTGGTGGTTAGTGACTGAATCCCTGTATTAAGATGGCCAAAGCGATGATCAGATAAACAGCGACAAGCTGGAAACCTGGAACGCAGACAGGATCGCCTTTGGAATCACAGATGAGGCGCATCCAGCTCCTGCAGACTCGGACAGTCCTGCAGACAGGCTCTGGCACCGCCTCCCACACCAAGTGGGTGTGGAAGTAGACATTAACACTTTAAAAAAAAAATGTAACTCGGATTTTTTAGGAAGACGACTTAGGCAAAGGGTAACTGCTGGAGGAGCCGTTTCAGCTGCAATTCGTCTCTTTCGGTCTACAGAACTATATCCACATTTTAACCTGCTTCCATCCAGAATGGCATGGAGGGGTGCCGCATTCCATCAGAATACCCCCCCCCATCCCCGGAAAGCTTCTAGTTCTGTCTGGTAAACAGAGATGTGGTCCTAGCTCCTGTTTAATCTGTGCACGGAAGGGCTAACATCTTTATTATATATCACACCGCGTGGGAGTCGGGTTCTTGCCACAGCTCTGGGTCTCACTAACCCCAACTCAGTCAAAGCATCCTGCTTTCCCACCCATAAAATTCAGAAATTCGCTGGTAGGAGCTTGAAAGTTCTTTTTTTTTTTTCTTTCCCTTAAAAAAAAAATCATCTAGTGACAGCTTTATCCTAATAATGGCAACAATCTTGTCATTTTTATGTCAGAATCTAAGCCAGTTCTGTATTCCCGGGGTTCAAATAGTTCTTACATGCCTGACATATACCTTAATAGGGGACAGACTTTAAATATGAAGCTAGTCTTGGTTTACAACAAATCGTTTCAGACAATTAAAAAAAATCTACTGCCTGAAGCAAGGGACGTGGAATGATTGAGAATCTGAATTATTCAACCTCCAGAACCCGTGTTCTTTTCAGTGTTTGTTTCTCTTCTTGTTTAAAGTGCCAAGCAGGGTGTCGTTAATTTGTAATCACAGGACTGAGATGGTTGAGACAGGTGGGATCTTTAGGGCTTTGCCCTCAAGCTAGCCTAGCCTACTCTGGGAGTTCCAGGCCAGCAAGAGACTCTTTCTAAAACACAACAGTCCTGGACCCTGAAGAAAGACACCAGGAGGCCAGGAGGTTGACCTTGGACCTCCACAATTACACACTATGTGTGAGCACCACACACTCAGGCACACACGAAACAAAGAAACCCGGTGGCCAGTCAGGCTTGGTGGCCCGTGCCTACAGTCCCAGCCCTAACACAGCTAAGGCAGGAGAATCGTGAGTTCAGAGCCAACTCCAGATACATATACAGGCACTGCCTCACAGAAACAGGCACACAAGAAAAAGCAGCCACGGTCCTTGTGGTCCTTGCATCAAAACTGTTTTGACCCCCAACAGCACTCTCTCTTGTTAGCTTCCTTAGGCCTTCCCCTTCCAATGTTGGCTTGGAATCCAAACAGTAAATTCGGAGAGCGTTTGCACCAGCTGCAATCGGTTCACGGTAGCCTGGAACTAGAATCTGGGGATGATGTAATATTACCGTTTTTGGAGAACTCCATAAGTTTTCACATCTCTAAATTACTAAAGCTCTTCCTTTCAGAACCTTGCCCGGTGCTTGGAACACAATGGCGGCTTCTCTAACTGGAAGGTTCTATGTAAGGGACAAAACAGAGGTGGCAGCGTTCAGGGGAAGCTGAGACCTGAACACTGTTGCTTAATGTCACATGAGCATGGCATGGGGCCCTCCCTCATCCACTAGGTGGTCACAGGCAAAGATCAGTGTATCACACCTCTGTGACATCCATTTCTGCAAGAATGGCATCTAACGTATCAATGTCCCGTAACTTGTTCAGTTAAGGATCGTAATGGGACATACAACTGATAGATGAAGAAATGTCGCCCCAACTGAAGAAATTTAAAACATTTTTGTCGTCCCAAAGGCCAAGCAGTTTGTTAAAAAATTAATTAAATTCTATCCCCCGAAGTGAGGAATGTAGTAGTTATTTAAGAAGAGATGGCCGGAGGGGGGGTGGGGGCAGCACCGGCTTCTTCCCCAGGATCCTCTTGTCCTCTTCCTTCAATAAAATGACTGCATTCACTGTGCGAAGTCAGGGTCCAGAATAACGCTTTAGCTTCTAGGCAGAATGCCCTTCCCTACATCCCCACCCCTACCCCTGAGAAACTCTGAAACCATCCCTGGTTTAAGTTGCTTAGATTGGGGCCACGGAGCCTAAATATCCTCCCTGGGAAACCTGCTGCAGCACGCAAGCAAGGTCCAAGCAAGGTCTCGGGGAAACACCAGGTTGTTCCCAGCTTGTTACTCATAGCTCTGGCACTGAAAAGCCTTTTTGTCTTTGTTACTGTTGTGTTTGTCAGATCCAAGGACTTCCCTTTGGGAGCTGCCTGGCCATCAGCGATGGCCCCGTCCACAACAGCACAGGGGTCCCTTTCTTCTACATGACAGCCAAGGACCCTGCTGTGTCCGACCTGGTGAAGAACCCTGTAGCCTCCCTGATGCTGCCTGAGTCTGAAGGAGAGTTTTGCAGGTAGAGGAGGGAGGGTTTGTACTTATTATGGGTTTGGGGTAGAGGTGGAAGGTGGGTTGTACGGCTGTTGTCGTGGGCCCTTAGATATAAATTGACATCCTTCTCCTTAGAGTTCTACTGCAGACCAATGTGATTTGAAGCAAGCCACCTCACATATACTCATCTGTAAAATGGGAGGGTGGGTGGGGTTTTGACTTTCACCTGGGTGATATATCCAGTGAGCCTGTTTAAATAGAAATGGTTGTCAATTGGACTCTGTGAGTGTCGCAGGGTTTTACTGCAGTGAAGAGACGCCATGACCAAGGCAAGTCTTATAAATGACAACGTTTAATTGAGGCTGACTTACAGGTTCAGAGGTTCAGTCCATTATCATCAAGGCAGGAGCATGGCAGCATCCAGTCAGGCATGGTACATGCAGCTGAGAGATCTACATCTGCATCTGAAGGCTGCTAGCAGAAGACTGGATTCCAGGCAGCTAGGATAAGGGTCTTAAGCCCACACCGACAGTGACACACTTACTCTAACAGGGTCATACCCACTCCAACAAGGCCACACCTCCCAATAGTGCCAATCCCTGGACCAAGCATATACAAACCATCCCAGTGAGCTACACTTAACCTACCACACATCTCTGCTCAGCCTGGCCCGCCTTAGCTTCCGTGCACAGACCTCAGGTGGACCAAGCCTTCTAACAGAAAAGCTTATTCGGTAATAAGAGTTTGACAGTGTACTTTGTTGAACGCTGAACTCAAAGGGAAAACACAGCAGCCTTTTCTGTACCCACGGCCTAGAAAAGTGAATTCCATAGTGTGCAGTTTGCCAAATGTGTATCCCTTTGAAACCAGCATAGAGATGAAAACTTGGAAGCTGATTGTGCAGGTTGGTATGCACAATCCTGTCTACCCTACAGTGTTTACCGGCCTTGGAGGTGAGTGCTTTCTGTCAGACAAAATGTTTTTGAGACTGGCTTTCATGGAGCCCAGGCTGGCCTTGAACCTAACCTGTAGCCAAGGATGTACCACACTGGTTAATACGGTACTGGGGAATTGAACCCAGGGCCTTATGGGTACTAGATGACTACTCTATCATCTAAGCTATGTCCCCAACCCAAGGTGCCTCATATGACATCCAGGTAGACACAGTGCGCTGGGGGCTGAAAGGAGACCCAGTAGTTTGTCTCCCTGGGATGTTCAGGCTGGAGCCTATTGACTTCAACCCATTTATAGCCCCTCTCTCCCCAAGGGATGCGTGTGATACAAGCCGGCATCCTTGAATGCAATTTCTTTAAAACTCCCTAGCAGAAAAGACTTCTGAACACATTTTAAGCAAAGCTAGAGCATCCATTCATTCAGACTCTGTCATCTAAATTCAAGATGCAAACCCCCAAATCACTTGCTGCCAGGGAGACACTGCACTGAGCTCCTGTGGTGTTCCTCTCCCCGCCCCAGAGATTAACAATCATCACAGGGTGGCCTGGAGGGAAAGGTAGATTATGCCTGGGTATCAAGTCATCTTATTTGCAAAAATGGAGGTGGTTGAGAGCAGGAACTGACTTCCTCTCACCTCTGTGCCCTCCATGCCCAGCATAGAAAGCAACCAGCCATCCTGTTTGTCCTTGTGGAGACCAGTTACAGCAATGCCAGGGTACCAAATGCAGCCTAGGAAAGGCCTTGCCATCCCCTCTCCCACCATTTATCCTCAGCAACAAGAGACTCAAACTGCAGGACTTCCGCTGTTCCCCAACAGGTTATGGCCAGGGAAACAGCATTCTTTTGTCACAGAACAGTCTGTGTTCTTAGCAAGCTCACTGCTACTAGAGAGACATGCCCAGGAGAGTTTCCTAAATTCTGCACCCTAAAAGCAGTAATGCAGGAGCATGTTGCTCCCAGGACCTGGAGTGCACCTGCTCTGGAAGACAAGTCACAGCTTTCTGTTCCAGGAGCAATGTGAGGCCACACTTGGTTGCACAAGATGTGACAACCAGCAGGCCTCAAGTGGACGGACAGGGACAGAAAATCTGAGCATTGAGGAAGCGATCTCCACAGAGATTGGAAGAAGGCAGTGTCTCAGAGTGGCTGTCTCCAGCTCTGTGTGTGTGTGTGTGTGTGTGTGTGTGTGTGTGTGTGTGTGTGTGTGTGTCTGTGTGTGTCTGTGTGTGTCTCTGTGTATGTGTGTATATGTGTCTGTGTGTGTATTTCTGTGTCTCTGGTGTGTCTTTGTATATGTCTCTGTGGGTATGTGTGTTAGTTTGCATGTTTGTGTGTCTGTGTGTCTGTGTTTGTGTGTTCTGTGAGTCTGTGTATGTGTGCCTATGTTCTGTGTGTCTCTGTGTATGTGTATGTCTGTCTGTGTGAGAATGTGTAGGTTTGTGTGTATTTGTGTGTCTCTGTGTGTGTCTGTGTATATCTGTGTGTATGCGTTAGTTTGCATGTGTGTATATCTGTATGTTTGTGTTTATTTGTGTGTGAGTCTGTGTGCATGTGTGTCTATGTTCCATGTGTTGACATGTGTGTGCATGTGTGTCTCTCTGTGTATGTTTATGTCTGTGCATGTGTGTGTCTCTTGTGTGTGTGTGTCTGTATGTATGATGTGGTATGTATGATGTGCATGTGCACAAACATATGTGTCCCATGCTGAGTAAGAAATAAGAGCATCTGGCCAGAAGTGATGTCTCCAAGGTCTAGAGCACACCTGTATCCCCTACTGATGTGCAGAAACAGCCACACTCACTGGCCTCTGTGTCTAGAATCTCCTACCGAAACTCTTCCCCAGAACTGACAGTCCCTAGCATTACTTAAACTTCTGAAGTGTTGAAACATGGTATAAATTAAATTTGCCTTAGCAAGGGTCAGACTTCTGAGCAGGTGTTCTGAAGTGAAGCTACACCTTCCTGTGAATGACTTAAGTCCAGATGTGAGGTTCACCTAGAGTGTTAGAGACACTGAATCCAAGACTTGATAAGTCAAAGCCTGAATCAAAGGATAGGCACATGCCTGAGCCCCCCCAGATAATCAGGGGCCACCTGATCAGAGAGAGGCATCTGGTAGAAGCTGTTACCAGAATTACACCCCAGACAAGAACCTTGTGGAGTTTAGAAAGACCAACGACCAGGTTCCTCGGACCTGGAGATATCGCTGATAAGACCAGGGTTTGTTGTCAAGTGCTTCATGGCAATTCTGGGGACTGGGCAGGGGATTCAGAAACCTCCAGTTGTGATGGTGAAGAACGTGAGGGCACTGGCTGCTTGTGTTCAGAGAAATGGCCTTACCTTGTGCTGTGAAGAAGTGTCCTGTGGACTGAAACTTGTAGCCATGCTGTTTGTCCGTTTGGTTTGTGCTCTCTTCTCAGAGTCCCCTGCAGCTATGTGCAGTGGGAGAGTGTATACTTTTCAGGGAATACATCCTAGGGTCCCCACAGGCCTAGATGAGCCATTAGAAGAGGGACCACAGGCCAAGTTAGGAAGGGGAGAGAAGGCTGGTTTTGAACCCATCTCCCATGGCTCCTTGAGCATCGTGAGGTATGCAGTTCTTCAGCTGCTGGCCTACCATGTTTTTATCAGGGTACACCTCCTGACTCCCACAGGCTTGCTGCCAGCACAGCTTGGTGAGTTCTTTCTTCACCAATGGGACACAAGTCAGGAGAAGCAGGTCACCAGCAAACACCGCTGAGCATAGGAAGGAGGCATGTTTGGGACTGTCACGAGAGCAGACTGAACAGGTCTCTGTACATTCAGAACTTTGTTTGATAAAGCTACATAGAAAATGCATGTGCTTATTAAGCAGAGGATGGCTAGAGGAACTG
The DNA here is from genome assembly GCF_021556685.1 of Rattus norvegicus. Taxonomy (NCBI): domain Eukaryota; kingdom Metazoa; phylum Chordata; class Mammalia; order Rodentia; family Muridae; genus Rattus; species Rattus norvegicus. The sequence continues at coordinate 57,112,481 of NC_141542.1, read as the reverse complement.
TTCAACTTCATGTGGCTGTCACAACATACCTGAGAGTTTTGTTTCAAACTTCTAGAGACCCACAGTACAGTGTTAGTGTGTGCTAATCTCTGTGAGGGCCACCTGGCTTCATCACACCAAAGCTACTGGCAGGTGCAGGGGAAAGATTAAATGCTCTTTTGTAAAAGAAATGATAAGTTCTAGCTAGCCCACATAAAAGACACACAATCCAGGTATTTTGTTTACAAGGCATAAGCCTAGATTGGGCAGGTTTGGGAGATATTTTAATTTCTATCCCATTCCCTTGTTACTTGCTGTTTCTCCTGGCTACTCACTCATGGTCCATCTCCTCCCATGGAGGCTTCTTAATACCTTCATGTCATTTCTCCCTCTTTTCTCTCTACATGTGACCCAAGCCAGGTAACCAAAAACCCGCCTACCTCTATCCACTGCCCAATCACAGGCTTTAGACTTTTGTTGACCAATTAACTTGGGTGTCAAGGTTACATAGCATCACTTGGTATATGTGAGGATCTCCTCATCATCATCGTGGGGAGGGACCAGATTTTGGAGACCAGTATTTAGCATTTGAATACATAGCATCCATCACCAGACCAACCCCAACACTCTTTTATCTTAAAGATTTATTTATTTATTTATTTATTTATTTATTTATTTATTTATTTATTATAAGTACACAGTAGCTGTCTTCAGACACACCAGAAGAGGACATCAGATCTCATTACAGATGGTTGTGAGCCACCATGTGGTTGCTGGGATTTGAACTCAGGACCTCTGGAAGAGCCATCTCTCCAGCCCTTCTTTTTTCTTTTAAATTAAAAAAAAAAAAGCACTCCCTGTATAACTAGGCCACTGTGAGATTAGCATTGACCCTTTCCAACGGTGGTGCCCCTATGACCTAATGCCCTTGCACCAAATCCCACCTCTTAAAGATTCTGGTCTCTCAATACTGCTTCATTGGAACCAAGCACATGAACCTTTGGGGACCTGTTCAAACCACACCCAAACTGGAGCAAACCATTAGACCCTCTCACATATCTAAGTTTTCCCTGAGGACATTCACTGCATTCAACCACAGCTGGTCTCCCCGGGGGTTCACTCCTCATCCTTAGTTACTGGCCACTCAGATCCTGACATCCCCTCTACTGAACTCTTCCATGAGGCAAATCGACAGAACCCTCCCGAGCCCCTAATGGCCAGGCATCCTCTCCTTCTTGGAACAGATCACGATGCCTGCTGCTTCGCTTTGCCAACTCTCTTAATATTTTATTTATACCCAGCTTTATCAAATTAAAAAGTCTGACCTGAAGGCTGGTTGTGATCAAAGCTCACAGAAGTACTTTGGCAAGTAGCTACTAAACACTTTCCACTTAGTGGCCCCCCACCGCGTGTCACTCAGTATGATATTCCAGTCCATTAGCTGGCTGTGTATTAAAGGGTTCCATCCAGGGGCTGGGGAGATGGCTCAGCGGTGAGTGGTGCTGACTGCTCTCACTGCTGGGCAGTTCACAGCCATCTGTAACCCCAATGCTTTCTTCTAGCCTCCATAAGTACCTGTGTACATATGGTGTGCACCCATATATTTAAAGATCTTTGTCTAAAAGTTAAATCCAGGGGTTGGGTATTTAGCTCAGTGGTAGAGCGCTTGCCTAGAAAGCGCAAGTCCCTGGGTTCGGTCCTCAGCTCCCAAAAAAAAAAAAAAAAAAGTTAAATCCAAGTGGAAATGGGTGAAGGAGATTGAGGATCCAGGTCCCAGGTCCCGGAGTCTCCAAAACTGTAACCATGAAGAGACCGTTGCTCCTGTAAATTGTTTAACTAAAGGAGGGAGAAGCTGGTATTTCGGGAGACAAAACACATAGCTCTTCCTTCCTGTGAGGCAGATTTTCAGTGGCCCAGAAGGAGTCTTGTTATTGTTAGATTTATTGTTTGATTTACATGTGTGTATATGAGAGTATGTGCACGTATGTGTGTGCAGCTGCACATGCCTAACCATGTGAAGGCCAGGAGAGGGTGATAGATCCCTCAGAGGTAGCGTTCCAGGGGACTGTGGAACATCTGCTTGTTACCAGGGTGCTGGCGTCCAAACTTCAATCCTTATACCCATGCCCTGGCACTTAACTGCCGAGCTCTCTCTCCATCCTGGCCGAGAGCTTTCAGTGAGTTTGTAAGATGAGCCTGTGTTAAGCCACCTCACCTGGTCAGATGTTCCGCTGATTGGTTGCTGTTGGGTTGCCGTTTCTCTATTGCTTAATGTCCTAGTAAAGTTACTAAGGTCAGCTGGCCAGGGCATCCTGATTTAAGCGCTTCACCTGCTCTTCAAGCATGACATCCAGGGCTTGAGAGATGATGGTTCGGTGGTTAAGAGTACAGTTTGCTCTTGCAGAGGATCCAGGATTGATTCTCAGCACCAACATGGCCGCTCACAAGTGTGTAACTTCAATTCCAAGGATTCAGATGCCCTCTACCGGCCATTTCGGGCACTGAATGCATGCGGTACACATACATGCAGGCAAAAACATAAGTATAAAAATAGATAAGCCTACATAAAGTGACATTCAATGCTAATTACTAGATTGGTAATTTTGATGCATCCTTGTGGCCAAGAAAGTTGCTGCTGGGTTAGAATTATATATTCAGACTTCCCTTGGCTTGTAGGAGAATGTTGGGGAGGGGAGAGTTGAATCTGAGGGGTCTTTGAGTCTGTGGTTGAGTAGAGCTTTCGGTAATGAATCCTGGGTGAGAACAGTCATCTCGGATGCCGCGTATCATGCACCAGGACTGCCCTTCTGTGAGGGCTTCATCTACAGATTCAGTCAATTACAGAAAGAAGAATGTCTACACAGAGCAGAAACTGACATTTTCTAGCTTTTATCCCCTGAACAGTTCAGTACAGTGATTCTTTGCACAGTATTTATATCAAATAGGTGTTGTAAGAAACCCAAGATGATTTAAAGTCTGTGGGGGAGCGTGGGATGATAACGCAAATATTACTACTAAAATACTTCTGTTTCAGTAAGCCAGAGAGATAACTTAGCAGACATGGTTGCCTGAAGCTAAGACTTAAGACGTAAGGTTGATCCCTGGGACTCATAAGGCATGGAGAACCAGCTCCCCCAAATTGTCCTCTTACATCCATACACATGTGATAACATGCACATACATGTACATGTGCACACATACATAAATAAAATGGAATATAATGCTTTTACTTTATAGAGGGCATTAGGCACCTGCAGATTTTGACATCCAAGGTGTATCCTGAACAAAATTCCTCAGGAGTCCAAGGGATAACTGGGAGTATATTCTACAAAGGTTGTAAATTATAAAGTGCAAGCTCCCAAAACTTGAGAGAAGAAGGCCTGCCAATTGTGGGATGATGTCACAGGTGAGGCAGGCACAAGATAGAAGGAGGCCTGTCATTGGACAAGAAGGAAGGATGGGTGGGAGAAAAGTTTGAGGGGAGGGGAGGAGACTGGAACGGAAAGGAGGAAGAAAGGAGGGACTGCAGAGAAGCCGCAGTGGAGAGAACATGGAAGCTGACGTTAAGATTCCACTCTGTCAAAAAAAGAAAAGAAAAAAAAAGATTCCACTCTGTGTATTTACAGGTTGTTATGAATGTTCTTAAGGGATGAATGTGTATAGGGCTTTGAATGTGTAGGTGGGCAATTATATCTTATCAATAGGCTCAAAGGCTATTGTGTTGTGTGTTCTTTCATGTGGCGATTTAAGTTTAAGAGAGTGTGTGGCAGCTAGGACACTGAGCTGCCACAGAATTAGGATGTGTGTTTCTGCCATGGTGGCAGCCTGCCTTGGGAACTGGATGGGCAGAGAGATTGTTGCTGTCTCAGAGAGAGGCCTTTGGCAGTGTGATATGAGATGGAGCAGAGCGGGTGAGAGGCTTTGCTGACTGAGATTAAGATATCCAGCAGATATCATGGGGCACTATGGTGCCGGACCTAGAGCGGGTGAAAAGACTGGATTATGTTTTATATTTTACAACAACAGTCAATGACTTGGACAAAAGAGACTTGTTGATGGCAGCCTTATCCCTCCTTTATCCCACCTTAGGAAGTATACATGTGTATAGTCTGAAGGTGCTCTTATCATGAGTCTGACACTTCTGGAAGATGAAGAAGTTCATGAGTCTGAAATTATCTCTAGGGCTGCCGAGAAAGGCCTGTGAATAACTGTAATTTGGCCCACTCGGCAGCTCATGGTCATTAAAAAGTGAAACTAAAGTGAGAGTCCGGCAAACAGAAGAAATAGTGAACGAGTTCACATACAGGTGGAATCTAAGGGAGCTGAATGCGTGTAGACTGGTTCCCTAGAGCCAGGGAAGAGAGGAGTGGGGTGCAGGACAATGTGAGGACTCTCAGTCCTAAGAGGGTCTGGGGCCCAAATGCTCAGCACGGATCAGCACACATATGGTAAACTGAGTGTGGTAGTCATCACTCGATGTAGGCACACAGTGAGTGGTCGCACTGCATACCCCCAGTGCGTTCAGTCTGTGTTCGATAATTAAATATTTGAAATTGAAGGACCTCAGGCTCAGGAACAGCAAGGGAGGAGGGCTCTCTTCTTGTCAGCCATCCTGGCCCACACATATGTCTTTATTAATAATCATTAGTTTATTTCAAGCGCTTTATTTAACTAGTCTGTTTACATTCGGGTGCTGTGGTTTCTTCATTTAATTAATTAAATGAATTAGGGCTGGAAATCTATTTCCCAGCCCAGGTTAAGACGGTAAATTGAAAAAAACTCCATCTTAAAGAGACTCTGGCAGCCAACAGTCCTTCCTGCATCACCCTTTTCTGTCAGCACACACATGCACATATGCATGGGCAGGTGCCCAGCCCCCTGGGGAAACTTATACTCAGGCACTAGACTTGGCTGTGTGAAAACCTAATTGGTGGTGACTGTCAATAACGGCATCTCAGAGGCAAAAATTCTGTTGTAGCTTCTCCCTTTCTGTAGTACGCAGACTTGAACTGTGACCTTCAGCACTGGGTCTCATTACTGAGCAGACTAACCAGCCCTGTGGACCAGGAAGGGCCTTTTATTGACTTATGTTCTCCTGGATGGTATGGGTCAGTTTTCATTTCGATGACTGGGATATCCATGAAACCAAAAGAGTTAATGAATGCTCTTCTTGAAGTCAAAACACAGTGAAGGGAGATTGGACAAATGCTAGGAGAGCTTGACTTGATTATCATAAACAAGGTTTCAGAGGCGTTTCTCCTCTTCCCGAAAAGGCTTTTGATTAAAAAAGGGTGGTGTCACAGATGCTACTAGGGCTCCGAGCCCCTCAATCTTTCCTGGGCAGAAACAACTGAGTTAGTAGGTGCTGAATTTAATGATTCTCTTGTGAGATGTAAAGAGAGGTGCTAGAAATAACAATAACCAACGCCCACTATGACCCCTTCATCATAACATGGTGTGTGTGTGCACACTCGTGCACACACATGTATGTATGTATGTATGTATGCACACGTTTGTATGTGTGTGCATACATGTGTGCAAATATGTGTGTGCATGTATGTGCACATATATGCATGTGTGAGCATTGTATATGTATATGCACCTATGTGTGTGTATATATATGTGTACTCGTGTGTGTGCACACATGTATGTGTGTGCATACATGTATTGTGTGCATGTATGTGTATGTGTACAAGTGTGTATTTGTGTGCATGTATGTGCATGTGTGTGCATGTATCCTTGAGGGTGTGTGTATAGGTGTATGAACATGTGTATATGTGTGTATACCCATGTGTATATGTGTGTGCACTCATGTGTGCATGAGTGCATGTGTGTGCACCTGTATGTATGTATGCATATATTTGTGTGTATGTGTGCGCATGTATGTGCGTGTGTGTGCATGTGTCCTTGAAGGTATGTGTGCATATGTGTATGAGCATGTGTATATGTATGCACACCCATGTGTGTGTGTATATTATGTGTGCGCACACTTGTGTGTGCATGAGTGCTCATGTGCACCTGTATGTGTGTGTGTGTGGTATGTGTTAGCATGCATGTATGTATGTGTGTGTGCATGTGTGTGTGCACGCACAGATACATGTCACCTCCCCTTTGCCTGAACATTGCTGAGCATTCCTGGAGCTAAAGCCTTCTTAGTCACCTTTAAAAGAGAAAGCTGGATGAGTAGCTATCCAAGCTTCTCTTTTGCCTTCTGCCCATTTCTGTGTTTGTACCTCTTAGTAACCGCCAGCCACTTCCCTCTCTCTGTGAGGTTCAGACCCTGGAGTTCCCAACTAGTTCTTAATTCACCATGTTCCAGTTCCTCTGTTGTTACACTACCCTTTCCATGTGTCAGCTCCTGGTTCACAAATCGTGTTGGAAAGGTCTCCATCTTAAACAGGAATGACTTAAATATGAAACAAGGTGGTAACACCATGTATGGAGATACTTCACAGAGCACTTAACTTGTTAAGGTGAATGAAAATGTGTTATCAAAGGCCCCAAGCCCCCACATAATTATTTCTGTCTCTATGGACTTATGTATTTGGCCATTTAATTAACTTATTAAGTTATTCTGGATATCATATAAATGGAAGTCATAATATGTGATACTTCGTGAGGAATTTTTTCTTTTAGGAAGGCTTCTTGATATTTTCAAGAGTCATTATTCTACAATGTTTATCAATAATTCATAATGTTTATCAATAATCCATAATGTTTATTAATAATCCATTCCTTTTAGCGGCCAAATATCTTCCCATTGTTCAACTGTACCATGTACACATCTCTGAGTGCTTTGATGAACATTTGTCCCATGCTACAGAAACCAAGAATAATGTGGCTGTGGATATTCATGTCCAGTTTCTGGGCAGACAAACACTTCCGATCTCTTTGGTGTGTAGCTGGTGTGTAGAATTGCCAGATCACCTGCTAATTCCATGGTTAACTCTTTAAGAACCTGCCAAGCTTTCATCCTGCGTGGCCACACCACACCATACTCCCAACAGCGATCTTTGAGGGCTCTGGTTCCTCCATACCCTGGCCCATCTGGTGATTGTCTGTCTTTTTTATTCAATCTGTCCAGTTGTAAGGGTGACATCACACAGTGGTTTTAATGTGCAGTCCCTGGGGGGTTTGGTCATTTGTTCTTTTCTTGGGAGAGCTGGGTTATTTGTTTATTGTTGAAGTCTAGGGTTTCTATCTATATTCTAGCTATGATCCTTCTCAGACATTTGTAAGAATATTTCTCTCCTCTGCTTACATCTAATTTTCTTTCTATCAGTCATTGACAGAAATACAAAATTGCTAAATATTCAATATTAACATCCTAATTGCACATACGCTTGGTCAATGTCAATGTCATTCAGGTTTTTTGTTTGTTTGTTTGTTTTGTTTTGTTTTGTTTTGTTGGTGCTAGGGTTAGACACAGTTTTCACACACTAAGTAAGCGCTCTGCTTCTACACCATATCCTTTACACTAATTTTTCCCTCTTTTTTTGAGGGGGGGAGGATCTGGAATTAAAATATCTTTATATCAGCCTCCCAAGGAGACATTACAGATACACATGTGGTGCTTTCGCTTCTCTAGGTTGGGTCTTTCCCATCAAAGTAGGAGATAACTAATATTCCTAAAATAATATTGGAGAATAAAGTACCTAGAGTGTAGGTAATAAAATGTCTGAGTAAGAAAACAGACTTTGGCTAGGGATATGCAAGGCTCCAGACTCATTCCCCAGTGCACACAGACACACACAAATACCCCCTACAAAAACAGAACGTTAATTAATCAGATTCAAAAGATTTTGTGAGGGAAAATTCTTACTCCTATAATATAAAAACAGGTAGGATAATAAAACTGAGTTAAACCTTAATTGGATTTACAACATATTCAATTAAACACCTATTAGGCATATCATATTCAAAGCAACATATTAAATATTATAATTGAAGCAAGATCTTTTTCCTTCGAATGATAGTTACTCTGCACTTACTGTGTGCTTGACCTGCATGGATAAGATTTAAAGACACTCACTGGCTGTTCCCTGAGTGCTTGTCACTGGTGAGTTGACTCAAGACAGCAAGTTCCAACACCAGCCCCTGTGTGCAGAGACCCCTAGGAGGTAAACCCATGCCTCTCCACAACAGGGCGGAGAACAGCCCTAGAACTCAGACACAGTGCCCCAAAGCATAGGACTTTGGAATGAGGCTGAGGTAAGCAGCCTCAGACCTAAGACTCAGGCTGGGTGTAATTCAGTGGCAGAGTGCTTGCTTGGAACACAGGAAGTCCTCAAAGAGACAGATGCATCCTCACTGGCAAAAAAGACAGACTAAAGCTGCCTTCTTTCCTTTAAGATAGCAGGCAATTTCCTTCCAACTCACATGCTCACACCTCTAAGCAGGGGGAAGCGTAGGACTTGTAGTTCAGTGAGCAATGCAGAGGATCATTATTAGAAGATGCCCATGTCACCCATGTTAGATCGGGGACAACTCCAGTCTACTACAATGCAAAGCCACCTGGGAACTCCGTTGGTCTAAGTACACCCTCAGTGGGAGCGGTTCTGGTTCTAAGAGAAGCTAAGGAGCTGTGGGTGGTGCGAGGTAGCCAGGACTCATAGCCAGACCTGCCTGCCCAGGACAGGTTTGTCTGTGTGGGCAGGATGGGCAAGAATTAGAAGGTGGAATCCCATCAGAGTTCCCAGGCAGAGGGAACCACTGATCAGTGACCGTGGGGATGAATCATCGATATGTCCCCGAAAGTGAGCATAGGGTTCCCCGGCTTTACTCCAACTGCTGGGTTAGAACTTTTGTAGGAACAGGATGGAGACCGGCTCTGACACCATCGGTGTTGCTTCTGGAACCATCTTGTTGGACCACAGCATAAACGGAGCCGGGGCCAGTCCTTACTTTGTCCACTCACAGACGCCCATGTCTGCTCCAAGCCGTCTCTGAAGGCTCTCGAAGGAGCGGCCAGGGAATCCTTGATGCAGTTATTCGTAGAGAATGACTGAAGTAGGCGGAGGGCTTCTGATTTGTAACTGATTGATCTGAGTGCTAAATCTGCCAATATCTGCCTCGCTTTTAAGCATCTCCATTTGTCTGGTTCCCGATTTCCTTTCCCCTAAAAGAGGAATCACTGGCTGCGAGGCTGCTGTGGATATGAGCCGGTTCAGTGTGCGGCCCCTTGCTCAGTGCTAACAAACGGTAGTGGTTGTCACCAACAGCTGTTCCTTCTCTGCAGGATGGAGGATGACAGAAGCAGGGAGAAATGAGCCCCGTTTGCATAATTTCTAAGCATCACACAGGACGTACGTGATGTATGAGGTTCTCTCTAGCCGCTCGACATAAAAAGTGGAGTGGTCCTTACAAAAGGCTCATGACAGAGGTGCTGTGGGCTTTTACAAATGAGGACGCTGAGGGACCACAAGCATGAGGAGCTCGCCCAGGAATCCACATAGCAAACTGTCATGAGGCTGAGGTTCAGTCCCAGACGGCCTGACTACTTTTCTGTCTACCTGTCACGGGTCTGCAGAATTTTCATATAGTGCATCTTGGTTTCTTTTCTAGTTGCTATGATAAAATACCCTGTCAAAAGCAGCTGGGGAAAGGAGGCTTTGTTTGTCTCATGATTCCAGGTTGTGTTCTGTCGTCGCTTTGGGGAGGCCAAGTCATAGGAACTCAGAGATGCGGCAGGACATCCGCTCTCAAGGGCAGCAAACAGTGGATTAGCGCATGCGTGCCATTGCTTGGCTCCGCCTCTTTTTCTTTCATTCCAAGGGCTGGCCCCTCTAGTGCTGTTGCACTACATGTGTATTGTCATCTCAGTTAACCCAACTAAGAAAATCCTCCAAAGGCAGGCTCATTTCCAGGTAATTCTAGATCTAACAAGTCAACAATTAACACAATCACAAATTGCAACCTGGAAACCAGGGTGGGGGTGGGGTGTAATCTACCTGCTTTTCAAAGCCAACAGGCTTAGCCTCAACAATGTGCCGTAGTCTGAGTGGGGTTGTTTGAATATTATTTTCATCCCATGACTTGCACTGAAGTAATTCACGAGGTTTATACGCCCATGAAGATGCACTGGCAGGCTAGCCTAACGTTAACCCAGACATGGTTGATGCTCTCTCGTCTTCAACTCTCCCTGCTCTGTCCTCCCACCCCCAACAAATCCCTACGTGTGCTGATGGTTTCTAAACTTTTATTCCAAGCAAATACATCTCATCTGAACTCTAGCCCCAGACGCATCTGTTATCTGGAAACCTCAAGGACACCTTGGACTCAGTCTCCACTTAGATCCCCAGAGCCGCCTTCTGCCCATGTGTTCTGAGACCCCCACGTAATGCCCTAAGCTGCTGCCTCTTATATTGGGCAGCAGGATAGCCATCCTCACCTGTAAACTGCTCACGGCTTCTCTGCACCAGGTCCCCAGGGACACTCATCCTTTTTACATGTTCCAGATCAGTTTCCCTGGATCCCCACTGGCCCCCCTTTTAACCCTTTCTGCATCCTAAAGTCTAAGGATAGCTTCCAAATGGTCATCTCATTCTTCCATCCGGCTCAAACTCTCTCAGTGTACTCTCATTCAGGATAAATTTAAGACTCCTGGGCTGGAGAGATGACTCAGCCATCAAGAATACACACACTGGTATTGCTCTTCCAAAGGACAAGAGTTCAGTTCCCAGCACCCACATCAGGTGACTGGGGAATCAGATGCCTCTGGTCTCCAAGGGCACCTGTGCTCATTTGCACATAACCACACACAAATAAATACATGTACACAAAATTTAAAATAATAAAAATGAACCCTTTAAAGATATAAAACTCTTTAACACGCTCATCAAGGCCTAGGTGATCTGCTCCACTGCATGTGTAGTCTGACATCACTCTCCTCTCTGTCTTTTCTTGGTCTCAGGGGCAATATCTTACCCTTTCAGTTGCTGCAACAAAGGCCATAGACAGAGTAACTTATATAACACAGCATACATCCACTACGGACCAGTAGCTTATATACAGGTATTTACCATTGTGTTGATAAGATGAAGAGAGGGGGGATTATGTTCTGTGGAGGTTCGGTGAGATATGGGGAAAGGGGGTGCCTCATCTGGCCCATGCTAAGGCATCCTTTCCCCCTGAGGGACCAGCCACAAGTATAGAATTGTTTATTCAGGGCATGAGGAGGGGACTTAAGAGAGTTGTAGAGGCAGAGAGAGAGAGAGAGAGAGAGAGAGAGAGAGAAAGAGTAGAGAAGTAGAAGAGTAGAGGCCAGCCATGAGCCCGTGGAGAGAAGGGGGGAGGGGAATGGGGATAGAAGGGACAAAGGGGGAAGAGGGTAAGAGCAAGAGAGCATGGAGGAGGCAAGCAGCCCCTTTTATAGTATCAGGCATACCTGGCAACAGCCAGGTAACTGTGTGGGTGGAGCTTGGACAGAACGCTACCAGCCATAGACTGAATTATCTTGTAAATAACAGGTCTGTTTCTCTCAGCTCTGGAGTCTAAGAAGCCCAAGGCCCAGGCATATTCAGTCTTCCCAGATCACAGATGGCAGCTTCTCTCTGTGTCCATGAGAATTGTTGGAGCTCTCTGTCATGGCAGGAGACACTTCTGTCTTATTGCCTTCCTGTTCCCACTTCATCTAATTGGAACGAATTTCCCAGGATTCAACTGCCCTTGCCCCCCAGGACATGGGCAGGATCCATGTCTTCTAGCAAGCAGACCATTAATTGTGTAACAAGCTGGTAGCCTTTCCTGCTGTGCTGCAAGCTTCAGGGGGTACAGCTTTGCTCTTCTGCCTCTCACTAGCCCCACAAGTACATGAAGCCCTTAGCATGAAGTGATCACAGGTGGGATGTATGGAATATTTGAGGTGAGTATTAAGGAATGGTGGATTCACTTCTTGTTAACACAAACTTTGGTGCTTAAATGTAGATCAGAATTATTCTAATCTAGAGTGTTTTAGTTAGGGTTTCCATTGCTGTGAACAGACACCATGACCAAGGCAACTCTCATAAAGGACAACATTTAGTTGGGGCTGGCTTACAGGTTCAGAGGTTCAGCCCATTATCATCAAGGCGGGAGCATGGCAGCATCCAGGCAGGAATGGTACTAGAGGAGCTGAGAGTTCTACATCTTCATCCAAAGAAAGCCAGGAGCAGACAGGCTTCCATGTGATTTGGAGGAGGATCTCAAAGCCCACCCTCACAGTGACACACTTCTTTCAACAAGGCCACGCCCACCCCAACAAGGCCACGCCCACTCCAACAAGGCCACGCCCACTCCAACAAGGCCACGCCCACTCCAACAAGGCCACACCCTGAGCCATGCTTATTTAAACCAACCACCACAGTAAGTCTTACAAGGCTCAGAGGAAGGAGGTCATGGGTTTGCTCCCTTCTGAAGGCTCACAGAGAGCATCCACAGCCCTTGCTCAGAGCCCCAGACTTCCCCCACTGCCACTGCGGCTTGCTACTGTCATCCTGACCCTGCTGCCCACTTTACACTCTTCTCCTCTGTGAAAACTCTTCCTACTACATTTTTTGGGGGGGTTCTTTTTTTTTTTGGAGCTGGGGACCGAACCCAGGGTCTTGCGCTTCCTAGGTAAACGCTCTACCACTGAGCTAAATCCCCAGCCCCTTCATACTACATTTTATCTATGGGCTAATGCGTGGTCACCACTCCCTTTCAAGGTGTATAGCCTCATCTGTGGAATAAGACGCAGCACGCACACTCTGGAGGTTGGGACCTGAACCTCTCTGAGGGAGCTGTTCATTTAACCTATCGCAGATGAGGGTGCTAGTTTAAACGTGCTTGCACGTGAGGACGGAAACAAGATCATATGCATGCAGCGCCTCCCTTTGATATTTCGGGGGTGTCACCATTGTGCCTACTTATAGGCTAAACGTTTTAAAATATAGACGTCAGACTGGGAATGTGGCCCAGCAGCTAGAGTGTTTGCCACATAAGCAAGAGGACCAGTTTGGATCCCCAGAATTCACAGGCTGATAGTCACGGCAGCTTACCCGAATTTCCAGCTTCAAAAGGAGGAAACAGTTGGCTGGTGAGACTGGCCTTATGGGCGAGCGCTGAGTTTGGTGGACAGTCCCTGCCTCCAGCAGAGTAAAGGTGGAGAAGGATCAAGGAAGATGCCTGACATCATAACCCCAGGGCATCCGCACACAGGTGCACATGAACACAGGTACGCAGGAACAAAAGTGCACACACAGGCACACATGTCTCTTTGGGCACAGGGAAATAAAAGAATGAGGACTCAGATCACCTCAGTGGCAAGAAGAGACTTTTATTGGTCTGGGAGGGGGAGCCTCACACCTCTGTGGTGCAGGATCTGAGGGAACAAGGCAGTACACAGCACAGGGTCTGAGGGCAATTTCTGTAATTGGAGGTAGAGAGTGGGAAGGGCATGGCTGCAGCTGCCTAAAAACTGTATGGCCACAGTGGGGACTAAGTCAAAGGTCTTGCTTTTGCAACCTCCAGGATTCTGGGTGTGTGGTGGGGCTTAGGAATTCAGGGGCCTGACTCCCTAGAACCACAGGTCCTGTTTAAAGCCCTACTTCTGAGGGGAATTTTCCTTTGCACACAGGAAAATACATAGAAGTTAACATGGTTCTAATACAGTATTCAGTTGGTGAAGGTAAATCTTGCAGTGTCCCAAGCCTGTCAGAATGAGAGAGATGTGAAAATCCAGCCAAGAAGGGAAGCCTGGAGAAGCCTCATTCAGACAGTGACTCTCCCCTCCCCTCGCAGGAGAGTGGTTTGACCCCACCCCCGCCCACCCCACACACACATAAGTGGCTCTTCCTTCAGCTTTTCCTGCCCCATTGTGTGTGGCTGGCCAGCGTCTGTGGGATCACAAGACTTCACAGTGAGTTTCTAGCCCCAGTGAACAAGGAACTGTAAGGAAGCACAGTTTTCTTTGGATGCTTTTCCTAAGCTTCTGAGCTGCTTGATCTCACGCTGGGAAACTCGGAATTCAGTGAGAAGCTTTGTTGTTGATGGTGTTGTTTTTCTGCTAAAGAAATTGGTACACTTTCTTAGAACTTTGTATCGGTTCTTTGTGACGTTTACATCATGCTCCCCAATCCCTCTCATCCCCCTCCCCCACTCCCCTCGTACCCACCCTCCACCCTTACAACCTCCCCATTCAACAACAACAACAACAACAACAACAAGAATCTTACTGTGGAAGCTGTAGTGTGTCACAGCCTGTTCCACAGCATGACCTTTTGTCTTAGGGTTTTACTGCTGTGAACAGGCACCATGACCAAGGCAACTCTTATAAGGACAACATTTAATTGGGACTGGCTTATAGGTTCTGAGGTTCATCCATTATCATCAAGGTGGGAACATGGCGGCTTCCAGGAAAACAAGGTGCAGGAGGAGCTAAGAATTCTACATCTTCATCTGAAGGCTGCTAGCAGAATACTGGCTTCCAGGCAGCTAGGATGGGGGTCTTTTTTTTTTTTTCTTTTCTTTTTTTCGGAGCTGGGGACCGAACCCAGGGCCTTGCGCTTGCTAGGCAAGCGCTCTACCACTGAGCTAAATCCCCAACCCCTAGGATGAGGGTCTTAAAGTCCACACCCACAATGACACACCTTCTAATAGTGCCACTCCATGGTCTGAGCATATACAAACCATAACGTCTTTTGCCCACACTTCTCTGCTCGAAAATGTTCACTGCAATGACTTGCTGGTCTGGTACAAGGAGGCCTGTTTTTTGCTACTGGAACCTCACTGGGACTCCTGTCAGATATCATTGTCTGTGGAGATGCTGCAGCTTTGGATCTATAGTGCAAGCCCCTTCATGCGTTCCAACAGTCCATTCACAAAGTGGATGTCGGGATGGACCAATTCAAAGCTCTGGGTCTGGGCATGAGAGGCATCTGAGCTGGTCAGCCCGATGGCTCTCCCACTCTCACAGCTGGCTCTCGGACAACCCCACAACCAGGGCCAGCTCTAACCTGCTGCTCTGGTGAGATACAGGGTCAGCTCCTGTAGATTGCTGTCTATATGTAGGTGAAGGAAGGCACAAGATGAGGCAAGGCCTGTGAAAAAGTGAGGCGGGCACAGAGTTTTGGAGAGAAGAGAGAGGAGAAAGGAGAAGAAGAACCAAGATGGAGGCAGAGAAGGACGACCCAGATCTGTGTGGCCTTAAAGGGCCACAGATAGTTATGAATATTTTATAAGGGATGAATTTTTATAGAACAATCTGTCTTACCTAGGTGGGCAGTCTATAGCAACATTAATTGGCTCTGAGTTTATGGTGTGGACGTTTTGTGGAGTGAGAATTTACTGATATAAATCTGATTGATAAGTTACAAGCTTATTGAGTTTTGATTTTAATAGGTTACTGGGAGTTGTGATTGTAACCACAGGGGGTGGATGCTGGAAATGTCAGCAGAGTCCGCAGCAAGAGAGCCCCGAGATAGGCGGTCTCTGTACGGAACTGGCATGGCAGTGACCTGCTTTGGGAACTAGATGGATGGCAAGATCACAGCAGGGGGCAGCGTGGGATGGAAACTGGGAATTTAATGAGTTGGGTGGAGACCGTTTGCTGATTGAGATGAAAACACCCCACAGATGCCATGTGGCTCACGGGAGCCAGCAATAGCATGGGTTGGTGAATAGTTTATTAATATTTACTACTATGAGCTCCCTCACTCTCAAGACCCTGGAGCAATCTTTCTCACCACCACAGGTGTTGAAGGACAAGGGAGGGACCACACTGTCACAGCAGACAATTTATGAGGCCAGCTCTCCCAAGCTCACACCCTTGGATCCAACTCACCCATGCCCCTACAATCAGGGTCAGCACTACTGTACTGCTCAGGTAAGGTACAGAGCCTGCGGGTGAGGGGCAGGGACAGTTCTGCTCACAGGACTCCAGGGTCAGGTCTCACCTGCTGCAGGTGGCAAAAGGGAGGAGGATATTTCTTCTTGCAGGAGAGGTAAGTGGGACAGCTGGCTCTCCCACACTTAGACCCTCAGGTTGCTCACTAGGAGGTGTGAGGCCCAGTCCCCTGAGTACTGCAGCTGGTTAGGGGTGGGTCAGCTCTCTCGCTCTTATGCTCCCAGGGCCAGCTCTCCCACAATGCCCAGGGAGGGGTAGGGCTGGTTCTGTACAGGCCTCAAACAGCATCAATATGTCCTGGGTGGCAGCCCAGACCAGGGACATCTGCCTGGCCTTTGGTGGTAATAGACCCGCTGCTGCAGGGTCATAAACCCAGATATGGGCTCCTGGTGGCAGCACAGGGCGGGACCCCACCATGGTGCCAGGTGTCATCACTAGCTTCTCACATCAGTTCCTCGATACCCTCAAATCTTCAGTTCTGCATCTCTTCATTGTGCCCACATCCTTCTGTTTCTCTTTCTCTTCCATTTCTCCACCACTCATTCACTCCTCTTAGTGATGCCCAGGGTGTCTGAGTGTCTGGGGTTGTCTCAGGAGTGGCCTCAGAAGTGCTATGCCTGGCTCCTGCATTATGGCACTGGGCAGGGGTCACCTTGGGCATGGTCTTCTCTCCCCCAGGCCTATTCGGTATTAGGCTGGTAGTCATCTCAGGGTAGCCCCCTTTCTAGGTCCCATGACACTGATGGTCCAGTATTTGCTTAGGGCTTACTCCTCACCCAGACCCACCCAGGTGGCCCCTTGCAAGGGTTGTCTGTCTTGGGCTCACTCCTGCTCAGGGCTGAAGTGCCGGGTGCGGTTCTTCTAGTCTCCTGCTTTCTTCTTGCCCTGAGAACCAGTCTTGGCCTATGCAGTGCAGTACTGGACTGGTGGTTGTCTCAAATTTGCTTTTTTCAGGGAATGTTAGACTTCTAATCATTTAGATGTTCATAGGTCAGAACACCAAGTATAGACAGTCTCTCTTCTCTGTCACCTACTAACGCACGTGTGACAGAGCAGCCACACCTCCAGGGGCCCAGATAGGAACTTTGAACTTTCCGAGATGTAAACACCACAGCAATGGCCTGAAGATAACTGGGCAAATTTTCAGAGCTGGGAAAGGGTCTGGGAGAGGTGTGTGGATGGCACAGGGACTTACAGAGAGAGTCCATGTCAGACTGTTGAGAAGTGACCACCTACAGGGGAAGATGTCACCCCCAAAAGCCAGGCTTTCCCTATGACTGTGGCGAAGCCATTACTAAGGTCAGCTTTCTGGAGCTTGGGTATTTTGTAAACCAGAGTTTGTAAAGAGAAAAATCTCATCTCTTAAAAAAATTATCAATATATTAATTCTTTTTTTTTTTTTCGGAGCTGGGGAACGAACCCAGGGCCTTGCACGTGGTAGGCAAGCGCTCTACCGCTGAGCTAAATCCCCAACCCCAATATATTAATTCTATTAGATGGTTTCGTTATTCATTTATGCATAGACAGAACATCACATCCGCCTCCCCTGTGTTAGCACTTGTGCTTATTGGCTTCCCAGACAATCTCCTCTACCTTCAAGAGCAAGTGGGAGAGGTTGTATGAGGGAGGGATTATATGGGGAAGGGATTATATGGGGAAGGGGTTGTATGGGAGAGGGGCTGTATGGGGAGGAGCGTATGGGGGAGGGGTTGTTTACAGAAGCATGGGCAACTTAGCACTGGCTGTGTTGCTGAAGAAAGTGTCTCTGCCTTTGTTGTGTGACACTAGTTCTGGGGAAATGTGAACAAATGTCTACTCATCTCAGATATGAAACTGAAAATAGACCCAAGTATGGATACCACCCAAGTACAATTTAGTGAACTGACAAGTTCCAGGGTTACTTCCAGGAGTATGTTTGAAGTGTTACTTAGACAACCACATCATCAAAAGCCCACCCTGCCATGAGGTGGAAACTCCTGCTCATGAAATCTGGAAACTCGAGGTTCATCGCAAAGCTTACAGGAAGCTTGACAGATTGGAGTGTGTCTTTCCCAGGCAGCTCCATTAGTCTGAGCCTTTTCTAGGCAGTCGGACCTGCCTGAGAGACTCTTTTAGTTCTTCTGGCTTATAAAAACTTGGAGAAGGAGGAGCCTGTTGTATCTGGTTGGTTTTAGGGACTTCCTGAAGCTTTTACATGCTGAGCCTTAACAAAGCTTTTACTTCCTGAGCCTTTAGGATCATCCTGTTGAGGTTTGGTGAGTTGCTATGTATTATAATACTAAACACTGGGCATGGTTGCCCCAAGGGACAAGGAGATTCTCGCATAGATAACTTTGTTCTCCAAAGTCATCCCTGAATGGTAAATAAAGATGCCTATAGCCTATAGCTGGGTAGAGGAGAGATAGGTGGGGTTTTGTTTCCAGGGCTTAGAGTCTGAGCAGGAAACCACAAAGGACAAAGGAAGAGGGTAGAGAGAAGAGAAGACATCATGGGGTAGGTGAGTCAGGAAAGCATGGCCATGAGGGCTGGCCAATTGCAGTTAAGAGCTGCCCAGATGGAGCACAGTAATAGTAAGTCATAACTCAGGGTTATTGATAGGGAAATAGATGCTAATGGCTTAGAGGGTAGATATCTGCCCAGTCCTAGTGCATAAAGCTTATCATAAATATAAAGGTTTTGTGTCTTTTACCTGGGAACAAAGGCAGAGTCGAAACCCCCAAAGGAGATTAAATACTTAGTACAACAGCATCCCTGCAGGAGGAAACTGCTACACAATAGCCTTCCCTAGCAACCATCAACTGCCTGTGAATCTATGGAACCTCAGGGAGAGCTGGACCTCCAGAGGCCCCTGTTAGCCTCACAGTTGTAGAGTTCCTATATGTGACCAATTGCATCAGTTTCCCTAGAACAAGAGAGCACATCACAGCAGGAGCTCATGGGAGCTAACTTGTTCACCTCATGGCCAGGAAGCCAAGGACAGACTAGAGAAGGGGTACATCTCCCATGATCCCTCAGGAACCTCTCATTGAGTCCTGTCTCTCAAAATGGTTGCCACCCTGGGAACAAAGCCTTTAGCACTTGGACTACACATTTACAGAGGAAATGATCTAAAAGGACCTGGGAGAAAAATATGGGCAGATTTATATTTGTTTGCTTGTCTCGTGTCTAATTTCACAGAAGATGTGTTATTGTAGATGGTGAGCAAGCAGCTGGGTATTGGAAAGAGGTCTGTGGTAGAGGGATTAATCTGAGTCAAACTATCAAGAGGTGAGACTAAATACTGATGGGGGCTTTGTTTCTAAGAATGTGTTAACTTGTCCACACTGTCAATAAAGTAAAACTTTAGTCAGTTAGTAGTTTATCTTAATAGTAGGTTTAACAACTAACCAATTAAAACCAGGGTTTGTCCAACACACAATGCCCACAAGGTGGCCTCACCAGATGCAGCCCCTTAACCTTCTTCAGTCACAGTCAAAACAACCTCTTTTCTTCTTAACCTACCCAGTCTGCGGTGGTGTCCTGTTAGCAACAGTAGACAGACAGAAGCAGAAACCAATGTTATAAAGAGAAAAATGATGTCATGGGAGGGGCTTACAAAGTGTAGGGATGAATTAACTATATAAATGGATGGTGTAATAGCTCCAGAGTGTGGTTAAGGGGAGGTTTTTATTATAGATATTGGGGAGAGAACAGCCAGAGTCATCTGGAAGAGTCCAGAGCAGAGAGAGAGAAAGTAATAGACTGAACACGGCCAGCAGACTGGACCTGGCTGTGGGAGAGGCAGGAGCAGAGTCGGAGGCAGGGAGGAAGAAAGGGGATGGGACAGTAAGAGATTAAAAACAAGGGGAAGGGCCAAGAGAACACACAGCTGGAGTCGCAGAGTTCTAAGAAGAATGGGTAGATAGTTGGAGATCGGGGAGCCCATGAGCTGGAGACAGAGCAGGTAGGAGAGAAAGTGAGGAGAGCTGGGGTGTTACCATGGACTATGATTTATGAGACTGAAGAGGCCTAGAGGGAGCAGGCGCTTTGGTAAGCTAACAGGCACCACAGGTGGCCATTTATTCCTTCTGCCATTGAGAACCCAGCTTCTGTCTAACTACCCAGAATTTGGGGGAAATGGAGGGCTCTAGGGGAAAGGCCACTGTTTTGACTTTCCTGGCTTCTACAGCTTGTGCCCTCTGCCATACTCAAGGTCAGGAATGGCGGCTGAGTCTTTCTCACATCCTATCCCTCAACATTTCCGTTAACCTCCTTTTCCTACTTTAAAATTGTAGCCAGCTGTGATGACCTAGTTCTTTAACCCCAGCGCTCAGGAAGCCGAGGCAGGATTGGAAGTTCAAAGCCAGCCGAGGTTAGGTAGTGAGACTCTATATCAATACACCAATATTTAAAATGAGAGAAAGAGGGGGGAGCAAAAGAAGCTGGTGATTATCATGGATCTAGCCAGACAGCCCAGGGGGGAAAGATCTCCCTATTCAAAGCCAATGGATTGCTAACCTCAATTATCTCTCTCCCCACACTCCAGACGTGTGAATGAAGAAACCTTTGAGGGCTCCTTAGCCAGCCTATCACAGAGAAAGAAAATGATACCAAGAAGTTAGGGATTTAGCTCAGTGGTAGAGCACTTGCCTAGCAAGCACAAGGCCCTGGGTTCAGTCCAAGATAAGCTGGGCTTCCTATTGTGCAAATGAAGTGTTCTGTACTTACAGTAAATATAATATAATATATATATTATAAGTAATATATTATATTATACTTACAGTAAATATAATATAATATATATATTATAAGTAATATATATTATAATATATTACAGTAAATATAATTAATATATATATTAATTCTGTATGACTGCCACCAGTAGAGAAGAAAAAAAAATCCTTATTTAACTATACTGTTTTACTGGAGCGGGAGCTCTCCCAAAAGCTGTTGCCTGTATGTGGGGTATGTTCTCCTAGCTGGGCTGCCTTGTTTGGCTTCAGTGGGAGAGGAAGCGCCTGGCCTCACAGAGACTTGAAGTGCCCAGGTGGTGGGGAGGGATTACCGGGGGCCCCACCGACTCAGAGGAGAAGGGGATTGACTCAGAGGAGAAGGGGATTGGGGTAAGGATTGTCGGAGGGCATGACCAGGAGGGGAGCAGTAAGTGAGATGTAAAGTGACTAAGTAAAAAATTAAATTAAATTAAATTAAAAATAAATAATGGAGAGATGGCTCAGCCGTTAAGAGCATGACTCCTCTTCCAGAGGTCCTGAGTTCAATTCCCAGCAACCACATGGTGGCTCACAACCATCTGTAATGGGATCCGATGCCCTCTTCTGGTGTGTCTGAAGACAGCTACAGTGTACATATACAGTAAAAAATATTTTAAAAAGTAAAAAAATTAATATAAATAGATATACTGTTTTATTATTCTGTGATGACTTACTTAAGAGGGTTAATTCCAGTGCGTTCAAGGGAGATTTCGTGGAAGAAATTGGCTTTAATTGTGAACAGATGAACCTGATGACGGTCCTGTGCGGACACACTCTATCACTCGTCATGCGTCTAGAGTTGTTTCTTGTTCGCTGGTTGTATTTATTTCTCTCCCGTGTGTCTCTGGGTCCATTTGTTTGTCTTAACAACGTGCTGAGAAGATTCCATTTTTCTTGCACTTGCGTTCTGTGATTCCTTTATCTTAGCCCAGGAGAAAAATTCCCAACTCGGCAACTAGACTTTTGCCGTGTTGAAAACACCGCAGAGGATAGCCCCTTCCGGACGCAGCGCGATGCTCTCCCACGCAGCAGTTTGTCTGAATCCGTGTGCGTGGTCACTCTGTTGTTAGGACTCATCAGGCTGTGTGGAAAAGGAAAGTTTCCAGGCAGGTAGAGACAAGTCCCTTAAGTCTCAGCTAAACACGTGTGACATCTTTGTCAAGGCTTTAGCGTAACACAATGAATGAGACTGTGTGGGACAGTCACGTCCCCGCACAGCTGTTTATACCTGCTGTCAGCATTCTGAGGAGCTGACAGTGTCTGTGTGGGCAGGTACATCAGGGTCCCCAAGGCTCCACTGGTTCAGTGACTTAATAGAAAGATTTGCAACTCAAAAAGCTCACAAGTTACTGCACTGAAAAGGTACAGGTTGAGACGAACAAAGGCTCGAGGTGTGTGTCCTGAAGTCCAAGAGAAACCAGACAGAAGCTTCCAGGTGTCTCCTGCCATGGAGTTACATGGGGCAAGCTCAACTTTCCAAGTCATCATGCCTAGAACTGGGTACAAAGTACTGCCACCCAGGCTTCCAGACCTGCGTAGTCTGGGTTTAGTATACGCACACCACACCGTAGTGGCTGCATTTGATCTCAGCTCCGTAGATGTTTTAAATCCCCAGGGGACCAAATGGTGCGGTGGACCAATGTCCTCAGACATACAAAGGCAGTCAGGGCACTCAAAGGACTCTGAGTCTGTCATCCAGGAGCTAAGGGCCAGTCCTCCTCAAGATGGACCTTTCATAGATTACGCTGGGTTTGAACAACCCAGATCTTCAAGTTACTCCTCGGCTGACAGCACATTGCTGCTCTGGTCCTGCCTCAGATGGACACAATGAGTATTAATCAACGCTAAAATATAAAATATATTCCTGGAAAATAGTTACATCTGACTAAACAACTAAGTAGGAGATTTGAACCAACTGCATATCCCACAAGATCCAGGGGCTGGAGATGGCTCTGCCGTTAAGAGCACTGACAGCTCTTCCAGAGGTCCTGAGTTCAATTCCCAGCAACCACATGGTGGCTCACAACCATCTGCAACACAATCTGATTCCCTCTTCTGGTGTGTCTGAAGAGAGTGACAGGGTACTCACTTATATAAAATAAATAAAATCTTTAAAAAAAAAAAAAAAAGACCTGGAAACCAAAAGATCCAGTCACAGTCTGACTTAAATGGAGGCTGGCTTTCACCATGGTGCAGGCTGACACTATCTTCTTTGTTGTCATTTCCCTGGTGATAAACCCCAGGACATCATGTTTGATCATATTATAGATCGTGGAAATGTAAAATGTATTTTCCCATACTCCCCTGGGTTTCCTGGAAGAGGATCTGTAACAAACACAGCCAGTCTCCATTAAACCTGACTCTTTAAAAACACTTTCAAGCTTTTGTGTACCCTACTTGCACCCTGTATTGTTCATTGCCCTGCAATTTAATCTCCTCCACTGCAATCCGCCTCTGCCACAAACACAGCTGGGCCCATGTGGGGCAAGGGATCTAAAGATTAGATTTTGGAGCTGGAGAGATGGCTGAGCAGTTGGAAGCACTGACTGACTGCTCTTCCAGAGGCCCTTAACTGGGATGCTCACTGTATGCACAGTCAATTAAGAAGAGTCATCTGAGTCCTCCGACTGTCCTCTGGTGACCACCTTGGCTGTGTCCACAATAGTGTTGCTATCATTTTGGTTGGGTTTTCTGTTTCTAATTTTTGTCTAATTTTTTATGTTTTCTGTAAGAGTGGCAGCAGAACTCAAAAGTTCTATGCACCTGTGCACTCAACCCTGTCTCTGCACCTGTATAATCACCCCTGTCTCTGCACCTGTATACTCACTCCTATCTCTGTGCACCTGTGTACTCACCCCTGTCTTTGTGCACCTGTGTACTCACCCCTGTCTTTGTGCACCTGTGTACTCACCCCTGTCTGTGCACCTGTGTACTCACCCCTTTCTCTGTGCACCTGTGTACTCACCCCTGTCTGTGCACCTGTGTACTCACCCCTGTCTCTGCACCTGTATACTCACTCCTATCTCTGTGCACCTGTGTATTCACTCCTATCTCTGTGCACCTGTGTACTCACACCTCTCTGTGCACCTGTGTACTCACACCTGTCTGTGCACCTGTGTACTCACCCTTGTCTCTGTGTATCTGTGTACTCACCCCTGTCTTTGTGCACCTGTGTACTCACCCCTGTCTTTGTGCACCTGTGTACTCACCCCTGTCTGTGCACCTGTGTACTCACCCCTTTCTCTGTGCACCTGTGTACTGACCCCTGTCTTTGTGCACCTGTGTACTCACCCTTGTCTTTGTGCACCTGTGTATTTACTCCTGTCTGTGCACCTGTGTACTCACCCTTGTCTCTGTGCATCTGTGTACTCACCCCTTCTGCTTTGGGCATGGACAGGATATCAGCCTCCTGTCTGTTCAAACATGATAATGGTGCTGGAATACAGCCCAGTGCTTGTTAGACATTATATGAGACTCAGCCTTGGCTTACTGGAGTTAGACTTTCTAATAGCCCAAAGAGTACCTATGTGATGTGAACTTCTGCCAATGTGTTGGCATTCTGTTCTGCATGTTTAAGTAGTTAAACTCAGATAGAAGTGACTCATTGGCAGTATGATTCATACTACATATGTATGCACGAGCATGGAGCCAGAGAATAACCTGGGATGTGGTTCCTTGGGTGCCATGTGCCCTGTCATCTTACAGAGTGAATACCAACTCAATACCAGCTAGACTGTCAGGAGAATAGAAATTACACACCAAAACAGTTCACACAGACGCAGAAACCCAAAATAAATTGTTTGCAAGCTGTACTCACACCTCTTAGCTAGCCATCTGCTGTGCGTGACAGAAGGAAGTCTATTCATGTAGCTAACCACACCAGTAGGAACCATAAAGACTACAGAAATTATATTGCTGTGATGTCATCACTCTGGGTATTGTATGTGTTCATTTACTTAATTTAGTAGTCATGGCCTCAGAGGATGGATTTCTTCTGAGACAGGGTCTCCCTGGGTAACCCTGGATAGTCTAGACCTTCCTGTGTAGAACAGGCTGGTCTTGCACTCACGATCAGCTTGCCTCTGAACTCCAGGTGCTTAGATTAAAGGCATGTGCTACCACCACAGCCCAAAGATTAGGCCTTTAAAGATTTAGTTGTGAGCCAGGTGTTGGGGCAAATAGCTTTAATGCCAGCACTCAGGAGGTAGAAGCCGGTGGATCTTTGTTATGAGAAAAGTTCATACGGGGTGTGTGTGTGTGTGTGTGTGTGTGTGTGTGTGTGTGTGTGTGTGTGCACATGTGAGCACAAGTGTAGTGTATCCGTGCATGCTCATACAGAGGCTAAAGGCGAACAAGGTTGTCTTCCTCAGTTGCTCTCCACCTTCTTTTGAGAGACAGGGTCCCTTACTGAAGCTGAAGCTCACATTTCAGTTAGGCCAACTGGCCATTGAGCTCCAAGGATCCACCTGTGTCTGCCCACCAATGTTGGGGTTTAGGCATGCATGACCAGCTTTTACATGGATGCTGGATTTGAATTCAGGTCTTCTTGCTTGCATAGCAAGCCCCCCTACCCACCGAGCCATCTCCCTCAGTGAGAAAATTGGTATTTTATTGATATTCTGTCTGTATGACCTATTCATCTGTCTTATTTAAGAAATCCTATTTATGGGACAGGAGAGATGTTTCAGTGGTTAAGAGCACTGAATGCTCTTCCAGAGGTCCTGAGTTCAATTCCCAGCGCCCACATGGCAGCTCACAACTGTCTTTAACTCCAGACTTAAAGCTATAAACATGATATAGTTCCCATATTTCATCTCAAATGCAGTAGAGTTTTGCTTCATGTAGAAGAGTATCTTTTGTCTGTAGGGATGTGGCACCTGTCAATAATAAATTCGATGGTCTATGGCTTAGGCAGGAAATAAGAGGTGGTACATCTGGGAGGTATGAAGGATTCTGGGAGAGAGCCAGGTGCAAGAGAGTTGCCCGGGAAGGTGTGGCTACACAGACACGTTGTACCTGAGCACAGGTAACCAGTCATGTATCAGAATGTGGATTAGAATAAATGGGTTATTTTAAGTCATGATCTAGTCAGAGAAGAACTTAAATATATGGACAAGGTATTCGTAAATATGTTTTGAGTCTGAGTCTGAGTCTTATTTCTGGGAGCATGGGGCTGAGGGGAGTAGATCCAAGCCTAACTTCTACAGCTTCTCACATGCAAGTCATTGGTTCCATGTAGAATTGATATATGCACAGAATGACATAAGGATTTGGGGCTCAGGTTCCAGAAAGGATCTCACTATATAGCTCTAGCTGTTGCGAGGCTCACTCTGTAAACCAAACTAACCTAAAACCCACAGGGATCCTCCTGTCTCTGCCTCCTGAGTGCGGGAATTAAAGGTGTGTGCCTCTATGCCTGGCTTGGAATAATCTATTTCTAAAGCCTTTCTTAGACAGCCGACTTTTTCAGCACTGATTACTGAATAATAAAACTTTACCTGCTAGTTTCTCTCTTAAATATCAGGCATCCTATAAGAATGGTGTGTTTCTGAGCCTTGTCTCTCCCTTCTCCTACCATTGCCCAGGGACTGCTTTAACAAATAGGAATTCTGTAGGGGCGGTTCTGATGCTGAGGTTCTGTTCCCAATTGGATCTTGATCTGTCAGTAAAGAAGCCATGGGCCAATTACTGGGCGGAAATAATAGGCGGGATTTCCTGGTCCCCGCAGGTAGGAGACAGGCGCAAGGAAAGGAGCAGAGAGGAGAGTTTACCATGCTTCTGAGGGAGAAAAGGTGACCAGCCATGTGAGATTTTGGGCGAAGCAGCAGCCTGAGGCAGCTTCTCCAGGTAGGCAGTTGAAGGTATTTGTTTAGCTGAGGGTAAGTGGAGAGGTATGGAGATAAGAGAGTATTGATAACGGCTCGCTTCTCCATGCCGGGGAGAGTAGCGCCCAGTAATTGTACCAAAAGGCAAGTTGAAATTGAGCTCTGTGTGTGTGTGTGTGTGTGTGTGTGTGTGTGTGTGTGTGTGTGTGTGTGTGTGTGTTTTAACCATGGATTCAAGGGAATATGGGTAGGGGCTGGTAGCGAGCGCAGCCAGTTCCTGGAGCTTAGGCAGGGTAGAAAAGCTACGCGCTACAGACCTCTGCTGAGAGTCAGCATCTGGCAGAGAAAGGTCTCTAGCCTGCGGCCCTTCTTTATAGTGATGCGGGCTGTTGGACTTTTGCTATTCCGCCTAAGGTTTACACTCATCACACAGTCTGACTGGCACATGCTAAGTGCATGGTCTAAACTTAGTCATGGTGGCTGCTCCAGCATATGAATACATAAACAAACCTCCAGGACTGTTGTTTAAAGGGTGACTTAAAGGGCTGTTTTGTTTAAAGGTGTGCCTTTCACTTGAGGGTGAAGTGTCCTCCACCTTGGTAAAGACTTGGTCCCCAGAATGTAGTACCACTTTGGGATGAGATAGAAAGTTCAGGAGTGGGGCCCAGTGGAAGCAAGTGGATCACTGAGAACATGCCCTGGACAGACCCTGTTGCTGCCTTCCCCCAGCCCTCTCTGCGTCTTATTCATCATTGTGAGCTTGCTCCATCAGATGCTGCATGATAGTCAACCTTCCCTTGGGCCCAATAGACTTAGCAGACAGTGGGCTGCAACTCTGAAGCCATGACACGAAGTATTTCGTCCCTTCAACTGTTTTTGTTCAGTGAAAAGCTGTGGTTTCAAACCTGAGGCGTGGTTTAGAAGCTTTGGGAACTGTTTTGCTGGATGAATCTAGAAGTTTGAAAATGTGCTCTAGAGAAGCCGGAGAACACACTGTTGAGCTGAGCTAGGAGGCGGATTCTGGTTGACTGGAGTATACATTTGACATCAGGTGGGAGCAAGCTCTCCATTGAGAGCTGAGGGGGAGTCTGTGTGAGCTACATTGTAACAAATGTCTGTTCTGCATTTTATCCCTTCCCTGAGACTTTGTGGAAGGGTTTGCTACTTTCAAGCAGTGCAGTCGATTATTTTAGATATACTGACTGGTTTTGTGTGTCAACTTGGCACCGACCAGAGTCATCAGAGAGGAAGGAGCCTTAGTTGAGGAAATGCCTCCATGAGATCCAGCTGTAAGGCATTTTTCTCAATTAGCGATCAATGGAGGAGGACCCAGCCCATGGTGGATGGTGCCATCCTTGGGCTTATGGTCCTGGGTTCTATAAGAAAGCAGGCTGAGCAAACCAGAGCAAGCAAATCAGTAAGCAGCCCCCCTCCATGGCCCCTGCATCAGCTCCTGCCTCCAGGTTCCAGCCCTACTTGAATTCCTATCCTGACTTCCTCCAGTGATGGACTATGATCTGGAAGTGTAAGCTGGATTAAGCCTTTCTTCCCCAATTTGCGGTTTGGTCATGGCTTTTTTGCCTTAGTGATAAAATCCCTAGGTAAAACACTCGATATTTTTTATAATTCTGGGTGTTTTGTAATGAGATTTGAGAGAGAGAGAGATCGGGGAGATTTGAAAAACTTGTTTAGACAGGAGAGAAGTGGTTTTCAAGTTTAGGGTAAGGAAGGCAGCATCAAAGAACAGATTAACACCAGTTTGGGGGGGGGATCTCGAACTTTGCACCAGAAAACTGGCAAAGATGTCCTGAGGGCATCAGGAGAATTGGCCAGACTCTGTCCATTTCTGGCCTAAAGATGGAAAGGAATAAACTTGTTTGAAAGATTTGGCTTGGAGAAGAGGACTCTGGAACTTTGTATTCACAAAAGGCCTCCAAGGAAACTGTCTTCCCAGAATTCATTTCACTCTGTTCAGCCATATAGGCACTCAGAGACCACCCAGACTTGGTTCAAGGAGGACTGTCAACTGTAGGTCTGATAGCATGCATTCGGGTTGTCAGCGTGCATTCTAATTTTGCACGTACGCAGAACGCATAGGTGATGTAGCCTTGGAAGGGCACACCCAGATTTTCAAGGAGAGTTTAAAAGGCCCCAAAATATGTCATGGGACTGGAGCCACTTCCAGCAATCCTAGAGAGGGCAATGAATGAAGCTTGGAGGGTGAACCCTAAGCTGCCATGGGCACCCTGGATGTCAGAGCCCAGAGAGTAGACCTCCTGTTAAGGAAAACTACATGTAGCACATAGAGCCAACACAAAAGAGAAGCTTTGAGGGCTGCAAACATCAAAGCCACAGAATGGTGCTCACTGTGCCCCATGTGCCCAGGAGCTGGGCATGGACCTGTGAGGTTTAATGTTTACCCTGCTAGGTTTGGGTCTTGCTTTGCCTCTCACCCTTCCTTTCTTCCTTCCATTCTTTCTTTTTTCTTTTTGTAGATGTATTTATTTTATGTATGTGAGTACACTGTCACTGTCTTCAGACACACCAGAAGAGGGCTTTGGATGCCATTGCAGATGACTGTGAGCCACCATGTGGTTACTGGGAATTGAGCTCAGGATCTCTGGAAGAGCAGTCAGTGCTCTGAACTGCCCTCACCCCTATTTTCTGTTCCCCGACTCTTCCTTTTTGAACTGGGAATGTTTAGGTTGTGTCATTGCAGATTGTCAGCGTCTTTTGAATTTACAGAGGCTTGCAGCTAGATTTACCTTGGGTCTCAGGAAAAAACTTTGGACTTGAACTTTTAAGCCATTCTAGAACTATTCAGACTTTGGGGAATATTGGAGATAGACTAAGTGCATATTTGTATTAAGAGTTGACCATGAGGGCTGGAGAGATGGCTCAGGAGTTAAGAGCACTGACTGCTCTTCTAGAGGTCCTGAGTTCAATTCCCAGCAACCACATGGTGGCTCACAACCATCTGTAATGAGATCTGATGCCCTCTTCTGGTGTGTCTGAAGACAGCAAAGTATACTCATATAAATAAAACAGATAAATCCTTTTTAAAAATATGAGTTGACCATGAGCCTTTGGGGCCCAGCCAGATATAAAATATTACATACTATATATATATAGTATAAATATTATATATCTAATATTTTATATTAGATATAAAATATTCCCTCATGGACTCGTGTATGAAAACTTGGTCTGCAGTTGATAGCATAATTTTGGTGCCTGATGAAAACTCCAGAAGGAGAAGCATAGTTAGATTATGTATTATCCAGGAGCAGAACTAATATATATATATATGTATGTATGTGTGTGTATGTATATATATGTGTATGTGTATATATATGTATGTATATATGTATGTATATGTGTGTGTGTATATATATATATTTTATATATATGAGGGAGGGGGAAGGATTTATTGGAGTGACTTGCGAGTCGTGGTCCTGTTAGTCCAGCGATGGCTGTCTACCAGCAGAAGGCCCAAGAATCCGGTGGTTCAGTTCACAAGGCTGGATGTCTCAGCTGGTCCTCAGGATACACTGGAATCCAGAAGAAGTAGGCTGTAACACCACAGAGGAACTGGACTATGCCAGCAGGAGCAAGCAGGCAAAGGGAGCAGGCTTCCTTCTTCGTGTCCTTCATCGAGGCCGCCACCAACAGAAGGCTTGATCCAGATTAAAGGTGGGTCTTCCCACCTCAAAGGGATCAGAACTGAAATTGGCTCTTCCCCTTTCAAATGACTTAATTAAGGAAAATAAAAATCTTCACAGGTGTGCTCAGCTGTTAATTAATTCCAGATGTAGTCAGATTGACAACCAAGAATAGCCACCAAGGAAGTAAATCACAATCCCTAGAAAGACTGTACCTTATCATCCCTTTTCCCCGTCCCTCTCTGCTTCCCATCCACCATGGAGTGAGCAGCATCTCCCTTCCCCCCAGCCCCCTGCTCCCCATCCGCAGTGTTCAGCTTCCTTTGGACCCACAGCGATGGGTCAGCTGATGCCAGGCTGATAGCTCAAAGGCATGGACCAAAGGGAACCCTCCTCCATTAACTTGGTTCCCTCAGTGCTGAAAAGCTGACTGTGTATATTTGAACTTCTAATAAACAGCAAATCCTTTTCTTCCTGTGAGTATGACCCAGGCAATTCTTTTAACCGATAACCCCAACTGGGTTATTACATGTTAAACAGTAAGATTTAGACTTAAAGTTGGATATAAATATATAGATATAGAGACAGTGCAGAAACGTATTACATGTTTAAGTTCAGAGACAACCAAGGAGCTATAGCTAAGAGGCTACTGAAGTGTTCAATTGTGAAAACCTTATTCTGTTAATATCAGACGTCAGAGAGAACAAACAGCTACAAATTCCTTCCTACTCAGAAGATGAATTGCAAAAGCCTTTCACAAAGTCGAAGAGATGTTGCCAACCAAGGCCATTCTCAGATCTATGCCCGGGGAGTCATACGCAGCAACAATTGCCGTGGAATCATCCACAGCCAAGAGAGAATGAAAATGGGGAAACCAAAGTATAACGAATAGATAAATTTCATAAACGTTTTTACCGTAGACCTCTACAGGCAGCGCAGATCATTGGAGTAGAACCACCGCTGTCAGCACAAACAAATCTCCAACATAAATCAGGTGGAAAACATCAAGCTGCAGGGTTATAATTTGATATATATATGTACCGTGTTAAGTCTGCAGAAAGCAAGATGTTGCTTGCTGGTGCCTATAGATAATAAAATACAAAACCACTCAACTAAAGGTGACTCCAGGAAGAAAATGGCATTGAGGAAAAATGTGGAGGGCGTCACTGCTCTTACATTCTCTAAAAAAAGAAAATGGAGGAGTGGGGTAGGAGGAGAGGGGGAAGAGGGGAGGAGGAGGAGGAAGAAGAGAAAGAAGAGGAGGGAGAGAAGAGGAAGAAAAGGAAAAGAAGAGGAAGAGGAGGAAAAAGAGGAAGAGGAGAAGCGGGGGAAGAGTAAAAAAGGAGGAGGAAGAGGAGAAGGAAAAGAAGAGAAAGGAAGAGGAGAAGGAGAAGAAAAGGGAAGGAAGGACGGACGGACGAACGGACGGACAGGAAAAGGGCAAAGATTATGAAACTTAAAATCTGACAAGGTTACATGATGGGTATTAAAATGAGTCAAAAAGACTACAGACCAAGCAAGGGGAAGAAAAGTGAAGAGAAGGGGACACACACACACACACACACACACACACACACACACACACACACACCCGATGGGGGAAGGGACGAATGAATCTTTCCTGAGCCTTAGAGATTCGCTGACTGGACGGCCACACAGACACACTGTCTGGAACTGAATCTGCCTGGAGGAACACTTTTCCAGAGGCTACCAAAGCCTTTCAAGGCTTGAGAAATTCCAGAGTGACCAGTTTTTCCTCCTCACCTGAACATTCCAATGAACTGACAAAATTCAGCACCTCCCTGATGGAATCAGCTTCCAAGGGCTGAGCGGGGAGCAGCTCAAGCCGCTTAGAACTCTCTCAGTCTCACATAGCCTCGCTCTGTGGCTCTACTCCACACATAAATAAAACTGGGTTTGCTTTCCATTAACCCCATGATTTCTTGGTTTGGGTATGTTAGGGTAATTTTTTTTTTCCAAGACAGGATTTCTCTGTGTATCCCTGGCTGTCCTGGGACTTGTTCTGTAGACCAGACTGGCCTCGAACTCAGAGATCTGTCTGCCTCTGCCTCCTGAGCTGGGACTAAAGTCACCCACCACCACTGTCCAGCCTTCAGGATGACCTTTTCCTGACCTAGTCCTTAGCACATCGGCCAAACTACCACAGTAATAATGGCAAATTACAGTTCCCACGGCATGTGGGCCCCAGCCTAGAGTGTGTCAGCTGTCTTCTAACTACCCTGCTGGCATCCAGCATATGCAAAACCCACATGGCCTATGACGAAACAGTCTACAGTGGTTACGGACGATACAGAAGTCTGAGGTGGTATAAACAACATGACCACTTTAAATGTTTGACAAAGTCCTCGGTGTCTCAGGCTCTTGTGTTGCCGTTGCCTTCACATATGAACCATGTTCTTCCCGTGCAGAAAAAACATCGTCGACCCAGAAGATCCCCGGTGTGCTCGGTTAACGCTCACTGGCCGGATGGTCACGGTGCCACCGGGGGAGGTGGAGTTCGCCAAGCAAGCCATGTTCTCAAGGTACGAAGCTGCTTTAGAACTGGTTTCCCCAGAGCCAGGTGTGTTGGTGTGTGCCCATAGCTCCAGCATTTGGAAGGCTGAGGCAGAAAGATTTGGTTTGAAGCTAGACTGAGCTACATAGTGAATCCAAGGTTAGCCTAAGCGACATAGTGAGAACTTATCACACACACACACACACACACACACACACATACACACATACACACACATACACATACACACACATACACATACACACATACACACACACATACACATACACACACATACACACACATATACACACATACACACACATATACACACACATATACACACACATACACACACACATACACACATACACACACACACATACACACACACACACACACACACACACACACACACACAAAGGCTTGTCTCAAAATAGAGAAGAATAAATGGCTATCAGATGGTAGACAGGAACGCTACTGCTTGGCTTGCTCCTCCTGGCTTGCTCAGTTTGCTGCCTCTTACACCCCAGGACCAACCTACACAGGGGTGGCACATCCCACCATCATTAATCCACATCAGTCATTAATCAAGAAACTGTCCACAGGCCAATCTGATGAAGGCATTTCTCTCCATTGAAGTTTCATCTTCCCAGTTGGTCCCGACTTGTGTCAAGCAGACAAAAAACAAGTCGCTCACGTGACTCGCAATGAAAGCAAGGGAGCTTTCCTGGCCCCATCTGTGCCTCGGACATGCTCAGACATCTCTACGGAGACCACCATGGTGTTTGCTTGTTACAGACACCCGTGTGGCCTACTGTTTGGCCCTTGTCTTGTGATAATCACATCTTTATATGTGACATGGAGGAGGCTTGTATTTTTATAAAATCTTACAAGACAGATGGACCATCATGTCTGCGTCCATAGGTATTACAATGTGTTTGAAATGCAAGTGTGAGTGTAGCAGGGGACGCAGGTGGAGCTCTTTGTCCACGCTTCCCGCAGGAACGGAAATCTCGCCATCAGGAGACCACATTTCACAGCTTCACCATTCTCTTGCCTTTCCTACAGACACACACACAGTCTTTCCCTCTAGCAACCACCAGCATCCACTGAGCACTGGCTAGAACCAAATGCTATTTCTGTATACACTTCCTGTTTCTCCCCATACAACCCTGTGATGAGCATCAAAGCCTTAACTTTTGCAACAGGTGAGGAAACAGCCATAGGTGCAGCTTTAGCGTCCACACTCATTAGCAAGCTCCAGAACTGAGCCCTTAGCTGCTCTGTATAGCAACTACAGCTTCCTGCCTTCCTGGGCTCCCCCAGCCCTGGCCCCAAGCCCCAGCTCATAAGCTTCTACCTCTGGCTGGGTTGAGCGACTCTCAGCACAAATCAGGCCAACAGGTAGGAGGTCCCCGGAACTGGCTGAGGTACAGAATGGCAGGTTCACCATGCTATCCCTTTGTTCCTGCAGGCATCCAGGGATGAGGAAGTGGCCTCGCCAGTATGAATGGTTCTTCATGAAGATGTGGGTAGAACACATCTGGCTTCAGAAATGGTATGGAGGCATATCTGACATCCCAAAGGAGGAATACTTCAAAGCAGCCCCAAGAAAGGCCTGATAGTAACACACAAGTCCCGGGGCTTGCTTTAAGATGAAGCCCTTCGAAGGGCAGAAGCCAGACAGTCTCTGACTGCCATCTCTTTGTTTGAAGAGTACCCAGCTGCCCTGTCATCCTACAGCAGAATGAGAAAGGATGAACAGGGAGCCCTGGGCTAGCGTTGAGATCCATCGGAGTGGTCCTTTGCTGATCCATCATCCACATAGAAACGTTTCTGTTCACTCTGTACTCAATCCAGAAGCTCCCATTTGGAAATCGTGGTTGTCAAAAATGGAAGTGGTAGTTGCTATTCTGTTCTTTAAAAAAATGATGCCTGTATATAGCATGTCATTGCCTTGTATCGTGAGAACATTGTGTTGCTTACCACGCAAAAGCCGTGCCTTGGATGGCGGTCCATTGCTTAACAAGAGCTGAGCATGCATCACGCTGTGGCTGTGGGTTCAGGGTAAGGTGGAAGGCTTTCGGTCGGAAGGTTATTCACTATGTCACTAAATTGCTGATGTATTTTCTAGAACCTGCGGGTCACTTGGGGAGCCTTTCCCCCCACTGTAGTATAGCAAGCAGACTAAGCACATGCAGTTTTGTGCTTGGCCTGTTCTGTGTGAGCAGACTACAGCAGAACATTAACAGGAATGAGGTAGCTTTGTCATTGAGCTTCCCAGATCTCCCGCTGTTAATATTTCCTGTAGGAAGTGCCCCTCTACCACTCATGAAGTGTGGTGCTCATGAAGTAAGAGCACCTCTATCTGTGCGATGTAGCAAAGACAGAGGCAAGAGTGCAAACGAGAAAGGGAAAGCAGTGGGCAAGAGAAAGAGCCTGAGAGTCTGCTCACTGCCTAGCCTCAGGCCAGACCCTCAACAGAATCACCTCACTTAAGCCCTACCTAGTAAGATGTCCTGGCGTCTCATTCATACCCGGAGACTAGGCTAAGAGAAAACCATTCAGCATCCTAAGCTCAGGCTCCTGTGTTCACTGTACACAATGGGTGTGTGTTTTCCACAGAGGGTCATCAAGCAATGGTTGTGATTTTAAAGGACAATGACAAACTGCCCTGCTGGGAGTGCTGGGTGCAGAGGTAGGGAGCACGCTTTCAACTTTTTCAACAAATCTTTTACAAGAGTTCCTGGCATTCAGAAGATACAAAATTGAAACTGTATACATACCTGAGGCCTGACTGGACCAGAACACACACCACCAAGGCCAAGTTTTCTATCTTTCCACGATGGCTAGAAATTCTCTGTGATTGATCAGGTATGTTGTATAACATAACACATCACTAACGTAGAAAATATATACATTCTTAAAATAATTTTAACAAAGCAAGATGCAAGCTGACTTGTTAAAACATATTTAAGGGGTTGGGGTTCCTTGCCTAGGAAGCGCAAGGCCCTGGGTTTGGTCCCCAGCTCCAAAAAAAAAGAACCAAAAAAAAAAAAAAACATATTTAAGTACTTATTACTAGAAACCTAGGAGGGCTGGACAGTCCTTTTTTATTTGACATAAGCCAGTTCACGAGAGTTCCCAACAATCATTATTTCTAGTACAAAATCATAGGATGGCTTTGTTAGAGGTATTTCCTATTGCTAGAGTTTAAAATTATTGCTACTCCCAATTTAGAAGAAGGTTGGAGGACTGGCAGAACAAACTGCAGGTTATAGGTGTTCCATAGGTCAACCTCCGACATCAATCCTTGAAGCACCACTGCCTCTCATGGCTTCTTCAACATGGCTTCTCAGTCCACCTCACTGATACCTTTTGCTCTGTTAGCTTGCTGTGAGTTAGCTCCTTAAGAGTTACTGATGCTTCCAAGGCTTTGAAGAGCAGGTTGCAATCACAAACCGCAAAGAGTGTTATCAGACATTTATCAGAGTTAGAAGAAATGAAATCTGAACTGTCTGGACAGCAACAACAGTGTTGAAAGTTAATGGGCTTGAATCAGATGCTCCGTCTTCAGGAAAATTTGTTTCAGCAAATCTCCAGGAATTTACAATGAATTAAAATTTGTAGTTTTAGACATAAAATTAGAAGCTTTAGACATAGCAATAAGGCAAGAAAAAGAAATTAAAAGTGTACAGATTGGAAAGAAAGGAATAAAAGTCTCCTTATTTAGATTAACTACATAGAAAATTGCACATAATTTACATTTTTAAAGCCAGCAGAAGCTGGAGAGACAGTTCAGCTGTTAACAGCTCTGGTTGTTCTTCCAAATGATCCAGGTTCAATTCCCAGCACCCACATGGCAACTCACAACTGTACGTAACTCCAGTTCCAGGGGATCTGGAGCCTTCACACAGACACCCATGCAGACAAAACACTAATACACATAAAATTAATAAGTAAATAATATTTTTAAAAGCAGAGACCCTGACACACACACACACACACACACACACACACACACACACTAAAGTCAGGAACAGCCTTTAGCAAATGTGATGGAACATGTGGACACTCATAGTGAACCCTGGGCTAACCTCAGACTTTACATAAAAACTAAGAAGAGCTCACACTTGTAAACATAAGAAAGTGAAACTATAAGGCTGTAAAAAGAACTAGAAAACCTTTGGAGCAAGGGCTTGGCAGAGTGTTTTTTGTACTTTATAAAACACCAAAGCATAACCTATAAAAGGAAATTTTGATTAAGTTATATCTCATTAAATTTTAAAGGGTTGGCTATGCAAAGGACTTTCCTAAGAGGACAAAAAACAGGTGATGGTGACAGAAGATCTGCAGACAAGTGCTAGTGTTAAGAGTATACCCAAATTGGAGCAAAGGTGTGAAGGAAGCAGATAGTGATACACTGCTGCGGGGAACATCAACTAGAACTAGAAAACCACTTGACTCTTTCCTAAAACACTAAATAATGCACCTGCCTACCAACCAGAAATAAGAAACTGGTCCCAGAGAAATGAAAACTTACCACTCACACGAAGACTTACATATGATGGGGTCAGCAAGACGGTCACTCTTGGAATCCACTAGATGTCCTTTAATCCTTTGATCTGGTATCTAGCAATACAAACTGTGGCATTATCTATACCATAGAATAGCACTCAGCAATATAAAGGAGCTAATTACTGACACAAGCAGCTTTGGTGACTCTGTGGAAGATTATGCAAGCCATAGAAGTGTTCATATCATATAGTTCCATCCATGGAACACTCCCAATGGGGTCTTTAAGAATGAAGACTTTTCAGAAAGGAGGTCACAGAGTGAGTGAATCTTACTGTGAGTGGATAATGATGGATCCTTATGGTGATGGAGGTACGCATACCTTGACCTAAATCATTATTAAATTGGAAACTGGGTAAGACGAATACAGGATCTCTTTGTGTTATTTCTTAAAACTGCACCTGCATCTTTAATTATCTACAGCACCTACAGCTACCTCAGAGGGAAGTATTTAATGGAAAGACTCAAGTAAGACATGCATGCATCTTGCTTGTGAGTCCCTAACTGAGATGAACTGTTCCATATCAAAGTGTAGCAGAGAAGATGCAGGATGAACTGTTACCAAAGTGTAGCAGAGAGGAGACAAGATGAACTGTTACCAAAGTGTAGCAGAGAGGAGACAAGATGAACTGTTCCATATCAAAGTGTAGCAGAGAGGAGACATGGCCCTTGTTAATCACTAATATTTGCAGGAGCCTTGTAACTCTTCTTTTAAAAGTTTTCTAAATGTATTCAAGTTAATGCTGAACACAAACGACTAAGAACCTGGCAGGACCTGGAGGACAGCTCAGCCGAGCCTTTGCTTAGCATGAAACACGGGCGTAACCCCAGCACCATGAAAATGAAAATGGCATAGATGTGCCTGCATGTGCCGTACAAATTTTCTACAAGACATTTAGAAGAGATGAGTTTCTTCAAGTTTCTGGCGTACACATGTTGAGTATATATAAGCAATCAAGTCTGAAAATAAGGTTTTCTCGTTGTATTCCCAGTAATCATCCTCTAATTTGGGCAGGGGATAGCCTTCGCTAATGTATTTGCTGTGGCTTGCCACAACCATGAAGCTAACACATAGAGTGAGATTCTGCTGCTCCGGGTGCCCACATACCTTAGTGCATATTGACTCTTGGTGACCATATTCTTTTAGGATTGAAATGTGTTCTGAAGTTGTCCCCAAAAGTCTTGTATTTCACTGTTAATAACATAACTGTCACTAGTGAAGTATTTCTTGATGGCAGACTTCTCTAGGATAACCTACTGATGTTCATTCGATTGTGGTCTCAAGTCACTTATGGGAAACTTACTTGTGGTTTGTCTGTCTTGAGTAAGGCATGTGGAACACAAAGTCCATCTTCACACCAGGTATGTCTGTTTCATCAAAGACCAATTCATTCCTAGTACAGCTTCTGTGCTTGACTATGCTATCCTAACTATACTGTGTGGTTTTACATAGTCTTTTTTATGTACTATTATAAAGCATTGTTAGGTTCTTAAAAAGAGTAGAGGCTACTGCAGTACCTCTGCTGGAAACCTATCCAACAGAAAGAAAAGACTGTGCAGGCGACTCCATTTGTACTTCTTCTCTGCTGAGACTGATCTTGTTGCCTTGCCTAGGCTGGTCCCGAAACCCTAGGCTCAAGCAATCCGCCAGCATCACCAGAACTCAAGTGCTTTGCCATCGATCATGGCTGCTGTGACTTTATGAGGCTCTGCATTGTGGGAACTTTATTTGCTGACCTAGAAATCCTGTTGTAAATTCCAACCCGACTGTGGCAGGACTGCAAGGGGCCCTGCTCCTGAGGAGATGCTGTTGACAACTGAGGAGGGAGAATCATTCTTCAGGCGTGTGGCTGCTGGCTGCACCCACGGTCTGGCATATATGGGCAGCATAAATGGGCTTAGTGGGGTTTTCTTTTAACTAAAAGGCATAAAATTGAAAGATAGACTTGGAAGTAAAAAACCCAGGGGAGCTGAGGGGGAAATTGGGGTGGTGGGGTATGATGATATTTCTTTGTAAACGCATACTAAATTGTCAAAGAATAAAAATATATAAATAAAAAGAAATGCTGTTGTAGCCACACTTTAGGTTTCCCAGTCTTTTTTTTTTTTTGGTTCTTTTTTTTCGGAGCTGGGGACCGAACCCAGGGCCTTGCGCTTCCTAGGCAAGCACTCTACTACTGAGCTAAATCCCCAACCCCTAGATTTCCCAGTCTTAAAGTAGTTACCAGTTAAAAAAAAAAAAGTAGTTACCAGTTGTGTTGGTTTAATATTGTGTGTACATATACTATATATAGACATGTTTGTATATGAACATGTTTATATATGTACATATGCATATAAGTGTGCATGCATGTGTGTGCATTTACAGGCCTGAAGACAATGTCAGGTGTTCTCCTTAAGTGCTTGCCACCTCAATTTTTTTTTAAAGATTTATTTATTATATATCAGTACACGGTAGCTGTCTTCAGACACTCCAGAAGAGGGCATCAGATCTCATTACAGATGGTTGTGAGCCACCATGTGGTTGATGGGAATTGAACTCAGGACCTCTGGAAGAGCAGTCAGTGCTCTTAACCACTGAGCCATCTCTCCAGCCCTCCACCTTAATTTTTAAAGGATGTATGTGTGTGTGTGTTTACATGTGTTTGTGTTTGTGTGTATGTGTGCATATGGGTGTGTGTGTAACTGTATGTGTGTGTGACTATGTGTGTATGTATGTATGTGTGTATGTATGTGTGCATGTATGGGTATGTGTGTGTATGTGTGTGTATGTATGTGTGCATGTATGGGTATGTGTGTGTATGTGTGTGTATGTATGTGTACATATATGTGTGCATGTGTGTTTATGTGTATGTGTGTGTGTGTAGGTGCACACATACACAGATCGAAGGAGGACATTGTGTGTCCCACTCTATTCCTCTTTATCTTATTCCCCTGAGACAGGGTCTCTCACTGAACCACAGCTCGACTGGCAGCTAAGTGACCCTCCTACCTTTGCTCTCTACAGAATGAAGTTACAGGTATGCTGAGTATGGCCGTGCCTGGATTTTCACATGGGTGCTGGGGATTTAAACTCAGGTTATGTGTGTGCCCAACAGGCACTTATACTGGCTGAGCCACTACCTCAGCTCCCTCCACTTTGTTTTTAAGACAAGGTCTCTCATTAACCTGGTGCTTACTGAGTTGGCTGGACTGGTTGTTACCCAGAGAACTCCAGCATTCTGCCTGTCTTCCTTCTTCCAGTACTGGGCTTATAGGAACTCAGATTCTCATGTTTGTGTGCTAGGCACTCTCCAGACTGGGCCGACTCCCTAGACCCTGCATTTGCTAAATTGTTTGCTTTTGTTTGGCTTTTGTCTTTTTGACACACTGTTTCCCTGACTGTCCTGAAACTTACTCTGTAGATCAGGCTGGCCTCAAACTCATAGAGATCCACCAGCCCCTCCTCCCAAGTGCTGGGATTAAAGTTATGTGCTACCATCTTCTAGCATATTTACTGTTTTTAATACGGTTGTCATCCCTACAGACCAGGACTAGGAAAAGGTCTTTTTTTTTTTTTAGATATATTTATTTATTTTATTTTATTAGTGAGTACACTGTAGCTTCAGACACACCAGAAGAGGGCATCAGATCTCATTACAGATGGTTGTGAGCCACCATGTGGTTTCTAGGGTTTGAACTCAGGACCTCTGGAAGAACAGTCAGTGCTCTTAACCGCTGAGCCATTTCTCCAGCCCAGAAAAGGTCTTATATATAGGTTTTATACATGGAAAAAAAAGACAGCAAAGTTCCTACAAGAACGTGGAGCACCCATGAGAATGCTCTATCTTGGGAGCTTCACCTGAGGCTTTCAGTAACTCTCCTTAGGCTAACAAACTCCAACTCACCCCAGAGTGGGATGTGGGTCTTTCTGCAGCGAGGTTGGAAAATGCTACACCCTCACCTCAGTCCTCAATCCCTCATCCACACCTTGGACTGTAAGTTGATGTCATTATGCAGGTGAAGGCAGGTACAGGATAGAACGAGACCTGCCATTGGATGAGAAGGAAGGATGGGCAAGAGAAAAGTTTTAGAGAGGAGGAGACCAGATCAAGAGGCGAGAGAGCAGCTGAGAGAACATGGAGGCAGATGTTAAGATTTCTCTCTACACATTTACAGGTTGTTATGACTATTCTTAAGGGATGGATGTGTACAGGATTTTGTATGTCTAGATGAACAAATTACATCTTATCTAGATGGGAGGTTTATATCCTTATCAATTTGTTGTAAGTTAACTGTGTGGATGTATTGTACATTGAGCATCTAACATATAAATCTGGTTGTTGGGTCCCGGTTTGTTGAGTCATGACTTAGCTGGGTTGTTGAGAGTGTGAGTAGAGTCTGTGACTGGAAGCTGGGCTAGGCTATAGAATGCTTGGAGCTGCTAGGCTATAGAATACTTCAGGCTGGCATGGCATAGGTCCATACTAGCCCACAGAAGGCAATGTGTGTATCAGGTATGGTAACAACCATAGGGAACAGTGCGTGAAACGGGGTGACAAAGAAGCAGCAAGACCACTTGGATCCACGCTGAACGGGAACTTGAGGGAACGATGATGTGCTCTTTTAGTTATACTGCAACATTGGAGCAGGCTATCTCCCTCTGACTGTAAGCCCAGACTCTTCCTCTTCCTACTCAAGCAGCCCTTGCTTTCCTGCTGCCTGAGCAAAGAGGCTCTTCACGATACTTGCCCAGTACAACTATTCAGAAGGGTTTGGGGAGCAGAACAGGTCTACCATGGAGAGCAAGTCAATGACCCTACCCTTGAGACACTGCATTTTATAAACCCGAAGTAAGTCTGGGACATCAAACTCCATCAATTCAGCCAGCATCCTCAGCCTCTGCTGTTGCCAGACTAACCCCGAAACACACTGCCATCCTCGGACAATGTCTGTATTTATCTCCATGCTGACTCTCTGTGTGTTTACCCATTACAAGGACAGGCTCTGTGTGTAGGCAAAGCAAAGGTCGTTATATGACAGGTGGGAGCAGGGATAGGAGCTAAAGGGTAGATGGGGGGGATTATGGGAGACTTCTGGCTGCCCCTATGGTTGGCCTTGAACTCACGGTGCAGAAGAAGATCACTTTGAATATCTGACCCTTCCACCTTTGAGCATCCTTCCACCTAGACATGAGATTATAGGCACGATCAACCACATCCAGGTTTGTGTCCTGCTCGTGTCTGAACCTAGGGCTTCATGCATGCAACATAAATATTCTACCAACCAACATAAATATTCTACAACCTAGCTACGTCTCCTGACCCAAGAATATTAATTTTTAAAGAACTGTCAAAAAAAACTACCAGGACCTATTATTTTGAACTGAGTTCCTATATTGAGCCCCAAAAGACCAGGGTAAAAATTAAGATGGAGTCACAATTACTAGAGTTTTATACCACCATGACGAAACCAGGGCACTAATACAACCTTCCAAGGAGTCAGGCTTAAGGGATATTCTGGTTTTAAAGGAACCGTATCCCATGGGTTCATGGTCTGAACACTTGGTCCGAAGCCATTGATGCAATTTACAGAGGTACTAAAACGTTTGGGGTGGGTGTTGATATTCTGTCTAAGCTCCACCCCCACAGCTACCTGGGAACAGCCAGGTATGCTCCACCCCACAGTTGCCTGGCAACAGCCAGCTGTGCCTGACACTATGAAAGGGGCCGATTGCCCCCTCTTCTCTCTCTTACTCCTCTCTTGCTCTTCTCTGCCCTTCCTTGTCCCTTCTCTCCCCATCTCCCCTCACCTCCCTCTGCGTGCCCATGGGCGGCCTCCTTTACTCCTCCCCTCTTCTACTCTTCTGCTCCCATTAAACCTCTCTATGTGGAACCGTGTTGGCTTGGTGTGGTCTGTCGGGATGCAAGCGGAGATTTAAACCCTAACAGTGGGGCCTAGTTACAGAAGTCCCAGTTGCTAGGGGTGACCTCTGAAGGTCATTGCTGCCCCTCACTCCTGCCTGGTTCTCTGCTTCTTGTTCTGCTGTAAGGAGAACCGTTTGGACTCTGCACGCTACCTTGAACTGACTACTCCACCTTGCCTTCACCACCACTCTGATCTGAAACTGTGAACTACAATTAGTTTTTCCTCCTGTAAGGTGTCCTCACCAGATCTTTCGGTCACAGCTGTACAAATGTGACCAAGCAGAGGAGAGATCAGAAAGACTGGTTTCAATGGATGGGATACGGTGACAGAAATAACCTGGTATGTAACAGTCATTTCTTTTGTCATTAGTGTTATCCTGACTCTGCAAGCTGGAAACACTATTTAGCATCTTGCTTTACCCCCACCCCCATCCCGGATCTGAGAACCAAACCCAGGGCCACTGAACTAAATCCCCGACCCCAGCATCTTGCTTCTTGTTTGTGCTTCCCTGGGTGCTGTTATCTGAAAAACCCTCCTCCTCCTCCTCCTCCTCCTCCTCCTCCTCCTCCTCCTCCTCCTCCTCCTCCTCCTCCTCCTCCTCCTCTCCCTCCTTCCCCTCCTCCTCCTCTCAGCCCACTAGGACACCTACTCTG
Organism: Rattus norvegicus; assembly: GCF_021556685.1. NCBI lineage: Eukaryota > Metazoa > Chordata > Mammalia > Rodentia > Muridae > Rattus > Rattus norvegicus. The sequence goes on along the minus strand of NC_141542.1, from coordinate 57,068,749 downwards.
GTCTATAGTATCTTCCCCCATTCTAGAATCTTAAAATTGGCTTGGAGATGGAGTTGACTTCGATTCCTTGCTTCTCCTCCTTACGAGTGTGAGCGGTTAGTTTTTACCTCAGTTTCTCCCCACTTAGAGTGATATTATTCCCAAGCCTACTTGCCTCATCATAAGGGCTATAGTGTGCTGGTTGTGCCCAGACATCCCCAGTTTTTCCGCATCCCACCGAAGCCATTTGTCTACTGTCGGATAGCCCCTGGCAAGACCCGGATGTATCTGAGAAGGAATGATTTCACCTCTTGCTCTGACCTTCCTTACCTGCTCCACGTCTCACGGTAGTCTCGTCATCTCCTGGACATTTCTAGATAAGCAGGACCTCTGGGAGTTTCTAACAAACTTGGGAGTTAACTTGGGAATTTTGTAGGACCACAGAGGCAAAGAATTAGTGCGCCCCCTGGTGACTGACCAGGGGAACTTTACTTTAAGTCTCTCGTCCTTGGAGCAAATATTAAACCCCATCTTTACTTCCCCCATGCTTTGGGGAGTCCAATAAGGATGGAGGTGGGTCCTGCTCCCCCCTCCTGGAATTGCTCTCCTCTCTTCTTCAATATCCTCATCGCAGCTACGGAAGCCCCCGCCTGGCCGTCCAAGGTCCAAATGCAGGCTGTAGGGACAGCTACTTCTAGAAGATGAGGCCCAGCAGAACAGAGAGAGAAGCCTTGATGAGCTGTGCTTACTTGGGCCTTGTGTGTACCGGAGGTCAGCATTACACCGACTGACCGATCGTTAGGTCGTTAGGATTGCTACAGTCTAGAGAATATCGGAAACCAGGTTCTACAGAAGCAGGTTGTCCTTTAATCAGAACAAGGAAGGACAGAGGCCACTCCTGGGGGGTGGAGATGGTGTTCTAAGAAGTCCGGTGAGGGGGTCTTGGAGTTTTATAGGGCAGAAAAAGGGAACTTCTGTGGTTGGAGATTGCATCTGCAGCTCTGTTCCCCTGCAGTCTCTAGGTTGTAAATGAGGATGAGTTTGCTCTTCTTATCAAGAGCTCACTGGGTCCTAACTTCCTGCAGAAGATGCTATCTTTGTGTTAACTTACCTGTCCTGGAGTTTCTTAGCTCACCAGAGGCTTTTTGGTTGTTAGACCTTTAGCCGCATCAGCACCAGATGTTTTTAACACCTGGAAGAAGTTGCGCAGCTCTTTGCATTGGCTTCCAAATGTATGGCCCCAGACACAACTGTGTCCAACAATGTAGCCATTGCCACCCAAGTCAGAGAGCGTTTCTCTCGGTGGCCCTGCAGACAGACTGCAATGACTTCCACAAATGGGCAAGGCCAGCTCACTGGCCACAGCTCCCTTCAGTAAGGCAAAACGGAGCTTTTCTCCATTTTTCCGAGAAACCAGTAAATAGAGTTAATGACCAAATTTCCCAAACCAGTTTCAGCTGTTGTGATATTTCCCTTCTGCCTTCTGCCATAGACCTTACGCTCCTACAAAGGAACCAGAGGTAACCTGATCTTATCCTGTTGGGCCATCTCCAGGTCCCAGCCTTCCAAAAGGAACAGTGCTGAGTCCCACCAAACCACTTCTTGTTTCTATTTTCTTCAGCACTTTGCAGTCTATAAAGTAAGTCTCCAGTACCTGGTTCACCGAAAACTGACTGCATTTGATAGAATTGAGAGTTGTCAGATTCTAGAAACACAAACGAGGGATGAAGATGGAGATCTTTAAACTAAAAGTAGTGTCGTCTTCTGGCAACCTTTGAGGCCAAAATTCTAGACTTTTTAAAACTTTTATTTTTAGAACTTATTCTTTTTTTTTAAAGATTTATTTATTTTATGTATACAAGTACACTGTAGCTGTCTTCAGACCAGAAGAGAGCATCGGATCCCTTTACAGATGGTTGTGAGCCACCATGTGGTTGCTGGGAATTGAACTCAGGACCTCTGGGAGAGCAGTCCGTGCTCTTAACCGCTGAGCCATCTCTCCAGCCCTAGAACTTATTCTTAAATTGTTTGTGTGTGCGCGTGTGTATTAATCATTTTTTTTTGGTTCTTTTTTTCGGAGCTGGGGATCGAACCCAGGGCCTTGCACTTCCTAGGCAAGTGCTCTACCACTGAGCTAAATCCCCAACCCATATTAATCATTTTTATTGCTTGTCCTATAGTGCCCTATATTTTGCAAAGTACCTGGTGGATATCCCTTATAAAGGCTCTCTCTCTCCAGACACTTTTATTGAAAGAGGAATAATTAGCTCAGAGTAAGAAGGAGTCTTCCCTGTCATGAATCAGGCCAGCATAAAAGCAACAGGCAGCTCCAGCTGTGAGAGTGACTGGAAATCATAATCCTCTCAAGGTCACTGTGCAGCTGCTTGAGGTCACACAAAAGCCATTTGGAGCTGATTTGCTTTCTGGAGACGGGGAAAACTTCCTCCTCACATCCTAACGTGTCAGAAACGTCTCCAACCAATTGGCTTCACCTATGCCTGGGGGTTCTGAGTCTTTGATCTGGAAGTTTTCCCACACAGGGGCAGCATCCAGATGAGCTCCTATACAACCCTAACAGCCTTCCTGCTTCTCAGGCCCAGACACAGTCTTGCATCTGGCTTGTAGGTGAGACTCTCACAGGAGGCCTGTTTACCTTAAGGCAGTGGTTCTCAGTCTTCCTCAAAGGGCCTGAGACCCCTTTGGAAAACTTCTATTTCCAAAAATATTTATATTACAATTCATATAAGTAGCAAAATTACTGTTAGGAAGTGGAAACGGAATAACTTTATGGCTGGGGCAGAGGAGTCACTACAACAACACGAAGGTCGCAGCATTAGGAAAGTTAAGAGCCACCGCCTTAAGGGCATCGAACGTAGCCCGGTTTAATTTTTACCCACATGCCTCTTTTCCCCAAAGAACACCCTAACCTATTTCTGGTAGCCTGCCCAGTAGTTCCACTGATCCACGCTCTCCTGATTTAAAGTGCCCTGTGGCATTTCGCTATGTCAGCACAGTGACCCCACAAGTCCAACACCATAACCGTGGCAAATCCACCCTGCTCCCTAGTCCCCAGAGGGGCTAATGACCCACACAGCTGTGATGAGCACACACACGGATCTTAAAAGCAGAGTGAATGGCTGGGGCAGCCGTGCCTTTAATCTCAGCAATGGGGAAGCAGGTGCAGGTGGATATCTGGGAGTTTAAGACCAGCCTGGGCTACATAGTGAGACCCTATCTCAAAAAAGGAAAACAGGAAGAGGGAGGAAGAGGAGGGGGAAGAGGAGGAAGAAGAGGAAGAGATCTAGAAGAGGTTGTTTACCTAAATTCAAAAACAGACAAATAGAGTCTTTATTTTCCAACAGGGAATGCAGCCAAATGACGCATAATCCAGACCCGGTGGTCTATTCCTCCTCAGGAGACCATGATAGCTAAATGCTTTACATCACTGATGGAGCTAACATTCCAGGCCTTCTTGCGTGGCCATGAGACAGTCTTTAGTGATGTAATATATTGATTTAATACCATCAAAAGTTTGGGAATGCCCCACAATGACAATTTCCAATTTCTCTGCTTAGGTAATAGACTGGGTTCCATTGCTTTAGTTATCTGCTGCCCTGATCCAGATTACCTACACACACCCCAAATTAGGTACTTAAAACAACACACATAAGCCCGGCATGGCAGTATATGCCTGTAGTCCTAGCTCTCAGAAGGCAGAGAGAGGCAGGAGGATGGCAGGTTGAGACAAGTATAAGAGACACAATGAAAGATTGTCTCAAATGACCAGGAGCAAGCAAAAATCCACCACTATCTCACTTAACTTCAGAGACTGGGAACGTTACCTATGTAGATGGCACTGGCTTTGGACAGCTCAATCCTGCTCCTGAAGATCCGACACCCTCTCTTTCCTCCTCAGGTACTGCACTCATGTGCACCACACACACACACACATCAACACATTTGAAAAGTAGAACCAGATACAATATCACATGCCTGTAGTATCAGCTCCTGGGAGGCAGGGAAATCACGTGAGCCTGGGAGTCTGAGATCAGTCTAGGCAGCATAGTGTGACTTAGCTCTTAAAAATAGACGAAGAGGGATTTTGAGCGTAAATCAATGGAAGAGCATAGGAAGAATAAATAGTGTATACATATCCACCTACCCATGGGATGAATAAATATTGTTTAAGTGTTCATCTAACCAAGCAATCTACAGAGTCAATGCAGTCCCTGTGACAATATCAAAAGCCGAGCTATTTTTAAATAATGTGAAAATTATTGTAGAGACACCTATAATAGAAACCACTCGCTGTTATTGTAACCAAAGGAAAACTGTCACCAAGGAAAACTGTATTTGTATCCGTGTGTGACAGACGTTCGGATACAACTCCCTCAGAGTCAAAATAGGATCCACTGTGCCAAGGGTGGCGGCAGCGAAAAAGACACGAGGAGACATGAGGGAGGGTTTGTTCACGTGTACTGAGGAGAGTAGCCATCTGGAAAGGCTGTGCCAGAAGCACCTCTTGAACAAAGGACACCGCAGCCTCATACAAGGCCCTGTAGCACACAAACGGGCCAACCTTTGACTGACACCATGCCACAAATCCAAGGATTCAAGACATCTAATGTAATCCTTCCTGTCTTTTAAAACTTCCTTTTGCCTTAGCCTTGGAACACACAATGGCTCACCGTGGCACAGACCCGTGCACGTGTGCTTGCACACACACATACACACACACACACACACACACACACGCACACACACGCACGCACACACATGCTGCTTGTCTCTTTTTTTTTGCCCATAATTTAGTTACCTTATTCCAAATTTGTAGTAACACATAACATTTGTACATTAACCTTTGCTCCAATCTCTCTTAATCTTAAGTGTGTATTAACATATTTTAAAGTGTTCAACATCAGCTAGTGACATTTCCGGTTTCTTCTTCAGAGGGCAATTAGTTACTGGTCTCTGTGATGAACCTGACAAAACAGAAAAAAGGAAGGAAGAGGGAGGGAGGGAAGAAGGAGGAAGCAAGGAAGGAGGAAGGAAGGGAGGGAGGGAGGGAGGGAGGGAGGGAGGGGGGAGGGAGGAAGGAAGGGAGGGAGGGAGGGAGGGAGGGAGGGAGGGGGGAGGGAGGAAGGAAGGAAGGAAGGGAGGGAGGGAGGGAGGGAGGAGGGAAGGGTTTATTTCAGTTGTAGGTCCAGAGGACATGATCCCTCATGTGGTGGTAAGAGAATGTGGCTGGTTATATTAACTCCACAGTCAAGAGGCTGGGAAAGATGGCCACCAATACTCCCCTAGCTCTCTCCCTTTTATACTAAGAGGGACTCCAGCCCATGGGTGGCACCGCTGATTTTTATGGTGGAGTCTTCCAACCTCAGTTAGCTTAACCCAGACATTCTTTCACAGACACACCCAGACACTTGTTTCCTTGAGGATTCTCGATCCTGTGAGATTGATAATCAAGAGTGATTACCACAATGAGAGATACTAATCTCCCCTTAGGGGACGCCTCTGGTTGATGGCAGAGTTGGATAAAGTATTGCAGGCTGAAAGTATGTCCTGCAGGGCATGCTATAAAAAGTCATGTGTTTAGAAAAAGATAGAGGCTATGTCCCCAGTTTCGGCACAAATGTTGTGTTGATAAAAGGATAAAGAGGTGGGGGGGTTCCTATGGAGGTCTGAGGAAAGGGGGAGCCTCAGCGGGCCCATGCAGAGACATCCCTTCCCTATGAGGGACCAGTCACAGATGTATAGAATAGAATAGAGTTTATTCAGGACATGGGGAGGGGCGTTAAGAGAATAGTAGGGCAGAGAAAGGCAGAGAGAGAGAAGCGGAGTAGAAGAGTAGAGGCCCGCCATGACCACGTAAGAGAAGGGGGAGGGGAATGGGGAGAGAAGGAACAAATTAGAAAGAGGGCGAAAGCAAGAAGGAAAGAGAGAACAAGAGGGAACAAGAGAGAGAAGAGGGAGCAAGCAGCCCCTTTTATAGTGTCAGGCACGCTTGACTGTTGCCAGGTAACCGTGGGGGTGGCGCATACCTGGCTATTGCCAGGTAACTGTGGGGGGAGGAGCTTAGACAGGATGCTAACAAAAAGAGCTTGGATTGTGCTTTCCTTCATTGTTTTTGGAAATGACGACTCTTGTTACTTTGCTGGTATCCTGTTTATATTTCCTGTAGCTGTGGTTAAATATCATAATTTATTGGAGAGGGGCTTTATTTTAGCTCACAGCTCCTGGTCACAGTCCATCACGGCAGGGACGTAAAGGTGGCATGAGCCGGAAGCAGCTGATCACACCCACAGTCAAGAACAGAAAGAGAATAAATGCACGTGTGCTTGCCTGTGTTGGTTCTCTTTCCTCTTCACTCATTTTAGGGTCCAGCCCACGGCTTGCTACTATCAACATTCAGAGTGTGCCTTCCCACCTCAGCTAAGAAAGGAAATTCCTCACAGGCGCCCACGGGCCAACAAAACCTAGACAATTCCCTCCAGAGGCTTTTCCCAGGCAACTCGAAATCGTACCAAGTTACCAAGCAAAAGTCACTACCATAGTTGGTTTTTGGTTTGGTTTGGTTTTTAAGACTATTTGACATTTTTACCTGTAGGGAACTTTGAAGGGTTTTCTTTTTCGCTTTGGCTACTAAACCTAATAGTTTTCTTTTTTCTTTTTAAAAAAGATTTATTCATTTATTATATATAAGTACACTGTAGCTGTCTTCAGATACACCAGAAGAGGGCATCGGATCTCTTTACAGATGGCTGTGAGCCACCATGTGGTTGCTGGGAATTGAACTCAGGACCTCTGGAAGAGTAGTTGGTGCTCTTAACCACTGAGCCATCTCTCCAGCCCCCTAATAGTTTTCTTAACTTATGTCACAGAGTTGATGTTTTTGTAGGTCAATTTTTCCAGTACTTGGTGTAGCCATTGCTTTTCCATCGACACAACCACAGTACTATGGGAAACAACTTAAGAGAGAAAAAGAAAAAAATTGTTTTTTGGTCCGAGGTGTCCTAACAGCTCAGCTCACTGAAGTGCGTGAAGGCTGTCCACATCTTGGTAGACCGGTAAACAGACAGTGGGGGCAGGAATGGGAGAAAAAAAATCTTCAAAAGTCCACCCTCAATGACCTACTTCTACTTGCCAGACAGCACTTGTTAAAGATTCCAGAGCCTTCTAAATTAGCGCTGTCATCAGCTGGAGGCCAAGCATCGAAGTATACACCTGTGGGAGCATTTCAGCATCAAACCATTACACCCCGGGTGTCGTTCACCCCTGAGCTGGGTTTGGGGGCATTTCAGTGTCACACTATAACACCCGGAGTGTCCTTCACCCCTGAGATTTGTTTTCGTGTCTTCCTGTTCTTCCTGTCAGTCATCAGGTTAATGTGCAAATTCTGTGACTAAGCAGTTGCCCTTCCTGAACCAATAAACATGAAGTCTTTGGACTGAGTTATCAAATTGAATGCTAAATGCTAAAAACAGCAAATTCAAATGAGCTTTTGTTCATTCTCCACTATGTTTCATAATTCTTTTTGAAAAACGATTACAATAATAATGTGTAATATTCACGTATTTTTTGCAATATGTTTTCAGTAATAAATTATAACAGTAATGTCAGGTTGGAGTTAGCTTAAATCATCCAAGATCATTTGAGAGGTTGATTAATTCTATCTTACTTTTTGAGTTATGAAGTATATCATAATATTCTAGACACCCATTCATTAAAAAAACTTTTAAATTTTATTCGAATAAACCATTTCTAGCTATCATCTATCATCTATCATTTCTCTATCATCTATCTCCCCCACCTTTCCCTCTCTTGCTTCTTTCTCCTTTTCCTGTTGTAAGAAATAAAAATCTGGTGGTTCATGTTCAAAGGTGCCTTGGTTTAACTTAGATCCAGAAACTCTAGAAAACTCTCAAGTCTGACCAATGCCTGGCTGTGCCTCCTCCCCCTCCCCCATTCCAACCTAAACTCTGCTAAGCTGACGGCGGCAACACTCACCCAAACTTATAAGTTTGGAGTGGGAAATGACTAATGGCCAATCTTGCCACAAGTCCCTGTGTCCGATATGCTCTGAGATAATTAATAAACAGGATGTAGCAATCAGAGATGAACTCACATATAGTTTCACTTGAGAGGAAACAGATGTAAACGATTGCGGACATCCCTCCTGATCACTCAGGGAGAGGAACAGAGAGGAGGGCAGGCCATATGTTAGGGTTTAGCCTCTGTGTTGGTTGATTGACAATCTGCTAGGCTCCTTCTGGGGACCAAGGCTTGCAGGGCAGGAGGTGGGCAGGTAGAGCTCCATACCCCAGTCCCCCTTCTCCCCACCCCATCTCTCTCTCTTCCTCCCTCCCTCTCTCTATCTCTCCCTCCCTTCTCCCCTCTCTCTAATACACTTAAGACCTAAGCATATTTATGTCAAGTGTTCAAGAAGACCCTAGTCTGGACCTAAGATTCCCTACATCCACCCACCTGTCCGTCACTCATCCCTCCATCTTTAACTCTGGGACAAGCAGAAGAGAGTAACAAAACAGCCTGTCTGAAAACCCTGTGCCTTTGAGAGCAGTGGAAGGCGACGCAGTGCCAACAGACATCATATTATTTCTTACGATGTGATATTTTACATCTTATGGTGTAAAAATAACCACTGTGATGTAGAGAGGCCTGAAGCTTTGCCATGGGGAGCTCAGCCAGAGAGAGAAAGCTCCGTGTGGAATGCCCCTGTCTGCCTCAGCTTCCTCAGTCAGTTTCAGTGCTGTGAACCCTAGATTTGATGATGTCATCTCTGTTGAAATTTGTTTCGTTTTGTTCTTTGGAAGTTTTAGCTGAGGAGACACTCTGCTTGGCATGAGACTGACAATTGGGGGCTCCAGCCAGCTGCCTTGGCGGGGGTGTGTGTGTGTGAGGGGGTGGGGAGATGATTTCCACAATGTCCTCAGGTTGTTTGGGATACCTGGATTTGATGATGTTACCCTATCTAGCTACCTTCGTACCTACCAAACTTTTATTATTTATTCTTATACTTTGGCCTGCTCTATAATCAATAACCTCACTCATTCTAAACTACAAATAGGGTTAGGGTTATTGTAGATAAGTCCCCACACCATACAGGTCATCTGGCTTCAAGAATAGACAGCTATGAGCCAAAAAACGTGGGCCCCTTCTCAGAGCTGGACAAAGAGAATTCTCTTCTGAAGCTCCTATGAAAACCTCACAGTTACGTTCAGACCTCAACTTTAACTCGTGGAGAATTTATTTACCGTTCTGACACTGCCACCCCTACGTCTTCAAGATAATATATGTGTGAGGTCTTAGGCCATTGAGTTCCGGGTATTTTCATACAGGAAGAGGAAGCTAGTACAATACATAATGATGATACATTTGTTCACAGGGCAAACAAGAGAAGGCTAAAAGTTACTGTTACAAATCTGATCCCCTCTGAGTTCTTTTGTTGAAGGCTCACTCCTGAGCTGACAGAGCTACTGGGAGCTGCTGGAGGTCAGAACCTAATTGGAGTCAGTCATTAGGGTATGTGATGAGCGTGCGCTCTCTCTCTCTCTCTCTCTCTCTCTCTCTCTCTCTCTCTCTCTCCCCCCCCCTCCCTCCCTTTCTCACTTCTCTTCTCATCTTCTCTCTTCTCTCCTTTCCGGCCACTGTGAGGTGGGTGACTTTGCTCTCACACATGTTCACCCCATGCCTTGAAGCCAAGAGGTCACAGGCCCAAACCTTGAGCCAAATGAAACTTTCCTCCTCCTCAGTTACCCGGGGGTGGGGGGTGGGGGGGTGGGGGGGTGGGGGGGGGTGGGAGGTGGGGGGGGGTGTCTCACAGTAACCGGAAGCTGACTAAGGCAGAACCCAATCTAAAACAAACCTCAGTTTACATGAATGAGAAACACTTTGCTCCACTCAATCAAATCAGGTGGCTCTGGGAGATTTTTTTTTTTTAAAAAGCAAGTGTAATTGAACAATATGTGTTCGTTCTTTATGGCAAAGACCTAAGTAGTAAAAATGGGTTGAAAAGGAATGAAGACAGAAAGGTGCCCCCTTACCAACATACAATTTTCTCACCAAAATTCACTATTAAGGAAATAAGACTTTGGACTTTAAGAAAATTAGGATATTTGAAGTTTTAGATTGAGAGTAGAGCTAAGCCGTACTAAACAGAAGATATATTCTGCCAGTGCACATCCAGTTGAATGTCCAAACAAACATAAAACGGTTGTCTTCATACCTATAAGCATTAGAAGATGCTCACCAACAGGGCAGGGGGGTCGGTCGTAGTTGAGTGAGAGGCCTTGCTTGGAATGTGCATGGCCCTGAGTCCAATCCCCAGCTCCGTAAACAAACAACATTTGTAATTCCAGAAAATATATTTTAAAGTTTGTAGTGCATTATTTATTTACGGGGGGTGGGGTGGTGTGTGCATGCCACCATGCTCGTGGAAGTCAAAAGGCAATTTGCTGGAGGTGTGGGTCCCAGTAATCAAATTCAGGTTATCAAGCTCAGCGGCAAGTCCTTTACCCACTAAGCCTTCTCGCCGTCCCTGAAAAATCCTGGACGCCGGGCCTGCATCTTCTGATTCTGAGCGGAGAACAAATGTGATTCACACAGACACAAACATCATGGGAAAATTCACACCGGGCAGGACCAGATCTGTTTGTATTCACACTGCACGGTCTCATTATAATTCCCTTTAATCAATCACCGCCCTCGAGTGGCTCCATGAAAGCCATGAAAATTTTGAAGTTAGTCCCTTTTTCTTAAGTTCTCATAAGGAAGTATCTTGAGACATCCGTGCCTTTTTTTTTTTAATAGTTGGGCGTTTTCAGTCTTTTGATGTAGTTAATAGCTAGTAGGAGTCGCCCCCGGCTTGCTTTATCTATTATACGATTAAAATTCATGAACTTCACTGAGGATAAAAACTGCCTAAGATCTGAGAAGTCTTTTAACTGGCTCTCAGCAGAAAGATAAGCTGAAACAGACAGTGAGCTCTCCTGTAGATACCCTTGAATCAAGGTGAAATCATGGCCTCCTGCTCCGGCAAAATGCACCTCACCTCACAGGAAATAAGGGATAGTTGACGATGAAACCAAACAGACGTGGCCATAACCTGGAAGCTCAGATTAATTCAGGTTGCCCCAGATACCTTGTTCCAACATGCAAATGATTTTTATAGTCACAGAACAAAAGAAAGTCATAAATGAAAGTGCTTCTAAATACACAGTGTGTGGGCGGTCACAGCAAGCTTAGCTGTAAGTTTCAGATGCTGTCCCCGGGTTGTCAGTCTTAGCATTGCTATTGGGGGAACTCATGAATGGGGTCTGTTCATACATTTTAAAAGCGTTTCCCTGAGAGTCAGGGGGTGTTAGGTAAGATGGAGGTGGGCATCGAATAACCAGTGAGGGAGCTAATGGAAGTCTAAAATAATTTAGCTCTGGATCTACAACATTCTAACTCTTTACAGTTCCAAAGTTCTAATCTGCCCCTTCATCCTTCTAGAATCTTTAGCACAGCTTTTCTTTTCCTTTCTTTCTTCTTTTCTTTTCTTTTCTTTTCTTCTAGGAACTTCAGTTCACACAAAATATTCATTGTAAAACAAGGATGCTTGATTTTTTTTAAATTAAAGCAAAATCCTCCAAAACAGAGATTTAACCAGGTTAAATCACATATCCAACCATACCATGCAGCCAAACGATCTCTCTCTTTTTTTTTAATTTCATCTTCACAGATGTTTAAGCATAGTATAGTGACCAAATATTAATAATACATGAACTTATAAAGACTGCAATTGTTCTAGTTAAGAGGCCCAAATATCAAACACTACCCGTCCCAACTCTTTGTCTTTTCTGATGCCAACAGAGACTTCCAAATCCTGTCAGTGGAAGTCAGCAAAGATCAAAGGGCCTTGATGCTGCCTCCGAGGAAAGAGCAGACTCTTTGCACATTTTAATAAACCTGGAATGTGTGGTGACCTGCAGGGCGGATCATGTTCCCCAGGCTCTCTCCCAGACACTGCAGTCAAAACACCCAGACTACCTCTGATAGGCAAGGATGTCACTCACCGGTCGCACTGATGACACACTGGCTTGTGTTTTTCCGGTGCTTTGCAATTTAATCTGGTTATGTTCTCAATCAATTAGGGACATCAAATATCAGACTCTGGTATCTGGAAAGACTCTTGACTTATCTTAGTTTATTGTCTTCCCTTCTCCTCTAGGGTCTGGCTCACCACCAGCCCCTCTTTGGATCTTGCTCTGTAGACCAGGCTGGCTTCTCTCACAGACATCCACCTGTCTCTGCCTCCAGGGTGCTGGGATTAAAGGCATGAGCCACCACTGCCCAGCACCACCATCTGGGAACCAGTGCCTCTCATTAGCAAAAGTTAGCAGGAGGAGGTCAGATGGCAAAAGGTAGTGACCTCCTCGCTCTCACACTGAAGGGGGCTCTCAAGTTTAGTCTTACAGTACCACACGGAGCAGAGGTACTGTGCATTAGACAGACAGCTGGCCTCTAATTGGTCCAGTCCACCCCTTGATTGTTCAGCACCCATCCCTTTTAATAACGTCTAAATATCCCTTCCCCAGCAAGGCTCATTGCTGCTCCTCTTACAATGCAATTATGCTTTTTGCAAGTGGCCAAACCTTCACTCCGTAAAGCCTCATTCCTTGACGGTCTCCTTTTTTTTTTTCTTGATTCCTATAATCTTTCACTGTGGGGGTTGGGGATTTAGCTCAGTGGTAGAGCGCTTGCCTAGGAAGCGCAAGGCCCTGGGTTCGGTCCCCAGCTCCCAAAAAAAGAACCAAAAAAAAAAATCTTTCACTGTGTTTCACTAAGAGATAGCCAAACTCCCTTTCTCCTAGGTCATCAGGCACCCCCCCCCCAGTCTTTTGGTTTCAAAGACCTGAAAACCCTGACTGTCAAATGAGAGGTCTCCTGTAATAAAACTGTCTATCAGGCAAAGGGTCAGCCCTTCTGGGAATAGCACCATCTTTGGAACTAATCATCGGTGTCTGGTTTTGGGACTTCTAAGCCACAGTAGTTGCAGTAGCTAATACTGTGTGTGTCTGTGTGTCTGTATACATGTGTCTGTGTGTCTATATGTCTGTGTGTGTCTGTGTCTGTATGTGTGTATATGTCTGTGTGTGTGTCTGTGTGTATGTCTGTGTCTTTGTGTGTCTGTGTGTCTCTGTGTGTCTATGTCTGTGTGTGTGTCTGTGTGTATGTCTGTGTCTTTGTGTGTCTGCGTGTCTCTGTGTGTCTATGTCCATGTGTGTGCCTGTGTGTGTTTATGTGTCTGTGTGTCTATATGTCTGTGTGTCTCTGTGTGTCTGTGTGTCTCTGTGTGTCTGTGTGTCTCTGTGTGTCTGCCTATGTGTGTTTCTATGTGTCTGTGTCTGTCTGTGTGTGTGTCTGTCTGTGTGAGTGTGTGTATATACATGTGCATGTGTGTGGAGGAAGTGCTGTGAACTCCACATCTCACTTGCATCCTCCATCCATTGTGCAAAGACAGGGAGCATCAGGCCACAGCACAAGACATCCTGTCCAGTCTCGGTATGGTCCTCATCTGCTGAAGTTCCTCTCTGGCGACTATTTATAGAAGCAACATATCTCCACCACAAATGTTATCTGACCAGGAGAACCACCCACACATTACTTCCCGGGACTCTGCGTTGTACGTTCCAGACCCCTGACTGGGTAGCCAACCTTTCAGTCCTGCCTACAGACAGCACAAATGGTCTCATCTGTCTCCCCATCCAAGAGGTTAGGCCCAGGGTGACCTTTCCGGTTGCCTTTCAAACATGCTCTGAACCTGTGTCTTCCGTGTGGTGCCAGTGTATAACAGATTCAGTTGCCCTCTTTCCCCCAAGGACCAGTTGTAGAAAACTCCTGGTGGATCTAAGATACACAAGCTGCAGCAAACCATCTCATGAGCTCAAGACTCGGCTTCACCTGAATCCTGAGAAGATAAATGCCACGCGCCCAACGTCTCGCCAGCAAGAACAACGCGCAGACACCAGGATCCTTCTGCAGCAAAGTGTTTATTGCATCTTGAAGAGGAGAGACCCGGGGCCCAGAAAGGTGCCGCTTATAAAACCCTAGCACGGCGCGTCCACACCTGATTGGTCGCTTACCCATGATCTCATTGGCACGCCCCGGGGTGGGCAAAGACTTGGCGCGAACACACTCTTGCACACGCGCACACAGCTAGTTTCCTGAAAGGAAGTCGGGCTGGCGCAGCAGAAGCCAGCGACATCTTGTAATGGCGAATGCTATCGCAGCTTTCCACAGATAAATGACACTTGGTTGTCACACAAGCACTTTTGCATAATTTTTGGTCCCATAAGAAAGAGGGAACAGAAAAAATGTAACAGATTGAGAAATGCTGTGTTTATATCAGCTGGGCAAAAATTAAATTAATAGCTAGCTCAGGAATGTAGTTAAGATACCGACAGACTACCTGGGAAGTGACAGGAACACAGGCGGGCACAAAGAAATGCGGAAGATACCCGTTTAGACAGGGAGAGATACGGAGTTGCTGTTCCTCATACCACTCTGAACACACCATGAACCCCTTAGTTCCCTCATCTGTTCCAGTATTAGCTTGCCCACTTGATACCAGGCAGAAAGTAAATTCAACAATAAACAGATCTCCATGGCTTCCTGGGGACTCTGTCATTTGCTGTCTGTGAGACCTCGACTAAACCACTCATGTCTTTAGCCTATAAGTTCCTCACCTGAGAGAGGGAACAACAGATCGTTTACTTCACCAGGATGATTGGAAGCTAAGTGAATGAATATACACACATACAGACACACATACACACAGACGCACACAGACCCACACACAAACACACATAAATGCATACACAGGCACACATAGACACACACACCCAGAGACACACACACAGATACACATACAGACACACATATAGATACACACAAACACACAGACATATAGACACACACAGAGACACACAGAGATACACACACATAACAGATACACATAAACACACACAGATACACACACGGAAACACACAGATACTCACAGAGACACAAAAACACACATACACAGGTATACACAGATACACACAGAAACACACACAGGCACACACAGATACACACAAACACATACAGACATACACAGATACACACACAGAAACATACAGACACACACAGAGACACACAGAAACATACACAAGGACATATACCCACACACACACACACACACACACACACACACACTTAGAATAGGCTCTGACACATACAAAACACAGAGGAAAAAGTTCTTTTCTTCCTTTCCCCTTCCTTCCTTCCTTTTGATAGCACCATATTCTGTAGCCCGGCCTGACCTAGTACTTACTATGTAGCCCAGACAGGAACCAAACTTGCCTCACTTTCCCATCTTGGAGATTATAGATATGAGTCGCCATGCCCAGCTGAGGAAATGCTATTCCTACATTCTATTTCCTACCTACATCTCAGAGATAAAGAGAGGGACAGAAAGAGAGACAGAGAGACAGAGAGACAGAGACAGAGACAGAGACACGGAGAGAAAGACATGTGTGAGACAGAGTTTGTGTGTGTGAGAATATGTGTGAGAGAGACAAAGTGTGTTTGTATGTGAGTGTGTGTGTATATGTGTGTGTGAGAGTTTGTGTGTGTGAAAGAGAGAGAGAGAGAGAGAGAGAGAGATTTTAAGGGGGCAAGCAGCAGCTGCAGAAGCCCAGCAGGCCACTGGCATCATTGTTGCCAGTACAGAACCTGAGCCCAGGAAGTGCCCAGGCCCCACACATCACAAGGTGTAAGGGAAAAAGCCAGAGGCTTAATCTAAGGATAAGATCAGCCCTTGAGGAGGGTGTTTGGAGATCCCCACATGGCGCTGCTGAGTCAGACAAAGCTGACTATGTGTCTCAACCCTGCTACTTCCTAATTGTGAAACCCTGGGCAAGAGATCTTTACTCACAAAGAGGAGGACCATGGTGACCATGAGACACCCAGTCTAGACACACAAACATAAGCTTTGGTGTCTCCTTGCCATCCTAGGGTTTGCCCTGAAACACAGAGTACGACTCAAAATCGGAAACCTCAGCTGGTCACAAAGGAACATTGTGGGAAGCTTTGGGCATGGTCATCGGCTTGAGAGAAAGCTGAAGCCTCTGGCTCCTGAAGGAGGAACAGAGGAGTCAAATTTCTGCATGTGGGCTAAGGCAGGTCCCCTCTGGAGTCCTGGCCCCTCAAGGAATCCTTCCCTGGTGTGTGCAGTTTTGTCCTGCTCTAGTTTAGGATCTAAGAGAAAAACCTCACTTTGAAGAATCTGAGTGACCAGCCCAACCTGTAGCCACAGGAAAAGGAAGCAGCTTGAGTGGCCTTTGTCACGACTATCCAGTGTAGAAGGTTATGGGTACAAAGCAGGAAGTAGTCCCAGGCTAAGGACACCCCAACAGTCACACCTCTCCTTATTCCCTAATAAGAACAGACCCCTCAGTAAAGTGTTAATTTCCACAGGTCCCCTCTCGCCTCTTCATCTTTGGAAACGAGAGGAGGAAGTCGCAGAACCCCCCAAAGCAGAACTTCTAGATGTCGGCTATTAAAGCAGGAGATCACAGCACTGCCCCTTTCCCAAGGGTGTTTGTGAAGGCTGGTATTGGATAGTTCAGGCTTCTGTTGTCTCTGCTCAGCCCACCTCCAGCGCTAGCCCACTGGTATTGTTCTGCTCAGAACTGTAGACGTCTTCAATAATGGTAGTAGCTTTCTCACCCAGCCACCCTCTTTCAGAGTGGGTTCGAGATATAGAGCTGTAAAACAGAAGTTCTCCTCTTCTCTACTTGAGCTTCCCATCTCTGCCTGCGGGCCACTTATTCCAAGAGTAACTGTTTATCAATGAGATGGGAGAGGAAACAGAATCTCACACCCATCCCCTGATTCCCTAAAGATATTTTGCTGATCTCCAATTTGCTAACCTATATGGCAACAAGAGTAATATAATACTAAGGAAGCCCATCCCGTGACACCACCTCGGCTTCTCTTTAACCTCTGGGCTCTGATGTAAAAGATCTTTGTCTATCCAGGTCCTCAGAGAACCAGGCTCCATGATGAGACCGGTGTTGAACAGATCTGTGAGTCACAAGGAGGAGAGAGATGGGAAGGGTCAAGAGCAGCACTGGAGTTCATTACACCAAGAAAGGGGAGAGGGAAGAGAGAGTATCCAGAAGTGCCCTGCTTTACTTGGTAACTCAGAAGGAGGTGAGGCCAATATAAAGCCCTTAGCCAAAGAAGGGGCTCCTGTGCTCTGGGACCTGTCTTAGCATCCCTGACTAAATTCCTGGTCATCCATCATACCATTTGCTCCTCCCATAGCATAAGGTCCATGAGATGTGATCAATGGCCCATGGTCTCCTGGGCCCTGAAAGGGATGTTCTGTGCAAAAGTATTGATTTTTAAAGGCATATACCCATCAACTGCAAGTGTTCCCATAATACCTAAAAGCACAGTCATTTTCTCTTCTCCATTTCTCTGCTTCCCAGCTTCAGGTGCACTGTGTTCAGCTGCCTCATACCCCCACCGTACCGCAACCACACAAGAAGTTCGCCATGGTGTTACACACTCAAAAGTGGAAGTGGGAGGATCCCTGGAGCTTGCCTAGCCTAACCAAAAACTCCTCGGACCCAGTAAGAGAGCCCACATCAAAAGACAAGGGGGGTGATACCAGAGGAGCAAATCCTTACCACTGGCTGCCATGTGCACACCATGGCAGGATGTATGCGTGTAAACCTACACTGCCACCTACATGAAAACATACACAAGTACATACCATAGTGGGTCTTGGAAATAGAATAATGAATGCCGTCTGAACCCATTCTTCACTTTCACTAATAATATAAAACACACAGGCGACTGCTTGCATTGACTCCCCACTATTCTCTGTTTGGCCCTGTGTCTCACTTTGGCAGTCTGCCAACTGATTTCACCACACACTCTTGGGTTTTTGACTCACAAAGGCCTTTGGTAGGCTTCAGAAATGTGCTGGCCCACTTCTAGCAGACTCTTCAGTTCATTCCTAACAAGTGTGCCAACCTTTTCCTTTATTTCCAACTCTGCCCCCTCCCTGTTTCTCATGACTGTTTCCTACCCTCTTGAGAAGGGCAGAACACCTGCCAAGAATGTATCTAGCTTCTTGCCGTTGCTACAAAACTCCTTACATTTGTATCCTTCCCCTGAATAATGGAAGGTGTCTTCCTTGGAAGATCCCTTCTCTACACCGATCTTAACTTCTCAACTTGTTTTTGCAGACTTTCTGCCTCAACTATGTCCTCTAGCCTGCAGCTCCTGTCTTCCCTTGTTCCCCTGTTTCCTTGGGGTCGGCCCATGATCAGTCCCTGCTCCAAGAAAGAATGTTTCCTTCAATCCTATAGTTTAGAATTTCCCATCAAGGGTCTTCTCAAATAACCTGGGTGACTAAAGCTTAGTGGTCCTAACATCCTAGCCAGCAGCTACGTATGACAAGGTTCGCCTTTGTCTTCCATACCTATCCCTCTGTGGGTGTCATGATCTTTGGGGGGTCTTCATCCCTAAATCTCTGTCAATCATTTTAACCGGGTCCTTCTCCATTCTCTGATCTCCACTCCATCCCCACCATACCTCCAGGGTTCTCCCTGGTGAACAGCTTTTTCTTTCTCCAGTAGCTTGTTTCTGAGCTCCCCAGCCATCTCCACATGGTTGGCTGCCCAGAGCCGGTGTCTCTCTAGAGCGTTGACCTACTTTATCTATGCTCATTTTTACTTGGATGTCTTGCCAAGTACCTCAAGCATGAGCCAAGCCAAAATCATTATCTTCCCATCCAACTGGTTCTTCGCGCTGCCTTTCCCCGCTTGGCTTTGTACCGTCATCCTTCCAAACACCCTTTCTTTCCCTTGTTCATGCGTGAGCAGTTTTCAAATCCTAAACATGCTCCCCCTATGGAGGCTTTGTGTATTGCATTGTTTTCAGATCCACCTCAGTCCCTCCCAACAGCCAGCATTTCACTCAGGTTCCTTCTCTTCAGATGGCTTCTTAGTGATACAAAGTTACTTTAAAATCACAGTTGACACATGCCATCCGCTCTGGTCCATTAATGTCAGTACATTCCCGTTGTCCTCCAGTTGAAGACAAGCTTCATGTATAGAATCTACGTCCAATCTAGTATGCCCTCAAACTCTTCATTGACTTCTCTCTGCTATGTTTTAACCTGTATGTCGTATCTCCATTTAAACCTGTTTCCTGGTCTCTAACTACAACCTCTATTTTCACACCTTTGCTTAGGTTGTGTTTACCTCAAATACCATTCCTGTTTGCCTGAACACATCATCAAAACCCCAAACAGCAGCATTTCCAGCTTCTTTCACCTTCACAGCTTCCGGGAAGCATCACCTGCTTTCCCTTTGGGAAGTTTCCTCTGTGTGGTGCTTCTTACTGTCCTGTCCTGAGCTCAGCTTACCCAGAAACAAGAGAAACATGAACGTCTTATCTTTGTCACCACAGCCTGCAAGCAGGCCTATGCCAGACTTCTGTCTGTGTCTCCTGAGTCAATGCTTCCTAAAGACAAAGGACAGAGCATGCACGCACAACCTCCTACTCACAGCTGAGCCTTCGAGTCTTCTCCCGGCAATACTTTATGAGCACAGGAAATGACAGGTTGATTGACGTCTTTAGGTTGATTGACATCTAGGACAAGTTTCTTATCTCACAGCAGAACAGTAACAAGCAGGTCACTGAACAGCACCCTGAGCATGAGCCACATTTTTTTCCTTTGGTTTTTTTTTTTTTTTTTTTTTTTTTGGTTCTTTTTTTCGGAGCTGGGGACCGAACCCAGGGCCTTGCGCTTCCTAGGTAAGCGCCCTACCACTGAGCTAAATCCCCAGCCCCCACGAGCCACATTTTTAAGCAGATTGACTCAGCACACAATAGCCTTCAGTAGATTTTTCTGGACACTTTGGAGTTTTTTTGTTTTTGTTGTTGTTGTTGTTGTGTTGTTTTGTTTTGTTTTGTTTTAGAGCATTTTTAGACTCACAGTAAGCAGGCAGTACAGAGAGTTCCTAGCTGCCCTGCCCTGGCATATGAACAGCCTCTCCCACTAATAAACTCCCCCATCAGTGTGGTACATGTTCTACAGGCCCCGCACTTGGCTTTCCCCTACCGAGACATCTTTATTTACCCAAAGCCAATAGTTTATGTTTGAGGAGAAAGCAGGTGGCTGGATCAGTAAAATGCCTGCCACGAAGGCACTAGAACCTGAATTCAGATCCCAAGAACCCACACAAAAGGTTTGGCATAGTAGAGCATGCATGTAACCCCAGTCTTGGGCTGATGGACAGAGGCTGGTGGCAGAGGTGTGGAGAGAGACAGATGAGGCGGGCTGGTCCCGGAAGATCCCGGTGATGAGCTTCTCAGTGAGACACCCTGTTTCAAAAGAGTTGGAGGGCAATGGAAGAAAGCCACCTGATGCTCACCTCAGACCTCCACATGCACATACACAAATGAACTCGCATACCCCATACACACACATGGACATACCATACACATATACAACGCAACAAAAACATGGAGATACACACACACACACACACACACACACACACACACACAAAGTAGTTTGGGAAATTTATAAATGAAACAACTCATTCCTAATTAATCAATGTATCAAGTAAAACTTTTTAAAGGAAAATTAGAAAATACCTAACAGGGGGAGGGGGAGGGGCATGGGAGAGGAGGAAAGGGGGATAATATTTGAAATGTCAATACATAAAATATCCAAGAAAAATAAAATTATTTTTTAAAAAAAGAAAGAAAGAAAGAGAAAGAAAGAAAGAAAGTACCTAGCAATGAACAAGATATGGTGACAGGCATCTGTCATCCCAGCCCTTGGGAGGTAGAGTCAGGAAGATCCTGATTCAATAGCATCCATTCCTATGTATCAAGTTCAAGACCAGCCTGGGGTACATAATTTGTTGTGTCAAAAAAAAGAAAACAAAAACAAAAACAAAAAAAACAAACCAGCAGAAAGAAAATACAATGAATCAAATGGTGAGAGGAAATTGTTACAATGAAAGCAGTACTTAATGAGAAACAACTTTTATCTTTAAGAATATGAAAGACCTGGGTGCGCTGGTGCAGACTTTTGATCCCAGCACTTAAGATGCAGAGGTAGGCACATCCGGTTAGGCCCAGGACTTGGCAGGCAGAGGCATGCGGACCTCTGAGTTAGAGGCGAGACTGGTCTACAGAAGGAGTTCCGGGACAACCAGGGAGATACACAGAGAAACTTGTCTTGAAAAAATTAAAAAGGAAAATCACCTAAAATAAAAATAAGTGAGTCAGAGGAGAGAGAAAACCCATGAAACCAGGAGATAAACCAACCTTTGCCTATCCTGACAGAATCCTCAAATCATTAAATCATCGCTGAAAGGGTTGTCATTACCAAGCCTGGTTTAAAGGGACAGCACAAGCAATTATGCGGCAATAAATGATATATCCAAGTGGAACAAAGTCTTAGAAGTACAATTTTAACACATTTACACAATGGTGATATATGTATCTGCCTGGTCTTAGACATGTGTTCCCAAGAGTGTATGTGAAGACACATTGGGTGGGCTGGAGAGATGGCTCAGCGGTTAAGAGCACTGACTGCTCTTCCAGAGGTCCTGAGTTCAATTCCCAGCAACCACATAGTGGCTCACAACCATCTGTAATGGGATCTGATGCCCTCTTCTGGTGTGTCTGAAGACAGCTACAGTTAAAAAAAAAAAAAGCGTAGGGCATGTTTTCAATAGTGACTGGTGACAGGTGATGGTGGCTCTGCTTATCCTCCACGTGACTGCTCACTGACTTCCGTTGCTAAAGGTGGCACTCTAACACCACGCTGTCTCTTCCCCTCTGTCTCCCTCCTGGCTGGAGGGTAAGCGTGCTCATTCTGCTGTGTTACTCAGACTCATGAAACTATCCTTGGACTTAAGACAACATTTTTAAAAAAGTTATTAAGTTGAATAAAAGAACTTTACCTTTCGTTGGACAGTGGCCCGTGGTGTGAGACCGATCGGATGTGTCTCTTATTCCAGGTCAGCCGTGCAGCTCGCAGACTTGAAGAGAAGCAAGGCTCCCACCACGGTGAGCATTGCACAAGGCTTTGCTACGACAACCTATCATCAGTAAGTGACCTAGACTGAGGAGCTGAAGAGTTTAACACATTATAGCCCCTGTTTATGAGCTTCTAGCAACCCTTTCCAAACCTGCACCTTGACAGGTTACGTGGGATGCTACAACTTTGTCTCACCAGGATAAGGTAGTCTTTATTTACATCAGCGTCTCATTAAAGACCCAGCCTCATAATTGACAAAATGTTCATGGGTTCACTTTGGGCCATTTGCTAGAGAATCTTATTTTCATGAGTAGAAGGTATTAGACGAATAAAAACCGTAGAAACTAGGATGATTGGCTTCTGAATTCAAAGCTTGTGTCTCCAGCACACGTCAGAGTAGGTCTTGTAAGACCTGGTGCATGTGGGACATCAAGGTATAGCCGGAGTCTAACGACAAGTGATATGCTCTTGTTAGACAGCAGCAATGTCTTAAGAGAGCCCCTTGTGTTCGGCTGGTCCTGCACTGTTCAATAAGTTCGCTGTGGCTGCTGGAAATAGAGGAGGTGAAACTCATCCTAACAGAGGTATGCGGTATGTGCAAAACACATCTTAATTCCAAAGTTGTTACAAAGAAGAAATCGTGATGACCTCAAAATTTTTACATCGCCCACCTGTTGATATGTTTGGAATATGTTGGGCCGAATAAACTGAGTTGCTAAGAACGAATTTCATCTACATTTTGTGTTTTCTTTTTTTTTTTTTCCGGAGCTGGGGACCGAACCCAGGGCCTTGCGGTTGCTAGGCAAGCACTCTACCACTGAGCCAAATCCCCAACCCATTTTGTGTTTTCATGTGGCCACTAAAAACTTGTTACACATGCAGCTGTCCTGGACACCTGTGGTCTGGTCTTATCACAGACCGCACAGCCAGGCAAAGGAAAGACTTAGCGATATGGAGCCTCCTGAAGAACCTTATGCAGAGTGGAATCAGGGTTGGTCACAATTTCCTTTTTCTTTCTCTTTTGTTTTTTTCTCCCTTTCCTTCTTTTGAGAGGATCTTACTTTACCAATAGATAACCTTAAACTCTCTACATACCAGACTGGCCTTGAACTCACAGAAATCCTCCGGCCTCTTCCTCCTGAGTGCTAGAACTAGAAGCAAACACCAGCACACCCAATTCTACATCATCTATCCTTTCCTTCCTTCTTTCTTTCCTTTTTTTCTTTTTTTCTTCTTTCTTTTTGGTTTTTGTTTTGCTTTCCAAGTCAGGGTTTTTCTATGTAGCCCTGGCTGTACTGGATCTTGCTCTGTAAATGAGGCTGGCCTCAGTGTGTGTGTGTGTGTGTGTGTGTGTGTGTGTGTGTGTGTGTGTGTGTGTATAAACTTGCTAACCAACTCTTTAGTTTATGAACAAACACTGCCTGTGTCAAGAAATGATGGAGATAGGCCTGGTGGTGACCCAGGCCTTTAATCCTGCACTTGGGAGGCAGAAGCAGGCATATAGGGGCGTGTGTATGTGTGTGTGTGTGTTTGTGTGTGTGTGTGTGTGTGTGTGTGTGTGTGTGTGTGTGTGTGTTATTATGAAAATAGTTGACCAGGCTTGGACCTACCTAATTATAGTTTGATTCAGTTCCCTTAAAAGGATGTTTGAGGATGTCCCATTTCATGGCCTAATGACCAACATCGCCAAATTACCCCTTTCTGTGACTCAGTGCCACATTTATAAACTCTTTTATTAGCATTTATTCTAAACAGAGGCAGGAGCACTGAGGGCCTTTACTTACCTTACCCTATATTAAAGTGTAGTCTGGAGCTACCATGGAGCTGGACTCCAGTCTCAGAGTGAGTCCTCTCAATTCTTGGGGCCTAGACTGTCTGGTTTGTGTATAGCTCGGTGGAAGTTCAGCATTTTCTCCTAACAGTGCCACAGAAGTCGGAGGGTCAGAATCTTTGACCGGTTCACTGTGTGACAGCCTAAAACCACGGGACTTTGGGACTCACAGGTGCCCTTTGCTCCCTCTTCCCCCCTCCCCCCAATACTCATTTACACAGCCCGAACAGAGCTGGAGAGATTTCTAACACTACCAATCTAGATTCAATTAGGTTATATTCTGTTGGGGGTGGGGAGAATTAAATGTTTCTAAAAATGAAACTAAGCTCGGAGAAATTTTACTCAGCATAGAACTGGCATCCCAAACACATAACAGTTAACAATTACATGATGGGGGCTGGAGAGGTGGCTCAGTGGTTAAGAGCACTGACTGCTCTTCCAGAGGTCCTGAGTTCAATTCCCAGCAACCACATGGTGGCTCACAACCATCTGTAAAGGGATGTGGTGCCCTCTTCTAGTGTTGTCTGAAGACCGTGACAGTGTACTCACATGCATAAAACAAACAAAAAACAATTACATGACATTCACTGAAATCTCTTTTCATAATGGGTTGGGGAGGGTGATTGTGGTTTTCTGTTCATTTATCATTGTTTCTTGGAGCATACAAATCATCCTCATTTTCTCAAATCATACTCACCCTTTTCTTCCTCAAAAAAATTGTTTTCTTAATAGATATAAAGTCTACATATAAGTGTGATGGGACATTTTATTAGTAGGACCCAAGTTTGTAATTCTAAACTGTTGATATGAACTCTGAAATACAAACTTGCTCTCCCTGAGCCCATATCATCCTACAAGCAGTTCAGCCAGCTCTGGGGTGAGGTGTCATTTTGCCTGAGGGACTTTTGTAGAGCAGACAGCACAGACTCCTTTGGAAGGAGGAGGGCAGGGTGGCAGATCCTCCCAGCAACAGGGAGTTAATGAGCCCTGCCCCCACTTAGAACTCACAGGAGGAGATCTCAGAGCCTTGTAACAAGTTCTTCAAGTAAGGCATGTGCACAGTGAGGTGTGGAGCTACGGGACTAGAAGAAAGGCTCCAGAGAGCTGAGCCTTGGAAAAAAGAAAGGGGAGAAATCAGCCCACGGGACTTGCAAAGCTCAGGGCCACTTTGTGAGGAGAGACGATGGGCCTTGTGGGATGCCTACCACCTAATTGCATCCCTAACCAGAAACATATTCAAATCAATTCGTAATATAGAGAGTGAGGGGTACTGGGATTCCTGGTCCATCAAAATCATCCCCTGTCCCTATCCCCAAAGCTAACTAGGAGACCCTTCTCAGACCCCATCCTGGTCTCTAGACCCCATCATACCCAATCTTCTTTCTGGGGCACGGGGCTACCTGAGACATCCACTGTAGCATGCAGCCACAAGCCAGCTCGTTTTCATTTAAAACACCATCGCCGCTTGAAGACAAAAAGAAACAGAAGGTATTTGCGTACCCGATACTAGAGACTAAAATTCTTCCTCCAGCACACAGAGGATAAAGACAACAAAGGCTGTTGAGATGGCTAGGCATGGGGGCCGAGGAGAAGAAGACACATCCCCAAAGCCTGACAACCTGAGTTGTCAGTAAGAAAGAAGTAAACCATTCCTTGTACCTTTTTTTTTTTTTTTTTTTTTTTGGTTCTTTTTTTCGGAGCTGGGGACCGAACCCAGGACCTTGCGCTTCCTAGGCAAGCGCTCTACCACTGAGCTAAATCCCCAGCCCCTCCTTGTACCTTCGATAGCGATGACCATCTTCCATTCCTATGGAAGTGGCTGGATTCCCTACCATAACATCCTTTCCCACCTACAGCTAGAATGAAGTTCTCATCCAGCCACATCCAGCTTGGCTTGGAATTTAAAGTAAACCCACTCTGAAATCCTTCTAGAACCCGCTGATTCATCTTTACTGTACCCTGAATTCCGTGGTATCTCAAGAAGAAGGAAGCAGGGAGAAGGGGGGGGCTATTTTGGCACTATAATTAAAGTCTCTGGTGGGCATAAAATAATGTTTCTGGGGGTTGGGGATTTGGCTCAGCGGTAGAGCACTTGCCTAGCAAGCGCAAGGTCCTGGGTTCGGTCCCCAGCTCCGAAAAAAAAAAAAATGTTTCTACCTGGAGCTGTAGTTTGGTGGTCTAGAACTTCCATAGAAGGCATGAGGCCCTGGGGTCAATCCCCAATACAGGGGAAAACAATAGTAAAGTGAACTAAGGGGGCTGGAGAGATGGCTGTTCCAGAGGACCCAGGTTCAATTCCCAGCACCCACACTCCAGCTCGCCTGTCTGTAACTCCAGTTCCAGGGCATCTGACACCCTCACACAAATATACATGCACACCCTCACAAAACACAAAAGCACATGAAATAAAAATAAATAACTTTTTTTAAGTGAGTTAAATTTCTAGTCACAGCTTTAACAACTGGCATTCTCAGAGGAGTGATAATAAATACCAGCTAATATAGATGATCTTCCTGCCTCAGTCTCCCAAGCAGGTGGGCTGAATGAAAGTCAGTGTAAAAACTATGATGACGGGGTTGGGGATTTAGCTCAGTGGTAGAGTGCTTGCCTAGCAAGCGCAAGGCCCTGGGTTCAGTCCCCAGTTCTGAAAAAAAGAAAAAAAAAAAAAAAAAACTATGATGACTGTGTTCATGTCTTTCACAGGTCTGTATCATTTTTATTATTATCATTTATTTTATGCATGTGAGTATACTATACTCGGTCTTCAAACACAATCAGAAAAAGGCAAGCCACCATGTGGTTGCTGGGATTTGAACTCAGGACCTCTGGAAGAGCAGGCAGTGCTCTTAACCACTGAGCCATCTCTCCAGCTTGGTCCCTATCTTTTTAAAGCACTATGTTAGTTACTGTTTTCTTCGCCCTGACAAAAATGCCTGACAAAGATGGCTTAAGGGAGAAGCATTTGTTTTGACTCACACTTTGAAAGGACAGTCCATCACGGTGAGGTGACCGACTTGAAGAAGATGGCCACCTCACATCTGTAGACAGAAAGAAGAACGTAAGGGGAATGTTGATCCTCAGCTCGCTTTCCTTTTTTTTTCAGTCCAGAATCCCAGCTCATGGGGGTGTGGCCCATATCTAGGGTGAGCCTTTTCTCTTCAATTAAACTTCTCTAGAAAACCCTCATGGACACAGCTAGAAGTGTGTCCATGGCGATCCTGAGTCCAGCAAACTTGACAAAGCATATTAGCCATTGCAAGTTCCACACCAATGTCAACTTGGAATCCGAATACTTCACTGAAAATCACAACATTCTATCCCCATGTAGGCTCCTGGTCATCTCGTAACTCATAGTATACCCACCCTACCGTCAGGAGTTCACAGAATCTGCAATTTCATCAACAATATTCAAGAGCCTAAAGTCAAGATAGGGAAGGACGTTACATACTCATTAAAGGGAAATCCACCAAGAGGAATTTCAATTAGATGTATATACTAAACATAAGGTCACCCAAGTCTATAAGAGAAACACTGCTACAGCTAAGATCACAGATTGACTTTAATACACTAATAAGGCTTGTCTTCAATATCCCACTCTCGACAACTGGTAGGTGAAGAATAAAAAGCTAGATGGACAAACACGGAAGTTAAACAAAATCATGAATCAAAAAGACACAACAGATATCTACACAACATTATTGAATATTAAAAAATGAACTTTCTTCTCAACAGCCCGTGGAACTTTCTCCAAAATTGAGCACACATTATGGAACAAAGCTAGTCTCAACAGATGTTAAGACAAAGTAATATCCTCCATTCTGTCCTTTCACCATGGATTAAAGCTGGATACAAACAGCAGTAGACACAGCAGAAACTACACACTCATGAAAACTGGTCAATTTCACAATGAAAATTGGGTCAACAAGGAAATGTTTTTTTAAAAAATGAAAATGTCTTAGCATTGAATGAAAGCAAAAACAAGACTTACCCGAACCTATTGAACAAGATGAACAAAGGCAGTTTTAAGACAGACACAAAGCACATAACACTAAGTGCTTACATCAGAAAACTAGAGAGAGGGCTGAAAAGATGGCTCAGCCTTTAAGAGCACTGAGTGCTCTTCCAGAGGTCCTGAGTTCAATTCCCAGAAACCACATGGTGGCTCACAACCATCTGTAATGGGATCTGATGCCCTCTTCTTGTGTGTCTGAAGACAGCTACAGTGTACTCATATACATAAAATAAGTAAATCTTTTTTAAAAAATAAAGAAAACGGGGTTGGGGATTTAGCTCAGTGGTAGAGCGCTTGCCTAGCAAGCTCAAGGCCCTGGGTTCTGTCCCCAGCTCTGGAAAAAAAAAAAAGAAAGAAAACTGGAGAGACCTTGTTTTAATAACCAAATGACACACTTGAAAGTGCTAGAAAATGGGGGTGAAATACACCCCCAAAAAAGATTAAATTTAAATAAATAACCAAACTCAGGGCTGAAATCAATGAAATAGAAACAAACAAACAAAAATCAGCGAAACGAAAAGTTATTGGGCTTGTTTGTCGGTTGTTTGTTTTTAGAAAATTAATAAGATTGACAAAGCTTTAGCCAAACTAACTAAAAGCAAAGAGAGAAAACCCAAATTAATAAAATTAGAGATGAGAAAGGAGACATCACAACAGATACTGCGGAGATGCAGGGAATTATAAAAATGTACTTCTGCATTTTACCAAGCTGGAAAACCAAAAACAACTTGGGTGGATTTCTTTTTTCTTTTTTTCTTTTCTTTTTTTTCGAAGCTGGGGACCGAACCCAGGGCCTTGTGCTTGCTAGGCAGGCGCTCTACCACTGAGCTAAATCCCCAACCCCTGGATTTCTTGATGTATACAACCTACCAAAGTTAAATCAAAATAAACTGTCCAAACCAATGTTTCTCAACCTGTGGGCCAAGATCCTTTTGTGGTTACATATCACATATACTGCATATCAGGTGTTTACGTTATAATTAATAATGGTAGCAAAATTGTAGTTATAAAGTAGCAATAAAATAATTTTGGGGGTGGGAGATGACCACAATATAGGCTGTATTAAAGGAAAAGTTAAGAACTACTGATTTAAACAAACCTATTCCCGCAATGAAATAGAAGTACTATCTAAAACTCTACTCCTCCTCCCCTCAAAAAAGCCAAAGACCAGATGGATCTAACACAGAATGGATTCTGTCTGACTTTCAAAGAAGTTTGTCAATATTCCTCAAATTATTCTACAAAATAGAAATTGAAGAACATTTCCTAATATTCGCTGTGCTCTGTGTGTGTGTGTGTGTGTGTGTGTGTGGTGTGTGTGTGTGTGTGTGTGTGTGTGTGTGTGTTTTCAAAACAGAGTTTCTCTGCATAGCCCTAGCTGCCCAGAAACTCATTCTGTAGACCTAGCTTACCTCAAACTCACAGAGATATGCCTGCCTCTCCCTGTGTGCCGCGACCACCTGGCTTCCTGATTCTTTTTATAAAGCCACCAGTACTCTGTTACCAAAATACACAAAGATGACCCCAAGAGAAAACTCTATATCAATATCCCTTACGAACAGAGAAATAAACATTATCAATAAAATGCTCTCGGTCTGGAGAGATGGCTCAGTGGTTAAGAGCACTGACTGCTCTTCCAGAGGTCCTGAGTTCAAATCCCAGCAACCACATGGTGGCTCACAACCATCTGTAACAAGATCGGATGCCCTCTTTTGGTGTGTCTGAAGACAGTGACAGTGTACTCATCATATATAAAATGAATAAATAAAATCTTTAAAATGCTCTCAAACCAAAATCAAGAACACATAAAATGATTATCCATCTAAACAGGGATGGCTTTCATTCCAGAGGTAAGGGGATGGCTCAATAAAGCTCATCTACCACAGAAACAGCGAGGGAGACCAGGAGGTTACAAGTAGGAAAGGAAGCAGTCAACGTATGCTTGTTTGCAGAGGATAGAATTTTATACATTTAAGTCTCCACCCAAAAACTTCTACAGCTGACAAACACTTTCAGCAAAATAGAAGGATATAAAACAAACATACAGAAACTGAGAAAGAATTCAGGGTAACAGTACCTTTTTTTTTTTTTCTTTTCTTTTTTTTCAGAGCTGGGGACCGAACCCAGGGCCTTGCGCTTACTACCACTGAGCTAAATCCCCAACCCCGAAACAGTACCTTTTATAATGGCCTCAAACAATTGTCTTGGGATAACTTGAACCAAGCAAATAAAAGACTTGTGGGGCAGAACTTTACACATTGAGGGAAGAAATTGAAGAGGACACCAG
Organism: Rattus norvegicus; assembly: GCF_021556685.1. NCBI lineage: Eukaryota > Metazoa > Chordata > Mammalia > Rodentia > Muridae > Rattus > Rattus norvegicus. Next base: position 57,038,513 of record NC_141542.1, on the reverse strand, counting down.
AATATGGAAAGACCCCATAGGCGTGGATCAGTCCTATCTACAGATCCAATATCGATGCCCATAAAAATCCCACCAACACAATTCTTTTGAGAAATTGAAAAAAAAAAAAAACAACAAAACTTCACCTTAATATAAAAACAGACAAAAAAACCTGTAGGGTTAAAATAATCAGGAATAATAAAGAGACTTCAGGATAGATCACCAGTTTACAAGTTGTATTATAGAGTTAGTAATAACAACGACATGGTGTGGGCATAAAGACAGACGTGTTGATTAATGGAAGAGAATTGAAGACCCGGGCATCATTCCACACACCTCCACAGACCTGATTTTTGACAGGGAAGCCAAAAATACCCACTGTAGAAAAGGCAGCATCTTCAACAAGTGGTTCTAGTTAGACTAAAGGCTTCATGTAGAAGAATGTAAATAGATCCATATTTATCACATTGCACAACACTCAAGTCCAAATGGATCAAGGACCCCAACGTAAGGACAACCTAAATCCCATAGAAGAGAAAGCGGGAATGGGCTTGACCTCATCCTTACAAGAAAGGACTTTCTGAATAGGAAGTCGCACGGGCACCCAGAGCAACAGTTAATAAACGGGACCTCAACCACAGACTTTTGTACAGCGAAGGACACCAACGTTCAAACGAAGAGCAGTGTACGGAATGGGGGAGAAACTTTACCAATTTCATGTCTGACAGAGGGTTGGTGTCCAGAATACACAAAGAAACCAAAAACGAACAGCAAGAAAACCAGTAACCCAGTTTAAAACCTGTTTTAAAGAGAGGCTTAGAACGGAAACAGAGTTCTCGAAAGACGAAACCCACTTTGGGTGAGAAGCACTTTTAAAATGCTCTACATCCTTAACCAGAAGGAAAATGCAAACTAAGACTACATCTCGAGTTCCTCTTACTCCACTCTGAAGGGCCAAGGTCGGTAAAAGCAAATGAGGGCAAATGTTGAATAGGATTCGGGGGGGTGGGGGGAGGGGGAGGGGGGATGACACGGGTCGGTTTCTGCCAGATGTGCAAGCTGGCACAGCCACTGAGGAATTAGTGCGGACATTCCTCAGGAAACTGTAAAAATGTCTACCTCATTAGGCATGTGCACAAAGGCCATCGGGCCTTAATATACACACTTGTCCAGCCGTGTTCACTACTGCTCTGTTCATAATAGCCAGAAATTAGAAACAGTTTAAAGGCGATCAATTGTTTAATGGATAGCAAGAGTGGGGTACGTTTACATGATGGGATAATATTCCGCTTTTAAGAAAAATGAAATTTGGAGGTAAAGGAATCTACCTAGGAACACTTATTCTGGGTCAGGTAACCGAAACCCAAGAGACAAACATTGTATGTTTTCTTTTATAGGTGAGTGTTAGCGTTTGAGCTTTAGATGTGTGTGTTTCGATCTTGGTAACCACAGAGGTTAGGTGTAGTAGCTTGGCCTAGTGCTGCTGTATTCTAATGCTAACCCCGGTCCCCCAAGACTGTTTGCCTCAAAGATGAGAGATCCACAACATCAGACACTGAGGGACCCTAGACCTAGTTAATTCTGATTGGTGAATAAAGATGCCAGCAGCCAATAGCTGGGAAGAAGAGACAGGTGGGTTTGCACTTTCAAGGGCTAGGTGAGAGGAAAGCAGAGTGAAACTGCCATGGAAGAGGGGAAGAACCTGCAGGAGGGAGGAGAACCGAAATGGGATAGCTGAGTCATAAAAATGTGGCCATGTGGGCTGGCCAATTGGAGCTAAGAGCATCACAGATAAACGTAGTAAGAAATAATGAGGTTATCTGTGGGAACATGGATTCTAACAGCATAGAGGGTAGGCAGCTGCCCTGCTATTATGTTGCCAAATGTATATTAAAATATAAAGGCTGTGTGTCTGTCCGTCGTCTTTCACCTCAGAATATGAATGCTCAAAGGTGGGAAGAAACCTGGCACTGAGATTTTTTAAAAAATATTGTTTTACTACAATTAGCTGTCTGATAAGGGACAGGGAGAAGGGAATCTTCCAAGCTGAAGAGGAACTAGAATATAGTGTTATAAAGAGACAAAGGGAAACTAAAGTAGGAGGAGCAATTGGGGTGGGAGATGGAACAGTACAGTAGCGGGATCATGGAGAGAGAAAACCAACACTGAGAGCCTTTTGAATAGCCACACGGAAACCCACTACTGTGTAAGTATCCAGATACACACACACACACACACACACACACACACACACACACACACACACACACGAAAGAAAATTAAATGAAGTCACCATATAATAGGGGAAGACACTGCCCCAACTGGAAATTATTTTTAAGGTATATTTATTTACTTTATGTACATGAGTACACTGTAACTGTCTTCAGACACATCAGAAGAGGGCCTCAGATCCTATTACAGATGGTCAAGAGCCACCATGTGGTCGCTGGGAATTGAACTCGGGACCTCTGAGAGAGCAGCCAGTGCTCTTAACCACTGAGCCATCTCTCCAGCCCAACCAGAAATCTTATGCCACCAAGTAAAACCTCCAGTGCCAGGAATGAGTTACATCTTATTGAGTTGTGTTGGCCAGAGGGGTCCCATAGACCTCTCCCAGAATTCCACAGGCTACTGCTGAGGCTACTAGTTACTCTCCACAACCTAATGGTGTGGCCACTTCAGCAGTAGACACCATTGGCTTGTGTCTTTGAACATGGAGAAATCAAACTGGGATGCAGCTGGAAACTTCACCCCTACTGACTAGTAGTATTCATGTTTCTTTTCATGCTACTGGAGGAGAAAAGTGATCATCAATATCACCCAGCTATAAACCCTGAGACCTACAACAGAGACCTACTACAAGGTGTACTGATGGGATAGTGGTACAACTGTTATGGGAGTTACCAACCACTTCACTGCTTGATTTTAGGCCTGCTCCATGAGACAAAATCCATATAAAATGCTGCTAATGTGGCTAAGAACCCAAGACTATGTAAGTCATGGACGCTAGGGGGAGCGTACTATTATTATTCTGCTAAGGGGACTCCTAATGATATATTGCTATACCTATGGATCAGCACATTGCTGGACTCTCATCCAAGAGGCTTTTTCTTGAAGTAGATGGTAATTAACACAGAGACCCACAACTGGACAATGTGCAGAGAGCGGCAGACTTTGGAACACTCAATCCTAGATGTAATGTCTTTATCAAACCCCTCCTGTTAAGGCTCTGGGATCTATGAGAAAGAGGAGGCAGAAGGATTTTAAGAAGCAGAGTTGATACCAGAGTCTTCCAGACATTACTGGACTGATGCACATATGAACTCAGAGAAACTCTGACAGCATGAACAAGGCCTGCCCAGGTTCTAACCACACAGAAATCCCAGAACTGAGTAACAGATGCGGACACAAAAGACCCATCTTTAACCAAGAAAATAATTGCAACTCATACCTGCTAGGAAAGGAAAAATCAGTTTTACGCACTGAAGTGCCACTGGATATACTAACTTTACATCAGGGTAGTCCCCATGCTCAGCCGTAGGTGGCCAGCACAAAGCCGACTCCATGTTTTTTCTGTGGTTTCTGGTTTGCTTTTGTTGTTGTAAAAATATAAAAAATTTTAAAAAAGTAAGGTTGTCTTTTTATCCTCTCTAGGTCCACACTGTATTGCCCCAAGATATATGCTGGATATCTTAATTCTCAGTCAGCAAAGCCTCTTACCCGATTTGCTCCATCCCATATCACACCGACGAAGGCCTCTCCCTGAGCCTGGCAGCAATCTCTCTACCTATCTAGTTCCCAAGGCAGGTTTCCATGCCAGATACACACATCCCAACTCTGTGGCAGCCCAGACCAGCCGCCCCACACTCCCTTACACTAAGTCTACACATGAAAGAACACACAACACAATAACCTTTGGCCCAATTGATAAGATATAATTGCCCACCTAAACATACAAAGCCGTGTACACATTTAACCCTTAAAAACATTCGTAACCGGTTGGAGAGATGGCTCAGAGGTTAAGAGCACTGACTGCTCTTCCAGAGGTCCTGAGTTCAATTCCCAGCAACCACATGGTGGCTCACAACCATCTGTAATGGGATCTGATACCCTCTTCTGGTGTGTCTGAAGACAGCTACAGTGTACTCATGTATATAAATAAATAAATCTTTAAAAAAAACAAAACAAGGGGCTGGGGATTTAGCTCAGTGGTAGAGCGCTTACCTAGGAAGCGCAAGGCCCTGGGTTCGGTTCCCAGCTCCGAAAAAAAAGAACCAAAAAAAAACAAAAAACAAAAAACAAAACAAAACATTCGTAACAACCTGTAAAAAGGTACAGCATGGAATCTTAATGTCATCTGCCATATTGTCCTGCCAAGCAAGGCTTCTCTCTCTCTCTCTCTCTCTCTCTCTCTCTCTCTCTCTCTCTCTCTCTTTCTCTCTCTCTCTCTCTCCTCCTGTCTCTTCCTCCTTTCCCTTCCAGTCTCCTCCTCTTCCTTCAAACTTCTCTCCCGCCCATCATTCCTTCTCATCCAATGAGAGAAGGTTCTGGTGAAGTCACCTGAGTCCTGAGTAGGTAGCTGTCCTTGAGGCAGCGGAATTAGCATGAAAATACAGATAACTCCAGGGCAAACCACAATGTGATTTTGTTTGTTGTTGATTGGTTGGTCTTTCTCACTGCTTCATTTTTTTTTTGTTTTGATTTTTGTTTTCTGTTTTTGTTTTGAGAGAGAAATCATGAAGTTGAGCAGGTAGAGAGGCCAGGGGATGGATCTGGGAAGAGTTGAGAGAAAGGAAGAATATGCTTATAAGATATGAAAAATATTAAATAGTCTGAAATCTCTTCTGGAATGCAAAACAATCTAATCTCTAAATTTTGAACTCCAGCGTAAACATTCCCTTTCCAAAGGGGAAGAGTGAGGGCAAAGTTAGAAAAGATGGGACATAAGCAAGACTGGAAGGGGAGCAAAAACCAAATCCTGAAGATTCATGTCCAGTGGCTGAGGCTTATGATAGAATCATCTGGGCTCCATATGTGAGTACACTGCCACTGTCCTCAGACACATCAGAAGAGGGCATCAGATTCCATTACAGATGGTTGTGAGCCACCATGTGGTTGCTGGGATTTGAACTCAGGACCTCTGGAAGAGCAGTCAGTGTTCTGAACCCCTGAGCCTTCTCTTCAGCCCCCTCTCCAGTTTTCTGATGTAAACACTTAGTGTTATGTGCTTTGAACTTTTTTTTTCTTTTTTTTTGGAGCTGGGGACCGAACCCAGGGCCTTGCGCATGCTAGGCAAGCGCTCTACCACTGAGCTAAATCCCCAACCCCTGGACTTATTTTTCAAAAGGATTTACTTGTTTTATTTATATGAGTACACTGTAGCTGTCTTCAGACACACCAAAAGAGGGCATCAGATTCCATTACAGATAGTTATATACCACCATGTGGTTGCTGGGATTTGAACTCAGGACCTCTAGAAAAGTAGTCAGTGCTCTTAACTGCTGTGCCATCTCTCCTGCACAGCTTCAAATCAACTTAACCCCTCCAGTTCTGTGCTTCATGTAGCACCCACAGCCTCTCTCTTGGTGCACCCCACTTAGGTCCTACAGACTTTTTTTTTCACCCAACATCCACGTTCTTGACATTCCCAGCACCTCAGAATTCTGTTGCAGCTTGGACTCCATCTTCCTGCCTTAAGCCTATCAGGACATCCTTGCCGGAACCATTCCAGCACATAGCACATGGTCTTGTCCCATTGGCCTTCTGAACCTTGGTGTAAGCAACTAAAACCCTCTTCCTTTGTATGTTGCTTGCCTACGAAACAAATACAACGGAGATAACATTGCCCAGATGTGCTACCAGCTTGACATGTAACCCGCCCTACCCCTTGGATCAAGACTGCTGTGCTTCCCTGGCTTGCCCTGGGGAAACACATTACTAGGTAAACATTTCGGAGCAGGGGAGTGCTATGGTGACTACCTAGATACAGACTCTCCGATAAGTCATTTCTCTGCCGGTGAGGTGAGCCAATTCAAGCCAAATAAAAGTACATAGACACAGGTTTATTGGGAACTGCTCTCGGGCAGGTTCTCTGGTCCCAAGGAACAAGGCCAGAGAAGTTGCTTTAGGGAGGGAGACAGAGGGGAGTAGGAAAAGAAAGAGTGTGTGCGCAAAAGGAAGAGAAGCAGAGGTAGGGGGTGGAGGGACCAAAGTGTCTGGATTATACAGAAAAAAACTCCCCCTCTTGGGGAGGGGAAGTCCAGGCCCTGGGGTGGGAAGTTCAGAGTAGAGAAGGGGCATGCCAAGTAGGGACTGAGGGATGCTTGGAGAACCTGGAGGCCGGTCTACTTCCCTCTGTTAAATATGCACCTCCGCTGTTTGTCCTGGGTCTGAATCCCAACTCTCTTCTTTCTACTAATCTACATTTTCTCAAGTTGGAGCCTTTGATGATGGATGGGAGAATTCCATCCCAAGGGAGAATGTGGGTTTCTTTTTAATATTGCTAATCTCATTACCAAGTACGGTAATGTCTGCAACCTCCTGGTCCACCCCTTCTAATCTCTCACGAGCTTTTCCTCACTAAACTGCATACTTTTATATCGCTCTGCGCTGACCGTAGAACTGATTAAAAACAGCGAGTAGCGATGTGGCACCACGGCGTGACTACTTCACCTTCTTGGAAACTTCTTCCACCAAACATTAGTCTGTTGCTTTTGAATCCGGCATAAATATAAACTTAAAGGGATGGAAAGAAGGAAGCCAAACTGTTTGTTGGGGTAGAACACAAACGGCCTCTAGCCCAGGTCCTCCCCAGAAGGTGACTTTTCTCTCAAGTTCCACAAGCCTGGCCGGTGAAGCTCAGCTTACAGAATTCCAGAGATTCTGTTTTTTTGTTTTGTTTTCTTTTGTGTGTGTGTGTGTGTGTGTGTGTGGTTTTTTTTTTTTTTAAGCTCCAAACTCTTCCACATTCCTCTCTCAAAAGTTTCAAAGACTATCAGTCCACAAGGTCAGGTTAATCAGAATAACCACACTTTTGGTACCACTTTTCTGTAACATATTCTTTCCTTGTTGCTGTGACAAAAGGCCCAAGCCTATGAAATATAATGTGGTGGCTGGTGGTGGGGGAGGGGGAGAGGACTTGGTGAACCCATGTCAAGGTGCTCCCCTGAGAAATCAGGCTGTGCCACAGACCTGGTATGAAGGAGGCTTATTTAGAGGAAGGGGAGGAGGGGTAGAGGCAGAGGTGAGCAGAGCCATGAGGGCAGCAAATGAGGGAACAGAGAAGAACAGAAAGAGGAACATATAGGAAAAGAGAGAGAGAGGTGGGAAGGAGGGAAGGGAAGGAGGGTACAGGGGGGGGAGATGGAAGGGGGAGGGGAGAGGAGGGAGAGGGAGAAAAGGAGAAGAGGGAGAGGAGAGTGAGGGAAGAGAGGGAGAGGGGGAGGGGGAGAGGGATGAGGGAAAGAGGGAGAGAGAGAGAGAGAGAACTTGGTGGGGAGTAGTCTTTTTATATGATGCCACCACACTTGGTGGCAGCAGGTGCTGGTGACACACAATGACATACGCTATTACTAGGTCCCTGGGAGAAGCCTAGAGGAATCTCTGTAAGGGCTTACTTCTGCTCACAATTTGAGGGTACAGTTTGTTTTATATATATGGGAAGAAATAATGTTAGCTGTATGGGGCAGCTAGTCACACCGCACCTGCAGACAGGAAGCTGAGAAAGAGTCATTTTATTTTTCCGCTTGCTTTCTCTCTTTTTAATTCATTTTAGGATCCTAGTCCACGAGGTGATACCACTCACATTCAGTTAAACCACTACCTTCAGTTAAACCTTTCTGGAAACATGTCATAGACCTACCCAGAGGTGTGTTTGCACGGTGACTCCAAAACCAACCAACTTAACAAAAAGTAACAATCATGAGTACGTATCAAAAGTTTTATAAAAATTATATGACGTTTGTCATGTCCTTCAGGGTGGTGTAACAGAAGAGAGAGGAAGTAGGTGTCAACTTAGAGTTGACAGCCATGTGCTGGGGGTCATTCTTGAATCTAAGTTAGAAGCGTGGAGAGATTCATTCTGTCAGCTTCTCTACTCTGAGAACTATTTGAGTATTCCCATACTAAGAAAGATTTAAAGGCAATGATCTCTCTGTTCTTTCTCTTCAAAAAATAATTGTTGAGGTTAAGTCCTGTCAGCTCTTCTGTAGAAGGGGACTTGAAGTGGTGTGTGAAGTTGTGATACAAGAAGGTCTCGGAAGTTCGAGCCAGTGGTAGCACATAACAGCAGGGGAAGCCAGCTGGGGCTTGGTTAGATGATCAAAAAGTAAAAATCCAACAGGAGGTTGTGACGCATGCCTCTAATCCCTGAACTTAAGGCAGAGGCAGAGGCAGGCAGATCTTTTCGAGTTCAAGGCCAACTTGGTCTAAAAAGTGTGTTCCAGGACAGCCTGGGTTACACTGGGAAACCCTGCTGGGGGTTCAGGAGTTGGCAGGGGGGAAAAAAAGAAGAGGAGAGGAAGGGAGAAGGAAGAAAGAAGAGAAACAGTAAAAACCAAGAAGTTGTGCAGGGCCCAAGAACTCAACAGCATTACGGGCTGCCTCATTAGTCTGTTGGACTACTCTGAGCAAGTGTTTAATTAATCATGAGTTCTGTGCTGCCGGATAGTAAAAAACCACTTTATTCATATAACAAGCTCAACATATTGCTAGCTGAAGTAGGCATGTGAAGAGAGCAACCAAGAAATCCTGGCGCTCATGAAGGCCCCAAACCCTATTTGGAAATCAGTTTTGGTGGCATGAAATTAATGTGTGTAGGTATTGTGCACAAGTGACATGGGAGACAGAGCTTCTGTTAGCCTATGCTCAGCCAAGATAGGTTTTACAGAAGAAACAGCTGAGGGGTTAAAATTTTAAGACCAATGTGTTTGCCAGCACAAGAGGCAGAAGGAAGAGATCATCAAGAAGAAGGAAATAATGTGTCAGACAGCAAGAAACCACAGAGATATGTTCTGGGAACTCTGAGTATATGCATTGCTGAAGTGGCATGCCAGGGCTTCTAGGGATGGTTCCTCAGGCCAAAACACACCATCTTATTCTGGGTCTAAAGCGTGGGAAAGGCCTTAATGTGAATGTGGAAGTCCTATTGGCCTTTAAAGGCTAATACTGAGGCTGGGAGGATGGTCAGTGGTTAAGAACCTAGGATCAATTCTAGCCACCCATATGATATGGTGGCTTGCAATGTTCTGTAACTCTAGTTTCAGGGATATTCAAGGGGCACCAAAATACATGGTGCACAGGCATACATGTAGGCAAAACACTCATATACATGCATATATATGTATATATTAAAAATAAATCAATTACTTTAGTAATAGGAGTGGGAGAAGAGGTTTGACTTGAAAGCCACTCCTAGGAACTTGGGCTGCGTCTCACACCACAGATGCAATCCAAAAAAAAAAAAAAAAAAAGAGAGAGAGAGAGAAATAGGTCCAACCTAAAGCATATAAACAGCAACAACCTACTTCCTGTAATGATAGACCCTTGTGCAAAGAAGGAAGACTAGTGAGTCAGTCAGAAATCAAAACCCTAAACTCCATTTCCAGCTCCTTCACGGTTTGCTTGGCGGGAATAAAGAGACGAATGAAATATGATTTCACGAATCATATAGCTTATTGTCATACAAAGGGTACTTTTGCTTTCTGCTCACACTGATTAAAGAGGGGAAACAACATGAACGGACTTCACAGGGAACATGGTCCGTAGATGTGGCACAACCACACAGTGAGTAGGTTTTGAAATCATGAGTTCGCTTGCTCCATTGGGATAGAAGCGGGCCTCTGCTGAAAAGTCCAGTGTAATTAAAGACTTGGTGTACCTTTATAGAAGTGGTTCTCGGGAGAAACTGGTTTGACCAATACAGTAGAGATCTGTAAGGTGACCTGAGGCCCCTCAGATGTAGAGGATAACGTAAGTCAGGCTTAGGGATGAGTTTAAGGTGTGTCACAGCATTTGTCTGTGTGTGTATGTCTTCAGAACAGTGCCTAACAATGTACAGCTATGCTATTAGCTCTTAAGTGTCCACTTCTTAGGTTTAAATATATTTTGATACTCAGTAGCTCATATGTGAATTAGTATTTTAAATTTATTTTGATCTTTAGTAACTCATGTGTGTGATGTCTCCTCAGCCTTAAGGAGAGATCTCCTATGTTTATTGGGGTCTAGTAAGACTTCATATTCTTCAAAGGAAATACCTTTCAAGATCTACCAGAGCATCTCAAACCTCAGATCTACCCAAGTTTTTCTTCTCCTCCTCCTCCTCCTCCTCCTCCTCCTCCTCCTCCTCCCCCCCCCCAACCCTCTACCCAAGTTTTAACCGGAGCAAAGAGTTATACGTGAATTTAACTATGTTTAGTGTGTTCAGGATCTTTTAATGGTAGATAGCAAGTATCCACCCACTATGTTATCGTATGAATATCTATCTGCCAGCATTTATTTCCAAACAAGTCCTTTTCCCTTTTTCTCTTTTGGTTAACGTAGCACCTTGGTCTTCGTCCAAACAGAGGCCTACACCTTATACATAAACTAAGGAAAAGGATCGAAGCGAATAATTGAGAAAAGAGCAACGAAGAATCAAATCTATTTCAAAGTTGGTAACAAAAGACATCCGGACAACTTGACTTTTTTTTTTTTTTAAAGTGGTTTAGGCAGCTAGGCCTTTCCCCCGTGCCTTGCACAGCGAACTCCACCCTCTGAGAGCTTTTACACAACCGCAGTCCCACGCTTGCCGGTCCGGAGCGCACAAACTTCCCCAGACTTGGGGACTCGAGTGGAGTTGCACAACACACAGCTGCATCTGCAAGCTTCTGCTCTGCCTGCCGCCCACATCCCTGAGGCACAGACCCTCGCGCACGCGCACTCCTCAAGCCCGCGGGCAGGTTTCCACCCCTTCCGTTGTCACGCCCCCAGCCACGCCCCTCCAGGTACGCGTGCGCCGCGGGCCCGCCCCCGCCGCTCTCGGCGGTGCTCGGCGGTCTCTCGCGAGCTGCGGTCGCCTCCTCAGAGCAGCAGGCTGGCTGGAGCGAGCGATCTCGCTCTTCCTCGCGCTCTTCATCAGTGGCCCGGCCGGGCGGCCATGGCGGCGCGGCGGCGGCCCGCGGCTGGCGTGGGAGCCCGGGACGCGCTCGCGGTGCTTGCGCTGGCCTTGTGTGCTCCCGGGGTGGGCGGCGGGGCACTCGAGTGGTACTCCGCCACGGTGAGCATCGAGTACGTGGACCCGCAGTCGAACCTGACGGTGTGGAGCGTGACCGAGAGCGGCCGCTTCGGCGACAGCTCGCTCAGGGAGGAGAGGCAGGGCCTGGTGGGCGTCCCGCGCGCTCCCGCGGATGCGGAGGGCTGCGCGCCCGACACGCGCTTCGTGGCGCCCGGCGCCCTCGGCAACGCGCCCTGGGTGGCGCTGGTGGCGCGAGGCGGCTGCACCTTCAAGGACAAGGTGCTGGCGGCGGCGCGGAGGAACGCCTCGGCCGTGGTGGTCTACAACCAGGAGCGCTACGGGAACGCCACCGAGCCCATGTCCCACGCGGGTGAGCAGGCCGGGCGCTGGGCCGCCGTCCGCGGCCGGGGCGAGCCCGGTGGTTTTCCGGGTGGTGTGGAGAGGGAAGTGCGTGCACACGCTGGGTCGGAGCTTCACCTTGGGTGGGTGCGAAAGCAGGGAAGGGCCCTCGGCTGGGGAGGAGCAGACACACCGGAGGAAAGTCCTACCGAGTGCTGTAAGTCTCCGGATTGCGGATCACGGGTCACTTAGAAAGGTCGGCTCACCGTCTCCCAAAGTTGGTTGAGTGGTGAGTGTGTAGGAGCGGACCGCTAGCGCACGCCAAGCTCGCATTGTCTCCTCACCAACCTAGAGCGATGGTTTTGTGGCTCCTCGTTGTGGTGTCTTCCTCTCGACGAGGCGTACCTGAGTGTTTTCCAAACCCTGGATCGGAAAACCTGGGTTCTTTTTGCTGTAGTTTCTCTCACGACGCTTGTCGGGTGATCGCGCTCGCTATTTGTTTGGACAGTTCTGCGTTCAGATGAAATCTTGTTACTGTTTTCATTGAAGGAAAGTAAGGCCTTGCTACCTCTTTCAGGAGGCCGCTCCTAAACACGCTGTTCCGGGGACAGACAGGGATGAGTTGGCAAAATGTCATCCTTGGGACAGAGTTCTCTCCGGGGACCCAGGATTTGATTCTTTCTCTTGTGCCTTCTAAGATCACATTAGCTTTAAGGCATCACACGGTTGACTCATTCTGAATTTCCTGTGATTACGGTTTTTAAGTTTCTGCTGCTAGCTAAAACATCCTTTTTCCTGACCTGCATTTTTGTTGTTCTGTTTTGGTGTGTATGCAACACAGTTTATGAAGACAGAAAAGTGACATTGGATTTGACTGTTTATATACACGGTTGGGAATGATGGTCGTTTGATGGCAAGGAAGCGAGCTACACTTACAGACCAACTCATTTTTTCAAGGTCGCCTCCAGATTAGGAGAGAAATGGGTATGCGTTGCAGCAGCATAGTAGGGTGGAGTAGAAGGTAAGGAGCATTTGAAATGGCGTGAAAGTAATCTGCTAGAATGGAGAGATGCCCAGAGAAGTTGGGTGTCTTTGAAAACACAAGAGTTGGTTGGCCGTGGACCACACTGCTGGATGAGAATGCTACAGATGTCCCTGAGGTGGTGTTGAGTCAGGCAGTTTGTCCTGTGATTGCCAATCAGTCTAATTGTCACTGTCCACACACCCTCTTTCCACAAGGCTCACGAGGGATCCTAGAATTCCAGGTACAAGTTCCGGAGTTCAGTTCTGTCAGGGAAGAGAAGGCCTGTGTGCTACAGCTGACTCCTTGATGTTGAGTGTGTACATGTAGTGTAGATGTGTGTACACACATATCTAATGTAGACGGTTTTCTTTTCAATGACAGGCTCATCATCCTACAATTTTCTAACTCTTCTGCATTTTTTGATAATGACCTTGACATCCTCCCAAGCAGACACCTCTTGTTCTAATAAACGTGGCTCAGCAATCTTTTCTTGTTTACATTGTTGACATATAATTTATCTGGGCCCAGGAAAACACCTCAATCATGTTAATTAGACTCTTCCTGTAGAAGAGGGACACTTCTTTCCCCATTATCTGCCTCCTTTCTAGCTTTTTTAGCATTATAATAATTCTGTGGGTTTTTTTTTTTTTTTTGTTTTTTTTTTTTTTTTGATTATCACCTTTTGGATAATGTGTGAAAGCACTCTGCAAGTAACTGAATCTTCCTGAGGGCCTTTTAAGTTAGATTCCCAAGGAAACATACTCAAAGGTGTTCTAAAACTTGGTCAAGTTTACTTGGTGACCTATAGGATGTTTAGTTACATTCCTGTCTTCCCACGTTCTGAAAGTTTTCCCCACAGTTGTAACAACCAGAAATGCCTTGAGATTTAGCCAGAACTTAACGCAACAACAAAATTATCTAGCATTTTGAACCACTGACCCACAAGAAAATGAATTTGGTAGCAGTGCGATTGATAAGCAGGAAAAGCTGGAAATAAAGTTAAGACTCTTGATCTTCAGCTGTAGGCACTGCAGAGATGGAAAAGTTAGCTCTCATAAAACTTAGTCCATTTGGGTATTAGGTATTGATAATCCGGCACTTTGAGAAGAATTAAGAAGATGGGAGAAGCCTGCCTTGACAGACCTTATTTAAATTTGGATGAAGGTTTTTTTTTTTTTTAATTTTATTTTTTTATTTTTTTTTAGAGCCACTGAGGCTGTTCAGACTTAGGTTGGTTTCCTCTGTTTAGTCAGAATCTAGCTGAAGCCATGAAAACCCACTGATTGAGCTGGTAGTGCTGATGTGTAACACTGGGTTTCTATGAAACAGGTAGAAGTGTGCTTCTGAAATTGAATACTGATAACCTTCCTAAGTTGTGGGGAGAAGTTTTCCAGTTCTTCTGAAACTCATTGCTTCTCTCACTGGAATCTAGCGCTAGATAGCTTTTAAATTTTAAATCATTACTGAAATTGAGGATTTTAAAGAATCAGTACCTTAAGATCATACTATCAAACCAGCAGTAAGGACTACAGTTATACCTTACATTCTAACTTTAGCAGACTTAGGTTTAAAAACATTGTACCTGCTTGTTGGAAATGCCTAAGACAAGTGTCTGCCTGTCATGGTTTATGGTCTGTCAGTAGTGATAAATATAGATAGCTTGACAGGCCAGAAAAGTTTATACTGAACTGATACAGGCATGGGTGATTAGAAGGCCTATGGAGTGGCTGGGTGTTGGTGCTGAAGATAAGTTGTAGAAATTATCTTGAGCAAGATAGGTGAAAGAAGATAAAAGCCAAGTCTTTAAAGTCTTAGAGTTGGCCTTACTCTAATTCTTTTAGGTTAGTAAGTACGGCGCTCCTCCAGCTGAAATTTTGGCATGACTTTTTAGGGATGACATTTTACGTCCTTGAATGTTATTTGATAAGTGCTAAAATAATTGGCAGAACGGTGGAGAAAGGGCTTGAATTGCAATAAGTCAAGGGTGTTTCAGAGATATAGAAGAATATGCAACTTAGCCAGCCCATGAGTGGTCCTGCAGACATTCAGAAAAAGCTGGTAAGGATAAGGTCACATTAAAAACCTTAAAGACCGGGCTGGAGAGATGGCTCAGTGGTTAAGAGCACTGACTGCTCTTCCAGAGGTCCTGAGTTCAAATCCCAGCAACCACATGGTGGCTCACAACCATCTGTAATGAGAACTGATGCCCTCTTCTGGTGTGTCTGAAGACAGCTACAGTGTACTCATATATAATAAATAAATAAATCTAAAAAAAAAAAAAAAAAAAAACCTTAAAGACCACTCAGGTCTCTTAACACCACTGAAAATGGCCCCAGTATTGCAGTGATGAGAAGAAGAAGACTTTTAATTAAAAATTCACTGTGACTAGTTCCAAGATCTTAGCTTTAGAAAAAAGAAAAAGAAACAACCAACTTTAGAGAAGCCATATATTAAAGAGATAATCATTTGTACCAGAAGTGCATATTAAATGGTTTTTCATGCATAGATAATCAATTATTGATTATGTGTAATACTATGCTCTCAAATGATCTACAACTTCACATTCAAATTTAAAATGTGTCTGGATAAATGTTTGGAATACTAGGAAGTTATGTGTATGTGTGGTAGGTGGGCTTAGGACTTGTGTGTAGCGGAAGTAGTGTTGCAAAAGGCTAAAAGGTCTGAAACAAACTCACATGGAAAGCTGCAAGATTTCACTCAGTAAGAGTGTTCTGCACTATTTACAAGAAATCCATTTTGTGGGAGGAGGTGAAGGTAAAGTGTTTGTTGTTTTGTGTTGTTTACTTGTGATGGAGTCTGGATAAATAGTTCACCAGGACTCCTGCCAAAGAGCAAGTGCCCTTAACCACAGAGCCATCTCTACAAATCTGTTTCCCTCCCAAACCCCCAAGTTTTTGACAAAACCAAACTATTTATAATTATGTAGTGTCCCATTGTGAATTGTGTCCTCCTCATTCTCCTGGCCCAACCATCCAAAATTTTCTATTTTGTATAACAAGACACTTAATTCCAGATTATTCCCTCTTCTGTAATTCCTCTTGCTGGGTTGTTTCAGTTGTAGTCCTGGAAGATAAACCAGTTTCTCAAATCCACTCATTCATAAAGAAACCTTCCATGGGCCATCCCTGCAGGATGCCTCAAAAACCTGATTAATTGAACAGGTAAGTACTTGTCAAGTGAGGAGAGACCTATAAAGAAATTAGCCAAGGTGTGTGGAAGGAGGCCTGTCTGAAGCTGGGGAGACAGGTGACTAACAGTGAGTATTGCTTTTGCAGAGGTCCCCAGTCCAGTTCCCAGCTCCATATCAGATGACTCACAGTGCCTGTAATTCCAGCTCCAGGGGATCTGAGTCCTTCCTCTGGCCTCCTTGGGTACCTCACTTGAATGTATGTGTGTGTACTCAACACACAATTTTAAAAATTGATGACAGTGTCTACAGGTAGAGCAGGAGTCACTGTAGAGGTTAAACTGAGTTTGTGTGACAGACACCTTGGTTTTGTTGAGGATTCTCCAGGGGAATAGAAGTTGCTAGAATGTGGCAGTTTATAAAAAAGAAAACCTGAAAGTTTAGGAGATTCTTTTACTGGAACCTTAAGGTCAATTATTGCTGCTAAATTAGTTTTCTCCACCAGAAATTTAACCTACTACTTTAAATATTTCAGTAGTTCTTATCTTCTTCAAGACAATACTGAAGTAGACTTTAGTTTCCTTGGGAAGAAAAATGTTACATTCCTATGTCTTGATAGTAAAATTTAAAGTTATTGTACAAGTGCAAATCCTATACCGGTGTGTTTGTTTAGTTTGTGACAAGGTAGCAAGGGGAGCTTAAAAATTTGAGAAGGGGAGTTGGGGATTTAGCTCAGTGGTAGAGCGCTTGCCTAGCAAACGCAAGGCCCTGGGTTCAGTCCCCAGCTCCGAAAAAAAGAAAAAGAAAAAAAAAATTTTTTTGAGAAGGAAACGGTTACCATTTTATTTTCAGCATAGGAAAACTTGAAATTCTGTTATTACTAATTTGGCCTGCTAAAAATGCTGTTCTATATCTGTTACTCAACGAGGTTTATGATGATACTATGTGCAGTGACCAGGTGTTCAGTTAGCATAAGACAGAAATAAAACAGAACCTCCCCTGCTGGGGGTGGTGTGGTGTGTCTGCCTCAGGTAAGGTGTAGAGATTACTTTGTGGTTGAGATTGTGTAAGATGACCTTTTTAGGTCAAGCAAGAATGATAACAATAAGCCCTGGGGAAGAAAAAGAATTCCAAAGGCTTGTTTCTTCTGTTTCAGGTCTCTGTGCCTTCTGTGAAGAAATTCACCTGTTTAACTGAGATTTTTCTCTCTTGTACCATTGTAGGCACAATTGTACAAAATTACCTGAGCAGATTAGTTCTTTGGGATTGGACCAGAGAGCCAGTGTGTGAGGAGAGGAAGTCGAGTTTTGGTCATCTGGTAGATGTGCTTGGTGTCCCTTAGCTTATGCCTGAGCTCCCTCCAGAGCTAGCACTTTCTTACCCTTCTGCCTTGCTGCTCGTTCAGCTGCCTGCCCCACTTTGAGAATTGTTCTGGGTATATCGATCATGCTGGCTTTGAGAACTCGACTGCCTCAGCCTCCTGAGCATCTGTGATTATAGCTGCTGGGGCACCCAAAAATGTTTGTGAAAGGGGGAGTCCATCACAGAGTAGAAAAGGTCGCCATGACTTTTACCAATTTACAGTGGGTCCTGGAAGCAGTCTTGCTGTCCTTGTTTCACAAGGAGCCAGCCCCAGTCCTAATTACTGCCTCTACAGGCCACAGCTTTAAAAAATACTATATTTTTTCACTCAGTGAGCTAAGTGTGCTGTTTTCTCATCTTGGTTAACTTTTCTTCTTCCTTCAACAAGATGGCCTTTTAAACATTTTTTTTAAATATTTATTTATTATGTATGCATCATACAGCTTTCTGTCTGCATGTGTGCCTGCAGGCCAGAAGAGGGCATCAGATCCCAGTACAGTTGTAAGCCACCATGTGGTTGCTGGGAATTGAACTCATGACATCTGGAAGAGCAGTCAGTGCTCTTAACCTCTGAGCCATCTCTCCAGCTCTGGCCTGTTTTTCTATTAACTGGCTGTCTCAAATATATTTTTTTTAAGGATCTATTTTCTCTTATTTGGGTTCCTTTTCTGCATGCTGTATTGTGACACTCTATGTATGCAGTACCCACAGAAGCTGGAAGAGGGCATTGACTCTCCTGAAACCATAGTTATATGGATGGTTGTGCGTTCCATGTGGGTGCTTAGATTTGAACCTGGGTCCTCTGAAACAAGAGCCAGTGTTCTTAACGACTGACTCACCTCTGTAGTCCCTCAAATATGATTCTAAGATGTTTTTCCTTTCCTTCGGTTGGTAAAACTTTTTCTATTCTTGAAGATAAAATGTAAATGTGCCTCTCTCAAAATGTAAGATTTCCCTCTACTCTGAACAAGATTATCCCTCATATCTTTAGTTCTTTGTGTTCTGATTGCTTGGTAATAATAAGTGGCAATCCAAAGAAGAATGATCATCAAACTAATTTCAAACAAACAAACAAACAAACTGGAAAACACTCTCAGAGAAGAGTTTGTCCAGGAACACAGACCGTCCTTCTGTCAGTGCACGAGATGAAATTTGAACACAAGTTTGGCTCTGCAGCTACACACCCTGTGGCAAAGATTCAGGGAATGAATGCTGACTTGGACTTGAGTTTCCTGACCCTGAGAACCAGCATTTCCAGGTGGTGTGTAACACTGAGTAACTCCCTGAAGGTTTCTGAGGAGGCCTAGCTGTAGATTGCCAACGTAGCAGCTTTCTCCTTTAAGTGAAATGTTCAGTAATGGAGGTTGTTAACACTCACACACACTCACACTCACCCCTCCGCCCACATCGTCACAATATGACATTGGTATCACTTAGTAATTATAGAATAGAAGCCATTTGGGGTTCTGTATGAAAACTTTAAATGAGATTGCAGCATTGTGCCATTGTTTCTATTGAAATGTTCTACAAGCTTCTTTTTTATTAAAAAGGGTTTTAGCAGCCCAGGTCATGGTGGTGGCGGCGTGCACTGGTCTACAGGGCAGCCAATACTGTTAACACAGAGAAACCTGGTCTTCAAAAACAACAAAAAAGGCTTCTAGCTTGTACCCTGTAGTACTTTTAGGTGTGTTACAGCCATATCCTAGTTGCTGTACAAGTTTCTAGAGTGCGGAACACTCATTTTCCTAGAGATAGTACTTGCTTCCAGGTATGTCTTCCCAATGACAACAGGGACATTAACGCTGAGGAAACTAGAGTTTCCTTTCATTAGGCTCAGACTGGTTCTAGTATCAGCTTGCAGACAGAGGCCACCTTAGAAGGTACCTTTCTGGCATTTCAGTAACAAAGCTCCTGCGTGCAGCTAAGATCACAGTGGAAATGCTGTGGACTATATGTCTCACTGAGATCACATAGTCTGTGCTCTGTTTTCACCAAATGAATGAAAAAGAGAGAGAACATGATGCTCAGGGTGTGGTTGAGGAAAAGGTTTATTGTAGGTGTGAGGGAGAGCACAGCCTGACTGAATTGGGCGACGAGAGAGATGGGAGAGTGAGAGCAAAGAGGGCAGAGGAAGACCCGGAGCGAACCAGGAGACTAAGAGGACCAAGAAGACCAGAACTACAGTGCTAGGCTTTATAAAAAGAGGAGCTAGGGGAAGGGGAGCAAGCCTCAGGCTAGAGAGGTCCTGGTAGGGATGGGATATCCCAGTCCAGGTGACTGAACAGGTACTGGTGAGTAGGGGAGACTACTTTGATATGTTAAATAGCCACTTCAGCCATTTGTCCCAAGTTTCTTTGAGGCCAAACACATTACACTATTTATCATAGGACTTTCTGCTCTGCAGAGTGAGACTGCCCCATCCAGAAGCTTCTAACTCATCTTAGAGCTACAGCCTTCGACTATTCAGTAACCTTCTGTGGGTCCTCTGTGGTATAATTAAGGAAGTCCTTAGAGATTTTAAAGGCTAGCATGCCATCCACACTTTACCTGTTGCTTTTTCTCCTGAGCATTGTCAGAGCTACTGCTTCACCCTGTGCACACATGTACTCTGTACAGCCCTGTCATTTTGATGGACACTTAGATTGTTACAGCAGGCCCTTGGTGGGGGGAGGGGAAATTGGCAGATCAAGGAGGACAAATTAAGGGAAAAAAATGGCAAATCAAAGATTTGTTTCATATGTGCAGCAACTGAACAATTCCCCTCATTTACATATGTCCATCGGGCTGGAGAGATGGCTCAGCGGTTAAGAGCACTGACTGCTCTTCCAGAGGTCCTGAGTTCAAATCCCAGCAACCACATGGTGGCTCACGACCATCTGTAATGGGATCTGATACCCTCTTCTGGTGTCTGAAGACAGTGACAGTGTACTTACATACATAAAGTAAATAAATAAAATTTAAAAAAACCAATATGTCCATCAGTGTTAGCATGTTTCTCCCAGGAAAGATCGGATTTTTTTTTTTTTTCAGATTTATTTACTTGTTTTATGTAAGTACACTGACTTCAGACACACCAGGAGAGGGCTTCAGATCTCATTACAGATGGTTGTGAGCCACCATGTAGTTGCTGGGAATTGAACTCAGGACCTCTGGAAGAGCAGTTAGTACTCTGAACACCACTGAGGCATCTCTCTAGCCCAGATCTGATTTTTTAAAAAGAACTATTTATTATTTTTATGTGTGTATATTTGTGCTTGCTCCAGTTTGGGCACCATGTGTGTACAAGTGCCCACAGAGGCCAGAGGGCATCAGATTCCCTAGAAGTAGAGTTGCAGTAACTCGGATGAGTACAAAGCATTGAGTGCGCTTTTCTGCTGAGTCATCTCACCTAGTCCCCAAGGTGGACTGAAACCTGTTAAACCGAGGATAGAGCTAGAGGAAGATTTTCGAGAAGCATTACTGCAAGTATGGATGAAAAAGCTTTTTGTACTGAAAGTTGTACCTCCAAGTGGTCTCAGGAGTGATATTTGGGGAGTCCAGTTAAATATTTTTGCACCATTTAAACTACACCACAGCTCTGTTGCTGCTTACCAGGGAAATGATGTTTATGCTGTCCCCAAACCTAGGCTTCTGAATTCTTTTATCCCTATCAGTATGACCATTAGAAAAGCACAGCCTTGTGCTGGTGTTGTCTGCAGCACAGTCAGGGAGGGAGCCTAAGTGTATTGAAATGTGGGCACAGTTAACAGCCAGACTTGGCAGTGTTCTGTTGGCCCAAGCTGGAGACATCCAGTGACATCCAAAAGACCTGATGGCTTGCTTTAGATCTCTTTGTCTTACCCAACTTTGTTACTGGGGATGGCAACTGGGGTCTCAGGCATGCTGAGGAGTTCATCCCATTCACACAGCATGAAATAAACACATTTTTAGGAAGGTGCTTGGGTTTAAATTCTGCCTCTCCCAGGCACACATGTACCATTGAGGTATCCCAAGCCCCTTAGACACTAGTCCTGTCTGTCCTTTTCACTTAGGTTGGTTTAACATCAGCTCGTTCAAAACTATCTGAAGGAGACAGTTCAGTAGACTCGTTGGTATGGACAAGTGGGTGTAAATTCTTGTCCTGGTCTTTAAGGTAGAAGTCAGCCTTCTGCCTATAAGTGGGCACTCAGGCTCAACCATCCCCCCAATCCCCATCCGACCCTAAACTTTAGGATTGATAGTGGTAAGTACAGTTATACTCCACAATTCGTGTCACCTTATTGTGCTTTTTCTATGCTTGAAACTTTGAGGAAGGGATAGTGAAAAATTCACAGGAAGCTTTTTTTTTTTTTTTTTTTTTTTTTTTGGCCAGACATAATTCATATTTAATTCTAGCATTTTCAGAAGTCAGAGGCAGGAGAAATTCCAGGCCCACTATGAAAAAAGAAAAAAAAAGAAGAGCCTCATGTCTTTATCTAACACATTATCTTAAAGGGGGAAGGGATAAAAAGGCTGCCTTTGTATTTGTCCTCTCTGCATGTCCAGTCACTATCCTGAACACTCTCAAATACCTGATTTTATTCGTGTTGGATTGTCTTACTGACGCAGGGGCTGATCTCATTGAAAGATTCTGGAGTCTGAAATTATCAGGACATCTGTGAAGGTACCTTGTTTTGACAATAAGAATCCTCAGACAAAGGATTTTTTTTTTTTTTAATTGCTGAAGGAGCTGTAGAGACAGCTTCAGGACACTTGGCTACTCTTTCAGAGGACCCGTATTTGGTTATCTTTGATTCCCAGCACTCTTGTGGCAACTCACAATTGTTTGTAACCCCAGTTATAGGGCATCTGACACCCTGCTTGGCCTCCATGGTCACCAGGCATACATGTGGTATACGAACTTGCATGCAGACAAAACACTAACGTAATTCATACCTACCCCGCCATCTCCCCACCCCCCTCCCTACCCCATCTTTCTAATCCCCCTTGCACACACACAGAGTATACAAACATGCTGACTTGTGCATCTTGGCAGTAGAATATCTGAAACTTAGATTTTTGCTGGCTTACAGATAGCTGAAGCATTTTTTCATATATTTAAAACTCACTTACCAGGAGTTGACTGCTGATGGATGGACCCAGGATTCCTTCAGGTGATGGAATGGAATGGAATTATATTGTGGTACTTACCAGTCTTTAAGCCACTGAATTGTGCTGTAAAGCTGGTGGGTTGTTTGTTTGTTTGGTGTAGTGTCTGAATTATTTTCTCAGTAAAACAACCATTTTTAAAACTTAGCCTTTTTTGAGAATTAACACAAAGTTCTTTCTGTTATTAAAAATTACTTTGTTGTATGTAATATCTATTCTTCTCAAGTTGGCCATTTGTTACTTTAACCTTGACTTTGAAAAAATATATTTTTTCCTACCGTCAGCTATTCCTCCCCTCTCCCATGTCCATCACAGATATTTCAGAACCTCTAGATTTTTTTAAAAAAAATATTTATTATGTATTCATTATACAGCTTTCTGCCTGCCTATATGCCTGCAGGCTAGAAGAGGGCATTAGATCCCATTACAGATGGTTGCGAGCCACCATGTGGTTGCTGGGAATTGAACTCAGGACCTCTAGAAGAGCAGTCAGTACTCTTTAACCTCTAAGCCATCTTTCCAGCCTCTCTAGATAGATTTTTATAAATGATTTTTTTCTTTAATAGCATATATCGTAATTCTCTTCTTCTAGTCTATATATTTCTTTTAAAAACACATTACATTTTTTTTAAAGCTTTATTTATTCCATGTGTGTGAGTACACTGTCCCTGTCTTTGGACAGACCATAAGAGGGCATCGGATCCCATTACAGATGGTTGTGAGCAACCATGTGGTTGCTGGGAATTGAACTCAGGTCCTTTGGAAGAGCAGTCGGTGCTCTTAACCACTGAGCCACATCTGCATTTTTGATTTAGGAATTTATTTTGGCATGCATTGTGAGAAAAACATGCAGATTTTCCCCCAATATAATATCCATTTGCCTTCATCTGGTTTTTAAAAATAGTCCATTTTCCTTATTGATCTGTTATCACTTGCTATGTGCTTTTTTGTGTATTTGTGTTTGTTTCTGGACCTTCTGTCCTATCTCATTCTGTGGGCATCTTTATCTGCTACCATCATGCTGTTTTAATGCTTCCCCTGAAAAGACTCATCCAGGGTGCATTGTTTAAAAAGTATCTCTGATCCCTTTTTAGCCCCTATGTGACTTTAGAGGGAGGTTTTGTTTTTTGTTGTTGTTGTTTTTTTTTAATTTATTTGTTGATACGTTGTGGTTGCTGTGTTTATAGCTAGAGTCACAATAAACTAAAGACTTCTGCTTCTTTTCTCTCGGGTCAGCTCTTGTCTGCAAAGGAGTGTTAAGTAGTAGTGAGCACAAGTTAGGTGGGGTAGTGCACACCTTTAATCCCAACTCTTGGGACAGAGGCAGGTGGATTTCCATGAGTTCTAGGCCAGCCTGGCTTACAGAGTAAGTTCTGGGCCAGCCTGGTCTACAGAGTGAATTCTGGGCCAGCCTGGTCTATAGAGTGAGTTCCAGGTCAGCCTGGTCTACATAGTGAGCCACTGGCCCCGGGAAAAAAATGGTAGTGATCACAGAAGAGTCCTCACAGTTGTCGTCATCTCCGCCCCCCCCCCTTCCCCTGTGCAGCCCTCGCTGTCCTAGATCTCACTCTATATAGACATATTCCCTAAGTCTGATGGGCATGTTTGCAACAATTTTCATTCATGT
This sequence comes from Rattus norvegicus, assembly GCF_021556685.1. Classification (NCBI taxonomy): domain Eukaryota; kingdom Metazoa; phylum Chordata; class Mammalia; order Rodentia; family Muridae; genus Rattus; species Rattus norvegicus. Next base: position 57,014,695 of record NC_141542.1, on the reverse strand, counting down.
TCATAAGTAAAATTAATCCATGTGATTCTTTTGCTCTTTATTACCGTGTTTGATTTTATAATCTTTAGGTGTCTTTCTAGTTCTGGAGTTTAGCAAGTACTCTACCGTTTGGGCCGGGGTCTTGCCGTGTAGTCGGGCTGGCTGGCCTTCACTGACTGTGTGGTCCAGGCTTAGCTTAAAGCTGAGAGTCTTCTGTTTCCACCCCTGGATTAGACTTTGACCACATTCCTGGAAGTGTCCTTTTCTTATTTTTCATTAGCTGTGGAACAGTTTAAACACAACTGTATTCTGTGCTTCTTAAAGGTCTGATGATAGACCCATCTGTGAATCTTCACGGTGTCATGGGTTTGGGGAGAACAACTAACCCATAGTGACTTCCTCACTTCAGTCAGCCTGGGTTCTCTTTTGGGGTCAGTTGTGGCACTTGATGTGTTTCTGAAGACTGTTTGTTTTTTTTTTTTTTTTTTTTTTTTTTTTTTTTTGGTTCTTTTTTTTCGGAGCTGGGGACCGAACCCAGGGCCTTGCGCTTCCTAGGTAAGCGCTCTACCACTGAGCTAAATCCCCAGCCCCAATGTGTAGCCCAGACTGGCCTCGAACTCGTGATCCTCCTGCCTCTGCCTCCTTCAGCAAATCCTACCGGCGTGCGCCACCACAACCGGCTGTTTGTTTTTCTTAATGATTTCAAATGTGTGCGTTGACGAGCGTGCCCTTGCCTTTACCTAACTCTCTTCTCTGTTCATTTCTTCTGTGCAGGAACAGGCAGCATAGTCGTCATCATGATTAGCTACCCAAAAGGACGGGAGATTTCTGATCTGGTGCAAAAAGGAATTCCAGTAAAAATGAGGATAGAGATTGGTACTCGTCATATGCAGGAGTTCATCAGCGGTCAGTCTGTGGTGTTTGTGGCCATTGCCTTCATCACGATGATGATTATCTCATTAGCATGGCTAATATTCTATTATATACAGCGTTTCCTATATACTGGCTCACAGTTTGGAAGTCAGGTAGCTATGGATAACTTCATTTTGATTTCTAAATGATAACTCATAAATACAGTCTATATACTACTTGAAGTGATATTTAACCACACTAATTTCAGTTTACTTATTGAAGTCCTATGACTTCGATAAAACTTTTAATTGGGTTACTTTTTGAACATTGGGTTTCTGTGGGTACTTGTACCCTCCGTCTTTATGTAGACAGAGGGGACTAGCAAAAGGGCATGTGACAGCATGAACAGGTATGGCCCTGTTTTCTGCTCGGCATAGGGCTGAGGGCTGCTTTGTGTCCACTGCAGGGGCCTACAGGCAGCCTATGTGAAGGCGGGCTGTTTCTCTGTAACAGCACAAAGAGCCAGAGGGTTCTAGTGGCACACTAGGTACAACATGGTTCCTGGCCTAATAACTAGGCAGGACTCTTTCCTCTTGGGCACCATTGGTGGGAATGGATGGTACCTTCTTTCTGGGCATTGGTACCTTCTCGCCAATATTTAAGTGTAGGAATTGTTTCCTGGAACTTGAAAAAGTATGGCTAAATTCATGATTAGAGTGCTAGAGTCCCCTACTATTTCAGTGTCACACATACACAAAGGCAAGGATGCTCTTTTTCAGATAAGGAATTAAAGCAACTATTCGTGGGCCGGGGGTACAGCCCAGTGGTAGGGTACTTGCTTAGCATTTGTGAGGCCCTAGATGTAATCTTACTATCGCACATTAGCAAGTAAATAAATATATTCTTAGCTGGGCCTGGTAGCTTAGGCCTATAATCCTGGGTTGCTTCGAGATTAAGGTCAGTCAGAGCTTTAAAGTGAAGCATTATATAATAATAATAATAATAATAATAATAATAATAATAATAATAATAATAATAATAATAATAATGTAGCTTATAAGTTTATATGGCTCTTTTATGTGTTAAAAGCTAATGTTTTTTTTTCTAAGCTATTTTCATGCATTGTAGTGTGTAGGTTACTTTAAAAAGACTATTTAATAATACTGTTTTCCTCCCCAAGAATCATAGAAAGGAAACTAAGAAGGTTATTGGCCAGCTTCCACTACACACTGTGAAGCATGGAGAGAAGGTAATCCATCTTTGCCTGTGCTTGTCTGTTCAGACTGGAGGATGTTAATGTGTTTGAGAAGTATTTTCTTCTCAGGCTGCTGTTCAGCAGTAACAAGCTGTGCTTTTCAGACCTCCTTCCTGTATGTGTCTCATATCTTAAGGAGAGTTGACAGGGGGTTGGGGATTTAGCTCAGTGGTAGAGCGCTTGCCTAGCAAGCGTAAGGCCCTGGGTTTAGTCCCCAGCTCCAAAAAAAAAAGGGAAAGTTGACAGAAGTGTAATGAGTGAAGGGCCATTGTGGCAGCCCTGAGTTACATGTAGTGAGGTACAGTCACAGGCCAGCCGTGTAGCTCAGTGTTTAGAGCTCATGCTTAGCATACATGGAGTCCCAGACAGCTCCAGCACCCACTTCCCATGAAGGTTAAATGGGTTAAATTTGATTTAAAAGATAGCTCCTACATGATATGTGCTTACTAATGACAGTGTGCCAACATTCCTGTCTTTGAAAGTCCTGTAGACCAAGGTGAAGACTGTAAAGATGCTATGCATTTAAAAAGTTTGCACCTGAGTCCTGTAAACACATTCTGTTCAATCTGAATCTGTGTGCAGTCTTTCCAAGCCCCTCAGTTCCTGCGAGGACATACTGAACATCTCTAAAGGAGAGAAAGGAGATTTTTAAAACTACACCTTTAAAAAGGAGCCATTCTGACCTGCTCAGTTAGAGACTGAAGCAGTTAGGGAGCGACAGAGCCTGGTCCCTGAGGACATACCCAGAGCAGAAACTTAGGGTCTCCTGCAGTGCCATGCTGCCGTGTGTGTGGGCTGGCTCAGGTGCTCCCATACTACTCATTGCTCTCAGTCTATTCACCCTCCAGTCTTCACTTCCCTTCATGAAAGGAAGACTAGGAAAAGAAACTACTTCATCTCTTCCTCTGCTTACATAAAGGATTTTTCTTAAAAGACATTACATTTTAGACCTTTTGAGTTTAAGAAAATTGAAATCTGTTATTAATGGCTTCTGTGATATATTTAGGATTAAGATATGCTTTGGGTTATTCCTTCCCCGATATCGTCGTTTTTTTTGGGATAGGATTTCTCTGTGTATCCTGCCTGTCCTGGAAGTCGATCTATAGACCAGGCTGGCCCGATCTCATACAGATCTGCCTGCCTCTGCCTCCCAGGTGCTGGGAGTAAAAACGTGCACTACCACACCCAGCCCCCAATAACTTTTACATTGTAACATAATGGAATTTTAATAGTTGATGCAAAGTACTGATTTTTTTCTCTGCAAATCACCAAGTGAGTTTCCAGTTAATAATGCAGAATATGTGTAGAATAATTTTTCATAGGAACTAATAGAAAAGACTCTTTTAGTAATTTATAAATTAGATGCTGATCTTAGGCTATGAGAATTGAGTTCTAAAAATTTATTTGTTCTTCAATTCATTTGCAGGAAGAAAATCAGTACTTTGTACAAACTATTAAAAGTACTGTACTGGCTGCTGTTTTCTCACCACCTTAGCAGGAATTCTCATACCTTAACATGTGAAAAGACAGATTCATATGTGTAACTAACTGAGCCAAGCCCTTGAACATACAAGTAGATTGATACTATACCCAAAATTGGGAGCATTTCTACACTGTCAACTGACATAGGATTATTGTTTGCAGTCAGCATCTTACCCAGTCCTGAAGACAAGTGACTATTTTTTAAATTTTTTTGTAGATTTACTTAAAATGTATAAGCTTGTAAATTATTAAAGAATTTTAAAATGGCTTCTTGTATAATATATGATATATAAGTGAAAGTATTTTGTCACAACATACATTTTTTAAAGAAAGATTTCTTTATTTTATTTATGTGTAGAAGTATACTGTCACTCTCTTCAGACACACCAAAAGAGGGCATTGGATCCCTTTACAGATGGTTGTGAGTTACCATGTGATTGCTGGGAATTGAACTCAGGATCTATGAAAGAGCCTGCAACATATAATTTAAGGGGCTGGAGAGATGGTTCAGTGGTCCAGAGTGCTGACTGCTCTTGCAGAGGGCCTGGCTTTTGGGATAGGATTTCTCTGTGTATTCTGCCTGTCCTGGAAGTCGATCCGTAGACCAGGCTGGCCTGATCTCATACAGATCTGCCTGCCTCTGCTCCCCTAACTGCCTGGGCCTCTGAAGAGCTCCTGCTTCTCGCCTGTAAGGTGTCAAACATGCACATGTGTGCAAAAACTCATGCAGGGGTACCATATATAAAAATAATAACTAAATGTTTTTATAAAATGACACAACAGTTTCAAATGCTGTTATAAAGTTAATTTTAATGGTCGCTGATAATGGTATATACATACAAAATCTGGTTTTTACTGCTTCCTCATTAATTGTTACAGGTGGCTAAGGGTATGTTTAAATAATAACTCAGGGGTAGTGGGGCTGTGTTTTATAATATGAGTTGACAAACATTGCAGCCTCAGAAGTACATGATGTTTGAGGTTCTGAGTCCCTGTCACAGAACCTCAGCTTGTCCCAGCTCCACTGACCGTGCTGACTCACAGAAAGCCTAAGGCCTGTAGAAGTGTTACCAATTCTCCCACCCTACTGCCAGCAATGTCTGTTTCTTTGTTCATTTTTTAGGCAGAGGTGTTAACTCATTCTAACTTGGGATGAGGCGTTAACAATAATGAAGTAAAATTTCAGATGTGTAGCTATTGTACTTTCCCCAGGTTGTAACTGTTCTTCAGGGATACAATTTCTTTTTAAATAACTTCAGAAGCCAAATAAACAGCTAATATGAACATTCATTCTCATTATGTTTTAGACTTTATAATCTTTCTTTTTTCCCATCATAGCAGGTGTGGCTTGAATGTAGTTAGCTTGGTAGAGCGTTATCTAGAATGTAGTTAGCTTGGTAGAGTGTTATCTAGAATGGAGTTCGCTTGGTAGAGTGTTATCTAGCATTGATGAGGCCCTAAATCCAGTGTCCAGCTCCATAGAAACTGGATCTGGTGACTCCTGAGTGTAACCTAGATTTCTGGAAAATGGAGGCAAAAGATCAAGGTCACTGTTGGCTACACCATGAGCCTGAGGCCAGCCTGGGAACGAGATCTCTAAAAACAGTGATGTGCATTTCTGTAGCCCTAAATCATCTAATATTTCTTCAGACACTTACTATTGAAAACGCTATTAATGCCCGGATTAAGCGGACAGTGGTTTTCTTTCCCCTTTTTCATTCAGGTTCTTCAAATAACTGCTTGATAGTGGTAAGGAGAAAATATGTTTTAGGTTCATGTTGTTCCCAGATAGAGTAGGATCTGTTGTTTTAGTCAGTTTCATTTTTTTCTAACTTTTGTTGCTCTATGTGTAATGTGTGCACATGTGACTCTCCCTCTCTCTCCAGGGAATCGATGTTGATGCTGAGAATTGTGCAGTGTGTATTGAAAACTTTAAAGTCAAAGATGTTATCAGAATCCTGCCATGCAAGTATGAATAACTTTTTCCCACAAAAATATTGAAAATCACTTGACAAGTTTCACTGTTCTGACAGAGTTAGTTCCATGTTCTTGGACAGGAAGTTCTTGTGATCTTGGATTACTTCATCTTTCATACTGTCTTCAGAGGCTTGTTGGTGACCACTAAGAGCTGCTGTGCGTCTTTGTCTTGCACTGGCTTTTAGTCTTACCAAGGCTTGCTTAGACCCCTTTACACACCCAGTAATGCAGAGCACATGCTAGCTGGAGAGAAGCAAGAACATTTGTCTGAGAGCCTTCAAGTGACTGACCCGGAAGCGGGCTCAGAGCACAACAGTTTGCCCTTGCTTATACACTGGGTGTAGGTTCCTTTCGAAGCTGTATGAGTATCTTCCCTTTACTGAGGTTTCAGGAGCACAGGTGCACTTAAAACTGGGAAGTAGCCATTTTGTCTTTAATAATCCACTACTTCAATTGACTTAAATTTTGTTTTAAAAAAATTGTTGATTAGCCAGGAGGTGGTACACTCACCTTTAATCCCAACACTTGGGAGACAGATGCAGGAGAATCTCTGAATTAGAGGCTACTCTGATCTACAGAGTGAGTTCTAGATAGCCAAGGCTGCACGGAGAAACCCTGTCTCAAAAACACATCCCCCATCAAAGAATTGCTAATTAGCAAAAAGGGCCTGTTTTATGTATAGAAATTAGATTTTTTTAAACAAAGGTCTAATAAACGTCAATTATACTTTATATATTTTAGAATCAAGTTAAAAAGTACTCGTATTAGCTTTTTTTAAAAAAATATTTTACTTTTTAGTAGATTGAATTCTTGATACCTCTGTTGAGGAAATAAAATGAGTACCACAATAATAACAGATCCCTGAGGGGTGTGTGTGGCTAAAGTCTGTCAGTATTTATACATGATCAGCACAGTAATGAGTGAGGTCAGTATAGGCTGATCGTGTAATGCACACGAGCGAGCATTGAAAGTAGAGCTTTAGGCTGGCTTTAAAACAGGCCTTTCCCACGTCAGAGTGATGCTCAGGATTGCATAGAAGAGAGGCGGGGCTACACACTGACTGCACACTGAGCCTGCAGGTGACCTTTGCAGATGTGTTCGGGGTGCACACTCCTTGCTCTCCTTATTGGGGATTTTATTTTGTCTACTTCTCTCCATCCCCCAACAAAACTGAACTTTCTTGGTTTTGGACAATTTCTTCTGGGTCAGTGAGTTTTAATTTGTGGTTGAGTGACAAACTGGACTAAGGTTTTCACAAGTAAGGATTACTATTTTTAATGGCGCTGGCAGCTTTTTGTTTAAAGAAAGTCTTCAGAGAGTAATAGTAACGATAGCATATGTCGACACTGAACAGCTCATGGTGTAGGTGTAAAGACTGGGAAACACACAGCTCCTTGTGGTCCTGCTGTCTAGTCACCCAGCTGGTGTTAGAGCTCTGCCTGTCTGGTTTCAAAGCCTGGAGTTCACACATTATGTGGGAGGGGCAGGAAATCAAGATAAACCAACAAGAAAAGAAAGTGTATGTGCCTTTCTGGTAGCACAGAGATTTTTTCAAGAGGAGGCTTATAAAATGTGTAAGTGGAAATAACCGAATTTTTTGCCACTCAGATGGTTAGTATGTATTACCACTTGAGTCACTTAGACTTGAAGAAGATACTGTCAGCTTGGGATTAGATTATTACTGATACCTTATTATGGGCTTTACTAGCCTAAATGGTTTATAAATATTCTACTAAGGCACATAAAAATGATTGGGCATTGTAGTACATAACAGAATCCTAGCACTTGGGAAGCAGAGATAGAGGATTCTGAGTTCAAGGCAATCCTGAACTACATAGTACATTCGAGGCAAGCTTGAGTAACATAGCAAGACCCTAATCTTAAAACCATAGACCCTGGCGCGCATACACACACACACACACACACACACACACACACACACACACACACACACACACACGTCTTAGTATGTGGTGGAAATGGATCCAACATATTTTTGTTTAATAAAGAGCTTTCAATTTTTAAAAAAATTCACTACTAAGTCCAAAATTTAAGTGGAACATATACTAGAAAATAACTTAGTCAAGAGGGTAGACTTCAATGTTGATGTACGGTTGGCTCACTTTAATAGAGGGTATGTTGGTAAAATGCGTTATTTCCTTTATAAGATATGCAACCATTTATTTTAAGACATTAACACATACTTAATTTTTTTAGGCATATTTTTCATAGAATATGCATTGACCCATGGCTTTTGGATCACCGAACGTGTCCAATGTGTAAACTTGATGTCATCAAAGCCCTGGGATATTGGGTTTGTTACGTTTTTGTTTATATTCAATCTCTACCCCAGTTCTTCCTGAGTATCTCACTTTTATTACTGACCAGAGGCAAGGCAAACAGATGAAATGTTCCTTCTGATATCCTTACTGTTATTTAGAGACGTTTTCAGTATTAAAATTGAATTTGTAGAGTAGTCCATATAAATCAGTTAATTGATTAGTTTATGACAGAATAATAGAACATATGAATGTGTTCACCAATTTGTAACTACTAAGTATAGTTCTGTATACTCTAGTATCATCTGTGTGTGTGTTTGCTTGGGTATGCATGAGTTTATGCATGTGTGCAGACGCTTGTGTGTTTGCTTTTATGTAAAGTGAACCATAGATTGTATGAAATAGAAGTGTCTCCTGTACCTTCTGGCTTCAGAGACACATTTTAGATAAACTATACCCAATCATTTCTGAAATCTGCTTTCACTGTTTCTGGGCTCCACAGATTTTTGTTTGTTTTTTAGACTCGAATAGACTCTATTACGCCTTAAAATACTAGTAATAAAATCATAGTGTATTTTAACTAACAATGAAGGACTAGGAATGTAGCCCAGGGTGCTCGAAGACCTTGTCTCTTGTTTCCTAGCTGTGGCCCCCTGGGGAGAAAATGTTTCACCCAAGGACTACAGCCTCATCCTGCTTTGTCCTGAAATGTGTCTTCCTTATAGAACTCCTAAACTTCTTTTATTGGCAACTTTAATCCACTGTCCCTTTAGCCTGGGGTGGCATACCTCCATCATTGCCTTATTAGTTCTTGTCCTCTACTGTAGAAACTGTAGTTCAACAAGAGGCTGAGCCTTTGTGGTTCAGAATTTTAAATGAGAAAATACAGAGCTTCATGAATTGTTTTCTTGACCAAGTCTTACATTCCCTTCCTTAGATACACTGTAAGCTTATGCTAAGTTGTCTCTGTCAGTGATTCTAAACCAGCTTTTCCGCCCTTGACATTTGTGTGAGACCAATCTCTGTTCTCAGCTGAGCAAAGACTCACATTCTCATACATTTTGTTCAGAGAATGCAGGCCCAGGTTGAATTATTTTCTTACTAGAATACAGAGAATGAGTATGTGCCATACTTTGTGAAGAAGGACACTTTGCAACTTCAGCGCTAAGGGTGTGTCTCAGTTTTAGAGGGTCCATTTCTCTATCACCCGTAGAGTCCCCAGTGACCCTTACACAGACTTTAAGGCAGTTTAAGGTTTGCAACCATATCTACTGCATTTACTGGGGAAAACCCAATCAGACAAATGCTGTCTAGGATGTTAAGTTGAGCTTGGCTCAGTGTTAAATAAGCTAGAGCAAGGATGCTTGGGGTTTTCACCTTCAGATCACTGGGGCCAGTACATATCCGGAAATGCAACATAGCAATGTGGTAGATGCCATCCGGGTTAGAAAAAAAGATTTTATACTGCCTGTTAGACATGGAGAAATGGAGGCATGTATTCTAGTGGGGCTGCTGAGGGACTGTCACCTCAGTACATAGGAGGTGGGTAGTGCGTGCTCAGGGATGTGAACTCAGTGGGGCTTGGTGGAGAATTAGGTTTGGTAACTTTGTTAGAAACAACTTGGGATGAGGCTAAACAGGAGTTGGCATTGTGACATTACAACAGGAAGTTTTGCTTGATGTGTCTAGGATGTCTCGTTACTGGTGAGGAGGAGGGGGTGGTTTCAAAATGCTCCTAGAACAGAGCAGAGACGTCTGAGTGCCTGTGAACCCCACGCTCACAGCCTACAAGCCCTTAGTCACTTTCCAGCAGTTTCTTCCACCCACGTGCATCTGTGGCTCTTAGGTTAACCATAAAGAATGTCTGAGACACCCACCCACTGGTGTTGAGGCTTACTGGAGTGTGACTAAAGGAGTCTCTGGCCATGCTTTCATTATCTTCCTTCAGCGCAACAAAGAGTGGGGGAGTTGGAGACAAACCACAGTCGAGAAACTACATAAGGAAGGATGCAGAACAGGCTTTTTTTTTTTTTTTTTTTTTTTTTGGTTCTTTTTTTCGGAGCTGGGGACCGAACCCACAGAACAGGCTTTTAAAACAAAAATCTGAAGCCTTCAGCCGCTCAGAGCCCAATTGTCTCTGATACCCCAGTGCTGTGCTATAAAATACCCAGGGCTCTCACTGGGGCTGAGGGAGCAGCAGTGAGGCTGTACAGGTTCACAAACTCCACAAGAAGATAGTTTCAGGTAGTAGCAACTTTGTTTAAATAATTTAAAAGGTGAGATACAACTTCTACCAAGTAGGGAAACTCTTTAGAGGAAAACAAAAACCAAGCTTTATAGATTGTAGAAAGCTGCCTGGCTGGATACAGGTGTGCTCCCACCAGGTTCCCTGTAGAGAGTCAAGGATATCTCACATGAATTTACCAGCAAAATGACCCCTCACTGTTCATGTCACTGAGAAAGCCATTGCCTTTTGTCTGCCTCTCAAGGGGGACCCTGAAGATGCACAGGACCTACCCATCCCAGAAGCTGCCCCAGGAAGTGTTTCTGTTGGGAATCTGAGTGTGACAGTCCAAGATGAGGAGAGGAGTGAAAGCAACCTTCCATCATCTTCCTCAAGCGAGTTTGGGCCACACCGCCCTTGTCTTAAAGAAGATGCAGAGGAGGACACAGCATTGCTAGGTATGTGACTGCAGGTGTGAAACTGTGATGCTACCAGTAATGGAGTGAGATGGAAAGCAGGGAATATTAAAGCATAAGTGAAAACCACAGTCCCACACTTAGAGATGCCGTTTAAACCCTTTGGTGCATATATTCTCAGGAATGGGGGAATACCCTACACATGCTGTTTGGTACACTGTTCTATTTTTTTTCCCCACTCCCTAGACTGTTCTTTTAATGTATCATTTGATAGATAAATTTTTATGACCATGTTGTGTTTAAGTTTTTAAATTTTTTTTTTTTTTAGTTGCTCAATTCGTGTTTCTGGTGGTCTCTGTAGTCTCATTGTATTGTGTAGCATGTGTGGGGCATAGTCTTCTTGCCGCTGCTTCTCAGCTCAACAGCTTTTTCTTACTAATTCTTAGTTCAAGCTCGTTACTTTTCTGATGCCATGACAAAACGCCATGACCAAGGCAACTTAGAAGGAAACATTTATTGGAGCTCACTGCTCCAGAAGGCTAGAGTCCATGCTCTTCACTGTGGGGAGTGTGGCAGCAGGAAGGCATGACTGGAGCAGTAGCTGAGAGCCCACAGCTTATCTACAGTGAGAAGGAAGGAAGGACAGACAGGCAAGCAGACTGGGCCTGCTGTATAGTCTTGAAACCGCAACCCCTCATCCCCAGTGTCGTCCCTCCAGTAAGGCCACACCACTAATCCTTCCCAAACACACAGTCCCAAAGGCAGGGGACTAAGGGAGGGAGTAGGTGAGCCTGTGGGGCCATTCTTATTCAGACATTAGACTCTCTTAGAAATGCTTTTTTTTTTTTTTTTTTTTTTTTTTTAAATTGTAGTGGGCCCAAGTGAAGCCTCGGGCTTCGGGCTTGCCTGACAAGATGTACCTCTAGCCCTTTCTTAGAACCTTTAAAATTTAATGTGGAAAGTACAAGACCTTTGCCATATATTTTGTTTCCGCTCCCTCAGTTTCTTTATTTCTTCTTTGTGTTGATTTTCTTGGCTGTATTTCCAGGGCCTAACTTCTGTATCCTTAGTCTCTCTGTACTTATTCTGTCTTCTAGTCTCTTCTGGCTTTTATGGCATACTAAATAGGAAAGTTTTTTTCTTGGTTGGTTATGGTTCATTAGAGAATTATTGACCTATGTTTTGGTAATATTTGTGCCCCCCCCCCCAATTCCTTCTTGAAACTGTGTCTTATGTATACCAGGCTAGCCTCAGATTCCCTGGATAGCTGAAGATGACCTTGAACTTTTTGATCCTCTGATCCTACTTCCCAAATGCGAGGTCACAGGCATGCATTACCACATTGGTTTCATGCAGTGCTTGAGATCGAACTCAGGGCCATGTGCATGCTAAGCAGACACTCTACCAACTGAGCTATATTCCCATATCTACCCCTTTTTAATTAATTTATTCACTCACTTATTTATTTATTGAAATGCCCATGTATGTCATCATGTAAATCAGAGGATAATTTTTAGTAGGTCCCAGGGATAAAACTCGGGTCGTCAGAATTGGCAGCAAGAAACTTTACCCTCTGAACCATCTTGCTGCTGGCCCCCTCTTCTGTATTCTTTAAAGATTAATTATGAAGCTATTTTGAGCCTGGTGTGATAGTGCATGCCTTTAATCCCGGCACTTTAGAGGCAGAGGCAGGAAGATCTTTTGAGTTTGAAGCTAGCCTGGTCTATATAGGGAGTCCAGACTAGCCAGGGCTACATAGTAAGACCATCTCTCTAAACAAAAGAGAGGATGCAGAGATGGCTCTGTGGTTAAGAGCACTAGGTGCTCTTCCAGAGGGCCTGAGATCCATTCCATTACTAGCACTTACATGGTGGTTCACAACTATCTGTAACTCTAGTTCCTGGGAATTTGATAGTCTCTTTGGCCTCTACAGGTGACAGGCATACATATGGTATACATACCTGTATACATAAAATAAAAATTAGAAGAAGAAATTCCCACCAGCATTTTTATTAGAATTAAAATAATCTCTAGATAAATTTATAGATAAAATAATCTATAGATTATTTTAATTGAGAGTAACTGATGCTTCTAATTTTGAATTTGGCTATCCTGAAAAAAATTTCCAAAACAGTAAGATTAAAATTGAGTCAGATTGTCTTTTAACATGTTTTAGAAAACTTACAGGAATGGTTAGAATTTTGGGTTTTATTGTGTATGTCAGGAGGCTGGGCTGCACATGTGTTCAGGAGGCTGGGCTGCACGTGTGTGTGTAGGCACAAAGTGCAGTGTGCACATGTGTGTGCAAGTCAGAGGTCAAACTCAAGCTTCAGTCTTCAAGGCATTGTCCACTCTATTTTTTGAGACAAAATCTCCGACTAGCCTGGGGCTTGCCTAGTAAAGCTAGGTTGACTGGCTGGGGAGTCTCCCGGATCCATCCTGCTCCACTTTGTTAGCTCTGGGATCATAAGCACACACTATTACACCCAGCTTTTCTTATGAGTGTTCTGGAGATGGAGCTGAGGTAGAAGACACATTATAAGCTTCCTGGAACTTAAGTTTTAAACCAATACTAGAGGAAAGGGAGTGTGTTACGGTGGCTCTAGGGAATGGATTTCACAGATCATAAAGCTGGGGCTTGATCTCACCCGTCTCTGGCTGGCCAACCACATTACAGAGCAACATAGTCAGCATAGCAAGGAATGTTGCATTTACGAATCCTTTTGAGTCAAAGTGCACATATACTACTGTGATTTAAGTCCAGAAAGAAACTAAATTTCTTTTCTCAAGAACATGACTCCACTTGAGAAGTATGAACAGAGAGGTCCTTTGAAGGCAGTAACCAGATGAATGTTGGCACAGATAACACTAGAAAAGCCTGTCTGTTATACTTACTGAATGAAAGGATATCTCTGTATTTCTCTTACTAGCTGTGTTTAAAATGGGTTATCATCTTTACATGTAGGTTTTATTTAAATGTTTCTATAATTTGTTTCTTGAGTCATTTTTTCCACATGTGTAACAGGCTGGACAGACAACTGACTGACCTAGGGTGCTTTTGATGCTTTGTTGTAGGAGCCGGCAGGAGTGACCCTCAGCATGGAGGATCCATCTGCTAGTGCCGTCTTCATTGACAGCCTCACCGACAGAGCCTTGGCTTGAATACAGGACACTCAGTTTTCACTCTAGGGCATAGTTTGTACACTTGAAAACAGTGGATTCTATTTTACTTTACCTTTCAGATTCAGGTTTGATATACAAAGGGCTGAGATATTTTATTCCTAAAAGACTTTAATTAGCCTTCATCTATTTATCTACTAAAGTATGATGTCTATCATAAATTTCATTGTATCAAACTGTCACAGATGTATGTGGAGGGGTTGTTTCTGAGTACTAGACTAGCTTCTGTGGTACTATAAAACAAGATTCTGTTTCTCAGGCCTTTTAGACAAAGCTCACTCAGTGGAATTGTGAAATGTAGTTCCTTATTGATCAATGAACTTTCCCTGAAGCAGACTCTAGAACCTGTAAAGTGAGAAATCTTGCCATGGGCAGTGGTACACACGTGCAAACTCAGGAGGCCGAGGCAAGAGGATCTTGACTTCAAGCCTACCCTGGGCTACGTAGCAAGACTGCTACGTAAAGGGAGAGAGAAATCAGCTGTCTTGCACTATATTGTCTATAGAAACTTTAGAACCATGCATACCTTTTTATTATGTGGGATTGTGAAAAGAACACTAGATGATTTTATGATTTGCATTTTTACCTTTATTGCCTAATTTCTTTTCACACTTGGAAAGAGAAGGGAATTTATCCATTTTTTTCTACAAATTAAAAAAAAAACCTGGCAAAAATGCCATATTGCATGTTAAAAAGTATTAAAATAGTGATTCATTAAGAAAATCAAGTAGGCATACTGTAATGTCTCTAAATGATTAGTATATTTTGGTGGATTTAATCTTTACAATTAAAAATATGTAATTAAAAGTTTGATCTTGTTGTTAAACTAAAATAACATTTTCCTAATGAGATTTTAAGCCGATTCAATACTGTGACCTTTTGTCCTTCTTTCCTGTTTGATGTTCCCACAGGTGACGTCTTTGAGGACTGTCGTCTGAGTTCTATATAGTGCTTAGATACACACTTATGAACTAGGAGTCCTTGTTGTTGATTCTAAACTTGTGTTTTATGTCTACTTTGTAGACAAAAATAAATGCTTACTGACAATTTTTCTATGTAACAAATTTTATTTAGCATAGTCAGCCCTAACATTCAGCACAAAAATTTTACAGAGGATAGAAAAGAAAGTGCATTAATAAAAGCTAGTCTTGGGCCAGAGAGATGGCTCAGTGGTTAAGAGCACTGAATGTTCTAGAGGTTCAGAGTTCAATTCCCAGCAACCACGTGGTGGCTCACAACCATCTGTAATGGGATCTGATGCCCTCTTCTGGTGCGTCTGAAGACTGCTACAGCGATATATATATATCTTAAAAAAATCTAGTCTTTACGCAAAGGAAAATATGTTCTTGATCGAAATATTTTACACTTCAGTGATAAACTGAGAATGCTTTTTCTTTAAGTTTATTTTACGTATATGGGCACTTTGTCTGTGTGTACATTTGTGAGTCATCTAAATGCCATTAAATGCCATTAGCCAGGGGTGGCCAGAAGAGGCTATGTATCAGATCTGCTGGCACTGGAGTTACAGAGGCTTGTGAACTGCCTTGTGGGTACTAGGTATTAAACCTGAATTCTCTGGGCTAGCCACTGAACTATCTCTCCAGCCCAAAAGAGAATGCTGTAAGAAGTTGGTTTCTGGCTGACAGCAGAAGTAGAGGTCACTGACCCATGGTCTGTCTTGCTCTTTGCATTAATGCCCTCAGCTAGAACTGCCTCCAGGACAGGAGACAGACATGAGTCAGGAACACATCCAGGTCTGTCACTCTGCCCGTGAAAGCTTCTGCCAAGTAAAAGATGTGTGCCATGGAGTTAGGAAGAACTTCATAATCATTCTCAGATCTATTTTCCATCTTCTCCAGGGCAAAACTTAGTCCTTTGTCTTTCTTCACAAGTTCTGTTTCTATGTCAGCTACTTCTTGGTTTAAATGGGACCATTCCTTCTAGTTTCCAGTAATCTGTTTTGGTGATTCTTTGTTTCAAGGCATTGAGCCCTGACTAGCTGTGATCCATTTTTTCCATCTGCCATCTTTTTGTCACTGGCTACTTAGAGCTGCTCAGATTGTGTCCTCACTGATTGTTCCGTCTCCTCTGGGACCAACAGTAGTCACGGGAGCCTTGAAAGGGTACTGAGAACTTTTGGCAGTGTATGGAGCACCTGGTGTAAGGATAACCAGTGTAACTACTGGGGTTTGAGAGGGAGGTATCCAGACACATATAAAGAGGTTCCATTCTGCACACGTAGCATAGGGGAGGTCTTTAGTGGGTTGGTTCCCTGGAACAGCCATCATTAAAAAAGCAGGTC
Organism: Rattus norvegicus; assembly: GCF_021556685.1. NCBI lineage: Eukaryota > Metazoa > Chordata > Mammalia > Rodentia > Muridae > Rattus > Rattus norvegicus. The sequence continues at coordinate 56,998,749 of NC_141542.1, read as the reverse complement.
CAGTACAACTTTGAGGTTTTTGTGTAGAGTAATAAGGGCAGTTTCATGGTGTGTGTCTCTATTTGTGTGGACAACATCTCTTAGAGCTGGTTCTGAGACATCACCATGGTACCCATATACCGTCTTCACAGGCAGAGAAAGCATCAGCATCAAGGGCTTGTCTCCAGAAAATTGCAGAAAGTATCCCAACTGGAAGCCAGCACCAAGAAAATACAACTTTAAAGGCTAAGTTTATCCTTAGAGCCCTTCTTAAGACATAATATTTGATAAAGTGTCTTACCAAGCTGTTTTTCTCCAGTTTGATTTTTAGCTGCTCCATAGTAAAATACGTGGTGAGTTTTACTGAAAGAAATGTACAACCAGATGACTATAATCCGCTGTTGATGTAGAAAATCATACTTTGAACACTTTTTGGAGAGTCTCAAAGTTGGCTTTATAAGTTAGCACCAAACCTGTGTTCAGTGCAAGTAGGAAAGCATGAATTTGGCATGTTAGTGCTTTGTTTTTTTAAGACATAACAGGGAAAATGCTATAACCATTCTAACAGCCGATGAGGCTTGCTTTTACAAAAGGATCTTGTGATCGAGCAAGGTAAGATGGTTTTAATCATTTAGTCATTACAGAAAAAAAATTTTTTTAAGGCAGGATCTGTTTAATCTGAGTTTGAACTCACCATCCTTGTGCCTCAGCCTTCCCAGTGGTGAGATCACTTCTGACTAAACGGTGATGTGAAGATTGGAGGTTGTTTGCTGTGGTTCCCGCTTTCCTGGCTTTCGCCCAGCAGTACTGACTTTAGTTCTCCCAGCAGAGTACTGGAACAGTCACCACACTCTACAGGTAATTGTCTCTCACATGCTTGATTAACTGGGATCTTGAACCTTTCTTCCCACTGACTGCTTCCCAAGGCTGCTGAGGAATGATGACAATAAAAGGCCGAATTGCAGTGTCTCCATCAACAGTTTGCTCTCCGTGTGGGCACACGATGACAAAACCTCCTGAAGCGAGTCACTGTCTGACCTCAGTAGTGCCAGTGTGGAAGCTTCCTGCCTGTGCTGAACTTCCCAAGTGTGGGGTGGGGGTGGGGGTGGCAGGAAAGCCTTCCTATGCTAAGAAAAACAATCAGGGTCTTAGATTAGCTACGCTGACCAAGCAGTGTCAGTGTAACTTTAGAACACTTATCAAATCAAGGACTGCTAGAATTGTAAACGCAACAGTAGCCCTTCTAGAACAAGATAGCTAAATTTGGCAGCAATTTCCTTGGAGAAAGTTGATGTTGTTTGCTCAAGAAAGGACGAAGTTTAATCAGTGTGTATCTATTATTATCGAGAACTTGAGGACATTTAGACAAAAGCAGTTTTACAGATCAGGAAAACACTGTTCCACCATGTCTGTCCTAAGCACCAGATGTGGGCCTGAAGTAAAATCAATGCGGTAAAATACAATGTTGTGCTTTTATGATTCAACACATTAGAAAAGCTACCTTTGCCTTTTCCAGCTCAGTCTTGCCTCTAAAACCAGAAACATTGGTCAACATTTCATTTCCAAAAATAGTATTTGCATCACTCATTATAGTGAGGTCTCTGCCATGAACCCACTTGCCATGAACCCACTTGCCTCCTCCTATAGCAAAGTGTAGAACAAAACCATGAGTTGAAGTTATGAGGAACAGAGTCCATTTTCTGTGGGCCCATTTTAGTTACAAATCTCAAGCTTTAGTAAATCTTGGATTATGCCTAATATAGACGATAGTAACAAAAAAAAAACCATCAGAATGAAATCAGCAGTAAGCAGTTGCTAAGATTTGATGAACATGGTAAACGTTTTTCTTAATTACTAATTTCTCAGATATCCTTTGTTACCAAGAGCTATTCAAAATGTTACATAGATTGTAAGACTCAGAAACACAACTAATTACTATAGAAATGTTACCTAAAATATATAAAGCTTGCTACCTAAAGTGTAAATAGAACATACCCTATAGACTAAGTGGTCTTCCGTACATTGCTTTATTAAGTCAGTAATAATTATTTAAGTGGTTGTATTTTGGTATTTTAAAAAGTTGTACTCTTAAAATGTTACTGATTAGTGTTCTTTCTTTGAACAGGTGATTTGAAGACTTAAGTTGGATTAAAAACTTTGAAGTTACCTAACCTATATTAAACTCATTCAATTATACTTAAAAGTTGATTGTAGTTATTCAGTCTCAAGAATACATAACTCATTGCCCAGGCTGCCCCTAACTTCCTGGATCCAAACAGTTGGCTGTAGCTGGGACGACTACAGGACCGCACCAGTGTGCGGTGTACATACCTTTGTCTTTTACACATGCTAAACCAGCAGCCATCTGGTGGCATTATAAACTTGATTTATGTACGTAATGTTCACCAAGCACAGCTTCTCTTCATTTTCCTAGTGAACAACAAGACTGTGATCTTGTCCTTCCTCATTATTTGAGACATTTGTTTGGGATTTCAAAATCAAGAGAGGACTTGCAATTTTCCCCTCTGTGCTACAGCAGCTTGTTTTTCAATACACAGAAGTCTGAAAGCTTGAGTTGCTTGTGCCTTTTTGCTGTAGTTTTCACTGCAAGGATCCCTTCCCAGCTCATGCCTGGGGTGGGGAGCTGGCAATTGCATTTTCTAAACTGAGCAAACATAATGAATTACCATCTCCTAGTTGTAAGCTTAATGAGGTGACAGGCTTTATGGACAAATACATGTTAAAGCTTTAGGGGTTTTTGTTCATGGATCCCAGTTGTGTCCTTGTTGGCTGCAGGGTAAAGGTATTTTACTATACTCACAGACATCTTGACCGGATACTTGTCATCTACGAAGTAGACACTCAAGAGCCATACAACCAAGTTCTACAAATAAATGCACACACATAGACCCTTCCCCTAAATAAGAAACTGTCATTTTTTTCCTTTTTCCTTTATTTACATTCCAGCCATTGCCCCTCCCAAGCCCCCCTCCCACAGTTCCTCATCCCACTCCTCCCCAAGAGGTTCTACCCCCGAGTCCCGGCCAGGCCTCCCCACTCCCTGGAGTCTCAGGTTTCTCAAGGTTAGGTACATCTACTACTGAGGCCAGACCAGGCAGTCCTCTGCTGTGTATGTGCTGCCTGGTTAGTGGCTCAGTCTCTGGGATCTCCCTGGGGTCTGGGTTAGTTAAGACTCCTGGCCTTCCTATGAGTTCATCCTCCCCTTCAGCTCCTTCAATCCTTCCCAATTCAACCATAGGTGTCCCCAACTGCAGTCCAGTGGTTGGGAGTAATTATCTGCATCTGTCTACTATCATTTTAATTAGGTTTTCAATTTGTGCTGGGCTGCAGCCATACCTAACCTGTGCTATAGGACAGATTTGCCTATCTGCTGTAGAGCTGTTGCCTACAGTGAGTCTTTGAAACTTGTCATTCTAAAACAGTGGTTTGGTCATGGGCTGTTTTTCACCCAGTGCCATCTGCAAAATCATGGTGGCCACTTTGGGGCATTGAGAGAAGTCAGCTGTTTAGTTCAGAGGGGGTCACTCCTGTAGGGGCTCAAGGCTCATTTCTACCTGTTCCTTCTCCACTGTTGTAATTGTACAATAAAACAAAATCAAAGCTTGGCTTCCTTTAACTCTTGACAGATGTAGGACGAATTATGTCCCCATAAATCAGTTCTAGAGATATCTCCCAAAAACTAATTTTTCATAATTTCTTTAAATAAAAAGATATGTCAGACAACATATAAAAATAAAAAGGCTGGATTTGGTGGTATACACCTTTAATCACAGCATGCAAAGGCAGAAGGATCTGATTTCCAGGCCAGCCTATTCTACACAGTGAGCTCCAGGATTACACAGAGGACCCTGTCTTAATTAAGGCACCACTGTCCCAAGTACTGACTGAAATCTACCTCCTCACCAAACAGCATCTGAGGTACACACTTCTGGTGTGACAGCTCCTATTTGTCTTCAAGACCACAAAAACCACGCCCATCTCAGACTGGTTAAGAAAGAACAAATGCCAGCCATCAGCCTGGGAGAAGGTCCCGCCTGAGATGCTCATGTGTCACTGGGGCAAGAATCCTGTTGTCAGGAAGTGTGTGCCCTCCTTTGTCACCCTGCTTCACCGTAAATTCCCAGCATCTCTGCTCTTATGAGCATGCTTCACACTAGAAGCTACAAAAGCAAATTCCTGGTTTTTCAGAAACCTACAGTGTTTTCTAAAAGGAACAGGTACTGTGTTTGAAATTAAAGAGAAACATCTGCACCTCCTTTCTTGCAGTAACTATTATAGAGTAACTATTCTTCATGTGGATTGTCGTCAGCAAGACAGCCAAAAGATACATTTCACCAAGTTCTTACCAAAGTCATCCATGGGAAACATCTAGGAAAAAGGAAATTTTGCTTTAAGTAAATAAAGTGTCATTTATATTTCTTAGATAAAGCAAGCAATCCACTCAAGAATTACAACAGTTTAAAAACCAATCCAAATACAGTTGAGCGATAGAAGGGGCAGTTCTGCTGAGGTATTATTTTGATACTTTGGTCTCAGAAGGGGTTTCCCCAGTGTCCAGTGTCTTCAGCAGCCGAAATAGGCCTGCAGCTTCCCGTATCCTGCTGAATTCAATGCAGAAGGCCTGCACTTCTATAAACAAGTCCTGCACGTTAATAATTTTGTTACGGATCAAAGACTGGAGAAACACACACACAAGACGCACCAAGCGATTCTGGAAAAGAAAAAGGAACGAGTTTAGAAACTTGTATTCTTGGCAGATGATAATGTTATAAACATTTATACTACTCACCTGCATATATTTATCCTTAATTTGTTCACAAGTAGAAATGCAATTGGATATGTATAGGTGAATAAATTCAGGAGGTAGGTCCACAGCTGTAGTTAGTCTGTTTCACAAAAGAAAAGTTGAGCTGTTAACTGTTTGCTAATACGGAGAAACTAATCATAAAGCCCAAATTTCCCTGTGGTCATCTAATAATAATTTATCTGACCCAGTTCTCTAGTTTTAAACCTAAGAGCCATGGCCATTTAAATGTCTGATGCTTCTATGAAGTCTGTATCATGAATTACACTCTGTAATGGTCCTTTAAGCAATGAGTATCCTATCCCTGAGTACGCCTGGCTGAATCACTGTCAGTCACGGTCTCTCCCTTCTAAGCCTCAAATCACCTCAGCAGTACAAGCACTATGAGAGGCAGTGTGTGTCTGAGGTGAAGTATAGACTAAACAGAACAACCTATAATCAGACTAACATGGGGCTTTGGAGCAGTAACAGGAACCTGGCAAAGCCTTGAGAGGTTACTTAGCTGATAATGGAACAAAAGGCCTTCTTGAGAGCTGAGCAAGGCAAGCAGGCTTGGAGCTGCCATTACACAGAAACAGCAGCTACGTGACGAGACAAGCTTAGTCCATAAAGCCAAGAGAGGTCTTCCCAAATGAGAAGTGAAGCATAAGAAATGGAGTCAGGTTCAGCCCAAGAAACATCACAACTCTTCTAAATCTATACATCCTTAAGCCTAAGGCACTAAGGTACTTTAAGAAAGCTACAACCAGCCGCTACGTCGTCCACAGAGATTAGTGTTGTGCATCAGCAAGGCTGCTTGATCCTTGGACTTAATAAATATGAAGGAGCTAGGAAACAAGCAAAGATGGGACTTGACTGACAGGTAGAGGCAGTAGCACAGGAATGCCGGGAGGGAGAATCCATGAACTCTGATTGCTCCATCCAACGGCAGAACCTAGCCAAATGCAAACATAGCAACTGCATCTATAGTAGAGGAGGGCCCAGCAAGGAGAGGTGGAAGCAAGCAGCAAGCTCTGCACAAATAGCCAGGCAGTCTGCCAGTGATGGCCTTACCAAGCTTCCCTTCCTCTCCCAGCCCTCTCCTGTGCAGAGCTATCAGCCCAGCTACTGTCACCAGGTGACCAGCACATTCCTTAGTTCAAGGTTGAAACAACTGCCAACTTATATATGGATGCTCAAAATGTAATCTGATTCACACCCATGATTCCAGCATTCAGAGAATGAGGCAGACGAACTGCTATGAACTTGAAGCTACCAGGATACTATAAGATCCTATCTCCAAAAAAAAGAAAAAAGAAAAAAACTACCTCAGAAAATTAATACCCCATCCACCTCACTGCATTTAGTTCACAATTTACCTAAACTATTATATCTATAAGGAAAATAAAAGACAAACTAAACACACCAACAGGGAAGGGACTGTATTCTTTCCTTGATGTTCATTGAACAAAATCAAGAAAGAACTGGGAAACTGGGTGTGCCGGTCCAGATCTTTGATTCCAGCACTTGGGGGTTGGAGGCAAGTGGATCTCCATGAATCTGAGGCCAGCCTGGCCTACAAATTGAGTTCTAGGACAGTCAGGGTTATACAGAGACTGTCTCAAATAACAAAGCTGGGAGAATACTAGTAACCACATGACAGCATGCCTAGAGGTCCAGTTCTAAGACCCACACATGCATGCCGCCACTGCTGGCTATCAAGGAACATAAAACCTGATTCTCTAAGACAGTAAATTCAACAACTGAGTTCTTACAAATTGAGATTAAATTAAATGCAGTGAACACTAAGGACTAGCTCAGGGTAACAGAATCAGAAAAGGAAAGAGACCGTACTACAGCTTTTCAAACCTCTGGGTAATCTGACGAGGTGCTGTATACCTACCAGCTCTGGCGGAACATGAGCACTTACCGATTCACAACTTCCATTGAATGTAAGGACATGTCCATATTGACCAGGACCGAGAAATACTCGGTGATCTGGCTTGACTGCATTAGTTTCAGCAGCATTTCTATAGCGACTAATGGGTTGTTTTCCACTAGGTCTGGAAGTTTCGCTGGAGTAAGGCCAATGTGATAAACAAGTTTGGGATCTTTTTCCAACTCACCCAGGAGCTAAAAACAAAATGAAACAAACAAAAAAAAAAACACAAGTTGAAAGGTTCTTGGGTCATATTAGACAACTTTCCTGCATACAAACAGAAGTGTTTATACATAAATTACAACAACTATCTTTGTTAATTTGTTAAATTTCTTCCCTCAAAGCCAATGTTTACTATGTCTCCATATATTTTCACTGATACTATCTATCTATCTATTTTTTTTTCAGTGATTTGCAATGATACAAAAATAAAGGACAATTAAAAAATTCATAGTCCTCCTTCCTCTAGACATTGACAACTTGGTTTTGTCTGGTAGTATACAATTTTTTTTTCTTTTCTTTTTTTCAGAGCTGGGGACCGAACCCAGGGCCTTGCGCTTGCTGGCAAGCGCTCTATACCAGTGAGCCAAACCCCCACCCTGGTAGTATACAATTTAACAATAGTGTCATTCTTAGAAATTTTAATTATCAACTTCTCCCAAAACACACACATCAAGTTGAGTGTACTGGCACACAGTAATACAAGCACTGAGACAGGAGGCAGGTAGCCTGGGCTACACAATGAGTTCAAGGATATCTGAGGTATATAGGCAGACCTTTTCTCCATTTAAAAAAAAAAAAAAAGCCACAAAAGAGCTGGAATAATTGAGAACAGGAGCCACGCCCTGTCTTACCCAAGCGCCCCAGAGAGGGACAGAACAGGCAACACTTCCGTCCTCCACCTGCAGTACTTCACGGCTCAAAACATACCCATGCTTTGCAAATCCAAGAGATGGGAAAACATTTTTTCTCTCTGTCCAAATATGTACTTTTTCTTTCTTTTAAAAGTCCATTTATTTTGAGGCTGGCTTTGAGCTCCTCATCCCGTGGAGCCTGGCCTGTAACTGCTGAGTCTCAGTCTCTGTCTCCCACGTGCTGGGGTTGCAGGCACGCATCACACCCATCCCTTCTAACTCTATCTCCTTTTACCTACTTGTGTATTCAACACTGGACCATTTCATGATCATCTAAGAGCAACAGACTACAACTGTTATCACATCACTTAAAAATATTTGTGGGGAGGCCAGGAAATAGTTCAGTGGTCAGGAGCACTTGCTACTCTCTAGAGGACCAGGGTTTGGTTCCCAGCACTCACATGGAGGCTCACAGTATCACTAAGTCCAGTTCCAGAGGATGATGCTCTCTTCTGGCATCTGTGGACACTGCATGCACATGGTACACAGATATACATGCAGACAAACCACCCATGTGTATAAAACAAACTTTTTAAAAAATCTGTACTTTAGGGGCTGGAGAGATGGCTCAGTGGTTAAGAGCACTGACTGCTCTTCCAGAGGTCTGAGTTCAATTCCCAGCAACCACATGGTGGCTCACAACCATCTGTGATGGGATTTAATGCCCTCTTCTGGTGTCTGAAGACAGCAAGTACTTATGTATAAAAAAATAAATAAATCTTTAAAAAAAAAAAAAATCTGTACTTTAAATAAAAAACTAGCTTGGAGGTAAGTGTGTCTCCCTATCAGTTCTAACTTGAAAGTGTGAAAATCTAACAAAATCTACAACCACCTGGTATCTTTGCTCTGCTTCCTCAGGGGATCCATCTAGTTGTAACTTTGGGTAGCAGGAAAGATATCCTCAGTCTACCATTAAACACTGTAGCTAATGTCTAGAGCATTCCCTGAACCTCCTTTTTTATAAAACACTAGTAACCCCATACACCATCCAGAGTCACTGTCCAGCCTGATGCAGTAATGCAGATGATGTGCCCGACTGAACAGTGTCCGACTGACACTCGCCCTCTCCTACCTCTCTCCAAGACAAAATGGAAGAGTCTAGACATTTTTAGTCATTAGACCTCTTGTCTCAGCGGAGCAAAACTGCCAAACAAGGAAAGGTCACAACACAGCGGCTGGGATTGTGAAGACCTCTGTTGCTCCTGCTGGTTCACATCAACAACTGACTGCCCACTTACTACTTCCTGGGAAGAAAACTGTGATGAGCACAGATGGGATAGTGTAATCCATACATACCTGTGTTTGTTGGGGAGAGGACAGAGGGCTTTTGAAGGCTTTTGCCATGATCCTCTTGATCTCCACACCAGTGCTATTCTTCACACACATTGACCTGTCCCATTGAATGGCATGCTCGGGTTCTGTAGGATTGAGCCAGGCCAGTTCATCCTCACAGATGTGGAGAGGTGGTGGTGGGCGGATGAACTCTGGGCGAAAATGACCTATAATGAGAGTAATACAAGACTATCAGCAAGCTAACATTTACACACACCCTATATGCATTTAATCAAGTACAAGAATGCCTTTAACAAGGACACATTATAAAACATGCTTCAAATAGTAATAATATAAGATCAGAGTTCTGCTCAAATTATAACCAACACACACACACACACACACACACACACACACAAACACACACACCAGCATGACGCCAGATACCAAATCTGTTTTTTAGAAAGAATTAAGGTTTTTTTTGTTTTTTTTTTTTTTCCCAGAGCTGGGGATTGAACCCAGGGCCTTGCGCTTGCTAGGCAAGTGCTCTACCACTGAGCTAAATCCCCAACCCCATGAATTAAGTTTTAATGCAAGCATATCCACTTAGGCTGAGGATGCAGATGTCAACTTGGCTGATGATTATGATTGTTATCTTTTTTTTTTTTTTTTTTTGGAGCTGGGGACTGAACCCAGGGCCTTGCGCTTGCTAGGCAAGCGCTCTACCACTGAGCCAAATCCCCAACCCTTGATTGTTATCTTAAAGTCTCATTATGTCCCTGACTGTCCTGGGATTCACTATGTAGACCAGGCTACCCTCAAACTCACAGAGATCTGCCTGCCTCTGCTTCCCAAGTGCTGGGACTAAAGGTATTGTCACCATACCTAACATAAAATTAAAATTTTATGAGCCCCCCAACCCCCTTTCTTTTTTTGGCCCCTAGGGTCTCAGAATGCTATACATCGTGCTTGGGGCTATCCCCACAACTCAAGGTTGATGTGTAACTCATCAGTACTTCTGAACTAACATTGTCCTTCATTCAGTAGCTACACAATGAGACCTCATCTGACAACACCTGAACACACAGCTTGCCCCGGTGGTGTATTATGTTCTTATATATAACACATGCAGCCTAACTCCAGTGACCCACAGTGCTATACACAAACAACCACGCACAATAAGACAACTTTACTATAAATCTCAGTATTTAACACGATAGACACCCAGTCCTCTATCCAGCTGTGCATCCTGCCTGCCTGCTAAGCCCCACAAAAGGCCCAGGAGATAAGAACTTCGTAATTTCCACTACACTGGGGTACAAGAACTCCCTCTCCCTGCTTGATTTTACCCAGTCCCATCACAGCCTTCCGGAGAGCATTTTCCACACAGGACAGAAGGTAGTTCATTGTATTATGGATCCCACTATCAGCCGAAGTGGAGATCTGGCTTGTTCCTGGCAAAGGATCACCAAGCCAATTATCTCCAGGGTCCCCTCACCAGCATCACCAGAGTGAATTCCCGTTACCTCTCCTCACAAAGAGCCTTCAGCACAAGGAAGTACTTCTCCTGAGAGGTAGGGATGCTGAGGTGCAGCTATGCTCAGTTATGCACATAGCTGACCAATGGTCCATGCAATCAAACCCAGAGGCAGGTGGATCTCTGAGCTCCAGGCCAGAGTAAGTTATAGGATAGCCAGGGCTACTTAGAGAAATCCTGTACAAACCAAACCACCACATAACTGGAGACAGGCTTGTAATGAGCTGAAACTGCAAACAGTAAACCCTCTTATGCCACAGAGATTACACCGAATGGAAGTCACATTTGACGTAAGCTTCAAAATCCTGGACGTCCTGTGACCAGGGGATGATGCTCTACCCCCTATGCAGAACGTCTTCATCACTCAAACCACCCAGATGGTACCCGTGGGTTTCTGTTTGGTTTGGTTGGTTTCCAGGGAAAGCAGAGTAAGGACTGTCAGCTATGGTCAGACAGACGGACGGAGATGGTAAGACTACTAGGTATAAAAGGACCTCCACTGGACACACGTTAGGGAGACTCATCTAGGGGGCTGGAGACATGGCTGACCTGTGGCGTCCTTTCCTTTTACACAAACACTCCTGGGTTTGAACCCAAACACTGTAAACAAACAAAGCCAGACATGGCCATCTCAGTCACCATAGCACTTGGGAGACAGAAGTATGAGGACCAGGACTTTAAGGTCACCCTCAGCTACATAGAAATTTTTAAGGCTACTTTACAGTACATAAGACTGTTTCATTAAAACAAGAACATTCACTTTTGTAAAATCTGAACTTCTATCTGCAGGCAGGCATATATGTATACACATATGTATGTATACAGGTGTATATGTGTGTGTATGTATACGTATATGTATGTGTACACACACACATATATGTATATCAAACAAGTAATAAACATCCTAGTGTAGAACTAGTGGCTGGTGTTTGCTATACTCTAGATGGCAAGGCAGGAAGTCTGTTATCAGTGAACGGATACTATAGAACCTTAGGACTCCAGAATGCTGCTGGACTGTAAACCTGAGAAAATAAAGCCGGCTCACACACACACCTACTTTCAGTAGGTGGTCTGGACAGACACCTACTTTCGATGGGCGGCTTGGGTCCGCTGACTAAAGACTCTGTGATCCGAGAGGCAACTGAGCTGTCAAACGCAGAGTTAGAGGAGTCCGGGTCCGGGTCACTGAGGATGCTTGGGAAGCTAGCTTTGCTCTGGGTTGGCAGCTCAGACTGACGCTCTGGAACAGATTCAGACAAGGAGCATTTAAAGCACTTAAGCCCTGTGAGCCATACCTGGAAGGTAGACACAAAAATCAAGCATCCAAGGCCAGCCCTGGCATTTGAAACTGGGGGCAGGGACAGGGGAGAGAGAACATTTTAAAACTGAGAACACCAGGAACAGAATGGGGTACAAAGTAAATATCTTTAAATCCTATAAACCAAACAATAATAATAGTAAAATAACCCCAAAAGAAAAGATAGAGGGAGGTGGATGGACGGCAGGGAGGTGTGAGACTGAGGCCGGGTTGGGGTCAGATGCACACAGAAAAAGGAAACGGAAAGGAGAGTGAAGGAGGGTACTAGGATACAAAGGTGTACTCAAGGTGGGAGCTGGTCAGCCAGCAAGAGCTCAGTTAGAGGCCAGCATGGGCTGCACAGCACATTTCAGGACAGCCAAGGCTACACAAAGAAACCCACCAGGTCTCAAAACAAACAAACAAAAGGGGGGGGGGAGGGTTGACAAGGCAGGGAGGCCAGGGCAGGATGAGAGAGGATCAAACAAAAACAAGCAAAAGTGTAAATTATATATATAAAAAATCTTAATTTTTTTTTTTAAGTAGAGAATCTCAAGGACCAGTAAGAATGTCCCAGTCTCTGGCCCTTCCTTACCTGCCAGGGCTAACTGAAGGCCACTAATATCCACAGACTGCCCCATGTTTCCGACATCCATGAGTGCAATCTGGCGAGGTGTCTTTTTGAACAGCTCCCTCGGGGGTGCCAGCATGAGCTGGGAAAGAAAGAACTTTTCTGGCGGAGTTATAGGAGGCAGAAACCCTGCAAACAAAAAATACATGCCGATTTCTCGACAAAGGCTACTTTTAAATTTTCAAAACTTAACTTTAACAGTTAACTTGACACTTAGCTGTTTCCTGCTCGCCACACTGTGAGCCGTTTCGTTTCTATGAACTAAATGTAACTGAGTTCCAGCTAATCGAATATGTACATTTAGTATACTCATATTAGTCCATAAACAAATATATCACTTGAGACAATGTGGACCTATGGAGACGTCAGTGAAACTTGTGGTTATCAAATACTTTGAGTCCTGCAAAGGCTAAAAACTACAATATGGTAGCTTTCTGAAATGCAGCCTGTGACTGCGAGTACAGCTGTACCAGAGTCCTGGGCTAGGCTCGTGGTATAGAGGAAGTGACCCTGGGTTCCATCCTCGGTACATAAGTTAGGGGAGCATCCTCAGATGTAAACCTGTGCCCGATCTTTGCAATGCTGCAATAGTAAACATTCCACAGTATTGCCCGGGACACATACATGCATCTTGGAACAGTTAATTAGAAACAACTTCATCCTCTGCTCCCATGACATTACAGCAGACCAAGGAAGGAGGGAGGCGGCTGCAAAGACTTTAGATGTTGTATAATGCGGATCTCAACCTGCCACTTCTTCAGGTTCTTAATATCGACTTCTTTACTCAGAGGCTTTAAAAAGGGGGTGGACTCTGCCATTGGCTACTCCGCATACCTCAGGACCTTACCTGAACGAACCGTATCTGACATACTTAAAATAAGTCCAGACCATCGGTGGGCTTGTACGATGCGTTGGCTTTTTCGATTGGGAGGGATCATCTGGGGTGCAGTGAGTTTGAAAAGAAGCTTGCAACTTCTGACTACCCACCCCCATTTTAGTGGAACAAAGTATGGAAAGGGAGGGAGGGTCGATCCTCTCTGAGGAAGCCGAATATGTTCCCAGCCGACGAGCTCCCACAGAACAGCAGGCTGCGGGTCGTACCTGAGAGCGGGGGCCGATCGGGCTCCTGTCCGCCCCGGGCTGGCGGCGCCGGGTTGAGCAGGTGCGCGAAGCTGGCTGCGAACGGGTTAGCGGCGAGCGGCTCGGTGCGGTACATCTCCCAGAGAAGGTAGAGCGCCGTGAGGCGCTGCGCGGCGCTGGGCAGCAGGTCCGGTTGCTGCAGCAGCATCACCAGCACCGAGCCCAGGCGGAAGTGGTCGGCCTTGCTAAAGTAGTGGTGGAAGGCGGTGGACAGGCCCTCGAAGGTGCTGCCGCCGCCTGCCTCCTCCGAGATGATGCTCAGCAGGCTCGAGAGCTCCTTCGGGGTCAGGCTCATCCTGCCCGCGGGGCCTCCACTCCCTGACCCGGGGCCACCTGCTCCGCCTCGGCCTCCGCTCGAGCCCGCCGGGCCACTCCGGAACGCCGCCGCCTCCCGCGCCCCTCTTGGATCCGCTGAGAGAAGCCGGCCAGACGCCGTGCTCGCCCCGCCACCGGGCATCAACCTCGCCCGCCTATCCTGCTTCCCGGCCGAAAGGCCCTGGCGCCGGCTCGCTGCGTCCCCCCGCGGCCGTAAAGCGCACCCTTCTGCGACAGCGTCGCAAACAAAACAGCGCGTAAGTAAGGCGAGCGGAACGGAGAAACAGCGCAAAGCCGGGCCAAGCCGAGGTTCCGGGAACGCGAGTGGGCGGGGCACTGTGCCCGGAAGTGGGCGGGGCGCCGCGGAGGGCGGGGACGCGTGGACTCAGTAATGTAAACTGTGGTAAACTGTGGTTAAAGCCCCATGGAAGCGATCCTAGAGTGGCGGGTGGCGCCAAGCTATCCCAGTCGATCGTACCTAAGTTATAATTTGAAAAATAGGTCTATCTTGTCCGATATAACATCCTTGATGGCTCATGGTGAGATTACCGGCACCAAGAAGGTAGAGGCAGACGAACCCCTGTGAGTTTGAGGCCAGCTTGGTCTACACTGACAGACCCTGTCTCAATCAATCAATAAGAAAGAAACAAAAATCCGAGAAAGTGTCTCAAGAAATACTCGTTTTCAAAGTCGTTTGTAGTACTTCATTTTTCTTAGCCTGCCCTAGGGCTCTTTTTCTGGCCACCTTGGCTGAATACTGGAAAACCCTGGAAACTTACATTACAGATGACTGTGAGCCACTATGTGGTTGCTGGGATTTGAACTCAGAACCCCTGGAAGAGCAGTCAATGCTCTTAACCGCTGAGCCATCTCTCTAGCCCTGGGAAACTTCTTTTGTACCAACCTCTTGGTCCAGGTCCCAGACACCACTACCTGCTCCCCACTCCCATGCTCTGGGTGGTGACTAGTACCCACTCTAGAATTACAGAAACCAACGGAATGTCATCAGCATCACCTGCTAGCTACCCTGTGCTAAAAATGGCAAACAGTTCAAGAATTTTCTATTTACCGGCTAAAATCCTCAAGGAAATTTTGAGGAACGGGTGTTGAGTATGGCGCATTGTTTAGTTTGCCGTTAAACCTGTGGAGGGATTCTGCCAATGAACGTTACAATCAGCAGAAAATATAACTTGGCAAACGGGGGAAATGATTCAAAATACCTCTATTATTATTATTAATCAACTACGTTCTCTTTGAGCCCTTTTACATTGATTGTATGCTCTATGACAACTACTCTACAATACTAAAACCCACTCAAGCTAGTTATTGTTGTAAATTATTATTAATTAGTAACTTAAATGTTGGTATAGTATGGGTGCTTCAAGATGTTTGGAGGTATTTGAGCACAGCAATACTAGCCCCAAATAGAGCTGATTTTCATCAAGGTTAACACGGTACCAAGAGCTTCTTTATGTTTCCAATCAGTTTGTTTCTAGGACTTCTATGCTATCCCCACAAACAGAGCACATTTTCACAGTAGAAGCTGACTTCCTCTCCCTTCCTGAAGCTGCAAGTCTGGAGTTATCAGCTCTGCAGTCCACCTCTGAAGCCTCAAGGGGAGAATCCTTCCTAGTCTTGTACTAGCTTCTGGCATTTATCCAAAGCCCCCGACCCCCCTTAGGTTAAAGCTTCTTTTGTTAGGTGCCCTTAATTGTTATTAAGTTTCAAACTTAACGTTAACATATCAAAGCTGACCTGGCTGCTGGCTTCCCCCAGCATCCCTCAGTTCCTCCCTAACTGGACATGGCTGGCATACCCCCTCTCTACCGTGAACTCCCCTTCCAGCACAGGCTCTTCCCTCTAGAATCCAGACATTTTGATTACCAGTTCCTTTGTCCCTTTAGACTCCTGATTGCTGCACATGGTCTCACCCTCTCCCCACAAGGTCCAGCTCAGTCTAGTCATGTCCACTCTGGACGTCCCTGCCTCTACCTACACTCAACCTTTTATCTACAATAAACTTTCTCCCCACAATACCTAGGAGCAGTCATGTCCTCTCCTTTTTATTTCTTTCCTTCAGTCATGTCTCCTCTAAGTTTCTCTGTGGCCTCCTGCTATGGAAGGCTGTGCTGTCGGCACCATGTGGTTGTTGCTGTTGGAGCAGCTGGGATTACCCTCACAAGGGGGCCGGGTAGCCTGATGAGCTCATCCAGCTTAAGGATAACCTTTGCTCATGGGTCTCCACTACAGCACATTGCAGTGACGGCCAACTGAGCCACAGACCCTAACTCCTCCTGATTGCAACTGGTATTTTATTGTTGTCCTTACTACTTCCTTATTACTTTATTTGTTATGTGTGTGTTGCTTTGCCTTCTTGCACGGCTGGATACCACGGACATGCAGCATCAATGGAGACCAGAAGAGGGCATCAAATCCCCTAGAATTAGAGTTAGACAGTTGTATGCCTCCATGTGGGTGCTGGGGATTGAACTGGGGTCCTAGGAAGAGCAGCCAGTGCTCTTAGCCTGTAAGCCATCTCTTT
Source organism: Rattus norvegicus (assembly GCF_021556685.1). NCBI lineage: Eukaryota > Metazoa > Chordata > Mammalia > Rodentia > Muridae > Rattus > Rattus norvegicus. Next base: position 56,982,379 of record NC_141542.1, on the reverse strand, counting down.
TGAAAAGATGCCTATTCATTTTTTGGGGGGCAGGGGGGTCCTACTGGAGAGCCCACACCAGTATGGAAGACACCTAACTCTGCTGGAAAACAAAAAAGAAACAAAACAACAACAACAACAACAACAACAACAACAACAACAACAACCCCATTTATTCCTCCAAGAAAAGATGTCTTCTTAGTACATTTTCTATTGAATGCCACAGACTGGGATTTGATTATAAACTTCCCACACACCCCCACACACATCCAAAAATGGGTTGTGTTTAAAAAGGTTGGTACCCAGCTGATGGCAGTGTTTGGGCAATTCTGACATCTTTAGCTTTAGGGGGAGCCTAGCTAGAAGAAGCAAACCAACAGTGGTAAGAATATTCATCCTTGACTCTTTCCTGTCTGCTCTTCTGCCTCCTGCCCGCCATGATGCCAAGGGCTCTGCTCTACCCAGCCCTCCTTGCCCTGATGGAATGGCGCATGTGAAACCATGAGTCTTTGCTCTCCTAAGTTGTTCTCTCAGGTGCTTTGATCTGTGAAGGTCACTGATATCGTGAGTAATGTTTTGTTTTGTTTTTTTGTCATTGTTGTAGTTGTTATTAATTTAATTTTCTAAAGCAATTAACTTTATGTGTATTAATTTTATATGTATTCTGTAGGTTGATGTCTATATGCAGGTGAGGGTTGGTACCAGTTAGGTCAAGGCCATGATTGGACAGTAAAAAAAAAAAAAAAAAATTAAGTCGGGGACAAAGTTTTTGTAAGGCAGGAGAGAAGGAGAGGGAGGAGGAGAATCAAGATGGAGACGGAGAAGGATGTCCCAGATCCAGGTGGTAGTTGGGATGGATTTCTGTAGGCAAACTTATCTTATCTAGGTGGGTGGTTTATATCTTTATCAATTGGTTGTGAGTTTATCGTGTGGATGTATTGTGGATTGAGAATTTAACATAGAAATCTGATTGTTGGGATGCAGTTTGTTGAGCCTTGATTTTAATGGGTCGTTGGGAGTTTATACCATAACTGTTAAGGGACAGATGTTGGGAATGTGAACAGAGCAGCGGCAGAGGGTGAGAGGGTAGCTGCCACTAGGACCAGGGTGTGGATGCTAGAAATGTGAACAGGGCCCACAGTAAGAGAGCTGCGAGATAGGCGGTCTCTGTATGAAACTGTTGTGGCAGCCACCTGCCTGGGTCAGAGAGTACTTGGGGACAGCATGGAACCACTGAAATAAATGAGTGCTTGTTCCAATGACCTGCTGGAGCCAGAACTAGTGAGAGCGCAACCGCAAGGGTACGCGTGGGAACTGGTTCCGCCATGTTTTATTTTTACCACAACAGTATTCTGTCTACATGTATATCTGCATACTAAGTGCATGTCTGATGCCTGAAGAGGGCAGAAGCAGGTGTCTGATCTACATGGAGGAAGAGAACTAATTCTCAAAATATTTCCTCTGACACACCATAGCACCCATGTGCCCACAAACGTGCACACACACACACACACACACACACACACACACACACACACAAAACTTAAAGAAATAGATCCCCACTCTATATGGCAATGCTATGTTAAAGAATAGCTATTAGTGTTGTTGGCCCAGGAGTGGTCCTGGTTCAATCAGAAAAGTTTTGGTCTCCTGTTCTTGCAGCTTGAGTTTGGTAGTAGTATTCTCTTTCTGTTGCAAGGAACAGTCGGGGAAGCATTTGTATTAACTGGCTACTTGAAAGAGAGCCATCTACTCCAAGAGAGGTCTGGCTAGGAGGCTGGAATTTAATCCTGAACGAGGGCCAAACTCTCACCCATTGATCCACAGAGCAAACATGGCAACCAAAAGGAATGAGGAACTTTCATCTCAATCAATCTTTCACAGGCGTCGAAAGGGAGAAGTGGGTTCTGGTGTTGCTAACACAGAACAGCACACAGAGCTCAGTCAGATCTTTCCTACACCCACAAGTTGCTGCCAACATAGTGGGGGATGGGGGAGGCAGGAGAGTTGTTGCTCTCAACGCATTGCTACAGCTTCTAGCAAATGGTCTTAGACCCGATTACACACCAGAGGAGGGGAGAAGGGAGGGAGGGAGGGAGGGAGGGAGGGAGGGAGGGAGGGAGGGAGGGAGGGAGGGAGGGAGGGAGGGAGGGAGGGAGGGAGGAAGAGACCCACTGCTTTTGTAACCGTTTGCAGCAGTCAGTATAGTCTAATTAGCTATCCAAGTAGTGTGAGGCTAAGAAGCGGCGTCAGGAACCACAGCGCCCCCTTGTGGGCGACACTCATACCAGTCCTGAAAGCAGTGTGCGCTCAGACAAGGTAGAGCGGTAGCCGGCCGGGCACACCATGCTCCTTGAGTGGCAGCCCGAATCGGGATCATAGTGTTCCTGTATACTGCTTTGATGGGAGAAGTAAGACTTTAGCATCCCCATCTCTAGACCTATTTTGGCTTGCACTCTCAGGACATCATGGGACACTGTCAGGGCAGCTGAGGGACCAGAGGGTCTTCTGTCACCCTGTCAGCAGCAGGTACCTTCTTTCAGAGGACAACCTCCCAGGGTGACACCTTCCACATCCCTCCGTGGGCGGCAGCAACTATAGCCTACAGTACAGAACAGCGGTGAGTTTATCGGAGTATCTATGCTGGACAAGTTGGGTTTTTCAGGACAACTGTAGCGTTTGCTGGGACTCACGCTCCTTAGGGGAAGACACCTTAGCACCTTAGCACTGGCTGGATGGGGAGAGCGCTCAGAGATGTCTCTCTGGATCTTACACAACAGCCACTCGTTTAAAATGCGGCAATAGGGGTTGGGGATTTAGCTTGGTGGTAGAGCGATTGCCTAGCAAGTGCAAGGTCCTCCGCTCTGAAAAAAAAAAAAAAAAAAGAAAAGAAAAAAAAAAAATGTGGCAATACCCTTGCTCGTTTGGTGGTGTCTTGTGAGAGGGGACTGTGGAGGCCTTCCTAACTTTGAACTCACCTCGTAGCCAAGATTTGCTTTGAACATCCTCTCTTCTTACCTCTAGTTTCTAAGAGCTGAGACTCACAGGCATGCTACCCTACACCAATTTTAGGCAGTGCTGAGATCTGAACCCAGGGCTTTGTGTGTTAGACAAGAACTCTGCCAACTGAGCTACCTCCCTACCCCTGTTCCTTCTTTGTTCTCCAGAGGGCTCAGCCCCTGCAGCCATCTTGAAAGTCCCTACATCACACTGAAACAGTATCTCCCTAAAGGTCTGAGGTAGAAGATAGACGAGTTGGAGATGCTGGAGGTAGAGAGAGAGAGATAGGTCTGACCAACCCTAAAGGCTTCACATAAGGGAGCATCTTGGTGACAGCAAATCTGTGCCCTGGCTTCCGGGTTGTATCCACACATGTGATAAGTTCTCAGGCAATTATGCACACTCATTGTGGCTTTGCCGGTTTCCTAGTTGTCACTCTATGGTGCGCTTCTAGAAGGTGTTACCATTGAGAAGAGCGGGAGAAGTGTAGTCTACACATTATCCCCTAACTTCCATTAAATTTGGGATTATTTGAAAATAAACATTAAAACAATCTGGAAACATTACTCCTCCTCCCTAGAAACAATCAAATAAGTACATATATTAGTATTATATGACTGTGTCTGTGTGCTTGTTGTCAAGGAAGACAAAATGAAGTGGCCATGCTGTGGGGCACTTGAATCCAGGCTGGAGGCCATTGTTAGTCTGGTCTGACACATCCACAGCTGAACTTTTAAACTGGGCCAAACCACAGTTTCCTGAAACATTGTTTCCCAGCCTCTGCTGACCTTCTGAATTACAGGGCTCTTCCCCAAACCATCCAGAGACTGCACACACCCATCCCCTTACTTACCAATGGCTTAACTGTTGCCACTCGGATTATGATCTCTACAGTAAGTGAATTAGGTAATTAGCAACCCCCACCCCATGGGGTTTAATACAGCTCCCATTGTATAAAACCACAGAGAACACTCACTCTCTCTCTCTCTCTCTCTCTCTCTCTCTCTCTCTCTCTCTCTCGCTCTCGCTCTCTCTCTCGCTCTCGCTCTCGCTCTCGCTCTCACTCTTGCTCTGTATATGTTTTCTGCCTATATGCCTGCCCATGCCCCATGTGTCTGGTCCCTGCAGAGGCCAGAAGAGGGTGTGGATCCCCTAGAACTGCAGTTACGGATGTTGGTAAATGTTAAACCACTAAATGGGTGCCGGGAATCAAACTCAGATCCTCAGCAAGTGCTCTTAACCCCTGAGCCACCTTTCCAGTAAGATGTGCATCCTGGTGTGTGCGCAGTTGGAGATCATAATCCAAGCAAGAAAGCAGATAGGGATGTTTCTGTGCACACTTGGCTTCTTTTCCCAAGAAACATTGTTTAGTTGCAGCCGGAAGAGAGAATACTTCGAAGGTGCATTGGTAAAAGACTTTCTCTATGGGCTCCAGCCCCACTCAGCAGTTAGGGCATCGAGTCCAGTGTGAACTACATTTTCCTGGAAGAGTCACATCTGTGTTGAAGATTCTACAGACTGATTAGAACCTCTCGGCTATGGGACTGTTGTAGGCAGTCAAGATTATCTCAGGCTATCTTTTGCTCCTAAAATAGCTATTTATCACCCGCTTCTGTGTCTGATCTAACATCCGCTTTGAGATAACATACCCGCAATGTCCTGCTAAGCTCAATGTGCCTCCCGGAAGCAAAGACTAGGGGTGGTACCAGACAGCGCCTGCAACTTAGCTCCAGGGCTTCTCCACTTTGCCTTAAGCTGCCTACATGAAATGCACACCAAAGTGTTTTCTTTTGATTCGGTTTTGACGTTTTAGGGATTGAATCCAGGGCCTTGAGCATGCTAGGTAATGCTCTACCCCTGAGCCACACATGAAGCATTGGTCAATGTGTTGCCTGTGTCTGCCTTCTGTTCTGAGACTATAACTGTATCAGAACTTAACATTCAGGCCGTCTAAATCCATATTCTTAGAACGCTCAAGTCTGGCTTGAAATAGACTACTGTTTGTTTGCTTGCTTGCTTGCTTGCTTTTTGAGACAGGGGTTCTCATTCTGTAGCCCAGGCTAGCCTCTTCATGCTATGTTCCACCATACCCAGCTTTAAAGGATCTCTTATTTCGCTTTGGAGCAAGAGCTGTGTTTGTTTTAATGGCAGCATTTCTGACTGTTTTCTTGGTAAAACTGTTCTGACTGGGGGTGAGATGGAGTTTTACCGTGGCTTAGATTTCTCTGGTAGCTGAAGATATTGAATGTTTCCATGCGTTTCATGTGATGACCATTTGCGTTCTTTTAAAAATCATTTATTTTCTCAGGTAGTGATTGATTGGGCTATTTGTTCTTGGGATGTTTCATTTTTTTCATCTGTTACACTTTCTGGCTACAATCCCCCACTGGATGAATAGCTGACACATCCTGTGGGGTCTCCCCGCTCTGCTCTTGCTCCCTCTGATGAGAGGAGCCTTTTCTTTCCCTCAGACCCATTTATCAGCCATTGCTGTTGTCCCTCCAGCTGTTGGAATGCTGGACAGAAGATTGTCTCTGCTTCCATCAGGAAATGTTTCGCCCTGGCCTTTGACGGATTCGAACTTGTCTCCATACAAGGGTACATTAGGGTAATTTAGCCCCATTCCTGCTCCAGTGGGCATTAGTACCCGAATCATTTCTTCATGTGTTCTGAGCACTGTTGCTGAGAATCTGATGACGAGGGCTCTCTGTTTCCAGACCCTCTACTCTAGTCCATGGATCTGCATGATCAATACATTTCCAAGGCTGCCTCTGTGATCAATACATTTCCAAGACTGCTTCCGTCCAAACCTGTCACCAAATAAGGCCTGTTTGCATCCACTCCCCAACCCCCGGCCTGCTAAATCACAGAAACTTCAAGTTTTACAGAAGGAAAACTCATCCAGAACACCCCATTCCTTAGGAGACAGGAGCTGGGAACTTTAAGTCTGCCCCCAGAGGGATAAAATTTGGGTATTTGTAGGATTAAAGAAACAGGGTGTTTCCATAAAACCAAATATTTAAAAATACACTTCTGAAAAATTCTAAAAATATTATCTTATAAAGCAGTGTTTACTAGACTTTTACAAAGGTATATCACGTCAGAGCCAGGCGGTGATGGCACACACCTTTAGGAGCACTTGGGAGACGGAGACAGAAGCAGAGGCAGAGGCAGAGGCAGAGACAGAGGCAGAGGCAGAGGCAGAGGCAGATGGATCTCCGAGGGTAACCTGGTCTGTATAACAAGTTCCAGGTCAGCCGGGGCTACGCAGAGAAACTCTGTCTCAACAAACAACAAACAAACAAGCAAACAAGGAATGACCTGAGGAGCTTTTTGGAGAAAACACCCCAAGATTATTATATCAGAGTGGATGGTTCCCAGGGTTGGTTAGGTTTGGTGTTTCCAAGGTCTATATGTGTGTTCTCACCACTAGATGGCAGTAGAAACTGGTCCAATGTTGCCAACCTGTTAAGGCCGACGACAAATCCATTATTTCTCTTTTATTTTGAAATTGGGCAAAATTATCATTTGCCACTGATGGCTGTATGGCCACTACCAACACGCAAAGCTGACCCCACACCCTCTCCCAACACCCATGCCCTCTTCTGGAGGCCGAGAACACAAATCCAGGAGATGCTTTTGAATAAAGTTTAGTCCCTCCCAACCCTTTTCCTTAAACTTTAAGGGATACAAAATGTAACGATGGACAAATGGTAAGTGTCTCCAGGTGAGAACCAGGAGTTTACTACGCACTGTGCTCTCATGGGCGTGCCCCCTCGTGCTTCTCTTCCTTCCTAACTCCCTTCCTTCTGAGAACCATCAAACTCCGGCTTCCCTTAGGAGCCTGAGCTGACAGCACAGATGGCCAAAAGCTCAAAACACCATGGCTTCGGAGCCTTAGCCACACCGGTCTCTTTTTAAGATTTATTTATTTCATGTATGTGGGTACACTGTCGCTGTCTTCAGACACACCAGAAGAGGGCATCGGATGCCCACTACAGATGGTTGTGAGCCACCATATGGTTGCTGGGAATTGTACTCAGGACCTCTGGAACAGCAGACAGTGCTCTTAACCGATGAGCCATCTCTCCAGCCGGAAGACAACTCTTATAAGGACAGCATTTAATTGGGGCTGGCTTACAGGTTCAGAGGTTCAGTCCATTATCCTCAAGGTAGGAACATGGCAGCATCCAGGCAGGCATGGTGCAGGAGGAGCTGGGAGTTCTACATCTGCATCTGAAGGCTGCTAGCAGAAGACTGACTTCAGGCAGCTACTTAAGCCCACACCCACAATGACACACCTACTCCAACAAGGCCACGCCCACTCTAACAAGGCCACACCTCCTGATAGTGCCATCCCTGGGCCAAGCATATTCAAACCATGACACAAAATATGATCTCAGGCCCATATCACAAGTCCATATGCTCGCATAACCTTAATTAAAACTCCAACAATCTGGATTATAAAATACCATCTTTTCTCTCTTTTTTTTTCTTTTTTTCGGAGCTGGGGACAGAACCCAGGGACTTGCGCTTGCTAGGCAAGCACTCTACCACTGAGCTAAATCCCCAACCCCCCATCTTTTCTCTTAAAACAACAACAAAACACCCCAAATACCCAGCTTAATTTTAGCCCCCAGGAGGCTGAGGCAGGAAAGTAGGCAGTTTGAGGCCAAGCTAGCTACACAGTATAAAGTTTTGCCTCAGTAAACAAAGTGTTTAATTAGATCCCTTGATCCTGTGGCTTGGGAGCCAACTCTATTCTAGGGCCCAAGGACAGGAGGCCAGGCTAACTCAGCCTCTGTTAACTGCCTGCTTGTGCACACCTCCCCTTGGAGCTGCCAAGTGAAATACTTGGCAGATGTAGTGTTTTGCTTTTAAAAACTCTTTAGCCTAATGGTCAGGGCTACACTTGGGTCTCAAATAACTGAGTGTAGGCCCAGCCAGATGAAATAAAGACTTAATTGACTATAAACTGTGTCAGACTGGCCATATCTGGTAGGTTCCCTATAACAAAAGAGAAGTATGAATCCCACTGTGTGGTGTGCCTATGCACACAGGCTTCTATGTTTCATATATGCCCCTCCCCATTGCCATAATTTTATGAAATGTTCTCAGACCCCCCTCTCCCATGTTTTGAGGGCCACCTGTCACATAAGTGGGGTGCGGAGTTGTCCACCTGTGGAGTCATGTCAATCCTTGAAACTGCTAGGTTCTGAAGCACTTTGAATTTCAGATTTTTGGACTGGGGATGTTTCACAGGTAAGACAGAGCAGGATAATATCAAGTGCCTGGTAGTCACCTCAGTGGGCAGGCACAGAAGTGCTGTAGCTTCTCTGGCTTTGCCTCTAGGGAAGCCTTCGTTCCTTACCACAGGAACGTGTGGGCCTCTGGCTGCTCCATTAGGAGGGAGGAGAGCCTGGAGAATGGTGCTCCATTTTAATGCTTGTTTCCCTGGAGAGATCTGTGATGGGTCTGAGGCATCTGGATGAATCCTGGTCAGAGGGAGGGTACCGGATCACAGATGAGAGACGCCTGGTTAACCGGTCTCAACCCCAGCAGCAACCAGAGGAGCAGGAGCATTTGGGTTCCACTGCCAGTATGCAGAGGGTAGGCAACACTGGCAATGTAGTGCACCCCAGTCCGAATTTGGGGAGCACACATCGCTCACGCTGAGCACTAGGCTTGCCTCACACCTGCCCTGGAGGAACAGGATGCACACACATCTCAGCATCCATTTCTTCTGACCTTACTGTACTACAATTCCCAGAACAGAAAGCAGAGACCTGCCTCACAGTGCACCCCAGTTGCTAAGCGGAAACCCTCCATCAGTGTTCTGTGAACCTCGTGAGATGTAAATCGAATGGGGTCTTTCCCAGGATGTACCACACGTAAAATTCTATTTTCTTATGTGGCAGTTATGTTTGATGTGAAGTCAAAAGTGGATGTCTCTTTGGGGTTAAACCTTCCTGGGATATTTCATGTGGGCTGAGAATTTATCAGGGAAAGGCAGAATTAAATTGCATTATCCTAGCAAAGCAGGGGACTTTACTCCTTTCTTCTTTGCTACCAGAAAGAAGAAATTCTTCAGATATACCATAACAACTATGAAAGATGAATTTAAGTGGGCAGGATGGCATGGACTGCAATCCCAGCTACTGGAAAGGCTGAGTCAGGAGTATGAGTTTGAGTTTGAGTTTGAGATGGATTAATTATATTTGTGTGTGACTAAGAAAATCCAACCTCTGGGGTCAGTTTCTCCTCTTCTGCTCTCTTGAGCTGTAGTCTGAGGTGGAAGTTTGTTTTTCTGAGCAATATTGTCAGAGGGATGGGGATGTTTGGTGAGGTCAACATGCAAGGCTCAGAGTTCCTGGAACTGAAAGCTCCTTCTTGGCTCTCTATGTTGTCTTTCCATCTACCTTGAATAGCCCCAGGCTTCTCTGGAATGAAGGCTTCATAACCTACTGTCACACAGGGTGGTGTCTTTATTTGTGGCTGGTGTCTCAGTTAGGGTTACTATTGCTGTGATGAAATACCACAATCAAAGTAACGGGGAGGAAAGGGTTTATTTGGCTCACACCTCCTGGAGGCAGGAGCTGATGCAGATTCCATGAAGGGGTGCTGCTTACTGGCTTGTTCAGCCTGCATTCATAGAACCCAGGACTATCAGCCTAGGGGTGGCTCCACCCACAATGGACTTGGCCCTTCCCCACCAATCACTAATTAAGAAAATGCTCTACAGTCTTGTGCACAGCCCATTTTATGGATGCCTTTTCTCAGTTGAGGCTTCCTCCTCTCAGATGACTCTAGCTTGTGTCCAGTTGACATAAACCAGCCAGCAAAATGGGAGAGTGAGCTCCTACAGAGAAAGGTGAGGTGGGGGTGGTGTTTCCGGGTTTTAGAACTGCCTTGGAATCCTCAGTGAGTGGGGAGCAAGGGAGAACTGGACAGATCTTGGTTCTGAGTCCTCTTTGGCTTCTCTCAAAAATGCTCAGCACATTAAAGCTGCACACACTGAAAGCTATGCCTAGAATGGGGAGCAATTTGTGAACTTTCCGTGAGAGAAGAGAGAAGCATATGGAAGGTCTTCACCCCATCTCCCCAGGCAGAGTGTTTCTTCTGTAGAAATCAAGTGCCTCCCACAGATCAGAACCCCAGTGTGTTCCCAACCCTCCTCCCCCTCTTCTCTTAGGAGATGAAGCACATGGTACCCCACCCCTACCCCCCACCATCACTGTCATCATCTTTGAAATTTTCTCCTGCATTAGCTGGATCACCACTTATATAATGATCACATAGCAAAAATACAAATTTTTTTCTGAAAGTCTTTGAGACTTAAATACCTTGCACCTGAGTTCTTCAGAGCAGCTCAGCGATTGAAAGCCAGAACTGCACTTTTAGTTACAGCTCCAGTTGGCTTGGGCTATGGTTTGCATGTGTGGTGCTATCAAGAAACAGAGATGGAGCCCACTGAGAACACGTTCCCTGGATGAAAGCAGTTCCGGAACCCTGATTAAGTTCTGTAGAGATGGGTTATAAAGGATCAAGCCCAGACCAGTGGATTTTCTCACCTGTGTTCCCATGACTTCAGCTTCCTGGTGCCTCAATGAGTGCCAAGGGCTGCTTACTAGGAATGGGTGGTACATTCTAGAAGAGACCAACAGGAAGCCTTCAAGTCATTAGGAGTGTGCCGTGAAGGAACTGTGAGACCCTGGTTTCCTCATATTCTCCTTCTTGCTTCTCAGCCATGGAGAGGGGATGGTAGTGTACATTGGTATGTTCCTACAGCGCCAGGCTATCCTGAACAAACCTGTAAACAAGAAGGCCAACTGAGCACAGATTAGAATCTTTTTTTTTCTTTTTCTTTTTTTCAGAGCTGGGGACCGAACCCAGGGCCTTGCCCTTGCTAGGCAAGCGCTCTACCACTGAGCTAAATCCCCAATCCTAGAATCTTAAAAATATGAATCAAAGCAATCCCTTCTCTCTCTCTCTCTCTCTCTCTCTCTCTCTCTCTCTCTCTCTCTCTCTCTCTCTTATTTTATGTACATGAGTGTCTTAGGGTTTCATTGCTGTGGAAGGAGACCATGACCAAGGTATCTCTCATAAAAGCAAACATTTAATCGGGGTTGGCTTAGAGTGTCAAAGGTTTAGTCCATTATCATCATGGCGGGAAGCATGGCAACATCCAGGCAGACATGGTGCTGGAAAAGGAGCTGAGAGTTCAACATCTTGATCCAAAGCCAGTGGTGAGGAGATTGTTTGCTGCAGGAAGCCAGGAGAAGCTCCACTAAGTGGAGCTTGAACATAGGACCTTAAAGCCCACCTACCAGGTGGCATACTTCCTCCAATAAGGCCACATCTATTCCAACAAGGCCACACCTCCTTAAAGTGCCACCTCTCATGGGCCAAGAATATTCAAACCACCACAGTGAGTGTTTTACCTATGTGTATGTCCATGTGCATGCACAGCCTATGGAGACTAGAAGAGGGTGTTTGTATCCCCTGGAACTGGAGTTACAGATGGTTGTGAGCTGCCATGTAGATTCTCTTAACAACTGCCAGCCATCTATCTCTCCAACCCCCTTTTTTCTTCTTTATGAGTTGGTTGTCATAGGTTTTTGTTATGGTGACAGAAAGCTAACTACCTTAGGTGGTCACTAACACGAAGCCACTTCTTTGGTTCTTTTTTTTTTTTTTTTGTTCTTTTTTTTTTTTTCGGAGCTGGGGACCAAACCCAGGGCCTTGTGCTTCCTAGGTAAGCGCTCTACCACTGAGCTAAATCCCCAGCCCCACGAAGCCACTTCTAATCCCATGATCTTGAATCTCCAGAACTAGGGACAAATACACCTCCCTTCTAATAACATAGTCCTCTCTCTGTCTCTGTCTTTCTGTGTGTGTGTGTCTATCTGTTTGTGTCTACATATGTGTCTGTGTCTGTCTTGGTCTGTCTGTATGATTAACAGGTTGTAGCAACCTCCACTGTGTAAAAGACAGAAAGTTCCCAGGAGCTTATGGGAGAACAGTAGGGCTTGTATAACGAGAACAGAGACAATGGAAAGAGTAATAATGATTAATGAACATCAAATTACTTCAGATTTTTTTTTTTAAGGGTAAAGCAAAGGACTTCCATATTAGGCTGACTTGGGTAAACAGGAATCTCCAGTTTTCTGGAAAACTGATTATTTTTTTCTTTTATTGAAAATAGTTTTTTTATACAATATATTCTGATTATGGTTTCTCCCCTCCCCCAACTCCTGCTAGTCCCCCACCCCCCACCCCATCCTTATCCAGATCCACACCTTTTCTGTCTCTCCTCAGGAAACAAACAGGGATCAAGGAATAATAACATAATAAAATGAGACAAAGAAAAAGAAAAAAAAGAAAAAAAGAAAGAAAAGAAAATCAAAATATGGAAAACAAAAACAAAAACAACCAAACAAGAAAAAGAAAAGAACCAAAGAAAAATCACAGGAAATGCACACAGACACAGGGACACACATATTCACATGGTCAGGGACACAGAGACACACATGTTCAGATGGTCAGGAATCCTATAAACATTCAAGCCAGAAGCTATAATGGGTACAAAAGTACAGCAACAACAATAAACTCTGACTTAATATTATGAGACATAAAAACAAAGTCACCAAAGGTGTCACTGAGTTTGCTTTCTGTTGGCATGTAGCCTGCCCCGAAGCATAGTGTGTTTCCCCAGTGAGATTCCTTTGGAGAAAACACGTTTTTCTCATGCAGATGGCTGTCAGTTTGAAATTGCTTCTGGGTTAAAGATGGGGGAATCTGTCCACTTCTTTCAACTCCAGGATCCAATCTGGTGCAGACCCATGCAGGTTCTGTGCATCCTGCCTCTGTCTGTGAGTTCCTGTGTGTCAGCCCTGTTGTGTCTAGAAAGCCTTGACTTCCTGGTATCCTCCATCCCCTCTGGCTCCTACACTCTTTCTGCCTCTTCTTCTGCAGTTTCCTGACCCCTGAGGGGAGGGACTTGATGGTGACATCCACTTGGGGCTGAGTTTTCCAAGGTCACTCGATCTGAGTATTGTCTGTCTGTGGGTCTCTGTATTTATTTCCATCTGCTGCAGGAGGGCGCTTCTCTGGTGATGGCTGGGCACGGTGTAATCTATGAATGTAGCAGAATGTTACTAGGAGTCATTTTATTACTATGTTTCTTTAGCAGAGTAATGGTATTTGGATTTCCCCTGTGTCCCCTGGCCTATCTAGTCTCCCATGCTTGGTCGCCCAAGCAGCATTGGGTATGAATTTCTATCTCATGGAGTAAGCTTTAAATCTAATCATAGAGTGGTTAGTCACTTTCACAAGCTTTGTGTCACAATTGCACCAGCACATCTTGCAGGCAGATCACTCTTGTACAGTAAAGGGTTTCTATCTGGTAAGCCTGCTGTTTACCTTTTTTTCCTTTTGGTAGCATTCAGAGTACTTGCCCATGAACATTCATCCCTAGGAGGCAAAGGCTCTAGGTAGGCCCAGCTCAACTTCTTTGTGTTCAATGAACTGTGTTAAGTGTTGCTTTATTGCCAGTTTATGCGGAGTCTTGGCCACAGCCTGGGTTGTTTGGAGGTTCCCACAGGACCCCTTTGGCCAATAACTCGATTAGATGTAACCCATTCCCAGGACTGGATGCTTCATTTGGTGACAAGGGATGTCCAATTGGGGCTCCATATCCCCCGTTACTTGACAGTTGCATTCGGATATCCTTCATGTTGTATACACCATAGGAAGCTTCCACTGTTTTAGGGTTCTATATCTCAAATGACCCTTAGTCTTATATCTGTCCCTCCCCACATTCCCTTCCCTGTCCCCTTCTTGTCTCCCTGTCCCTGTCTGATCCTCTCATCTCAGTACCCCACTCTTTTAACCCCGTCCCACCCCACCCCACCCCAGTCCCATTCTGCACCCTTCTACTACTTTGTCTAAATGATGGTGTCCTTTTTTGCATAGAAACTATTTGGGAAAACTAATCTATTTGGGGAACTGCTTCCTTGACAGTTCAACTCGATGGGGTGAAAGTTAGCACAAGCAGCTCCATGTTGGCTTGGTCTGACATGATGGGGCTCAGCACAAGGGCTCGGTCTACAACAATGGCTTCCCCTAGCTTCTGATGTTCATCTCCTGGGTAACAAGAAATCGGGTGCTGAAAATACTGGCAGCCAGCCAGCAGGGAACAGCTCCTATCCTGGATCATGTTCTCTTCTGGAGGATCTTGAAAGTGATGTTAGGGTAGCTCCTGGAGGAAGGGAGCTAGGGGTTGGGGGCATGACTTATGCAGGGTTAAGTGCCTTCATGCCTGCCTAGATGCTATGATCTGGCCCTACATTGGGGCAGCTCTGTTGACAGCCACCTTTGGCAGGCAGAACCCAGGTCACCTGCAGCTACAGCTTAGTTGGCAGGAGCCTGTTGGAGAGGCATATGGGCCTCAGGCAAGCAGGCTGAACTTGTGCCTGGCTGGCCCAGGCTCATTTCAGACTGGCAGACCTTCCCAAGCCCTCTGGTTCCAGGCATACACATGGTCCTTTCTATTTTTATCTCTCCGCCCCCCCCCCTTTTGCCACACCATGCCCAATAGCAGGCGCCACGTTAGCTAATCCCACTTGATGCGCAAAGGCTTTAAATACACTATAATGAAACATAGTAGCAATCAGGTGCTCCCAGTGGGTATAATGAAACATAATAGCAATCAGGTGCTCTCAGCCCAGAGCGATCGATTTTCCTGTGTAAAATATTAACATCTTTCAGTGCTATTTGCAGATGTCATTAGAGCACAGATCACTTGCCGTCTCCTGAGTTCCCAACCGCATAAAGATCTATGTATCTTTCTGGGAAAACATCAAGATTTACCACTAGCATTACCTTTCCCTCTGTATTTTTACTACATGTCCAGACAGTGAATGATAGTAATATATTCAGGCTGGACCCGTGACTAAATTGGCTGTTTCCATTTTTCTGGGTTCTGTCTGGCCCCTGGATGCACAAAGCCCCACTTTTACATTCCTGTCTCACTGACCCGATTTTCAGTGGTCAGTTAGAGTCATGCCCTCTCGCTCCCCTCTGATTCTGTCTTGGTTGAGACTGTGTCCACGTGGCCTCCTGAGTTGTTTCAGGCCCTTGCTAGCAAGGCAAGCACAATGTTGGCAAAAGTGATGTTCTTCTTGGTATCATTGAGATTTCCAGCTTCAATGGACTGCTATAACTTTTCCACGTGACTTCTGTGGATGTGTATGCCAGTCCTGGAGCCATCTAAACAGCTACCCAATTGTGCATCTCAACCCCTTTCCTGCTGAAAGACCACAGTGCATCCAGAAAGAGGATCCACTAATCCATCCTAGGTAGGTAGCTTGGTTAGAGTCTTAGTTATGGTTTCTGTTGCTGTGTTGAAACACCATAACCAAGAACAGCTCGGGGAGGAAAGGGTTTATTTGAGCTTATACATCCTCATCAGAGTCTATCATTGAAGGAAGTCAGGTCAGGAACTCAAACAGGGGAGGAGCTGACACAGAAGCCATGGAGGGGTGCTGCTCACTGGCCTTGCTTCTCATAGCTTGCTCAACCATTTTTCTATTTTTAATAAAAAAAATGAAATTCATGACCAAGTCCTCAGGGGTGTCCCAACCCTCAAGGGCTGGTTTATCCTCCAACAATCAATATAATTAGGAAAATGTCCTACAGGCCTGCCTATAGCCCGATCTTATTCTTTGTAGAGAATTTTAAATCCAGCAACATGGCTGCTCTGGCAAGGGATCATATCCAAAGACCTTCTAGGTCTGTGTGATCTGGCTGGAATATAGACATGCCCCAGGACACATCTTTAATCCATATAATGAAGGTAAAGTTGTAGAAGGAAGCAGCCATGTTTGAAAGTGATGTCTAATTGAGGGACAGACAAAGTGATGAATCAGATAAAGACTTGATAGAATGAGTCAGATATAGAATATGCCCAACTCTCATGAAAACAGCACTTAACGAGAGGTTATTCTAGAGCAGCATAGGGAGAAAAAGGTGGTGTGGTATTTGTGAGGCAGTTTTACCAGGACAGTTTTACAGAGACAGGGTGCAGAGAGAGCAAGCTAGACACAGGTGGACTAACTTGGCATATATGTTTGTAGATTTTAGGCATAAAAATGATGTAGGATCAGAAGCTAGACAGAACGAACCAAAGAATAAGAAGAAGCCAGAAGATTAGAACAAATCGCCAAAGTTAGTATGAAGCCAGGCACAGCAATTTAGTCAGAAGCTGAGAGGAGCCAGACTGAATCAGTCACTTGGAAGATTAGATTGTATGGAGGCTAGAAGCTCTCAGGCCTGGGGATAGTTAGAACAGAGAAGGAAATGCTCTGGTCTCAGCCCAAACTATGCATCTGCACAACCTGTTAGGACCTAGGTAAACATTAAGGCCTAGATGGAATGTTAAGGCCTAGGTGACTGTTACCTGGCTAGCCTGCCATTAAAAGGAAACCTTTTTATATGTTTCTGCTGTTACTAGGAAGCTTTCTAGTGCCAGGATTGATTACATAGTCTGTTATGGTCTGTGTCCTTGGAAACCAGTCCCAATAGAAGTTAGTTAGAGGCCCACAGTAAGCTTGGACCCACACCAACCACCCAGCAGCACGTCCTGTGTTTGTTTGTGTATGGACTTTTATGGTATAAGGTACCCCTGGGTGGACCCCAACAAAAGAGACACCTGCACCCATATAAGAAGCTATTTTGAGTAGTGGTCAAGTAAAGTTTAAGTTCCCAAGACCTCCCTGGAAACTGACGTCCTACTTGGCAGAAAGAGACATGCATGTAGGTAACTGACATCCTGGTTGACAAGTTAAGACATGAACATTAGACAAGGCAAGTCCTCTGCCACAGTTGAATATCCCAACCAATGGGAGAAGGATAAGTGTACAACAAAGACACATTCCTAAGGAAATCCCCTATCCCTATATCCTGATTGATGAGCTAACTTGGCATATATGTTTGTAGACTTTAGGCTTAAAAATCCTGTAGGATCTCAGAGTCATGGTTCAGTTCCCGAATCTGGACCATGGCCCTGGTCAACCAGTCCTGGGGCGTATGCTCAATAAGCCATCCTTGTCTGACTGAAGTCAGAGCTCCTGTGGTTTGTGAGGCAACTCCTGGACCCTACCACTGTATCTTTGGCTGTCCTGGAACTCACAGAGACCCCCCTGCCTCTGCTTCTCAAGTGCTGAGACAAAATATTTGTCACCATGCCCAGCATTTAGGCACGCTTCTTAATTGAGATTCCCCTCCACTCGGGTGACTCCAGCTCTTGTCAAGTTGACATAAAAACTATGCATCGCAGCAGGAAATATCACCAACTGGAATGTTATCAAGTCCAGTTACCAAGCACCCTAGCTTAGTACCAAAGATTACGATAATGTCTGTCACTTTTCCTGTGTGGTGGCAAGATTGGAAGCTGCCAATGTCAAGCCAAGTTGCTAGCTGAGGACAAGGTCCCAGTTCAGGATTTGAAGTATGGTTCCTGTTGAATTATTATCTCTTTTGCGCCATACAGAATAAGAAAATCAAATGCGGAAACACTGCAATTTGGGGACAATCCCAGCAGAAGAGTGTGTGTGTGGGAGGTCTGGTTGTAGAGGCAAATACAGCTGCCACCTTAAAGGGAGTGAGACTAAGCTAACCTCCAGCCCCCTGCCATGACTCTGTGTGGGAAACGTGTTTTCCGGTTGCCCTAAATAGCATGCTCGGTGTGAAAACAGTTCCATGAAGTTTTCATAGTTATGAAACAAACAGGAGTTGTAAGTCAAAGCATTGTCTTTCAAATACATTGGCAGGGGTGGGATTGGGGTGGAGGTAATGGGGCCAGCAAACAGAAAACCTGTAACAGGTCTCAGATGCTAGAAATGAAATTCTTTGGGTTTTTTGTTTGTTTGTTTGTTTGTTTGTTTGTTTGTTTGATGGATGGATGGATGCATGGATGGAAACTATTACTCTCCTGAGTTGACACTTTCTAAAAGGTGTCACTCACAGACACAAAGATGTCAGATCACACAGAGCTGACAAGGAACGACTAGTAACAGACCAGAGACAGCCCAGGATAATTTGGCTTTGGATCTGCAGCATTCTGACTCTCCACAATTACAATATTCTAATCAGTTGATTTATCTCGTAGACTCTTTAACAAAAGCATAGACTTCTTTTCCTCTGGAAACTTCGATTCATATTGTCTAGCCCCAAAGCCCTCCCCATCTGAGATCCTTCATTCTTTCTCTCCCTTACTGGTCTACTGGGAGTGTTCATGGACCAGGGGGAGTAGTCATATGAGGGGGAAAGGCCCACAGACTCACTGGATTCTAAAGAGGATCTGGAAGGACTGGGTTCTTGTGCTGTAACATAGTCTGTGCTTCCTAACCAATCCCGAAATCAGCCACGCTAATACCTCCCCAACCTAATCAAGCACACGCTGATTCAGAAGTTGTAAGCTCCTCTTTTGCAATAATTTACTGACGGAATCATGTGTGAAACTTGGTTTACATTTATTTGTTTGTTTGTTTGTTTGAGACAGAAAACCTGGATTCATAATTCAAGCTGATCCGTGTGTGGTGGCACGCACCCTTAGTCCCAGCAATCAGGAGGCAGAGGCAGGAGGATCTCTGAGTTGGAGGCCAGCCTGGTCTACAGAGCGAGTTCCAGTACAGCCAGGGCTACACGGAGAAACCCTGTAAACCACCACAGTGTCTCTGGGGGATCGGCAGGGCTGGGCCGTGCTGAACTGAACCCAACGTTCATGGGAAAGGCACAGTGAAGTTCCGCCGTCTTCTGAAATCTCTCTGACCTTTTGTGCTCCCCCGAAAGGGCTGACCCTGATTTCCAAGGTTCTTCTTCCCCTTATGACTAAGCTCGTACATCTGTCCAGCCTTCCTCCCAAGGCGGGAAGGTTCCAGATCGGCGGTCTACCTGCCCCTGGGAACTTTTCTCCTTTCATTTGCCTCGGGCATTGCTCAGGCATGGGCGGTTTCATTCTTGCAACAGCCAGAATAAACCACTTCCTTCACTGCCGGCCCCTCGGCCCAGAAAGGCATATTGTAAATCCTTTACTTTGAACATGAGGAGCTGTATCTTTTTTTATTATAGATAGGCTCTTTATAGCCCTGTGGAATAGGATCTTTATGCTCTACCAAGGAAGTCCAAAGGGCCAGGGAGATGACTCAACACTTGGAGCATCTGTTTCTCCT
The DNA here is from genome assembly GCF_021556685.1 of Rattus norvegicus. NCBI lineage: Eukaryota > Metazoa > Chordata > Mammalia > Rodentia > Muridae > Rattus > Rattus norvegicus. Next base: position 56,963,168 of record NC_141542.1, on the reverse strand, counting down.
GTAGAGGACACAGATTTGGTTCACAGCATCCACATGGTGGCTCACATATGGTTGTAACTAGTTCCAGGGGATTCAGTGCCCTCTTCTGACATCTGCAGGTGCCAATCATGCATGTGCTTCATGTACATGCAGGGAAAAAAAATAAACACTAAGGGTGGGAGAGATGGCTCAGTGGTTAAGAGCACTGACTGCTCTTTCACAGGTCCTGAGTTCAATTCCCAGCAACCACATGGTGGCTCACAACCATCTGTAATGGGATCCGATCCTCTCTTCTGGTGTATCTGAAGACAGTTACAGTGTACTTATATAATAAATAAATCTTAAAAAAAAAGAATGTGTTTAAAAAAAAAAAACAACCAAACAGGCGGGAAAAAAGGCCACCACCAACAAAAACAATGTTAAAATTTTAGCCAGTTATGCCTCTTGCCCATACTATAAACTTGAGAAGCTGAGGCAGGAGAGTCACTACGGTTTAGATGTTGACCTGGGCTATAGAACAAACTCTGAGATAGTTTGAGCTACAGAGTGAGTTTCAACTCAGGGGGAAAAATTGCAAAAGAAAAAAAAAACACCAATCATTTAAAAAGTGTCAAATGATTAATCCAGAGTTGCCTACATCAGCTGTCTCGAAGTCAGTATAGTAGACTTTGAAGAGAAGCATTAATCCCCTGTGGGGAGAAACCAAGGAAGTTTGGCTTGTTTGCTCCGGGCAAACCTTTCCCACAGGACTGTCATTTAACTTCTAGGGTAATAGCCCTTGTTCACAGGACACAGTTGTGTTTCTCCCTTCCCACAGGCCTCTGAGGCAGGACTGGAGAGAAGGCTCAGCACATGAAAGTCAATGCCGCACTTCCAGATTTCAGTTCCCAGCACCCATGCCAGCTCACAACCACCCATGGCCTCCCCTGTCTCCACGGAATGCGTCCTTTCACATATATATATATATATATATATATATATATATATATATATATATATATATATATATATATATATATTGTCTCAGTCAGGGTTTCTATTCCTGCACAAACATCGTGAACAAGAAGCAAGTTGGGGAGGAAAGGGTTTATTCAGCTTACACTTCTATGTTGCTGTTCCTCACCAAAGGAAGTCAGGACTGGAACTCAAGCAGGTCAGGAAGCAGGAGCTGATGCAGAGGCCATGGAGGGATGTTACTTACTGGCTTGCTTCCCCTGTCTTGCTCAGCTTGCTTTCTCATAGAACCCAGGACCACCAGCCCAGGGACGGCACCACCCACAATGGGCTGGGTCCTCCCCCCTTGATAACTAGTGGAGAAAATGCCTTACAGCTGTATCTCATGGAGGCATTTCCTCAACTGAGACTCCTTTTAATGTGATAACTCCAGTTTGTATCAAGTTGACACACAGAACCAGCCAGTGTGTACACACACACACACACACACACACACACACACACACACACACATACACACACACACACACACAAATGAGAATAGATTTTAGTTTTTTTTTTTTTCTTTTTTCAGAGCTAGGGATTGAACCCAGGGCCTTGCGCTTCCTAGGCAAGCGCTCTACCACTGAGCTAAATCCCCAACCCCGAGAATAGATTTTAAAAAAATGTTAGGGGATATATATGTTTTAGTTAGGATTTTACCGCTGTGAACAGACACCATGACCAAGGTAACTCTTATAAGGACAACATTTAATTGGGGCTGGCTTATAGTTTCAGATGTTCGGTCCATTATCATCAAGGTGGGAACATGATAGCATCCAGGCAGGTATGGTGCAGGAGAAGCTGAGAGTTCTACATCTTCATCTGAAGGCTGCTAGCTGAATACTGACTTCCAGGCAGCTAGGATGAGGGTCTTAAAGCCCCCCTCCCCAATGACACACCTACTCTAACAAGGCCACATCTCCTAATAGTGCTACTCTCTGGACCAAGCATATACAAACCATCACAATAAATATTACATACCAGACTGTGAGACTTTGTTTTCTACTGTCACATGTGACTTCTAGCTTATTTGATACCACAGCACCATCTGCTTGTCTCGTGTTTCATCAGAGTAGAAATCACAGATGGAAATAACCTGAGACGTTCAGTATCCAATAGTGCACCATCTTCTCAGCGAGGACGCTGAGCAGCTCCAGGCCCTAGTCCATTAATGAGCTGCTCTGAGGTTGCCTTCAGCCACTCAGTACCCCCCCTCCATGTCTGCCCCTCTCCTAAGCTCCTCAGTGGCTTGCCATCAGAATTGCCCGGGATGGTTTTGATTTCTGCCATGCTGGGCCATGGAGGTTTTAAGAGTACTACAGTGTTGCCCGCACAAGGCAGACCCAGTTTTAGCCCAGAGCAAAGTGTTGGTTGCTTCATCCAACAAGCTACTGACTAGATCAAGACGATACTTAGGAGCTGGAGTTCCAAACTTGGATTCTCACGCTTCTGTGGTAAACTGTCAGAGACATCCACTCGGCCCCGGGATGACTTACTGCTTCAGGTGTGTTGTGGTTTGTTTGTTTTGGCTTTTTGAAACATGGTCTCACTTGGCTTTCAAACTCTTATCTCGGTCTCTCGATTACTGAGATTACAGGCATGTACCACAAAGGCTGGCTGCTTTCTGCAGCCAATTAACAGACCAGCCAGCTGTCAAAGGAAGAAGAGGACCAAGAGGCTGGGATTCCTGTCTTAACACAAGTAACAAATCCTATTCAACCAGGATTAAGTGAAAGGGGAGAATCAAGAGCTTGATGTGCCTTGGAACTTAGAGCTGGACAAAGACAGATGTCAGAGTATACCGTTGAAGAAGACACCCCAGGTTTGCATGAAGGCAGAGCTACAGTACATGGGGGGGGCCAAGACTAGATACATGGTCTGTCCTGGCAGAGTCTGAAGGATGGAGGGACGGCAGACCTGAATACTTTCGTGTAGGTCTGGGTCTCTCTCTGCCACATTGTGAGGTCCGAGTTGAACCTCTTCCAGGATCTATTGAATGAGACTCACTGAGGCAGTGATTGATGCAATAGCAAGAGGAGTTTAATTCTGTCATGTCAGGGTCCTCCCACTTCAAGGGGAGACGACCCCAAGAAGACTCTGACAGGGAATTATATACCTTACAAACAATTGGAGCAGAATTCAAACAATTGGTAACTACGCGGGGTATTATTTATGGGGCAAAGTGACCTCCAAGTTGACTCGGGATCAGTGGACCATTCTAGACTTTCCAGGGGGGACGGTTGGGGGTCAGGAGAAGGTCAGTTGGGAGTCACAGGTAGCTTTGTTTGATATTTTGGTTTGCAGTTGCTCTGGGAACTAACTACTCCCTGGAAGGGAGGGGTCTTTGTGCTTGGAGGTTTTTGGTGGAACTTTCCCACTGGCCTTAGATTGACCCCAACTCTGGCTCTTTCAACATGACACAAGGTACTGTCAAGCAGTTGACAACCCACACAGAACGCCATTTTGCAATTTTAAAGAGTGCCAAAGATGCTATAATCTGCTATCAGAGTAACCATAACGACTATTAATTGAATTGTCAATGTATACCTCAGTGGTAGATCGCTTGCCTGGAAGAAATGGGGTCTCTGGGTTCCATCCTCCCTCAACAGAAATGAAATTACTAAGATTTTATTTTTGCCATTCTTCTATTTATATTTTTTTTCTTTTTCTTTTTTTTCGGAGCTGGGGACCGAACCCAGGGCCTTGTGCTTGCTAGGCAAGCGCTCTACCACTGAGCTAAATCCCCAGCCCCTATTTATATTTTTAAAAAAAATTAAAAACACTTAATGTGTGTGGCTAATGATGGAACATTGTGAGGTCAGAGGGCAGCTTTCAGAAGGTTTTTATCTACTACATGGGTCACGGGAATCAAACATGTCATCAGTCTTGGTGGCAAGCATCCTTACCCACTAATCTGACTTCCTAGCCCTCCCCTCCATATTTTGAGACCAATAAAAGCTTCTTTTCAGCCATGCAAATACTTTTGAGAATCTGTATAAGATCCAGGATTGCTCTCAGTTCTGTCCTGGGACCCAGGGCTCCCGAAACCTCAGCTGCTCCGTTGTGCCGGTTTCCCCCGCCAAAGAGCCCCAGTTGAGCCCAGTCCAGGGATGACGTCTGATGAGCAGCTCTGATAGAGCGTCAGGTAGGAACTCGAGCCGCCTTGGGGACAGCCTGCGAGTCTCTAAGCAGACACACATTCTCCATTAGAGGACCCGGAGGAGGCCGACTTCAGCAAAAATCATTACAAGACGCTGATTCTGTGCTTGTCTCGAGTCTGCTGTGCAAGGTTGGTGGGGGAAGCAGGCCAGTATAGTTTTCCTCTAAAACAGAACGGAGCAGTAGGCATGGGTCGGTAAGACAACCCCATGCTTAACCTTGAGCTGGCCGTGAAACTCAACATCTAAGACTTTTGAGAGACAGGAGGGAGGAAGAGTTCTGGTGACCGCAGCTGCCTTAAGGTTATCAAGTGGGATAGGAGTTCAGGGGCCCTTAGGAGTAAATCAGAGTGCAGGGGCTGGAAGCTGAGCATTAGAGTCTCCCCAGAAGATTTAGCCAATCTCCCTGTGTGGGTTCGATAAGTCTGTCTGTCTGTCCCTCTGTGGGTTGGTGTGCATTTGCTCATGTGTACATACATCTCTGTGTGTATGTACCTGTTATACTTGTTCATGTGTATGTAAGTAGGTAGGTGCACATATGTGTGTATGAGTCTGTACTTGTTCCTTTGTATGTAAATAGGTGTGTGTGTGTGTGTGTGTGTGTGTGTGTGTGTGTGTGTGTGTTTAGGCCAGAAGTCCAAGGCAAGTATCTTCCTCACTCTCTGCCTTATTTTTTCTTTAACTTTTACTATAGTAAAAGTAGGGGTATCTTGCCAGCACATGTGTGTACCATGTATGTACTTGGTACCCAAAGAAGTCAGAAGAAGGTACCATATCCCTTTGAATTGGAGTTAGAACCAGTTGTGAGCTGCCATGTGGGTTCTGGGAACTGAACCCAGGTCCAGTGCTCTTCACTGCTGAGCCGTCTCCTTAGCCTTCCCACCTTTTTGTTTTGTTTTGTTTTTTGCATTTCTGACCTCCCCTGAGGCTCATCTATTTGGCTAGACCGTCTCTCCAAGGAACTCCAGGGCTCTCCTACCTCAGCTTCCCCAGTGCTGAGATTACAGCTGCCTGATGCCCTATTTGGCTAGGGTGCTCCTGCTCTGAACTCAGGCCCTCCTGCTGGAAAAGTTGGTATCTGTCTAAACTCCACCCCCACAGCTACCTGGCAACAGGCAGGTATGCTCCACCCCACAGTTGCCTGGCAATAGCCAGCTGTGCCTTACACTGTATAAAGGACTGCTTGCCCCCTCCCCATTCTCTTTTTGCTCTTCCTTTCTCTGTTCTCTTGCCTTTTTCCCTCTTTGTCCCTGTCCCTTCTCTCCCCACCCCACCCCCTTTCCCTCCACATACCCTTGGCCAGCCTTTCCTCTCTCCTTCTACTCTTCTCTCATTAAACCTTTCCAGGTGGAACCATGTTGGTTTGGTGTGCTTTGTCCAGGAAGTGAGCTGATATTTAAACCCCAACAGGAACAAGAGTTTACCATAAGCCACCAGCCCTCCGGTTTGAGAATTTTAACACACTTGACAGCACTGTGTAGCTAGGTATCTCCCTATGTCTAGCCCCAAGTGAGCTGGGTTTGAACATGTCCTGTAAGGAGGCCCCAGCTGCCTGCCGTGAGGAGAAATATAGGCTGTGGAGTTGCCAAGGGGTTGAGACACACATACAGTGAAAGAACAGATGGGAAGACTGAGAGAGTGTTTTGAAGCCTGGATTAGGGGTTGAACAGGAGTCCCCCTCCCACCCACGCCCCACCCCCTGCCGGTCTGGAACAGCAGCAGTTACCTTCCGGCTTTCCCTGGCCACCAAACAGCATTTTAAAATTCCGAGTAACGTTCACTTTGAAAATATTTTCATATTAATGACAGGTTATTTATTTTCATTTTAATTATTTAATTTAAATATTTATTTTATTTATAAATTTATTTTATCATTATATAAATATAATTTAGTTTATTTAATTAATTACATTATTACTTAAATATTTAAATTAAAATTAATTTTATGCGTGTGGATGTTTTACCTTCATGGATGTCTGTGTGCCATGTGCCTCCATGTGTCTGGGTGCCTGCTGCAGGCCAGAAGAGGGCGTCAGACATCCTCTTAATGGGAGTCCTCTGGAAGAGCAAAGAATACTCTTAACCACTGGCCTACCTCTCTAGTTCTTCACGTTTATTTTCCAATTGTCATAGGATCATTGTACATATTTGGACTGGGGAGATAGTTCAGCACAGAGGGCTTCCCTAATATGTACAAAGTACCACAAAATAGTGAAAAGAAAATCGTACTACTTTTGTGGTTCTCTGGGATAACTTGACATATGTATACAATATTTAAAGATGTATTTATTTATTTCATGTATATGAGTAGACTGTTGCTGTCTTCAGACACATCAAAAGAGGACAGCATCCGATCCCATTACAAATGGTTGTGAGTCACCATGTGGTTGCTGGGAATTGAACTTAGGACCTCTGGAAGAGCAGTCAGTGCTCTTAGCCGCTGAGCTATCTCTCCAACCCAATGTATACAATATTTAATGATCAAATAATTTCTGTGTCCCAAAGAAGCATTCAGTAGTTCTGTGTACTGGGAGTCTCTACATTCTTCTTAGCTTGACATTCAAAGTAACATTTCTATTCTATCACTGTTGGCTATCCAGTAACTCGATAGGCAGACCAGGCTGACCCTTCAAGAGTCACAGAGATCTTCCTGCCTTGGTCTCCTGAGTGTTGGGCATAACTACATGCGTTTGCCACCACACCTGGCCTGGGTAACATTTCTAAATGATGTGCTAACACTGGTAGCTTTGAACATGTGTTTTCCCTCCACAGTGATGGAACTCAGGCTTGCAGAGTTGAGCTGCTCTTTTTCTGGGTATTTCTGGGTATTTGGGTATTTTGGGCAGTTGAAGCACCAGGTTTGGGAGGAAGGGTGGCCTAAGGGCAGTTTCATAACACAAACAATTCTCAATTCTCACTATTATTAAGCAGAAACAGAAACAGGGGGGGGGGGAGGCGGAAAGGGGAGAGGGAGACCAGAAAGGACCCTTCAGGCAATGAGAAAGAACAACCTCACAACAAGCTGTCCGCTCTGTTATTCTTCTCCAGGTCCTTGCCAGTAAGCCTTTGCCACGGTAAAGTAAAGCACCAGAAACCAGAGCAAGCCCCAGGCAGGATACTCACAACATCTCCCCTTTTATGTAGAAAGAGAGACAACAGGTCTCAGTTCCCCTCAGTCACCACAGAACTGTCGAGTGACTTTGGCAAGTCAGTAGCTCATGACACTGTGCTACTCTGAGGATGTGGGAATGTGAGCTGAGAAAAAAAAATCTCAGCTGCCATATCCAGCCTGTTCAGTGCCAGACACGGAGTGTGAGGGCAGGCTTGACAGTGGATGCTCCCAAGAGTGGGAGGTAACCTCTTTCTAGGAAAGCCCCCATCTGGGAAACAACCCATGTTTCCAACCTTCCCTGAGATCAGAGTGCCCTTTTTTTCTCTATTTCTCAGAGTATACAAGGAGCTTAGGGAGCTGAGGACAGAGAGAGGAAGTAAAGTCACCCCATACAGGAACTGGGACCCAGGGCTCCTTAGTTCCCACACGGAGTTCTCCTCCTTTGTATGTCCTTTGTCCCTTGAATGATTGTGCACTTGAGCTGACAGAAGAGACGTCAGCACTGAAGGAAACACAGAGCTGGGCCAGAGCCAGAACTTTCAAGGTTTTCAGACGGCGTCAGATGGGAAAGGCAAGAGGTCAAGGAAGCCAAGGGCATGGTTGTTCCGTCGATGATTCTCGGTGAAACCCCTGGCCTGGCAGTCAGGAGCAGTAACCAGAACACAGGCCTATCTCCAGAACCTGCATGGGTGTGCAGCCAGATGGCACAGTTATAGGACATTGAGGAAGGCAGTTTTCCAGTCCCATAAATCCTGGGACAAGTAGGACTCTGGAAGGTATAGGGATGGTAAAGGGCTGAGGCGGGCACAAGTATACGTAGCAAGAGGAACAGATATATGAAGGTAACGAAGCAGGGGCCTGGGAAGACGTGTGCAAGGCTCTGCCTCCCAGTGTGATTTGAACACAGAATGTGGATCCCAGAAAGTTGTGGGGGTGGGCAGAGCCAGGCAAGGGGTAGCCTCCTTGCTATGCAGGTGAGAGATCCAGGCTCTGTCATCTAGGTAGGTGGTTCAGGTAAAACATGGTGAGAGCCTTGAGCCACATGGTAAGTGGTGGTTGAAAGAGAAGGTTGAGATATGGAGTAGGAGAGAGGGGCTGGAAAGACGGCACAGTGGTTTAAACCATGTACTCGCCACACAGAGGACCCAAGTTTGGTTCCTAGCACCCACACAACTGCCTGCAACTCCGGGGGATCCCATACCCTCCTCTGGAATTCAGAGGCTCCTGCACTTACACATGCCCAGCCCCAAATACATACACTCAGAATTAAAAATAAAATAAATCTTTCAAAAAAGAAATACGGGGTAAGCAAGTCGGAGGTTAACTGGGTGTCAGTGACTTGATGGAGCATGAACCTCGGTGGCGTAAAGTGAGGTGCTGCTTCTGTGAGGGTCTTGGGGGGTCACACAAAAGAGGGTGGGGAGCAACACTGCCAACAGCCCTCCCAGAATGCCATTTATGAGACAGGAAGAAAAGTCCCCCAGATGATGCTAACTGACTTCAAACAGAATTCAGAATGCCAGTCACAGGAGAGTTGGAAATGTCCTTGGCTCTCGATCCACTGACTTACAGGACGATGCTAGGGAAAGTCCTGAATCTAACCTAGAGTATTCTGTGGGGTGGAGGAAGTTTTGTTTTCCCTTATTTTTTGGCCTTTCCTAATGATATGGTTTGGGGATCTATTTGGGTGACAAAAAAATGACATTTAGTGACAACCATGGGATACATCTAGATGTTACATGGTTTACATGTAACATGGGTTACATCTAGATGTTGTTGCATGATTTACATGTAATGTGTGTTACATCTAGTTGTTACAGGGTTCACGTGCAACATGGATTATATCTAGATGTTGTTATATGGTTTACATACAACATGGGTTACATCTAGATATTGTTGCCAATCACACATTATCCAGAGGGTGGGTGACACCTGATAGTTTGGTCTGACATGGTTAAGAAGTGGCTTAAGTTTTCCAGGTGTGGGGGCTCATTCCTGTGATCCCAGCACCTGCAAGGCAGATGCAGGCAACCAGGAAGGAGTTCAAGGTCAGCCACAGATATGTACCATGTCTGAGGGTGGTCCCAGTTACAGTGTGAGATGCCCTCTCATTTATGTAACACCTAAAACTGGGCCTAAAGCAAAATAAAACCCTTCAAAGAGTTGGCCTTCATGTATCCAGTGGGTTGGAAGGGGTAACTGTTTTTCTTCTTTTTCTTTGTTAGGGCGTTTTGTTATTTCTTTGTTCTTGATGTATACAGGGGTCAGGAAAAGCAAGGTTGGAAAAAGTCAGTTCTGGATACAAGTGCTCACTGGCAACGAAAAAATGGGAACGAAGTCTGGATAAGGCTTTCCCATGCTCTTCTGCCTGCAAGCTGCTCTGACCTTTGGGTTACCATCAGAGCAGGTGTCTGTGTGCCGTATCTGGTTCCCTGTAACCCCCTCTCTTCCTCATCAGATACTCTCAACTCTTTTCTCTAGGAGATAATAATGTAGAAATCAGAGCAGAGAGGCATATAGTCCGGGCTGAAAAGATCCTAAGATTTTCTAACCCCACACCAAAGGTAACTACTACTTAACACTAATGCCTTAAGCAAAATGAATCCACCTCCCTTTCCAGACCTTGGCCATCTTAGACAGCAAGCTCTTTCACTCAGGGCTGTAAATGCCTGAGGAGAGATGTCTTCAAGAGACAGACGTGGAGGTGTGCCATGTGGCTGGCCCTTTCTCTGCCTCTGCAGAGATCACTTTTGCTCATAATTAAAAAGCATCAGGGAAATCTAATTTGGATGCAAATCCCATAATACGCTTGAGCTCAGCCCGTTTGTTTCCCTATTTAGGCAATTTTCTATGTTTTTATTCTTTCTTTCAAAGAACATGCGTAGGCTATCCCATGCTGGATATGAGACACACGGTAGTATGTCTCTTCTGGCAGCCATGAAGCCCACAGCAGCAACAGTTGCCCTAACCTTTGTATTCCATTTCCCTGCTCCGTGTTCACCTTAGAGAGGCTGGCTAGAGCGCGCTTCGCCATGTCATGCATATTTGTATGGAAGCCAGCAGCCACTGCCCAATCACCTGATCTAGCCTTTATTTGACCAGTTTAAAATGGGGAGAAGGTTCACATGAAAATGAAAATCACCTGAGTATGTGATCCACTCCTAGTCGGGGCAGCCCCTCTGGAGAAAGCAGAATTAACATCAGAATAAAAACAGCATCAGGGCAACCCACAACAAATTTCTTTTGAAACAATGTTCCCATAAATACACAGTAAACAGCATAGTTCCATTCCAAAGGGCTGGAGAGCTGGCTCCGCTGTTAAGAGTGTGTAAGACTGTAGGGCACGTGAGAGGTGGAGGGCCAGGAGGATCATGAGTTGTGGCCAGCACGGATATATGGGGAGACCTGGCCTCAAAAGGCTTTTTAACTAAAAATTAAAGGCACCTGTGCTTCAAAAGCCACCACCGAGAAACTGGTAGGAAAGAAGGAAGGTGGTGGGCAGAGAGAAGAAAGCATAGCTCACAGCCCATCAGAGAAGGTTCTTTTTGCAGCAGATGGGAGCCACTGTGGAGACCCTTGCAGTATCCAATGCAGAGAATAAGCAGCTATGAGAACCCAGATGTTTCCCACTGGGACAGCATCAAAAGAGAGGGCAGAGAGATTGTAAGAGCCAGGATGCCTGCTGTGGGGTGGTCTCTTCTAGACGTGACGAGGGTGCTGTACCCGGCAAACCTCGAACCTCAACAGTGCGGTTGCCTGAGTGAAACCTGCACAGTGACCATACCAGTAGGTATTCCAGCACGGATGGGGAAAATCCCACCCCTAGGTGAAGACTTAGAGCCCATCAGTTAATGCATGCTAAGGGAGGGAGAATCAGTTTTCTCCAGGGATGAGCCCCCGATAAGTTACCTAATCCCAAGGAGCCAGCTCTAAACACAGATGATATTTGTCCCTCCCTCACTCATGTTGAAAATTTGATCCTGTTATTGATATGTTACTCTGGGGAAGTCCAGGATTATATGAGGTCATTGGCGTAGGGCAATTAGTAACTGATGGCATTAGTAACTTTATACAAAGAGAAGGAATCTGATATACTTATCTGGTCTTGGCATGTGACGTCCTCTGCCATGTTCTGATTTGGAATGAGGTCATCATCAGAGGCCGAGCAGAGCTGACCAGGGCTGGGGCAGTGCTGGGGCAGTGCTGGGGCAGAGCTGGGGCAGAGCTGGGGCAGAGCTGGGGCAGGCCTCCTGAACTGTACAACTCCTAGAGGTGTGTGTCAAGTGAGCTTATGCTCTTGACAAGTTACCTGGCCTTATGCTCTGTCACAGCTCCAGAGACAGACCGAGGCAGAACTACGCTGTCTTCAGGTTTGTAAGATAAAACCTTCAGATCCAAAGAAAACTATAGCTGGAGACAGGGCCTTTTCAAAACGTAGTTAAGGGGAGGGAGAGTCGCTTTTCCCCTAGAATAGGGCCCCTGGTAGGTTGACCATGATGCAGTGGATGGCCTCACACAAATAGCACTCCATGGGTTGAGGGGAGAGGGAGAGAAGGAGGGAAGGTGAGAGAGAGAGAGAGAGAGAGAGAGAGAGAGAGAGAGAGAGAGAGAGAAACACAATGTTGGGGTGGAGTGGGGAGATAGGGGTGGACTTGAGAGGAATTAGAGGGGGGATTGAGAAGTAAATATAATTTGCCTAGGAAGCGCAAGGCCCTGGGTTCGGTCCCCAGCTCCGGAAAAAAAGAACCAAAAAAAAAAAAAAAAAAAGAAAAAAATATTAAATACAAGAGAAGTAAATATAATAAAATACATTGTATGCATGTATCCTCAAAAGATCAACTATTATATTAAACACATTAGGAAGGTCACTAGGTTAAATGGAACCCTGAAGGTGGGCTCGAGTGGAGAGAATTGGTGCCCTTGCAAGAAGAGGAAGAGATGGGGTTGGGGATTTAGCTCAGTGGTAGAGCACTTGCCTAGCAAGCGCAAGGCCCTGGGTTCGGTCCCCAGCTCCGGAAAAAAGAAAAAAAAAAAAAAGAAGAGGAAGAGATACCAAAGACGTGTATGAGGGAAGGTCACGTGAGACAGAACCTGTGTGACATGTGCTAGCCTAGGAGAGAGGACTCAGGGGAAATGATTCCTACCAGTCCTTGATTGTGTACTCCAACCCAGGACTGTGAGGAATCTGATGTCCATTGTCTTCTGCGCCCTTTCCTTTGTGTTTCATTGCAGTAGCTTGAGCAGAGTGACTTAGATTTGTACCCAGGATGTGTAGGAAAATGACTGCAACTCAATAATAAGGTGGCAGGGCTGGGGAGATGGTTCAGGCAATGACCATCTCAAAAAAAAAAGGTAGCTGGAAGAAGACATCCAATATTGACCTCTGCATTCTACAGTGGACACACACATGTGCATGCACAGTCAAACACACACACATAACACACAGAATGTCTGCATGTGCATACACACAGACCAATGTCGTCTTTTTTTTTTTAATGAGAATATTTTCAGTGTGTCAATATGGTGAGCCACCTTTTATCTTGTCCATTAGGTTACAATACTTTAGAAAAATCTCAGATCGCCGAAATTGTTAGATTTTCTTTCCTGGTCTTTCTTCCACCTCCTTGTATAATGGTTCTGATGATGTCCACCCCCCACCCCGTCCTCCCTTGCCAGCAGGAGGCGCTCTTCCCCGCTAGTCTGCCTTCCACAAGCCAGGGGTCAAGAGAAGTGCTGGCCTCTGGGGTCCCTGTCCATTGCTCATTTCCGGTGGTTGTAAGCAAGGCTGCCACGCCTTTCTGCAGGGATTATACCATGCCATATTGACCTTGAGAGAACCCACATTCAGAAGCACGGAAAACATGCGAGATAACGTGCGTTTGAGACGGGCCACAGAAGTGCGAGCATTTCACTGTGCTGCGCGGAGCACTTTCTGAGGTTTCACCACCTGGGATTGTGTTCCCGTTAGGTTCAGGGTTGAAGTCCCAGTGTACCCCAGCAGGTGGCTGACTTTGGAGAAAGAACTTTTGAAAGATAATTAAAGTTGTGGTGGCTTGAACTAGAAATCTCTGTCATAGGCTTACGTATTTGAATACCTGGTACCCAGTTCTTTTTGGAACCATAAGCCCCAAACTCTTCCTTCTGTAAACTGCCTTGGCCATGGTGTTTCATCACAGCTGTCGAAATGTAACAGATGCAGGGTACAATGAAGAAAGCGTTGGTCGCAACGCTGAGATAAGAGGATCCATTCTCCTCTTTGTAACCCCCTAAAATGTGTTTTAAATATCCCTCTAGATCCTGTATGGTCTTTAAAAAAAGTTGCATCTAGCAAAGCAATACTCAATTTTATAAGACACATTGTTGTTTCTCGTATTTTATCTTTCTTTACATGTATGTGTGTGGGGGGGCGTATCTTTGTGTCATGCATGTGTGTGTATCTGTGTGCGCACGTATGCGCAGAAGCCAGAAGAGGGCAGTGGGATTCTTGGGAGCTGGGGTTATGAGTGGTCGTGCGCGAGCTGTCTGATGTAGATGCTGGGAGCCCAGCTCCAGTCCTTCTCCAAGAGCAACAAGGCTCTTAGCCATAGAGCCATCTCTTCTAGTTCTAACATACAGGTTTAAAAAAAAAAAAACAAAAACAAAAAACCTTTGGCCTTGCTGTACATCCAAAGCTGGCTTCAAACTTGTGATTCTCCTGCCTCAGCACACCATGTTGGTATCACAGCCACCATTGCTTGCTCTTTGTTCTTCAGACTTTTGACACAAAGTAAGAGCTGCTCGTCCAGAGGCAAGCTGTCTTACTTCCTTGTCCTTTTGCCTTTTCTACTTTTCTCCTCGACCTTAGCTCAGAGGCAGAGAGGTCGTCCTCTGTTTGCACATGGTACGCTCTTGTTACTGATCCCAAACTTTCGGGGATCCAGGGTATGATGCTGCTGACTTTTCGTTACTCTCCGTGAAGATCTACTTTATATTATTTTCCTGATGCTAAGGATTGAACTTAGAGCTGTGGTCTGAGCCGAGTGCTCTACCCCCGAGCCACACGCAGCTCCAAGACTTAGCTTGTCTTGTCTCCTTTCCTAACTACACAGCAATGCCTCCATCCCTCTACAACGGATGTCATGATGCTTAGGCAAAAACTAACATTGGGGCTGGAGAGATGGCTCAGCGGTTAAGAGCACCCGACTGCCCTTCCAGAGGTCCTGAGTTCAAATCCCAGCAACCACATGGTGGCTCGAAACCATCTGTAATGGGATCCGATGCCCTCCTCTGGCTTGTAGTCACACGTACAGGCAGAACACTGTACACTGTATACATAATAAATAAATAAATCTTAAAAAAAAAAGAAACCCTAACCTTCAATGACTCAGGGTTTTTGTTTGAGTTACTACTATTCTTAGACAAGCCATGTTTGCCTTTAATGACTTCAGTCCTTTCCCTGTAGAGCTTTGTTTTTGACATTCAAATCTTGCCATTTAAAGTTTTGCTTCATCTGTGCTGTCGACATAAATCCTTCCCCCAGTTCTGTTTCAAGCTATCAAGTTCCTCCAGCCTCATCCCTGACAATCTGAAAACCTCTGTTGTGTCTGGAAGATACCGTTTCCTTAGAGTCACCCATCCCCTCTGGCTCTGACAGTCTTTCCAACTCCTCTTACATACAGTTTCCTGAGTCCTGAGGGGAGGAGTTTGATGAAGATATATATCCTAGTTAGGACTGAGCAGTCCAAAATCTCTCACTGTCTGTGAACTGTTCGGTTGTGGAGTCTGTGTTATTTCCCATCTATTTCCAGAAGAAGCCTCTCTGATGAGGACTGAAGGAGGCGCTGGTCTATGGGTGTAGCAGTATATCCTTAGGACTCATGTGATTGCTATGTTCCTTTAGTGAACTAATGGAACTAAGTTCTTCTCTAGGCCAGCGACATATCTAGTCTTAGGTTATTAGGCCCATGACCTATCTAGTCTTAGGTTATTAGGCCCATGACCTATCTAGTCTTAGGTTATTAGGCCTACAACCGATCTAGTCTTAAGTTATTAGGCCCATGACCTATCCAGTCTTAGGTTATTAGGTCAATGACCTATCTAGTCTTAAGTTATTAGGCCCATGACCTATCTAGTCTTAGGTTATTAGGCCTACAACCGATCTAGTCTTAAGTTATTAGGTCAATGACCTATCTGGTCTTAGGTTATTAGGCCCATGACCTATCCAGTCTTAGGTTATTAGGCACAGGACCTGTCTAGTCTTAGGTTATTAGTCTCAGAACCTATCTAGTCTTAGATTATTAGGTCACTGACCTATCTAATCTTAGGTTGTTAGTCTCATGACCTAGATATTCTCAGGTTATTAGGCCCATGACCTATCTAGTCTCAGGTTATTGGCTACGTTTTTAGTGTCAGATGTGAGTTATATCCATGGAGTGGGCCTTAAGTCTAACCATGCAGTGGTTGGTTACTCCATAATATTCGTGCCACTGTTGCATGAATATTGTATCTTGCAGGCTAGCTTCTGTTGTATGTTGCCGGGTTAATCCATAACTTGGTGAGACCGATGATTGCTTTTCTTCAGAAGCAGCCTGCAGAGGAACGTTTAGTACCACGAATGATAGTCAGTAGGGATGAAGTTTCAGGTTAGCCACCAGGTCAACTTAGTGTTTAATGACATATGTAAGTGTTGTCTCCAGCAATGAGGATTTACCATCAGGTTATAGTAATAGCCTAGGATGTTTGAGGGTTCCTATGAGGCCCTCTATGGGAATGTTTACTCTACTTACTGCGAGTTGGAAGTATGTAGCATGTATTTTTATTTCCAAGGGAGGGTCTCACAACTAAGAGGTTATCTTGAGTCTCAGAAGAGACTTTTGATTTTGGAACAGTTATTGTGACTGTTAAAAACCATAGGGGGCTGGGAAGCTGGCACAGGAGTTAAGAGTACTGGCTGTTCTTCCAAAGGACCCAGATTCATTTTCCAGCACCTGTATGGTGGCTTATAACCGTCTATAGGTCCATTTCCAGGGTGTCTAATACCTTCTGGCCTCCATAGGTATTATACACATGTAGTGCGTGCGCATGCACACACGCACACACACTCACATATAGGCAAAACATCATATATAAAAGTAATAAAATTAAATAGTAATCACAATGAACTACAAGTACTTTTGAAGTTGGAGCAAACATATCTTTCATTATGAGACAGCTGTGAGGCTATGAGTGCCAGAGGCAGAGTGTTATAGTTTGATTGGGAAATGGGCCTCATGGCTCATGTATTTGAATGCTTGGTTGCCAGCTGGAAACAGGCTTTGAGGTGGAAGTGGAACCCTGGGGCACTTGGAGGCAGACGTTGAGGTTTCTTAGTGTGGTTCAGTTCTTGTTCTCTCTGATTTCTGACTGGGTGCAGTGTGGCCAGAAGTCTGACTCTACTGTGCCTTCCCACACTGATGGGCTTGTATCTTTTCTAATTGTAAGCCCAAGCAAATTCCTTTCAGTCGCTTCTCGTGCACTCTGTCACAGTATGGAGGAAAAGTGCTACCTCAGTTAGGTATAGAATTTTTTAAATTAAAATTATTCTTGCTTTGGCATTTACCCCAAGAAGTACATAACTGAATGTAGTGCCAGTCTTAGTCATCACTTGGATACAACTGTGAATCACATGGAGTCTCAATGGGGAACTGTCTAGGCTATGCTGGTCTGTGGGCATTCCTGTACAGAATATTTCTTCTTTAATTAGGTTAATTGAGGTGGTGGGTTTTTTTAAAAGATTTATTTATTTGTTTTATGTATATGAGCACACTACCACTGTCTTCAGACACCCCAGAATGGGGCATCAGATCCTGTCACAGATGGTTGTGAGCCACTATGTGGGTTCTGGGAATTGAACTCAGGACCTTTAGAAGAGCAGCCAGTGCTCTTAACCACTGAGCCTCTCCAGCCCTGGGCATTCTTCTGATGCTTCATCTTTGTCTGTAACCTTTTTGTTCTCTCAGAATCACATTTCTAGCATGGGTTTTGTTAACTCCTGTGATGATGTCTCTTGGCCTGGGTCTATTTTTATTCAAGAGGGTATGCATTTCAGACTGAGTCTTTAAGTCTGTCATTCCAACTGGGACCTTGCAATGTGCAGAGACTCCTGTCCCCCAGTTCTGGGTAAGTATTTGTTTTGTGTTTTTAGATTTTTTTTCTGTTTTTTTTTCTTTACAAATTCTAATTTGTTAGACAGCCAGCTCTTTAGTCGGATACTCGTCTTTTCTGTGTTATCTGTATTTGCTTTTCTAGTGTTTGTTTGGTTCTTTCTGCCTCCTGGGAAGATAGCCTCAACCTCAACCCGAAGTTTCACTGTTGCATTTTTTTTTTTTACATTTCAGCGTCTTCCTTATTTTCTTTCCCCATTTTTAAAAATAGCTCATGCTCTCATGTGGTGGTGCAATGTTTTATTCTCTGAGCACTTTCTATATGGATTTTTTTTTTAATTTCGATTTTGTTTTCTTGAAATGGAGTCTACCAGGCCTGTCTTATTCCTCTGCCTCAGCCTCTTGATTACCTGGAGCCATGGCCCTGTGTCACCACCCTCAGATTTCATTATAGATTTTTTTTTTAAACTTGTCACCTGCTTCCTGTCTTATATCTGGCTTTATTTTTTTTTATGGTCTCTTTTTTATGGTTTTTTTTTTTTTTTTGTTAGAGTCTCTTGTGTCCTATGGCATTTTCCCAAGTGTGCTGAAATACTCTGTGGTCCATTCATATTTTAGAATGGCAGTAGATCCGGGCAGCCTATGCTCGAAGTGGGGACAAGAAGCTGAGCTGTCCTGTTCAGAGGAGCTCTGTATGTCGATATGTTTGGGTGGGTTTTCACCACCAAGGCATTTTCTCGCCTTTCCTAATTATGGGTGTGGGGAAAGCCCCTTCGCCTGTCCCCTAAAGCTTCTGATAATGTTCCTAATTTCCATTTTTGTCCCCACCCTGGCCTGAGAGGAAAGTGGAGGTTTTCAGAGCTGACAGTGGAGACTGCTTAGCTCCGTGACCTTCTGAACCTTTCGTTCTCCGTTTGCGATATTCCTTTCTTTTTTTTCCCCATTAATTCATTTATTCACTTTACATCCCCATTGCAGCCCCCTCCCTCCTCTCCTCCTAGTCTCACCCTCCCACCCACTTCCCAGCTAGGGGAAAGGCATCCAAAGGCAGGTGCACAGAGTCTGAGTCAGAGACAGCCCCCACTCCAATGGTTTGGGGAGCCCACATAAACACCAGGCTGCACATCTGTTACATATGTGTAGGTGGCCTAGGCCCAGTCCACACATGCTCTTGGGTTGGTGGTTCAGTCTCTGTGAGCTGCCATGGGCCCAGGTTAGTTGACTCCGTAGGTCTCCTTGTGGTGCCCTTGACCTGTCTGGCTCCCTCAATTCTCCCCCTCAACTCTTCCAGAAGACTCCCCAAGCTCTGCCTGACGTTTGACTGTGGGTCTCTGCATCTGTTTCCATCCACTGCTGGATGAAGTCTCTCAGATAACAGTTGTGTTAGACTCCTGTCTGTAAGCCTAGCAGAGTATCATTAATAGCGTCAGGAATTGGCTTTTTCCCAGGGGATAGGTTTTAGACTGGGGCAGGCATTGGTTGGCCATTCCCTCCATCTCTGCTCCACCTTTACTCCCCGCACATCTTGTAGGCAGGGCAAATTTTGGGTAGAAGGTTTTGCGGGTGGGTCGATGTCCCCCTTCCTCTACTAGAAGTCCTGCCTGGCTGTAGGAGGTAGCCACTTCAGGCTCCATAACCCCTCCCCCAGCTGTTATCTCCATCTTGTCCCAGAGATGCCCCCCCATTTCCCTTCTCTCTCCCGGCCCTCTCACTCTGACCTCAAACCCCCTACATCCGATCCCCACCCACCTCTATTCCCTTCCCCACCTCCTCTCCCACCCAGTTCCCTCTGTCCCTCCACTTTTGATGTCTATTTTGATTCCTTTCTGAGTGAGATCCAAGCGCCCTTCCTTGGGCCCTCCTTGTTATTTAGCTTCTTTGGGTTTGTGGGTTGTAGCACAATATGAATTACTTCATGGTTAATATCCACTTATAAGTGAGCACATGCCACTTACTTACTTTCTAAAATAAAATGTACTCTCTGGGTCTGGGTTACTTTCCATATTCTAGTTCTCAACCTATGGGTCTCAACCCCTCTGGGGGTCAGCTGATCTCCTCCCAGGGGTCACATATCAGACATTTTCCTTATGATTCACAACAGTAGCAGAGTCACAGTTATGAAATAGCAATGAAAATAATTCTTTGGCTGCAGGTCGCCACAACGTGAGGAACTGTGCTAAAGGGTTACGGCATTAGGAAGGTCGAGGACCACTGCCAAGTGATCAAGAGATTCAGGAGACAGGTCGTGGACAAGACGTATGAAGCGTATAGTGTTGTATGGCCATCTTTTCCCTACAGGTAGGGGGAGCGTGCAGTAAGCTGTACAGTATGGCAATAGTAACCAGCAGACGCAGCCGATTATCACCACACACGGTGAATCCTCCACAGGTGATGCTTTTAGAGGCCCAGAGCATAGTAGGTCTATTCATGCTGGCAACACCAGTCATGTGAGTGATGCAGTATGCCAACACCTGGTCTGTATCTCGGGCAAGAGGGATGCTCCCACTCTTTATTACCTTGCAAGCCACTACCATACATGCAGTCTGTGTTCACTGAGGTGCCACTGTGTAGACGTGACTAATTTACACTGACATCTAGGGCTGAGGATGGAGTAGAACATCCATCTAAGCACAGCAGACCCACGTGTCAGATGACCGCAGAGACAAGAAGCCCCAGAGTCCATAGACATTTTTAGACATTTTTGTTCCTTCCCTCCTTCCCTTCTCCTTCTCCTTCTCCTTCTCCTTCTCCTTCTCCTTCTCCTTCTCCTTCTCCTTCTCCTTCTCCTTCTCCTTCTCCTTCTCCTCCTCCTCCTTCTCTTTTTTTTTTTTTTTTTTTTTTCGGAGCTGGGGACCGAACCCAGGGCCTTGCGCTTCCTAGGTAAGCGCTCTACCACTGAGCTAAATCCCCAGCCCCACCTCCTCCTTCTCCTCCTCCTCCTTCTCCTCCTCCTCCTCCTCCTTCTCCTCCTCCTCCTTCTCCTCCTCCCCTCTTCCTCCTCCTCCTCCTCTTCCTCCTCCTCCTCCTTCTCCTCCTCCTCTTTCTTCTTTTTTGAAGTGGGGGTTTCTCTGTGTAGTCCTTTCTGGAGCTCACTTTGTGACCAGTCAAGCCTCAAACCCAGAGATCCTCCTGCTTCTGTCTCCCAAGTGTTGGGGTTAATGGTGCGCACCATGATGCCTGACTGGACTTATTTTTAATTTAAAGAAGTTTGGCATGGTGCTGGGCCAGGTAAGTGCTCGCCCACAGGACTCGATCTACAGTCCTGTGAGGATCTTCTGTTTTATTTTGTTTTTGAAGACAGATTTTGTAATCCAGCCCTGGCTGGTCTCAAACTTGTGGCGATATTCTTGTCTCAGCCTCTTGAGTGTGTGTGTGTGTGTGTGTGTGTGTGCGTGTGTGTGTGTGTGTCCCTGATATGTGTGGAGGTATGCATGCATGTGAATGTATGTTCATGTGGAAGACGTTGGTGGGAATCAGCCTTGATTACTCTACCATTTTATTCAATGAGGAGGGTCTTTCAATCAAACCCACTGCTCACTGCCACTGTGCCTGGTCCAGTGCTCACTGCCAGCTTGCTAGGCAGCTTGCTCTGGGAATCCTGTCCCCGTCTTCTGAGGCTGGGATTGCAGGTGCTCTGCCACACACACCTGGCATTTCTGTGGGTTCTAGGGGATCCGACCTCAGTCCTCACGCTTGCATGGCAAGTTGTTTAAACATTGAGCCATCCCCACACTTTCTTGAAGATCTTTTTAATTGATTAGAATTGTTCTCTTTGTAGAACCAGTCCTGGCACTGTAATCCAGGACTTGGGAGGTAGAGGTAGAGGTCAAGGTCACTCTTGGTCACCGTGTGGGTTCGAGATCAGCCTGGATGCTGCGGTGTGAAGGATCTCATCTCCTGCCACAGAGACGGTTGCTTAGCTGATGTTTATTCTCCATTCCTGATGGCGAGGGATGGAACCAGCCTAGATATCAACAAGGAGGCAGAGGCAGGCAGATCTCGGCGAGTTTGAGAGCTCAGAGCCTGGTCTGAGTGAGCTCAGGATAGCCAGGGCTACAGAGAAAAACCTGTCTAGAGAAGCCAGAAACTCAAAACAAACAAAACAAAGGAGGAGGAGGAGGAGGAGGAAGAGGAGGAGGAGGAGGAGGAGGAAGGGGAGGGGGAGGAGGAGGAGGAAGAGGAGGAGGAGGAGGAAGAGGAGGAGGAGGAAAAAGAAAGAAAGAAGCAAACAAAAGAAAAACCCCAAACCAAAAAACTGAGAGTGAGAGGACTGGGCATGGCGGCGGAGCTTATATTTAATCTCAGCACTTGGGAGGCCAAAGCAAGTAGCTAGCTATAAGTTCAAGGCCAGCCTGGTCTACCTAGAAAACTTCAGATCAGGGGTTGGGGATTTAGTTCAGTGGTAGAGCGCTTGCCTAGAAAGTGCAAGGCCCTGGGTTCGGTCCTCAGCTCCGGAAAAAAAGAAAGAAAGAAAAAAAACAAAACTTCAGATCAGCCAAGGATACACAGTGATACATTGTCTCAAAACAAGACAAATGATAAATAATATGTATGTTAAATTTCAAAATTAAAAATTAAAAACAAAAACCCCAGAAAAACCGCTATCAGTCTGCTTAAGAAGATTTACCTAGCCCTCTGGGCTGAGGGCGGGCTCTGCAGATGAGCACTCCACCGTCATGCTCTAAGTTCCAGCTTCAGTCCCATCACAAGCCCCAATTTAACTCTCCAGAGAACCAGAATGCAGATTTGTATCTTCTGTACATCAATAGCCAATTAGAGCCTGCCCAAGGTGTTGTTCTTTGGCCTAGTGCTCTTGTTTGAATATGAGGGTCCTCTCTTTCATTTTATTTATTTTTTAATTTTATTTTTACTGGATATTTTATGTATTTAAATTTCAAATGTTATCCCTTTCCCCCCTTTCCCATCCCCCACTCCCACCTCAATGCCCTGGCGTTCCCATACACTGGGGAAACGAGCCTTCACAGGACATGTGATCTGGTTCTGTTGTCTACACCGAGTGAGAACATTTAGGGCCTGCAGAACGAGATGTGTGTGTGTGTGTGTGTGTGTGTGTGTGTGTGTGTGTGTGTGTGTGTGTGGTGGTAACTACCATCTAGGGGACTTCTCCTATTGATACCTCTTTCATTTTATAAGGAAACGAAACCAACTGGCTTTACAATGAGGAAATCGTTTGGTAGAGGATGCGGCTCGCCTGCTCCTCGAACTGTGCTTTTCTCTCACATGTGTACAGATTCAGTTAACACGTACAATTCCTGAGACAGGGTCTCACTATCGAGCCCCAGCTGGCCCCAGCCTCAACCTCCCCAGTGTGTGGGATCGCAGATTTTACTATACCCCAGATTTTAATTATTTATTGATTGATTGATTGACTGATTGATTGATTTGGTAAGTATGGGGATGCCAAGAGCTATTCCCCCCTGCTCTCCTTTCTTTGGTGCCTTTCTCCTAAACCTTATCTCTCACAGTGGAGCTGCATAGCTAGGAAAGAGACCCAGGGTATACCTTGTTGGACGCATGTAGCCTGGCAACGCCTCTCAGGCGAGCACAGAGATGGGAAAAGGCAAGCACGTTGTGGTAAACATTCGAAAGGGACGCTTTCAATCATTTCTGTGAGCCAGATCCGCTCACTCAGGCTGCTACTTTGCCGCAAGCTGCCCTCTCCTGGCTGTCCCCCTTTTAGCGGCCCTCTCCATGAGGTCCCCTAGGTGGTAGTTACGATGCCACACACACACACACACACACACACACACACACACACACACACACACACATCTCGTTCTGTAGGCCCTGAATGTTCTCACTCTGTGCGGGCAACAAAACCAGATCCGCAAGCTCCAGCTGCCTTTCAGCCATTTCTTTCACACACTGTCCTCTTTAGCCCAGTAGAACCAAAGTTCCAGAAACTTGTAATTTAGAAATTAGATTTATATATTAAATACTCAGTCCACAACTCATCCACACAATAAATTCACTGCCAATCGATAAAGATATAAACTGCTTACCTAGACAAGATAAAATTGATCTAGCTCACCTAAATCTGAACCATCCTTCTCTGTAGATCCATCTTGAGCTCTTGGTTCTCCTCCTCCTCTCTCCTTCCTAGATGTTTTCTCCGCCTACCCTTCCTTCTCATCCAATGATAGACTTAGTCTTATCCTAGACCTGCCTTGCTGCATAATGACATCATCCTACATAAGCAGAGGAAGATAAGCTCCCATTCATCCCAGAGTCATCGGATCACGGTCCCTGCAAAGGGATGGTAGGGACCATCTCTCTCCCTGCACCAGATGAGGTCCTTTTCAGTGACGGGCTTCACTAGTCCTGAAGCACAAAAGCCAAATTTACCTTAACATTCCGTATGTGACATATACGTGAGCTACATGGTTTTAATCTGAATCCTTGAGACAGTGCAGATAACCCCACCTGGGATTATGTATATGCACACTCCAGGCCTGGTTAGGGAATAGACATTGGGGCCCTGCTCTTGGTGGTGACTTGGTGTAGATGGGTCATTATTTATGAGCTGCCAACCTCTTTTCCTGGATGCTGACCTCTACCTATTCTTGGACAAATGCTAGGGGCATTGCAGTCATCTTCAGCATAGAGGGTAGAGGTGAGCCATGCCATGCCTGACTAGGGCGCTGAGAACAGGAGCTCATTACAACAGCTCCTTTCAGTAGGAGTGCACGGGACAAGCCTGTAGTGAGTGAGTGACCTTGGCCACCTTGTTTCAGCCATAGGACACTGCGGTAAGAGTCTCATTTACCCAGATGGAGAAACTGAAGTTATCCGAGGGTAAAGCACTTGCCTGTGGTTACACGGTGGGGACTAGAGGAAGCAGCTGTTTGGATCCAGAGCTGGCCTCTTCGAAGGCTATGCTGATAATATGTTAGGAATGTTTTGGGTTCCAAAGAAAGAGACCACCATTTCAGGGGAAGTGTCTGGACAAGGCAAACTTTACTCTTGACCCAGTTAAAAGGATGTGCTAGGAAGGGCAAGTTCCTGAGGTTACAAGAAGCATGGTTGGTTTTCATATGAACTTAGGTGGGCCCTTTCCCTTTTCCCTATTGTCTGGGGTCCCAGCTCAGCTCATAGTTTTATTTTTTTTTCTTTTTCTTTTTTTTCGGAGCTGGGGACCGAACCCAGGGCCTTGTGCTTCCTAGGCAAGCGCTCTACCACTGAGCTAAATCCCCATCCCCAAGTTCATAGTTTTAATTTAACTGGCCAGTCTGAAAAGAACTGGTACACAGGACAAGAAGGAAGGGAGAAAGGGTCACAGCTCCAGGCCATCAAATTCCTGGAATTCAGCAGTGGGCCTTTGTATATAAATAAAGGTTTTACAAGGTTAAGACATTTATATAGATGTCTTACAAGGTGTGTGTGTGTGTGTGTGTGTGTGTGTGTGTGTGTGTGAACATGAATATTTAAATTCATTGTCCGAAACACAAATTTCATAGTATTTGATAGGAAAGACTCTAATTTGATGTTTCTCACAATGGTGATGGTGGTGGCGGCAGCTTTTTCGTTTCTGGGAGTTACTCTGAGGGGAAAAAAAACCATAACACTGTCCTGTCTGGTGAATTCTGAACCCATGGTCAAATGCATATCAATGAAAAGGTGCTGATCTGGGACCCAGCCACACCGGGGAGTATGTTCTACCTATCTGCTGTGGAACGGAAGCCATGTCCTAAGCTTTGATGTGCTCATCTGTAAACTGGGCCTCACTTCCTTTCCCTTTGAATTTCATCACGAGAAGTTAAGGAGATACGGTGTTGGTCAGAGTTCTCAAGAGCCTCGAGAAGAGCAGAACTGCTAGAATGAGTCGCTCACAGGCTGTGGTCCAGCTAATGAAAGGAGGAACATGAAGAAAAGTCCAACTCGACAAAAAGAACTCGAAAGCAGTTCTCTGGATTTAATGGTTTCAGGGTATCGGAAATTACATATCACGGTAAAGCTAAAAGCTCAGTGTCCCACTCCAAACAACCAGATTTAGTAACTAATTAGCAACAAATGCAAGTGTGCAGATAACGTAAGTGGCAGGTCTAGCAAGGACTGACAGGTGTTAATTATGGGGTCTGAGATGGCTCGGGTGGCAAAGTGGCTGATGCACAGGATGAGGCCTGAACTTGGTCCCCGGCACCCAGGTAGAAGTTAGGTTTGGTGGGACCCTTCTCAAGTCCTAGCTCTGGTGAAGAGCAGAGGCAGATGACCCTGAAGTTTGCTGGCCTATCAGCAGTAGGCAGTCTCTATGTTCATGAGAGACTCTGCTACAAAAAGCAAGGGGAGTTGTGCTGTTCTGTGCCTTTAATCCAGGCCCTAGGGAGGCAGAGGCAGATGGATCTATAATCTACATAGTGAAATCCAGGACGGGCAGGGCTACATAGAGAGACCGCCTCTCTCTCTCTCTCTCTCTCTCTCTCTCTCTCTCTCTCTCTCTCTCTCTCAGATTTATTTCTTATATATAGGTACACTGTCGCTGTCTTCAGACACACCAGAAGAGATCCCATTACAGATGATTGTGAGCCACCATGTGGTTGCTGGGAAATGAATCCAGGACCTCTGGAAGAGCAGTCAGTGCTCTTAACCACTGAGCCATCTCTCCAGCCCAAGAGACTGTTTCTCAATAAACAAAATAAACAAATGAAGAACAGTTGAGGAAGTCATTTAGCATTGATCTCTGGCTTCCATATAGGATACACACATACACTCATACATACATACGTACATACATACACACATATTTACACACACACTCACATACATTCACACACACAACACATACTCTCATACATTCACATACACATACACACGCTTTCTCTTTCACACACACACACATACACACATGCATATACACATGCACACATACACTTCTTTTAAGTTAATTGTGAATGGAAACTAGAAATATCTTAATTTGCTGTGGGGGCTTGGCCTAACATTCCCAGAATTTTTGTTTTTGATTTGTGTCTCTTCATTTTCCCCCTCTGTGTGTGTGAAGGGAAGGATCTGGGGCAAGAGAGGATGTTCAGAGACAGCTGGCAGGAGGTTAGGCCCCTGTGACAGAGACCTGAACCAGGAATGTGACCTAGGACAGAGAGCAACAGCCCAGAGCCTTTAATCAGAGGGATGGGCTTGGAGCGTCATTTCCTCTCTGTCCTTGAGAAGAGATTAGGGTTTTCTGTCATTGTTACAGTTAGTACTTAAAAACTCAATGTATGTATACATGTGAGTGTATGTGCATGTGTATATGCATATGTGTGTGCTTATGTATGTGCATATCCGTGGGAGTATGTATGTGAGTGTGAGTGTGCATATTTGTGTGTTAATGTGCATGTGTGTGAGTGCATGTGTATGCATGTATATGTGAGTGTGTGTTTGTGCATATGTATGTGCATGTGTGTGTGTGAGCGAGTGTGAGTGTATGTCCCATACACATGATTACCCACAAAGTCAGAATTGATTGTCAGATCCCTCCAAGCTCCAGTCAACAGGCGGCTATGAGCCAGATGATAAAGGACCTGCAGAAGGACCGCAGGGACTCTTAACTGCTGCCCCATCTTTCCATCTCCTCACTTTCCCTTTTAAAGCAAGTAGCTTAATTGTACAGATGTGTGGGGCCCAGTGTGTTATTTTCATGTGTACAGTGTGCAATGGACAGGTCAGGGAAAGTAACAAGTCCCCTCCATACAATCCTTTCCAAAACTCCTTTTCAAAACATTTTTTTAAAAATTATTTTGCTTGTGTGCTTAAATACATGTATGTGTGAGTATGTGCACATGGATATGGAAGCTGGACCCTGATGTCAGGTGTCTTCCTTAATTGCCCGATAGCTTTTAAAATGGTTAATTCTTTTTTTCAAAGGGTTATTTATCTTTCTAGCCCCTCTTGCCTTAGGTTTTTTGAGACAGGGTCTCTTGCTGCGCTTGGAGCTCTCTAAGTTGGTTAGACTGGCAGCCTGGATGTACCAGAACCTTTCCCATGCCTGTCTCCCCAGGGCTGTAGTTATAAGTATGTGCCATTGGATTTTCTTCTTTTTTTAAAAAAAATATTTTTTTATACAAGCACACTGTAGCTGTTTTCAGACACACCAGAAGAGGGCATCAGATCTCATTACAGATGGTTGTGAGCCACCATGTGGTTGCTGGGGTTTGAACTCAGGACCTCTGGAGGAGCAGTCAGTGCTCTTAACAATTGAGCAATCTCTCTAGCCCACCACTAGGAGATCAAGCTCAGCTCTCGTGCTTATACGGTAAATAGTTGATTGACTCTCCCAAGTGTCTTAAGCTCTTGGTTCTAAAGAGATTTCGGCATGTGCATGCATATTCATATACATTTCCCCAAACTCTTTCATTGCTTTGATAGATCACATATATCAACATAATAATCATGAGTATGTAAATATTTATAAATATTGCTGACTCCAATTTTGTAATTCATCCTTGGTCTAACACTCTACTCATACATGACTTTCAACTTCTTCCCAATACATATGGGAAGGGTTTTCCAACTCTGAGGTATACTGTGTAATTCTGCTTCCATTCTCAAACTGACCTTGGCTTCTTCTCCCGGGGAGACTCTCCTTTAAGATCCTGGAGTCAACATACCTACGTGGGGGTAGGTTCTAAGCAAAAGCTGCAGTGACTCTCAGGTTTCCCTGTAATTGGAAGCTGGGACAGGAGGCTTGGCTCTGAGGAATTGGCTTTGTCTTTGTCAGTCCAAATGTTTCCAAAATATATCAATTGCCTTATACCTTCCCGATCAGTGTCCTGTTCTTAGCAAAGGAACTTGCTGAGGTTAAATGGGAACCTCTGTCCCTGTTCTGTAACCCACACAATTATATTTAGGATCATAGCAAGAGTCGGCCTATCCTGTGGCCACACAGATAAGAGCTTCTTTGAATTTTACTACATTTGTACCTTGAGATGGGAAATTAATACTTCATGCTTGTTCTTTCTCTCTCTCTTTCTCTCTCTCTCTTTCTTTCTTTTTTCTTTGTTTCTTTTTTCTTTCTTTGTTTCTTTTTTCTCTTTTGCTCTTCAGAGCAGTCAGAACAGCCATCTCATTGTACAATCTTTGTAATCACCATTGTTGCCATAACAACCACCTTTAGCAGCAAGAGCCCCCAAGCCTTGTCTTTACCCACCTCTCACACCACCACCAGGGCTACTTGGAGTAATCCTACTGCTGGTGAACGGCATGGGTTACTAACATTCTTGTATCCCCTGTGCAGTTAGAAGAGTAACTCAGTCAGACTTCTTTGTCAATAAATTGTTTCCCAAGGTCATTCCTGGTATCAGGCTGGGTCCTGTGCAGAACCAGAATCTATCTCAGAGTGGTTGGAAGCAATTTGATGCTACACAGATGTGGTCAAGATCAAAAAAGCAACCAGTCTTTTGCAGGGATGAGGCTTACAAAGGACCACAAACCAGACTGTTTAAGTAGAAGACTCACTGTCTCTCAGTTCTGTGTGTGGAAGTCTAGAATCAAGTGTCACTGGGGTTGGTAGCTTCTTAGGATGCTGCAGGCTCTCTCTGAGCTCCTGCATACTGCAACGACATTTCTCTATCAGCACATGCTATTCTCTGCTTGTCTGCCCCAACTTCCTCCTTTCATCAGGATCCTACTCACTCTACTAACATCTACCTTAATAACCTTTAATAACCTCATCTGACGAATTACATCTGCATGGATTCTATTTCCAAGTAAGTCACAGTCTGGGGTTCTGGGGGACGGTTAAAACTCCAACCTAGACATTTCGAGGGGTACAATCCAACCCATGATAACACCATGAAGGGTTGCTTAGCACCCAGAGATGGCTGACAGGAGGATGTTGTGTGAGCCTGTGCTATGCTTTCTTCACCATTCCCCCTGGATCTTCTCTCTTGTTCTGGGTTTGGAAGGCCAAGCTTCACAGAGTGTCCCTTGAGTGTTTCTGCCTTCTATTGGCTCCTCTCTGACAAAGGCGGTGGTGAAAGGCAAAGGCAGGAGCCTCAGAGATGGGAGGACAGATAAGCCAGAGGAGCTTCTCTGTGCTCCCTGCGAGTAAAGTAAAAAATATTTTAAATCAGGTGTGGCTCTGTGGGTTTGATCATGTGAGTGCAGGCCAGTAGAGGCTGTTGGATCTCTAGAGCTGTCTGAGTGCTGGGAACCAGACTGCAGGAACAGTAGTCCTGCTTCTAACCACCGAGCCAACTTTCCAGCCTCCACTTCTTAACATGTGATGGGGAAACACTTAATAGTTACGACGTAAGTGACTGTAGATGGGTCAGGAAATTTTAGATCCACCAAGAACCGGTGATATTCACTGGATGTGTGTAGCAGGTCCGGTCTGTTTTTGCTGCTATCACAGAATATCACAGAGTGAATAATTTATAAAGAATAGAAATGTGCCTCACAGTTCTGGAGGCCAAGGTATCCAGGAGCCTGTAGGCTTGACTTTGTGGCAAACCCATGTGTATTTTTTTCTAAGCTCTAGTCTAGTAAAAGGTGTTCTCTAGAGCTTTCTCAGCCCATTTCTCCAGCACCTGAACATTCAATTTGTGCATCCCCGTGTCCTCAGCCCACTTCAATTTTCCCATCTGTGAATCTTTAGGGCAGGTGTATAACAGTTTGCACCATGGTTAAAATATCCCTTCCTTCAGGGAAGCTCCTTAAGCAGGAAGGTAAACAAATAGCTTCAGGAAGTCCCTGAAACTGTTTAGAGTCACTAGCTGCTCCCCCACTGCCCCCCACCTCTTCCTGCTAGAGTAACAATAAAAGCCAAGAGTCCCTTTCAGATGCAATAGAGCAAGGCTGCAAAGAAAACTCTTTTTTTTTTTTTTTTTTTTTTGTTCTTTTTTTTTCGGAGCTGGGGACCGAACCCAGGGCCTTGCGCTTCCTAGGTAAGCGCTCTACCACTGAGCTAAATCCCCAGCCCCAAAGAAAACTCTTAAGACAGAACCCATGCCTGGAAGAAGCAGAAACCAGCCCATCTGCCTGGAAGAGGGTTAGACCAACTGAGGTCCCTAGAAAGAATACTCTCCTGCCCTCAGGCTGTGTACTGTGCTTCTGGTTCCCTATACTGTCACCTATACTGGGGTGATGTCTTTGAGTCATTTCTGGTCTTGTAAGTAACCCCAAGAAAACTCATTGGTTCACCAAGTTGGACTTTGGTGGCATCCACACTTTGATCTGTCATGGGATTGGTATCTGGGATGAGTGGACGGGTGTGTTATATCTTCCCAGGAAAAGTCTTGTTACACAAAAGCACTAATTTCCAATCTACCTCTGTGGTTCTAGCCTGCAGTGTTTCTGAGACCGAAGGGCGCCTGTGAATGTTTTGTGAAGGATTCTTTTCCAGCCATCCATCCCCTGACTCTGGTGTGGCTCTGTGCCTTCGATGGCTTAGAGACTTCCTCTGTTTTTTTCAGAAGATGGTTGTCTGTGGCTGGCCAGTATACCATTTTTACTCTCTCTCTCTCTCTCTCTCTCTCTCTCTCTCTCTCTCTCTCTCACACACACACACACACACACACACACACACACACACACACACACTCTTTTTCTTTCTCTCTTTGGTCTGCAGAGAAATGGGTTTGTTCTATGGTGACATTTGTGTAGCTCTAAAACTTGCTTGTTTTCCCCACCACTTCCTCCCCCACTCCCCTCTGACTAACTTTGCTTTCTACAGGGCTCCTGTCTGTTGGATCTGACCAGAGTTCCTGGTCCTCCCCGGGGACAGTTTCTACTTTCTAGTCCTGTCCTACTTAACAACCACATTTTGTCCTTTTGTCAAAACCCATGGACTAAGGAAACCTTTCCCCTCCCTTTGGCTAAGATATTGGATCTAACTGCCTCCCCACAGAGAACACTTGGATCCCTTTCCCTCGTCCTTTTCTTTCTTTTTTCTTTTTTCTTTTTTCTTTTTTTTTTTTTTGGTTCTTTTTTTCAGAGCTGGGGACCGAACC
Source organism: Rattus norvegicus (assembly GCF_021556685.1). Classification (NCBI taxonomy): domain Eukaryota; kingdom Metazoa; phylum Chordata; class Mammalia; order Rodentia; family Muridae; genus Rattus; species Rattus norvegicus. The sequence goes on along the minus strand of NC_141542.1, from coordinate 56,931,838 downwards.
CAGGGCCTTGCGCTTCCTAGGCAAGTGCTCTACCACTGAGCTAAATCCCCAACCCCTCCCTCGTCCTTTTCAAGGTCTACTAACACAGCTAACACATATCTCTGTCTACTACAGCCTAGAAGGAATATTTATTTAAAACCCCGAGTCCACATGCCCCACAGCTTCTTCTTGTTACTATTACCTGGTCCCTATGTTCTAGTGTTTTTTTTTTTTTAAATTTCTGTGGAGATGACCCACAGGGGTGAGTCTCACAGTGGTACCTGCTAGCTGCTAGCTCCTATGCCTCTGAGGGACATTCAGTGTTCAGTGTGGTCTGCTGCTTGCCTCAGGTTCCTATGTCTCTACCTCTCCTATAGCTCAGTTGGATCCTTACAAAAGCGTGGGGAAATATCCTGTAAGAGAAATAGTGAGAAATAGTAAGTGGGGACTGTCAAAATGATTGCTGCCAAGCCTAATGACCTGAGTTTGGATCCCCCAGGGTCCGCGTAAATGGAGGCCAAGAACTGACTCCTGAAAGTTGTCTTCTGCCAAAACTGTCTCTCTTGACCACCCCTCCCCCACCAAAAAATGTAATAAAGAATAAATGTAAATGCTTGAATTGACAGAAAGCAATTTCTCTGACCCTGTCCTCACTGTATACATGGACTACAATATGTAGCATTCTGTATGCACGGTTATTATATGTTCATTAAAGAAACAAAAAGAGCGCAGTATTTTTTAAAAACCCAGATACAATGGTCTCCAATTTTCAGCGTTAGCTTTTGGTTATTTGAAACTCGAACACACTCGAATTTACTAGCTTTTGTTATTTGAAACTCGAGTTTACTGGCGTGCATTGTGCTCTCCAAGGTTAACATTCTGGGTTGGGCAACCTACTACAGTTTGGATAACAAGAGGTCTTTTCCCCCTAGATCCTTCCTCTAGCTATTAAACCAGGAGCGTGGAGACTACTCGCGCAGTTACTCGCTTCCTCCCGGGAAGGAGGGGATTCGAGACTCGGCGCGTCCCGGAACGGAGGGAGGAGACCTGGCAGGGGCTTAGATTTCCTCCCGCCACTCCGGAACCCTGGCGGGGAGCCGCAGGGACTAGGAAACCAGGGAGGCGCCAAGGGAGCCTCAGGGAGGGCGGAGGGCGTGGTTTCAGGGGTAGGCGGGACCGCTGCTGGTGGGCGAGGCCTAACTGGGGCGGGGCCACGGCGGGCAGCGCGGGGTGATCCCGGCGAGCTGTGGTCTTGGCGCTCTGGGGCTAGGCAGGCGCTCCCGCTGCTGTCTCTGCGCGCAGCCCCTGTCTCCTCCTTCCAAGTGGGCTCGGCCCGGTGCTGCCGGCGGCTGGGGCGATGTGAACCGGGTCCCGCGGGCGCGGCAGGCTCGCCGCGATGTGGCTCAAGCCCGAGGAGGTGCTGCTCAAGAACGCGCTGAAGCTCTGGGTGACCCAGAAGAGCAGCTGCTACTTCGTCTTGCAGCGGCGCCGCGGGCACGGCGAGGGGGGCGGCCGCCTCACCGGTAAGGGGCGCGCGCGGCGGCCGGGCCCGGCCTCTGTCCCTACCGCCCGGCCGTGTCGCAGGTGGTGTCTCGGTGGCAGCCGACGAGGCCAGGACGGCCCTGCCTATGGCTTGTTTTCCTTTCTTCTGCGTTTCTCACGCGAGCTCCGCTCGGGCTTGGAGCTCAGGGACCCACGGGCCGGGAGAGGCAGGTGCATCTGATGTGACCTGGCTCGCGAACGCTGGAGACGCAGTTTCTAGAGCTTGTCCCAAGGCAGCGAGATCGGGGCGCCCTAGGGCCCCGCCAGGTGACAGAAGGGTGCGCCCAGGCAGGCCCGGACTTGGCCATCTGGACGCAGCTGTGGCTCCAGGTGGTGTTGCAGCTGCGGACTTAAGGCCAGATCGTGGCGAGGCTCTAGAGATCCAGGACTTTCTGGCTGAGGAGGCGGGGGCTGTCTTTCCGAGGGGAAACTGAGGCACTGCAATTGAGTAGCGAAGTTAAGCATGCTGCTTTTGCTTCTCCATTCAATGTCTCCTGAGGAACGATAGGACAAAAAATACGATAGGCTTTGAAGTTGCCCCCAAACAAGGCATTTTCCCCTTCTAAAAGTTAAAGTTGTTAGAGATTGGGATCAGTTTGCGATGTTAGCTAGAGCACCTGCTCAGTCAGGGAAGGGGAATTGTGTTGTTTTTGCCTGGGGGGGGGAAGTCGGAATGATTTCTTTGGATAAGGAGCTCTGGTAAAAGGAACCTTAGATGATGGTCCTTTCATAACTTTCTACTGAACGGCGCTGAGGGGTCAAAAGACCTAAACTGTACGCTCAGGTTAACTGAAGGCGACTATCTGCACCTGGGCCAGTCTGGAGAAGGCCCTTTGGGAGTAGTCTGATTGGAGAAATAAGGAATATGCTCCTACCTGAAATCATGTATTTTAGCTTCAGGGAAAACTAGTAGGTGTGGGATGGGTTCGGGGTCCATGATGACAACTAAGACTTTCCTGAGACCTCAGGAGTGGGTAGGAGATGGCAGGGTTCTGGTTGACAAGGTTAGTAGACAGTGGCGGGTGGGTGGGTTCTGGGCATCTGGGTGGCCATGAGCCCCTCCCCCCCCAAACAGCAGGGACAACTTGCACAACAGGTGGGCTTCATGGTTGGAAGTTACGGTAGTAGGAAGGAGGCCGACGAACCTTTTGTGAGACCCTGGGCAGCACCGTGGAGTTTAATGTTGGACTGGAGAACAAGAACTTGGGTAGCAGAGGCCAAGAGGCTGGAGAGGGCTGTGTCCGTACAACACTGGGGACAGTGGTTAATTTATGGTGGATTAAGTAGAGTATCTGGTGTATTAGTCCTCTGTTGCAGAGGGTGATTGTAGGACAGGAGACTTGTAAACTGGGAAGTAGGGAAACAGTTTGTTCCCCAGACACTTTCGCTGCCACCCACCCGCTCCATTTACTGACCCTCTGGGGTGTTTGATGAGCTTACTGCCTTGGAGAGGAATCAGTGGGACAGGTGAGTAAGGGCCTGCAGTCTTCAGACTACTCTCCATCTAGCAGGATCCAGGTGCCAATCAGCAGAGGGCAGAGCTGCCAATCAGCTTTGTGTGACCTTTGGAGAGTTTATGACTCAGATGTACAGAGTTCACTTGTAATGAGTTCAGAGTGATGTGGACTCCATCCTCCTGTAGGTCTTGTGTTGTGATACCCAGGGCTTTGGACTTCTCAGGTGTTTCTTTTGTCTCTATCTTGTGAATATGTGGAGACGTCTCTCTTCTCTTGGAGACACAGGTTACAATGTATAACCCAGGCTGGCCTCAAATTCCTGTTCCTGCTGCCATAGCTTCTGGAGGACTGGGATTACAAGCACATGCCACCAGGCATAAAGAGAAATGGAAATAAAGAGAAAGTCTATTGAGAGAAGATACTTTGTTTTTTAGAGACCTAGAATCTCTTGCTGATTGTGCCGGGGTGAGATGCCCTTTGCAGTGTGACTCTTGACCTTTGAGCATTTATCGAGCAACCCAGACCTAGTGTATTCCTTTGAGCTTGTCTTCACTCAGCCTCCCAGGAATGCTGGACAATCAGGAATGATGTACCACCCAGCAACTCCGGTCTGGCAGTTGTTGAGAAACATAGAATTGCAATGGGCAGATTTTAGCAATGTGAGGGCCTGTGGGCTCTATTGTGTTTAAAGGGAATAATGGGGCTAAAATGATGAGAGTTGAAGCTGGTTCTACAGTTCTTTTTGCAGAGAAGCCAGGAGATTGGCTAACAGGTCTGAGATAAAGGAGAGAGCACAGTAATGTTTTCCTCATATTGTTATGCTAAATTTGTTATTAGATAGTAGGAGTTTAGGCATACAAAAGTCCAAAGGTTAACATAATTTGGATTGCCCATTTTCACAAACACAACCTTTGTCTGAGGGTTATAATATACCCTCCTGCATGCTCGAGCTCTCTCTCTCTCCCCCTCTCCCCCTCCCCCTCCCCTTCTCCCCTTCCTCTTTCCCCATGGCTCCATTTTTTTCTCCCTAAATTTCTGATTCTCTGACTTAGTTTTCACTTTTCTACTGCTGTGACAAAACACCAGCTGATCAAGAAACCATTTATTAAGGGCTTGTTGTTTCAGAGGCTGAATCTATGACCATCATGGTGGGGGGGCAGGCAGGCAAACATGAGGCAGGCATGGTGCTGGAGCAGTGGCTGAGAGCTCTCACGATGAGCTAACTACCAGAGGTCCAGAGGTGGGGGGAGAGAGAGAGAGAGAGAAGGGAGGAAGACAGACAGAGAGAGAGATAGAGACAAACAGAGAGAGAAAGAGAGACAGACACAGAAAGACAGAGACAGAGAGACAGAGACAGAAAGACAGAGAGACAAGAGAGACAGAGACAGAAAGATAGAGACAGAGAGAGAGAGAGAGAAAGAAAACTGGGAATGGCTTAAGCTTTTGAAACCTCAAAGCCCACCTCCCAGTTAGACGCCTTTTCACCACCTAATCCTTCCCAAGCAGTTCCACCAACTGGCGACCAAGTATTCAGATATATGAGACTGTGGGGGCCATTTTCATTCAAACTACATTTTTCTCATGTAATACTCATGTTTTTCCTTTCTTAAATTTTTTTTATTTTATATGCATTGATGTTTAACTAGTATGTATGCCTGTGTGAGGGTGTTGGTTCCCCTGAAACTGGAGTTACTGACTGCTGTAAACTGCTGTATGAGTGCTGGGAATCGAACCTGGGTCTTCAGGAAGAATAGCTCCTCACCACTGAGCTATCTCTCCAGCCCCTGAGATGTTTTTCTCAATTAAATTGCCTGTTTATAAGGGTAGGCATTTGACCTTTGATGGTGCTTGGTTCACGATGTAGTCTCAGTGAACATTGTAAGAGGAATAGGTGGAAGAAAACATGTATGTATGAGGCTTCTCTTTGGGGTGCAAGTTGGGTTCAGCCAGCGTTGTGACCAAGGCTATTAGACAGGAGCATCCCCTGCCTCTTCTGGGCTTCCTGTTTACCTGTCAGCTGACCACTGTGGGACGCCGCGATTGGTGGATAGACCGACATTGTACTCCTCCTCTTTATCCTCTTCTGCCTCCTTTATTTTTGGAGCCCCTGCTTTGGGGGACAGGGGGAGGGACCATGGCACTTACTTCTCAGGTAGTCAGCAAGTATGGGTACCTTTACCACCTCTTGGGACCCATTTTTCTTTGAGAGGAGAGGTGGCTGGAGTATGAAATCCTGGCTCTGGGAACTTCTGGGTGGCTGCCACCCACGTCAGGGTCAGGTTAGAACACGGTGAGATATTTCCAAAGCTGTGCAGGCAGAAGCAGTTTTGCCGCCCTGGGAAGGACGTCAATGTAGGCAGTGTTCACTTGGATACAGTCTACAGCCCATGAGAATATTGCGTATGAAAGTTCAGTTCAGCCTGGGAGAACAAAGAGCCAGCAAGGGAGCACGTGGGAGGCGGTGGACAGAGAGAGCATCCAGCATCTCCACAGCCCCCCCCCCCCCCCCCCGGTTTCTCCGAAACACTTAAAGCCGTAGGGATGAATGTAACTCTAAAGCTCAGGCATCCTAGACAAGATCTCCCTGCCTCAAAGACTTGACTTCTCAGCGTTTAGTTCTGTGCATTCCTCTATACCCTTACAGCTGTTTTCTTAAAGAGCCTGGTTGTTATAAACACACAACTTGACTAAGGTATTGATGTTTTCTGATTTGCAGAGTGCTGACCACAGCCCCTGTCCACGTTACTGCATCTGTGATTATCTAAAGAGGATCAGGGAAGGGAGTAGGGAGGAGTGGAAAATAATGGATGATATCGGCTTTGGGGTCGGAATTAAGTCAGTGTGGGGCAGGAGGCCTGAGCTTTGTGCAGTCTTTGGAGCGAGAGTTGTAACTGTGTTGCAAGGGTTAAAGCTGGATGCTGTTGAAGTTGCTTTGGAAGATTAGAAGTGGTTCAGTGCCATCCACACAAGGATTCCCAGGAAAGTGTTAGAATTAAGCTGGATAATTACTCTTCCTCATGCTCTGCTCCTAATAGGTTGGAAGGGGGGGGGGGGGAAGAAGTAACATGAAAAGAAAGGAATGATGTGAGTGAAGGCTTCTGAGAATAAATGTGTGAAGAAGTTTGTCTGTTATGAGATGTGGGCCTGGCCTGGGACTCTGTAGCCCAAGCTGGTCTAGATCTAGAAGCGGTCTTCCCGCCTCGGCCTCCCAAGGGCTAGAATTACCAGCCTGAGCCATCACGCCTGGCTTCCTAAATGCCATTTAAAAATCAACACATTAAAATCAATGCTGGGAAGCATATTGCCCACTGCCAATGGAAAGGCATTTTGCAGCCTGTGGGATTATACACGTTAATCCCCATGCCAGAGGGAGTGAGTCATCCTGCCATCATTAGGATGTTGGAGGATAGTCTGAAAATACCCCTGGCTAAGTTGTGAATTGTATGCAACCTTGACTAGAGTAAAACCTTGCCTCAAAAATAAATAAATAAAAACAAAACCCAAATCAAACCAACAACAGTAAAGAAGGAAAAAGATCACATACAAAGAACTATGCCCTAGATCCTTCTGTGGATTGTGTTGGCAATTCGGATATGAATGAAGTCAGAGTATGCTGTTGTGGGTTTTTTTTTTTTGTGTTTGTTTGTTTGTTTGTTTTGTTTTGTTTTGCTTTGTTTTGTTTTGTTGGCTAGTATCATGGCTAGTTTTAATTCTCAGCTTAAAATTACTCAGCTTAATTCACAACTGAAAATTACCTGGGAAAGAGTCTGTTTTTTTTTTTTTTAAAGATCTATTTTATTATTTTTCGTGTAATGAATGTTTTACCTGTATGTATGTCCACATACCACATATTTGCTTGGTAAGAAAGCAAAAGATGGTAAGCCTCCACGTGGGTGCTGGGAATCAAGTCTGAGTCCTTTATAAGTACAAGTGATCTTAACTGCTGAACCAACTCTTTAGCCTCTGGAAGAAGGTCTTACTGAGGGATTGCTTAGATCAGGCCTATGGGCATGCATGTGAGGGCTGTTGTTGTTTGTTTGTTTGTAATACTTGGTTAATTGAGGTTGGAAGGACCACCCTGAATGTGAGTGACATTGGTTTGGGTTTTTTTGTTTGTTTGTTTGTTTGTTTTTTCTTTTTTTTTTCTGGAGCTGGGGACTGAATCCAGGGCCTTGCGCTTGCTAGGCAAGCACTCTACCACTGAGCTAAATCCCCAACCCCGAGTGACATTGTTTTGAGGGTGGGACTCTTTTTTTTTTTTTTTAACTTATTCACTTCACATTCTGCTCATTGCTCCCCTTCCAGTCACCCCCTCCTACAGTCCTTCCCCTTCACTCCCCCTTCTTCTCTGAGCCACCCCCCCCCCCCCAAACACACACCTCACCACCCTGGTACACAAAGTCTCCACTAGGCTAGGCACATCATCTCGAAGCTGATAAGGCCAGGTGAGGCAACTCAGTTGGAAAAAACATATCCCACAAATAGGCTTTTGGGATAGCCCCCACTCCAGCTGTTTGGGACCCACATGAAGACCAAGCTGCATATCTGCTACATGTGTGTGGGAGGCCAGCCCATGTTTGTTCTTTGGTTGGTGATTCAGGCTCTGAGAGCCCCAAGGATCCAGGTTAGTTGACTCTGTTGCTCTTCCCATGGAGTTCTCATTCTCTTCAGGGTTGTAATCCTTCCTCCTGTTTTTCCATAAGAGTCCCCAAGCTCCATCCACTGTTTGACTGTGGATGTCTGTGTCTGTCTGAGTCAGCTGCTGGGTGTAACCTCTCAGAGGACAGCCATGCTAGACTCCTATCTGCAGATATAACAGAGTATCATTAATAGGGATTGGTGCTTGCCCTTGGGATGGATGGGTCTCAAGTTGGGCCGAGTAATGGTTGGTCTTTCCCTCAGTCTCTGCTCCATCCCCAATCCCTGCATTTCTTGTGGACAGGATAAATTTTGGGTTGAAAGTTCTATGGGTGGGTTGGTGTCCCTATAGCTCCATTGGGGTTCCTGCATGGCTACAGAAGGTGGCCTCTTCAGGTTCCATATCCCCAATGCTGTGAAGCATAGTTAAGGTCACCCCCACTGATTCTTGGGAGCCTCCCTTATCCCAGGTCTCTGTTTCCTACTGGAAATGCTCACCACCTCCTCACCCCTAATCAGTTGCAGATTCTCATTTATTTTCATGGCCATCTGGCCATCTCTTCTTCCCTACATCTGATCCTGAACACCCCCCCCATCCCCCTCCCTATCCCTCCTCCCTCCTAGTTCCCTCCCCCCATCTGCCTCTTATGACTATTTTATTCCCCCCTTTTAAGTGAGATTCAAGCATCCTGAATCTTCTTGTTTAGTTTCTTTGGGTCTGTGGAGTAAGCATGGGTATCCTGTATTTTTGGCTACTATCCAGTTATAAATGAGTACATACCATGCATGTCCTTTTGGGACTGGGTTACATCACTCAGGATGATATTCTCAAGTTCCATCCATTTGGAGGGCAAGACCCTTACTGGTAGAAGTCTGCAAAAGAGAGAACTAAGAATAAATGAACATTCATGCATTTATTTTTCTCTCCGCTCTTAATTGTGGATGTGGATGTGGATGCAGTGGCCCTGATGTGTCTATGGTGATGGACTATAACCTACAGCGGTGAAGCCAGGGAAACCTTCCCAAGCTGTTTTTTGTCAGTCTGTTTTATCAAAGCATAGAAATGAAACTCGGGTAGCAGGCATGTCTGGTATTGCCTGGGCACCCATTCAGGTAACTTGATTTGTTGGTGATTTTTGTTTCCACCAACAAGGAGGATCTTCTGAGCAGGGCAGTCTGCTGCACTGTGTCGGGGTCTCCACATTGCTTTGGAGTCTGACTGCTTTGGTCTTGTTTTCCCAAAATACCATTAAGAAAGAAACCATAAATAGAGTAGTTTGAATTGGGTGTACAAATCTGGAAAATGACAGGAACAAAATAATGGGTATAATCCCTGGGGCTAATAAACCATTAACAGAAAACTTGGTGGTTTCCAAGAATTGCCCTTAGTGAGTGCACAGTAAGAGCAGAGATGATCAAAGTCATTCTTGGTATCTGCCCTCAGAGCATAGAAGGGGAACAGTGCAGCCTGTGGTTTGGGCAGTGAGAATCCAGGCACTGGAAACTCCCAAGGACCAGCAAGTGTGAGCTGAATACCCCTTAGCTTTGAGAGGATGAATTTCACAGTGGGGAAGGACAAGGATTGTATGTTCTTGACCTTGCGTTTTAAGATCATTGAGGAAGGGAGGAAAGTACTGAAAATTAAAGTAGCAAATACCAGAGATAACAGTTTACTGACTCAGGTTTCCCCCACTTGTATACACTGTTCATCAAATGTGTCCAAATGTAACCTGAGTAGGTATTCCTTGTTCTGTGTTGTGGGCGGTTCCCCTTTGCTAAGTCCTGGGCTGTCTCCACCTCCTGCTGTTACATACAAGACCCAGGCAGTATTCTCTGCCTCTGTCTTTCCTGACTGTCCCCACTGGCTCACACAGCAGGCTACATGCACCTCATCGTCCCTTCTTAGTGTCTCTTCTTGTCACCCTGAATTCCATTTCCTGGAAGTGTGGGGCACACTGCTCCTTCCCTGCTGAGAAGTTGGGCCCTCTGCTTTTCTTGAACATCTGCTTTTCACCTGTGTTACTTCTCAGCTCCTGGTGGCTTTATCTGGTGCCTACAGTCAACTAGAGCATGACTGGTAGCAGGGAATGGGGGTGGGGTGGGATGGGGGAGTCCTGTCCCTCTGCAGTACTCTCTATCTGGCCGGAGTGGTTCTTGCCATTAGAACATGTTTAGCAAATATTTGTTGAGTGAATGAACATCCAGGTGGATCTGAGATGGGAGCCTGTGAGCTTCACCCTGGAAGTGGAAATTCTGCGTGTTTTGAACATTGGAATGAGTAGCAGAACATTGTTTCTCACGTCTCATGCGAGTGTGGGGTGCTGGAGGACAGGGCTGTTGAGTATTGGTGGTGCAGGCTGTTGGTTTCCCATAGGTAACCTTACAGAAGTGACTCCACTCTGAGCCAGACAAAGCTTCCAGCTTGGTAGCAGCCACTTAACTGAGGCCTGTGACCTCAGCTGTTAACTCAGTGCTGTGACCCCCCCACCCCCCGCCCCCCTCGTCACTTGTTTTTCTGACTGCTTTGGGGTCCTATCAGACTACTGGATTTTTATCTCTTTTCTTAAGAGATCTGCTTTTCACAAAAGAGAGAAAAATTAACAAAAGAAACATCCTTACCATCCTTAAGAAGACGAGTGTCATGCATCGTTCTGAGTGTGGGATCAGTGCAAGGTCCCGAGTGCGATGCCAGCATAGAGAATAAGCCACAGAGCCTGAGCGCTGACTTCTGGTTAGCAAAAATCTGTTGCTTCCCTCGCCCTCATTGTCCTGAATTCTTGCTTTCCTTTATAGTTTTAGCAGGCTTAGGTCTGTCCCTATGCGGTGCATATTTCATTCTGTATAATTTTGTAAGCATGTAATGGGAATTGTGCTTTATCCAAGGCTTATATTGTTTTCAGCAGCTTGGTTACCCATTTCCCTCAACAAGACATCCAATCATGGCATGTATAGCGAGAGTACTCTCATTTTCACGCATTTGAGGCCGCCCATTGGATGACTATTTCTATCTATCTCCCTGCTGGTTGCTATTTGAATTAGTTGTTGTTTTTACTATTGTACATATTATTGTTGTGACCATTTATTCCTTTAAAGGATTATTTTGTTCCGCGACTGTGAGTGTTTTGCCTGAATATATGTGTGTGTGTGTGTGTGTGTGTGTGTGTAATCCATGTGTGTCACTACCTAGGGAGGTCAGAAGGGGGTATCAGATCCCTGGGAACTGAAAGCAGATAGTTGTGAGCCGCCATGTGGGTGCTGGGAACAGAACCCTGGTCCTTAACCACTGAGGCGTCTCCAGCCCCCTTCAATCTTTGTACAGTGTTCCTACGTGTGAGAGTTCACATAGAGAGTGGGGAAACAACCTGATAAGTGTCATATTGGCTGCTAAAGGTTCTGTCCAAAGTAAAACATGTTCCTTTTACTTTGTGCTCTTGGTCATGTGGTATGCTGAAATTATTGTGCGGGTGGGATGTGCTGGGCAGGTGACCTGTGGCCAGTGAGAGGCAGCTGAATCCTCCCCGGCTAAGAGCTGACAGCTAGCATCTACACTAAGAATTAGAGAGGCTCAGTGAGGTTCGACAGGTTGGTAATCAAGGATGAGGGAGGCAGAGATAGGGTGGTTGAGAGGTCAGGGTTAGCCTGGGCTACTTGGTGAGATTCCATTAGCAACAAGAACATCCCAAACTGCCATGGATCTGGTGTAGCAGGAGAGCCCTTGAATACTGTGTACAAAGTCCTGGGTTTGATTCCTGACACTAAAAATAAGAAAAAAGAAAATTCATGAAGTACTGTGGGCGTGGACTTGGAGAGAAAAAGGGGAGTACAAAGGAGGAATCAGAAGAGGTTGTTCTCTGGGGAAGGAAGGGGGGATAAGGTATCGGGGGAGTAAGGGAGAGTCGGGGAGGGGAGGAGTGTCAGGTGAGAGTGAGATGACTTTTGTGTCATCCACATGAGCCTCTCCAGGGTTAGTGCTTCTTTATGTACACCCTTAGCTTTCATTAAACTGAGCAGAAGCTAAAACTTGGGAGAGCTTGGTAAGTCTGCCTGACACCTCTGTGTGGGTGTGGGGGGATCAAGAAACTGATGGGACAGTGTTCTGCCCTTGCCTCAGAAGGTCTTGTGGTCGGTTCCGTGTCCCTTCAATGGGCTGTGTTTAGCTTCCCAATGTCTAGCATGTACGGGGTGGGTTCTACACAGGCTTACACCTGTGCTCAGAAATGAGCTAACCTCGTCAGATATTTTCATTTAAACTTAAAAAGATAATCCACTCTAGATTTTATTTTTCTCCCTCTAGAGAGGAAAGCAGTTTAGATTTACACTCTCTGTGCCTCCTCCAATCTCTGACGGGTGACTCTGTCACATGACTTGCTTCTTCTAGGGTCTCAAGTTCTTAACTTGTAAAGCAATAGTAGCAGTTACTATAAAACAACCCAAACAATGTTTGCACTGCAGAAGATTCCATGTATGAAACCATTTTGTTTTCCATATATGCTGGCAAAGTCAGGCTAATTACTTAAAATCAGAGAAGAAGAAATTCCCAGACATTAAATTACAAGGCTATAGATGCTGGCAGATACAAGGGTACAGGAGATGAAATCAACAAAATACTGCGGGTCAGAGCCCTGTGGACTGGGGCTCAGGATCTGTGATCTCAGCTGAGACCTGCAGACTGTGTGAGATGTGGTCAAAGGTCGAAGAAAGTACCCAGGAGACATGGAAACAGTATGTTCAAAGGGCCTGAGGCCATGGGGAATCTGTTAGACTCAAGATTCCTGGGAGCTGCTCAGTCAGCCCTTGCAGTAGAGAAAACAGTTAAGAACCAAGGAGTAGCCAGAGGCATAGAAGAAAATCAGCAAATGTATTTTCCTTGAAACTAAAGGGGAAGTCTGTGTGAGCAGGGAGGAGGGAATCCAGTCTGCTCACAGTAGGGAGAAGGCTGGCAAGACATGGGCAGGAGGCTCTGTCATGTGGTTTGGAACAGACTGAAGCCCACTAGTCTTTGGGAAACAGGGAGGGCACTGAGGGTAGTTAGTGAATGTGTCTGAAATACTTATTTTTCTTTTCTGATTAAAGTTTATTATTTGTGGATACACAGTATCTGTGGAATGCCAAATCTCTGGGTGTGGTGAACCAGGGAAAGAGATGCCAGGCCTTAGATGGGCTAGGGCAAGATTTGAGTAGTCAGGGGGCAGGTGAGACATCCACACCAGGGGCCTTAGGTACCGTTTCTCAAGGAAGTCTTGCTTTTGAAATCAAGCCAAGGGTTCTGTACAGAGGAGATTCAGACCCTGTGAGCAACTTCCTATACGCAATAAACACATTGGTATCTCTCCTTGGCCCGAGCTCCTAACACGCCTATAATTTTGTGTGACTGGGAGTCAGGAGCATGTTTTGTTCCAATGATTGCCCTCTGACCCGGGTTCCCGGCTCAGAGATCTTAATCCTTTGAGATTTCCTAGTGATGGGGGGCATCCTTTGTTCTACTGAAGCAACTGGACCAACCGCGATCAGAAGCTTAGAGTTCTTGGCTCTTGCCCCATGCTCCTGGGAAAGGGAAGAAGGATCAAACCAACAACTGATCCTACTTGATGAGACTTTCGTAAACGTGCCTAAATTACAGGTTCCAGGAGTCGGAGCTGGGGAGCAGATCATGTTGCCAGGGAGAAGAGTGCGCTCCAACCTCACAGAAAGTACAGCTTGTGGGCTTGGAATCTTCTGGACCTCATCCTAGGACGCTCCTTTATCTCTTTACTTACCAATATCCTCTATCATAATGAGTTCCGGAGTGCTGCAGGCTGTTCAAATAACTGATCAAAGTCGAGGAGGGAACCACGGTGATTCCTGGCTTACGGCTGATTGGTCAGAAGAGGTCCAGGTGACAACCTGGCCGTTGACATCTGAGGTGGGTCAGTCCTAGAGGATGGCACCATTAACTGCTAGGAGGTGCCCGAGTTCTGGTGTAATGTTGGGCATCCAGTTGGTCAGTAGGGAGCTGGAGAATCAGCTCACCTAGGAAGAATCCACGCTCACTTGGTGTGGGAGCCGTTATGGATAGGAGAACTCAAAGAATTAACCCGTCAAAATGGGACCCAAGGATATTGGCTTAGCACTAGACAGAAACTGCATCACCGGGAGTGAGGGATGCTTTGAGAAGAGCTTAAAACTTGGGGAACATGGGTTGAGGTTATAACTCGGTGGCGAAGTATACCAGAGGCTCTGGATGCCCTTTTGGCTGCCTCGTCTGGGGTAGGTAGGTGAGGGTAGCCATCTTCCCTGGCCTTCCTGTGTGCTCAGGTTTTCTGTCTCAGCATCACAGATGTACCTTTTAAATAAATAATAATAATAATAGTATAATCAGGATTTAAGCAATGCAATTTATTTTTAGAAGGAAACTATAGGTTGGTTATCAAGTCTGTGACTCACACGAGCTGACCTGGAGGCTTGGTCCTCTTGAAATGCTGAGTTAACTTGGGCCCTGTGATGAAACACATGACACACGCCACCCAGCAGGAAGAGACTTACTTGCTTTTGGCTGATGATTTCTGGGTTTTCAATCCACATCTGCTGGCCCTACTGCTTCTGGGCCTCACATGAGGATTCACACCAAGGCTGGGAACATGTGGTGGGACAGGCAGTTTGCCTCACATGGCCAGAAAGGAGGGGAGGGAGCCCAGGAAAAGGGCAGCCATTAGGGGTACTCTCGAAGGGCCCTATTTTATCTAGGTAGCCCCACCTCTTAAGATTTCCAGAACCCATTGACAGACCATCAGCAGCTGAGGACCAAGGGACACTTCATAATTGACTTATAACAATTATTGGGTATTTCAGAGGGGTTTGAATATGTCTGTGGTTTGTTGGCCAGGCAGGGATGCAGAGAACTTTGTCTATAGAATGCTGGGTATTCTTCCGATGGGGTTTGCCTCGTGAGGAGTAGTTTAGAAAAGGTCTCCTGGACCTTTTCCACAAGAAGTGGTATTTGAACAACAGGAACACTTCAACTGTGAACACAGTTCAACCTCAGAGAGAAGTCGTGGGAGGCACAAAACTGAAGTGGCCTCCGGGCTATGCTGATGTTTTGTTGTTAGAGTTACGTGTAAAACCTGACCGAGTGTAAAACCTTGCTCTCTGAATATGTAGCTTGAGATTGATCTCCCCTGTGCAGGATCCATCAGCAACAATATCTGGCCGGCGGGAAGGGTCAGGTTAGGCGTTAGTAAATATAGTGTCTCCAGACTCTGCCTGTGGACCACACCTTCAATCTGCAGCGTCTCTCCTATAGAAAAGGACATTTGAACACTCGGGTTTCAGAACAGATAAGGCTTAGTGCCTACGGGTTAAAGGCCGGCTCGTGTGGGATTACGTTGCCTAATCAACCTTCGAGACGAAGGTTGCTTGAGGTGAAGACAGCCATTAGAAACAGCCGACCACCTGTGCCCTAGGGAGTCCTTGGTGATGGCGGCTTGCTCTCTCCCTGTGACAGACAGGTCATGCTAACTGTGTTGTCGTTGGTCCGGGTGTGGTGGCTCACACAGATTCCTGAATCTGATAAGTCAAACTCGAGATGCTAAGTCAGCTTCACGGCCAGAGGCCAGCGTGTTGCCTGTGGTTTGCTGTATTGACCGGGAAAGGGTCGTTAGGCAGGGACCGAGGTATATTGACGTCGGTGTATGTTACTGAAGCAACGGTGCTGATTTCTGCCCTTCGGAAGGGCTTGTAACCACAGGTCTGTACGACGTGGATGCTGTTTCCCCTTGAGCCTTTTGCCCATCTTCATTTATCCAAACAAAACATTGAGATTCGGGGAAGAAAAGAGCTGGGAAGCCTCTGCAGTGGTCGTGCGTCTCGTGGCACAAGTCCATTTCCTAGTTTGAATCTTAACTTCTCTATAACCCGGAGAGCCAGGTGTGAACATTTTCTACGAAAACCAGAAGCTAAGTTAAACTCTGCTAGGTGAGTGTAATTCACTGAGGCTAAGTAGGGACGCAGTCTGGGCACCTGCAGTGGGCTGAACAGGCCAAGCCAATGCGTTGTTTAATTGCAATAACAGCATTCCATGCAGGAGAACCTGCTGTTCCTTAACCGCGAGGCAGCCAGTTGACTAGCTGATTGACTAAACAGTAGCTGATCCAGGAACTTTCTGTGCCTGGCTTCTGTTTCTCGGAGCCCGCTCTTGTTCTAGAAACCTTAGCTGTCTAGTTTGAACGTTGTTTGATTGGTCTAAGGCACTCATAGCTTTGGCATAGTGGGTGAGCTATGAAGCAGCAATCCCGTTCTCCTCCCTCCCCCAAACCCCCACCCCGGGAGCCAGATAATCAGCATAGGTGCCTCACAGGGCATTGCACTGATGCTTGTAGGTCTAGGCAAGTTCTTCCCGGCTCAGTGGATTTATGGTGTGAACTCTGTGAGTTTGATACATGCTTTGGTCTGGCCTGGAGTTAGAAGGCGTGACAGAAATCAGACAGAATCCAAGGTGTCTTAAGTCAGACAGGAATGGAACTGGGCTCAGTAGGACAGAGTTGGGTCATAGAAGCCCTTACTGGTCTGACTGGTTATCCCTCCATAACACCCCCCCCTTCCCAAGCCCCAACCCAAACTGAAGTGAGTTCTGCTAATGGGTTAGGCTCCTGGGAGGCAAGGGGTTGGGGGTCCTCTAGACCCTGGGAGTCTGGGACTCTGCCTTTCCTTGCTCTGTCAGAGTTAGCCCATGCTGCTTGGGAGCTCGCACTGTAGGGAGTGCTAGGGAGGGCATGTGACCCTTTTGGGGTTTGTGATGCTTGGGTTAGAAAGAAACTGGGCTTGGCCTAGGGTCTGGCGTATCTCCATCTGGAACTATAGCCATGTTTCATGTCTAAGAATTCCCAGAGCCTATAGCTCTATCTTGAGGAAACAATAAACCTTACCAGAAATCACAGTGACCACAGTTATAGGGTTCTGCTTTGGATAAAATCGTCTTATTTATAGAGTACATTAGAGAAGGAAGACTTGGAATCCACGAGACAATGACGGAATGCGTCAATACCACCCTTGAGACAGAATCCGTCTGAAGGACAGAACAGCCTCTAACGCGGTCCTTTCCAGTTCTGGGATGTATGGAGCTTTAAACTTGCACTTCAATTGAGCCAGGTGTGAGGTGCGAGGGAGTCAGAGTATGGAGGTCGGAGACAACTTTCCGGAGTCTGCTGTTTACTTCCAATATGTGAGTGCTGGGTTATAGAACTCAGACTGTGAAGCTGCAGCTAAGTGGAGGGCGTTTGTAGATGTGGAGCCCTTAGATCAGCGGGATCTGCCGCCTTGAACAGTTTTATGCCGGAGCCCAGATCTTTGGCCTAGAGTCGTAAAGGATCCTGGTTGGGAAGTGCACTGTCTCCAGTGGATTCAGTTACAAGAGCAGAGGCAGCGGAGGCCCTGCCGACTTCTGTAGTTTTCATATCAGTACTCCCTCTGCACCAGCAGCCCAGGGAAGATGGAGTCAATGAAAGGTTTTATATCGGACGCAAGGACAGCTCTCTGCAGCCTCACGGTTGACTGTTTTTGTCTTCGCTTCCTCCTGAAGGCTTCTCTTTGTCTTGGCAAGGAGTGGTGTTAGGTCTGAGATCTGATCTACAGCAATCCCCAGGCAGCTCAGTCAACGGAAGGGCAAGGAGAGAGTGAGGCAGAGCTCCTCTACTGAAGGCTGAGTGGGCAGGAGGTTTTGTAAGGTGGGCTGCCTGGTTGTGGTGGTTTGTATATGCTCTATACTAACAGTGGAGTGGCACTGTTAGGAGGTGTGGCCCTGTTGGAGTAGGTGTGTCACTGAGTGTACGGGTTATAACTCACCCTAGGGCTGCAGAGAAGGCTCAGCGGTTAAGAGCACTGACTGCTCTTTCAGACGTCCTGAGTTCAATTCGCAACAATGGTGGCTCATGACCATTGCAATGGAATCCGATGCCCTCTTCTAGGGTGTGTCTGAAGACAGCTGCAGTGTACTCATATAAATAGAAATAAATAAGTCTTCAAAGTCCATAAACAACAGCAAAAAAAGACCCTCATCCTAGCTGCCTGGAAGCCAGTATTCTGCTGGCAGCCTTCAGATGAAGATGTAGAACTCTCAGCTCCTTTTACCAATCCTACAACAGATAGAGGCCTTATATCCAAAATATACAAAGAACTCAAGAAGTTAGACCGCAGGGAGACAAATAACCCTATTAAAAATGGGGTTCAGAGCTAAACAAAGAATTCACAGCTGAGGAATGCCGAATGGCTGAGAAACACCTAAAGAAATGTTCAACATCTTTAGTCATAAGGGAAATGCAAATCAAAACAACCCTGAGAGTTCACCTCACACCAGTGAGAATGGCTAAGATCAAAAACTCAGGTGATAGCAGATGCTGGCAAGGATGCGGAGAAAGAGGAACACTCCTCCATTGTTGGTGGGATTGCAGACTGGTACAACCATTCTGGAAATCAGTCTGGAGGTTCCTCAGAAAATTGGACATTGAACTGCCTGAGGGCATATACCCAAAAGATGCCCCAACATATAAAAAAGACACGTGCTCCACTATGTTCATCGCAGCCTTATTTATAATAGCCAGAAGCTGGAAAGAACCCAGATGCCCTTCAACAGAGGAATGGATACAGAAAATGTGGTACATCTACACAATGGAATATTACTCAGCTATCAAAAACAACGACTTTATGAAATTCGTAGGCAAATGGTTGGAACTGGAAAATATCATCCTGAGTGAGCTAACCCAATCACAGAAAGACATACATGGTATGCACTCATTGATAAGTGGCTATTAGCCCAAATACTTGAATTACCCTAGATGCCTAGAACAAATGAAACTCAAGACGGATGATCAAAATGTGAATGCTTCACTCCTTCTTTAAAAGGGGAACAAGAATACCCTTGGCAGGGAAGAGAGAGGCAAAGATTAAAACAGAGACTGAAGGAACACCCATTCAGAGCCTGCCCCACATGTGGCCCATACATATACAGCCACCCAATTAGACAAGATGGATGAAGCAAAGAAGTGCAGACCGACAGGAGCCGGATGTAGATCGCTCCTGAGAGACACAGCCAGAATATAGCAAATACAGAGGCGAATGCCAGCAGCAAACCACTGAACTGAGAATAGGACCCCCGTTGAAGGAATCAGAGAAAGAACTGGAAGAGCTTGAAGGGGCTCGAGACCCCCATATGTACAACAATGCCAAGCAACCAGAGCTTCCAGGGACCAAGCCACTACCTAAAGACTATACATGGACTGACCCTGGACTCTGACCTCATAGGTAGCAATGAATATCCTAGTAAGAGCACCAGTGGGAGGGGAAGCCCTGGGTCCTGCTAAGACTGAACCCCCAGTGAACTAGACTGTTGGGGGGAGGGTGGCAATGGGGGGAGGGTTGGTAGGGGAATACCCATAAGGAAGGGGAGGGGGGAGAGGGATGTTTGCCCGGAAACCGGGAAAGGGAATAACACTCGAAATGTATATAAGAAATACTCAAGTTAATAATAATAATAATAATAAAAAAAAAAAAGAACTCTCAGCTCCTGCACCATGCCTGCCTGGATGCTGCCATGTTCCCGCCTTGATGATAATGGACTGAACCTCTGAACCTGTAAGCCAGCCCCAATCAAATGTTGTCCTTATAGGAGTTGCCTTGGTCATGGTGTCTGTTCACAGCAGTAAAACCCTAACTAGGACACTGGTCTAGGTGAAGTGTCTCCTGAGACAAGACTTATTCCTCCAAGGATCACTTGGAGGGTCACTTCCACCTAAGTCTTTGTCGGATCTGCCTCTTGTTGGAGCGAACTTCTCCTGGCAGTTTGCTGTTTTCTAGTACTCTGAACTTTTAATCAGTATAGATACCCCAAAAGAATATATTTTGGGGTGGTAGTTTTGAACAGCTCACTTTAAGCACCTCAGGCATGTTTAAGATGAACGTAAATTTGTCCCGCTTGTCACAGCTTTGGGAATATTGCACTTGTGGTATGTCTGCCAGTGTGGTGTAAAGTTCAGAGACAAGTATCTGTGAAATGCCTGAGTCTTTTTGAAGGAAGTTAAACCACCAAAGCTTATGACAGCTTTCAACGGGATCTGACTGGTGAGAGCCCCAGTGCCTTTAATGATTGGCCTGGACTGCCAGAGGCTGCTCTGAAAAAGAGCCCTTCGCTGCATCAGTGGGAAATGTGGGTTCTAATTGGGAAGCATCAGCATTGAGCAGATGCTCAGCCGTTTATGTAACACCGTGTACAGCGGCACTGGGAAATCATGACGGGGTGGATATATGTAGCTCCTCCCCTCAGGGGAGCCATAGGAGAAACAAATGCAGGCACTCTCACCCATGCACACCTGCAAGAAAGTGACGCTTGAGCTTGGCGTCCCTTGTCAGGATTGTTGTTCTGCTTAATGCAGACTGGCGAGCTGCTCCCTGTTGGGTCTGACTGCTCACCTTGGTTGTGCAAAGTGTGGGAAAGGAAGGTGTACCTGGGTCTGTGGATAGACAGAAGGAAAACTGTTTGTTGAGGAAACATTGTTTCCAAGGATCTCCAGAAGTGATTGGTGTTCATTTGCCTCCCGATGTTGTGAAACCACTCAAAATAACTTCCTTAGGCCTCTAGAGGTTAAGGTTCCTAGGAACTGACTTTTGACAAACAGCTAAGGGTTAAAACTGGAAATTGTTCCTGCATGGAGTTCCCTTGGTGGCTGAGGCTGCAAGATAAAACTATGCGAAATTAGAATTTGGCTGCTTTTATTGAAGCCTGACTTGCTGGCCTGTTGCTCTGGTCACAATGGGACTCCGGTTTGATTCTTATCATCTGTTAAAGAGGGGAGACTTTTACTTTGTTTCTTGTTGAAATCTTGTTGCAATCCTTTCTTTTTTAATTTAACTTTTCAATTCACTTTAGGCGGGATCCCTGCCCCACCCCTCCTGCTCGCCCCTCACACAATCCCTTCTGTCTCCCTCTCCTCTTTTCCTCTGAGAAGGTGGAATTCTTGAATGACAGAGGCTCTGAGTGCCCCGTAGTCTTATTTGATCAAGGATTTCCCCCTTCCTTCCTTCCTTCCTTCCTTCCTTCCTTCCTTCCTTCCTTCCTTCCTTCCCTCCCTCCCTCCCTCCCTCCCTCCTTCCTTCTCTTTCCTTCCTTCCTTCCTTCCTTCCTTCCTTCCTTCCTTCCTTCCTTCCTTCCTTCCTTCTTTTTTTTCTTTCTGTAATCCAGTCTCATCTCGACCAGGGTGATCTTGAGGTCCTGAGCCTCTTGACAGACATCTCCCAAGTGCTGACTACAGGAGCGGGGAGCTGTCACTTGCCATGCCTGACTTGATGCCTTTTTGTTGGGAGACCATGCCTGTGGCCTGGATCCCTGCGTTGGCCGAGCCGACTGAGTCCGGTCTTAACAACAGCAATGAACCTTTGCTGGTATGGAGTTTAACTAGGTTGGAACTGATGGCCTGACTGATTAAGCTGTACCAGTCAAGTAGTTTTCCATGCTTTACTTCATTTTTCTGTCCGTATGGTCCATATTGTTGGTCGGAGTTCTCAGAGCTTGTTGTAGTCCGATAAGCGCCCTCCCCCACCATTTGCAAATTGTTTTTGTCTTGTCTTGCTCAGCACTCTTCAAGCAAGTGCCACTGAATGTGGTCCCACTGAGGGGTTTTTCCTTTAGCAATTTACATAATAGTATATTTGCTTTCTTTGAATTAGACTGTACAGGAACTCTGGACTTTTATTTATAGTCTTTACAAAGCAAAGCTTGTGTTGATACCTGAATCTTCTCTTTTTTATTTTTAATTTAATTTATTGTTTTTTACTTAATTACTTTACGTCATTTCATATTTCACTGCTGCCCCACCCCTCTCCTGGTCACAATCCCACAATCCTTTGCCCCCATACCCTCCTCTTCTGAACAGGTAGGGTTCCCCCTGGGTACCCCTCCCACCCTGGCACTTCTTTTTTTTTTTCTTTCTTTTCTTTTTTTCGGAGCTGGGGACCGAACCCAGGGCCTTGCAAACGCTCTACCACTGAGCCAAATCCCCAACCCCCACCCTGGCACTTCAAGTCTCTGTAAGGCTAGGTTCATCCTCTCCCGCTGAGGCCAGACAGGGCAGCGCAGCTAGAAGAACATATCCTATGTATAGGCAACAGCTTCTGGGACAGCTCCTGCTCCAGTTGTTCAGGGTTCACATGAAGACCAAGCTGCACATCTGCAACATATGTGTGGGGAGGCCCATGTATGTTTTTTGGTTGGTGGTTCAGACTCTGAGAACCCCAAGAGTCCAGATGCCTGAGTCTTCTAAGACTCCAGACCAAAGTCCCTATAAAAAAGTGTCTATTTATACTGGAGAAACTGAGAAGGGTAATCTGGTTGCCAGAGGCTGATAGGCTCACTCAGAGAGGTAATCACCCAGGAACTGTTTGCAACACACGTGCCAACCTTCTGTAGGCACACGTGCACCTCCCTGGAGATCTTTATTTAGAATCGGAACTGAGCAAGTTAGAAGCCCTCTTGTCGTAAACTTCAGAGAGGTTGCTTTTTTTAAAGTCTGGAACATCTTACTAAAATTTATCTTCTCCAGGTAAAACGTGAAAGGATTTAATGTGGACCTGGAAGTCTTCATCTATTGATGTAGTTTCTTTAAGTAGATCAAAACTTGAATCATAGTGTCTTTGACTGATAAAAAGACAGGGGGGTGGGGGACATCTTGGAAGTGCCAAAGTCATAAAAGACAAAGGGGCCTAGGGTCATGGTGTACATGTGGTTAATCAACCTTAGAATGGATACTGTAGGAGAGGGGAGTGTTATGAAGGGAACGACCGCCTGTTCAGCTGGATGAGAACAGAGTCTGAACTACAGGTGGGCACCCTGTAGTTCCAGCCTTCAGGGGGCAGATGCAGGAGAACTTTGAATCTGAGTCCAGAGTGAGACCATCTTAAAGACAAAACAGAAGATGGGGGTATTTATTTTTTCCCACTTGGATTGAAATGGTTTTGTGTGTGTGTGTGTGTGTGTGTGTGTGTTTGTTTGCTTGTTTGTTTTTGGTTTTGCCTCAGAAAATATGTTTATTAAAACCTTCCTTTCCTTAGGAAGATTTTTCACCAGAAAAATGACTTTGAGACTGAACCTGCTGTTATCAAAACACTGAGCCTTGTCACATGGGAGCTGTGATTTCAAAGGTTCTAGGGGTCCTGGGTGGGTGGCCTATTTTGTGTATGTTCCTGTGATGATTCCCTGCTCAGTCATGTGACTTCAGTGTAGGGACGTCTTATTACCATCCGTGTCTATATGGAGTGGCATTAGTAAGATGTTGTCATTGCAAAAGCAGGAAGACCTTAGAATAGGCTGTTTGGCTGGTACTTACTACTGGGCCCCTGTGTACCTGGCTCTTTTCCATGCAGTTGGGTGTCGAGTAGGTGAAACCTGCTCTCTTCTAGGGCAGCCCTCAGGTGGGGCTTGCATAGTGGGCTTGAATGTCTTTTTATTAAGGTGCGTTTAACTAAAATATCTGGTGTCTTTATCCTATATCAAGATATTGGCTATTTGAAATACTTTCTGTTGAGAACACAAACTATATAACAAATTTAGTCAGAGGCACCTGGACCTCTACCCTTTGTCTTCCTGGCTCTCTTCTACCTTAGGTGTTTTGGCTTCTAGCCAGTGGCAAAGCACTTTGAACTGGAAAGAGCAGCTCTGCCCCCTGGAAGGCTTGCTCAGCAGAGACTGAGGACTGTAGAGCATGTGTGTCCATAGCTGGAGTGTGGTTCAGATGCCTGCCCCATGGCCTCAGCCCTCCTAAGCCTTGTAGAGCTTTGGCACAGCTACTCCAGCGGACAGATGCCTACCCTCTTCCCCTGTTCCCCCTACTCATGTTCAGCAGCTCAGCGGCCTCCTTGAGGAACCATGGATAAAAGAAACTCATATTCCTGTTCAAAAATAGCCCTGACAGCTGCGGGTTCCAGTCTCCGGATTACGAGGACAGCACCTGTCCCTTGCTGCCGCAGCTCCAGGTCGCCATGCTCCACAAGAGTCAGGGCGAGTCCTCCCTAGAGCTGGGGGTGGAGGTTCTGCTTCATGTAGATCAGAGAATGTGGAAGAAGATTAGAGACCTATCTGGGGCAGAGATGGGCTCCCTGGGTTGTCACTTACCTGAGGTTAGCTCTTTCCAACAAAAAAAGGGAAGCGTGTTAACGGCAGGTTCCCATGGTGGTCACATGTCTGAGTGAGTTAGAGATGTGGTTGTAATGAGTTTTCTGTTTTACTTTTTGGACAGAACACAAGGCATTGTCCTGTTCCCCAAAGATGCCTTAAGTCTACTTGGTAGCCTTTTACTTGTGATTCTCCTGCTTCAGTTCCCTAAGTGCTGTCATTAAAGACCTGTACCACTGCACCAGCTTGTAATGGTTCAATGCATATAAAATATATTACTGCCAAAAACAAAGCCAAACAAACAAACCCACCGGTCATTTGGTTTACTCTCTAAACCGTTAGAGTGAGACGTTGAATGGCACTTAGTACACTCATGATGGACAGCCATGCCTGCTATCTGCCTCAAAACTCCCATCTCCACATGGAAATACCACCCATTCCCACTCGCTCCCCGCCACTGTCAGCTCACACAGCCACCAGTCCCCTTCCTGCCCCTGTGGATCTGAGTATCCTGGGTCTTCTCCTCGAGAGGAATTATACAGCACGTATTCCTTTGTATCCATCTCATGTCATTTAGCTATCTTCAAGTGTCCCAAGGACTGTATGCGTAAGGCTGATCCTCCAGTGTGAGCACACAACCACCTTTTATCTGTCATCGAGGGACCTTGAGTTGCTTTCCCCTCCTGACTACTTAGAAGTAGACTTCTGGGGAGGTGAGTTTCTAGACGGTACAGGCATCTGTAGGTCCCTGTTCCCAACTTTTTCTAGTGATGTCCTAAAAGTGGAATTGCTGCCCATGTGTCACTTAAATTCCAAGACGCCTTTGACTTTCCCTACTGATGTCATTGAGGGAATAAAGAAATGGCTTAGTGTGCAGTTTATTAGCCTTGTGGTGGGGTTTTCTGTGCTTCGTTCTGAGTGGGATGCTGCAAGTTAATTTGACTTTGGAGTCTATTCCCCCACGCATCCTCAGCTCTAGCTATCTGTATGTAAAAGACTGCCATTAGGAGAAAGAGTAGGATTTTCAGGAGGCAGGGAGAGGGATCTTGTTTCTGTTATCTGGATGTCCTCAGGCCTCAGTTTTTTCTCCTGTGAAATGGAACCAATGACACAGAACCAGCAATCGGTGTGAGTAATTGGGAGAGTGGATCTGAGCTACATGGGGCAGTGCCTAACAGCCTGGTGCTTAGTCATTAGCATGCTGGATCCTGTCACTAGGGAGTGTTGGGGGTGGTATGTTGTCCTCACCTTGCCTGGTATAAGTCTTGGGGCAAGGATGACTTTGTACTTCTGAAGTGGGCCTGGGGGGGGGGGGTAGAACTCAACTGGATTTGGGTTCTCCAGTAAGCACTTCCCTTCCACCCCATTTCTTGAGACTTATGGGTCCTTACCTGTGAGAGGCTGGGGCTCTCATCTCCCTTGCTCCCTTCCTTCATCTGCTAGGAGCTCTATCCCTCTCTGTAGGTGGCAGACACGTCCCACTCCCACGGGATGTGAAAGAGGTGGGAGAAGGAATCTCTGACATTCCAACATGCCCTTCCTCCAGGTCATGATTTCCTGATAGCAGTTTAGTGCCAAGTCTCTGTAGCCTAGGATTCCAGTGTCTACCTATTGGGCTTCAACTCCCAAGGCCCTGTGTCTCTGAGACTATCCACACCAAGCTGGGCATGAGCCCAGGCTACAGAAGAAGGCAGAAAAAGGCTTTAGCCACCGCCGACTATTTAACTCGCTTTTTCCTTGTGGTTCTTGGGATTGATCCTAGGGTCTAACCCATGCTAGGCTAGTGCTCTGAGACGGAGCCTACACTCTCTACATAGCTTTGGCTACCAAGCTCGCTATGGAGACCAGGCTGGTTTCTGCCCTTCTTTGTCCTGGGACTACAGGTGTGTGTTACAGCTCCCAGCTTAGCCCTAGCTTTTTGAGACAAAGTCTCACTATGTAGCAATGGCTGGCCTGGAATTTGGCTGTGTGGCTTGGGTTGGACTTAAACTCATGGTTATCTTCCCATCTCAGCCTCAGGTCACCAAAGTGACAGTGCATTTAGGTGCTCCCAGCCTGCAGGCTGTACATGTTATTAGTATGCACTCATGAGAAGCACCTCAGCTCTTCTAGGCTCTTCTATGCTATTGTTAAGTATAAAAAGAGACAGGAAACCGTGTAACATATGCTATCGCTGATCTCGTGGTTTAGGGGCTGGCCAACTTTCTTTAGAAGAAAAATAAAGGTTTTAGAAATCGGCAGTACTGTAATGGAACCGTCCGTACTATGCTGTGTGGAACTCGCTCCGCAAGAGGCTTCTGACCGTGTGAATGTCTTTGTGTATTTTCTCAAGTTCTTGACTGTGCAAGGGCTTCATAAATCTGTCAGACTGGTATTCAGAGTGGTGCAGAAGTCATGGAAAATGTGATGTTTTCCACGGTTTCTCCTTACAGGCTCATCTTGTGTCCTTTTGGGAGGGAGGGGCTGTGGGGAGCGGCTTCAGGAATGTGGGGCTGTGTTGCCACAATCTGAACTTTGGATGCAGCGTGCAGTGGATTCTGTAGGTGCTGCTTCTGCTGGGTAACCCTTGTTGGCTAGAGGGACGAGACGCTGTCTATAGGAGAGGCCCGAAGGCCGCCCGATTGTCTGCATACCTGCATTTGTCATGGGAGACTACTTTTTATTTTTAATTTTTATAAGCATAAAAATTTCAGTTTGCTCAGAGGTTTGCTTCTGAGTATCCTGAACCTTGGTGCTCTTGGGTTGTCCGTGAGATAGTAGGTCTCAGGGAGACTTCCTTCTGGGCCTCTGACCCCCTCTTCTGGGAATGCATGCTTCCAGCACTGAGCTGTCCGTGGCAGCATTTCCCCAGCTTCACAAGTAACAACCGAGTTAGTGCCTCCCCTGCCACACCAGCCCTGGGCTATGGCCCAAAACAGGGATTCAATGTCCTGAGCATGGGAAGGGGGAAGCCAACTTGAGTCTGGTCCCCAAGCCAGGCCGGTCCTCTGCTGATGGAGGGAACTAGCCTCAGTTACATCCTTTAACCCCCTTGTCAAGTCACATCTCTTCCTTCAGCCACTGACCATACGCTGAATGACCATGAAATGTTTCCTTACATTGAGAGGGTTTACAACAATAGTCTGGGGGTGGGGGTGGGAACCTGCCAAAAAGCGGAGTAGTGGTGCTCCTCTTGTTCAGCTTCGTCACATAGTTTCTGTGGGTATGTTCACGTGCGCATAGGCATGAGTTTGTATTTATGTCTTCAGTGTGCAAACATGTGAAAGAAGGGGAAGGAGGGAGGGAAGGGGGGAGAGTATGTGTGTGCATATGTGCCTATATGTAATGTGTATATGTATGTGTCTATATGTATGTGTCTATATGTGTATGTATCTGTGTGCATGTGTGTGTCTGTGTCTCTGTATGTCTGTGTGTGTATATATGTGTGTATGTATGCATGTGTGCCTATGTATACATGTATATATTGCATGTATATATGTGTATGTATATGTGTGTATCTGTATGTGTATATGTGTCTGTTGTGCATGTATGTGTATATGTATCCGTGTGTCTGTGCATGTATGTATGTAGGTGTAAATGTGTGTGTGTATATGTACGTGTGTGTGTGTGTGTGTTTGTGTATGTGTCAGAATTAATTTGGATGTTACTTCTCAGGAGCTGTCCGCCTTGTGTTTGAGGTAGGGTTTCTCCCTGGAACATGGGACTTCCTGATTAGGCCAGCCAGGATGCCCATGGAAGTCTTGTTTTTATCGCCCCAACTCTGGGATTATAAGCACACTTTTCGTTGCCTGGCCTTTTATGTGAGATTTGAGGTCCTCAGGTTTATGTAGCAAGAACTTTACTGATGTGAGTCATGTTTCAAGCCCCAAGAGAAGCTTCTAGGAAGATTTTTTTCTTACAGCCTGAGGTGTCAAATGGACTTGAGACACTTTTTGGTGAACTAGACACACATTGATGTTACAATTATGTCAAGATTGCAAATGCCTCACAGTGCAAGTGCTGCTTGCTTGTGAAGTAGTGCTTTTGCCTCTGGAACTTGTCCTGTAAACCAAGCTGGCCTCAGACTTAGAGATCTGTGTGTGTATGTGTGTGTTTATGTGTGTGTGTATGTATGTGTATGTGAATGTGTATGAATATGCATATATTCTGCACAAGAGTGTCATGTGGCTGCCCCACCTGCTGCCATCCAATATTACATGCAGCAGATAGGAACATACATGTAAATATCTCTGCTATGGCGAACCACATTTTAAATGTTGACCAAGACTCAGAACCATAGTGACAGACCTTGCAGTTTTCTGGGGAATACAAGTGTGTCTGCAGGGAGGGGGGAGAGGAGGGCCTACTGCTTTAAAGTTAAGTCTTGTAACAGTTAAAATCCTGACTAGTCCAGGAGTGTTTGTGGTTACAGTATTTATGGTTTTGGTTTATCACAAGGGCTGCTGTCTTTGGGAGGGAGCCATGACAGTTGCCAAGATGGGATTATATAGATACATTGTTCTCAGTCCTGCCTGCATGTTGCTCTTTATTTATTCCCCTCCCTCTTTCCTTCCCCTCACTTCTTGACATAGTTACAATGTCTCCCTGGCTGCTCTGGAACTTGTCCTGTAAACCAAGCTGGCCTCAGACTTAGAGATCTGCTTACCTCTGGCTCTTAGGTGTTGGTACCACCATGATGCCTGGCTACTCAATACTTTTTATCTTTTATTTATTTGTTGATGTATGCATTGTGTGTTTATGTGTGTATATTTGTATATGTGAGTGTGTGTATATATGAGTATGTATGTATGTATGTGAGGGTAGATATGTACATATGTGTGTATATGTGTATGTGAGTGTGTGTATGTATGTGCTTATGTGTGTGGATATATGTGTATGTGAATGTGTATGAATATGCATATATGTGTGTATGTGGTATATACATGTGTATATATGTGGTATGTGTGTACATGTATGTGTATGTGTGTTTATGTGTATATATGTGAATGTTTGTATGTTTATGTGTGTATATGAGTGTGTGTGTTATATCCATCCCTACTCTACACTTCAATATTTTCTAACACATCTCATTCCCACACTTCATGTTCAGTTAGTGTCTCTTCCTGCAGCATTGGTCTCCTTAGCTTGATCCTGACGAGGTGACCATAGCTGTAAGTGTGTGAGTGCAGTGGCCACACCATGCAACAATCAGTGTTGCACAGTTCCCCTTCCTATCCTCTGGCCCTTGAACTCTTTCCACCCCGTCTTCCATAGTGTCCCTGAGCCTGGCACTGGGTGGGCTGGTTGACCTCAGTCTCCCAGTTAAAAGCAAAGACACGGTAGTCACTTACTCCCAGCTCCTTGAGTGTCTCAAATCTCTGTATTAACTGTGGTCTGTTTCAGAGAGACACTTCTCTGGCCGAGGTTGACAGCCTTGCTAATCTGTGGGTGTAAAAATACGTACAAGGTGTTGCCACCTAAATGGAAACAATATTTCCACATAGAAAACCAGCAAAACAGTTAGTATTAGGTCCCTCTAGGACCCATGACCTCCTGGACCATGGGCTTTGGACCAGGCTTACAACACAAGGCCTGGCTCTCTCTTTGTAGAGGAGGCATCAAATCTACCCAGAATACAGTTGGTTTCTCCCATAACCTTCATCCATTCTTGACCAGTGGTCAGGTCAGAATTACGACTATCAGGGTTGGTTGGTTGTTCTTTGAGACAAGATCTTACTGTAAAGCCCGATCTGGTCTTAAAGTGAGGTGATCCTTGTGCCCCACCTGTAAGCATCAGGATTGGCATAATTTAATTCTTAAATTGGAAGATAAGAGCCAGGGCTCTCATTAGGCTTCCCCCTCCCCGAGGATTTCAGTGGAGTTAATACGTGCTGCGTTACAGCAGAGGGAGACACGTTTTCTTCCGTGGTGGAACAACTGGTAAGGTCGTCTACATCCCTGTGGACTGCCCTGTGAAACTTATTGATTCATTAAAAAAAGCAAAACCAGACATGAGAATAGATGAGGAC
This sequence comes from Rattus norvegicus, assembly GCF_021556685.1. NCBI lineage: Eukaryota > Metazoa > Chordata > Mammalia > Rodentia > Muridae > Rattus > Rattus norvegicus. The sequence continues at coordinate 56,902,085 of NC_141542.1, read as the reverse complement.
TAGTTGGTAAGAAAAAGAGAATCAGAGGAAGTAGGGGTGAAGAGTCTACAGAAGGTTATAGGGCAGAGGTGAGTGAGGGGGGACTAGAGAAGGTTACAGGGCAGAGGGAGAGTGGGGGGGCTAGAGAAAGGTACAGGGCAGGGGTAAGTGAGGGGGGGACTAGAGAAGGTTACAGGGCAGAGGGAGAGTGGGGGGGCTAGAGAAGGTTACAGGGCAGGGATGAGTGAGGGGAGACTAGAGAAGGTTACAGGGCAGGGATGAGTGAGGGGAGACTAGAGAAGGTTACAGGGCAGGGATGAGTTGGGGGGGACTAGAGAAGGTTACAGGGCAGGGATGAGTGAGGGGAGACTAGAGAAGGTTACAGGGCAGGGATGAGTTGGGGGGGACTAGAGAAGGTTACAGAGTAGGGTGAATATGATCAAAATAATATTAAATACATGTAGGAAAATGTCATAAAATCTATTATGTATAATTGGTATAAATTAATTAAAAACATCAACAAACACAAGCCAGGCAGTGGCACATACTGTGGTGCTCTGAAGTGGAGGCAGGTGATTGATTACCCATGAGTTCAAGGCCAGCCTGGTTTATGTGCTCAACTCCAGGCCAGTCAGAGATACACAGTGATATTTTTGTGTACTGATACTTACTTGACCGATTTCATAAATGAATGGCAAGTATAGGTGGCCAGAAAAATATAGCAGAAAGATCTTAACTCTAGAGTTCATGTTCTTTTTCTTAAAAATGACGTCTCGTGTCTCCCAGGCTGGTCTCAACTTGCCGTGTAGCTGATGGTGACCTTGAACTTCTGATCCTTCTATATCTACCTTCTAAGTTCTTGAGTTATGCCTGAGTAGGGCTAGGCATGGAACCCAGGGCTTTGTGCACACTGGGCCAGCATTCCAGCTGAACTATATCGGTTGCTTGAGCTCATGTTTTTACACGGAATTTGACAACTGTGCCCATGCAATTTCATGGGACTAAGGAGTATGGAGGTCTTCTGGGGACACCCGACCCCTTGCCTTAGGTGACTGGCATAATCTCTGGGGAATGTGAATTGGCCCCTTAGAAGCTGCCCATCGAAGTACTGTGGTTAAGGGGCTGCTTTGGGGGTAGTTTTTCTGGACCAGCCAGCTCCTACTCGGTTTGTACTGTATGACCTTGCTTACAGAACCTTCCTGAACTTTGGAGATTGAGCCTGGTCCACTTCAGAGCAGAGGCGGTGGTGTGTGGAGGAGCTTGTAGCCTATGTGGTATGTGACGGGTGTTAGCTAATGATGGAGTGGAAGGAGTGTGGCTTACATCCAGGTGGGCGTGGCAGGTGACAGTGTCAGAAAGGCTGGGGGAAGACCTTGCTCTTTTTTCTCTGTTCAAGGCCCCTTGAAATTCTTTTTTCCCCTCCAAAGTTCTGTGGGTAACCTTGAATACATTCCACTAGGCAGGCTGGAGACTTTCTCTGGGGTCTCTTAGGTCGTTCAGTGTCCTGGTGTAAGTCAGCTCTGGTATTAACGTGCTACTGGACTTTGAAAGGGCCAGGGAAAAAACAGACTAGAATTGGGTCAGAAGGCAGTTGCTGGGAACGCTCACTAAGCCTGCCCCAACTTCGCAAGTCCTAACTCAGAAAGCCTGACTATTCCTTTTCCTGACCTCCATCTCTTTTTTGGATACCCATTGGCAACCTAAGCGTGTTTGCCTTGATACTCTGGGCTTTCCCACCATTTCCTCCCCCACATTATCCCCCTCCCCCACAGCTGCTCACAGCCCTCTGTGGATGCTGACACTGCCCGCTTTCTTGCTTTCCCATCTCAAGAGACACGACTTTCTCCCTGCTCCCCCTCTTCGTCCCTCCCCCTAGCAGCCGTGGGGATTACAGCTCTCCTGCCCTGTCCCCCCAGCCTCCCCCTTTTCAAAACGTTCCTCAAGCTTGAAGGAAGGAAATGAAAAAAAGAAAGAAGGAAAAAGAAGTCGTGGAAAACTCGGGTTCTGCAGCGGTTCCCGAGCATTTCAGCCTGAGTTAGGGTTAAAGTGTGATTGTCTCAGTCTTGTGTCCTTCCAGGCTTGCGAGTGTGCATAAACCTTCCTGTGTGCCCTCTTTCTCAAGGCCCCCGTGACTGTGAGGGAGCTGTTGTTAGCCTTGGCTTAACATGTATGGTCAGCCTCATGTATGGTCAGCTTCATGTATGGTTAGCCTCATGTATGGTCCTTGGCCTTTCTGACCTACTGTGTGAGTCTGTTCCCCTGAGTCTGTTCCCCTCTCGTTCTTACGGAGGCCAGCTGTCCTGCATTTCTTGAGGGCGAGGATTAGGCTTTCCATCCTTTCTAATTCTGGATGTAGTTGGCTTACCTGGGTCCTATGTTCTCTGAGGCAGACTTTTTGGCAGATAGTTTTGACTGATCCCCAACGTCCCCTCTTGGTTGTAGGGAACAATAGGGTACAGGGTAGTAGACCTAGTGTTTCTCAGTCTCACCCATACAGGCCACCTCCTGCTGTCAGAAACTGTTCTAGGCCACACTCCACACCAGGCCACACCCATTTCCAGAGCCCTTCTGAGGTGGCCTGAGGTGTGAGGGGCTCCCAGGGAGGCTGAGCAGCAAGGTACCCCATCCCCAGTGTGCTCGACAGAGAGGAGAGGTTTGTCACACTGGTGCCCTCACACTAAATACTCAGCTCCTCTCTGCCCCCATCCCACACTGATGTTCCCTCCTATCCCTGACATCCAGGGGTTGAGCAAAGGAAGCCAACTCAACTGAGGGATAGGGAGGCCTGAGTCCACAGCTGTCTCTGGCTCAGTTGCTTCTCTGCCTGCAATATGGGAACGAGGCACCTTCCAGTCCATCATCCTGTCTTATCTGCTTCTCATGACCAGCGAGAAGGACTGCTGTTTTCCTAACGCAGATAAAATCATGTTCGGCGGCCAGGTGCAGATCTGCCTCACTTCTGAGGTGTGAGTACCAGAGAGATGAGTTCTGGTGTCCAGGGAAACACAGCAACAGGTCAATAGCCTCAGGGACAAGAGGGCAGGTCCTAGGACAGTGGTACTGGGTCTTGACTGCAGGGCAAATCCCCAGTGCCTTGGGATATTTCCCATGACAGAGCAGTAGCCAGAAGTCAAGAACCTCCCCAGTGGAGGGACCAGGGGTCATCGAAAGATCCAGGAGCCTGGCCAAAGGCTTCATGAGGCTTCATGTGGGGTGTGTACAGAGGGAGCGTTGGGATCCTAGGGATGGATGCTGAGGACGGGTACCAGCAGTCACTCCTCACTCTCTGCAAAGAACTAACTGAGAAGACAGCTGGCCCTGAACCGGAGGTGCTGGGGCTGGTGTATTGCCAGGTACCAGTGAGAGCCTCACATGTTGAACCCCATGCTCACTAGTTCTGGCCTGAAGGATGGTGGTGGTGATGGGCCTGGTGTTGGCTCTTCTGGGAATTTGAGGACATCAGCTGGTATGTGAGGGCAGTGACAAAAAGCAACCTGCCCAATCCAGAAAGAGAAGCTTCCTTAAAACCTACCACGGCCTTAGAATGTGGCTTTCTCCCCGAATGAGTCCTTTATTGCCTTGTAGATTATAAAGTCAAGAAGACAGATACAGTGTAATGTAAATGGCTACTCTATAGAAACAGCTTTTGAAATCTTCCTCGACTCCAGACAGATGGGCTAATAACTGAGGTGGTTAATCTAGTCTTTTTCCTTTTTCTTCTTTGCTTCTAGTGGTGCTAGAAGTGCGTGCTGCGAAGTGTTTCCCCACCAAGCTCCAACCGGATCATAGAAGGTTTAGAGACAGAGGTGCACCAGCACTTAAGACTCACTGTCTACATGGAGCTTGGCCCTGCACTGAGCAGTTTGTCCATTTCTGTGGACTGCCCTAATACAGGACCACAAACTGGGTGGCTTGGGACAAAGGGCTGAGGCTCTAGAGGGTTAGTCTAGATGTGTAAAACTGGGAAGCAGGTAAGACTATGCACCATATAAACCAAGAGAGATATTCCCCCTCAGTTCTTCTTACCTCTGGCAGCTGCTGACAGCACCTGGAAGTCCTCACACTGGCATAGTTCCTGTTTGTTCTCATCCCCATGCGACATTCTTTCTGGGTGTCTATCTTCCCATGAGGACACCAGTCATATGGGACTAAAGGACCACCTTATTCCAACACGTCCTCAAATAGCATTGAGTCCTTTTCTCCCATTTATTATGCTAAGGATCGAACCTAAGGGCCTCATTCACACTAGGCAAGCTTCCTAACACTCAAGCATAGTCCCACCTCTCACGATGTTTTCTTTCTTTTAACACTGACTCACATTGCATCTATGTAACAGGTTTTAAATGCACATCCGTAGGTATAGGGCTACAATGTATCTTGGGGAGAGGGAACACAACTTAACCTGCAGCAGATGGGAGATGAGCCAGGCAGATCTCTATGCTGGCGTGGCCTCCACTGGATACACAGGATGCAAGGAGGTGAGTGTGCATATCCAAGCCACACAGCTAGACGGGGACAGGATCTGATTTTGAACCCAAGACTTTGTAGCTCAAGAACAATACATGTCTCAAGACTGACAGGGGTCCTTTTGGGGGAATCTTTGGGACGGAATCCATAGATCTCAGTCCTTTTCAGAGTCCTGGAGTTATAACGCACACATCTGCAAGAAACCATTCTACTCAGGAACCACTTTGCTATGTCCTGCCTTTCTTGAAATAAATATCACCCATGATGAAAAGGGAGTGTGGAAAATACCCAGTTAGTTTAATTGGTTGAAGGCGTTAGGTGGGACGGACGTCTCTCTTCAGTATACGTCTAGATATACTGGTTGCTCTAACAAGCTGCCCTTCGCTCTGATGTGATAAAGAGAAGCCTTGACTGTCATTCTCACTGGATGATTACCTGTGCTTCCGGTGGCTTCTCTAGCACATAATGACCCAGACCGTAAGAGCCAGTGATGAGGTGGCTTGGCTCCCCCATGAGCACTGTGCTGCAGAGTCCTTATCAGAGTTCTCTGTCAGTAAGTGCTGGGCATGTGCTTGTCTCAGATTCGGATCTGAGGCTGAAGGCTGCAGCAGGCAACACAGTGCAAGCTCTGAATCCCCAGTAGGAAACTCGCTGTAATAACGAGCCGGCCATCCATCTGAGGAAGTAAATTGCCCCTGCTGGGGCTCTGCCACTCAGTCTTAATAATTTTAATTGGATGAGAATTTTTTCTAGTCACCAACTCCACATTTACTGCTCTCCACGAGTTCTCTGCCTGCAGATGTTGGTGGAAGTCATCTTAGGGGACGAAAAGGCTGACTTTCCTAGAGATGAGTCAGGTGATCTCTGTCCCTATGGTGGATACATAGATTGCCTTGGAGACACAGAGAAACTGTCACTCTGCTGGCACTCTTTGAATGTGCCTAAGCTCCGGTCAGTGGCCTTCTTGGGACCGAAAAGTAGCAACAGATTCTGTAACATATGTGCACTGACAGCATCTTAAAGACCAGTTGCAACAGTGTCACCTCCTGAGAGAAGTCAGACATTGGTGATGGTTTTCCTGTTTGATTTCTTTTTTTTTTTTTTTTTTTTTCTTTTTTCCAGAGCTGGGGAATGAACGCAGGGCCTTGTGCTTGCTAGGCAAGCGCTCTACCACTGAGCTAAATCTCCAACCCCTCCTGTTTGATTTCTAATGTCTACTGTGTGGAACCGTTCATTATGGGGAGGCAACGTGCTCTTCCTCTCATCTTGCCCTGCTCTACTTTCTGGAGTTAATGGTTGTTTAAATGGCCGTCTGTATAACCGTGCAGAGAGCTCACAGCATCTCAGGGGATGCATTCTGTTCTGTGGGGACTTTACTGTATGCTTTCTCCTCAAAACAGAGCAACTATTTTTAACCTGCATGATACATTTAGCGACTGAAACCTGTATCTCTGCCTAGTCCAAGATAAGATTAGCAGGGCTCCGTAACAGAGCCACGAGACTGTCGCCATGCTGCAGGTCCCTGCAGGAGCCATGGGAGACAGATGGCAGCTTTGAGTAATCCCATTTTAGGGTTGTAGTGGACACACTCCAGCTCCTTAGCATATGGAAAACAGCTTCCAAATGAGCTCACAGGACTTGGCTTTGAACTTCTCTTACTCAGAAGGTTTGTTGAACAAATGTGTTTTGAGGGCATATCAGGAACCAGGCACAGTAGGGCTGGGCTCAAATAGAGGATAACAGTCTTACCTCTTGCTTTTGTTCCCCCACGTATGTGCGCTTAGGAAAACACCTGCTCATTAGTGGCAGAAAACTAGATTTAATTTGATGTCTGTAGGCATTGTGTAGCCAAAGGGAAGTGTTGGTGTGAAAGTCAGATCTTGGGGGTTTGTTGTGAAGGTTGTAAACAGTTACCCCTGGTGCCGAGGTATGCTTGGCACCTTTGGTATACCAGTGGAACCCAGTCTGGCCTCAGAGAAGTCCTGGCACACAGTGGATGAACAGCAGATACTTGTTTCAAATATTAATGGTGAGCCACTGTCTTGATGTACATGCGGTCTGGTAAACATCAGCCTCTTTCCCTTTGAGATCTATTTGTGGCATGCAGGCTCCCACGTGCTGAGACGCCACAGAACTGACATCATCCCCTGATCTTTTGCCTTTTGTATTGATTTCCATTTTGTAAAGGAGACTCTGTTACCTTCTTCATTTTTGATGATTATTAAGTTCCTCGAAGCTCCATCTCCGGCTTTTAGTTTGGAACGGGGACCATTAAACAAAATTGGATCATAAGGGTTGTGGCTCTGGCGGGGTGGGATACTACCAGCGACGGCAGGATAGTATTTGTGCTTAGTTCTGCCCGGCAGGCTGACTGTGCATCGTGTCCTGTAAGTCCTGTTGGACAAGTTTAGCAGCCTTTCTGCAAATGTCTCTGAGTATAAAATGGAAACTCTTTGTGTTTTCATGTTCAATCTTGTGTGCAGACAGTTTGCGTGTTTCCTATCTTTTGGTTGTGCATGGTGTGTATGCATAATCCTTTGTGCATGCGTGTGCATGTGCGTATGCCAGAGGTCTATGTCACACATCCTTTGGAGATATGGTCTTACACTGAAACTGAAGCTCACCAATTGGTCAGAGTCAGTACAAGGGTCTTACACAGAGCACGCACCCAGTGCTAGGATTATGGGCAGACCCCCTCCTCCAAGTGCTAGAATTATGAACATACCTTCTTTACCACAAACGCTTCCCCACCCCAGTGCTAGGGTTATCGACATATCACCAAGTCCAGTTTTATTATAATCGAAACCCAAGCCCTCACACTTGTACAGACAGCCCTTCATTGGCTGAGCCATATCTCTAGCGCTTGTTAACCTGTTTCCAATCCCCAGTCTCTCCTGACTGTCAAGACAGGAAGTCATCTTAGTCTGTCAGTAAGACAGATTATCTTAGCAGCCAAGACGGACGTTGCTACTAGGGGGGCAGACCAAAACTCAACCTTATTTTCTTAGGTGGGATTTCAGGAAAAATACTTTTTTGGAATCCATTCTCTTTGTGATTTGGGTGTAGAACAATGACTGTTAAACGTGTTACAATAGATTATTGAGAGAGGTGTGTGTGTGTGTGTGTGTGTGTGTGTGTACACACACATGCAGGGAAGGTTTCACTAAGGGTTCTTGGCTCTTTTGAAGCAGCAAACATTGATAAGAAGATACCACTGTGGTGACCCCATGTAGCAATAAGATATACATATTTAAGACATAGTTTTGCCTAGGCTTCATGGATTAGGGTATGGGCTCACTTAGTCTTGGATTGGGGGGTGCTGGTCACTCATGGAGGAAGTTAGGAGTTAAAATGGAAGTCAGGGAAGCATCTTAATGCTTAATGGGTGATGGGAACATCAGGACTGCTGATAGTCCGAGCAGGTAGGGACAAGCAAGAACTGTTCTTAAGGGTCTTGGGAAGAGTTATGCGTAGTCCTGCTTTTCCTTGGGCCGGGCAGGGAAGCTGTGGCAAATACTTGTCTATCCCGGATGCCTCTGGCATCTGGTGCTTCATTGGAAGGCCTTGTTAGAGTTTAAAGCTAAGTTCTCTGCCAGGTCTTGATTGTTTCTTCATCTCACCAGGCCTGTGGCACTCTACTCTTAGACAAGTAACGATTTTGTGACAAGAAATTAACTATTTTCTGCTCTCACAACACCAGAATGTGGCTTAGATCAGGCAAGGGCCGTGTGGATAGAAACGCTGGAAGGAGTCAGAGAATTGCATGCTCTGTATCTGTGGTCACGGCCTCAACAGTCCCCATGCTTGGGCCGCCCATCCGGTGGTATCCTACGGAGGATGCTCACAGTTGATGCTTTTTGAGCATTACATCATCCTGCTCAGCGGGCCAGGACAACAGCACCCCTGCATTTACTGTGAGGGAAAGCAGAGGGCTTGGACTCCATCCAAGGTTATTTACAGACTACACACAGGGAGACGCCAGGGTCAGCTGCATGAATTCAGACTCAGAGCTTGTTCCCGAACATTTCCAATTCCTCACGTGTAGATGTGTGGGTCAGGCAAAGCTTACGTTGACGTTTGAGTTCAGATATTCTGATTGTTGGAGTCTCCCGCCTGTGCTTTCTACGCATAAACTGACCACAATGCTTGTCTTGAAATGCATCGTCCTGTATGTAGTATTGAGCACTGTAAACTTCACATTGAATTTCCTCAGCTTTAGGCTGCAAAACAAACTCTGTTCTCAGCTGAAGCGATGTTTTGAGTAGGGAAGACTATTTCAGAAGCTTTTACCTGCTTTTTAATTGAGTGGCTGTAAAGAATGTGTGCAGTGTATGTCGCCTTGCTGTGTGTATGATGGCCCCCACCCTACTCCCCCCCCCTTTATTTCCCGAGAAAGCTGACTATTGCAGAGATGTTAGTCTAATTTATCTGGGTCGTGTCAAGCAGCTGGCTGGACACACCCCTGATGCCTTTGCCTTGTTGCTCATCAGGGCACACAGGCACACATACTCTAGGGCACACAGGCACACATACTCTAGGGCACAAAGACACACATACTCTAGGGCACACAGACACACATACTCTTGGGCACACAGACACACATACTCTAGGGCACACAGACACACATACTCTAGGGCACACAGGCACACATACTCTCAGGGCACACATGCACACATACTCTCAGGGCACACAGGCACACATACTCTAGGGCACACAGGCACACATACTCTCAGGGCACACAGGCACATACACTCTCAGGGCAGAGATGCACACACACATGCTCTAGGGTACACAGGCACACATACTCTAGGGTACACAGGTACACATACTCTCAGGGCACACAGGCACACATACTCTAGGGCACACAGGCACACATACTCTAGGGCACACAGACACACATACTCTAGGGCACACAGGCACACATACTCTAGGGCACACAGGCACACATACTCTAGGGCACACAGGCACACATACTCTAGGGCACACAGGCACACATACTCTCAGGGCACACAGGCACATACACTCTCAGGGCACACAGGCACATACACTCTCAGGGCAGAGATGCACACACACATGCTCTAGGGTACACAGGCACACATACTCTAGGGTACACAGGTACACATACTCTCAGGGCACACAGGCACACATACTCTCAGGGCACACAGGCACACATACTCTAGGGCACACAGGCACACATACTCTAGGGCACACAGGCACACATACTCTAGGGCACACAGGCACACATACTCTAGGGCACACAGGCACACATACTCTAGGGCACACAGGCACACATACTCTCAGGGCACACAGGCACACATACTCTAGGGCACACAGGCACACATACTCTAGGGCACACAGGCACACATACTCTCAGGGCACACAGGCACACATACTCTAGGGCACACAGGCACACATACTCTAGGGCACACAGGCACACATACTCTAGGGCACACAGACACACATACTCTCAGGGCACACAGGCACACATACTCTCAGGGCACACAGGCACACATACTCTCAGGGCACACAGGCACACATACTCTCAGGGCACACAGGCACACATACTCTAGGGCACACATGCACACATACTGTCAGGGCACACAGGCACACATACTCTAGGGCACACAGGTACACATACTCTCAGGGCAGAGATGCACACACACATGCTCTAGGGCACACAGGCACACATCCTCCAGTATTTCAGGCTGTGGCTTCTCCATCCTCTTCCAGCAGCTGTAACAGGTGCACTATACCATCCCCTTAGTTATGAGAGATGAGCTCATTTGTGGCCATTGCTGGGATGTTGGGTGTGATTGGTTACCACCTGGTAGCTTTGCCTGATTAGTCTGCTGCTGTCAATGAACAAAACGCTGTCCCTCTTGGTTTAGGGGAGACTTGGCTTGGAAAATAAAGGTTCCACATCCAAAGGATGTGGTGTTATATAGAAAGCTTTTGGAAAAGGGCTCAAAGTTCAGAGTTTGGGTGTGTGGTGTCACTCAGAGGAGGAAGGATCCTCACATTAAAAAGCCTAATCTTTCCCCCAATACTTTGGTCAGTTAGTTATGAGAAAGTACTTTTGGGGGTGGGAGGCCTGTGAGATCTTTTTCTTTGTTTTGATTTTTTGAGACATTATTTCTCTGTCTAGCCCTCACTGTCCTAGAACTCACTCTGTAGACCAGGCTCTTCTCAAACTCACAGAGATCTGCCTGCCTCTGCCTCCCGAGTGCTGGGATTAAAGGCATGTGCCACCACTACCTGGCCGCCTATGGGATCTTTTTGGTTATTTGTGACTAATGAATTTAATATTCTTTCCCTTTCTCATGGTGTGTATGCATGTGTTAGGCCTTGAACCCAGGACCCTATGCATGAAGACAAGTGGCTACCCCCAGCTCACCTGGTTCTTAAGTTTTCTTTTCTTCTATGCCCTCAAACACAGCCCCCAGCCACAACAGCCAAACCAAACAGCCTAATGGGAAGAGAGACCCAGCTTGGGTTCCCCCCATGGTGCTGTAGTGCCCAACAGACGTACTTTGATGGTTGATGTATAAGGATAGAAATCTCTTCACTCAGGTTAGGGTTATGAGGATAGGTTTTCTCATCATGAGAATGCTCAGATGGTGTCCTGAGCCCAAAGCCGTTAGAGACACCCTTTTTTTAATACAAAGGAAAAAAAAGAAAAACCCACTTAAAAATAAGACTTCAGGTTTTATTGAAATGCTTTGTAGGGAAGTGGGGACAGGGGGTGGTGAATGTCTCCATTAAAAAAGTGGGGGTTTGTCTCACTGTGGGGTTAACTTTTGTAAGAGCAAAGAACAGTGCCTGTGTTAAATTCAAGGCCCAACAACGAGATAGTGAAAACTACAAAGTTATGGGATGGTTTCTCCTCATGTCCCTGTTGGTCTCGTGTCCTCTGAAGCCCGATCCCAGAGCACTCAGATCCAGCAGGGATCAAAGGATGATGGCACCCTCACATCTGAGCAAGTTCCTAGTAAGCCCCTCCTCGGGCTCTCATTATACAAGTTGTCATCCGACTTCTCTCTCAGCCAGAGCTGTTATTCTAAGAGCCTAAAAATAGGAGTGTTTTGCTCACTGGAATGCCAGGAGGATTTTCCCCCGTCGCAGTGCCAGACGAGCCATTTGGAGCCTCTGCTGAGGGGGGAAACCAGACTGCACCCCACAAGCTGCCCTGCGGTCCCCTGAAGAACAGTCGTTAACTTGTGCACATTAGTTTTAGACGGTGGATTGTTATCTCTATTTTTGTCATCGTCGTCGTCGTCATTGTTGTTGTTCTTATGTATCTATGTGTGGGTTTGTGCACACGCGTGCAGGCGAAAGAGGCCAGAGTGTTGGGAGTCTCCAGGAGCGGGGTTACTGATGATTGGCAGTCACCTGGTGTGGGCGCTGGGGACCAAACTCTGGTCCTCTCTAAATCAGAGGACTCTCCAACTCCTTTATGCATTTAAAAACAAACAAACAAACAAACAAACAAACAAACAAAAAAAAAAACCAGAGTCTCAAGTATTCCATGCTGGCTGTGCAGGCTGGTTTGTGTGTCAACTTGACACGAGCTGGAGTTATCACATTATAAGGAGCCTCAGTTGAGGAAATGCCTCAGTGAGATCCAGCTGTAAGGCATTTTCTCAGCTAGTGATCAAAACGGGGGAGGACCCAACCCATTGTGGGTTGGTAGTCTCTGGTTCTATAAGAAAGCAAGCTGAGCAAGCCAGGGGAAGCAAGCCAGTAAGACACATCCCTCCATGGCCTCTGCATCAGCTCCTGCTTCCTGACCTGAGTTAATTCCAGTCCTGACTTCCTTTGGTGATGAACAGCAGTGTGGAGGTGTAAGCTGAATAACCCTTTCCTCCCCAACTTGCTTCTTGGTCCTGATGTTTGTGCAGGAATAGAAACCCCAACTAAGACAGTGGTCTTGAACTCTTGACCCTCTTGCCTCCACTGTGTAAGTTCTGGGATTGCAGATGTGTGCCGCCATACATGGCGCCTTGTCTTTAAACAGTCTGTGCCTGCCAGGATAAACATGAGTCCAGAGGTCAGGCCCAGGCCCAGGCCCCTGTCATTTCCTCAGCTGCTTCAATCTCATTCATAAAATGGAGCCTTTGAGGGCTGGATGGCAAACACACCACATATAGGGTGTTGGTGTTCTAAGGTCACTGCGTGTGCACACCGATGTCAGGGGCTGTGTGTGAGAGACAGTGTGTAAGATGTTGGTGTTCTAAGGTCACTGTGTGTGCACACACTTGGTGAACAAGATTCATACAGCCAAAGCTGGTGTTCATGAGGATCTGCTCCTCTGGGAGCAACCAGGTCTGGGGTACAGAATTCAGCCTTTGAGTGCAATCAGCACCAGACCAACCTCTTACGTTGAGTTTATAGAAATCTTCCTCTTGAGCCTTTGAGAGTATCCTTTTGCCATCCAGACTCTTAAAAATTAGCCCATTGAAGAAAAACTTTCTAATTTGTCCTTTCAGAGCCTTCATTTCTCTGTGCTGGCTTCACCGTGTCTCCTTTGCATCTTCTCGGTGGTTTGGTCCCATAGACGTTTGGAGGTTCCATGCAGAGTGCTCTGACTGGCTGGCTGACTACTCCTGCTTTGGCCATGAGTTTCAACTGACTCCAGCCATATTTATGACACATTTCTTAATGTCCATTGACTGACCCGAGTTTCCTTATCATGTTTAGAACAGCTGCAGATTTGCCGAAACAGTTGGCATGGTAGCCCAGAGCTCCTGATACCGAAATGGCAGTTTCCCCTGTGGCTAGTGGTACAGTATGCCTGTTGCTTATGAACTGACGCTGAACAATGGCGCCAGTCTTTGGCTGTGTTAAGTTAAATGGTAAAGGTTGCAGATGAGCTGACCCTAAATACAGGCAGCTAATTAACCCTGGCGGCCTGCTGTATTCACAAGATTGCTGTCTTTGAAGTTGAGGATAGAAAGCAGGGCCTTGGCAGGTGAAGTAAGTGGTGTGATTCCACACAGAACTGACTCGGAACCCTGAGGGAGAAACACTCTCATGATGGTGGTGGGAGGTTCAGAAGAGGTCCTTGCTAGCCTCACACCACAAGCCAAATAGAGTGAATGGCTTCAGAGGCTAGAGGGGCAACAAATGTGTTCTTACCTGAAGCCTCCAGAGCTCCTGTTGACACAGATCTGAGCACCGTGCGACCTGTTAGGTCTCTGTTCTATGCAACTGTGATAGTAAGGTGGTTGTATTTCCCTAGGCCTTTTCTGTTTGAAAATCCCATTCAGGGTAACATTAGGCTTCCTGAACTTTTCCTGGCTTTTGTTGACCTTGATAGCCATGCAGCTGACTGGTTATGTGTTCTTGGAATATCCTTCAGGTGGGATTTGTGTAATGTTTTTCTCATAGCACATAGACTGAATGATTGGTGCTAGGGCAGAAGACCACGAGGCCAGATGCCATGCTATCTCTTCATAGAGGTGGTTTACACAGACAGCATGATGTCACTGATGACATCACCGATGATGTCAGGTGAGGCAGAGCTTGTCATGTTTCTCAACTATAGGGTTGTCCTACTTTCCATATTGGTGAGTGTGTGTGAGCATGTGTGTTGGGTGTGTATATGAGTGAATGTGTGTATATGCATGTGTGTGAGCATGTGTGTGTGTGAATATGTATATGTGGTATGTATATGTGTGTGAGTGTGTGTGTGAGCCTGTGTGTATGTATATGAGTATGTATGTGAGTGTGTGTGTGATTGTATGTGTGTGAGCGAGTATGTGTGAGTGTGTATGAGTGAATGTGTATGTATGTATGTGTGAATGTATGAGCATGTATGTGATGTGTGTATGTGTGTGAGTTAGAGTGTGAATGTGTGAGTATATATGTGGTGTGTGTGTATGAGTATGTGTATATATGTGTGTGAGTGTATGTGTATGTGTGAGTGTGTATGTGGTGTGTGTGTATATGTATGTGTCTGAGTGTGTGTGTGTATGTGTGTGTGAGTGTGTATGTGGGGTGTGTGTGTGTGTGTGTGTGTGTGTGTGTTTAGTGCTTCCATAGTGCCTGGCACTACAGGATACTCCAGGCTTATCTTGACTATCCACTGCTATAGTTCCAGAAGGAACATTTTCTCCATTCTTGGGCACAGACCCAATTATTTTGGTAACAGCTTATTTATTATATTGGAGAGAGGTCCCAGAAACCAGACCAGGGAACTGCGTGTCTGCTCACCAATTCTGAATCTAGGGGATACGTGCACACATACTAACACTTGTATGTGCACATATCCAGACATTGCTTTAAGAACATATGGTGATCTGGCCTGCAATTTACTGCACAAGGTGAGCTGACCTTGAACTGCGACAATGTGGCAATCCTCCTGCACCAGCATCCCAAGCCCTACAATTATAGGAGAATGTCACCATGCTCAGTGCTGTATTTCTCTAAGCAGCCATGTCAGTGTTCTGCAGAGGTGAAGCCGCTGGGAGGATGTTTGCACACATACACACGACACACACACGGTTATGCGTTATGCAATGACGGGGTGTGTTGTAAGAGATAACACTGCTGCTGCTGGTCTGTGACACTGGTGCATACTCACATGCTTGGGCACTGTTACCATTTGTGTACATACAGTGGATGCCGTAGCTTATTGCTCTCAGGCTACAAACAGGCTACTGTCCTGGAAACTACATGTAGCTGTAACAAAATGGCCTCTGTCTGAATATGTTTAGACGTGTTTCAGCATGTTTAAATATGTTTAGGCGTGCTTCAACATGTCTAAATGTCAAAAAGGGCACAAAGAAACAGGATGAGTGTTCTACCTGTGTAGGGCACTTGCAGTGGGTGGGAGGTGCAGTGCTAACATCTGCTTTGGAGGCATTGTATGACACTGTCCCTGGGAGATATAAACAACTGCCTACCCACTGCTGGCAGGGAACCTGTAACAGACAGAAGAGTAAGGATCCCACCACAGTCCAACTTAGTGAGCCAATGAGTTTTACGGTGATGTTATTTACAGAAATAGGGGTGAGGGGGTCACCTGTGGGAGCAGAAATGACTCAAGGACAGCCGCATCACCAGAGGCCCACCCTATATAAACCTTGGGCTCACTGCAGGCAGCTCAGCAGGGTGAGAAGTTGGCCTGAGACCCATCTAGGCTGCTGGGCTAGGTTTGTCTGTGAGTGTCCCTCAGCTGTCCTTTCAGCTTGTGTAAGCTTGGTAAGGGAGGGGCCTAGTGAATGTGGTCAGTTTCAGGGACTTTCTGAAGCCCAGTTGTTCACTTTGTGAGTTTAAGGTGCTTCCTAGCCTGATGGATTATTTTTTATTTGATATTATTTATTATTATTATTATTATTTACATGATGGATTATTGATGATGATGTTGGTGACAATGATGATGACGACGATGATGATGACAGCTTACTTTAGAGCAGTGGTTCTTAACCTTCCCAATGCTATGGCCCTCTAATACAGTTCATCATTCTGTGGCGACCCCCCCCCCCCAACCATAATTTCGTTGCTATTTCAGTAATCTTGCTACAGTTATGGATTGTAGTATAACTAATTTGTGTTTTCCAATGGTCTTAGGTAACCCCTGTGAAAGGGTCATTTGACCCCCAAAGGGGTTGGTACCCACAGGTTGAGAAATACTATAGAACTTCCTGTGTCTTAAGGAAGTTCCTCCAAAATGGGGCAGTTTTAATCTTGGAGGGAACTGCTACATAACAGGGCAGTTGGTGAGTAGGCTAGGAGCTTGCGTGACAAGCCCCGAGAAGTTCGCCACTGTGGTTCCGAGGCATGCTGTGTGTGGGCCGTGCCAAGTTTACACTGAAATATTTCCTTTTTTCAAGGACAATTGCCATAGTTCACGGTGCTAGTTTTGTTGTTTGTTTGGCTTGCTTTGCTTCATAAACAAAAACTTTTGTAGTGGTACTTGACTTAAAACACATTGCTTAACCTTAGCCTGTAAGCTTTTCTATATCCCAAGTTTTATATCTATAAAGAGAGAGTTTTATGATATATGTTTTATAGTAACATAAAATCATAGCAACAAGACCATTTACTTTCATTAACACAGCCTGTTGTCTGGGAAGGACTTCAGGGAAGTACACAGAACACTGTCACCTGAGTTACATGTGTGTGCACATGTGAGTGTATGTGTGTGTATTCAATAAATATATAGTGGCTTCTTTTTTTTTAAAAGATTTATTTATTTATTATATATAAGTACACTGTAGCTGTTCAGACACACCAGAAGAGGGCATCAGATCTCATTACAGATGGTTATGAGCCACCATGTGGTTGCTGGGATTTGAACTCAGGACCTTTGGAAGAGCAGTCAGTGCTCTTAACCACCGAGCCATCTCTCTAGCCCCTATAGTGGCTTCTTTATTTTTTTTCGGAGCTGGGGACCAAACCCAGGGCCTTGCGCTTGCTAGGCAAGCATTCTACCACTGAGCTAAATCCCCAACCCCTCCCTATAGTGGCTTCTTATTACATAAAATTCTATTTTATGGGCTAGGATTCGATGCACTCTTCTGGTGTGTCTGAAGATAGCTACAGTGTGCTTATATATAATAAATAAATCTAAAATAAATTCTATTTTTCACATGTATATATGTATTAATATATTGTACTCATGAGAGTGAATGTGTATGTATGTGTGTGTGTATGCGTGTGTGTGTGCATGCATATGTGTGTGCTTGTGGGAGTGCAGGTGGTAGCCAGAGGAAAGTGTTGGATCCTCTGGTACTAGAGATAGAGGCTGAGGTGAGCTCTGTGGTGTGGTTGCTGGAACTGAACTTGTGTCCTCTGTAAGAGGACCTGCTCTTAGCTGCTGAGTCATCTTTCCAGCTCTAACAGTGGGCCCTTTCTGACTCTCTCCTGGAAGACTCAGCTGAGACTCTTACTACATACCCATGGAACAATACATGTATGCATACATACATACATACATACATACATGCGTGCATGCATGCAGGCATACATACATATATACTCCGTGGAGCACATACATACATGCATACATACATACATGCAGGCATATATACATATATACCCCATGGAGCACATACATATGTACATGCATGCATGCATGCATACCCCATGGAGCAATACATGCATGCATACATATATATGTACATGCAGGCATACATACATATATACTCCATGGAGCACATACATACATGCGTGCATACATACATGCACACATACATACCCCATGGAGCAATACATGCATACATACATACATACATACATACATGCCCCATGGAGCACATATATGCATATATACATAATGTATACATGCATTCTTTGTGTTTCTTCTCCATTTATTCCCAACTCCAGTCCTTTTTGCTCACCTAGTGAGTTGGTTCACAAGTCTCTTGTACAGTTAGTTAGATCATTGTTTCTTAAAAACCAGTGAGAATTGGTCACAGCTGGGGCAGTCTACGTGTTCCGTGTTTTCTGCTGGAACCTGTATGGTTTACGCCTCATGCTTCAGACTGTAATAGGCCTATTGTGTTAATTTTTGTGAATGGTGTAAAGTCTGTTGTCTGTGTTGATTCTTTCAGTTAAGCACCAGTTGCTGAAGGCTCTTTTCCTACTAACTGACCTTTGCTCCCTGTCAAAGGTCAAATGGATGATTGACGGAATCTGCGAGATCTGTCCCTCCCTTGGCTTGTGTGGTACTCAATCATCAAACAACTGTGAATCATCTTGAGTCTCCTGTAGATCCTTGCTTTTTCCTTCCAATGTTACAGTGTTACTGGAATGTTTCCTTCCAATCAGTTGTCAGTGTTTATAAATAGCCTGCTGGGCTTTTTACTGGTGTCGAATTACATCTACAGCTGAAATTGGGAGGTACCACTGCCGTAATAGCATAGAATCTGCTACAATTTATATCTCTTTGCTCTTCCTCCGCACTTTGCAGCTTTACGCACAAGGATCTATGCATAGTGGTCCTGCTTGCGCCTGACCTTTTTCTATCACCCAAAGCAGCTTGTTTAGTTTTAATTTTCCCTCAGAGCCTCGCTATTCATTCCTGGCACACAGTAGGCAGCTATTGCCATAGGTGATATGTGGTGTCTTGCTAGGACTACACTTTGGGTTATTAGTTCCCTAAGATATGCTGGATGTTGTTGAGCAAACATGTCATCTGTGAACCAGGTTTTATTTTCTCTTCTCTCTCTGACACATTTTATTTCCTTTTATGTCTTGCTGCGTTGGCTAGGATTTTCGGTATGATGTTGGTGGGTGTGGTGTGAGAAAGCATCCTTGCCACATTTTTCATTTTTCGTAGGAACATGTTCCGGTTTCTTACCACTGAGCTGGATAACTGTTAGTATGAGAGAGATTTCCAAGTTACAGAGATTCGGAAGTCCTAGGTGGTTGGGATTCTTTCTTTTTTTATTTAAATCAATCATGAAGAAGTGTTAGATTTTTTTTCAGATACTTTTTCTGTACCAATTGACACAAGAACTTTACCCTGATGATATATATTTTCTAATATATGTATCAAGTGAGTCGCCGTTGCCCATGGAGTTCAAGTCATTTTGTTCAATCATTGGCCTTGGCTTTCTGTTTATTTGTTTTGTTAATGAGTTTTGTGCGAGTGATAGGGTAGCTTTCTCTTTCTTGGTAGTTTTATTGATTTGGTTGTTTCAAGAATACAAGGTTCACTGTCACAGCAGAATGCTTACCCGAGTATTTACTGAAGGAAGTCATAGAGAAGGTCATCGCTGCCCCTTACGGTCGAACAGTATTTATTGGTGAGCACATCTGAGCTGTGCAGTTTTTCAGACCTTGGGCTGCTGACTTCTTTACTAGATACAGGTTTGTTCAAATGCTGCATCCATCTCTCCTTATGAGTTTCGGTGGTTCATTTCCTGAGAGGATCGTGTCGTTTCATGTAAGTTGTTGAATTTAGAGGCATAAGATTATTTACAGCTATCTCTTATAGTTATTAACTCTAACCCCTCCCTCCCAGGAAGGTCTCAATGCCTTTAATGCCTCCCTTAGCCACACATGACTTTGATCCTCCTCCGCCTGTAGAGAGCGCTGGGATTATTCAGGTTTGCAACCTCATACCCAGATGTGCCATGCTGGGGATCAGAACCCAGGCCTTTATCAGGCTGGACAGACATGGCTGTGCCCCCACCCCTCGCCTTTATAATAATGGTAACTTGTCTTTTTCTTCTTTTTTTCCCCTGGATCTAAGTGAGGCTCTGACAATTTTTAGTGATATTTTACTGTTCTTTTCTCCCCTGTCTTTTAGCTTTTATTGATTTTCTCTCTGATATATTTTTGCATCAGGATCAGATTGTCTTTCATTTCCTAGCGTACTGGCTTAGGTTATTGATTTCAGGTCTTTGTACTGTCCTAACGTATGCGCCTGATGTTGCAATTTGTCTCTAAGCGGTGCTTCTGCTAATCTTATGCACTGGTCTAGTTTGTAAAACTTCACTTCTACATGTAGTTAAAATATTTAAGAAGTTCTCTTGACGGTTTTTATTTGACCTGTGTTATTTGAAGCGGCTTAATTTCTAAATTTTGGGGGAATTTTCCCAGCTTGCTCTCTGTTCCTCGGCGTCTGGTTTAATTCTGCTGCCGCCCAAGGGTGTGATTTCGTGCTCTCGATTCCTTTCAGATAGCGTTGCTCTTAGGTCCTTGGTACAGGAAACTGGACACTGTGAGCCTGAGATGCACTGGCTGTGCTGATTAAGGATTCGATAAGCACAGATTAGATCCAGTGACTGACGCTACTTCAGGAGGCCCTGGCTCACTGGCTGTGTTCAAGCTTGCTCTGCCAATTACTAGAAGATAGGTATTGAAGTTGCTGACTAGGATACAGGTCTCATCTCTTTTCCCCATAGTTTATCACTTTTGCCAAAAGTATGTAGATGTCCCATCAGGTATGTGCGTGTTGATGGCTACTGTACGGTCCTGTAGAATCTGCCCCGTTAGCATTTCGTAATGCCTCTCTTTAGCCCTGATAGTGTTTCTGTTATGAAATCTGTTCTGTCTGAACAGAGGACCTCTGGTCCTCTTCCTTCCCATCCCTTTTCTCAAACAGAATTCTCCACTCACACAAATACACACGCACACACACACACACACACACACACACACACTTGTGTGCATGCACACATACATGCACATGCACACATAGACACACACACATGCATACACACATACTCAGGTACATAGCATACATAGACACACATACATATGCACATGCACACACATAATACACTCACATATAGACACACATATAGACACACACATATATACATATACACACATATGCACACATACACATGTATAGACACACATACACACCAGCACACACACATGCACACTCGCACACACAGGCACAGGCACACTCACACACACACAGGCACACACATGTGTACTTGCACACACACATACTTAGATCTGGCAGATGAAGGACAAATCCTCAGGTTCAGCTTTCTGAGTCTGGCTTCCTTTGCTCAGTGATCTCGGGTTCCATCCATTCTGTAAATGGCAAGGTTCTGTTGTTTATGTTTTTGCTTGTTTGCTTTCATGACAGGCTTTCTCTGTGTAGCCCTGGCTATCCTGGAACTCACTCTGTAGGCCAGGCTGGCCTCGAACTCACAGGGATTCACCTGCTGGGATTAAAGGCGAGCACTATCACCACTTGGCTCCTTGTGGCTTTTGGCATCACTTTTAGCTGGTGTATTTAGACCCAAACCATGTAAAGTTGTAAATTGATTTTATGGCTAAATAAAACTTTATTTTGTGTATATGCCACATTTTGAAATCCACTCTCCTGTTGATGAACGTGTCTTGCCTGGTGTGCATAGTGCATTAGTAACCATTAAGTGGGATGTGGTGGCACACAGCCCATACCTCAGTACCGGGGAGATGGAAGGAAGAGAATTGTGGGCTTAAGGTCATTCTGGGCAAATACAGTGAATTTGGAGTGAGCATGGGCCACATGAGACCAACCCTATCTTAAAATGAAAATAAAATAAAATTGGGTGTTCAGGTACTATTTTCTTTTAACCTTATTCCATATGAGTCTTTTTAAAGATTTACTTTTTAAAAGACTTATTTTATTTATATGACTACACTGTAGCTGTCTTCAGCCACACCAGAAGGGGGCATCAGATCCTCCATGTGAGGTGAGCCACCATGTGGTTACTGGGAACTGAACTCAGGACCTTTGAAAGGGCAGTCAGTGCTCTTAACCACTGAGCCATCTCTCCAGCCCTAAGTATGAGGCTTAATGTTAGTTGCTTATAACACAGATTTGTCATTAAAAAAAAATATATACTCTGGAGGGAAAAAAAAGAAAAGACACTTTTAGTTGGTGTATTTCGACAAAAACCATGTAAAGTCATAAGTCAGTGTACTAGAGGTAATTTCTAACATGTTTTTCGCTGCCTACTACTTATTATCCTATTTCAAACCCCTTTCTGATTTTAACTGGATGCCATATATGAGCCCATTTATTCAATTTTCTCACTAACTTCTTTTCTTCGGCAAAGTCTAGTTTTCGATCCACAGGGGTGTCTCTTTCCCTGAAGAAATCTTGCGGGTTGATCATCTGGGAATCAATTTCCTGATTTTTGTTTAAAGACAGCATTTCTCTTTTAGGATATGTATTATAAAAGATATATATATATATATAGTATTGTATATAAGACATACATATATAGTATTATTTTATGTGTGTGTTTTGCTTGCCTACATGCAAGTGCACCTCGTGCTTGCAGTGCTCCCAGAGGCCAGAAGAGGGCGCCAGATCTCCCTGGGACTGGAGTTGCAAATGGCCGTGAGCCTCCAAGTGAGTGCTGGGAGCTGAACTTGGGTCCTCTGGAAGAGCAGCAATTCCTTTACTGCTGATCCATCCTTTCAGCCCCCTCCAGGATTTAAAAGATTTACTGATTTTCCAGACTGAATCTTACTATGCACGCGGGCTGGTCTTCAGTGTGTGTTCTCCTGCCTATGCCCAAGTGCCGAGTTCTCTCCTTTTTTTTTTTTTTCCGGAGCTGGGGACCGAACCCAGGACCTTGCGCTTCCTAGGCAAGAGCTCTAACACTGAGCTAAATCCCCAACCCCCGAGTTCTCTCCGTTTTAAGGTCGGTTTTCCTGGGTGTAGATTTGAGGGCTGGTGGTGGTTTTTTTTGTTTTTGTTTTTTTTTTGGTTTCTTTCCCCATGAGCTTGTTGTGTCCCTGCCAGATCGGATTAACAGGCACGCACTGCCTTGTTTTGCCTTTCAGTTTTGAAGGAGATAATCTGTCTGGGTGTGGATTTGTGGGTTGGCTTTTAAATCCCTTCTTAGTGTTTTTCTCTCTCTACTTAAATGTACAGTGCTCTTGCTTTCCTGCTAGAAGGGCTGACCTGTTACATACAGTTATTATAAACTCCCTGTCTATAGCATACTCTGTAGCATTTCTGTATCTCACTGATTGTGGTTTAATCTCCCAGATGGTTTTACTTCTTGTCTACCAACAGACATTGTTTTTTTTTTTTTTTTAAGATTTATTATATATATATATGCTGTCTTCAGACACATCAGAAGTGGGCATTGGATCCCATTACAGATGGTTGTGAGCCATCATGTGAATGCTGGGAATTGAACTCAGGACCTCTAGAAGAGCAGTCACTGCTCTTAACCACCGAGCCATCTCTCCAGCCACCCAACAGGCATTGTTGTGCAAGCCAATTGTACTGCATTGGGTACTAGGAGCCAAGGGGGCAATCATCTAGCTGCATTTGGGACCCTGTTCCAGGCTTGACTATAGCTGTGTCTACCATAAATATATACTCTATACCATGCCACCACAGGAATGTGATACCAGGGCTTTCGACTCTCTCAGGCACCCTTTGCCTCTGAGCTCCTTTAAGGGTTTTGCAGTTGGTTGGAGTCAGTGTCCTTCTCTCTTATCCAATGTCACCAGACTAGGAACCTTGGGCAGTTGGTCATTAACCAGGAAGGTGAGGGTTGTGTGATCATTCCAATAAATCACAGACATGATGGGCCTGTGGCCTTCATATGTGTTCCTTGGTCATTCTCTCCTTGCCTTTGGGGACAGAAAAGCCAGGAAATGTCGGTCCCAAATAGTAGCTTTTCTGTAGCTTGAATAAGGCCCTGGCCACTCCTCCATGGAACTATGGGGTTTTGGTGGAGAATTCCCAGCCGCCATTGTAAATCCTTACTCTTCACCTTTCCAGCCTGGTTGGTGCCTGACGTTAAAGGTCGTGCAGGTTAGGGGTTTCCTTAAGACTGCATAGTCTTGGGATTTTTCTTTCACGCACTCAGACCACTCTCAGTGGTTTACCAGAGTCACTGTTCAGTTGTCCTTCAGTTAATGGCGTCAGACCAGGGAACTCTAGGGTACCTGGGACTAGATTCTCCTGGCGTTTCTAGATTTCAGGGTCATGGTCTGACCCGTGACCTCAGTTCTTTGGTGAGTTGAGGAAAAGTCCCTACTCCCAAGCTGCCCTGCATCCTCTTGTATGGAAGGGATAACTTACAGGCTCCACAAGGGTGAAATCCCCCTGTGGCTTTCTCCACCTTCCCCTAGCTGAAGAGGCTGGGTCCATGTAAGACATCCTGACCTTTCAAAAGCACCTGAATCTTACAGAGGGAATAACCACTCTTTCTAGTCGAAAGAACCCCTGCAGGGGCTGGAGAGATAGCTCAATGGTTAAGAACACTGACTGCTCTTCCAGAGGTCCTGAGTTCAAATCCCAGCAACCACATGGTAGCTCACAACCATCTGTAATGGGATCCGATGCCCTCTTCTGGTGTGTCTGAAGACAACTACAGTGTACTCATATATAATAAAGCTTAAAAAAACAAACAAACAACTATATCTATGTATATATCTCTGTATGTACCCAGATGACTGTGTATACACAAACGTGTCCATAGGTATATGTATATTTACATAATATGAGCACATATATGTATATACACATCTATATATACATTTAACATTTACATTTTTATTCATACATATACACATACACACATACACATATACACATACACATACTATATAATTGATGAGCTTTATACTAGTACTTCCTATTACAATCTCCTACACATCAGTATTCTTTCCACAAAATGTGCAACCTGCAACTACATCAAACACGACACTGAGAGAGCCCTTTGGAGCAAGCTCAGCCTTAGCCCCCTGAGTAACCATTTCCCTGCCTCAGCCTTCTGAGTAAGGATTGCAGACAAGCCTCACCCAGCCTGGTTCGTGACTGGTAGCCTATCTATTGATCAGTCTTGTTGCAAACAAGATAACCTCCCTGGCAGGTGCCCTCTCCTTACACCATCCAGTCTCCAGCAATCCTATGAGCTCCTTGCTCTGCCCAGCACAATGACCTCAGGAGAAGGATAAAGGACACAGGCCGTTATGCCTGGTATTACTCTGGCTACTTGGAAATCGCGCCTCCTTCCTGGGTGCTCCCATATTCCAGGTGCCTGAGCGGCTGTCTTCTGGGACAGGGCCTCTCCCGAGAGCAAACTGAATTAGCAGCTGCTAAGCGGGAGGGCTAAAGGCGTGTTTGCAAAAGGCTACTGAGAGGACACATTTGTCTAGCAAAGGCGGGAGTGGGGGGACAGAGAAGCTGAGGAAAATTGGAAAGGGTCCAAATGCCTCGCCCGCCCAACCAACCGATACCCTTAGCATTTCCAAGAATGATCTAGAACCCACGGTAAGCTTCATTCTTTGTTTGACTGGCAGTGCTGGAGTTTGTGTTCACAGTATCTGATACTGTGTTCATGTCAGGCAAGCACTTACCACTAAGCCATCGTCCCAGCCTCCTGAGGAACTCAAGGAGAACCACAGAAATACGGATGGAGGAGAGATGGGGAGCAACTCAGTAGCCACAAAAAAGCAGGGATTTTTTTTTTTTTAAATTTATTGGGTTGGGGATTTAGCTCAGTGGTAGAGTGCTTGCTAGGCAAGGCCCTGGGTTCGGTCCCCAGCTCCAAAAAAAAAGAAAAAGAAAAAAAATGTATTTATTCTATATGAGTCCACTGTAGCTGTCTTCAGACACACACCATAAGAGGTCATCGGATCCCATTACAGATGGTTGTGAGCCACCATGTGGTTGCTGGGAATTGAACTCAGGACCTCTGGAAGAGCAGTCAGTGCTCCTAACCACTGAGCCATCTCTCCAGCCCTGTGTTTTTTTAAAGACAGGGTCCATTATGTAGCTCTGGCTGCTCTGAAACTCACTATGCAGACTAACCAGGCTGACTTTGAACTCACAGAGACCTGCCTGCATCTGCTTCCCAGGTGCTAGGATTTAAAAGATGTGCCAAAATGCCTGGATTTTATAGTATATATACATATTTTTTAAACTTTAAAAGAAAATATTTTTAATTGCATGGTTGTTTTGCTTGTGTTTATGTGCGCCACATTACAGTACCTATGGCAGTCAGAAAAGGGTGCTGGTCCTCCAGGACCTGGAGTTGTATACTGTTGTAAGCTGCCCCGGGAACTGAACCCTGTCTCTTCTGCAAGAGCAGCTAGAGCTAACCAGCTCTCTAGTCCCTGGAGACAGTCTTTAGCTTTCCCTACTGAGATCCTGGTGTGAGCACATCTGACTGGTTTTTAAATGCAGTGCCTCGCTAAAGAATTTCTTGGAAAAACGGCTGGTGCTAGGTTGGGAGCAGAGATGGTACAGTTTATTGTGCTACAAAATAGAAAGCAGTGAAGCCGTATTTGAAGGACACAGACACCTGCAGGAAGGGGCTCACCGGGATTGTCTGAGCATCCAAATAAGTGATGACGGTGGTAGACTATTACCCAGGTTTGAAAGCAGGACTCATGATGAAGCTGTACTGATGTGACTAAGTAGAGAAGCCAAGGAGCCGAGGAATGCGGGGTTTACAGTTTGTCCACGGAGGCTTGTTCATTCCAGAGGAAGACAGAATGTCGTTACAGTGCAGAAGCCCGACACTTTAAACAGCCCGCTTTGACCAGCTTTTATTCGTACGTATGTGCACGTATGCACACTTGTGAACAAAGGTACCAGCAGAGGCCAGGGGAGGGCTTCAGATCCCCCGGAGCTGGAGTTTCCAGCATTTGTGGTCACCCAGCATTCAGACTCCTTTCCTCAGGACAGCAGCAGGTGCTCTTAACCAGCAGGTCACTCTCCAGTCCCAAGCAGTCTGTCCCTTAATCATGTGACTAAGCATGTGAGGAAGGAGACGTTGCCAGGAAGGAGTTGAAATCCTCCGTCTGATAGCATGTGATGGAACGGACGTTTGTAACCTCTACCATCACCATTGTCACAGGCTGATAGCCACATCAGGCAAACCAAAACTGTGGGGCATGCTACTGAACACAATAGCCAGCGATCTTTCCAAACTGTCAAGGGTGTGAAAGTCAGAGTTCCCAGATGCTCCAGAAAGTGGCTAAATCCGTCACGTGACTCTAAACTGAACCCATTACAGAGGCTAGAACAGCTAGGTCCCCACATCTGAGGGTTGGACTTGGGTTTGGTTTTTCTCCCTCTATAATGATGTAGCTGATCTAGGAATTCACTTGGAGCTTGAGTTTGAATCTTCCCTTGGGATATGTGCTACAATCCTCATGGATATTAGGCAGTGGCAGGCCCCTTCAGCGTCCAGTCGTCCCCAAGGTCATGAGTGGTGCTCTCCTGCAGATTGTGCTGCTGAGCCCGATGTGAAGTGGTTGTGTAGTCAGTAAGAGCCCCCCCCAGGCTGGTTCCCATGTGGGGATGGACGAGTAGGTGGGAGCAGATGCAATTGTCCACCTTCAGCACAGGGCACATCCTTCACAGCAGAAAAACAGTCCCTCCTTTGTACTGTGTATGTGTATGTATGTATATACCATGTATGCATGCATATATGTATACATCGCACATATGTGTATACACATGTGTATACCATGTATGTGTTTATATCATGTTTGTATATATGTATCATGTATATGTGTATGCATCACCTATATATCTATATGTGTATGTATGATATATATACATTTACATATATATGTGTGTGTGTATATATACATTTTATATATATATACACACATGTACCACATATATGCTCACATATACACACATACACACACATGTACATGTGTGTACACCCCACAGTCTGTGAAGGGTTTGATGGATTTTCCCCTCTCAGCGTGTTTCTCGAGCAGGTAGAAGTTATCACTCAGTATTTGGGATGAGGCTCATGATAAAGCAGTAACGAGAACATTACATACACAGTGCCTTTTATGGTCCAGGCAACACTTGAAGTAACAGACATGTCCACTCATGTAATTCTCTCAATTCTTCTTTTTTTTTTCTTTTTCTTTTTTTCAGAGCTGGGGACCGAACCCAGGGCCTTGTGCTTGCTAGGCAAGCGCTCTACCACTGAGCTAAATCCCCAACCCCTCTCTCAATTATTCTTACAAGGTAGTTATTCCATTTCATATAAGGAGACCAGCTACACACAAGTTCAAGCGACTTTAGGTCACATAGCTTGAAATGATAGTACCAGGTTTGAATGAAGATCTGACTTGAGGGGCGCTACTCTTGTTTCCCAGGTTTTGGTGGCATAGCTGATGCCTGTAGACGTCAGATATTGGGGGGAATTGGTGGGCTGTCTCTCATGAGACTAGAGGAGCTGCTGTGGTAAGACGTCATGACCGAGGCAACTTATCGAAGTATTTATTAGGGGCTTATAGTTCTAGGGGTTAGAGTTCATGACCATCAGAGCTGGGAACAGGGCAGCAGGCAGTCAGGTATGGTGTTAGAGAGGTAGCTGAGAACTTCCATCCATATCTACAAGTAGGAGGCAAAGAGAACTAACAGGGAATGATGTAAGCTTTTGGAACTTCAAAGCTCATCCCCAGTCAAAGCCACACCCTCTAATCCTTCCCAAACAGTTCTGCCAACATGACCAAGTATTCAAACCGGTAGGGAAAGACTTTGGAACTTTGGATGAGAGGAGCCACCATTCAAAGCTGTTCTGTGGGAGGTAGGAAGAATGTTGACAGACATGCGGAGGGTGGAGGCCTAGCTCATGAAGTTTGAGGGAAGCAAAGACTCTATCAGGCCTTTTATGTGGGAAGTCTGTGGTGTCAGGTCAGCTGGAACTGAAGAACTGTCTGTGATTAACAAGCGACCAGAGCCCTAAAGTGAAACCTTTGCTTTGCTGGGACACTGGGGTCAGCTGGGGCTGAGTTATTACCAGCAATTAAGAGGCCAGGATCATGGAGGTGAAATCTTCTGAGAAGTGTTTCCTGAGAGTCACACACAGATGCTGTGTTGCAGTCCTGTATGAAGTGAAGTGGGTCATGGAGAGCAGTGGAGGCTTGACACAATGGAGAGAGCCCAGAAGAGGGTAACAGTGAAGACGAAGCCAGTGGGCAGTGGGCAGTGGGCTTCCGTGACCTCATCAGCTCCTGCCTCCAGGTCCCTCCATGGCCTCTGCATCAGCTCCTGTGTCCAGGTCCCTGCTCTGCTTTGAGTTCCTGTCCTGGCTTCCTTCAGTGATGAACTGTGATGTGAAGTATAAGCCAGAAAACCCTTTCCTCCCCAGGTGCTTTGATCCTGGTGTTTCATCACAGCAGTAGTAACTGTCCTCTTAAAGGGGCCATTCTCATTCAAACCCCCACAGCTCCAAGCATGGAGTAGGTGGTTGTGTGCTGGCCGCCTGGCCTGTTCTGCCCTGGACTCATGAGTTTCCTTTCTTCTATCTCCCTTCAGGTCGCCTGGTGGGTGCTCTGGATGCGGTGCTGGATTCCAGCGCACGGGTTGCTCCATTTCGGATTCTGCTTCAAGTTCCCGGGTCCCAGGTGTATTCTCCCATAGCATGTGGTGAGTTACTGAATGGATCAGACATTTACTGGGCCATAGCCACTGGTGAGTTCTGTTACAGTTGGAATGTTCCAGACCTTATGGTCGAAGCATGCCGAGTGTCTGCATGTCCGTGGTGTTTGAAAGGTAACGCCTCTGGAGCTCCTTAGCAGTTCTCGCTTCCACTCACACCGACCTCCCTCATCCTCTTCCTCCTCTTCATCTGCACCTACTTCTCCACCCCTCCTGTTTTCAGCTTGTTTTCCTCATCCTTCTCGTCTCTGTCTCACTTCTAACCATCAAAAGTACTTAAAGGCTGAGCGTTTGGGCATGCCGGGTTTTGAGTGGTGTCTCAGAGCACTGGTATTGCTCCATATGAATTGAGCTATAATCTTCGTGATCTTCTCTCTGACGTACGTGTGTGCCCGGGTATGTACGCGCACTGCAGTGACATGAGGGCACAGTCTGAGGGCTGCAGTGATTTGAACAAGGAATGAATGCACAAACATATGCACATACAGCTGCTCTGCCAGGTGCTGGGAAATTTAGACCTCACTCCATATCCCCACCCAAGGTCCTGTTCTTCCCAGAAGTGCCACCTGATGTTGCACTGAGCCCCTAGGGTCCTCCAGGATGGAACTGTCACATTCAAAGAAGCACTTTATCAACAAAGCCTAGAGTCTGCTGATTTTATGCGAGTAACACGTGCTCTCTCTAATTTATGAAATAAGAAAATACCACGGGGTTGGGGATTTAGCTCAGTGGTAGAGCGCTTGCCTAGGAAGCGCAAGGCCCTGGGTTCGGTCCCCAGCTCCGAAAAAAAGAACCAAAAAAAAAAAAAATATACCACTGAAGACTCTCTATTTGAACACTGGATTCCACGTTAATCTTCTGTCTCTATGCGTGCACATGGCTGTAATACTTTAAGCTTTGCACTGGGTACAGTAAACTTTTCTCACTGCCTCCTGTTTACCAGCCCTATTGGACTTTTCCCCTGGAAAAGGCAGAAGTTTGATGAAACATCTCATTCCCACCCACCACCTCATCTAACCGCTGTGAATATCTGGGCACACTCTTGTCTGCCATTTTCTTTTCTAACCAGGACAGATCTCTCCAATTAAAACTGATTTATAAAGAAAGCACCTTTCAACTACAGAAAGAAGGTAACTGTTGCCTCTAACCACCCTAAGTACCTTCTGGTTACACAAGGTGGACATCTTTCTGAATAGCTTTCTAGTGGGTCAGAGAAGGGTAGCAACAAAGGTGGAAACATGTAATTCTTTAACACCAAGTTATCTGACAGTGCCCTTTTATAAGGAAAGTGTTACATTTAGCTAGTTCCCATAGAAACAAAGAAACTAAAGAGGAACAAAAATTGTTAAATTTCAAATGTTTAACACTGGAGATTTTTTTTTTAAAGGTTCCTGCAAGGTTGAGGCCAGGGACTTTGTCTATCAGTATGAAGGTAGAGTTGTAGCGTGTGAAATACACAATTTCAGTTCTAACAATGTTCTTTGTTATCTTATAGGAAAAGAGTACTAGCATATTCTCTCTTCTGCTTCCCCACTTTTCATTAAAAAGAACTATTGATATGATAGCACTCATCCCATTCAGACCCAAAATGATGCTTTTCATAATAATTCTTGAAGTGCGTATATTGGTATGGGTGTGATTCTTTATATAGTACGTACAGAGGCCAGAGACTCACGCCAGATGTCTTCCCTACCTTTTGAAGCTTGGTGTCTCACTGACTCCAATCCTCTCTGACCTGCCCATCTCTGCCTGTCCTATCCCAGCCGTGAGGCTGCGAGCTCTGCTGTACTTCAGCCTTTGCACAGTGATCTGAACGCAAGGCCTCCTGGTGCACAGCCAGGACTTACCACCTGCTGAGCCCCCTCTCTCTCCAGGTTCTGTGTTTTCTGTTATTGTTTGTCACAGTTCCTTATGCAGATTTAATACTTACTTAGGTATAACTTTTCCCTTCCTCGAACCTTTATTTGGGTTCTTTTTTTTCCCCCCATTTTCTTTCTTTTTACTAAGTAGTCCTGCTGGCCTGGGACTCTGTGTAGATCAGACTGATCTTGAGCTCACAGGTCAGCCTTTGCCTGCCAAAGTGAGCCACCGTACCTGTTCCTATGATGCTGCTGCTCACTGTGTAGCTGCATAGATTTCCATTTTCACCCAAGTAATGTATCCTGGATGTCTTGGTCTCTGAGGGTTTTCACACTTGCGGATGTCTGCCTTGGGCTTTCGGATTTGAGGTAGCAAGTCCAAATGTATTCATCGGCCACTCTAGAGTTGGCGGCTGCTGTCTTCTAGTGTTTTCTGTGACAACACAGATTTCTGCTTGTCTCATCGCCCAGGCCCCACTTGTGCATCATGTGCTTTTCAAGCACGCAAGCCTGCTTTTATCACTGGGCTAGGATAATTTGACTAGAATCTGTTACTCCTCTGAGCTCAGTGGGTTAGCCATTTTTAAACACACTGCTCTTGCTGTCTGCACAGTGATTTTTCTTTTACTCATTGTGGGACTCTTTTGCTATAATCCCATGCATGAATTTTGTTTTTAAATTCTTTCCCCTTGGTGTTTATTGCATATTGGGTAGCTATTGTTGGTGTTTTGTTTCTGTTTGTTTCTCTTTATCTTTTTAGGTCTGGTCTCCATTGAGTTCATTAGTCTTTCATGAGTTAATTCAGTTTTTGGCAATATATTCTACTTGCTTTTAACTTATGTTTTAGTTGTTATTGTTGGTTTGTTTTTTTGTTTTTGTTTTTGTTTGCTTGTTTGTTTGTTTGGTTTTGGTCAGATTTTGATCAGTAGTTCAAGGTCTCCAATCTCCTTTTTCGTTTCTTCTGCTTCAGCTCCTCTGAGACTTCTCATGCTCTTGCTTTGTCCTTGGAGTGGGAAGCATTTGTGAGGAAATACTTCCCTTTCTTCCTGGGGTGTTCCATTTCTTCTAAGGCACTCTCTGTGTCTGGAACCATCTGTCTCCATCTGGCCATGTTCCGTGATGTCCAGTACTGGTCCAGATCTCACCCAAGCTTGGGTACCATCACCTCAGGTGCTCCATTGGCATTAGCATGCTGTGACTTTACGCTTGGGTTTATGGGAACAGAACGAAGAAGACCGACATTCTGCTAGACAGGACTGGGGATGAGGCAGTAGTAGCTTCATCTTTGCTCACGGTCATCCATGAGCACCTCCCACCTGCCCTAAACCTTATCTTAGTTACATCTAGTCCCTGCTAAACACCCCTGACCACCCGCCTGCAGTGGTCACTCTATATCTCACATGGCCGGCCAACTCTTCTCCCTCTTAAGCATGGCGAATTCTCCTCTCCTTCCTTCTGTCTGTCTGCTTGCCTCCAGGGGCCCAGAAGTCCCGCCTATCCCTTCTGCCCAGCAATTGGCCCATGGTTTCTTTACTGACAGATCAATTGGAAACAGGACCTCAGCATCAGAACTGCCCCTACAGAAGTCTTCTTGTTCCCTCTCTGATAAGCCAGGTGTGCTGCCCAGTTCTATGCCAACTGGACACAGCAGGGTTATCGGAGAGGAGGCAGCCTCAGTTGAGAAAAAAGCCCCCATAAGATTGAGCAATTGGCAAATATGTAAGGCATATTCTTAATCAGGGATTGATGAGGGGAGGATCCTGCCCATTATGGGTGGAGCCATCTCTAGGATGGTGGTCCTGGGTTCTATAAGAAAGCAGGCTGAGTAGGCTTTGGGAAGCAACCAGTAAACAGCATCCCTCCGTGGTCTCTGCGTCAGCTCCTGCCTCCAGGTTCCTTCCCTGTTTGAGTTCCTGTCCCAACTTCCCTCAGTGATGGACTTGATAAGCCAAATAAACCCTTTCTTTTCCAACTAACTTTTGGTCGTGGCGTTTACCACAGTGATAGGAACTCTAAGACACTTGGACCCAGGTCATCTGGGGCAGGCTGTGGGACCCCTCATTAAACAGGTAGAGCTCAGAGGCAGGCCACATTAAGAAAATGTTTTGCTGGGCTTTGTGACATAGGCCTGTAATCTTAGCTGTTCAGGAGTTGAAGCCAGAAGATTGCAAGTTCAAGGCATGCCTGGGCAAGTAGATAGACCGTGCCTCAAAATACAAAGTCAGATTCTCACACTGGGCTATATATACACCTTCAAAAAGATAGGGAAGTAAAAATGGGGCTAAGTGGGAACAGGAAGGGGGTCAGTAATTGTGGGGAAAGGGTTAAGAGAGGGTAGGGGTGGGTATTTTCAAAATATGTTATGCACATCTATGAGAATGTAAGGAAACAAACTCAAACTGAAAAGGGCCTGGGCATGTAACTTGGTGTGCAATACTTGGCCTAGTGTGCCTGAAGCTGTAGGTGCACTAAGATAGAAAACAATCTGTTATCGCAACCTTTTATTTTGGTGGGAAGGAAGCTAAACCTAGATCCTCACACATGTGAAGCCAGCATCACACCACTGAGCTGCGTTCCCACCTGGCTCTGCCTATACAGGTGTGCTTCAGCTGCATTCCCACCTGGGCTCTGCCTGTACAGGTGTGCTTCAGCTGCATTCCCACCTGGGCTCTGCCTGTACAGGTGTGCTTCAGCTGCATTCCCACCTGAGCTCTGCCTGTACAGGTGTGCTTCAGCTGCATTCCCACCTGGGCTCTGCCTGTACAGGTGTGCTTCAGCTACATTGTTTCCAGGCACCAGAGCTGATCTTCAGAGCTGTCGTTATTCCAAGCCACTTTACACTCTTTCTCCACGTGCCTTTGGCTACCACCATTCTATTTTCTGTCTCAGATTCTGACTTCATCTCATTTGTGGAGTCATGCACGCCCTGCCCTTTAGTTACTGGGTTCTTAAATCTCATTGGTGGAGTCATGCATGCTCCATCCTTTTGGGGGAGAGACTAGCTTCTCATACCTCATTGGTGGAATCGTGAATGTTCCGGACTGGCTTGTATGTCTTCTTGGTTTATTCATGACAACACGTGTGTCAGAATTTCCTTTTTTGGGTGGGATGGTAATCCAGTTTCTGGAGACTTTCTTTTTGGAATTATTCATCTAACCATTGGCACTGCATAAATGAGGACAGTAATGAGGAGGGCAGAATCCCAGAAGCTAATCTCCAGTCAAGTGGAGAACAGGTTAGACCAGTGTTTCTTGACCTTCTTATGCTGCGACCCTTGAATACAGTTCCTCACATTGGGACTTCCAACTGTAAAATTGTTTCACTGATACATCATAACCAATTCTGCTACCGTTATGAATCACAATGTATATATCTGATATGCAGGGTATCTCATATACCTCAAAGGGGTCACAGCCCACAGGCTGAGAACCTCTGGGTTAAACTGTCTGGACCCTGATGAATGGATTCTGCTGTGTTGAGTACTGGGTCCTATAAGGATGAGGCTTCCCTACAACTGCAGTGTCTGGTGCTCTTAGTCTTGTCCTGCACTCGAGACAGACAGGTCCTCCAGGCTGCCCTCCATGATGGCTGTTCCTAGTCCCACGTGACACGTCCCGGCAATCCTCAGTGGTGTACAACGTACAACGATATCTCTAAATTACTGCCGTGAGCTTCTTAGTCATCATCATGGCCTGGAATGCTGGCTGGGTCATTTGTTGTCCACATTTGATCTCAGGAAGCACAAAAAAGCATAGGGAAGAGCGGCTGGGCTCTGAGGTATTTGCTTAGAATCATTCCAAAAATCAGATTGCTTACGCAATATGTTGACGCCTCCATTATTGTCAGCCGAGGCCTGGGGGTGTCTTTCCCAGTTCCTGGTGGAAGACATCCTTGAGTCATAGTGAGAAGCGGCAGAGCGCCCCTCTCAGGCATTAGAGCCTTACACAGGGGACTTTTCCACAGTGCTCACGCCTTCCCGGGCATTAGTTTGTACTTTCATGTCTGCGTAAGTTCAGAGTCTCTCCCCTTGCTTTCCAGTTCTGCCCCTATGGGGTTGAATTAAATAAAGGAGGAGGGAGAGCCAGGGGCACGCTTTCCATGTTCCCGTACAGCTGGGTGGGAGAGGGTGCGCATACTGAGTCATGATGTCTGCAGGTTTTGTACCTGCAGATTCAACCAAAATGGGTAATATGTATAAATATGTTAGATGTTATGCAGTTATATAATGATTATACATATATATATACATACACACACATACACACACACACATATATATATATACACACACACACATATACATACATACACATATACATATACATACATACATATATATATATATATCCCATGCTTCTGTACTGGCTAGTTACAGACTTCTTGGTATTCCATGAAGAATATGCCATGGGAATTCTGTATCATTTACTCTGTATCAGACAGGTAAGGAATCTGGAGATGACTTAAGGGATTCAGGAGGAGTGTGTAAGTTACCTGCAAATACCATGCCACCTTCAATAGGAACCTGAGCTGTCTCGGACTCTGGTGTCTTTGGGAGGCCCTGGATCCAGCAGACATACAGGGCCCAGTCCCCCCAGACCCAGGGGGACTGTTGTAGTTTGGAGAATACTTAGTTAAGGGTTTAGATTTGGAAAATGAAAACAGACATGCTTTGAAACCTTCAAAGGTCACGACAGGAAAGGGGAAACATTTGCTAATCAAAACGCAGCACGTTGTCTGTTTTTAAAAGTTAGGGGCTACGGAGCTAATTCTCTCCATTAATCCCCTCTACTCTCCCCCATTCGATTCCCTTAGCAGTGCACAGTGGCAGTGTACCCTACTCTGGAGGTGAGAAGATACAGAACCCTGGAAGCTGGCCACTTGCCAGGGTCACACCAGGCGTGCCGGGGTGCTAGCACGCAGCTTAGCTGCAGGCTCTGACAGAATGTCCTCTCAGAGTGTTCCTTCTGACGCACGGTCTCTTCTCTGTGCCCTTGACCGTGGCTGGCGTTTTGCTCCCTGGTATTCTGCCTCACTGTTTGCTTTGTCTTTGTGGAGTGGATTCTATTAAGGGAGGAAATGTTCCCTGGTGGACCAGATTAGTGTCTTCCTGAACTTTGTACCGCGGTGGCAGAGGACGTGCCAGCCTGTTTTCCCCGAGCAGAGGACTTGCAGGGTGCTTCAAGGAACATCTGGGAGGCAGCCCAGGAGGGGGCGGGGGAAGCGTGAGTTTTCTGTGTTTACACTCCGAGGTCAGGATTGTTACACTTGTTCTCAGTGGCTCGGCATTTCCTTGGAACAACGCTAGCTGGAATTTTCCACATGGGCTTCACCTTTAGAAGTGGGAGAGTGTTGCCAATTAATGTTTCTTCCCTGTCATGGACATTCTGGCAATTGGCCTGTTAATGTATTTTTTAAAAGTAATTCTGTTTATGTACAAATAATTTCCATCGAAGAACATGTTCTGCCTTTTGTGACATGTGTTGCTGATAGGAATTTTAAAAGAAAGTGGAGGCTAAAACCAGCTTTTAGGTCTAGTGCATTTTGAGGCTAAAAGTAAGATTAAAAATCTCTTTCGAGCAGAGTGAGTTGGTACATGCCTGTAGTCCTAGCTACATAAGAGACTGAGTCAGGAGGATCATTTGATCCCATAAATTTGAGACCAGCCTGGACTATGTAAGGAGAACAAACAGAAGCAAATTAAAAATCGAATCCTAAAATCAAAGGTTACCTGACTGGCAGTGTACATCATGACTTAACAGAGACCACCTGAAGGGAGCTCTTCAAAAATACCTGAGTTAATTCTCTTTTATAATAGGAGAGGTGGTGAGCCCCTCCCCCCCAAAAGCTTCAGATTTAGGAGTTTTTGAGTTGGTAATGCTCAGCCCGTAATATAATCAGCGAACTTAGACAACTCTGTGCCCTGTTTTCTGGCCCTGACTTTACTTCTGAATCTACCCACCTCATTCGTGCGTGGGGGGTCACTTGTGCCTGTTTTTATTTTTTCACTAGGAAGAGATTTGCATTTTTTTCATTATAGAATTTTTTCATTAAATTTCATGCTTAACGTCTTCATTATAAAATTTCATTTTTTTTAGCAGTTAAGTTTGTTCTTTGACCTTTTCATACACGTATAAAATGTGTTTTGATTACTCTCTCTCATCTCTCTGCCAACCCAGGTTCCCCTCACGAGTCCCCGGCCCACATCGTTCTTCATTCTGTTTTGCAACTCAGAGTTTAACAGGGATTGGCTATGTGACGATGTATTTAGTTTTTCACTGGAGCTTGCTTATTGGCTGTGTGTCTGTGTGACCCTATGTTTGGTTATTCATTGGAGCTTGCTAGGCTCACCAGTGGGACTCCCTCCCTCCCAGAATCTTTGGGTAGCCCATGATTCAGCAGGGAGAGGTAGGGCCCCACGGAACCCAAGATCCTCCTCCCCAAACATAACGAACAGAGCTAGCATTGTGCAAGTCCAGTGCAGGTATCCGCAGCTGTCGTGCGTGCGTGATTGCGTGCGTGCATGATTGCAATGGTTCTCATACCCAGAAAGGAGCATTCTACTGCCCTCTCCCTGTCTACTGGCTCGTGCTTTACAGCACTCTTCAGTGGTGTTCCCTGAGCCTCGGAGGGTCCTGGCATAAGTGTTGTTCAGGGCTGAGCACTCACCCTGGCACACGCTCTTAGCACTTTGTGCAGCCACTGCTGTTGGCGGTACAGAGGTGGCGTCACACTTTTGGTGTAGACTTTTAGAAGGCTGATTGATGCTGTCCATTTAACTCAACAGCAGGAGTCACCCCTAGGCCCATGACCGCCCCAGCCATATACATTTTTGATCGTTTACAATACCATACATAGGTCCTCTTCTATTTAAAAAAAAAAAAGGCTTTTAAAAATATTTATTTTACTCTCTTTAATCTCTCTCTCTCTCTCTCTCTCTCTCTCTCTCTCTCTCCCCCTCTCTCTGTGTGTATGTGTGTGTGTGTGTATGTGTATGTGTATGTGTCACTTGCTCACGGGGTGTGCAGTAGCCCTTGGAGACCAGTAGAGGTATCGGCTCCCCTGGAGTTAACATGTTTGTGAGCCACCACATGGGAGCTGGGAGCTGGATTCTCTGCAAGAGTAGTAAACCTTGAGCCATCCCTCTACCCCCTTTAAAGATTCTGAAAAGTAGAAAACCCTGAGGACTGTGATAATGTCCTGTGGTCACCTCATCAGGATTAGGGGGTTGCGCCGCTCGCTTTAGTTGTCTCCAAGGTTGGTTTGTTTGTTTCCTACCCTGAAGTAGTTTTTAAAAAATTCTAGGGAGCTGGAGAGATGGCTCAGCGGTTAAGAGCACCGACTGCTCTTCCAGAGGTCCTGAGTTCAATTCCCAGCAACCACATGGTGGCTCACAACCATCTGTAATGGGATCTGATGCCCTCTTCTGGTGTGTCTGAAGACAGCTACAGGGTACTCATATTAATAAATAAATCCTTAAAAAAGAAAAAAAGAAAAAGAAAAAAGGAAAAAAGAAAATTCTAAAAGATCCTAGAAGTTGTTAATATTTCACCCCACAATACATTCAAATAAAAATCTCTCAAAGATTGGTCATTCATGTCACTCTAGTGCTATTCCTGAAATAGAAGTTAACTGGGACCTGTTGATGTCGTTTGAACTCAGTCTTGGTTTTCCTGCTTGCTTTGTAGCTGTGGCATTTTTCTGTGTAGCCCTGGCTGTCCTGTGACTCACTTTGTAGGACACACTGGCCTCAAACACAGAGATCTATCTGAGAGTGGGATTAAAGGAGTGGTGGTCCAGCTCCTACAATATTTGATTCCATCCAGCATATCTGTTTCAGTGATCTTATTCGTTTAGTCGTTGCAGACCCTGGAGAGGCCTCCCTCTGCCCTCTGAACATCTGGTCATCTTGATCTGTGATAGCAGCTTCTACCCTGTGCTTGCCTGTTGTCCATTGTCTCCTGTGGCTTCTGGTTCCTGTCTCTGCCTCCTGCTGTGGCTTCCAGTTCCTGAGACTGACTGTCTGCTTTCACTTATTATAGATATCTTTAGGATTTATTTATGTACCCAAGTAATCTATCTGCATGTATGCATACATGCATGCCAGAAGAAGGCATCGAATTCCATTACAGATGGTTGAAGAGCTGCCATGTGGGTGCTAGGAATTGAACTAGGGACCTCTGGAAGAACAGCCAGTGCTCTTAACCACTGAGTCATCTCTCCAGCCCCTAATTGTAATATTTTTAATGATTCATTTCTTCTGAGGGAAAGGATAAGAGACTTCTACTTAGAGGTGTATTAAAATAGGGAAATCCAATGGATGACAATGATGTTCTTGTGAGGATAGTTACTTTAGACTTAGAGATTAGGTCTGATAGTGTCTGCTTTCAGGATCTGGGTTTTTCAAAAAGAAGTGTTTATTTCTTTTGGTCCACCAGTGTCCTCTTATTTGCTATTTATTTGTTAGGGTTTTTAAATTCTTAAAACTTTTCTCTTTTAAAAGACAAATCGCATATAGTTCAGTCTGACCCCGAAGCCCCATGAAGCCAACACAGTCAGCTTCATCTGTCACCTTCACCCAACTCGGAGGCACTCGGGAAGATGGAAGCTCAGCTCAGCTAGCCTCCATCAGACTGGCCACCATCAGATTAGGCTCTGTCAAAATGGCTGCCTGTGGGCATGTTGGTGAGACATTTTCCTAATTGCTAATGGTTGTAGAAGGGCCTAGCTTTTACCTTGTGGGCAGTGTATGCTGGGTGCTTTGTGCCTGCCTCATTCTGCATTAGAATGCTCGGTGAGTGACAGGAGAGACACTGCCCCTTGCCTGCCACACCTTTCTGGCCCCTCTGTAGTCGACAGTAGATGGTTAGTTAGTGTGTGGCCAGTAGAGAAATGTTTTGCTAGTTCATAGGCCCAGATCTGAACTATGAACACAGAGCGCCCGTTTCATAGTACACTAGCATTTAGGAGGCTGGAAAAGATACTGAATCCAGTCAAGTGTTTATTATGCAGAGGGAAACAGTTACTTTTTTAAAAACCGAAGCTTAGGCCCAGTTATTTATGGCTGTGTCCGCGTAGAAGCTGGAGGTGTGGACAATGAGGTGCTTGTTTTACTTCGTGACTATGTCCCCCCGCGCCCCGCCCCCAGAGGAAAGTCAGGGAGAATAGCTATCCTCAGCTGCTCTGAACTCATCCAATGCGATGTCCCAGGAGACTGAGGCCCTCAGAGTTACGCCCATGGGCTGTGGATTGGCTTCTTTCTTTTTTACTTTGTGTCTAGAAATACCTACCTTGTGACATTTGTATGGAGTGAGTTTAAAGATACAGCATGCCTTACTAAGTGTGTAACATAACGCCAGGCATTTAAAATGGCCCCAGTCAGCCATCTCTGCCAGCCCCCATGAAGACTTGGTTATTCCTGAGTCCACCGTTGCTGTTGTCTGGTCTTTGATTAGGTTTCTAACACTGAATCTCTAAGCCTGATTTTCTTTTCTTTTCTTTTTTTTTATTTGATGTTTTCTTTATTTACATTTCAAATGTTATCCCCTTTCCTGGTTTCTGGTCCATAAATCTGCTATCCCATGCCCCTTCCCCCTGCTTCTATGAGGGTGCTCCCCCACCTACCCACTCCCTTCCACCCACCTCCCTGCCCTGGCATTCCCCTACACTGGGGCACTGAGCCTTCCTAGGACCAAGGACCTCTCCTCCCATTGATGCCTGACAAGGCCCATCCTCTGCTACATATGCAGCTGGAGCCATGGGTCCCTCCATGTGTACTCTTGGGATGGTGGTTTAGTCCCTGGGAGCTCTGGGGATTCTGGTTGGTTGATATTGTTGTTCTTCCTATGGGGTTGCAAACCCCTT
This sequence comes from Rattus norvegicus, assembly GCF_021556685.1. NCBI lineage: Eukaryota > Metazoa > Chordata > Mammalia > Rodentia > Muridae > Rattus > Rattus norvegicus. Next base: position 56,861,069 of record NC_141542.1, on the reverse strand, counting down.
CAGCTCCTTCAGTCCTTCCTCTAACTCCTCCATTGGGGACCTCATTCTAAGTCCAGTGGTTTAAGTCTGACTTTTCACCCTGGACTTTTAGTTTTCTTAGAAAATGAAAAAGTCTATTTCTACAAAATGAGAGGCTTCAGTAAAGCCGCGTAATTTTGCCGTTTGCCGACGTTACCGTCCACAGCTGCAGTTCAGTCAGTTACAGCGGCTGTGACAAAATCTTATCCACTTGACTGGGGCCTTAAACAATAGGATTTTATTTTCTTTCTGTTCCAGAGGCTGCACATCCATGGTTATGGCACAACCAAGTTATTTCCAATAGGCCTTCTCCTTGGCTTGCGGATCCTTCTTGCTGCATCCTCATTCTTTGCATGGTCATTCTTTGGTAGACAAGCATCTCTGGTGTCTGAGGTGTGTGACACTGGTCCTGTTGGGTCGGCAGCCTCACTCTATGCTCTGATTAATCTATTGGTCCTGAAAAACTGTCTCTTGAAATATACAGTCTTGGCATATGGGTGCCAACGTATGGATTTGGGGAAGATACATTCAGGCACTGACATCAGGTCTCTGTTGTGTTGGAAGAATAGAACAGGAAGGATGGAATACTTCCCCCCACATTTGCTAATTATGCCAGAAGTATTCACACCATGGTCTGTGGGCTGTGCGTCTAGGAACATGGTCCATGCAAAAAAATAAACTTAAAACACTGAGGGGTTTTGTGTGCGTGTGACTTTTTGTTGATAACTCAATTACATTTTTAAAAAATGTATTTGTATTTCTATAGGTGCATTCTTATTCCAGGGTGTGTGGGTGATAGAGTTCTCTCCTTCCATGACATAGATTCCAGGGACTAAATAAAGTTGTTAGGCTTAGCAGCAAGCTCCTGTGCCCACTGAGCCAACTTGGCGGCCTCTCACTGCACGGTTCTCAAGTATGAACTTGTGAAGGAGGACCTCAGCGTTACATAGGTTGGACGTGCCTGCGCGTCCTTTAACCCTCTGGCCCCAACAACGGATGGAAGACTTTCTTATTTTCTCTTTAGCTTTCTCAACAGTATCATGCAAGGCAGTGACTTTCAAACTGAACGTGACTCAAAGACAGAAATGTATTTACGCGTGTGTAGAACTCGCCCTCTGATTCGGCGGTTGCCCTTGCTGGGAGACGTGCAGTCCGTTTTGAATTGTTTTAAGCTGGTTCCAGGCAGACTCCTTTGACTTCCTGGGAACCATTGCCACAGTGTAACTCTGAGCTGCTGTGTGACACACACTGAGGTGACTTTCATTCTCAGGCATCTAGGGTCACGGAAGTACACCAGCTGGCTGCTCTGGGGTACTCATGGAGCCTACCCTGAGGCGTCTCTGCAGAGGAAATTCAGTTTGGAGAGTTTCCCTGCCACTTGGCAACTTTTGTAGGAAACAGACCCTGGGGTGGAAACAGTTCCTCATGTTGATTGTCTTTGCTGGGAGAGGCAGGCAGGCCAGCTGTGGTTCCATTGACTGTGGCCCAGAGATAGTTCTGTGTATTCATTTTTTTTTTTTTTTTGGTTCTTTTTTTCGGAGCTGGGGACCGAACCCAGGGCCTTGCGCTTCCTAGGCAAGCGCTCTACCGCTGAGCTAAATCCCCAACCCCTGTATTCATTTTTTTAGTTGTGTTTTTTTTTTCCTTATGAACATTGTATAAAAGCATTTTATAAGAAGTAAAACTCTAGTTTTTTTGTCTTTTTTTTTTTTTTTTGAGACATTGTTTCTTTATATATCCCTGGCTGTCCTGGAACTCACATGTAGACCAGGTTGGCCTTGAACTCACAGAGATCTACCTGCAGTGCTGGGATTAAAGGCATGTGCACCACGTCTGGCTGTCTCAAGTGCATTTTTTTAAAGTATTTTTTTATTTTAATTGTATGAGCGTTGTGCTTGCATTGCGTTTATGGCTGTGTGCCACATGTGTACCTGGGGTCCACAGAGGTTGCAGGAGGGAGTCAGATCCCTTGGGACTGGGGTTACAGGCAGCCATTTTGTGGGTGCTGGGAATTGAACCTAGGTCCTCTGGAAGAACACCTACTGCTCTTAACCCCTGGGCTATCTGTACAGCTCCTGTCTCGAGTCTTAATTCCACGATGATATATTGGGATTGGGAGTTGACTACAGTTTTATTCTTGGTAAACAGTTGAAGCTGTTTGTAGTTGAGCTGTCAGTTCTGGTAGCCCTGATGGTAGACTAAAGAACACCTGTATCCCAGGGGATGGAGAGGTGGCTCTGCAGTCAGGAGCAAGTACTGCTCTTGCAAAGGAGCTGCATAGGGTTCCCAGCAACCATGCCGGGTGGCTCACAGCCGCCTCCAGTTTCAGCTTTAGGGGTTCAAACACCTTCTGTGCTCCATGGTCAGCTGCACTCACTGTGCACATACCCCACCCCATACATAATAGAAAATATGTATGATTTACATACCTAGGTATGTGTGTGATTTGATATTTAAAACAAACAGATAAAACACCACCTGTGTCCTGGAAACTGGGAAGAAGGGATTTCCGGGAGAGTCTGAGCTCCTGCTGAGAGTGGACAACTCTTTCTGTGCTGCCTTAGCAAGCCCTAGACACAGGGACTATGTAGGGGGCATTAAAGAGTCTTGGGGTCTTCTGTGCGAAGACCCCGGGTGCCGTGCAAGGTTGGTTTGCCCTTAGTTCGAAATGTGACCCAGTACAAATATTTGCACTTCCATTTCCCTTTTTGTTTTCATTACAGGTCAGTCACTCCCCTCCCTCCTTCCCTCCCTCCCTCCCTGTTCCCTGTTCCCTGTTCCCTGTTCCCTGTTTTGTTTTTACGAATGAGGAAGTATATTTGAAGAACCATCACCGGAGTACTGAGTGCTGAAAGCTGATAGAGACTGGTCCTCTTCAGCCTGGCCTCCTTTTGTTTGCTTAGTGACCTGGTTGGTTTTATTATGAAGGTAAATAAAGCCTGCCCTCTCCAGTTCTGAGAGTGCTCACAGGCTGTGGTAGAACTAGCTTTGTAAAGTGAGCTCCAAGTGCTATCTGTGTTACCATGATGTCACTAGGGGTGGGGGTAGGGGTGGGGGTAGGGGTGGGGGAAGCACAGGTAAGAGAGGCAGGAAGACCACCTGAGCTGTGTCAGTCTTGGATGTGGCACAGCCAGCTAGATGCTCAGTGTCTGAGTTCAGGACAGAAGACAGAGAAAGCAGGCACAGAGACAGATGAGCATGTGGAGATTGGCCTTGGGTGGGCTTGATTTTGTTTTAAAATGAGCTTTTCCTGTCTGGAGAGATGTGCAGGAAGGGCCTCTCGCTCCGGGACTAACTCCTGCTAAGACCCAATAGACCTTCTGGGAGGTGCAACTGGAGGAAAGTGAAGGTCATGGGTCCTGAGCCTAGGTGCAGAAACCAACTTGCTAGCCTGTGGAGAGAGGCATGGGGAGGAGAGTGTGACTGCTCCCCTTGCTGGGGAAAGGCGGAGTCAGAGGACATAGGTATGCTTGTCTGGGTGACAGATAAAAAGGGATTGGGTACTTTGTGTTAGCTGGCTTTCCATTTTCCTTAATGAAACAGTCTCTTGGGTACTTTCCTGATTCTCCCCTGACTGCCCACTCAGAACGCAGCCTAATCTAACACGCAGTCTTCATTTCCATGGGCCAAACCATAAGCCCCTGCAGGCTGAGCCCTCTGTTACTTCATTGCTTGCAGTGGGAGTGTTTTGGATTCTTTTAGAATACTTGTATTGGATTGGGAGCCTTGGTCTGCGCATGAAGTCCACTACCTTCTCCTATAACCTGCATCCTTTTATTTTAACATTGTATATTAAAACTTGTGTGTGAAGAAAGTCTGTAGATTTGAGATATCAGGCGCTCAGGCAGGTGTGGGATTTTACGCTGTGACAGCGTGCTCCGATTCAGACGTGGAGATCTCAGGTTAGAGGTTTCAAAGGAGGGTCAGTAACATGTGTTTCCAAGATTTTCGCGTTCATTTGACTGAGCCAGCTCAGTCAGTCAACAGTTTCTCTATGGCAAGAGTGAGGATTAAAAAGAAAAAGCCAATAAAAGCAACATTGTAGCATGACCCCAGCCAGTTCTGAGGCTGAGGCGGGTTTATTTTTTTCTAGTCTTTTATACCATTTTCATTACATGCAGATATTAAGATCAGTTCTAGGTTAAGGAACAAGCAAGGCCCTGTGATCACTGTTTCTAGGGGCTTATCTGGATGACCAAGATACCTGAGCCTACTTCCCTGTCCTAGCCCAAAGTCATATTCTTGCCTGAAGCCTACTTCTTTGTGCTAGCCCAAAATCAGATTCCTGCCTGAGCTAACTTCCCTGTCCTGGCCCAAAGTCAGCTTTCTTGGAGCAGCCCCAAAAGCTCTCCACATGCATTTACACTCACATGGGCATGCGAGTAACACAGAGAGAAAGGAAACACTTTTAAGCAAAACACACCTATTTTGGGATGAATGGTGACTCTGGCGACCCTCCCAGCCTCTCACTTGCTCTGGGTGACCCTGAACTACCTGTCAGTAGCTTTAGTTTCTCTGGGTTTAGTCTTGTCCCATTTTGGAAATGTGACTGAAAAACTTTTCTGGTCAGAGACTGTGCCGGTGTGCGAGAGGGGCATCACTAGAGGCTGGACATGGTCCCCATGTCTGGTGCCCGTCATCCAGTGCAGATGAATAGAGGGTTGAGAAAAAAACAAAGATGTTGGACTGGACTATGCCTTAGTTAACAATGGTGTGTAACACTTTGGTAGGACAGTGAGCGTTTCAATTGTCTTTTAAAGAAATCAACCAGCAGACTGCCTATGATATAATGCTTGTGTGTGTGTGCGTGCTTTATTTTAAGATAATATGCACTGTAGGAACTCTTTCTGTAGGTATTTGAGGCCTATTGCTGTGAATGGCTCAAAACCATCTGTAGACAGCTGATTTCTGAGACTGCCCCTGGCTGGGTCAAACTCTGCTGCTCCCAAGTGGTGACATTCCCCTGTGATCAACAGGGCTTAGTAACAGGCTCTTGCACCGTGAACTCTTCCGCCTTTTAGACCACAGGCTGTGTGAGCCTGTTGGCAGTGAGTCTGCTGTCTGGGGCATGTTCTGTGATGGGATCCCTGTGCAATTACCAACATCTCTGTCACCATGTGGAGGCAGAGAAGTTGTGGACATTGCCAAAGCAGGCAAGATGGCCACAGCACACTGAAGGGTGACCCTTCCAGTCACCTAGGCTGCCTTATGGCCGTAGGATCAGTGCCTGTAGGCGCCTAGAGGCAGGAGGAGACTCTGGTTTTAAGGAAGGGGGCCTGTTCTACAGCAGACTCGCTGCCCATAAAGTAAAATACACATAGACTTATATATGGCAGGAGTTGGAAAATGAATTCATGTTTTAGAAATTCCTTCTTGGGGCTGGAGAGATGGCTCGGTGGTTAAGAGCACTGACTGCTCTTCCAGAGGTCCTGATTTCAATTCCCAGCAACCACATGGTGGCTCACAACCATCTGTAATGGGATCTAAAGCCCTCTTCTGGTGTGTCTGAAGACAGCTACAGTGTACTTATGTATAATAAATAAATCTTAAGGGGTTGGGGATTTAGCTCAGTGGTAGAGCGCTTGCCTAGGAAGCGCAAGGCCCTGGGTTCGGTCCCCAGCTCCGGAAAAAAAAAAAAAAAAAAGAACCAAAAAAAAAAAAAATAAATCTTAAAAAAAGAAATTCCTTCCTTTCCCTGATGTGTTTCTCTCTGTCCAAATCCAGGTGCAACGTTGGAGGAAATCAACCGGCACTGGGACTGGCTGGAGCAGAACCTGCTGCACACCTTGTCAGTCTTCGACAACAAAGATGACATCGCCAGCTTTGTCAAAGGGAAGGTGAAGGTAGGCTGGGCTTTAATGCTTCTCCCCACCTGCCGCTCCCCCACCCCCCCAGCTCTGCTACACTCACTTTGGTTGCAGTTTTTTTTTTACACTTTGGCTACATTTTCTGTGTTACATAAAACAAAGGGAATTCACTTAGCAAAGAGCGGCCTCTGTTTTACTTCTGATTGGCCCTTCCTCTCTCCCTCCCTGTTGGTCACAGCTTCTGTACTGTCCCAGGGAGGCCGCATTTGTACAAATGGAGCTCCTTGGCAGCCTTTAGGTAGTTGGAGAGGACAGAGTCTTGAGCTCAAAGTAACCCCTATGCCAAAGCAGCATAGGTGGGGCCGACATTTAGATTCTCAATACTTTGGTGCTAACTACTTTAAAACGTCTGTCTCTTAGCCAGATGTGGAGGTGCACTCCTGTGATCTCAGTGCTGGGGAGGCTGAGGCTGGAGGGTCCCAAGGTGGAGGCTAGCATGGGCTACAAAGTTAGAAGCTTGCCTGGGATACAGGAGACACTGTCAGAGACAATCATCACCACCACCACCACCACCACCACCACAAACCAGAGTAGTGTAGCCCCTAGGAGGCAAGGCTGGTGATGGAGGAGTCTGAGGGTTAATGTGGACATTTATCCTCCCCTCTTTGCTGACCAAATGTGAAGGATGCTTTCCTGTCAAGTCTGGACGTTTGACCGCTTCCCCGGCTACCACCCAGTTTCTTCCTCAGCCACGCCTATGCACAGGAGTAAAGCACCTGGCCCCTGTATGTGCCTCACTAAAAGCCTTCCTGGGCAACAGCAAACTGGACATTCATTTCATACAAAATGGCCCCAAAATTCTTAATCATTATCTTATGGTTCATAATGTCAAGAGAAATTTGTAAATTTAAAACGTGATGAAGTTAAAAATCAATTTGCTAATAAGCTAATTGTGTGTGGCGGGGGAGGGGGAATCAAATTCAGATCCTCAAGCTTAGCTGCAAGCATCTTTACTCATTGAGCCATCTTTTTTTTTTTTTTTTTTTTTTTTTTGGAGCTGGGGACCGAACCCAGGGCTTTGCACTTTCTAGGCAAGCGCTCTACCACTGAGCTAAATCCCCAACCCTCACTGAGCCATCTTGATGGCCCTTTATCAACATTTTGAACCTGACAAGAAAGACGTTTTTAAAGTATTAATGTTCAACTCAAAGGTTCGAAAATGAGGTTGGGTTCTTACATCCTTTGGGTCAGTTTGTCCTCTTGCTATTGCCCACCTGTCCTTCCCACTTCCTGTCCTCTTCCCCTTCAGTCTAACTTTTGTCTGTCTGGGTAAGTGGCATCTTTCTGTGCCTCAGGCTCTGATCGCTGAGGAGACCAGCAGCAGACTGGCAGAGCAGGAGGAGGAGCCTGAGAAGTTCCGAGAAGCCCTGGTGAAGTTCGAGGCCAGGTTCAACTTCCCCGAGGCAGAGAAGCTGGTCACCTACTACTCTTGCTGCTGCTGGAAGGGCCGGGTGCCCCGCCAGGGCTGGCTGTACCTCAGTATCAACCACCTCTGCTTCTATTCCTTCTTCCTGGGCAAGGAACGTAAGTGTGGCCAAGAGCCTTCTGGTCCTGAATTCACAGATACATTCAACCCTGGGGGTGGGGGTCGTGCTTAGCATCGCTTCTGAGAGACGCTGTGAACGGGAGTATTTTCACAGTGTGCTTGATCCATTATATAGGCTTCTCCTCCAAGGGGGCTTGACTTAGGGAGGGCCTGTGTACTCCCTTAAACATTTATTTCTGGGTAACTCAAGGAGCAATGGCCAAGTCTTTGGTAGTGTAGATGCTTTGAAAATGCAGTATGTTAGTGAGTGTGTGTGTGTGTGTGTGTGTGTGTGTGTGTGTGTGTGTGTATGTGTGTGTGTGTGTGTGTGTGTGTGTGTGTGAGAGAGAGAGAGAGAGAGAGAGAGAGAGAGAGAGAGAGATACTTTGTGTGAAAGCAGAGAAGCAGCTAACAAACATCCTGTCAAAGATGGCACCCACGGTACCTTTTAAAATTATCAGAGGCCAGAAGACAATATTGCAAAGCCATCAGATAGAAATGGTACAAATGTGTTTTAGCTACTCAATTCAGAGAGGGATGATTTTTGTGATATTTGTTAATGATTGTACGGCTGTGTGAGTATTCTTGAGAGAGTGTGTGCGTAGCTAATTTGGTGTCCCAGGACGGCGTTCCCTGGGGAACATGGGGACATGGGGGTATGCAGGAGCTAACAGCTTGGGAAGCATCACACAAATCTGTGTGAAGCCACTCGACTGAGGCTGTGTTCCCCAGCAGCCACTCACCCCATGGTCCGAGACTAGTCTCCCTGCCCTGGCTCAAAAGACATTTATAGTTTTGCTATGAGAGAGCTTTGACCACTGTCTGCCTCTTGACTCAAGTTTGCTCCCATTTGATGGTCGATGCCCATTTACCGTTTTCTCTTACAGTTAAACTTGTCATCCCCTGGGTCGACATCCAGAAGCTGGAGCGAACATCCAATGTCTTTCTCACGGACACCATCCGGATCACTACACAGAATAAGGAGCGAGACTTCTCCACGTTTCTGAACCTGGACGAGGTCTTTAAGATCATGGAGCAGCTGGCAGATGTCACACTCCGGAGGCTGCTGGACAACGAGGTCTTTGATTTGGACCCTGACCTGCAGGAGCCTAGTCAGATCACCAAGAGGTAGGGCTTCGGCACCCAGGTGACCCTCAGTTGCTCAGGGGACCTGTGCCTGCCTCATCCTTCGTAGGCATGAGCTTTTGACAGCCTTAGGTATATGGTTTCTCTACATCTCCCTAAACCATTGACTCTAGGATCTCTGTGGGCATCTGACCCACAGCTGTGCATGGCCCTGCTATGAAACACCGTAGCCTTTTCATATGGCTGATTTGGAAGCCGAGATGCTGTGCAGCATCTCTAGAGAACTGATCCTAATACAGCATCAATGTCATGTAAATAATTGTCATACTGTACTGTCTAGGGAAGAACACTGAGGAAAAGTGTGTGCATTTGGTACAGAGGGGGACAGCTTTTCAATATTTGATTGATGGTTGCTGACTCCAAGGATACAGAGCCTGCACACACTGAGGACAGATGTGCCAATGCATGCCTCAGTGGTGGTGACACTCACATTTGTCCCCGTGGTCAATCTTTTCCTTCTTTATTGTATTCTTATGTTTGTGTTTTTGAGTGTGTGTGCTGCACACACATTACTGCATGAACATGGAGGTCAAAGGACCACTTGAGAGAGAGTTAATTCAGGGGTTGGGGATTTGGCTCAGTGGTAGAGCGCTTGCCTAGGAAGCGCAAGGTCCTGGGTTCGGTCCCCAGCTCCGAAAAAAAAAAAAAAAAAAAAAGAGAGAGAGAGTTAATTCTCTCTTCCACCCCATGGGTCCCTGGGATCAAATCGTGTGGTCAGAATGTCTATACCCACCGAGTCATCTGGTGGGTTCATCTCTGTGGCTAATCTTGGCAGGCAGAAGTGGAAATGGTGACTATCATTATCCCTCCTCTCCTCTGTGTGGTAGATGTGGCTGTCTGGATCGAGGCCCCATTTTACCTCAATTATTTCAGCACACAGTGTGGGCATCCTCATGGTACAAGCTGGTTATTCACTTTATCAGTGAACATGAAGATATTTATTTTTAAAAAGACTTATTTATTTTATGTGTATGAGTACACTGTAGCTGTCTTCAGACACACCAGAAGAGGGCATCAGATCCCATTACAGATGGTTGTGAGCCACCATGTGGTTGCTGGGAATTAAACTCAGGACCTCTGGAAGAGCAGTCAGTGCTCTTTACCGCTGAACCAAGACATTTTATTTTTAATGGCGCTGAGCATTCACCTCTGTGCATGCTGGCTAGGGATGTGCTCTGTCACCAAGCCAGTCCTCTTGTCAGGTTGTGTCCTCTGGGGCGGGGTGGGTATCAGGACAGCTGGACTATTTTGATTTCTTCACCTATGGAGCCCACAGTCTTTGAGTTTATTTAGTTTGACTACACCTGACAGGTTTTGCGGTGACCTTGTGAGGTAGTTCTTTAGGTTGTTGCTCTAAACAAGTTCAGCTTCATCACCTGAAGCTCAGAGCCTGATTGAGCCTGATTGGTTTGGGGCTTTGCGGATCTTGGCTAGGTAAGTGTGGCAAAGGTCAAAAGGTGACCATTGAGAAACAGGAGCTTGCTGTACGGCCTGGTTAGGAGTTCTTTATGTGGTTATGGACCCACTTCCTATAGTCTGGATGCTTCATTTTCATAGCGAACTGCATGCAGCAAACTGTAAGTGTGCACACAGTAGCTTTAGTTGTGCTCATGTCCCATCCGGTTGCCACCATTGTCCCCCTGCAGAACGATTCTGCTACCCACATTCATCCCCTGCTGATCTCTAACTGCCCCAGCTGCCCGCTCTGCTCTGGGAAGCTGGGCAGGTCCCTTATTAAGGTAAATTCTTGAGCTGTGCATTTGCAGAAGACTCATTCCACTTAATGTCTTCAAGGTTCAGCCATCTGTGGGATGGGCTTGTGTGTGTACACGTGTGCACCAGAGGACAACTTTAGGTGTGGCATTTTTCAGGAACACCATCTGACTTTGTGTGTGAGATAGGCTCTCACCGCCCTGGAGCTCATCAAGAGGGCTAGGCTGGTTTGCTAGGGAGCCTCAGGGACCTAGCAGTGGGTGGTAAGGGTGTGTCACCATGCCCAGCTGCTTAATGTGGGTTCTGAGGATCTGTCTCAGTTCACCATGCTTTCACACCAAACTCCTCAGGACTGAACCTTACCCCATCCTTTTCAGACATCACTGCAGGACTAAGTCATGTCCTCTCACCTGCTGGTGCTTACCCTAGGCCATGGCTTACTGGGCCATGTCTCTGCCTCTTGGGTTTCTTCTTTCCTTTCTTTCTTTCTTTCTTTCTTTCTTTCTTTCTTTCTTTCTTTCTCTCTCTCTCTCTCTCTCTCTCTCTCTCTCTCTCTCTCTTTCTTTCTTTCTTTCTTTTTTTTGTGTGTGTGGTTGGTTGTTGTTTTAGTTTTCTGTTTTGTTTTTTTTTCTTTCCCGGAGCTGGGTACCGAACCCAGGGTCTTGCGCTTCCTAGGCAAGCGCTCTACCACTGAGCTAAATCCCCAACCCCTGTTTTAATATTCCTATCCATTCTCCTTTCGGCTGAAGACATAGAAGCTATGCTTTTTCCTGAGAGCCTGGTACTGTGGTGCCAGTTTCCTTGGCATTGCTATCAGCTTTCTCTCATGATGCAGGCTGAGCACACAGGACCTGAAAAAATACGTGAAGGCCCTGAAATCCAGCGTTAGAGCATGGGGAGGGTGGAACGCCAGGTTAGCAATGTTCAACCCATAACATCCATGCAAATATCCCTTTTAAAAGACACAAAAATTTGTCATACTCTGTCCCAGTCATTTTACATGGAGAATACTTGGTCTGTATTAAGTTTCTTCAAAACTCCACAGGCTAGTGTTGGGCGATAGAACGTTTTTTAAAGAAAGTGAAGATGGGTTATTTCTCATACAGCGGTCTTCTCCAGACATTCTGGGGAGGCGCTCTGTAAGTGCGGGTGTGCTCAGGGAGACTCCCCATCGCTTCTTGCTGTGTGCATCGTTTTAGACTCATCATTGTTAGGAGCGAGGCACTAACCCTAACTGTTCTTTTGGGGGTGACATTCCAGGTACTTTCATATGATTTGAGTTGCCTCTGATGAGGGGAGAAGTTTCTTGTGAGACAAATGTGCCCCTCTCTTCCTCTCCTCTCCTCTCCTCTCCTCTCCTCTCCTCTCCTTTCCTCTCCTCTCCTTTCCTCTCCTCTCCTTCCCTCCCCTCCCCACCCCCCACCTCTGTCTGTCCCCCTCAGAGCTGTTCTCCCATTTGCTGATGCCCAGCCTCAGGTGTTTGCTTGCTACCCCTCCCCTACAGTCTTTACAGCCACCGAGGAGAAAAGAGAGAAAAAGAGAACAGAGCTCAAAAAGAGCAAACCGTGCTTCCACGTAGCCTCTGAAAATCTACCAGGGGCCTGGCTCAGTGGGTAAGAGAACTGTCTGCTCTTCCAGAGGTTCAATTTCCAGCAACCACATGGTGGCTCACGACCATCTGTACTGGGATCTGATGCCCTTCCTCTTCTGGTGTGTCTGAAGACAGTTGCAATGTACCATACATTATATAAATAAATAACTCTTTAAAAATGAAGAGCCGTGTTGGCAGAGCCCTGAAAATGACATGACTTGGGAATTGAATGAATAGTCCTTGCAAGCTGCCGGGCAAGGCTTGCTTTTGTTGTCTGTCTACTCTATGCCCTGCGCACACGCTGGGCAGCCTTCCTGGTGTGCATTAGTGTTGCTGGACAGAGTCTGAGAGTCTCCTAGGAGATGAGCCTCTGAGCCTGCCTGCCGGGTCATTGTGAAGAGCTAGGCTGGGGAGACACAGGATGGTGCTTTCTCTCACTGTGACCCTGGACTGTGTAAGGTGGAGAGAGCTGCTTTAGCAATGCCAGCATTGACAGCAGTCATTCACATCCAGGGCTCTGAGTATCTCCATGTCCTCCTGCTCCCCCAACCTGGCACCACTAGAGGGAAGAAAAGGGAGCACAGGAATGTGGGGATGGCCAGCAGGTGAATGTCCAAGGCTGGACCCAGAACCCAAACAGGCTCTGGTCTCCAGCAGCATTCCTACCTGTCCAGTACCTGGAAAGGGACTTTCTCTCCCAGTGAAAGGTCTAGTTGCCTGCCCCTGGACTGGTTCCCATCAGGAACTTTTGTCATGGAGACCAGGCCTGTGGGTGTAAACAGGTAATGACTCAGGCCCCTTGGCACCCTGCCTAGAGGCAGATTTTAAAGTTTAGGAAAACAGTCTCCCCAGCTCAGAGCCAGACTAGCTGGAATACCTGATTCCCAGCCCCCAGCTCTCTCCTTGATCCATTCTCACTTCCCTTCCCAGATGACTGCTTTCCAGTGGTGACCCCTAGAGTCAAAGGCCTAGGTTACAGAGTATCCGTTTACCTGTTAGTCACCTCAGAGCTATGGTCCTTCCACTGGGTGCTTGGCAGGGAGGAAGGGATGGCCTAGCCTGCCCGGTGCAAAGAGGACCTGGATCCCATATCCTCAGCAGAGCCCTGGAGGTAGGGCCATGTTGGAGAGGGAGGATGCTGCCTGGGCTGTAGGAGTGCATTGGATAAGCTGATCTGAAATTCCCAAACAAAAAATGTTTATCCCAAAGTTAGGGTGTGGTCAGAATTCCAACCGGTTTGTATAGAGGGAGGTCGGGGAGCTTGGAGAAGCAGTGAAGGGTGAGCCTCTTCCAGTCTCCTGCAGGTTGACTACTGGGATGATTACTTTTCTCCTCATAGTTGCTAGGCTGTGTCTCCTCAGTGGCCAGCCCCTGCTTCTGCCCTTCTATCTCTACAGACCTCTTCAGCCTCCGCCCACCTAGCCAGTCCCTTTTACTGCTCTCCTCCCTTGGCCCCATCAGAGTGCCCACTTCTCATCGTCTGATCAGAGCAAGCCCTGTGCTGGGAACAGGAAGACTGCAGGGAGCGTGTCAGTCCTACTGGGCAAGAATAAGACAAGTACCACAAATTTTGAGCCAAATGTGAAGCAAGCTTTATTAAATACCTGGCCAGGTCTCTTGGGATGCCTAGTGTATGTACCCAGTTTACACTAGTGTTAGGAGCTTATAAACCCACAAAGCTAAGTACTTCCTGCCTGCGTTCAGTCAGGGGCAAGCATACATCCTGATGTGCTTACACACCTATGTATGATCAAACACACCTCATGTGCAACTGGTGCAACCACGATTGTTTATGGACATAGCATGAACAGCTCCCGGCATTTCAGGGAGCTTTCTGTCTTTGAGCAAGTAGGAGTCACAGGTTAGAGCAGTGGCTCTCAACCTTCCTAATGCTGCTACCCTTCATGTTGTGGTGACCCCCCAACCATAACATTCTTCTCATTGCTACTTCATAGCTATAATTTTGCCTCTGTTATGAATCGTAATGTAGATATATCTGTGTTTTCCCAATGATTTTGGCCAACTGCTGTGAAAGGTCATTCAACAACTCCACAGGTTGAGAACCGCTGGGTTAGCGACATATTTGTCTTATAGATCTCTTAAGCACAGTGAGTTAAACTTAAAACATAATGTTAGCTGTCACAAAAGAGGCATCTTTCAAGGGAAGAACCGCGCCCCTCACCTTCCCACCTCCACAGACTCTGGGCTGCTCCAGGAGGCACCACGACCAAACCCTGCTCTCTTGAGAGCCTGTGCGGATGGTTCTCTCAGAAGCCACCTTTTCAGAAGTGTGCTGACTCCTTACCTGGACCCACAGCTGAGTAGATGCAGGAGGAGAGCCTAACCTATGCCTTCTCTTTTGTCTGAACTTGGGTTGAAGGTGCAGGGATTAGGTGGTGTTCGGGACAGCCCCTCACAAGACGGAGGGCCCTGCCCACAGGAAGGGCCATTATGCCTGAGGCAGAGGCTGCTCTCTAGAGTAAAAATAGTCACCTTCTAGCTGGCAATACCCTCATCCCCTTCAGCTTCAAGAACTTCTTTCCAGCGACCTGCAGGATGAGAACTGGGGGAAGGTGGGAGAGGTCACTCCTACCTGCCCCAGGCCTCCCTTCTCTATAAGCTGGAGCTCATGGTAATACTCTGAAGATGGACTTGGGGGTCACTGGACCCCCTTATCTGTTCCTCTTTGCAGCGTGGATGTCTGGAATAATCTGCCTTTCACCATCTCTTGTGTCTTAGGGTTTCATTGCTGTGAAGAGACACCATGACCATGGCAACTCTAATTAAGGACATCATTTAATTGGGGTTGACTTACAGCTCAGAGGTGCAGTCCATTGTCATCATGGTGGAGAATCAAGGCAGCATCCAGGCAGCAGAAGTGAACAAGCTCAGCTGCTTCTCTGAGGGCTGCTCCTGTCAGACTACTACTGCTTGTTTCTGTAATGGGCATGTCGGGGTGGGAGGTTGAATTTAGCTTTTTGGTCCACGGATACCCAAGCTCTGGCCTTGACAGTTCTGGCTATGTTCTTGGTGAACACACATTTGGAAAGGGACTCTTCTGTGTGGACGGGGACACCGAGGAAAAGCGGCATCTGCCCTTGGAGTCCTATTCCTATGTTGTTAATCTTTGCATTTCCCAGACACATAGGAGTGCCCTGTTGAGGCAAGCTGACAGCGTAGGACCCACTGTGACCTTTCTGAACCCAGGTGGAACAAGTCACGATCAGTCAGGTGTCCAGGTGTCCTATATTGGATATGGCTATATGGCTATATGGCTAGAGATCTTGACTGCTGAGCTAAGGAAGGAGCTAGGCTGGCCCAGCCTGTCACTCAGCCAGAGCTTGTGGTAGCTGCTGATACCCAGCTGCATCCTGTGTGGCCTGAGTAAGCAGATGAGGTGAGAGTTGGCCTGTCAGCTCAGATGCAGCTCTCCTGTAAAGGATTCCAGAGGAGGGTTGCTGGGAGAAGAGAGAGGGGGAGAAATATGGTTTTGGCACATGTGTCTGATCTAGGGAGGAGCATCTAGTCCAGACTAAGTAAATTCTGGGTTTGTGGGGAAAGTAATACATTCTTTGGCTCTAAATTTTGGGGATTAAGTTTCTAAGTTCCTGAAGTGTTAGGAATGGAAGCTAACTTTAATAAAGGTGTGCATGGAGACTAGATCTAGAACCTTCTGGTTTGCATCTCCTGCTACTGGGGCAGTGTCCACCCTTACAGGTGCTTCTTTGGAGGCTGTTGGCCTGAGCTGGCTGTTGTGTCCCAAGTATTAGCTCGTGACTGCTGTGTGCTGGCCTGTCTGTAGAAGGAAGGATTGGGAGGCCCCATGGTGGCCCTGCTGTTAAGGTCCAGATTATAACTCTCCTTACCCTCACAGCTGGAATGCACACGAACCTTAGGCTAACAGACCCCCTCCTTCCCTGATGCCAGCCAGGAATCCGAGATAGCCTAAATCCCAGGCTGTGTTATGGTCATGTGGTATAGCACCTCCTCCCTCCTCTAAAGGGAGGGGCCCCTTACTGGCCCTGTTGGCCTACACTGTCTTCAAAGTCCCCACCACACTGCTGTCTGTCTGTCTGTCTGTCTGTCTGTGGCATTAGGGCTTCTTTACTAAATCTCACCAAAAAAAGACAGTCCTCCTTAGTGTCACTTGAGTCACTCGAGTTTGGGGTTTACCCCAAACCTTTCATCTGAGAAGGAAGTGGCCAAACACTCCCTGCCTGAGAGGACGGGCTAATGATGACCCTCACACGGAGCTGGCTTCTTACTACACAGGACCCTGTTGATGTCTAAGCTGTCCTGGAATAATGTAAAGATTTGTCAGCTGGACTCAGGCTGCGGTCTCTGTGTCTGGCCCCATACTCAGCATATTTAAGCTTCATCCACACTGCCACGTGTATCAGTGCCTTTCTCCTGCCTTGTGGCTGAGTAGTCTCCATCTAATTAAAGGGACATGCCACATTTTATTTAGCTGTTCATGAGTTGATGGATATCTGGGCCACTTTTGTTATTATTAGCATTAACATTAGCATGTGATTTGTTAGCAGACCCTTGTTTGTGGGTCCCCAGGAGTAGAATTTCTGGGTAAATGGTGACCTGCAGGACGCTTCAGAGAGACTGGTTTCCTACAGAAACCACATCATTTTTAGGCCTGCCAGAAGTGTGCGAAAGCTCCGATTCCCCAGATCCTGGGCAGCACTCAGTGCCTTAGGGTTTTATTGCTGTGAAGAGGCACCATGACCAAGGCAACTCTTACAATGGAAAACATTTCATTGGGGCTGGCTTACAGGTTCAGAGGTTCAGTCCATTATCATCATGGCAGGAAGCATGGCAGCCCAGGCAGACATGGTGTAGGAGAAGGAGATGAGAGTTCTACATCTTGATCCTCAGGCAGCAGAGGGAGACTGTGTCCACACTGGGCATAGTTTGAGCATATGAGACAGCAAAGCCTACCCTCACAGTGACACACTTCCTTCAGTAAGCCACACCTATTCCAACAAGGTCACACCTTCTAAAAGTGCCACTCCCTATGGGCCAAGTATTCAAACACATGAGTCCGTGGGGCCATTCCTATTCAAACCACCATACTTAAAAGAGTAACCTGACTTTTTGATATTTACATTTTTATGCCATTTGGGAGTCAAACCAAACAAGTCAGGCATGTGTGATGTATGGGTGCCTTGCCTGCACATGAATGTCTATGCACCATGTATGTGCTTTGTGCTTGCAGGGGCTATAAGAGGGCACTGGATCCTTCCTGGAACTAGAATTACAGACAAGTGTGAGGCACCATGGGGGTCCTAGGAATGGAACCTGGGTGCTGTGGAAGAGCAGCCTGTGCTTTTAACCTGTGGGCTTTCTGTCTAGCCCCCAGGAATGTACATCCTGATTCCTGAGATTGTGCGGTTATTTCTTTTTTTTTTTTTTTTTTTTTTGGTTCTTTTTTTTGGAGCTGGGGACCAAACCCAGGGCCTTGCGCTTCCTAGCCAAGCGCTCTACCACTGAGCTAAATCCCCAACCCCTGTGCAGTTATTTCTGTGCGGGCTCAGTATGCTCTGCTTGCTCCGGTGATTGGCAGTGAACTTGGAGCCTGGAGACTGACTGGGAAATGCAGCCTGTCTGCATGCCCTTGCTGTCCGGCTGGGCCAGTTGGGCATTGAGGTATTTATTTTTCTCTATGAGCGCGTATGTTTACTCCCCTTCTCTTCCCTATCGCTCCCCAGGGACCTGGAGGCCAGAGCGCAGAATGAGTTCTTCCGGGCTTTCTTCAGGTTGCCGAGGAAGGAGAAGCTGCACGCTGTGGTAGACTGTTCCCTCTGGACGCCCTTCAGTCGCTGCCACACGGCCGGGAGGATATTCTCCTCTGACAGCTACATCTGCTTTGCCAGCAGAGAGGATGGCTGCTGTCACGTTGTGCTTCCCCTGAGAGAGGTAGCTCTCACCCATGCTGCCTGCTTTGTGCTCCTGAAGCTCACCCTTTGCCATCTGGGCCCTGAGTCTGTTTTATGTTGCTCAGACAAAACACTCGAGGCCAGATAAACTTATGAAGAGAAGAGGTTTAGCTCACAAGAGAATGGTGCTATGTTAGGGCTTGGAACTGGTCAAGGCCTTATCAGAAAAGGGTGATGCAGTGGCTGGAGATATCACATGGTCAAACAGAGAGCAAAGGCCAGTCCTGTTGCTGTTTGCAGTGACCTAATTTCTGACAACTAACTGAGGTCTCCTGAGAACTGTATTAGTCCTTTCTGAGGGAAACGTTCCCAGTGGCCCAACCACACCAACTAGGCCCCACCGCCAGTAACCCCAACTCCACTTACTCCGGCCTCACAGAGACTATGCTTCTTGCTGGTGAGCCTCTGGGGTCACATGGAAATCCTATCCAAACACAGCCTCTCTGCTGCTGCTGTGACGGGGCAGCCGAAGGGTATCCACTACCAGGGCTTTATCCTAAAGACGGCCCTCTGGCTTTGTGAGGAGCGGGACCTGAGTCGCTCATTCCTAGGATGGCTGTGGCTCTTCTGGTGGTGCTTTAGCTGCCCAGAAGGGCTGGGTAAAGAGAGCATTCCATCCTCCTCTTCCTCATTGGTGAAGAGTGTGCTGGGGAATTAGAACTCTCCAAGATCTCTCAGGAATGAGTTCTCCCCTCTTACCTCCCCCCAAGAGAGAAGCAGCCTGTAAAAAGTGTCACCTGTAGAAACCAAATGGCAAATTCCTTGGTTCACTCACACTCCTAAAACTTTGGCTTAAAAACTTTAAGTATGAGTTGGGTCCTTTCTTCCTGTAAAATTTCATAATTCTGAAGGTGAGAGGCAACATGAGCTTCTGTCTGGATATGGAGTTCAGTCCTTTGGTTTCAGGCACCTTAGCACCAGGACCCTGACCCCGGGGACCACGGGAGTCTGGCTGCTTGTGTGCCTGTCCTGAGCATGATTGCTAAAAGGCTCAGCTCCTCACCCCAGTGATCTCTGATCTCCGTGTTGTTATTCTGCAGCTGACGTGCTATAAACAGGCAGCTAAGAAAGCCAAGTCAGGTGCAGTCCCAGCTCTTGGGAGGCAGGGGCAGGCAATTTCTATGAACTCAAGGCCAGCCTGGTCTACACAGTCAGTTACAGACCCGCTAGAGCTACATAGCAACACCTTCAAAAAGAAAAGTAAGCAATCCTGAACATGCATAACATATTTATCCTCTTGACCACTGTTAGGTGTGCATTTCAGTGGCACCAAGTGTGTTCACACTGTTACACAGACATCCTCACTATCCTCTCCAAGGCGTCCGTCTTCCCAACTTGAAACTCTGTCTCACGTAAGAGACTAAAGCTTTATGAATTTGACTACTCAGGGTAGCTTGAGCAGATGGAGTCATATAGCATTCTTACTTTGTTTTGTTTTTAAGTGTGTGTGTGCATGCACACACATGAGTGCAGTTGGCTCTGGAGGCCAGGAGATAGAGAGCATTGGTGACTCTGGAGTTGAAGTTACAGGCAGTTGTAAACCACTGGGAACTGAACTGGGGTTCTGGGCAAGAGCAGTGTGTGCCCCTGGCTGCTGAGCCACCTTTCCAGCCCGGCTACTTATATTTTATACGAGTGGCTTAGTCCGTGTATCACAGCGCCCTCAGGCTTTATCTAGGATACAGTGTTTCTTTGGAGGCTGATTGCTACTTTGTGATCTGTTTGCTTAGCCACTCACCCTGTGAACAGAGCCTTGGGCTGCTGCCCTCTTGTGGCGATGACAGGTAATGCTGCCCAGGCCATTTTCCTGCTTTTGCAGAGCTCTGTCTGGATGTGGGCGTGATCGCACACCTGCGAGGCTCCTGTCTTGACTTTGTGTGTCTGTTTCAGGTAGTCAGCATTGAGAAGATGGAAGACACGAGCCTGCTGCCCAACCCCATCATTGTGAGCATCCGCAGCAAGATGGCCTTCCAGTTCATTGAGCTCAAGGACAGAGAAAACTTGGTAGAGGGCCTGCTGTTGAGACTGAAGCAGGTCCATGCCAACCACCCTGTGCATTATGAGACCTCACCAAGTGATGATGACATGGTAGGAGCCTTTATAGGGACAGCCTTCTGTGACTCTTCTTGACCTCTGGGGATGGCCATGGTCTCCAAAGGGAGTGTTTGGAAAGACGGGCTCTGTGTGTGTGTGTGTGTGTGTGTGTGTGTGTGTGTGTGTGTGTGAGAGAGAGAGAGAGAGAGAGAGAGAGAGAGAGAGAGCGAGCGCGAGCACGCAAAAATGTGCTGAAGACAGTTGGGCTGTGCATTAGTGTGACGTCACTTCTGATGGCTCTGGTGTTCTGAGTTGGGGGCTGCCTGGAGCAGAAGGGGCCATGGGGGAATCACCTGCACCCATACTGCCTCGGTTGGAGAAGATGTGGCATCCCCATCTCCAGGTTAGAGGAGCAGTGGGACCTTCATATACCTTGAAGCAGGCATCGATCGAGTTTTCAAGGTTGCTAGGGCTGATGCTCAGGGTGACTATGATCTGATAGGAGAGAGAGTTTCTCATCCTAACACTGGAGAGATAGATACAGGAATGTACTTGGGTTTGCTGGGACATCATTAGCCATGACTTCCATTAGGAAACTTGTTTTCATCTTTAAACTTCCATGTGTGTGAGATGAGCATATATGTACGCGTGTATGTGGCCATATGTGCGAACATGTGCATGCACTGGTGGCTGTAGGAATCATCCTGATCATTCATCCACCCGTTTGTTGAGCCAGCGTCTCCCGGTCAGACTCAGTGTACTGTCATGGTTACTCTCCCTAGCCGGCTTGCCCTGGGATCCCATCTCTGTCACACGAACCTGGCAATAAATGCAGGTTCTAGATACTCAGACTCTGGTCCTACATTTGCTTGGGGCCCCGTGTTTTGACTTTTAACTGACGCACAGTGCTGTCTGCGCCTCTTCTCTTTAACTTGCAGGCTTCACCTGTGTTTTACTCAACAAGCATCTGCACCGACAAGTTTGGGGATCTTGAGATGGTGTCTTCTCAAAGTAGCGAAGAGAGAGAGAAGGAGAAGAGCCCCCTGCCACATCCTGAGCCCCTGACTGCCGTCTTCCAGCAGTCTGGCAGCCAGAGTCCTGACTCCCGCTTGGTGAGTGAGATGTC
Organism: Rattus norvegicus; assembly: GCF_021556685.1. Lineage (NCBI taxonomy): Eukaryota > Metazoa > Chordata > Mammalia > Rodentia > Muridae > Rattus > Rattus norvegicus. The sequence continues at coordinate 56,840,101 of NC_141542.1, read as the reverse complement.
CTTGAGCAGCAGCTCTGGGCAGTGGCCTGGCCGAGGTGGCTTGGGTGGCTCTGAGTATCCATTGCTTCTCTTCCCTCTTCTTGCCCCAGGCACCATAGGGAGATGGCTCTTCTGCCCGGGGACAGAGCTGCCCCTCTAGGTTTCTGGGTGTACAATGAGTCTTTTGCCAGCCAGGCCTTCTGTGCATGCCTTTCTCATGGGGTTTTCTTTGCCCCTCGCTGTACCTGAAATTTACATTTGGCCAGACTGGCAGAATCCTGGAATGCACCTGTTTCTGCTGCCCCCCTCCCCTCCCTGGACCACAACACTGAAATTCCTGGGTTTTTACCTGTGTGCTGGAGAGTCAAACTCAAGTCTTCATGTTTGCATTGCAAGCCCTCCTTAACCACAGACCCATTTCCCCAGGTCCTGTTGTTGCTTAATTCATAGTTGTTCTTTTTTAATAGGGAGATAGGAGTCATATATAGTTGATGAATAGATTAAGAATGGGACTCTGGCTGGCAGGCAGGAAACCATGCTGCAGCCATAGGCCCAGGCGGTGGCCTTGGGCACTATAAACAAGCATGCTGCTTCCTAGATACCAGCCTTTAAAATCCAGACCGAATCTTCTTAATCGCTTTTACACACTGTGTTCAGCCATTCCTTGTCCGAATGACAAAAATGCTGGGTCTAGGGATATGTTACTCACGTTATTGGACAGTAATTATTACAAATAGTTTTTAATATCTTATAAAAGGCCCGGCGAACCATTCCTGGCATACGAAGTTTTAAAGGACTTTTAGAGAAATAAATGTCCCCTCGTTCCTGATAGTGAGGGTGCAGGTTGGCGAGGAGGCTCAGTGGTTCAAGCACTTGCTTCTTGCAGAGACCCCATCGTGGTTCATAACTTCCCGTAACTCCAGTCCCAGGGGATCCACACCTCCTCAGACCGCTGTGAGCACCAGGCGTACACATGATGCATATAGGCAAAATCACTTAGAAAAAATAATTTTTTTTTTTAAAAATTGGAAATTTTTTTTTTCCTCCGGAGCTGGGGACCGAACCCAGGGCCTTGCGCTTGCTAGGCAAGCGCTCTACCACTGAGCTAAATCCCCAACCCCCGGAAATATTTTTTTCCAGGTTTCAGTTTTCCTGCTTTCTGTCAGGAAAAGAGGCATTACCCCAAATTCTCCATTGCACCCATCTCTCACATGCAGTCTGAACTGCTTCTGTCCTTGGTGGACGTGCCCTTGTTATGAACGGTGACTGTGTTCGCACAGACGTCTCCGCTAGGATCCTTGGGGCTCAGTGCTGTTTGTCTGCGTCCTTTATGCCTGGCAGCAGCTCACACATGTTCTATGTGTGAAGTCTCTTTATCTCTGCTCTTCCTGTTGGTCCCCAATAAACAGAGACATTCTTTACACTGTTACCGATTGTCCATGGGCTTCTCGTCATGTTAACAAACATCTCCATTTCCAGTCCCGGGAGCAGATAAAAATCAGTCTGTGGAATGACCACTTTGCAGAGTACGGCAGGACCGTGTGCATGTTCCGCACTGAAAAGATCCGGAAGCTGGTGGCCATGGGGATTCCCGAGTCTTTACGTGGAAGGCTGTGGCTGCTTTTCTCAGGTAGGTTTTGGTGTGTTCACACTTTGTAATCTTTGGAATAGACTCCGGAATGGCCTTCCTGTGAGCAGCACGTAGTCCTCCCTCTGTGGCTGCTAGGTGCTAGCTTAAGAGTCTTACAACAGTGTTTCCTGAGGCATGGGCTGTGGTGAGTGACTTTAGAAGCAGGAGCAGGCTTCTCCCCACCCACCAGGGATGATTTTGTCCTGTTAGGCCCTGGTGCCAGGCCAACAGAGGGCCCTGCCCTCTGTGGTGACTCTGACCCCTGTCAGGTGCTGTGGGCACATGGCTAGGAGCTGCTTCCCCATATGAGCCTGCTCTACTGTGGGCACTGGTGAAGATCCAAAAGTCTGTGCCTGGGTACCATTCTGTCCCCGTTCACCCTTTCTGGGTGTCTGTCTTGGTTACTCCTCTGTTGCTGTGAAGAGACACCATAGCCATCAGTTCAATAAATTCAATTGGCTTGCTCCATGGCCATCTTGGTGAGGTGCAGAGCAGCAGGAAGGCAAGCATGCGACTGGGGCAGCAGCTCAGAGCTCACATGTAATCTGCAGGTTACAGACAGTATACTGGACCTGGTGTGGGCTTTTGGAACCTCAGAGCCAACCCTAGTGACGTGACACACCTCCTGACACGGTCATACCCACTCTGACATGGCCATATCCCCTCTGTCATGGCCACACCTCCTAATCTTTTCTAACCAGTTCACCAAATATGTGAGCCTATGGGGGCCATTCTCATTTGAACCACTACACTGGGGCTAGAACCTTCCCTGGCCTTTCCTCACAGACGCCCTTGCTAGTGACCCCATTCCCACCCCCACATTATCTCTTTTCTCCCTCTTACATCAATTTGGTCCTGCCCCTTTCCTGTCCAAGAATCCTGCCCACATATCTGATGCTTAGCAGCAACTGCACAGCCCTGGCCTAGGCCAGCTTAGCCATGCTCCTTCAAGCTCCTCCTACTAGTGTCTGGCCCGTGACTGGGCAGGCACCCATCCTCCTGCTTCCCAGGGTGTAATAGTAACTTATTCACCTGCTCTAATTGTCATCTCCAAGGCTCACTGCCTCCTTCTGCTAGCCTAGGTCTAGTCCTGGAAGCTTCTAGCTCCATACAATCTAATCTAGGCCTAGCATGTTTTCAGCCTCTGAGACTTGCTGCTGAATAAACTCACTCTTTTCTAGCTCTTTCTAAATTCTGGCTGGCTGGTCAACTCAGCTGATCTGGCTTAAACTTCTCTCTAAACTGATTCAGTCTGGCTTCTCTGGGTTTCTCCTGAATTGCTCTACTTGGCCTCATACTAACTCTGGTAACTTGTTTTAATCTGTTGGCTCCTTCTCATTCTCTGGCTCATTCTGTCTTTACCTGTGTCTAGCTTGGTCTCTCTTCAATCTGCCTCTTTACAGCTGTTCTGCTAACACTGCTTCCTCCTCCTCTTCCTGCTCTGCTCTCTCTTAAGTAGCCTCTTTTCACTCTGTTCTCCTGAGAGTTAGGCAGATCCTGTTCTGTCAGATCTCTCTGTTTCATCATGTTGCCTCTCAACTGCAAGCACAGCTGCTTCCTTCTACAAACTAACTTTACCTCCATTGTTTGGGGTTATAGGTGTGCACCTAAGGGGTTAAACATCTGGACCTGAGCTTTCCTTTACCTGAAACTTGCTCTGTCCCTAGGCTGGCCTTGAACTCAGAGATGTGCTTGCCTCTCTCCGTTGGGATTAATGGTGTGTCTGTATTCCAGCAGATCACACAGACCTAGAAGGTCTTTGGATGTGATCTCTTTCCAGAGCAGCCATGTTCTGAATTAAAATTTCTCTACACCCGAGTCTTCAGCAGCTGCCTGTCAGACACACACCATGGTGGCCCCACCTTTAAAACTTCTTGTGTGGGGCTGTTACGTTTCACACGGGATACAGGAATGGATAGGGCTGTTAGCTCATGAGGGACTGTCTGCTGGTGCTAGGGTTTGCCGTAGTGTTGAAGCAGCTGTCAGCCACCAGCTCATTACATGTGACAAACGCCTCATGACATAATTGCCACTGTGCTGGTGGGATGACAGTGCTCGCTGAAGAGGGGAGTTGAGGCACAGGACTGTTTTTACTACACCTATTTAGAATTTAAAACCTTGCCTAACCTTGTTAGAATGGTATCCAGTTCTGCTCCCTCTCCCCTCGGAGGCCACCTTGTGTGTTCTGGGGCAGGTCCCTGAGTAGGCAAATTCTTCATACCCACTGGTCATTTGCCTCTCGGCACCTTCCTGGTTGACGCCTGGCCTTGAGTCTGGGGTGGTGGCTAGCCTCCTCTAGGTTGTCCCTCTGGGGTGGTGGCTAGCCTCCTCTAGGTTGTCCCTGCTGGCTGCTGTGAGGTACTTGCCAGTGCTTTGCTAGCCTTAATCTGGGTTGTGCTTTCTCATGCTCTTTGCACAGGGATAGTGACAATTTCTTGTTGAATTAACACAGGACAGTTGTATGTGGACTTGCTGCGGTGAATATTAAAAAACAAAAACAAAAACTGGTAACCTTTTACCCCTAGCTAGCGCCGATACCCATAGAGGCACATGGCACTTGGTTCCCTTTTGACCCGCTCTAGTGCTCATACCTGTGGGGCTGCATGGCAAGTATTGCTCAGGCTCAGGTGGTCCAAGAAGTGTTCCAGCATGGCACCTTGCCACACTGGTCTCTAGAGTCAGTTCCAGCACCCGTGGGGCTGCATGGAAGTAACCATAATTTATCTCTGGTTTTGTCTCTCCCAGCGGCTCTCTGCTAACTGCGGACTCTCTGGTCCCAGCTACCTGGCAAAAATCAAGACTCAACAAACTGCAACCCAACAATCAGATTTACATGTTAAATTCTCAATCCACAATACATCCACACAATAAACTCACAACCAATTGATAAGGATATAAACCGCCCACCTAGATAAGATAAATTTGCCCACAGAAATCCACCCCTTAAGAAATATACATAACTACCTTGGTAACTCAAGACCACCGGGATCTGGGTCCTCCTTCTCCGCCTCCATCTTGATTCTCCCTCTCCTTCCCCTTCTCTCCTGCCTTACAAAAGCTTTGTCCCTGCCTCATTTTTTTACTGTCCAATCATGGCCTTGACCTAACTTGGGCCAGCCGTCACCTTCATATTGGACTTGTGTGTATCTGGGCAGTGCAGTTTTAAAAGCATTAACAACGCAGCTGCTTCAGGTGTGTCTGGGAACACAGGTGCTCAGTGTGATGTGCTTTGTTACACAGCTGCACTCTGCCGGGTTTGTGGAGTGACCTTTGCCCTTTCTGGATAACATTAATTTTAAAAGAGCTACTTTCTTTCTTGTTGCTATTTTTGGGTCAGTCTGCCTGATAGTAGCCAGACCTCAGAATGTCTTATGACAGTTATTGACACATTCCTCACCTGTCGTGACATCATCGTGATAGCCGTGTTCTTTTGAAATGTTGCTCTCCACTCCTCAGATGCTGTGACGGACCTGGCCTCACACCCTGGGTACTATGGGAATCTGGTGGAGCAGTCGTTAGGACGCTGCTGCTTGGTGACAGAGGAGATAGAGAGGGACCTGCACCGCTCTCTGCCTGAGCACCCTGCCTTCCAGAATGAAACTGGTATTGCTGCCTTGAGGCGGGTGCTGACAGCTTATGCTCACCGGAACCCCAAGATTGGATACTGCCAGGTGAAGTGGCATGAGTGGAGCCATGAGGATTCTGTTTTGTGTGTGCGATGGTCACCCCAGGCTTCTGCTGTTTCTGGCCGTCTAGACAAGCACCGTTCCCAGAATTGATATTCCAAAGTGCCTGGTCAAATAGGCTGATCATCTGGGAAGGGGGCTTGGGGACGGATGTACACTGGAGGTGGAGTGGGATAACTAATTAGCCTTGAGACTGTTGCAGAGATCATAGGGTTGATGTGGCAGTGCTCTCACGGAGAAAAGGGTGCTTTGGGGCAGTCACTTTCCTATCGGAATTGAGAAAGAGGTCTGCAAGCCATCTAAGTGGGAAGGTGCAGCTAGCAAGTGCCACATAATCCAGGGATTCAAACAACAACCCAGAAGGAGACTGACATTTGAAAATAGAAGATTTAATTTTCTGGTAATGAGCAGAGCCAGTGGGCAGTCGAAGTATATGCGTGTGTCTCTGCTGTCTGAATGTATAGAAGATAGCTGGATTGATCCCAGCCTGAAGCTGTCTCACAGCCACCACGGTGTAGACCAAGACCACTGTGCTCCTGCTGCCATGCTTAGGGAGCTCTACCCTTTGTAGTTCAGACCCAGGGCGTCTTGTGTGCATGCTGTGGATGTTCGTGTGCTGTTATGTAGCCTGGGCACTAATGGTCCCCTTTCTGCCCCTCCGTGCAATGCAGTCCATGAACATCCTGACCTCTGTGTTGCTGCTGTACGCCAAGGAGGAGGAAGCCTTCTGGCTGCTGGTGGCTGTGTGTGAGCGGATGCTGCCTGATTACTTCAACCACCGGGTGATCGGTAAACTGCCTTCCTCCTCTTCTTCCTCCTCTTCTTTCTCCTCTTTTTCTTCCTCCTCCCATCCTCTTCTCCTCCCTTGTTCCCTCCTCCTCCTCCATATCTGGGGAGTGGTTCCTAAGCCTGGGGAGGACAGTCATTGTTATCCTGCTCATAACTTACCTCTGCTTTCCTCAGTCAAGTCTGCAACACACACACACACACACACACACACACACACACACACACACACACACACACACCACACCACACCACACCACACACACCACACCACACCACACACACCAACCTTTTAATTCAGGGAAATCCTCTCTTGTCATACTAACAAAGTAAAATCAGTAACTCCATGGGTTGAAAAACCAGTGGATTGAAATAAATAGCTGATCTACAAGAGGGAAGGGAAAGTCCCCAGGTCGAGGAACACATCAGTGTAAAACATCAGGGACTGCATGGGTGCTGTGGCCTGGACAGGGAGAGGCAGTGCCCTCACAGAAGAAGACAGTGATAAAGGTTTCTTTGGGTTTATGGTGGTCCACTTTTTGTTACTTGGTGCTGGTCACATAAAAGACAGGTTGGTTGGCTCTGTTTTGAAGGTTCGAAGGGTCCAGCACCTGCACAGAGAAGGTCAGGTGTGGGCTCCACAGTAGGGATGCACGTTGGAGCATGCACTCCCATTCCCAACTGGGAAGCAGAGTTAGGTGAAACATCCTTGCTCCTTTTCTTGCAGCCTTTGTGGGAGAACTGTCTTGTCCCCCTAAACCTGAGCACCTCTCCTACATCAAGGTGGACGATACTCTCAGGGGTACTTCTTAGTGATCCAGATGAGGCGTCAAAGTGGTTTAAAGTTAGGGTAGCGGGGTGGGGTGTGCACACCTTGAATCCTGGTACTTGGGAGGCAGAGGCAGCAGGATTTCTGTGAGTTTGAGTTCAGCCTAGTCTGGACAGTGAGTTCCAAGCCAGCCAGAGCTATACCAGAGAGACCCTGAATTGAAAAAACTAAATAAATATAACAAAATTAAGGTGGCTGGGCAGGCCAGGCAGCCTTGTGGGTAAATGTACTGTGTGCTAGGCATTGTGAGCCGAGACACTGACTCCAGAATGTTGTTCTCTCACCTCCATGCATGTCCTCCACCACCTGCCTCTGCCTCTGCCTGTCTGTCTGTCTGTCTCTCATGCACATACATACAGACACACACATGTGTACATGAATAAATATAACTTAAAAGAGAAAGAAACTACGGTGTTAGTATAGGAACAAACAAAAACCCAGGGAGATAGAGAATTTGGCGCCTGTCTGGCTGCAGGCCCTAATCGGGAAGCTGATACTGTTGAAGACTGTTTTCTAAGAACTGAAGGGTCCGTCAGCTTGGAGGAGTAAAACGTGGAATGGGGATGTGTGTGCTCAGGCTGTGTGTTATTTTGTATATGTGTGTGCCCTTGTTGGGCACCTGGCTCTCTCCCTTGCCCAAGTGGGCAGTGGGCAGCTGGCTTACTTCCCGTTTCACTTTGTTTTATGGGAGGAGTGCAGAATATCAAGAAGTGAGTTGTGGTATCACCAGAAGAAGCATTGTAAAGCCATTGGTTGCTAAATATTGCTATGAGACAGTTTGCGGTAACCGTGTGTGTGTGTGTGTGTGTGTGTGTGTGTGTGTGCGCACATGTGTGTGTATTGTATGTGTGTGACTGCTGCTGCTGTTAGAAAAGAGTGCACAGTTTAGAGCATACCCCTCACTACAGGTCACTTTGCTGCCTGTAGCTGGTTTCTGTCACCTACATTGATGTTGGCCTGCTCTGGAAGGACGTGTTTTGTGTCTGGCTTCCTTCATACACTGTCTGTGGCAAGCATCTGCCCTGGTATATATAGGTAGTTTGCTCTGCTGTGTTGTAGACCTAGGTCCTTAGGTTGACCTGTTGCTGTGTTAGTCAATGTTCTTGGAGGAATAGAACTGACAGAGTGATGTATATTAGGGGACTCATTAGACTGGCTTACAGGATACAGTCTGACTAAGAGTGTTTAACAGTGGAGAGGCAGAGAATCCAGTGGTTTCTGGGTACATGAAGCCTGATGTCTAACATTCCCCATTTTCCCCTGAAGACCTGAAGGACTGTTGGATTGCTGCTGGTCCTCAGATGTCATTAGAGACACCAGTGAAGGAACACTATAGTAGGGAAGTGATAAGGGAAGGAACCTGTCAACAAGAGGGAGGGTGAGCAGGGAAAGGCAGTATTCCCTTCTTCCATCCAGCCTTAATCTAACCACAGATAGAGTGGGCCTCATGGGATCTTGACGGCTTCCCACTGAACTGGTTCCAGATGAGATTCTGGTGGACTTCAGTTTGAGCCTATGAAATAAAGTTCAGTGAATATTCATGTCATTCTCTCCATGTTTCCCTAGGAGGACTGTGGGTACAGGGTTAGAGGAATGGCATTAGGTAGTAAGACGACACCAGTCTTACCGAGTGGATGCGACTGGGTCACTTAGTATTTTGTTGCAGCAGTGTGCGAGCCTCAGCTTGTTCCGAGTCCTTGCTAATACCTGGGATTGTCCTTTTCCTATCTGTCCTGTGGCTTTAAGTGTGCATGTCACAGACAACTCACCATTTTGAACATGTTTCTCTGTGTTTACTGCTATCTAAAGGCCAGCTTTGGGTTATTTTACAAAGGAAACTGGTTGTTAGCTTCTTACAAAGCTGCGGGAGTTGTTTGCTTCGGGTTTGAGAGTGCTAGGGAGATGTGCTGCCAAAGTTTTCTCTAGTTAAGCTCATCTTTGCATTCTGTTGCTGGTTTCTTTTGAAGAAAGGATTGTTTTTTTTAGACAGGGCTTCTTTGGATAGCCACAAATATCCTGGGACTCAGCTCTGTACACTAACTAGGATGGCCTCGAGTTCACGGAGTTCCACCTGCCTCTGCCTCTGCCTCCCAAGTGCTGGGACTAAAGATGTACACCATCTCCACCCATCAAAGAATGGAATTCTTGATGGGGTTGGAGCCCCTTTCCCCACTGATGAAACAAACACTGGTTTTCAGAAAGGCTGTCTTTGTATTGAATTGCTGTGGTCAGAGTCAAGAGTCTGAACTAAGCCCATTTCTAGACTCCAGCTCCTATTTCATGACACTATTTAGAGCAAGCTTATTTTTGGCCCTCTGCTAGAAAGCATGAGTCTTCCCCACAGAGGCTTCCTGTTCTCTTTGGCAGGGGCTCAGGTGGACCAGTCTGTGTTTGAGGAGCTCATCAAGGAGCACCTTCCAGAGTTGGCCGAGCACATGAGCGACCTGTCGGCCTTGGCGTCCATCTCTCTCTCCTGGTTCCTGACTCTGTTCCTCAGTATCATGCCTCTGGAGAGTGCCGTGAACGTCGTCGATTGCTTCTTCTACGATGGGATCAAGGCCATCTTCCAGCTGGGGCTGGCTGTGCTGGAAGCCAACGCAGAGGAACTGTGCAGTAGCAAAGATGACGGACAGGCCCTGATGATCCTCAGCAGGTGGGCTCTGGCTGCTGCCTCCTGTGGGTCATGGGGGAGTGGAGTAGTTCGAAGCTGGGGAAGACCACAGAGGGAGGCCACAGTGTGTGTGCCACATCTGTGGAAGCTTTCTGTTCCACATTGCTCCTTGGCACCTGTCATCGTGTGGTCTCTCCAGAATGAGTCTGTCATGTGGCACCACAACTGGGTTACAGAGGTGGCCATTTTCTCTCTTTCTGGCAAATGAGAGTTCAGGAAGAATGGGGCCCTAAATACTTTTGTCTTCTAAGAAGATCTTAGATGGAATCACCGTGGTGCTGAACAGGACTGAGGACCAGAAATGCTGGCTCATGCACGGGTAGCCAAGTAGAAGTGTCAAGTACTACGTATAGAGCAATGGTTCTCAACCCGTGGGTCTTGACCCTTTTGGGATTGCATATCAGGTATACTGTGCATCAAGTGTTTAAGATTCATAACAGTAGCAACAAAATAATTTGGCTGGGGGGTGGTCACCATGACATGAGGAACTATATTAGAGGGGCCACAGTATTGGGGAGGTTGAGAACCACTGGTATAGCAGTAAGTAAGCTAGAGTGACCAAAAAAAAAAAAAAAAAAAAAAAAAAAAGACACCAGCTGGATGCTTAAAACCTTATAGACACAGTTTATGATGACTTTACTGGAGTCTCAAGGCTTAGCAATGCCCAGGTCTACAAGCCTAACTTTAGTAGTGCTTCCTGCTTCTGCTGGAGAGACCATGATATTTGATGCCTTGTCCTGCTCTGAGTGTTAAGAGTGGGACAGTATTCTGGAATTGCATGTGCACAGTGTCCTCCTCTTGAGGGTAGATGTGGGTTTTAACTGTGGGGGTGTGCTCAGGTTTCTAGATCACATTAAGAATGAAGACAGCCCGGGGCCCCCCATTGGCAGCCACCATGCCTTTTTCTCTGATGATCAGGAGCCCTGTCCTGTGACCGACATTGCTGACCTGATCCGGGACTCCTATGAGGTACAGGAACCCTTTTCCATCCTCCAAGGTCCCTTCCTAGTTGGGAGCGAAAGTGTGCCTGGGATATGGACGCGGAGGAGGGTTTCTGGCTGCTTCCTGTTAGCTCTGGACTCAGCAGGCCCTGTGTCTATGCAGAAATTTGGAAACCAGTCTGTGGAGCAGATTGAGCATCTACGCTGCAAGCACAGGATCAGGGTCCTGCAAGGCCACGAGGACACCACCAAGCAGAACGTGGTGAGCAGGACACCTCCACGGGGCTCATGGGATAGAGCTGACTGTGAGGCCCTCACTGGTCATAAAACCTGAGAAGAGGTGCTTCCTTCTCTCTGCCCTCTGAACTAAAAGCCTAGTAGCCACAATATTACATAGAAACAATGAGTTTTCAAGAGTCAAATGGTGAGCAGCTAACTACTGCGAGCCTCGGTCTCCATGGTTATAAGACAGGGATAACGCCTATGGTTTAGTAGGAGATGGAGTACGGGCTATAAAAATTGGGCAGATGGCCTGCAGTAAGCGTTGTCATTCAGAAGCAGCTGTCAACCTGGAGTCTCAGCAGCGACTTCACCTCCATTAGAGCTTAACGGGCTGGCTCAGAACACTGCAAGTTAGAAGGATGAAGACAAAACACCTTAACCTGAATCTTGCGAGAGTTCATTCTACTGAGACAAGGGTGCTGCATGTCCCCCACTAGGAGGGAGAGTCCCACCCTTCTCTGATTGTGTAGGGTTGGGGGTGTAGGCCTGGCTCTTACTCCATCACTGTTCATTCTTTCCCTAAGCTCCGTGTTGTTATCCCAGAAGTCTCCATTCTTCCTGAGGACCTCGAGGAACTCTATGACTTATTCAAGGTAGGAAATCTAGGAGGGAGTCCTGGGTCTTGAGCCAGGTCCTAGCACACAGGGCCCGGCTGGCCTGCGGGTGGGCCTGTGCTGCCTTCTAAGGGCTCTAGTTGCCCAAGGGGGCCTGCCACATTCTTTCTCTGGTAGCAGAAGCTAGAGCTAGCCTGTCTACTTGAACTTGAAAATCCCCTCCTTAATACTCTGTTAACGGGTTAGTGTCTCTTGTATGTGTGTCAGGCTTCTCTGAGTCCAGCTTCAGGCTGACACGTGAAGGGAGGAGCTGGCATGATCTCAGGACAGCCCAGCAGGGCTTGTGTAGGCCCTGTACCCAAGCAGCTGGGCACTGGTGGAGAGGTATTTGCTGCGCTCTGGTCTGATGTTCACCATTCTGCAATGTACTTGTGAGCATGGGTTCCAGGTCCAGAGTAGAGACAGTGACTACTCTGAAATGGTGTTTACCTGTGTCTGCCCCTCAGCGTGCACTAGCTGTTATACATACTTTCCATTGTGTAGTTGGTCTGTAGCTGCTCCATGTATTTTCCCATGGTGACATCAACTCTTCCTTATGCTGTATAATCATCACTATTATTGTTGTTGGGGTACAATGTCTTCTGGTTGGCTTTTTAGGGCACTGCACTTTTTTTTTTTTTTTTTTTTGAATCAGCATCTCACTAAGTTGCAAAGGTAGCTTCTTGCTTGTGATGCTTCTATGTGTCAAGTAGCTGGGATTACAGGCATGCACCACTAACTGGGCACGGTTAGCCTTTAAATTTTTATTTAATCTCTCACCCTAACAGTTTATCAATAATGCCTCTTGCATGTGTGCTGACCCAGAGTCCAGTGTATTTTTAAACTAGTAATATCATAGCAAACTACGGAGCCCTGTGGTTTTTTTAAATTTTTATTTGTTTGTGAGTACAGTGTAGCTGTCTTCAGACACACCAGAAGAGGGCATTGAATCCCATTACAGATGGTTGTGAGCCACCATGTGGTTGCTGGGAATTGAACTCAGGACCTCTGGAAGAACAGTCAGTACCCTTAACCACTGAGCCATCTCTCCAGCCTGAGAACCCTGTTTTATTTATTTATTTTTTCTTTTTTTCGGAGCTGGGAACCGAACCCAGGGCCTGGCGCTTGCTAGGCAAGTGCTCTACTACTGAGCTAAATCCCAAACCCTGAACCCTGTTTTATTTTAAGCTGGCAATAGCAAACTAGATTTTTAATCCTTGAGTGCGTGCGTGCGTACACGTGCGCGTGCGCGTGTCTCACTGGCCCGGAACTGAGATATTCACCTGCCTCTGCCTCCCAAGCACTGAACTTAGCTTTTGCGTAGTGGGGCGCATTGTCTTCTGGTTGGGTGTTAGGTGCATCTCTCAGCCTTTGGATGAGAATCACACAGGAATCCCCTCACCCTGATTTATAATTACTCAGTAGGTTCACCAGAGTATGCTGTCCTCGGTTTACCTCCTCCTTTCCTAGGACTCACCAGCCTGCTCTCTCGCTGACTGCTGTAAATATTCTTTTAATTAAAGAGGAGGCAGGATGGCCTCGTAGTGGAAAAACCAAATCAAACCACGGCAAGAGACTAGCAAATAACTCAGTGGGTAAAATGCTTGCCCCCAAGTGCCACAAGCCGAGTTCAGTCCTCAGAAACCCTTAGTGGAAGTAGAGACCTACATCCACAATGTTCTCTGACTCTGCGTGCGCGCGCGCACACACGCACACGCACGCACACACACACACACACACACACACACATATAAAGTAGGGGTGTGCCCTTGGGATGTAGCCAGCCAGTAGTAGAATGCTTGCCATGTTATGTAGTTTTACTTCTGTTGCTATGACAGAATATCCTGACCAAAACAACACTGCTTAGCTTATAATTCCAGGTTAAAGTCCATTATTTTAGGGAGGTCAAGGTAAACTCAACCAGCTAGTCATATCACAGCCACAATCAAGAGCCAAGGGAGTAACTGCACCCTTGAGTCTTTGCTTGCTGCTAGCTTTCTCTTAGGTTTTTCAGGATCCTGTTTCTAGGAAATGTTACCCACAATGCATTGGGTCTTCTACATCAATTAACAACCAAGACACCCTCACTCCCTGGACTTGCCCACCATAAGCCAACTTTGTCTAGGAAATTCCCCCACTAAGTTTCTCCCCAGGTGATTCTGGATTGTGTTGACATTAAAAATTAACCAGCACACCTTGCATGGGCAGGTCCTGCCACATAGAAAGAGGAGGTGAATGATGACTAGTTCTTGATAACATCTCTTTTATTACTCAAGAAGTCCTTTGAATTTCTGAGCCCAGACTTGTGATGTCTCATTCTCTCTCCAGTTGAGACCATGGACACGCTGACCCAAATGATCAGCTAAATTTTTTTTTTTTTTTTTTTTTTTTTTTTGGGAGCTGAGGACTGAACCCAGGGCCTTTCGATTGCTAGGCAAGCGCTCTACCACTGAGCTAAATCCCCAACCCCGATCAGCTAAATTCTTACATTGTGCTGGGTGATTATGCCCAAGAGCACTTGAGCTCTTACTTCACTTCCTTCCATGGTCTGCATTAAGACATAAAATCATACCTACTTTCTCATCATCAAAGAAAAACAAATTTGTAAGCAAAAATTGGCAGTGACCTGCCCACCCTGTTGCTGCTGTGGCCTTTCCTTGTACAGTAATTGGTGCCAATGCAGTGAAGTGAGTCTCCCTCTTAAGTCTGCCTGTGGATACACAGAAGTGTACATGGTGTAGACATTTAGGTGCCCCTTCTGTAATGCAGAATGTGGACTGTTGGAATGACTATGACACTAGCACTGGCCTTCTGTAGTGTTGGTGCTTGGTCTGACCCATTAAAGGCAGCATCAGTTTTTGCCGAATGAGATTTTGTATGTGAAGGTTTTATCGAGACACTAGACTTCTTTCAGCAAAGGGGCAAGTTCTGATTGTTTTAGCGTATTAATTCCTAGGACTTGAATGCACTACTTCTTTAAAATTTAAAGTTGTTAATATACAGAAACAACTCAGAAAATAAAAAATGCACTAGGAAGTCTGGCTTCTGTATCTCACTGTGAACCTTTGTTATCCTAACTGGTAGCCTACTAGCTATTACCACTAGCTCCTTCCAAGTTCTGTATATCTGGGTATCCTTTCTGAATCTCAACCGTTTTTAGTGAAAATAATAAGTATCTTCATAATTAAAACTATGTCAACTGAATCATGCATCTAAAACTGGATAAAATGATAAATTTTGTGTCATGATTTTATCACAAAGAATAAATTTTTAAAAATTGTAAAACCTTCATAATGAAATCAAAATTCACATGGACAAGGTTAAGAAGGAAACACATCGGGGCTGGGGATTTAGCTCAGTGGTAGAGCGCTTACCTAGGAAGCGCAAGGCCCTGGGTTCGGTCCCCAGCTCCGAAAAAAAGAACCAAAAAAAAAAAAAAAAAAAGAAGGAAACACATCCACATGGCCATTAGTGTAGCCGTCCTCCTGTTGAAGGATGTTTGTCTTTATTTCAGCATTACTGGCTTTGGGGTTAAGGGTTGACAGTTTTTTCATGTCTGCACACAGCCTGCCACTCAATAAGCAGCACTTTTGGGGGCAAAATGGCCACATGAGAGAGCAGTAGAGGCCTCTGCTTTAATTGTGTACAACCTCCCCAGGCATCAATGGTCCTGTGTGACACAGCTTTTCTCTCTCATATTTTAAGAGAGCACACATGATGAACTGTTACTGGGAGCATCACAGGCCCATAGCCCTGCGCCATGATCCCAGCAGGCCCTATGCTGAACAGTACCGCATCGATGCCTGCCAGTTTGCACACCTATTCCAGTTGGTATCGCCATGGACCTGCGGGGCCCATACAGAGATCCTTGCTGAGAGGATCTTCAGGCTTCTGGATGACAACATGGACCAGCTCATAGAGTTCAAAGCCTTCGTAAGCTGTCTAGGTATGAGTAGACTTTGTCTCCCTTCAGTGAGCTGACTTGGCATTCATCTGTGAAAAGATGAGGGCAGGCAGATCCATACAATAGATACTTATAATTAGCCTGCTTAAAATCATGTGGTTTCCAGTTTGCTCTGCAGGCTCCTGCCTGAGTTACCCTTAATGTCCGTCAGGAATGGGAGGTATCTAAGGTGTGGTCCTGGTTTGCGGTGTGCATAAAAGCAAACAGTCTGGGATTCACCTGCACCCCTTCCTCTTGAACCCTACAGACGTGATGTACAATGGAGAGATGAGTGAGAAGATCAAGCTGCTCTACAGGCTTCACATCCCCCCAGGTAAGAGTCAGGCTGTGCTCCAACCCAAGGCCATCTCCACGCATGCCGTCCACCGCACGGCTCTTTCTAGATTTCTCTTCTCGTGGAGATTGTTTTCCCAGCACCATTTGTTAAGGACTGTGCTTTTCCTCCTGGGGCATTCTCCTTTGTTAAAGATTGGTAGGATACAGTTGTGCCGACTCATTTTTATTATAGCTACTGCATTTGCGCCTGGCTTTTGAGGGGTGGGGAGACTGGAGCTTCTGTGTAGTCCTGATTTCCCTGGAACTCAGGTATTTACCTGCCTCTGCCTCCCAAGTGCTAGGGCTATAGGGACTTCCCTCCCTCCACTGTTATTAGGCTCATTTTGAGACTGTGGCTCTGTAGACAATGAGATCAGGTATTATGATGCATTTATCACTGAAGTATTGACTGACACTAATTGAAATATGTAGGCTTCAGTAATAGACATTTTAACCAATTCTGTCAGCAAATACTTCTAGGACATAGAATTTTATTTTTTGACTTCATTCTTTGACATCTTGAAACAGCTCTTCTCTATTTTGAATTCTAAACACTTAGATTTAGGAAAACTGCCAAAACTCCATGAGTAGACTCTAATTGTCTTTATCTTGCTCGTCTTTAGGTTCTTAGGTTTTGGTTGCTTGGTCACACAGTATATGGGCATTTTGTCCACATGTAAGCCTGTGTTCTATGTGTGTGCCTGGTCCTTGGCAGAGGCCAGGGGCATCCAGTCTCTTGGGACTGGAGTTACTTGTGAGCTCCCATGTGAGCATTTGGACTAGAACCCGAGTCCTCTCAAGAGTGGCTCTCTCTCCAGCCAATGGTCACACCATTCAAACTTCAGTTTTTCCTGACGTTGAATATAGCATTCCCTCTTGGTCACATCTAATGCTTTTGAACTGTGGTGGTGGGTGGTTTGAGTCTTTTTCATTTCCAACATTTTCTGAAAGGTACACTCACTGACCACTTTTAGCCAGAATAGTGAAGCACTTAGAATTGTAAGTTTTCAACAGCATATTACACATAAAAGGCTTCACTATACATTTCCATACATGGGTATCATATGTATGTGGTAACACTCCCCCATTCCTGATGATGTCTTCTGGCGACTCTGTGATCACGGCTGCAGTTTTATCGATAGGAGCAAGACTATGAAGAAAATGTTTCTCCTGTCCCCAGTAACCACTAACAGCCCAGATTCTCAGGAAGGAGCAGGATGAGTATACAATGTCTGGCCTGACCAGATAAAGCCTAACACCACAGACTGCAGAACGGAACGGCAGTGCTGTTCATTGTGTTATATAAAATTAACTTAGGGTAGATGTGGAAGTAAGATGGATACAAGGCATGGGGGAAGATGGAAGAAAAGCAGTTTAACAGGAGCAAGGGGAACATAGGCGAGCCAGGGAGACTTTCTGAGAGGAAGGTAAGAGCAAGAACAAGGCCTGCCAGAGACAGGTGGGCTTCCACAAGACAGCCAGGCCATGGGAAACATCATCCTAACCACTCACTCACACTATCTAAATACAGTAATGATGTGTTCACTGTAAATTCAAGGAGGTTTGTTACAGCATTAGCTGTTTTCCAGGCCCACACCAGCAGTGTCTGTGTATAAATTTGCTATGTATGTCTATAAAGCACTTACCGCACAGGTGCTCATTTTACAAGGTTGGGCTCTGATGACTTAGATTTTTGCTCTTGCTTCTTTAATGAGATGTATTCAATTTAAGTATTTTTCCTTTAAGCACTCACTGAAAATGACAGAGACAGCCAGTCGCCATTGAAGAATCCTCTGCTGTCAACTTCAAGACCCCTGGTATTGGGCAGGCCCAATGGTGAGCATGCTGTCACTGCTTCCTAGCAGCCTCCTCTCCCTTACCATTCAGTCCATGGACAGTGCTGCTTGATGGGCTTAGTGTGGGGTCCCGTTCCCTCACTATCCTAATCTTATTTCATAGAATTTACACTGTTGCTTCCCTTCATCAAGGTGACACAATTGATTATCAGAAACAACTGAAACAGATGATTAAGGATTTAGCCAAAGAAAAGGATAAAATGGAGAAAGAGTTGCCCAAAATGAGTCAGGTAAGGACTGCTCTTACACCTTGACTTCCCACAACAGTGCTGTGTTCCAGTCACCTCTATACAACAGGAGGCTGCAGATAACAAGGCAGCCTTCCACACGCCCCATCTCTTTAGTCTGGTTTCTTGCGAAAAGGCTCTTCTTGCTAATCTGAGAAATGCAGGCTTAAAGTTAGGTGTGCTCCTGTGAGAGACTGCAGTGATTTTCCTGTGCCATGTACGGAGACTTTAAAAAACTGTGTTGTAGTCAAGGCAGGGACAGTTGTGCATAAAACCAACAGGTAGGTGTCCCTCTCTACCTTACTTCAAGTCTGACTGAACAGGAAGCCAGGTAGACAGTTCCTGGTCTTCACAGTCTTTCACATATGTAATAGTCAGCCAGAGCTATCTGCACTATTTGTTTTTAAAATAAAAAGATCCTGTCAAGTATCAGCCTACTTTTGCAACATAAAAGTTTTAGATGTTTCACCCAAACCCCCTAACATTATAGCTCAACTCCACCTACCTGTCTAAGTATTGGGCTTCAAGGTATGTGCTACACCCCAGTCTTGATTACTAGCAGAGTACACACATTCTATGAGCTGATACATTACTGATCAACGTTAGCACAGAAACCCCCTTGATTAAAATGCTTAGAATAAAAGTACCTTTCCAAATGCTGCTCAACTGTCACCCAGTGTTTTTTACTGGAGAGGCAGGAAGACCTCAGATTACAGCAGTCTCAGAACTGAGTTCCCATACACTTTTCTGACAGTATGATATCATACCTCCATCCTCATGCTGTTGTCTATGGCTTTCTTTTAATTTCTAGAGAGAATTTATCCAGTTCTGCAAAACTCTGTACAGTATGTTCCATGAGGATCCAGAGGAAAATGATCTGTATCAAGCCATCGCCACAGTAACCACTCTGCTGCTGCAGATCGGAGAAGTGGGCCAGCGAGGTAGCAGCTCAGGAAGCTGCTCCCAAGAATGTGAGGAGCCGCAGGCCTCAGCTCCTCCTGAACAGGACTCAGTTTTTGCTGAGGCTGGGAAGAGTCCCCAGGCCTTCCCTGAGACGGAAGGGGACTGGACCGTGTCCCTTGAACACATCTTGGCGTCCCTTCTCACTGAGCAGTCACTGGTGAATTTTTTTGAAAAGCCACTCAACATTAAATCCAAACTTGAAAATGCCAAGCTCAATCAGTACAGTCTCAAAGCAATGGAAATGAGCCACCCATCACAGCCAGAGCTGAAGCTGAATAGCCTGTAAGCTGTCTGAGAACACTGGAGCCGACCACACCAAAGCAAGGACTATTAGCCTACAACCAGGGACCTCCACAAGCTGAGTCTGATAACCAACCTCTGTCACTGCTGGGGGAACGCTGCAGGTCTCACACATTTCTATTTATTCGCAAGGACAGTGGTGGAAAGAATGCCCTGTTTACACTGTGACTATCAATTTGCTGAAACCAGTGTGTGTTTGTGATCCTGGTATGAGTCTGTCCTTTGATGAAGAAAAGGATGATACCACAACCAAGAGACATCAACCCCAGGCTCATTTGTCCCACTGGTCAAAAACAAGCTCACCTCTAAGATCCCAAAACCATTGCCTGCACAATTGTATTTGGCTTTTTTTGCACTAATTTTGTTTCAATGCTGGTAATTGAAACCATTTAATATATCTCAAATTCACTTTATATGCCCTTCCAAAAACATGTACAAAACCATGCCTTCAATGTTGGCCCCCAAGGTTTTTAATAAAAATCGTTCTTTTTGTACTGATGCTTTCAAAATGCCATCTTAAGGAAACACAGCACATTCCAGCAATGAAATAGACTGGTTGGCAAAGATGACTGGAAAGCCAGGGTCGACAACTCTGGTTCAATTCCTGGGACCCACACAACAAATTAATTCAGCACACTCAAGTTATAACCTCAATCTTTACCTCATATATAACACCTCAGCTTTGTAGTTAAAGCCACAAACATACACAGTGGCACACATTTAATTGCAACACTAGGGAGGAAAAGGCAGGTCAATTCTGAGTTCCAGGCCAACCTAGTCTACAGAACAAGCAGCACCACCACAGAGTAACCCCTCAAAAACAAACAAAAACACCCCCACAACCCCAACTAATACACTGACTTCTGTGAAAAGAATGTTTCACATACTTCCAATTTCCTGTGTGTCCAGAACAGAGCTTCTCAGATTAATTTCCAACAAAATAAACCTTAGACCTAAAAATTCCACTTATGGGGCAGACAACAAAAAGAAAAAGCAAAACCTGGAGGCAATTCTGTAACTTTATTTGACATTCAGCAGTTAGTTCTCATCCACATTGACCGTCTGTAGATCTGGAAGGAAGATTAACAGCCAGTCAGCACCCACTCATCCCACCCCAGGCTGAGGACACTGCACCACCCACTGCCTGAGCCCCTCCATAGAAGCCGCCTTACTATCTTCCCACAGCAAGGCAGTTGTTAAGGAAGGTCTGATAATTCTGTCTGCCGCCCACCTCTTCACTGGACATGGTAAAGTTGGAACACTATGAGACTTACTTTTGAATGTGGTAACAGGCACGTAAGTTACCAGTGTGTAGAGCTTGTTTGGTGAATCCTCATCCTCATTACGCTTTCTGGACAAACGTACTCGGATGCGGTACGGAACATTCCTAAGAAAGAACGTGTTGCTAAGGTCAACACTTCTGACAGAAACAAGGCAGTGGCATTCATATCTATCCCTGTTCCCAATGCTCTGATGAACACGCTGTGTGACCTTGAAAAATACACCCAGCTAAGTAAGCAACAGGCTGGTCTCAGGATGCACGCCTGTTGGGAGGTCAAGGCCACAGATAATAACCAATTGTTCTGAAGCAGAAAACGACTATCATCAGATAAGGACATTAACTCACATAAAAAGTACACACAGCCACTCCCCCCACCCTGGCTGAAGCAACCCAGCTGACTTCTTCCTTCATCTGTGGACATGCTAGGTGCTCATTTAGGCTTCAGATCCGTACAAACTTCTCCACGTTCTTGTGACACCACTCACCTTACCTCAAGGCAGATAACTGCAGTTCATTGTTGTATAATCTAATACACCCCAAGCCATATCCCTACGACAGCAGTTGCAAGGTTCCCAGCTGCACACCATCCATCTTTCTACTCCACTTTCAAAAGGCCCTCCCAACCCCAGTTAACTCACTTTCGCATTATAGGTGATGACATACATCAGCCCTTCTGGGCAGCAGGGAAAGACTCCTCCCCTCAGGGAGGCCAGCACCTCAGGCTCCCAATCACTGCTTTCTCCCACACCCAATATAGCTCCTTCAAATCTCATCAGGCTCTAACACTGCAGACTCCCTTACAGCAGAGGGATTACATTAGCCTGTCCTCTGTTCCAGTAGCTTTTCTATGCCAACTGGTAACTGAACCATCAGACTTGTCACAGTCCTATATAAGGAATTGGACAGGCTGCCATCACTGCACCAAATAACTTCAGTACCTTATTCCTTTGGCCCAGACGGCTTTATTGAGCCTGGTGTCTATGCGCACATCTGGAGTTCCCATCTCCTTCATGGCAAATTTCCGAATTTCTTTGAGTGCCCGAGGAGCACGCTTCTTGAAGCCCCTAAAGTTCAGAACACAAGCATATAAAAATTAATCATAAATTACACATGTAAGTGGCATGGCATCATAAAACCTTTAAGACTAGTTAAGGGAACCCTTTCACCAAGCATGAAATGCCCAGCAACTAGCATCAGTACTTAAGATGTTGGGGTAAAATTCGGAGCATCCTACAATCCAAGTATCCCACTCACTTTCCCAGAGTATCAGTCATCAACTTGGCCTACTCTCATAGAAACACTGAATGTCGGAGTATTTCTCTCTGGGGAGCAGAGATGATCCAGCGGTTAAAAATATCATATCTGTTCTTGCAGAGGACCCAGGTTTGGCGCCCAGATCATATAAGCATTCAGGCAAAACACTCGTACAAAGACAACATTCTGTGGAACCGAGGCAGCCACACTCTTATGAATTACATAGCTAGGATACACGATGGGGGCTATCAAAACAACAAAAACCCCAAACCAAATCTTATAGGGCACAGTGGTGCACATCAATAATCCCCAAACTGGAGGGTGGGCGGGAAGACCTCAAATCCTAAAACCAATCTACAGAGATCTTATTTAAAAACCCAATCAAAAAAACCAAAACCAAAACAAAAAAAAAAAAAACCCCCTCAGGTCTACACCTGGTTAAGTCCACTTCAAGTGAGGCAGAGAAAAACCAACCGCTTTCTCTCTTCTACCCACCACCAACCTGTCTACTGCCCAGACAACCCACTTCACATCTATCTTGCACCAACCGTTACCCAGCTCGTGCAAGCAACCAATCCCGTGGTTACAAGGACCAAGAAGGGTGCACCAGGAAAGAGAAGGAACACTGAACAACTTCAATATCATGGTTAGGAAATGGAAAAAACCTGCTACCACTGCCATCAATTAAAGAGAAAGGGCTGCAGTCAGTCAGTCAGTGGTTTTCAGAGGGCAGAGATTGAGCACTGGGCTGAAGTACCCTGAATGAAACTGGGAAGGCCAGGTGTGGAACACAGTTCACCACACAACTGGGATCAGGAAATTACCAAGGATGGGGGAGCTTGGAGATTCTCACATAGGGCCTTTTCAACAAAATTATACCCATCCACAGCCCACATCATTTCTACAATGCTCTAATCAAGGCTTAAGTAGCTTTCACTGTGAGCACCTCCCCAAACACACACACCACACACACACACACAGTAGGCACCACAAAAACCATCTCCAACTCAAAATCCTTGTCACCTCCCTTTCATAAACTTGGAGTACAGAATATATACTCTCTCCTAGTCCTAAACAGCGCTTGACAGTGCTCAATACACCCCAACCATAAAACAAGGAACGTGGCCCTCCACAAGCAGCACCAATCCTGGGCAAGGACCTCACGCAGGACACAATGTGCAGACACACGTTTCAACACGGTAAAATCTGCCCTAAAAGACCGAACAATCGTGTCCAAGAAATTCAACTCTACAGGTTGGAATGTGAATACAAACAGAACGTGTGCAAAAGGAATAAGGCAACGAAATTTACTCTCCGTAGCTGCCACCTTATAAACCCACGCTCCTTAGCATTTCCAGCTCCAGTATTACAATTCGCCCCGAATTAGCAAGGATGTGCATGGTCAGGAGGAAGAAAACAATCCTTTTTCACATCTGAGGACGAGCAGGGAGTAACCGGCTGCTTTTCTGCAGCATGGAGTCACTGAGGGTTTCCTTTTGCAAACTTTCACCTGTCCAGATTACACACCAGACAGTAATAAAACCGCGTGCTCTCTTGAGCACCGAGTCTGTAAGCAAGACTCTTAAGAGTGATAGCCCAGAGCCGGAAGGGGGTCGCAAGCCACACCGACCGCCCGGTACTCACACTCCATGGATGCGTTTGTGAATGTTGATGGTGTATTCTCGGGTCACCACCTCGTTGATGGCAGAACGGCCCTTCTTCTTCTCGCCACCCTTCTTTGCGGGAGCCATCTAAACGCAGGGATAGGGAGGTTTAAGCAGGCAGTGGGAAAGTCCGGGCTAAGGTGACCTCGGCAGGCTGTTCTCCCACCGCCCCGGACCGCAGAGAAATCACACCGAGCTTGCCCGCCCCGCGCCCGGAGCGGATGGAGCCGGATTTCAGAGCCACGACCCCGCAACCATACTCACTCTGCCGGGCCCAAGTTGGAAAGGAAAGGCGCGAGGGATTGTGGGATGGAAAGTCGCGTAGCCGTACAACTTCCGGGTCACGGGGCGGCAGGGAGGAAGAGGTGTGGTGAGGGGGGAAGTTAGGCTGTGACGTAAATACGGTGCGCGTCGGGGCAGAGCGAGCAGCATGGGCGGGGCAGAGCCGGGGCTGGGGCGGGGGGCGGGGCGGGGGAGAGCTTGACAGTCTTCACGTAGTCTGCCTTGAAAATGGAAGTGTCTGTAGGATTTAGATCCGAACCTGAGCAGGGTTTCAGAGAGCCGGCCCGGAGAGAAGACTCTCGTTAGCTTTTCGCGTTCACTGGTTCACTCAGTCTACATTTATTAAATCTATTAGGTAGTGTGCTTAGCGGAAGGTCCCGGGAATGACTGAGACCACAACCAAAGAACTTATTTTCCAAGTCGAAAATGCCTCACGGAAATGCCAGGCACTTTCGTAGGGGGAAAAAAAATCTCAGAATCTAAACATGTCCGAAACCCCTGTCTATTGGGGTTTCAGCAATGGGCAAGTTTCAGGATCTCACAGACAAGAAGACAGGCACGCAGACATTCCACGATCTCACAAGGAACCTGGGTCTCTACTTCCTTAGGCTAAGGGATGCTGTGCATACGGATACCCCAAAGGCAGGACTTGGGGCAGACATGCAAGTGCGCTCTCTCTCTCTCTCTCTCTCTCTCTCTCTCTCTCTCTCTCTCTCTCTCTCTCTCTCTCTCTCTCTCTCTCTCTCAAAATAATGTCCATCCACAGACACGTATGGTGGTGCTGGTCTATTTTCCCAGAACTTTGTAGGCTGAGTCAGGTCATCAGGAGTTCAGTAGTTCAGTGGGCTAAAAACACTTTACACTGTCTGATGACTTCTCCCATGGGACTAGGAGGAAAGGAGAGGACAGGCTGTGTTCCAGTTCCTAGTGGAGTACAAACCAGAAGGGGTTCAAGGGAGTGCTGGTTGGTACAGGGGTTGAGCTCAGAAAATTCCAACGCGATCTCCCAAGCAGAGTCACTCAAAAATATTTTAAAAGGAATTCAGGAGCGATACACTCAGGAGGCAGAGAGGAGATACTAAGTTAGGGCTGGGTCTATTCTGGACTATGATAGCCTTGGTTGGCTACACAAGGAGACTAGATCCAAGAGTAGGGGGAGAGGGAGGGAGGGAGGGAGGGAGGAAAGAGGGGAGGGAGAATAGAGACTGAAGTGGGGAGAGGGAAGAGGGGATAAAGAGAATATGAAAATATGAATTTGGGATTTTGAGCAAGGACACAAATAGTGGACCAGAGAATGATGCAGACAGCATTTGAAATGAAAACCAGTATTTCAAAGGTAACTTTCCATGAGATGGCCGTTTTGGAGAGAGATGATAACTGATAAGAACCACACAATGTATGACCTGTTAGATAGGCAAAGTCAATGTGATTCGGTGACTTTTTTTTTTTTAATAAAGGAGTCAGGATCTTAGTCTTGCAATGCCAATGCTCTCACTGGGTAGGCTGACACCCAGGATGCTGGCCTTGAATTCTCAAGCACAATCCTGCCCCAGTCTCCCAAGCTACTGGGATTACAGGCGCGCACCACCACGCCCGGCTTTTAGGAGCTTATGGTGTAGGAAACACACAGATGAGCTGCATGGAGCTAAGTTCCTTCCAGGGCTCTATTAAAATAGCTAGGTCTGTACTTCTGCCCTCTTTTGTAAAATGACGACCTCAGTGACTTTTGTGTGAGTCTTTTATAAGCGGGATATATTCTCAGGGCCATGCCATGGATCATCTTCCTTGCTCGGCAGACACAGTAGTAGCGTGTGCACACCTATGTGCTTTAGCCTTCGACAAACTTAGGCTGTCTCTCATATGTGTCTTCATCCTCCAGTGACTGCTGTGCATTGCATGGCTGTGCAGACTTTCAGCTCTGTCCCAACAGAAGGAGCCAGCGATGGGAACAGAAGAAGCACCATTCATTACCCAACACCACTTTGCAGACTTGCCCTAAGCACCAGATTTTAACCTTCAATGCTTTTTGTTAAGTAAAAGAATATAAGGAGGGAAGTTGATTGCATACATGATTGTGTGCAGGGTGGGAGATCAATAGTCATGCCCCTGATGTTCTAGAAAGAAATTGGAATCTGTTTGTGGATAGGCTAACAAGAGTTAAGAGGAGCCCACTAGTCAGAGTGTGCTGACTTGAGCAAGAAATAATAATTAGTCATGGTTAATAAATAATGGTTAATTAGAAAAGCTGAGTTTTTAAAAGGCTGTGAGTTCATGACTTTATGCTAAAAGTAAAACATGAATAATTTAAGGAGTCAATAAACTAGACATGCCCGTCCATCAATGATTAGGCTAAAATTCAAAATCAAAAAACCTCCACTGTCTCATTTCTAATGAGTGTTGACACAGAAAAGCAAGGCTATTTATCTGCATAGTATGAATTTCTTCTGACCACTAACAACATTTCTCTAGATTACTCAAATTAGATTTTTTTTCAGTATATTAGTGGTTGACTTTGAGAGCTTCAGGGTACAACGTGAACAAAAATTAAAGTCATTTTATCTCACTAAATTTTTACTAGGACATTTTGGCAAGAGTGCAAAAGTCATGACTAGGACACAGTTTACCTAGCCGGGTGTGGTGGCATACACTTTTAATCCCAGAGTGGGAGGCAGAGGCAGGAGGATCTCTGTGAGTTCCAGACCAGTCTGCTCTACATAGGGAGCTCCCGGCCAGTCAGAGCTACACAGTGAGACCTTATCTAACGATGACAACAATGCTGTTTGTACAAGCACCATTTTAGTTGTTAGAGACAGAAGATGCTACAGTTTTAGTTAATTTGTAGTATCTTAAACCGAGGGCACATTCAATCTTGACTCTTGAGCCAAGACACTTTATACTTTTCCAGACAGGAAGGTCATAGTTTTTCTGGAACAAAGATGTGGTTGCAAAATGGCCTTTTAATGAGCAAAGTTAATGAAGAGGTCAGCCACTACAATTCGCATGATGCACGCATTTAGTGGAAAATTACACAATAATAGTTTTTAGAGTTAACCCAAATTCTGAACATGTGCAAAATTCAGGCAGAGCTAAATTAAATTAGGAGCACAACCTACTCCACCCTCTTTTAATGGCTTCCAGATAGACAACCTTAGGATAATGAATACACTGTGCCCATTAACAATCTTGTCCCACTTAGGAGTCTAACCATCAATTAAAGTATGACTGCCATTAAACTATAATGTTCGTTTCCAGAACAACCCAATCTCTAACCCGTAGACGATGTTAGGGTAAAATAAAAAATATGGGTCAGATTCCATACAGACTTTATGCTTTAAAAACACGGTTCGTTTCAAGTTCTTTCAAAAAGTAAATGCTCCTCTCAGTGGTGGAAAATATTTCCTGTCCACCCCACTCCCACCCTCAGGTATAGAGCCATCAAGAGTACATATCTACAACAGTGTCACAGTCTCCAAACTTGATCCTAGCTAGAGAACCAAGAAGGAGCCGTCGTCATTTTACAAAAGAGGGCAGAAGTACAGACCTAGCTATTTTAATAGAGCCCTGGAAGGAACTTAGCTCCATGCAGCTCATCTGTGTGTTTCCTACACCATAAGCTCCTAAAGCAGGTAGTTTTCATAGGTGGCTTAGCATCCATCTGCGTGGAGCTCTGTGCACACAACCTTCTCCAAACCAAGTGGCTAGTCAATCCTTATAACTTCAAGTGACTCCCTAGCAACCTCTCGGTGACTCCCCTTTTGTGGTCGAACTTGCTGGAATGTATATCTTGGTGAGCCCAAACCAGCCTGGGATGGTTTTCAGTACACATGCAGTGAGGTGACCTGTGTCCATTGAGTGAACTTTCAGGGGGACGTCTCCTATTTACCATCGTATGCCTGTCATGAATGGACATGCACATGATTAAAGTCAGACCTGTCCTGATGAAGAACAGGTTGAGTGAACGAAGGGTTATGTAACCCAAGCCCATCAAAGGAAACAAAATCACTCACATCTCATCTTTGGTAATTAACCCCTCCTTCCTCCTGGGCCCATAAAAGGAAGCTTTGCAAAATAACCCAGGACAATCTTGCTTGGAGCTGCCGCTCTCTCATAGCAATGCATCCAGTCTGTCAGTTTACTCTGTTTTTTACTAAGATCCCTGCTAATTCATTACTTGTGTGTACTTCTTCAATTCTTTGATCAAGAGAACAAGAACTTGGAAACACTCAGTCTAGACCACCAGGACCACTGGAGCACCCTTGTCTTAGCATGCTGGACCTCATGAACAAGATGGTTGCATCTAACCTGAGACCTCGGACATCCTGCTATGCTACGAACATGTGCACATATCACACACAGTCATACCTACCTTGCCGGCACCATTGGTCTTCACGTTGGTAGTGAGAGCCCATCAGATCTGTCCTGATTGAGTGCAATTGCAAGCAATGAATGGGTGCTTTGGTGGAGAATGCCCCATCATTTCTACAGGTTACTTATGTTCACAAGATTGAGCTGTTTCTGGCAACTTTTTCCTGTTATTTTGTTATTTCTTTGGTGAAACGTTTTTCTGTCACAAGCTTTAAGCCTTAGGGAACTGGCAGAATGATGCAGCCCAAAAACCTCCATTCCAGTACTGGTTATTATTTAGCTTCTTTCTGCTACACTGAGGTTTGGGTCTTGCATGGCCCCCAAAGGTGCACGTAATTGAAACCCTGGACCTCAGCTACTGGGTGTAGCCGGATAGCACCTGGGGCCTAATGGAATAAAGTTAGGCTGTTAGCAGTGTCCCTTCATTGGGACCCTAGCTCCTTACTCTTTCTTTGCTTCCTGACCATATTGAGGTGAGCAGTCCTGTTGAGCCATGAACTCATTCTATGATGTTTGAGGCTGTTACAGGCCCAGAGAGCAACAGTGCCACGTGACCATGTGAAGTCTCTGGAACTCCGAGCCCGTTTCTGGGACGTTCTCCGCTTCACTTACTGCATAACGGCAACAAAAAACAGACTAAGAACTTTACCCAAAGCTTTTAACAGCTCGAGAATTTTAAGGTTTCCCAGTAAAGAGATAGATGAGTGGATGTACAACATGGGACAAAGGAAATTGTACAAACTTGTTAATTTATTACAAAATGTTTCACTCACAGAAAAACACAAGGAAACCTTTATACTTTCATATTTGTGAATGGAACTGGTCTCTCAGATACAAAATAATTTACACATAATCCATACAATTTTATTTTTTTATAGAAATAGGTCATTATTACAACAGCTGTACAATTCACTACACTTCCTCTTATAATTACATAAAATCTTCTCTTTAGAAACACCTCGATGTAACAAAACATAAAGAAAAAAAAAGCAAAGTGCATTCTGAAAAGGAAAATCCGATCTTCGGAATCATCGGGGAAGATATACCGGAAGTCATGGTGGCCTACCTCACTAGGAAGGCCATCACATGCCTGGTTTCCTGGGAGATTCGGCCTGCGGAGTACCCCTGCTTGTGGGCCCTCTTCCCTCATAGTCTAAGATGTCTCTCAGGAATTCGGAATCATTGTGAGATTGTGCTTTGCTGAATCCACTTTTGTAGTTACTATCAGCGAAATTAACAGGAAGGGTCCAGTGTTCTATTTAGGAAGGAAAACACCCCTGTAGGGCCTGGTGCCCGAGAGCCTCAGTCCGCTAGGGTTTAGGCCAAGGGTGTGGATCTGTAGCTTCATTAATAACAGGCTTCGCTATCTGATTGGTGGGACTGTTTCTATTATTGTGTATTCCCAATGAAGCCATGGGACCTTATTATTAAAACAAACAAACAAACAAACGAACGAACAAACAAAAACCCCCGAAAGTGCCTGTTATTTCCCTTGTGCACAGGTGTGCAAATTAAAAAAAAAAACAACCATTTAAAAATAATGAAAAATAATATCTTTATACTCTCTCCAAAGACCTTTAACTTAGTCCTTGACTGTAAAGGAAAGACCATCAAGAGAGTCAAGGCCCGCTAGGGCTTGGGACCTGTGTCAGTCGGTAGAGTACTTGGAGCGCTCTCCCCTGGAGGCAGCGAGAGGTACCACCTCTGCAAATAGACCAGGAAGCAGTGCCCATACAGGGCACTTAGTTCCTGTCTGTATGGCTGTAGCGGATGCCCGAGAAGCCCAGGGCAAGGAAATCATGGCCAATAATCCTGTTCTTTCCCCATTCTGCAAGTGCCACACTTCAGACATGTTACCATCAGGAGTTCTGAAATGTACACAGGGTGCGCCAAAGTCACACAACCGCTTCTTCCCATCTCCCACGGCCAACCCCGTTTTCCATTGGTTAAAGCTGTTTGCTTCTGGACTCCAGTGTCAGGGCACTACCGGGATGGCTGCTGGAGACCTTAGGACTCTGACAGCCGGCTGACCCTGCGGGAAGGGCGTGGGGGTTGCGGCTGTGTAGGCTGTGTGGCTGCATAGCCCAGAGGTGCTGGCTGCTGGGAGAAGGTGGAGAGAAGGAGCGAGTCCGGCTGTTCACTGTGCAGAGATGTTGGTGCCTGTACGCAGGAAAGAGCAGGAAAAGGGTTGTGTGACTGACCTGTCCCTCCACTCTTAAAGTCACTTTAGTACCTTTTGGGTTTGCAGCAAATGCTGCCAGATTCTGGGACTCCCTCTTCAGACTGCTAGGCAGTGGTACATGTGTGCTGGTCTATGCATGCCTGTGTGCATGATAGAGGAAACCCACGTTTTCCGACATCATGCTTGTGCGACAACTCTAGGTGGGGAGGAAGAGGGGGGACTCCTTCTGGGCCAACGGGCTTGGGGCTGAAACTGAGTTGGAGGCGCACAGTCTAAGTGAAGTCCTCTGTGTTTGTGGATGGTAGAGCCTGAGGCCCACGTAGATTATGGGCGGGGAAGAATCTGCACGCATGCGCATGTCCTTTAGAGTAGCTCCTTGGTCCTGTGTCTAGTACAAATACTGCCATTTTCCAGAAACTGGAAGGAAACTTTCCTCATTGGAAATGCAAAAGCTTCAACCAGTCAGTGTGACTACGGAAGTTTCACTCTTGTTTTCCACTCTTGCCTACAATAAATGTCCCTCTCCAGTAATCTAGTGTCCCTATACCACCATATCTATCCCGCCTTATGCTGGACTGTCTGCCTAAAACAACCATCCTTTCATCTCTTCTCTTCCACCCGAACTCAGTATTTTCTTGATGGTCAGGTTCTGCCAGAAATGCCTTTGCGTCTTCCTCCAGGAAGGAAGGTTTCTCCACCGATCTCTCTGTGGACCACCAGGGCCGGAGCGCACACTGCTGCGCAGCCCACCTCCCCGCATGCGTGCTGAGACCACAAGGACACCATGGTGGCTGAAGCACTCTAGAATCTCTACTTTCCAACTTGAACGCAGCGGGTGTTCGCAAACTGCGGCTGCTGAAGACACATCGAGACCTCTCCTGTACTCACACCCATCTCTCTCTGTCTCATTGCTTGCCATGCCAGATCACTTCCTTGTCCTGAGTGGGGACTGACAAGATCCACAAGGTCAAAGTCAGAGTGCGACACCCACAATGGGTGTGGCCAGGGAGACTTGAGGATTATACCGCAGAAGGTTTAACACCTTTGGAATCAAACGGCACCCTAGATCTTTTTTTTTTTTTTTTGGCACCCTAGATCTTTAAGGATGCTGATTCTCTCCATCTCCGTCCCACCCTTCTCAAGACATCTCAGGCACTGCGTGCTGTCTTTTGGCTTTAGAGATCCCCTGCATGGTAGGTGGGTGGTCCTGTGAGACTAGGGAAAGCCTCACAAGGCAGGATAAAGGATGAGCTAGGAGAATACCCTGGACAGGTGTGAGGCAAAATAGAGTCCTGTGAGAGCCCCTGGAGGGGTGTCCCATATCTGAATCCCCAGGTCACTGACACCCACCCTTCCCCTTTTTGTGTGCTTGATAATCCAGTGAAGTAATTTCTGCTTTCTGAATGATGTCTCTGTGAACGGCGCCTCCAGTTTCCATGTAGAGTCTCTGTTTCACACATTAACATATTTACTAGAGGGGCTGGATGGATCTTTAACTAGATGTGTTTTAATTTTATACTTCTGTGCACTAAAAAGTTTGACAAAAGCACTCATTAGTTTTTGACTTTCCTTCAGTGAAGGCCTGAGCGTATCAAGTGTGGATCTGATAAAAAAAATATTTTTAAATAGATATTTTCAGTATACCGCCATATGAAATGTCCTGTTAATACTGTGCATTAAGTGTTAAAAGGAACCACATATGAACTTTTCTGAGGTTGCTCTCTCTACTGGGGAAGAAAATGCCTATAAAAGTCAAATGTAGAACTCAGTTTGCTCCCTGCCCCCTCCCCCCCACAATGCGTACCTACCTGTAGATAGGGTGGTGGCTGCTGTTGTACCTGTGTTGGTTGCAGGGGTGATGGCTGGGATGCGGGGAAGCCGGGATGGAGCACGGCCTGCCCCATCAACAGGACCGGGGTGGGGGCGCTGCTGCTGGTGGGGTGGGAGTCAGGACTTGGAAACGTCACTTGGCTCTGTGCATATCTGTTTGGTTTCAAATAAAAACAGATCCTCTGAGAGAGATGCCTGATACAGTACTACAGGGGCTGGAGAGAGGAATCAGTGGTTAAGAGTCCTGGTTGCTCTTCCAGAGGACCTGGGTTTGGTTCTCAGAACCCGCATGGTGGCTCACTGCCTGCAACTCCAATTCCAGGAGATCTGACAACCTCCTCTCTTCTTCTTCTTCTTCTCCTTCTCCTTCTCCTTCTCCTTCTCCTCCTCCTCCTCCTCCTCTTCCTCTTCCTCCTTCTCCTCCTCCTCCTCCTCCTTCTTCTTCTTCTTCTTCCTTTTTTTCTTTTTTTAAAGATTTATTTAGTTCATGTATGCGAGTACACTGTCCCCGTCTTCAGACACACCAGAAGAGGGCATCAGATCCCATTACAGATGGTTGCAAGCCACCATGCGGTTGCTGGGAATTGAACTCAGGACCTCTGGAAGAGCAGTCAGTGCTCTTAACCTCTGAGCCACCTCGACAGCCCCCCTGAGCAGTCCTTTCCATCCAATGGAGAGATTCAAAGTCAGTGAGCACATACATTTGTAACCAGTCAATAGGAGGATGCCAATCGGTGCTGAAGTGAGCTGACACTTCATACCATTATGACGAAGAAACTATACTGTATAGTTATTGACACACACAATAAGATGGGTCGACCTTAAAGGGAAAAAAGCCCTTGTTAGTTAGGATGTGGAAAAATGGAAGGTTTTGTGCGTTGCCGTTGTGAATGTAAGAGGATAAAGCCATTCCGGAAATGATTATGGAGGTTCCTCAAAAAATTAACACAGGATTTCCGGGTAAGATGTCAGACTAAAAGCTGTCTTCACGTGACCTGGTGAGGGCACTGAGTCAGAACTTGATAATATAACCTACCTCTAAGAAGGAGCTTTAGAAATTCACAGACAGTGATGGGACAGCTGAAGAATGTAGGGAGAGTGGCAGGAGACATTGAAAACTAAGACATTGAGGTACATTTACACAATGGAGTACTACTCAGCTATTAAAAACAATGACTTCATGAAATTCATAGGCAAATGGATGGAACTAGAAAATATCATCCTGAGTGAGGTGACCCAGTCACACACAAAAATAATACACCTGGTATGCACTTAAGTGGATATCAGCCCCAAAGCTCGGATTACCCAAGATACAATCCACAGACCACATGGAGCTCAAAAAGAAGGATGACCAAAGTGTGGATGCTTCAGTCCTTCTTAGAAGGGGGAACAAAAATATTCGCAGGAGGAAATAAAGAGACAAAGTTTGGAGCAGAGATTGAAGGAAAGGTCATCCAGAGACTGCCCTCAACATAGATCCAGTCCATATACATATAGCCACCAAACCCAGACAATATTGCTGATGCCAAGAATTACAAGCTGACAGGAACCTGACATAGCTGTCTCCTGAGAGGCTCTGTCAGAACCTGACAAATACAGAGGCAAATGCTGGAAGCCAACCATTGAACTGAGAACAGGGTCCCCATTGGAAGAATTAGAGAAAGGATTGAAGGAGCTGAAGGGGTTTGCAACCCCATAAGAACAACAATATCAACCAACCAGAGCTCCCAGGGACTCAAAGACTACACATGGACAGACCCATGGCTTTAGCTGCATATGTAGCAGAAGATGGCCTTGTTGGGCACCAATGGGAGGAGAAGCCCTCGATCCTGCCAAGGCTGGACCCACCAGTGTAGAGTAAAGTCAGGGTGGGGTGCTGGGAAGGGGTGGGTGGGTGGATGGGTGGGGGCATACCCTCATAGAAGCAGGGGGGGATGGGTTAGGGGGTTTATGGATGGGAAACCGGGAAAGGATAACATTTGAAATGCAAATCAAAAAATATCTAGTAAAAAAATGAAAGAAAACAAAGACACTGAAAACCAAGAATGTGGGGGAAGTAACAGTGACATTGAAACCTAAGCTAAGATGAAACCGCAGGGCTCTGTGGTAGACCATGGAGAAGCAGAAACCCCATTCAAAAGTTGGTAATGTAGGCTGCCCTGGAAGGAGACTGCAAATCCTACCCTTGGCACAAGTCCACAGCTCTCACGAGCCCCAGATCCAGGTACAAGTTCTGGTGAGACTGTGATTCCTCCAGTGGATGAGTCAGCTGTGAAGAGGACGTCCATCTTGTCAATCCGTATGACTCAGAGAGCAACGGCTGGGTCCCATCTTGACAGGGAACTTACTGCTTAAAACTTAAAACTTAAAACGGGAAATCTATAAGTCACGGAGCCCAAATTTAACCTCCCACAGTCCCCAGGCCAGAGAGACATCGGGAAGGCATTTACAGAGAGCGAGAGAGGCCAGACGCTGAGGAGCTGAGATGGCTAGGTGGCCAGAGACTCAGGGTCTGGCTCAGGCAGTGAAGAGTGCAGGGCACATCTCATCTACCAAAAAGTACGGAGCCAGCTACGTGCTGTTCACTGCTGGAGAAACCAAAATTCCACAGCTGAGGTGGAATCCTTGATGTCTACAAGCTGCGTCATTCGCTTGGAGAGCTCTCAGGGCTATGGTCCATCTCCTAATTCTTATTGTACTTGGGAGACACTCCTCCCCAGTAGAACAGGAGCCGCCCACAGAGGTGCAATCTAGAAAGTTCTTGGGGAGGGTGCAAAGCTAGGTAGTGTGGATACCAGAGGCCCTCCCCGCTTACTCCCGCCCTCCCCCCATCCCGTATGCACAGAAGAGAAATTTCTAAAGTGCACCCGCCTTGGTGGACATTGGAACTTGTTATAGAGCTCAGTGACACACAAGCTATAATACCTCTGCCTCCATGCACATGTGTATACATTGGCGGTTTCCTGTTTCTGAGGACCCAGAAAGAAGGTCCCCTCCCTCCCTGTCTGCTCCCCCTCCCCTTCTCTTTTGCTTTTTAAAAATTGATTCAGGGTGGATTTTTTTTTTTTTTTCCGGAGCTGGGGATCGAACCCAGGGCCTTGCGCCTGCTAGGCAAGCGCTCTACCGCTGAGCTAAATCCCCAACCCCTCAGGGTGGATTTTTTTATTTGTTCACTTTATATCCCAAGAGATGGCTTCCCTCTCCTCCCAGTCACCCTTCCCATGGCGCCTCCCCCGACTGCCCCCTCCACGCCACTTCTCATTCACCTCCTTTACTTAACCTGGTTGCCCTCTGTTTTCTCCATGCCCCTCCCCGTCTCCTTTCTTTATCGCATTCATTTACTATTTTCAAATTTGCTGAAAATATTTTTTAACTTCAGAAAACATTCTATTTTTGTTTTGTAAAATTTTGTTTTATGGGGTTGGGGATTTAGCTCAGTGGTAGAGCGCTTGCCTAGCATGCGCAAGGCCCTGGGTTCGGTCCCCAGCTCCGGAAAAAAAAATGTGTTTTATGTTTGGAGACGTATTAGTGGGATTAACCGATTTTAAAACCTTCTGTAGACTGGTGATATTGCTGTTCTAGGAGTGGGTTTTCTCCTCTTTAAGTCACACAGGGATTGGACCCTTAAGAGTGAGCTTCCTGGGGCCAGAGAGGTGGTCAGTGGCTAACAAAGCTGTTTTTCTAGAGGATCCAAGTTCAGTTTCCAGCATCCACATCTGAGGGGATCAGCTGCCTGAAATTCGGGCTTCAAGGAACATAATAAGTCTTCTGGCCTCTGCAGGCACCTGCACATA
Source organism: Rattus norvegicus (assembly GCF_021556685.1). Classification (NCBI taxonomy): domain Eukaryota; kingdom Metazoa; phylum Chordata; class Mammalia; order Rodentia; family Muridae; genus Rattus; species Rattus norvegicus. The sequence goes on along the minus strand of NC_141542.1, from coordinate 56,804,426 downwards.
TATAATACGTGTGTGTGTACACAGAAACAATGTATGGAGAGATAGCGCAGCATTGCTGCTCTTCCAGAGGATATGGGTTTGATTCTGAGCACCTACATGGTGACTCACAACCATTTATAACTCTAGTTCTAGGGGACCTGACTCCCTCTTCTGGGCTCCCTAGGCAGCAGACACGAACATGGTGCACAGGTATACATGCAGGCAAAACACTCATGTACATAAAACTGAAAACAAAAAAGAAAATAATTTTAAAAAGAGCAGGCTGTTTATTTTTATTATTTATCATATCATTTAATTTAATATTATTTGATATATGACATATTTATATTTTAATATATAATTATATATTATATTATCACATATAATATATGATCATTGGTAAATATATATTTAATAAATAATATTATATATTAAGTAATACAATTTAATTATTTTAGTATATTTTATGTTATATATTATATAATGTACAATTAATAAAATATTTCAATATTTTAATATATTTATACATAATATTATATATATTACTTAATATATAATATGATAAATATATTATTATATAATTATAATATAATGTATAAATTATAATATGTTATTATTAAGAAATATTATGGTATTTATTATTATCCTCTTGCTCTAAATAAGGCCAGAAAAGATCTACATCCCAGGAGACGCAAATTCACAGTGTAGTAACATGAAAAAGCCGGGCAAGACTTACGCAGAGAACAGTTGCTCCACTCTTCCTGGAGGCTCATCACTTAGAGAGTTTGCAACACACAAAGGCACATCCTACTGAATTAAAGGCTACTGAAGTAAGTAAAATGCCAGACAGAGAATTCAAGAGTTGTCTAGCAAAAACTGAAAAGTTAAAAAATTCTAAAGAAAAGACAGACGGACAGACGGGTTCAGTTTAGGGTCTGGGCAGGAAAGCCAGCAACACGCAGGAAAGAATCAGTGAAACAGACTCACCACCATATTGAAGGACAATTTATCAAGGAAATTGAGATTTTGAGAAAACAAACAAAGTTGAAAATGAGTCAAATGAGAAGTGTAGTCAGGTGTGTAACAGAGGCGCTGGACCAGGGGGAGGAAACATGGTCCGGATGGAGGACAGGGTTGGGAAGATACTCATTTAAACTTCATTCCAGCTGCAGCCAAGCCCTGGTGTCCATAAGTTCTGGGGAGTGACTGTCAGACCAAGCCTAGGAATCCAGGGCAGACGGGGCTGAGACAAATAGTATAGACCTGGAGAATCCAGTTTGTGGGATTGTAGCAGAAAAGTGCCCAAATCTAAATAGAGAAATAGATACTGGAGCATAGGGGTCATTCTGACCTACAGATAGACATGAACAGAAAAGAACCTCTGAAACAATGTAGCCAAGTCATTGAAAAGAAAGAGCAAAGGAACAGTTGAAATGTGAAAACGCCATCTTATACCAGAATTTCTCACATCTCTCCAGGACCTTCAAGGCCAGGAAAGCACAGGACAAAATCCTTAAGCTAAATATCTCACAACTGAATTCCTAAATTCAGCCAATCCATCTTTTTCCATTGATGGATAATTAAGGCCATTTCAAGGTAAAGACAAACTCCGGAGATTCATGACTACTGCACTAGGGCTGGAGAGATGGCTCAACGGTTAACAGCACTGACTGCTCTTCCAGGGGTCCTGAGTTTAATTCCCAGCAACCACGTGGTAATTCAACCTGTAATGGGATCTGCTGTCCTCTTCTGGTGTGTCCAAAGACAGCTACAGTGTACTCATATACATGAAATAAATAAATAAATCTTAAAAAAATACTGAGGAGGATATGACTACTGTGCTGGTCTGAATTCTGTTGCTATGATAAAATACACTGATGAAAAGCAACTAAGGGGAGAAAGGATTTATCAGTTGATAATTCCAGGTTACAGTCCAACACTTAAGGGGGACAAGTGGCCAGAGCTTGGGACAGCTGGTCATAGAACATCCATAGTGCAGATCAGAAAGCAGCTAGTCACAGCACAGCCACGGCTCAGTGTGCAAGGAAATAAGTGCACGTCCATTTAACTGCATGCTTGCTGTGCCGAACTGGGTTTTTTCTACTCTCACATAGTTCAGGATTCCCTTAAGAAGACCCAGAGTGGGCATGGTCTTCTCACATCAATTAATATAATTAAGACGGTCTCCCACAAACATGCCCCCAGGCCAACCCAAGGTAGACAATTCCTCATTGAGACAATTTTCTAAGGTTATTTTAGGATGCGTCAAAGGGATACTTAAAGTCGACCATCACAACGTCGGAGCCAGCCCTGCAAAAGAGAATGAAGGGATGCTGGCAGGAAGGCAGACAGACAGACAGACTTATTCACAAGAGCAAATGGAAGGATAGATGTTTTTGAGGGGAGAGGATGAATACAGGAGTGTTGAGAAGGAGTCCATCGGGGTTGGGGATTTAGCTCAGCGGTAGAGCGCTTGCCTAGCGAGCGCAAGGCCCTGGGTTCGGTCCCCACCTCTGAAAAAAAGAAAAGAGAAAAAAAAGGAGTCCATCATGTTCACCAAAGCAAATCAGCAAAACTTAAGAGAAGAACAAACAGTAATCAACCAATGAGAAACAACCGAGATTCCAGGAATTACTAAACATCTCTCAAGAACAACCCTTAGGTAAACGGTCTCGACTCACCACCAGTAATGAGATATGGATTAGCTGCTTTGGGGGAAAAGAACCCACCTTGTTGTCTATTCCAAGAAATATAGCTCTCTAGCCAAGACATGCACAGGCTGAGTGTGGAAGGGGGTTGATCTGGCGAGCATGGGAAGGCTGAAAACAAGCTGCTCTTCTGATAGTGGACAGTCTTCCAATCCAAATTAGAAGGAATAAAAAAGGTCGCAGTGTATTAACAAAGGGAGCAATTTATTAAGAAGACATAATGATCATAAATGGATACACCAAGTGCTGGGACTCTCGTTGTCATAAAACAAACACTGGTGGGCATTAAAGGTTGGCTGTGTCCTCATGCGGGAATAGTGGGTGACTTCAATAACTTCAGTTCTGTCTTCAGATAGGTCATTTAGACTAAAAACCAATTAAACCACACAGGCTGGAGAGATAGATCAGAAGCTGACAGCATTGGCTGCTATTCCAGAGGCCCCTAGTTAGGTTCCCAGCACCCACGAGTACCTTGCAAATGCAAATGCCTGCTACTCCAGATCAAGGAATTCAGGGGATCCGATGCCCTCTTCTGGCCTCTGCAGGCACTGTGGACAGGTGGGATGCATCATCACTGACACCACACACACACACACCATGGGCTGGTTGTGGTGGCATAAGCTTCTAACCACAGAACTTAGGAGGCACAGATCTTAAGAGTTCTGGGCCATTCAGGGCTACATAATGAGACCCAGCCCAAAACAAATGAGCAAGTCCACAAAGCCCACACCACCATGTTGTAGATAAAATACGTTATCCAACATTCATGGTATTCACGTTATCTCTCTGAAGCTTATGGAACCTTTAAAACAGAACACATTAGAGGCCCTCAAGCAAGTCCTGACAAATGCCAAATAATTAGAATGATTTCCAGTATTTAAAAGACCATAAGAGAAAAGCTAGCAACCGATAGCAACAGAAGCTCTGGGAATGACAAATACTTGGAGACTGAATGAAGTACTCACAAATGATTGGTGGTTGGGTTGCTGAAGAAAGGAGAGGGGAAACATTCTAGAGTCAAATGAAAATAAAAGCACAACTAACTAATCTTTGGGGTACAGGTAAAGTCATTCTAAGAAGGAAGTTTATGGCCATGAGCGATGACATTAAAAATCCAGTGATTTCAAGTAAATATCCTAATGATGCATCTCAATGTCTTAGAAAAACAAGAGCAAGCCAAAATCTGAAGCAGGAGGTAGTCAAGATTAGGACAGAACCTCATGCAATGGAGACCGAAAGAACCAACATAAAGTGGGCTCTTTAAAATGATGAACAAGATTGAAGAGAGAGAGAGAGAGAGAGAGAGAGAGAGAGAGAGAGAGAGAGAGAGAGAGAGAGAGAGAGAGAGAGAGAAACACAAATCAATCAAGTTAGAGATGAAAGGGGTGTTGAAATGGATTTCAATTAAATCCAGAGGCTCATGCTTACAATCCTAGAAAAATCTAGAAGAAATGGATAGACTACGGCCCACCAAAATTAAATCAAGGGAATATAAACAACATAGATAAATCCATAGCCGTCAACAAAACTGAAGCAGTAACTAACAGCATCCTAATGAAGACAATCCCAGGACCAAGAGTATTCACTGCTGACTTCTACCAGTCTTTAGAGAAGAGCAGACAGTTATACGCCTCAGACTGTTCCATATCAATACGAAAGGAAGGAACACCATTCTGAGTTCAGTCTAGGAAGCCATACTACCTGATGCTAAAACCAGATCTCTCTGTCTCTCAGTCTCTGTCTCTGTCTCTCTGTCTCTGTCTCTCTCTCTCTCTCTCTCTCTCTCTCTCACACACACACACACACACACACACACATGGGGGGTGGGGAGGGGGAGGGAGAGGGAGAGAGGCACAGATAGACAAAGAACTGTGGGTTAATTGTTCTGATAAATACAAACCATATATTCTCAATAAAATCCCTGTGAACTGGCTTGGAAACACATTAAGAAGATCATATACCATGACCAAGAGTGGTTCAACTTAGGAAAATCAATAAATGTAATACAATACACAAGTACACTAGAGGACAAAAATTACATGATCTTTTTAATAGAGACAAAAAGGCCTTTGAGGAAGTTCAACATTACTTCATGACGGAATAGTTCTTCATGAAGAAGTTAGGAATTAAAAGCTTATAGCGTAATTTAATAAAGGATCTACATGGCAAGCCTACAGTCAACATAATGCTGTATAGGAAGAATGGAAAGGATTTCCCCCCCACATCAGGAATGAGACAAGGGTTAACACTCTCAGCACTCTTATTCAACCAAGTATTTGAAGTCCTGCTGGGGAAATAAGAAAGAAGTTAAAGGGATATAAATAGGAACACTGAAGTGTAATTATGTGCAGATGATGCCATCATATAAAGATTTACCAGAAAAGTCTCAGATCTAAGAAATACGTTGGGCAAAGTAGGAGACAAAATCAACAAACAAAATTGAGCAAATTTTCTACATAGCAAGAATGCATTTGTCAACAAAGAAATCAGAGAATCCCATTCATAACTTTAAAATGCTTACATAAAATAATTTTAAATCATTAAAAATTACTAGTGATAGAGCTAATCAAGAAGCTGAGCGACATCTACATTGGAAAATTTAAGACACTGAAGAAAGAAATTGAGCAAGGTACTAGAATAAAAGAAGAAACCCTCCCACACTCATGAGAAAGTTAACATTGTTATATTGGTCATATTATTAGAACTGATCTACAGATTCAACACAATTGCCATAAAAATTCCAGTATTGTCCTTGGAAATAGAAACAATACCCAAAATTAATATGAAACACAAAAGACCCCACATAGCCAAAGTAGTCCCTATTGGAAGAGCCATCATGGAGGCACCACAAAACCTGACATCAAATTACACTTATAGTGCCATAGTAACAAAAAGCAGCATTTTACTGGCACAGAAACGTGTGGAGCAATGGAAATGTAGGAGACAGATATAAACACACAATCAAGCCAACTAAATCTTCAACAAATGTGTCACAAACTATGCACCGGACAAAGGGTAGCATCTTTAAAACACAGTCCTGGCAAAACTAGACTTTTTCACAAGTAGAGGAAGGAACTAGATCCATATCCTTTACCTGGAGTCAAATCAATTCAAAACTGATCAAAGATCATAAGCAGCAGCAACGGAACCCTGGATACTGGAGGGAAACACCTAATGACACAGGCATAAGCAATACTGTCTGAAAGGGACTGTAGGACCCCAGGAAATAACTCCAAAAGAGATAAATGGGATTGCAGGATCCCAAAACGCTTCTAGGCTGAAACTACTTGGGGGAGTGGACATGAACCAGCAAGAGGGTGTGGATGGAGGACAGGCCAGGGAAGTGGGAGGAGGAAGAAGTGCACACATATGTAAGGAAATTTCCCGATATGTTCCATTAATTTATATGTCAACTAAAAAAAAAATCAAGACACCCGTAGAGTGGAACATAATACCACCTAGCATTGACACAGGCTAGGAGGGAAACCAGAAGCCACCAAGGGGCAAACAAGGCACACAGATAGTCAAAATCCCAGAAAGGCAGAGAGAAGGATGGTGACTTTCAGGAGTTGGGGGTTGGGGCTGCAGCTAGGGTATGCTTTCAGTCTAGGGAGATGAAGAGCTCTGGAAATTAATGGCTGCATAGCACCTCAGATGCACTGGATACTTAAATGGTTACAATGGCAGATGCTTCTATTATGTATCAATGACAAATGTTACATTATGTATATTTTATTATAATAGCAGTAATAACATAACAAGATGTTGGTGACCATGGTGTGATGGCTTGTGTATGATCGGCCCTGGAGGTGGCTCCGATAGAAGGTGTGGCCCTGTTGGAATAGGTGTGGCCTTGATGGAGTAGGTGTGTTACTGTGGGTTTGGGCTTTAAAAAACCTCATCCTGGCTTCCTGGAAGTCAGTATTCTGCTAGCAGCCTTCAGATGAAAATGTAGAACTCTCAGCTCCTCCTGCACCATGCCTGCCTGGATGCTGCCATGTTCCTGCCTTGGTGATAATGGACTGAACCTCTGAACCTGTAAGCCAGCCCCAATTAAATGTTGTTCTTATACGAGTTGCCTTGGTCGTGGTGTCTGTTCATAGCAGTATGACCTTAATTAACTAAGACAGACGGTCTTTATGGGAAGGTCTGGAAGAACAGGATGATGTTCAATGACACTACAGGGAATTCCCTTCTGGGTTAGACTTTCAGCAATGACATTTCCCAATATGAGGTCATCTGTAACAGTCTTTGGGGTTTCTAGACTTCCCCTACAGAGACCTCTGTGTATATATGAGAGGCAGATCTTGATATCCCCTGGAGAACAGAACTGTTAGATCATGTCTGGAAGAGACAGTAGGCTAGCAATGATTGGTTTGACCAAAAATGGCAGTCACAGCTGCTGGTGAAGAAAACATTGTGGGTTTTACCTCATTCATGGCAGGGTCAACCATCTCTGGAAACTGAGGTAATGAGCATCTTTCTTTCTATTTACTTGGAGCATTTAGGAAGAACAAGCAAAACTCAAAACCAAAATCCAAACCCGCCTGCCTAATTGAGAACAGAAGCAAGGAATTTTAAAGACTGCTTTCTACAGGATTCATGCCCATGCCTGCTCCCACACACGGGCGAAGGGAGGGAGGCCAAGTATTAAGAGGGCAGAGACGACAGAGAAAGTTTTCTATAGGCTGAAGGGAGACCCCAGACAGGGCCAACAAGTTGTTGAAGATTCGGAGCCAAGGGAGTTTATGCTCTGGAGCCATCAGGCCCCTGGCTCTGCCGTAGGTAATGTATGGCCTTCTGGACCTGATTGATCTTAAAGCCCTGACTCTCCACTGATTGAAGGGAAGAAGGGAAGCTATAGCATTTTTATTAGGAGAAAAGGAAATCATCGTAAGGACACCCACAAGCTTTGGAAACTGCTCAGTTACGCTATTACGGGCTGCTTCAGAAAGCAGAGAACGAATTCCCAGGGACAATCCTGGGAGGCTTTGAATAGCATGCTTCATTGGCTAGTGCTGTCCGGAAAAACTCTGGACTCAGATTCAAACAGTGTTTACACAAATAAAGGCATGTGATAGCCTCCCTTCTAAAGGCTGGGTGCAGTAGAATACACTCCATACCCCAGCATGCTAAGGCCAAGGCAAGAGAAGCCTGTCTTGAAAGAGGAGGGAAATAGAAACCCAGACCCCCCCCTCCCCACCCCTTTTTGTAAAGCCTCCTTTCTAGCAGCATTTAAATCATTTGTCCCATGTCCCCAGTAACCCTGGTGCGATACTAGCTAAACAGCTGAGCAAATCTGCCCCTCAGTATGGATAGGAGGGAGAGAGACTGGGGGATACTCTGGCTGGAGTGTGTTCCCCAAAGCCCACATGTTGAATGGAAACCTCACACACAAGCTTCTTGTTTATGGTAGTTTTAGGTGGGGCTTTGGAAGGAATTGGGACTGGATGAGGTCATTAGGGTGGTGCCTTCATGAGAACATTAATGACTTTATAAGAATAGGAGAACTCAGTCAGAACACTGGCTCTCTCTGCCCCCAAGTCCTGAGGCAGCACGAAGGACCTCACCAGATGCCAGACAGCACCATCTGCCTGGCCTTCCCATTATTCAGAACCAGGGGGTGGATAAAACCTTCTTAGATTACCCTGCCTGTGAAGTTCACTTATAACAACAGAAAATGCCCTGGGCCAGAAATGTGGGAGGAGGCAGTAGCTCAGAGAGGGGAGGGAGGTCTTATTTGTTGTTTCTCCTGTGCTTGGGTTTCAGTGCCAGAGGCGGGAGGCAGGGAAGCTCAGTGCATCTTAAGTGCCTGTTAAAGGGAGAGAGCCCCCAAGGCAGTCGAAGGGGTTTGTCTACTCAGAAGTTAGCTCAGATGAAGGCTTTGAGATGTGTATTTTTCAAAAAGCTCAAAGATGACTGCAACCTGAGGTCATAATCTCCTTCAGCTGCTGTTTGGAGAGCAGAAGAGTAGAAGCCAGGTTTGATCTATTTACATGGTGGCCAGTGAAAGGAATGCTTGGGGAAGCGCCTCTGGAGGCTTGGTCCTATTTTCTGTAGAACATCCACGGTGAACCTGACAGGTTGGAGTACTACTGTCAGGGCCATCAGCTCCTGGAGCATGACTTTAAGAAAAGGAAAAGACCAGGATCAAACTATTCTATTCAGGTGTCCATCCCACTCCCACCTACTTGACTTGCCGTCCAGTCCTGCTGACTTCTGAGGGCTGCCTGGCATCACAAGACCCAGGCATCATAGGCTGGATGGGTTGGCTCAGCAACAGCCTTTGGGCAGAGAAAGGGGGGGGGGAAAGACATTATAGTAGGCATTTGAGATGGTCAGTTTTCACTGTCATCTTGACGCAATCTAGAATCGCCCGGAAGATGGTCTCAATGAGGGACTGTCTGTACTGTGTTGGCCTGTGGGCATATCTTGGGGGGAGACTGTCTTAATCACTGCAGGAAGGGCCAGCCCACTGCGGGCAGCACCATTCTCTAGGCTGGGCTCTTGAAATGTGTAAGAGTGGCGTAATCAAACAGAGCACAGGCAAGGAGAGTGAGCTTGGATGTCTGCACTTCTCTTTGTTCTTGACTGGAAATATAATGTGACTCGATATTTGAAGTTCCTGCCTTGACTTAATGAACTGTAACCTGAAATTGTATGCTGAATAAAGCTCCTTCCTCACCAAATTTCCTGCTTTTATTACGGAAACATAAATGAAACTAGAACAGTGCCCCTCAAAGGCAAGTGAGCCACATGATGGGTCACATCCGTGAACTTTAGGATCCCAAGGTTTTCCCTGCTGCCTCCGGAGCTGAGATCGACTGGGGAGCCTTGGAAGTTTGCTGTGCAGAGAGGAGAGATGAAAGGAAAGGGCAAATGACCTCTTTCTGACCCTCTCAACAGCCCGGCTTTATACCTGAGCTGCCGATCATGGCCGAAGTCAGGGCTGGGCTGGCACTGGCTGGTGTCCTGAGGGGTGGGAGCGACAGTGGTGAGGCTCAGGCCTGGTGGGAGCACGGACGCTGTGCTGCTGAACTGGGACGGCAGGCTGCTCAGTGAACGGCTGCTGGCAGGCAGCAACTGGGAGCTTCTTATTGGTTTTGGACCCTGGAACATCAGAGAGAGAGAGGGGGGGGGAGAGAGACAGAGACAAAGAGAGAGACAGAGAGAGACAGAGAGAGACAGAGAAAGAGACAGAGAGACATAGAGAGAGACAGAGGCAGAGAGAGACAGAGAAAGAAGACAGTCAATTCATACTGTCTAGGAAACCTCATAGAATTCCCATCTGCTGATTCTTGCCTCTCCTCTAAGTTAGGACCCACCAACTGTGCAGTGAACTGTTTCTATTTTGAATAACTTCCCCATCGGATTGTAAGCACCTTGAAGATTCTTAAAATTTCATGGGCAGTGCTAGGCTCTCAGCAGAACTGAACCATTCATTGAACTGGGATTATTTCTTTTCCTCACAACTTTTACTTCAGAAGCAAAGAGTTCTTTGCTGTTTCTGCTCCTTGCTGGGCCTGTCTGCCTCAGGACCTTTGCACATGCCGATCAATCTTTGTGCCATGCTTTTCCACTTGATGCTGACCCAGCTGACTTTCAACACCCATGGTGGGTTTTGCTGAGATACATTGCTCTCTGGGAGACCTCTTCTCATCTTAAACCTTCAACTCATCTGCGTGCCATTCCCACGCCACCCTCTGACACTCTCTGATGTGCACACATTTTTCTCTGTTCTCCCCATTGGAGCTGAGGGTTTCCTTTCTCATTCACAGTTCTCTCAGTGCTGGCTATGCAGTGAGCCTTCAGCAAATATCTGCTGACTCAAATAATGAGTGAACGAGGCGGCGGCCTGGCCCTGATTCTCTGTTTCTGTCTTTGACACTGGCCATTCCTATGACACCTCAAGGCTTTTGGTATCTGTATAAACTCTGCCTCAGCATTTGCTTTTCCAGAACCCCCTAGGCTATTCCCAGACATCAAATATTTGTTTTGTTTTAATGACCCTGTCAAATTAAAAGGCTGTGTTTTTAGGCAAAACTCTTAATTTGTATAAAGATGAATAAAGCTTCCCTCTACATGGATTTGTCATTTCAATAACCAATAAGAGTATTTGGAAAATATCACATGGATATTGATCATACATGACTATTCTCAGTGTGCCTAGATAACTATTTATCTGCAGTATTGGGCATTACAAGTCTTCTAGGGGGCTAGAGAGATGGCTCAGTATTTAAGAGCACTGGCTGCTCTTCCAGAGGTCCTCAGGTTCAGTTCCCAGAACTCACAAGGTGGCTCACAACCACCAGGAAATCTGTGTCCAATTCCCAGCACTCGCAACCCTTGTAAATCCATGTCCAGGGGATATGATACCCTTTCATGGCTTCTGTGGGCACTAGGCACATAGCACACAGATATACATGCAGGTAAAACACTCATCTGCATAAAATTAAACAAACAAAAATCTAAAATGAATTAAAATATTAAGGGTCTGGAGTGTAGCACCATGGTACAGTGCTCCCACGGCAAGTGAGAAGTCCAGAGTCTGTTCCCCAGCATCACTAAATGAGTAAGTGAATGAGTTATATAGGAGCACGCACGTCTTGTGTAAATGCCGTACCATTTCACATAAAGGACTGGGATCTCCTCCAGTTTGGGGCTCCAAGAGTGGTTCACACTGTCCCCTGTGGATCTGGAGGCTGCCTTTACTTATCTGTCCACTAGGTGGCCCAGTTCCTGGATTCTGTACTGATAAGCACACCCCTCTTTCACTGATGCTCCCAGGGAACAGATACCAGAGCCCTAGGAGCTGTGTGACTGCAAAGGCTGCTGGAGAGGCAGCCATCTGCCCGCCCGCTGTGCTGCCATCTCCCAGAAGCAGGGGCTTAGGACTTTACTCTGCTCCATTCAAGTTTCGTTTACCATTAGTAACCTGGTCAAACTGTCCCTGGTGGTTTGTACTGAGTGGCAATGGCTGCTAGAGAAGATTTGTGCAGGTTGTCCCGGGGCAAGGGACAATGGACAGGGTTCATTCACATGGTCACAGTGAAAGGCCACAGGCGCGTGGTGGGACCGTAGGCGCGTGGGACCGCTTCTCCCAGTACAAAATGCAGGAGACTACAACTTGAACCTTCAGAATGGCTTTACAATAATAGTTAAACAAAGAGACCCACCACTGGACTCTTTCTCTAGCCTGGAGAAGGGCATTTACGTTTCCAGAATTTGCCAGAGCCAAGTACATGTTAGCTGTGAGAGCGTGTCTGCCCTATCGAGGGGGGTAGGAAGTGGACAGGCAGTGGGAGGGGGTATGATACCTGGGCGGACATCACATTCGATTCTCTGAGCAGGTGCTGGTTTGTGACTTGGGTGGATGTGATCTGCCCCGGCAGTGGAGTGTTGACCACAAGCGGGGGCTGAGACGGTGCAGATGGCCTTTGTTGCAGTGGCTGCTGAGCTGCCGGTCTCTGGGCACCGCTGAAGCTCAGAGACACCGCTGGCTGCTGTAGAAACATCTACGGGCAGAAGAGAAATGCCTGTGAAGTAAGGACCATTGTAGTCTTCATCCCAGGGATGAGGGAAAACTCCCAGAATCCTAAAACACGCCTAAAAACAATTCCCCTGACTCAGCATCCGAGGGCGCGAGGGTGCCTATGTTGCTGCCTGCATGGGCTAGCATACTAGATCTAGTGGCTGGGCCAGAGAGACATTGTCTCTGCCTTCCTGAGGGTCACAGCTAGGCGACTTCAATCTGACCAAAGAGTCTTACGTCTAGGCTCTCTTTGCACGGACTGATATTAACCGGAAGTTGGAGTTGACTCATCTGTGTCATTTTAGAAGGGAGAGGAGACGCGTCTTAGGAACAGAATGACCAGTATTCTAAGGGTGGCGTGGCATGGCGTGGCTCGTGTTATACTCAGAGAAGGACTGGGTCTTATGCCCAAGCTGGAATCTCTGCCCAGGGACCAGGGTTTGCTCCCACAGGCCTCTTAGGCATTTTCAACCCAGGGCTGAGAGGAGATGGGACAGCCCTGCTTCCAGTGAGGAAGGGACTTAGCCTTCCAGGTAGAAAAATAAGAGTGGAATGATGTGTCACCCACATGCCTTCAAGTCACACTTGTTTTATAATCACGATTCATTACATAAGCTGCCTTAGACAGTGAAGGCTGTGACACCTTATTAGTTTAAGAAGATGCCGATGCACTTGAGAGGATTCTGGTTTAGTTCAAACAGTTTGTACCACACGAGGTTGATCCTCATGTCTGGGTTTTTTTCCCCCCATCTCTAGACTCATCCAGCCTCAGATCAAAATGGCTTGGGAGAGAATTCCTTCTGTGCCGAGCCAACCGTAGATTGCCTTCTGTCAATATTTCCTAAACATATGTGTTATAATAAGTACTTACACAGCACGTACACTGTCGGAGGTTTACAGACCATCTAGGGATGATTAAAAGCAGAGGTGCCCAACCTTTTCGCTTACCTGGGTCACACTGGACAAAAATGAATTGTCTTAGGCCATGTAAAGGTGTCTAATAATGGTGGCCTGTAATTTTGTGTGACAGGGGGACGGGATGTTGTCATCTATAGAGGTAAAAAACCATGCAGTCAAGTTCAATCCACCCCAACACAACGCTGTATTGACCTTGAGGATTCACAGTGTGGGCTGTGGATTGGACATGATTGGTTTAAAGAACACAGGGGGTTCGGGTGTGTTTTGTGCAATGCCATGTTGTATTATAAAAAGGTCTTAAGTTCTGTATATTTTAGTATCTGTGGGGATTCTGGAATCATTCTCATTGGATGCTGAAGGGCTGCTAAATCTCATTTCAAACAGTTGTCTAAGTGCTTAGACATGCTTTTGGTTTTGCTTTGTTTTTTTACTTTTAAGTTTTCTGTATTGAGTACACAGGGTGTCTGAAATGTTACCCTGGTATTGGCTTTGGGAGTTAATGTGAACTGTTCACGGTTTGTTCAGTTTATAAACTCATTGGCTGTAGTTTAAATAGAGGACACCCCGAGTGAAAGCAGTGCTGTTTTAAGACCCGATTAGAGTTGCAAGTAAAAAAAAAATTACGGTTTACAAATTGAGTCTAAATGTTGAAGGGACAAACTTTAATAATCTAAGTAATAACCAAACACATGCAAATATTTCTTTTAGCCAAAACTCTTGGGCATTGAAAATATGCGCTGCTAACCTCTGTCCTGGCGCCTGCTGTCCGTGGCCCATTCTGAGCTGTGCAGTCTTTAGGGAGGGAGGCTCTGCCTTTGTAGCAGGTGGTAGATTTAGCTAAGGTTTCTGAACCAGGGCAGCACAGCCATGTGCCCACCTGAGAAGGGCAGGCTCATTTTCCCTGAGTGCCACAGGAGATGTGGAAAGGATGGGGGTGAACTTGCACCCTGCACTTACTGGGAGGATCACCCAGAGATGAGCTCGCCCCATGTTCCAGTCATAGATAAAGCTGAGCCGCTGGCTGGTGGTTCCAAGGCCAGCAGGGGGCTGTGTTGTGGGGTTTAGATTGGATAGCCCATTTGTCACAAAGACCTTTCATATCTCATCCTGACCCAGAAACCAGCAGGTATGAAATGAAAGCTCTTGAGTAGTTTAGAGCAGTGGTTCTCAACCTGTGGGCAGTAACCCCTCCACTGCGGTCACCTACGACCATTGGAAAGCACAGATATTTACATTAAGATTTATATCAGCAACAAAATTACTGTTATGAGGTAGTGATGAACTAATTTTATGGCTGGGGGTCATCACAACATGAGGAATTGTTATTAAAGGGTCATACATAGCATTAGGGGGGTTGAGAACACTGCTTTAGAGGCTAAAGGAATTTTTTTGGTCTTTATTAAAACTATTTTATTATTTTAATTATGCATTTGTGTCTCTGTGTCTTTGCAGGTGCCCATCGAGGGCGGGAGTTGTCGGATCCCCTGAAGTTGGGGTTATAGGTGGTTTTGAGCTGCCTGACATGGGTGCTGGGAACTGAGCTTGGGTCCTGTGGAAGAGAAGCAAGTCATCTCTCCTGTACCCCGATGCCTTTTATTTGAGTCAGAGTCTTACTATGTAGCCCTAGCTGGCCTAGAAATGGTTATGCCGGCCAGGCTAGCCTTGAACTCACAGAGACCTGCCTACCTCTGCCTCCCAAATGCTCAGATTGCAGAGGTGTAGGAATAAGCCTAGAAAGAAGAATTTCTGGGTACGTATCACCTCAGATTCAGCTGTCTCTTCGCGTAAGCTTTCGGAGTAGTACGGGGGTTAAACAGCATCTCGTAGCTTCAGCAAAAGCCTCACGCTCAAGCCTGATGGCTGCATTCCATTGGGCAGGATATCGCTTGCTTGGTCAGATTAATGCAAGGTTCACTGTGACAGGCCTTATCATCTGCCTCAAAGAAGACACGCTGAATTCCAAATGCAGTCCCACACATTGAGAATAATCTTGGTCAAAATTGGTAACTTTCCCAATGATTTGGCTCTCTCATTCATATGATATTGACTATGCCAGTTAGGGTTACTATTGTTATGATAACGCACCATGGCCCAAAGCAAGCCTGCATGGTCCCTTTAACCCAAGCCATAAACTGTTACAGAGGCTGCACCTTCACTGATGGCCTCTCCTGGCCTCTCACAGTGTCAAGCCTCAGCTGCTCATCATGACCTCTTCATGTCTTTAAAACCAGTCCCAACTGGGTGACTCTTAAATTACCAAATTCAGTTGCCAGTGTGAGGTACAACCTTGGCCACTTCTGGAACAAGCTTGTGTATGCATGTGTCTCTCAGGAAACACTTCCCAGAGGATTTCACCTCACTGATGCTGTTGCTCTCTTCCTAACTGCCGCTAATTCTTTAGCTCCAGCTGACCAAACACCACAGACTCTCCACACAAAAGGCTCCGTACAGTCCTTGCTTCTCCCTGAAACCTCACAAGTCAGGCCTCCACCCTCCACATGTCTCTCAACATTCTTATCTCGGGAGCTCCCGCAGAACATCAGATCAAGCTTTGAATGGCTTTTCTAACCCCAAATTCCAAAGTCCTCCCACGATCCTTCCAAAAAACACATGGTCAGCTCTGTCACGGCAATACCCCACTATCCTCCTACCGGTTTCTACCTTAGTTGGGGTTAGTATTGCTGTGATGAAACACCTCGACCAAAAGCAAGCTGGGGTGAGGGTTTTTTTTTTTTTTTCTTTTTCTTTTTTTTTTTCCCCTGGAGCTGAGGACCGGACCCAGGGCCTTGCGCTTGCTAGGCAAGCGCTCTACCACTGAGCTAAATCCCCAATACCGGGGTGAGGGTTTTTATTTGATGTTTACATCTACATCACTGTTCATCACTGAAGTGCGTCAGGACAGAAACTCAAACAGAATAGGAAGTCGGAGGCTGGAGTTGATGCAGTAGTCATGGAGGGATGCTGCTTATTGGCTTGCTCCTCATCTCATGGCTTGCCCAGCCTTCATTCTTTTTTTTTTTTTTTTTTTTTTTTTTTTAGTTCTTTTTTTCGGAGCTGGGGACCCAGCCTTCATTCTTATAGAACCCAGGGCTACCAGCCTAGGAGTAGCCCCAAGGATAAGGGGCTAGACCTCCCCCATCAATCTTAATTAAAGAAGGCTTGCCTACAGCCTGATATTATAGAGGCATTTTCTCAAACGAGGTTCTCTCCTTTCAGATGACTTTGGTTTGTGTCAAGTTAATATAAAACTCTCCAGCACAGAGAAATGGACAGCGCCTACCTCAGGAAGTCAGTGCATACTAAGTAGGTGAGATCCAGCAAACCTGGAATGAGCGCTACATTGTTACATTATTCTTAAAGCGGGTGAAAGAGCTCTTCCTCTTTGACTGTCCTTAAAGTGATCTGCTAAAGGAGCCAATGGAAAAGCACAGAAACAAATGTGAGAATGAAACTTCTTGTTCAAACTGTCTCTGTCCCTGTCACGGAGCTAAGGGTTTGGTATGTTATGCTGTCCCATTTGCGTGTGTCCTTCAAGGAATAAAAAACCTTTTCTCTCTATCTTCTGGTTCTCCCAGGGCTTCAGCAAGTGAGGTATCGGTATTTGGACAGTTAGCAGGCTGGCTGTTTGGCTAGAATGATGGACGTCTCAAAGAGCCAATCAAGGAACATGCTATTTGCCAGTGTTGCAGGTGTCCTTAGAGGCATTCCTTTGAATAACCAGCAGAGGGCGCACACGCTCAAAAAAGCATGAGGCCACTTTCTCTTGACTGGAGGGCCTCAGCCCAGCTTGGATGATGTGCATCTTTCACTTTCACCTGGGAGCAAACATCAAATATCCCAGAGAACTTCCTCCTAACCTACTTTTAAAAGAACTCACTAGCACACGCTTCAGTTCTGAACCAATGAAGTAAGCCCCTGAACTGCGGTAAACAACGCTGGCTGAGTGGGGTGGTGGGGGTGGGGTCCTGGTTTGCATCTGGGCATACAAGTCTATACCTCTGTTGTACTAATAGCAAAGGATTTCTTGGACTTCTCAAAAGCCAACCTCAAAAGGTTATAGGGAACACGCAAAAAAGAAAACAAGATGGTTCCTCGAAACAAGAAAAGTATGTTAGAAGAAATAGACCCCACTCTTTATATGCATACTTTTTCACTCTACCTGCCAACCTTACAAATCATTGTCGTTATAGGACGTATAGAAGTCATTAATACGGAGACACTACAAAGACATCCTGTACGATATGGTGTCATCTCCAGGCTTCAGCAACGGCTAATTGCCATTCGTTATCTCTTGTCTTTCCTCTCTGGTGGTACTGGTGGGGAAGGGTTGGCTGGCGGGGGGCTGGAGGAGCGCTGGGGGAGTCTAGAGAAATTTTCATTTGCTTATTTTTACAGTTGAATCCGTTTTTTTTCCCCCAAAAACGAGGATCACATTTTGGTAGGAGTTTTAGGATGTATTTAAGTCTTGTGGAAAACAAGAAGCCAGGCTGTGGGGAGGAGATGTTCTCTGGTTTGATTGTCTGTGCTCTCTGTGTTCTTTCTGGAAAATTCCACAGAGGAGATAAGTGCAGAGGAATAAAGACAGAAGAGGCTTGGCATCTGCAAGGGAGGTGTGCACCAGGGGGGCTAGCATCCACAGGGGAGCTGTGCACCCAAGGGTGTGGCATCTATAAAGCAGCTGTACAACAAGGACTTGGAATCCACTGGGGAGAGGTACACTGAGGGCTTGGTTTCTACAAAGAAGACACACACTGAGGAGACCACTTTCTCTTGACCTGAGGGCCTCCGCAAAGCGTGGCTTGTGTTTACCTTTTGCCTTTCCCCGGGAGCAAGCATCAAATATCCCAAGAGAACTTCCTCCTAACCTAATTTTAAAAGAACTCACTAGCACACACTAAGGCGTGGGTTCTGCAAAGGAGGTGTCACTGGGGGGCTCGGCTCCCACACGGGGCTGTGTGTTCTGGAGATTCTCTGTCGAGTAGGGATGTGAGCACTGAGAGCCTGGCTTCGCAGGGAGGTGTGCAAACTGAAAGGCTTGCTTAGCCACAGAGAGGCACAAACTCTAGGGCCTGGTATGGACAAGGTAGGAGGGACACTTGAACACTTGATTTCCACAGGGAAGGCACACACTGGGGGGCTGTGCTTCCATGGCCCGTTGAAGAACTCAGATGGGTATGTACTTCAGCATACATCTATGTGTTAGGGGTTCACAAAATGTACTCCTGACGGGGGAAAATAGCATATTCTTTACAACTGGGAGCAAAAGCGATAGCGTTATTGCCTGTCATTTTAAAATCTCGCTCTGATGTGGCGCAGGCAGGAAGTAGAAAGCTTTGGCACTCTGGAGGATGTTCAGACGCCTACCTTGCTTTTTAGCACTTTCTGCTTTACCACCCTCCCTTCCCGTTAGTATAAAAAAGTCCATTAAAGTAATCGAAACGAGACAAGTTCGAGGCTACCCACTGGGTTACGGATCTGTGAGGAAAAAAAAAATCGCACTTTGGGAGGAGTGGTAACAAGTGGCATTTTGTGAATTTGTGACGCTTGGAGGCTGTGGTTTTAATTTCCTGTGACTGCTACAGCTTCTACCTGTGTCCATGCAGGGGACTCACAGCAACAGGGAGAGGGGTAGAAGGACTTTAGTAGAGTTTGCTGAGCAATGCTCACAGGAATAAAAAGGGATGCCTGCCTGGACTTCAGCACGGGGGTGCCTTAGATTGTCCCATCTAGTAAGAGTGTTACAGAGGCAGGGAGGACAGGCTCAGCAGGTGGCACTGAGGTCCTCTGCACCTCCCAGCAGAGCTGGGCAGAATGCTGGTGAGAGGGCTCTGGGGTCACCCAATGAAACCAAACTGTCCTATGTAAGTCTCGTCATGCAGTGGCTCTCAGTTTGCAGCATGGTGCATCTGTCACAGGTGCCACTGGATGCTCAGGGAGTCAATGTGGAGGGGGATGGTTAAGTGGCAGGGACAGTCCTGTGGCTATTTTCTTGAGGTGTCTTTTCTGCTCCCCCTGTCTTGCCTAGGGTGGCTACACATGCTTAGGGCTCTCAGGGCAGACTTGAGGTTGACTGCAGTGACATCTGCATAAGACTGGGCACAAATGATACACTCATAAAGTCAAACGGTCCTGAAGTAAATCTCCAGGGGTTGGGGAATCCATGTGACATACATATCCTTGATATAGATTCAGTAAATATGACCCTGGCAAAAGCCCAACCCCCAGACACGTGACTCTTAAGAATCCAAGAAATGCATCTGGGTTCATGGTGTATCCCACTGCTGTCAGACATAGAATGTTCTCACTGAGTTCTACCAATGGGTGGGGCAGGGAGCTGACAGCCCAGCTTCCTCTGTTGGGTCCTTGGGTTGCAGAGCAGGGATAGTTCCATGAAAGGAAGTTTGGGAGGGACAGTAAACAGAAATGTCCCTATGGAAGTGGCGGGTAAGGAAGAGGGACACTGTAGGAATTTCAAGCTTGGCACCGAGTGGATTTGTTTTATGTGATCTGTCTCTAGGAGGGTCTGCATACTTCCTAAGCATACTGGGTTCTGTGAGGCAGTTCACAGGGACTTGTGGGGAAAATCCTGACTGGACAGGAGTGGATTCTAAGGAGAACAGAGGCCACCCTGTGCAGGCACATTACCTGGACGTTGGAGTCCTGGACCAGGCAGAGTTGTTCCTGGATCTTGTGAAGCTCTTCCTGCTGCCACCGAATGTTGGCCTGCAGGATCCGTGTCCTCTGCTCCAACTGGTCTTTTATGGTCTGGAACATGCTAAATTGTGCTGAAAACTTAAAAAAAATCAAATCAAAGAGTTATTTCAGTCTGGGATGATTCCTTGCCAACATTCAGATCTGTCTTAAATACCTCTTTCCTACTCCTTGGCCACTGTTCTCAGGATCTCTGAGAAACCACTGTTGAGCTCTTAAGTGACAAGGTGTCTAGCCAGTGTTCCTTGTGCTAATGATGACAGCAAGTCCCTCTGTCACCCTAAATTGGAACCTGGTGTTCTCCTAGTGGGCCTGGATCTATCAAGGTCTTCATACCCCTCCCCTTCCCCCGGCTCACTGTCTGCCTCTCAGGCTGAAGCAGCACAGAAATATGGGGAAGGACACAGTTGCTTCCTGATGTTTGCATCAAGAATGACACTGGCCGAGAGTGCCCGGTAACATGAAGCATCCATTATATGAGAATGTCTTAAAGAATACAGTAGGTGGGGCTGGAGAGCTGGCTCTGCACTAACAGCACCTGATGCTCTTGCAGAGGACGCTGGTTCAGTTCCCAGCACCTAGGTGGTGGCTCACAACTGTCTCTTTAAGAGATCCGATATTCTGTGGCCTCTGTGGGCGCTTGCATACACGTGTTGCACAAAGACACATGAATACACATGCATGCAAAAAATAAATCCTAAAGAAATGCAGTTGTTATCAGGTATAGCCCATACAACAGACCAAGAACAGTTATTATTAAGTAAACTTCAAGACATGAAAAAAATTAGTATTTCTTACCACTAGGTATTATGAACATGATGTTTTTTGTTTTGTTGTTTTGTTTTTTTAGACACAAGGCCCAGAAGTGAAAGGGATTTCTTGTGTCATTGGATCAAACAAATCACTAATTTTCTACCAAATGTGTCTCAAGGACTTGAGAAGGAAAACCACTATTCTGATTCCTTCCCCCATGAGGATAAAGATGGACTATTTTAATTAGGAGACCAGATGAACAGCTTTCGTATCACTGCTCAAGCCAGACGCTAGCAAGAAGCATATGCTAGCACACGTCTTTCTTATTCCAGGAAAGCATCAGAGACCACTTCTACGAGGGCATATGTTCCAAAATGTTCCCATCAGCCATCTCAGTTCTGCACACACACACACACACACACATACACACACACACACACACACACACACACACACACACAGAGAGAGAGAGAGAGAGAGAGAGAGAGCGCCAAACATTGAGAAGATGAGGTACTGCTAGTGAACAGCTATCTGGGATCCAGGTATCACTTGGGGTCAGAGATTGGGACAATGCCAAAGGCACATGGAGGAGCTGAAGTCAGAGCTCTGGGCTCAGCAGCGGATACAAGTGAATCTGTGCCATCCTCCCCATGACCAGAGTGGATGGCCCAATGCTCAGCCTCTTGTCCATGCCAGGCCAGCGGGCCTTACGTGGCTCTCCTCTAAAATGCACATTTGAGTCTTCTTTTTCTATTATCCATTCATCTACCAATTTCCTAGCCACTCTTCAGGGCCAACTCAAGGAGTACCTCCCTCCCCTAGGAAGTGGCCCTGCAAGGGTGGTTTCTCTGGTTGTCTGCCCGCTTCTCCCTTCGACTCTGCAAACTACAAGTGAGGGCCGTGCTACCAGCATCCCTGCATTCCCAGTGTCTCGCTCCTGAACTGACCCAAACAAGAAACCCACAGAGTTTTGTTGAAACTAGTCAGGAATCACTCAGCAGAGCTGTGAGGCACTCTTCTTCTTCTTTTTTTTTAAAGGAACGTGATATTTTTAATAATGGATTAATAGCTTCTAGATCCTTTCCTAAAATTTGGAGTTAACATGAAATGAAAGGAATACTGACAAATACAGTGATAGACAAAGATAACTGTGCAGATGAACGTCAGACACTGGGCAAAGAACAGGAAGTGGGAGAAGACCTGAGAGGCTGTTGAGGACAGGGATGATACATTGTTACATGTCTTATGTAGACTTTGCGGTAAAATCCCCCACCTAGGGCCTTAATTGATACACACATGTGCAATACCCAGCAGTGTGGGAAGATTCAGAAGCTCAGAGGACATCTGTCCCTCTGTCCTGCTTCTGACTTACCTGTGTCACTGGAGCAGGTGGACTCTGCAGGACCGTCTGAGGCAGGGACTGAGGCAGGAGCTGCTTGGCAAGGTCACAGGATGATGAGGAAAGCAGAGGAGCCTGGGGAGAGAATAGGACTTTTGTTAAACAACTTTCTGAGCTGCTCTGTGCTCTGCTCTCTGCAGGTTGGGTGTTCCAGTTACAAGTCGTAGGATGAAGACTTTCAGAAAGTTTAAGACCTCTGTTTCCTGGCTGCATTGATTCCTATGCAAGACGCGTAGTTAAGAGAGACTTGTGGCTGGGGTAAGATACACGTGGCTCTTCAGCCCGTTTCAGGTGCTCTGAGAGTGCATGATTCCTACCACTGTGTGTGTTAGGCAAGGCCACTGCTGTCTGCCTGTGCTTGGCAGTTCCTTTTCCCTTTTGCTGCCCCATGCTAAACAGACTCCATCCTCAGGACCAAGGTACCCATTCTGAGGATGATGTCATTGGGCGTTTCCCGATCACTTGGGTGGATGCTGGGAAACAGTTCATAGAAATAAGAGAGAGGACACCTGCTAGTTTCACGGGCTGTTAAGTGTTTTCAGGAGATTAATAAGAAGACTCTTCTGAAGTTATCCTCATAGGTGCCTAGTCCCTGGAGACTACAAAAGGCACTTTGCATAGAAAGCATCACCCAGGATAGCAAAGTGGGGAGGGGGCAGCAGGGAAGTGTGCTGTGAGAAATGCCAGGTGCAGCTTCTTTTTTCTTTTTTTTTCTTTTTTTCGGAGCTGGGGACTGAACCCACGGCCTTGTGCTTGCTAGGCAAGCGCTCTACCACTGAGCTAAATCCCCAACCCCCAGGTGCAGCTTCATCTGCCAGGTGCTCACGTGACTTCTTCAAGCTGTGTCCCCTGCACATCTGGAGGAGACAGAAGCCCAGCAGGCCACCATCCATGACAAAATATGGTCTGTTGATGACTTCGTGTACAGGGCCATCACTCCATGGTGTTATGGAGAGGTTTGACATACATCCACATCGGTAGCCTGACACCCATCTTCGCAGCCAAATGTGGAATGAGATTTAAGCAGTAGGGCACCCAGAGGCTCAGGAGACACAAACCCTCATGACTGAAGCACCAAGTTCTAGTCTTAAAAATCACTTCAATTTTGTATTCTGTAAGTACACATCCATGCTCATCTTGTGGTAAAATGTCTAAAATTAGTTGCTAAGCAAATGTCGAGACTTCATGACCCCTGCCTGCAATACCCACTCTTCCTGCCCATCATATGGTCCCCTCTATCCCCAAGTAAAACCCATTCCCTGGAAAGACTCAGTGCATTCCCATGGTTCAGTCAGCCCACATCACAAGGCAGGAGCCCCCCTCCCTGTCCCTGCCGAGAAGATGGGGATCCCACACATACTGGCATTGTGGCTGCCTGGCTGAGCCCCTGCACTGGTAACTCCTGGGGTAGGGTGGCTGATCTTGGCAAAGCTGTGGTGCTGTTCTCAGCCATCAGCTTGGTTGGAGTGGCTGGAAGAAAACAAGAGATGGTTTTTCTGACTCACAAATACTTCCCACCTACCTTAGCGAAAGAAAGGACAAAGGCCTGAGGTTGAGATCTCTTACGCAGGTTAAGCCAAACAGTGAACGCTCAACCAGGAAGCAGGCAGGGGGCATGCAAGTCACCCTGATGCTCCGTTTCTATCATTTGGTCCGACCACCACCCTGATCAAACACCTCACCTATCCTGAGTGTCGCCCACTTCCTAATGCTGAGGACACAGACAGGGAACAGTGTGCTGGCTAGCTCTTGTGTTGACTTTACAGGCTAGAGTCACTTTAGAAGAGGGAACAACGCTGGAGAAAATATTCCCACCAGATTGCTTTGAGTTCCTGCCCTGACTTCCCTGGACGACACACTACAACTGTAATAGGAAGCAAATCCTCTCCTCCCCAGTTGCTTTTTTGGCCATGATGTTTTGGTTTTGTTTTACACCCTGTGCATTCTGGGTACAGGTGGCCTGACCCAACTCAGTCTTGGACTTTGTGTGACTCTGTGTCCCTGGGCTGATGGCCCCCATCCTTACCCATCCAGGCAGGGTACTCACAGGTGGGTTCTGACATGGCTGTGTGTGAGGACTTGTGGGAACTCCTCGAGGATGCTGATGGCGAAGGACTGCTGGTAAGACCTGAGGCACCCATGTCAAGTGCATTAAAGTGCGGCTGAGGCTCTAGGCTTGAGTCCTTTTCCTGAAACACACATATGTGCACATGAACACACACACATACATACACGTCTGCATGTGAGCACACACACACACACACACACACACACACACACACACACACACCCCTCCCTCAGCATTAAGATTCCATGAATGAAAGAAGATTGTGACTTTAGTTTGGGTATGTAGAAGAATTTGAAGAAATTGGGAGAAATGCTCTATCTATTCTAAATACATTTGGGTAGAGTAGATACTTGTGTGCTGTAACATCACTGAGAGGCTTATGTCTTACAAACCACATTTATCTGCCCCTTCTCTCTCTTTTTATTTTGATTTTTTATATTCTTCCCACCACTGACTGTTGCATTCTGTTTGTTTCTCAAAACAGTTATCTCATTGCCCAGAGTTTTGGTTATCTGAAATGAGAGATCAGAACGCAGTAAGGCCATGATCAGCGCTGGCTCAATAACAAGGCCAATGAGATACACACCACGGGGCCATCCCAAGGCTCTTCCTGTACTGCGTCTCACACTTGCTCTCTGCATGGGTAAAAAGCCTGCGGTCTCTCATCGTTTGATATCTGACTCTTGACTGGTCCTGACTTCCGAGTCATGTCTACTCCAAACAAGATATGACAGGAGAAAGAGCAGCTTTGGTGGACAGGCTCCAAACCTTTCTGGCTCAAGAATCACAGTGTATGCAAATAGGTTATGATATTACTTTTTAAGCTGAAGACCACCAAGTAATGACCACTGACTTGGGATTCAGCTTCACATATGTGAGCCCAAGTGTCGTCCTGACTTTTGGATTCTGTTGCTACCATGGTGTGTGTGTGTGTGTGTGTGTGTGTGTGTGTGTGTGTACACTTGTGTATGTGTGTGTGTGTATATGCTTGTGTGTGTGTGCACATGTGCACTTGTAGAGAGGACTGAGGTGACTGATATTTGACCTACAATCCTTTCTGTCAAACAGAATAGCAGGGTGTGCCTGTATGTGTGGTGGGAAATGTCATTTGCTTAGTGACAATCTCCTTAGAAGAGGCTGGTTCAAGGGTCACTGCACCATCCCACAGTGAGTTGCATGTTCCTGCTCAGCAGAGGAAGCAGCCCCAGGAGTGAGTGTGCACACTGAGGGGCTTTCACAGACATTGCTAGCACGGAATATCATCTCTAACAATGGAATCTGCATTTCACAGACATGTCAGTCAGCAGAACATTACATGTCCCCCAAACAAGATCACCACAGAGTGAGAAGCAACATCATAGAGGTTTCACTTCAAAGGAAGTTGTTAACCTTTTCACACAGAAACCCGAGAGATGAATTTCTGATTGGCCATTGGGTATATATTACACTGCTCTGTGTTTGATGTATGGCGTGTCTAACAACCTGTCTAACGCTAGCAGAATTCCATTCTCTGACCTGATATGTGGAGTGTGATGTGGGAGCAGACACTCCCCTAAGCGGTGGCAGCCCGCCAGGTGAGGATGTGGGGGGAAGGCTCACAGAGGTCAGGTGAGTCTCTGCAGACGAGGCTCTCTGATCTTCGAAGGAGATTTCTCCTTCCTCCCAATTTCATCCACAGGATGACAGGTTATTGTTATTGATCAGACAGGCTGTCAGGCTGCTGCAAAGCCTTTGGGCAGATCCCGAAATCTAGATTGCTGGACACCCTAGAACTTAAATGGCTCTGCTTCCAAGCATTCGCCTACCTTTCAACATACCCCACAATTGAGGAAAAGAAATCCTCATTTCATAGATTGATGGGCAGCGTTTGCTCTCCTGAAAGAACAGGGGCTCAGTTTCTTAGCCCAGGATGCTCTTAGCTTTCTTGTACTCCATCTTCTAATGTTTTTGCTTGCTGGATAAATGGCCTTTGAGGCCTGAGGCTCTGACCTTCACTGTTCCTTGACACTGTGTGAGGAAAAGTCTGGACAGATGGGAGCAGGGAACTCTAGGTAGGGGAAGGAAGGAGGGGATGGGATTGGTGGACAGAAGGATCGTCTTTACATTGGCATTCTGATGCCACTGTGGCTATTAACTAAAATCTTGTGACACTGAGTCGGAAACATGGAGTGCCCTCCTGGCACCACAAGGCAAAATCAAAGCCAGCAAGCTCAGGAGGAGCAGGCTAATACTTGGAAGCAATATAGCAAAGCTCAGTCGAAGAGAGGACTGTCCCACACTCTAGTGGGGGATGGGGTTCCTCTCCAGCACTTCACCTGTGGCTTTTTACAGCCATCACTGGAAGGCTGGGAAATCGTCAAGCCATTCCTCGAATCCAGAGGCTGTTTCTGAGCCAGCGTCTTACAGGCCTGTGCTTGGGTACCCATGCTTCCATGCTCCTCAGAGGGAGGGAAGAGAGCACACAGTACCCTCCTCACAGGACCATGGTGGAAGCTAAATGAGCAGACACCCACAAGCCATCGGGAGAGCTGTGAGTCTCCAGTGAGCCTAGTAGAGATGAACCCATTCTAGCCAGCCTGGTATCTGTCAGAAAAACCCATGAGAGGTACCAGTGCTTAGCCTCTCCCTCTGGGCAGAGATGGACTCACCTTCAGTGCAGAGGGGTGCATGGCTTCTGTGGGTGGATCTTCCAGAGCCAGCTCCTGTCTCCTTTCCACTCGGACATCTGCGTAACTGTTCAGAAGAGAGACACCACCGTGGAGGCTCACTGGGACACATGGGGCTCCCTACACAAAACCTACTCGTAGAATGTGTGGCACAAAGAAGCCCACCTGTCACCTGCTCAGAGGATCAAGTTTCGTTCCTGCCTAACTGCCTCACGAAGATTCTAATAGTATATTCCAGATATTTCCATTTCTGGGCTGCTTCTATTTCTCTCCCTGTTGTTCTCTGCCCCTTCATTGCCCAAAATCTCCAGATACAGTAGCTTTTAGGATATATAGTTTATTTGTTGATAAGCTTCCACTTGTAGAGAATTAAAAACTGTGCTTCAAACTTGTTCATTATGAACAGTATATATGGACGTATCTATAAAGAGACAAACCTAGCCAGTTCCAGGCCACTGCTGAATCTAGGGACCCTTTTTGTTCACTGTAGATAACTCCGTGGTGGAGCTGCAGGATTAGGAGGGGACTGGGATGAGACACTAGGGTGTCTGATCCCTTATTATTTACTGTTTATTTTCCATGCTCTCCTAGACCTAGCTTCTTCCTATGACTGGGGAGGTGGAGGAGAGAGCAGGGTGTCATGCACCCTTTCCTAGGGACTGAGAAGTCCACTGGAAAAGACATAGCCTGAGAGGCAATGGGTGAGTGGCCACAAAGCCGCAGGTCACTGGCTGAGGAAGTCCAAGAGAATGGGTTGGGAGTACAAGAGTGAGTCTGAGCATGGACGCATTCTGTGATAAAATAAGATCAATGGCTGAGAAAGGTCAGTGCTTCCCTATTCTCCTCATACTAATGCACATACATGTGCACAGGTGTGTGCCCATCTTCATATGTGTCACACATATATGTATATGTAACATACACATATACATACATGTACACACATATACACAATGCACACATACACATACATATATACACATACACATGTATACATATATGTATACATATAACCATATACACATATACATATATACACAAATACATATACACATACATACACATACATATATACACATACACATATACACATACACATATACACATACACACATACACATACACACATATACATATATGTATACATATAAGCATATACACATATACATATATACACAAATACATATACATATATATACATATACACATACACATGTATACACATATGCATACATATATGTGTACACACATACACACAAACATATACACATATAGCATATACACATATGCACACATACAAATATACATATATGCATATACACATACATACACATATACATATACACATTATACATATATACATATATCTGTATATACACATATACAGATACATATATATGCACATACACATGCACACACACATATATATCATCTCTCTGTAGATGCTCAGGTCCCTAACATAAAATGGGGCAGCATTTACACATTGCCCTCTTGCAGACTCACACTGTTGATAGTTTTCTCCTAACACACAGTGCAATGTAAATGCTTTGCACATAGCTGGTATACTGTACTCTTTATGAACAGTGAGAAGAAAAAAGTGCTTGTATATCTTTAATATGAAAATAATTTAAAATATTGTCCATCAGTTATTAGCCATATATAGATGTAAAATCCACTTGATAGAGGGGTGGGATATTTATTATTTTATTAGAATTTTTTTCAGAGACAAGGTCCAACCTTTAGCCCAGGTTGGCCTCAAACTTGATATCCTCCTGACTCAGTTTCCTCATGCTAGAATAATAGGAGCATGCCACTTTGCTGGGCACAAAGTCTGTCTTCTAAACCAGCCTCTGACCAACTTGTTTTCTTGGTGTTTCTGTGCTGGGAATGGAGGGAGAATGACCACTTCCCTTCACCTCTTAGGGTTGGGAACCCACCCAGTTACATCTATGCTATGCTGGATATATTATTATCCTTTGACTCTCTGCTTATCTGCCCTGAACTGTGGGCTCCCTAAGGCTGCTAGGGACCAGTTTCCTAGAGGCAGCCCAGCTGTTCTCTTAATGTTACCTAGTTGCCAGCATGGTTTTTTTTAAGACTTAAAGAAAAAAAAAAGAAGTATGCGTTTGAGTTATTTGGTGGCAACATTTTAATTTTCCTCTCAAAAACAGCAACAAGGAAAAGCTGGGGGTTGGATAGGGATGAGGGAAAAATATGTAAGTAGGTCACCGAAGCAGGAACTTAGTAAGTAATATCCTGGCAGCTTTCAAAGGGCCTTGACTGAAAGCTCAAGGAAGTCCCAGGCCTGGAGGAGAGTGGGTGTGTACCTGGGCAGGGACTGAGTTCTGTCTATCCAGCTTGCTGCAGATGCCAGACAGAGTCTCTCCTCTCATACAGGGCATACTTAAGGTGGTCCCTGGCCCTTCCCTAGGCCTGGGGGGAGCCTTGTCCACCCTCCCAGGCACCTCCCAGAGGCCCAGGCTGCTCAGTACCTGACCACCGAGTGTGTGCACACGATGAACTCGGGCTTGGAGTTCCACTGGTGGTAGGTGATGTAGTAGTGGGTTTGCAACCAAATCCACTGCTGTCCTTTGGTTAGAAACCGGTAACAACACGACTTCCCTTTGCCAAACTGCATCACTAGGATGAGAAACAGCAGACTATGTAACGTGCGCTAATGTAAAAGTAGTCACTTTCCCCCAAGTAGTTACTTTTCTCCCAAGACTTTTGACTAAGATCTAGACGTTGCAGGAGGCAGCACAAATATTGCTTATTTTTCTGGTCGCATTGTACTTCAAGTGACGGTTAACATGCTATCTGATACTCTTGGGGGTTGTGGGGTCCTAGGGGTTGAGTTTGGGGCCTCTCATGCTTATTAGGCAAGTGCTTTGACTTAGTCATACTCAGTCAAACAGAAGGACTCTGAATACGGCAATCCGTCTGTTACCAAATGCAGAGGCTTAAAGAGTTCTTCTTCACAAAATGGCACACTAGGATAGATTTTTTCCTCCAGCTGTAGGCTTAAATAAAAGGAAGCCCTGGTTTCTTGGGACTCATCTTCCTGCTGGAGGTATGATGCCTTTGGAACTTCAAGAGCTGAGCAGAGGAGAGAGCATCCAGACGCTGGGAGAAGTGGAGCCAAAATAGACCTGATGACTAGCTACCGATGGACAGACTCTCCAACTGTCATCCACAGTTGAGTCTCAGCCTACACCGCTTTTAGAACAGAGTCTGGCATGGACGCCTACAGTCTAGGTCTTCCCTGCAGCTGCACAACTGCCCAGAGGCCTTGGAGTTTTGTCTGCAGATGGCTCCTTGGGGGGTGAGGGCTGGTTATCCAGGACAGAATGCATGCTAGTGGTTTATTAGCTCACGTGAGGCAGAAAGATGAATTATGGATCCGAGGAAGAAGACCAATTTGGATTTTATTACCGCAGTGCTCGCAATTTAGCATCTTGTAATAAAAACAGTGGTGAGGAATCTTACCTAGGGAAGTGGAGCTAGCAAAGGGAACCATGGCCTCAAAAATGCAGTTCTGAGCAGGGAGGGCTCGCAGAATGGACGTGTGCACTCTACAAAGCAAGCACATCTTCTGTGCTAGCAGCGTCAGAGGCAGCCAGAGGTTTAAAGCAGACATGCTTCTCATATCTGAATGTGCATACCAACCGAGTTGGAGGGGCTGTGAAAATGGATTTTCCCCTCCCTGATCCCTGATGGTGGGAGCTCGAGAGTCTACAGCCGTAGCTAATCTGGTGCTTATGCGGCTGGCCTAAGCTACATTTTGAGAATGTTATGAGAAGGGGTGAAGGTTAAGGTGAACTTTACATCCTAATAGATCTTAGCTGCAGTTCCAGCATGCTCCTCCGTCAACAGGGACAGCACAGAGAAGAAAGTCCAAACAGCTCCTAAAGGTAAGGCATCTACTGAAGACCATTGCCCATGGACCATTTATCAGAATCGAAATTATGGAAACTGTTTTTACTCAAAGCTGAGCACTGGTGCCGAAAATATGCCTCCGAGTGGTTGTTTCTTCTTGTGAATGAGAACTGGAAAAGCTTGTAATTCTTGCTTTCCCAGGGCATGGGGCGGACCCTAAATGCTTCCCAGAGTGCTTCCCTCTTCTGTGGCACAGAGCCTTCTCCGACTTTTCCTTCAGCGCTGGAGGGGCCCTCTGATCCCCTCAAGAATCTCCACATACCCCTTCTGTACTGGACTCTGCCCTAGAGGGCAGCCATGAGATAGATGCTGGCTGCAGTTAAGAGCATCTTTTGAGTGAATGTCCAAAAGAACTTTTACCGGGAAACTCAAGCTACAAAGCCACTACCTGGAGAATGTTATATTTGAGGAGGACAGGAGATGAACCTTAGCCTTGTAGTCAGCCGCCAATGTCTGACTGGTGACTCAAGAACAGGCAGGGCATTTGGTATTTTGTCTTTCAAGTGCATTCTACAGCCTAAAAGAAAGTCTAGCCCCACCTTAATTTTTTTATTAGGATTAATAAGCATGACTTTCTGGATGATCATGGGATGTTGCTGGGGATTTGGGCAATATCAATTCCAAGTTGGAGCCATAGGGCTCAGTGTAGGAAAGAATCCCATTAGCCCCTTACAATTACTGCATGGGACACCATGCCTGAGCCACCCTGGCAAGCAGGCTCCCAGAGGCACAGAATCCTGCCGTTGGGCTCTTGAGAAGCAAAAACAAAGCTCCTGGTTGGGCTGGTGAGTGGTACTTACAGTGCTGGTGGCACCTGGCCAGGAGCTCCAGGTCATCAATGTGGTAGTAGTCATAGCCTGACGTGCCAAGTACTTCAAAGGGCAGGTATCCTATGATTGGAGGGGCTCTGCGGGGAGACACGGGGAACTCTTCACGCACAACTCACAAGCTGGTTGTAACACTCAGTTGGCTTGCTTAGTTGTTTCCACGGAGGCCTCATTTATCAAGAACGGGGGGGGGGGGGCAGAGAAACAGCAATGTAACAATGTAACAACAGTTAGGGCCAGAGAGCCTGCGTTTATAAAGAAACCATTTGTTTCAGCATCTAGGCACTTTATTCCTTCGGATAACCTGGCCCGGGTGGTAATAAGAACGTCTAGAACTGAAGAATTTAAAACAGCTGGAGACTGATCCAGCCCAATGCCCCAAATTAAAGGGTGGGGAAGGGTGGTTGCTTGTTCATCAGCTGGGAACGATGCTGTGGAGGAAAGTTGAAAAATTGGGCTTAAGGATCAAAGGGCAGTGAAGGAAATTAAGAGAATTTCTCTCCCCACTTTTTTTTTTCCAATTGGGAAATAGAAACTGCCTAAATTGGGACCATCCCAAAGGCATCTTGGGACTAAGGCATCACTATGAACACGGGACCTGACCACAAGTGGGGCAGGCACAAGGATGTCAGGGTATCGACCTTCCCCTCAGCTGGGAACAAGGGTTTGTACTGCCAAGGAGGCCTTCCCTGTCATGGACCAGGCTGGACTTTATTCTCCCAAGCGGAGCCTGGCTCATGCAAACAACACTTGAAGAGGACCCAACTCAAATATGTTTTTCTTCTCACAAACCTGTGATCCAGAAATAAAAATTTCCATTCCAAGCTATGCCTCGAAGTGAATTCCTCTAAAGGTTCGTCAGCTACACACATTTCCTGTGTTGGAAAAGGAGGAGGAGGAGGAGGAAGAAGGAACAAAAGGCAGAACATTGCTGGGGTGCCAGATGCTCACCCTAGGTTGGTTCATAAGGAACGAATGAGCGATGGGTAACAAGTTAAAATTGTTCTGAGACAGTCTCCAAATAGTGCTGCACCAATCACGTGCAGCTAATTTCCCTATTAGCTCATCCTCAATTCTTTTCACAAATTGGGGAAAGGACCTAGGAGCCAAACAGTGCCCCGCCCCTCCCCCCTTCCGGTTATCTGGAATCGTGGAAAGCATGTGGAGATGGCTTTTCATCTGAATCTGAATTACTAATTTAATTCCCTCCACATTTGTACCAGTGATGTGAGTTGGGACCACAAAAGGGAAATACAATCAATGCTCTGTTTTTTGGTTTGTGGGTTTTTTTTTTTTTTTTTTTTTTGACTCACAGTCTGAGTCACACCTACTCTGTGCATAGCGGTAGTGCAACCACTCGAAGCCTGCAGTTAGCCACCAACCTCTCCGTGGACCTATCAGCAATGGGTGCTTCCTTCAAACCAAATAACCCGCAGGACCCCTGGGCTGGGGATGGGGCCACGGGGGCAGGCACAGAAACTAGACATTTAGAGTTTCTTAAACTAATTTTAAAAACTAACTTCACTGCAGTTTTATTCCCTTCCAAGGTGACATCGGTGGTCTAGGTCCCCCATGACATCACTGTCAGGGACTTGCCTTTAAGAACTGTGGTGTTGCCAGGCGCACCGTGGCGATGAAGCAGACCTCCTTCCCCAGGGGCACGCGGCAGGGTCTTGAAAGGGTGTTGTCAAAGCCATTACAGGAGGGGCTAGGCACTGAGAGGAGGAAGACACACACAGGTTAGCCCTGCTTTGTGACACTAGCTAACCCTTACCCGACACTTCCTACTTTTGGGTATTTTTGTATCCTAACTTGCTCTGTTTTTACAACAACCCTATGATCAAGGTACGCCTGTTATTCTCACGGCACAGACAAGGAAACAGAGGCACTTGTTTTAGGCCATCTTTCTAGAGGCTGACCTGGGAATCTGGTCCATGGCAGTAGCCACCATACCTTCTCTTCTACAAGCTCTTTGAGATTTCCTTCTTGTGTTGGGGAACTGCTCTATAACGCAGGGCCTCCTTCTACAGCAGTGGTTCTAACCTTTGGAATGCTGCCGACCCTTTCATACAGTTCTTCATGTTGTGGTGTCCCCTGAACCATAAAATTATTTCATCGTTACTTCATAACTGTAATCTTGCTGCTGTTATGAGTTGTAACGCAAATATCTGATATGCAGGAGATCTTTTGTGCAATCCTTGTGAAAGGGTTGTTTGACACAGGTTGAGAACTGCCGGTCTATGGGGGGGGGGGTCTAGACAGTTTGCCTCTGCTGATGTTCTAAGGGTAAATTTCACGGTCCGACTGTTTCCATTACAGTTTTTTTTCCCATGAGGAAAAAAAACCCGATGTCTTCTCAAGCATGATGTGATCTCTCTGTCTCAAACCTCATCTCAGGGAGTCTGGGATGAGAGAAGTGCTGGCTGGGCCTCTGAGGCGGTATCTGTGGGATGTAGGTAGTTATGGCTTGGAACTTGGATGCCCTACAAATACCTGTGTGGTAAAGCCTCAGTTTCCAGTTTGGCGCTGCCGGGAGGTGGTCGAACCTCTGAGAGGTGGCACTTAGTGGGCCTTTCTTGGCTCCTGGGGGGTCTGCCTTTTATCCATGCTGTCTCTTTCCCAGCCACGTATTAAGCAACTCTGGGGAAACTGAGGCCTGAAAAAAATCACTCAGAGGGAAGCTAACGGAGTGAGTGCCCTACTGGTCTTTGTCTGAGCCTAGGTTCTCAGGGGCTAAAGGGCTTGGGTTTAAATTCATGGCCACCAATGTGTTTACACTGGGCTCCCAGAGCGCCCGAAAGGTACCACTCGGCATCAGTGGAGTCCCTTCCTGGAGGCGACCAGACCTTTCTTCAGGGTGACTGTGGAGAACTAAGTGACATTCTGGGCCAGGAAAAAAAAATCTATTATCTTGACTGAATTTGGCAAAGAAAGAACCCAGTTAAATATGAAAATAACCAAGTTGGCGAATCCACAGAATCCGCAAATTCCAACGTCTGGCTGGCTCCTCTAGAACCTCTGGTTTGGCTACTTGGGCCCTGTCCAGATCACATAATTTAGGCATGGGTACTTTCCAGAGCTCCACTAGCTAACCATAAGCCAGGGCCAAGGATCTCCAGAACAGAGGACCATACAACCTTTTCTTTAAAAATTATGACTGGTTACAGTTGGCTCTTTACAACTGAGACTTCTGAATCTGCAAAATAGACCAACTATGATCCCATATATTTGAAAACATCTGAAAGAAGCCACTAGATATTTATTGAACACACACACACACACACACACACACACACACACACACACACCCCTTTTCAACATCATAGTCTCCTAAGGAATTCAGTAAAAACGTAGCATTTACATTGTGCTAGGCACTGTAAGTAAACTAGAGATAATTTAAAATATATGGGGTGTGTGGGTGCTATGGAAATACCACACCGTTTTACACAAGGGACCCAACCAGCCATGGCTCTCGGCATGTCTGAGGGCCTGGGAACACCCCCCCACCCAGTGGACAGCGACGGAGACCATTCAACCTGTGCTTTCTGTACTCCCAGATTTCGGTATTATTATGCTTTCCAATTTAACCAAAAGCATATGGGCCATCGGAAAACCCAAGGCATTTAAAATGAAATCTGCAGGATTATAGTTTAGCTTTCCAATCACTTTTTTTTTTTTTTTGGTTTTCTATATTTATAGGTTTGTAAATGATTCTATAATGTGGTCTGCTCTCCACTAACTTGAATAAATTCACCTTACCAAACACGTTCCCCGAATTCACTCACATAAATACTAATAAACGTGTCCAAACACGAACACGAGGGGAATGAAGTGGCAAATAGTGATCTCGAGAGGGTTCACAGCTGTTGTGAGCTGGCCCGCCCGAGACTGTTGTAAGCTCATTGTGTGGGGCGAGCCAAGAGATTTATCAAGGGCAAGGAAAACAATCCCACAAAAGGGAAGGTCTGCAGACGTGAACATCTGTGCAATAAAAAAAAGACATTAAAAATTTCCCAGATGTGAAATACTCTCTGCTCGAATCGAAGAGACATTACCCTGCTGGATAATTACCTCATAAAATTCTCTTGACGCTTTTCGGAATACTGAGACCTCGGAGGCAAATTTCCAAGGACCCGCTAGGGACTTAAGAAGGAGGGGTCCTTCTTCACCCTCTACTGATGCACCTGGTTTGAGCCACCCCTTGGCTGCTGAGCCCACGTGCTGCCAGCAAGGGCCTTCTCCCTGATTTCCTGTGGAAAGGGAGCAGAAGGGGAAGTGGGAAACCCCCACCTAAGGCTTGCTCAAGAGCGGCGGAGACTGGCGTGGTGGTTGTTCAGTGGGATTTTGCAGACTTTCCACTTGTCCTGGCTACCTTCCAACAGTTTTATCTGCACTTTTATAACTTCGAAGGCTTCAAAGGTGAAAATCTGACCCTCACCCCTACCCTGGTCAATCCTTGCCAAGGGACATTACTGGTAGCCTGAACCTGGGCCCCAAACTGAGTGTCTGCTTTTCCAAACAAGTTTGGCCCACCCAAAGCCTGAGGCATCTGCGGACCTGATCCATGGTGATAGAAAAATCAGGGTGAATGCTTTAATAGAGGCAAAGAGGGGTTAGAGGTCAAGAGGAAGACCTTGAAGAGGAAGCAAGGAGAGGAAGCTCCCTTCTACACGGCTGGTGAAGTGTGAAATGACTTCTTACTTGAAGGGTGGGACTCTCGCATGTTCCAGAGGCAACACGCATGCGCACGCTGCACCCTGGGCCTTCCCAGTCATATTTAGCGCTTAGAAAATAACTCTTTGGCACTTCAGATCTCGAGGTAGTTTAAAGCCCTTTAATTAAGGATTCAATTACCTATTTCAATTTAAATAATTGGAAGAACACATCTAATTATACAACTGGCTTCCTCACGTCTCGGAAGGATTTGCCACCAACCTGTCAGCCTAGCCCTGTTTTCTCTGCTCGGCCGTGCTCATGGTATAGAGGAGTATCTCCCTTTCCCTCGCGCCCCCCACCCCCCCATTTTCCTTCTAGAGGCTGCTTATTCAAAATCAATGCTATCCTTGCCAGAGGCTGGGGAAGCAAGCCGTTTCCACACGGAGCAAGGTCTTGCTCTCCATCTCCAGGGCTGCACAAGGGTCCTACACCCAGCAGGTCCTCGGGTCTTATGGATGACGCCCTCAGGGAGGGCTTCTGTTCCACACCCAACCTGAGCTTAGGGCTCAGTTCAAGAAGGAACATTCTGGTCTTTGCCAGTAACTGGGACCCTACGGTCGATTGTCCTTTACAGTTCCCCCCTCTGCCACTGTCGGAGGGTTCTGGAAGTCACTGGCATTCAGGCTAGCTCACTACCCTACCTACTGAAGGGTGAACACTTCTCCAAAGGTGGTCTGGGCAAGACAGTGGCTGGGAATTCCATGCTCTTTTACCATCAAGGGTTGACAAACAGTGGGAGTGTCTAACAGGGGCCCCTGCCTGGTGAGGTGCAGGGTGACGTGGCCTTGGGTCTTCAGACTTAAATGTTTGGTCCAAAGGTTCTCCAGCTTAGCTTTGCTAAGATAGTTATCTATTAGTTAAGATAAGGACACAAGGTAAGTTATATTGGACATGCGGCTTGGGGATCTCAGGCGGTGGGGAACTTATCTCATGGGGTTTAGGAATGGAGGGAAGGAGGAGAAAGATCCCGACTGTGTTCCACTCGGCTAGCAGCTCAGTCATCTCAGCTAAACACTCCTCGGAGGAGCTGCTGATTTTGCTCTTTGGGAAGTCTGTAAGAAAGCACACGACCAGTCCACGCAGGATGTAAGAGCTAGCTTTCTAGCAGGCGTTTCTTGAAACAAATGATGGACAGCTAGGAAGTTGTGGCTTAGCAGTCAGTGATGAGATTTGCTCAGCAGGAGGAAGTTCTCAACCCCCTAAGTTTGACAGGTAAACGACACACGTATGGTTTGGAGCCACGGAGAGGAAAATACTTTCTAGTCCATTCATGCATGGGGCGCCGTCTCCCACTCATGAAGTGCTGAGTGATTCCAGACCCCATGTTTTCTTCTTTGCAGCGCGCTTTATTGGGTAAGTTCTGAACAGCCAGATATCAACGTTCTTGGGAGACAGCCGCATGCTTGCTCTGCCACATCCTAGCCCGAGCACCGCCTACATGGCTCACATAATGCTTGGCTCTTTTCTTATTTCTGCCAGGTTGCTTAGCGGAAAGACAAGTAACATAAGACTTCCATGAGGAGCTAGGTTGGCAGTTGGCTGAACTGAAAAAAAAAATCGCTCTGAAGGGAAACTGTATGTCTTACTTAAATCCTTTCTACTTCCTGGCATTCATGGAGATTTTCAAGGGGCCAGGGGACTTTGGCAATGGAGTTAAGACTTCCTTCTTGAGGGTTAGTGTGGGAAAGGGGTAAGTTCTTCATACGCTGAGGAAGGTGAGCTTCCTCTTGCGGCCCTCATCCTGTCTGGATATTTTTTGACATGCTTTCTGTTCAAATTGTAGACCACCTTGCACATGAAGTTTCTCAGCCCCCAGGTGGGAGTGAGCAGAAAGATGTAGTTGATAAATGTGTGCCTGTTCCTTCCAGGTCCATCGTAATATGGACCTGAGATGATG
Organism: Rattus norvegicus; assembly: GCF_021556685.1. NCBI lineage: Eukaryota > Metazoa > Chordata > Mammalia > Rodentia > Muridae > Rattus > Rattus norvegicus. The sequence goes on along the minus strand of NC_141542.1, from coordinate 56,766,316 downwards.
GTGTGGGACCACGGTCTTGGGCAATAGCTTCTTATTCACCACCATCTGAACCTCGCTGCTGTCTAATCTGAGAGCTGACCACCACTGAGGGAGGACTTGCTGCTGCCTGGCTGAGTAGAGGACGAGCTTTGCTTCTAGCTCTGAGAGGCCAGTGATGCTCACACCGGACACTTCCGTATAAGAGGTTTCCAACCCCCTGCCTCTGTATTCAGGGAGCTCTGGTATGCCTGCCTGTGTCTTGATCTCTCATACCAAGACATCGTTAATTAGCACCAGGGAGAAACAGAATACAAAGGCAACAACCTCAAAGGCCAGGCAACCTACAGAGATCCCAAGGAACACACAGATCCAAGGGTTAGAAACTGAAAGGCCTCAGCTTCTGCCAACGCTTCAGTCTGGAGCTGTGGTTAGAGGCAACTAGGTAAAATGAGGGCAAGGAAACTTTTATACTCTGGTGTGTGGTTTCTGGAAAGCCCAGGGAGGAATGTTTGCTGAGGGTGACCTATTTGGAACCGGACCAGTGACTTTTGAAACTCTGTGTTTTGGATTTCAGCCGGATGCACATTTAAATCCAAGTCTGTGGGAGGACCCAATAATGGACGGCTTTCTTCTTGCTGTGAAACGACCTGTCAGGAGTAGAACCCGTGAGCGAGCTATCAGGAGTAGAACCCACTCCTTTTGGGCCTCTTAAAGCAAAGACGTTCATCGTGTTCTGGATGCTTCTCTAGCTGTTGTCTTCCTGCTCATATAGCAGAGGGGAAGTGGATGTGGTGCGCTGGGTACCTGGAGCTTAAGACGATCTTCCTGATCACGCATTCAATTAGAAGAGTGAAAATATGGGGCAGTGTGTTTGTCCAAAGGAAGAATCTCTCCTCACCTCTCTTTGTAGAAGACATCTGTTACATGACAGACATAGTCTTTTTATTCCAGTGATGCTCTGGAAATGATCGACGCGCAGAGCAGAGGAAGACAGGGCTGCTCTGGAGAGCGACCACCTCACTGCTCTTGGCCAGCCAGGGTCCTTGGTGGTGGTGGGGAACATATGCTCACCTAGCCCAGTCTGATTCCTTCAGGAGCCCTTGCCAGACAGGTCAGAAACCTTTCTAAAATGACTAATCCCTTGTCCCATTTCCCAGCACACATTTCTTCACATGTTAAAAACACATGGCATAAAGAAGTGCTGTGTTTTATATCTTCTTCCTGGGGACCAATGGCCACCTCTCCTAAGGAGTGACCACCATGTGCAAACATTAAGGAGAGGGGAAATTCCATTTTGCTCAAGTCTTTGGTAAACTGCTGGTGTTTAACTCCCATGAGAAAGCATCACTTCAGGGTTGGGGATTTAGCTCAGTGGTAGAGCGCTTGCCTAGCAAGCGCAAGGCCCTGGGTTCGGTCCCCAGCTCTGAAAAAAAGAAGCAAAAAAAAAAAAAAAAAAAAAAAAAGAAAAAAAAAAGAAAAAAAAAGAAAAAAAAAAGAAAGCATCACCTCAGCAGCAAGGACAAAGGTATTCCTCTCTCTCTCTCTCTCTCTCTCTCTCTCTCTCTCTCTCTCTCTCTCTCTCTCTCTCTCTCTCTCTCTCTCTCTGCTTCCCTACTGCTTCCATCCCATCCCCGTGGCAAAGGTCAGGAGGCTGGGGAAATCTCAAAGTGTTATTCAGAATCAACGAGAAAGCAGACTGGATCCTCATGTACAAACCCTGAGGGTCTCCAAAAGCTCTCACTGACTTAGCATTATCCTCCCGTGGGGGGTGAGGTGGGGAGGGTCTGCGCATGCTCAGAAGGAATCCCCGGGCCCAGTGCATGCTGCCGGAGCACTCCATCACCGACCTATATCCTAGCCCTTACTTTTTAGGTTGACACCTCTCAGTTATATATAGGGAGGGAGCGGGTGCTGTTTCACGTACGTTGTGCAATGTTCAAACCAGTGTTCGTACCTCCTCAAACACTGATCATTTCTTTGCGGTGAGAGAATACTTAAGGTCCTCTCTTCTAGAGCTTTAAATGAGCAGTACATCAAGGTTATCTCTAGTTACACTGCTGTGGTGGAAAGGGACATTAGAATTATGCCTCTCGGCTAACCGTAGTCACCTATGCATGTCACTTCTGGTCTTTTGCATTCAGGCCTAGTCATCAAGCACACTTGGGGAATCTTGTCTGGATCTTGCCTTTCTAACTTCAATGCATATAAGATGCTTTAGAGGGAGGCTATGTTCTTGATTACAACATTCCTGCTTTGGGGCTTCCTGTTTACAGCAGCAACAGTTAAAAAAAAAATACAGTTAAAAAAAAGTCACGCATGACTTCCACACATTCTTTCAAGCAAGCCAACACTGTCTCAGCTTGTAGTGACAATAATGCCTTGCTATATAAAATAAATAAATAAATAAAATTTAAAATTAAAAACCACAACTCAGGTAAGAATGAAGCCTGCCCACGTCCTTCAAGCCTTCTAAGATGTGATATATAATGGGATGATTTAAAGGGCTCTCTGAAAGCTTTTTAGTCAGAGAAATACAAGTTCACTGGGATGTGTGTTTGTGTGTGTGTGTGGGTGTGGGGGGGACACAGGACTACTGCTCACCAGCCAATCACAGGTTGTTCTTTGAACTGAGCATGCGCACTGCTGACTGGGTGCAGCAGTCGCCTAGTTCTCAGTCTGAGAACCAGGGCGTCTTTCCCTCTGTGCCTATGGCCACTTAGGATATTCTGTGGTTGAAGCAGCTGGCGTTAAGGCCAACGTTCCCACATGTTTCGGATATTGTATATAAAGCACCGTTTAGTATAGTTTACCACCTAACCTTTTCTCTTTTTCGTGTCGGGAGCCAAACATGCTGTTGAGATACATTCCGGTCCCCAACTGCATTGAAATAGACGCTGAAGTAGTGCCAAGCACATCTGTACACTAACACGCCATCCATCTCTAGATCTCTGTCTTACCAAATGGAAACTGATACCCACTCAGCAACTCCCCACTGGTCCCTCCCCCAGCCCGTGACAGACAGCCTTCACTTTATCCTTATGAATGTAGTTATAATAGGGGCCTCATCTGAGTGGACCCACACAATGTTTGCCCTTTGATGGCAGGTTTATTGTACTTAGCATAATCCTTCTCAAAGCTCTCCTTTGTGGAGCGAATGGCAGAATTCCCCCCCCCCCCACCTTTTACAGACTGTGACAACCCGCTGTAAGGATACTACACACTTTGAATCTGCTCACCCACTGAAGAACAATGGGGCTGCTTCTAACTTTTGGATGGGCTCGCGAATGTGCTCAAGTTCCTCTTCAATCCCTGCGGTCGTTCCTTTGGGTGTGTCCTAAGAAGTGAGGTGACTGGATCCTACAATAGTTAGGTTTAAGCACATTTTAAGCCCACCTTGAATAGCCCCTTATAGTCAACAATAAAGCTGACTGGAAGGAGCACTATTAATCTCTAGGAAATGATAAGATAATGAACTCTCGAAACTTGAGACTCCTACAGGTGGAATCCCTCCCAGGCCTTTCTAACTGCATGGTCCTGGGCCTTGGGTCCTTTGAACTAGCATCTTTGAACCAGGCCTAAGAATTTACATTTTAACAAGCTGCCCCATCTAGCTGTTCTGGGGTTGGCATGGTGTTGGCTTTCCTACCAGATGTCAACTTCTTCAGTCAGGCAGCCTGCTGCCTACCACTTACTTCTGTGCAATGGGGCTCCTTAACTTTGTCTCATGAAGTTTGACCAAGCCTTTCAGGTCAGCCAGATCAGACATGGTCAGGCCTTGGCTTCATTTAGACTTAGGGGCCCCTCCCCTATGCCCCATGGTCAAAGCCACATGGATTCCTGGATGGACTGGTTCTCTGAAGGGCCAAGTCAGCCATGGAGGCTACTGTCCAGGCAAAATCCCTGGACAAGGGCCTGAAAATCACTCTGGCAGGTTCACTCTACTTAGCATCTCCTCAAAGCCTTTTAAACGAAGCGTGTGTGTTTATTCAAATACCATGCAGCCAAGGAAGGAAAGAAAAAATCCCAGTTAGCCTCAGCACTAGGATGTGGTGCTCTGACATTGGCTTGCTCCATTAAAACCTAGGATTAATCTGGCTGGGGTTAACAGCTCCAGGTGGGTCCTGAGTCAAACAGTAGTGAGGAAGAACGAGGCAGAAGTTCGAGCTGTTCTCTTGTTCCCTGTACCTCCCGCAGGCTCTCCTCCTCTCTGCAGCTCAGCATCCCACTCTGCTTTCTCCTGATATCATTCCCTCCCTTTCTCTCCTCCCCCAGTCCCCATCAACACCTTCTGCTTTTTTTTTTTCTGTTTTATAAAGTATTAGCTTTTCTGTTTTGTGTGGAGTTTGAGGGCCACGGCAAATAAGGAAACAGGCCTTTCAGTGCCTGGCCCAGAAGGAACCTGGCTTTGAAATTTCTGGCATTAGAGCTGCATTCCTGTTCACCATGGGTCACAAGTAAGAATGGGTGTTTAAGAATAGGTCAGAGTTCAAGTCTCTGCAGTTAGAGGTTGGGCAACTAGTCATCTTGGCAGTTTCTGAAAATCAAACTGACTTCTGTGTGATAATTTCTCCAATGCAGATTCCTGGCTCTTGGTAAAACAGCCTCCTTACTAAGTGTGCACAGGGGCTGTATCGAGTGAAGACCAGTGAGCTTGACCTGTCAAATCAGGCTTGCAGTAGACTGTACAGGAGAGACAAACATGTAGGGGGCACAGAGGGGGGCATATCTGGGTGTTACAGCACAGGTCTGTGGCAGAGTCTGCAGGCCAAGCCTGTTCTTTATTAACTGTAAACTATTTCTCAGTGTACAGGATCATCCCACTAGCTTGAAAACAGATGGGTTTCATACAGTTCGGGGGTGCGTGTGCACAGTGGCACAAGATGCATTCTTGAATGTGAGAGGACACTAGTGAACACACACACACACACACACACACACACACACACACGCAAACAAACACACGCACACTCTGTTGGCCCCGGAAACAGGGAAAATCCAAACGCAGACATGAAATAATCCTTAAGACTTCCAGCGCATGCTTGCATGATAAAAGACACCATTGAAAGAAATGAGAGGATTAAAGCTTACCATTGTTGTAAGAGCGAAAATTTCCTACAAATTTTATGTATTCGTAAGTTGGAAATTCCTTTGGGTTCAAGCTGCCTCTCAGAAGATGACAATAAAACTCTAAATCGTTGTCAGCTGGGCCGTTAGAGGGAGGAGAGAGAAAGGGAGAGGAAGGTTACGCAGCCTCCACACTAAACAAGTTGCGCTTGTATGATTTACTCCACGCGTGGCCTGCGTGGTTCTCTCCCTACGACAGACTGTTAGACCTGGCTCCTAACCCTTGCAGCTCCAGGCCGCTCTCTCTGTAGCTCATCCATATTCCGTAGCCTATAGTTGGACCCAATTAGTCAATCTGCTCACAGATGTCTGTGGTTGGTCGTGTCGGCATCCATTAGTTCCGGTTGTTTTCACATGGCGTACTAAAATAAAGCTGCTCGCATACAGCCGCTCTCTTTAATTTAATCTTTTTTTTTTTTTTTCTGCTTTGCTTTGAAGGAGAATCAGATGTAGGACGGGACCAATTATACATGGAAATGGACTGAAGCTTGAGCAAATGTGAGCGTCTTTGCTACCGCCTGCAACTGCGTGTGCTTCGTCAAGTGGCGCGTGGTGAGCACGCACTGAGGCCCACCTTCTATCTAGGTTGCCAAATATTTTGATATAAATCGCAAACTTCCATAAAATCAGCCATGTACATAAATAACCGGAAGACAGCCACAGGAGGACAGAGTATGGATTTCCGACCTAATTATTCAATTAGCGGTTGATTATCTGCTGCCACGGAAACTTTACGTTGCAGTGCTCCCTGAGATCAGCAGAGTGCTCTCTGGTTTATCACCCACATGTAAAAAGGCTTCTCTTGTCATACATGCGGAACATGTTATTATTCCGAAGCTATACTTTTAACTTTTCCGCATAAAAGCTAAAATGTCGTACATGCGCCAAGTTCCAGTTTTAGCTTCAACTTAAAATATACCTCAAAGGATCTTGGAAATGTTCTGAGTCACGAGGTAAATTATTCTTAAAATTAGTCCTCCCTTCTTAATTCATTCTGACCTCCTTTCCCCAGCTAGTGCGAAATTCTTGTCTTTAGATCCAATAACACCACCAGGAGGGCGGACTTACATTTTAGGAATTCTGGGGAGGGGGAATCCGTCACAAGCATATGGGAGGAAAGGATTTTATAAACTTCGGAATGTTCTTGTTCTGGAAGGAAATTTAACAAGTTCTGATCCATGACATCCGACTGCAAGAGAAAATAAAGAGAAAAAGACGCACGCTCGACTGGGTGAACTTCAGAGCGGAGGCAGAGCCTCAGAGTTCTTGATCTGTGAAGACCCTTCATGGACTCCTCCTCTGTACCCTAGAATTGCAAAGTGAAAGGTTTTACAGGGGTTGGGGCTGTGGCTCAGAGAGAGAGAGTGCTTGCTTAGAATGCACAAGGCCCTGAGTTTAATCAGCTAAAAATATATTGATTAACAAGTAAAAGTCCCAGGGATGCTTATAAATGACCCAGGGGACCAGGAGATGGGAGGAGCAGGGTGGCCAAAGGGTTGGTTGGGAGGCTGTCGTCTGCTGGGCATGGCAACGGCCATTGTACTCAGGAACTCACACCAGCTGTGTTTATCTCCCTAAGACCTGTGAGGCCATGCCTTCCCCAAGGAGGAGCTCTTATCATTAATGGTTGCCGGGGAGGGGGGAGTCATTTGCATAGCCACTGGTAAGTTGCCCATGAGCCTTTAAATAACACCTGTGCTCATAGGGTCAACCTTGATTAAACTCATTGGGTCATACCAAAAGAAGACAGAAAAGTCATGAAAGTGGGAGGTGAAAATGACCAGAATACATTGTATACCAAACTGCTGTATAATGAAACCACTAAAGGGTTTTCAGGTGCTCGTCAGTATCCCTAGGGGATTGTTTAGGGCTCTCCTGTGGACACTAAAATCCATGGGATAGCATTTTCATAGGACCTGGACTCAGGTCATCTCTAGTAGCTGATGCTTGAGCATCAATGCCTGAGCAATATGTTTGTATGTATGTATGTATGTATGTATGTATGTATGTATGTATGTATGTATGATGTGTACATACATACACATATGCATATAAACAGAGCCATATCAGCTAGAGACTAATGATGTGGAAAAGGTGTGTTCACACGATCAGGATGGGCAGTGTTTTATTTCAAATATTTCCAACTTGCAGCCGGTTGTGTCCGTGGGCACAAGGATGAGGACTCTGCCGTGGCTCACATGCATGTGTGCTTCTGTCTGTGGGCTTAGGGAAAAAAGCTCGAGTATTAAGTCTGACATATATACAAAGAACCAACTTCTCTCCCGCCTTGGTGAGTCCTGTTTGCCAATACTCCTGTCTTCTGGCTAGAGACAGGGAGGGAAACATGGAGCCCTGGGAGGAGGTCAGTCACTTATGTAAATGTCCATAAAGAGAACTCGGAGTTCTCTGGGTCTTTAGGCTGGCAAAACGCTGCTCTTTATTTCTCATAGGCCCCTCACTGATGGAGTTGCATCTTCCCTAACCTCCCCCCACCCCCAACCCCCAGTGCTTAGACAGTGGGGATACAAAACGAATACTACGTACAGTCTAGACACAACTGAGCCCCATGGAACTTCCAGTGATGTGACCGGAAGCAGGGATAGTCTCGATCCGTGACAGACAGCACCAGCCAACATGGATGCTGAACAAGGTGGTCGCTGTGGCTAAGGCCCAGCAGTTTGACCAGACGGGCGTTTCATCACAGCAATACAAACTCTAAGACAGGAGCTCGCAGTGAAGACAGGAAACCTGCGTGACCTGCCACCCTCCTCATTTCCACTTAGTAAACACGTCCAGTCCTGTGTCTTTCATACCATTTATAGGCTCCTCAAGCTCAAATCCCCACCAGCGCTCTTTCAAGCACACAGGCCATGAACCACTCCGATTTCCCAGACCACATAGTCATAGGGCTTAATCCAGACATCTTAATCCTATCCTGCCCTCTTCACTCCTAGGGTCTTCATCTCTACAAATGGTACTGCCAATTGGTCACCAGCTCACTAGGTGCACCCCACAGGTAGGAAGCATTCAGTTCCTTGTCTCCCCCTGAAACCTTCGCCACCACACCCAGATGCTCTCTGTCTTAGAGTTTGTAGTGCTGTGACGAAAACACCATGACCAAAATCAAGCTGGAGAGGAGACGGTTTTTTTTTTTGTTTGTTTGTTTGGTTTTTTTTTTTTTTGGCTTGCACTTCCACATCACTGTTGATCATGGGAGAAAGTCAGGGCAGGAACTTGAACAGGGCAGGCACTGGGAGGCAGGAGCTGAAGCAGAGGCCATGGAGGGGTGCTGTTCCCTGGCTTACTCCCCTTGGCTTGTTCAACCTGCTTCCTTATAGAACCCAGGACCACCTGCCTAGGGGTGATCCCACCCCAGAGTGAGCTGAGCCCTTTCCATAAATCAATAATCAAGAAAATGCTCTCTCACATCTGCCTACAGGCCAGTCTGATGGAGGCATTTTCTCAACTGAGGTTCCTCTTCCCAGATAACTCTGGCCAACAATAACAACAACAACAATGACAAAACCCAACCAACCAGGACAGTGTTTGTGGGCTTCTAGGTTTCATTCACTGTAATTCTCATTACATTTCTTCTGCATATATATAATAAATTATAATTATCTATATCTATATTTTACTCCTGTCCACCTTAATCTCTCACTTGAGAAATGACGTGAACACGATGGGGGCTTCCCACCCTAATGCTGGTCCTTATCCAGTTGACCTCCCTAGCAGCCAGAAAGGGCCCTAGTTCATATCAGCCATCACATCTTTATAACTGGCCATGAATTTGCCCTGCACTAGGAACAGAGGCTCGACTACCCACGTTTCTTAGCTGTGGGCACTTTGCCTGCCCCCCAGTCTCAGCACTAAGCAATCTCCTAGCATTCTGTCCTCCCATCTGTCGGGTTCCTCTGGCCTGGCCATCCCGCATGATTCTTTGTGAAAGATGAGCAGTTGAGCTCTGAAGTTCCAGACTGTGGACAAACTTGCAGCCTCCCTCTTGACCATGCCCTCCTTAACTACTCCCTGTACCCCACCTCTGACTGCTGCTGGTTTACGGCCTGAGGACAGCCCCTCTGCTGGGTCATCAGTACTGCTTTATGTCAGGGCAAGGCTTAACAGGAGTCCCAGATTCCAGATTCCTGACACAAACTCCGGAGTGTCCTAGGATGCTGATCCAAGGTCCATGTAAGTGTTCCTGACTTAACAATCAAACAGCTTGTGGATGGCTTCACCAGGACAGCACCCTGTTATCGGCCCAAGAGCATCTTGCAGTTTAAAGAGATCCCACTAACAATCTGGAGGGTGGGACACCAAAAAAAAAAAATTAAAAAACATCCGGTTATAGATGCTCAGGCTGTGAACAGAAGCCAGGAAGGGAACAGGAGAGGGACAGCGGCCCAGACACTTAACTCACTGCTAAACTCCAGCTAGTACTCTTTTTTTTTTTTTTAAATATTTATTTATTATATATAAGTACCCTGTCGCTGTCTTCAGACACACCAGAAGAGGGCATCAGATCCCATTACAGATGGTTGTGAGCCACCATGTGGTTGCTGGGATTTGAACTCAGGACCTCTGGAAGAGCAGCCAATACTCTTAACCGCTGACCCACCTCTCCAGCCCTCCAGCTAGTACTCTTGAGGGCTCCTGGATGTCATACTCCCTCCTCCTGGAGCCAGCATCTTGCTGACTGGCTGGGGAGTAGGAAAGGAAGGGCTTAGGTGGCTTACACTGGTGGGCTCAGTTCTCACCTCCATGGACAGACTCTGCTGACAACCCTAGCAGTCCAGGGCATCGTTTCTATTTGCCTTTCCCCATCTTCCCTCTGGTGATCGTGACTTTATTTTAAACCAATTCCTGCTAGCACTTTTCACATATGACTAATGCTCGCACACCACAGTAGCCTTTCCTCTCAAAGGTATTTCTGACTCTTCAAAACCCCGAAGTCACTCCATAGTCATTTCTTTAAGGGTTTCATCTCAGTCCCTCCCCCCAGGGTGGGTGTGGCAGAGTGAAGAGAGAGGCCCTTTGGCCTAAGTCCTTATGTGGAGGAATGATGGTTAGAAGGCTACTGAGGTGGGGGTGGGGCGCAAAGATGGATGTCTGTGCAGAACATGAATGGCTAGGGGTAGGCTAAGTGGGGTACCTGGAGGTTCTGAGGTTCTGGTCGGTTGATACTTAAGAGTTCAGTGCTGCTCTTAGATCTTACCTGCATTTGCTACCTGTTTTACTGTGATGCCATTTTCAAGGGCTAAAGACTGCCACCAACGGGGATAATTTGACAATTGAAACCCCAGTGCTGACGGAAGAGCGAATTACAGCTGCAGGTGAACTGTTGTTAAAACAACTGCAATCGCAGAGGGGAAGGAGGAACCACACCCTTTGCAGTCTGAATGATCCTCCGGAGCATCCCTTACTGTGGGAGGCAGGAGGTAGGAGGGGCTCTCTCCCACTGTTGATAGACACTGGGCTAACTATCTAGGAGTTAGCCCCACTTGGGACTTTCCTGGGAAGGCCTCCCCTGAGCTCCACAGTGTGTTGTTCTCAGGTCTCTCTTTGCTCAACCTTGTCTCAGGATGAGCTGAGACTTCCATGAACGCATGAAACCCCTCATGCTTGAATGGTAACATTAGTTCAATGGCATCCGGTCAAGAGTGGTGATCCTGTACACAAAGCAGCTTCAAGATGGCTGGGGTCTGGTCTGCAAGCGAACCGGGTGGAGATCAGCTCTAGAATGTTCCTGAAGGGCCATGGCAGTCTCAGTGAATCTGTGTACTGGTTACAGGTAAAGGGAATGGTCTGAGAGGTCCCAGGGTTGTATCATATTGTGAAGAGAAGTCAGCAGGCTCAGGGAAACCCTAAAGACCTTGACCTAAGCAAAGGAAACAGCTAACTAGAGACGTGTGGGACACTCAGATTTAGCTGAGACTCGAATCAAGCTCACGCCAGACAGTCAAGCTCCCAGAAGACAGGAATTCCCTTTGACCACAGTTCAGTAAAAGAACAACTAAATATTAAAATGCAAACACAAAGGAAGGATACCTCTGTTCACCAAGATAACCAAAGACGGAGAAAGGCAAGCCACACAGAAAGACTGTGATTACTACGATTTAGCCGCCTATGCTAAAACAGCCCCAGACTGAGGCTCGATGTTCAGTCTTGGCATTTGGAAGTCTAGACAGGCCTAACTGCGAGCTCCTCTTGTTAACAGACCAGACACAGCTCCCCTTCGTTCCTGAGGGGAGGATTTGGCACCATCCCCTGCAGTTAGAATTATGCAAAGGAGCTCACTAGGATCTGGGTGCCCGTCCTCTTCTCTTTACCATGAAGCCAGTCCCCTTCTGACCATACACTCCTTCCTCTGTATAAGAGGAGGGCGAGTGACCCTCATGCCTTTAGGGTGCAGTGTTCTCTTCTCCTGGGTTCTGAGCATGTGTGACTCATGTCCTGTTGCCAACCTCTTCCAGCTAGTGTCAGGTGTCATGTGTTGTGTTCAGACATTGTCACTATACCAGGATGGGGTGAACGACAGGTGATTGAAACATGCTCCCTGAGAACCAGTGTCCAGACCATGAAGAGAGGGCCTGCCACACACTATAGAGAAAGTCTGTCTATGCCCCGGGTTCCAGGGGTCTAACTTAGGTCATCAGGCTTGTGTGTGGTGAGCACTTTGACCTGCTGGGTCACCTCATCCACTTCATGTCTGCTCCTAAGGTCCCTGTTATATAAAGACGAACAAAACAAACAAACAAACAAACAAACAAACAAACAAACACAAACAAAAAACCCCAGCACAACCCTGAACCAAAAGCCCAAAGTCGGAAACTTTGTCTTTCCTTCGAGATTAAAAAAACTATCTTATGTATATGCGTTTTTCCTCTGCTCATATGTCTGTGCACCAGATGTGTGCAGTGCCCACCGAGGCCAGAAAAAGACACTGGGTCTCCTAGAACTAGAATAACAGACAGTTGTGAGCTGCCATGTGGGTGCTGGGCACAGAGTCCAGGTCCTCTGGAAGAGCACCCGGTGCTCTGGACTACTGAGTTGTATCTCTAGCCCCGAATTGGAAACATTGAGGAAAATACTGTGGAACATTGTGTAACACATGGAGTGACTTAAAAGGCTTTCCTCAGGCTATGCATGCCAGGTGTGTATGAGGCATAGATCTGAGTCCCTTCTCGAGGTATTTCATTATGCAAATACAGAGGCATAAGAAAATTTATGCAAATGAAAAAATGTTGGCAGGGCAGGGGAGGTATCCCACATGGAAACACTGTTTCATACATTTAGGGTATGGGATTCTTAACCTCTACTTAAATTATAGCTCAGCAAATAATTCAGCTTTAATAAAACTGCAAAGAAGAACAAGTGAGCAGTTATTTTCAAACTTAGGAAGACAATTGTTTCTGGGCAGAGGTGGGGCATGGAGAGAGCAGCAGATGGGCCTCCTGGGGTCTCAGGTCTGTTCTCTGGCTTCCTATCCTCCATGATGGATGGCTTACCTGCACTTTCATGCCCACTTAGTCATTAGTTTAAATATCTATCTATCTATAGATAGATATATAATGTAGATATATGTAAACATGCATATATATGTGTTGTTTTATATATATCTATATATCACACACACATGCATACATATAAACATACATACACACATGTGCCTATTCACATAAACATACACACACACACACACACACACGCACACACACTCACTTTGGAGTCCTAGACTTGCAGTGATTAACTTCACGTTGCAATCATGTGTGTTAATGAGGCTCTGCCTTGGAACTTTCTGCCAACATGGTCCGAAGGTAGGCATTTCCTGCAGGTGAGCTGAGGGGGAGCATTTCCTGGAGAGTCTGCTGGCCTTGACCTTGATGTTGTATTTTACAGTAAGATAAGCCAGAGGCTGTTCCCTTCCTTTTATGTGATTGACTTTCCTACTTGAGCCTCAGGGGAACGTGCCCACACATTTCAGGATATGTTGTTCTTAACAGAGCTCTCACCTGAAGAACTAACACATGGAAGTGTTTTTCAGCCTATAGATGTTTTATTTATTTATTTATTTATTTATTTATTTATTTATTTATTTATTTATTTTTCTTTTTTTCGGAGCTGGGGACCGAACCCAGGGCCTTGCGCTTGCTAGGCAAGTGCTCCACCACTGAGCTAAATCCCCAACCCCCATATAGATGTTTTTAAATCTTCGCTTATTTTTTGAAGGGTGGGGATTGAGATATGTTTACCTTTCCCTCTTCTGAGGTGTGCCCACCATGACTAGCTCTGTGTATGCAATCGCTCCCATGGAGCAAGCTCATTTATAAAGCTGGTGTCTTGTTCATAAACAGAGACAGTGCCATGCTCAGGGCTGGGGAAGCATGACCTAGTGCTTCAGGCAAACACCGCATTTGCAAACAAACCTGAAAGGGGAACTAGGCTGATAGCTTAAAAAAAAATCCAAACAGGAACCCACATGATGCTGGCCCGGCTCTGCCATAGCCCACTGTTTCCCAGTTTTGTCCTTTGTGTACAGTCTGCTTCCCAGGGTATCTCCTAAAAGTCTGCCATCCCGTTGCAGAAGCTCCCTTTATACCTGGGTTTCCAGAGATATGTGCACGTGTACACACACACCACATACACTGACACACACAGATACAAAGACACACATGTGCACATGCACACAAATATGCAAACACACAAACACACAGACACATGCACATAAGACACCACACATACACACATACCACACATATACTGACACACACAGATATACACACAGACACACACATGCACATGAACATAACACAGACACACACATGTACTTGCACGCACACACATACACACATGCACACACACATACACACATGCACACACACTGGTGCACACACATACACATACACACATGCACACACACTGATGCACACACATACACATGCACACATGCACAAAGACAGGCACACACAGATAAACACACACGCATACACACACCATACACACAAATGTACACGTGCACATGCACACACACATGCATATACACACATGCACACATCCTTCCGTCTCTGCTTCGAAAGCCTCTGTTCATTCTAGACACAGAAAGGCCAACTATGTTGACAGCAACACCACTAAAATGTTCACCTAAAGCCTTTGTTTCTTTCTTTTTTCCTTTGATTCTGTCTTTCCACCATACTGACAGGAACACATCTCCCATGCTTCATCAGGAAATCTCTGTGTGAGAATCTATCAGGAACTCTAACCCACGAAGGAGCAGGAAACAGAGCTTTAAGCTCACTCACTCTTGGGAAAAATTCTGGTGGTTTTCTTCTCCGTCCCAGCCAAAGAGGTGACTCTAGGATTTGACCTTGGCCTGGCAGGGCTCTGCTGTTGGGAACTGTGATTTCCTGTCCCTGTCCCAATTGTCCCCAGCCAGTCATGCTTCTTTTCAATGTCCACCTCTGAAGATTGACACTCACCACAACCTGAGGAATTGGCACCTGTTTCTGTCCTCTGGAGAGCTCTGAGTAGTGGCTAAATACCTGGCTCTGGAACCATCACCCAGTTCACACCACAGTCACAACCCTGGGTGACTGGAGCCACAGCCCAAGTTCACCCCATAGTCACACCCTGGCTGTCTGGGGTCATTGCCCCCAGTTCACGTAATAGTCACAATCCTGGCTGTCTGGGGCTATTGCCACCATTCACAACACAATCACAACCTTGGCTGTCTGGAGCCACTGCCCCAGTCCACACCACAGTCACACCTCTGAATTTTTGGAGTCATCGCCCCAGTTCACACCACAGTCTTACCCCTGGATGCCTGCATACTTGACCTCTCTGCCCTGCTGTTTCTCTTCTGTACTCAAGGGTATTGACCTTCATGGTATTGCTGTAAGGATCAGTAAGGACAGCAAGGGACTGTTCCAAACACTTTACAGATATCGATACCCAGAAACTTGGCACACAGCAAGTGGGCGCTCAGTAAGCGTGTACTCCTGGCAGTTGAGCAGGTGGAAGTTCTCAGACTGAAATGCCGAAGAAAGGTCACCACCACAGGGCCTGGATGCTTTGTAGACAGATCCTGCTCTTGTGCCAGGAAGTAGGGGAATTAAAGACAAATTAACCAAAAGAATTCACAAGCTGCAACCCCAAACTTCGGCACTAGGAACACACTAGAGTAGCTTGGGCCCAACATGGTGGCACCTGTTTCCACCCCTGTTCTGCCCTCACTGGCTGGGTCCCCAGGCTTTCCTCAGGTGTAAGTTGGAAGCAATAGAGGAGTGATTTCCAGAAGAAACAGCTAAATGCTGATGGAACAAACAAAATGCCTGCTCTTAAAAGCCTTTGTCTGCCCCACTTATAAACGAAGATGCCTGGAAAGCCAGAGAACAAAAGCTAACTGCAAATCTGTAAGACCGCTCATGCAGGGGCTCAGCCCTATTGGGGCCTCACTGTGTGTGTCAAGGTGTAAGTCTAGTCTACAGATGGCTGCCTAGTAACCGCACACAAGGGTCTGGCATGACCACGTAAGGGTGAAGCCATCCCTGGCCCTTCCAGTCACAACACGATTTTGCAAGGGGGACCTGAATGGCTCCAAAATTTCGAGCTGGGAAAATTACTTCCTAAGTTCCCTCTGCCACATATAGCAACTGGGTCATCAGATACTCATGAGAGCGTAAAGCAGAAGAGAGTCAGAAGAGAGTTTACCCAAACAGCTCTGGGCTCTGGCCCTCCTTCCCAGCCTGAAAGCAGGTCACACTTGTTTGGTTTTGGTCAGCGTCCATTGCTGCACACTCTTTTCCACTCTCCCCAAAGAGACACCTTATCTCCCCCTTTCTCCTTGGCTGTCCTTAGGTGAGCCCCAAGAAGCCATGACGAAGGAAGCACAACCACTTCTGCATTGTCACCATCCCGGACTGAGACAGAGACCAAGGTGTGGGTGCACCTTCGCATCCTTTGAGACCAGAATTAGCCTCTTCCAATAGCTGTCCCAAGAAGAGACACCCAGATGCCTATCCTACTCTGGCATCAGGGAACCATGATACCCATGATGCCACGGGACAGGTACCCACCCGGAAAGGTCAAAGGTGCCTTTCAGACCTAAGATGCTGGGACAGCAGAAGAACCCAGGTAGAGGGATAGTTGTGTAAGGATACTGACCACCTGCAAAAACAGTGGGCTGGGAGATGGCCTTCCAAGGAACTAATAGGCCAGGGGGATGTAGAGGAAACCCCGAGCCACCAGCAGAGTAGGGCTTTTCACCACAAGACAGACAGAAGCTGCTCAGGGAGAAAGGTCATGTTGCCTCCTTGTGGCAAAGACCTTCCCCTAGTGAGGAGATTTCAGGGGACCAATCAGTGGTCGAGGAGTAGGCGGGACTTCTGGGTTGGAGGGGAGAAGAGAGACAGGGCAGAGAGAACAGAGGAGGAAGACAGAGGAAGAGAAGGGTGACCCTGATCTGTGTGAGTTTAAATAGCCACAGGTAGGGGCTGGAGAGATGGCTCAGTGGTTAAGAGCACTGACTGCTCTTCCGGAGGTCCTGAGTTCAGTTTCCAGCAACCACATGGTGGCTCACAACCATCTGTAATGAGATCCGATGCCCTCTTCTGGTGTGGCTGAAGACAGCTACGGTGTACTCATAGCCATGAAATAAATAAATCTTAAAAAAAAAAAAGCCACAGATGGGTATGGATCTCTTATAAGGGGTGGATAATAACAGGACAATTTGTCTTCTCTAGGTGGGTGGTTTACCTCAATATCAATTGGCTCTGACTTCATTGTGTGGACCTTTTGTGTGGTGAGAATTTACTGATATAAATCTGATTGATAAATTACAAGCCTCTAGAGTTTTGATTTTACCGGTTACAGAGATTTGTGACAGCTAACGGCGAGATGCTCGGTTGATACGTGGAGCTAGTGTGGCAGCGACTGGCCAAGAGAACTTAGCCAATCCGGTTGAGATGTTTCAAGAGCTCTGGGCCAGAGACTCTACCGAGTTTGGCTGACCGAGATGGGAACACCACGCTGTTGCCATGTGGCCCGCTGGTGCTGGCACTACCGTGAGATGGTGTTCCTTTTTTTTTTATATTAATATTATTTCCCAGTATACCTCCTGACCTGGCACTGCTGTGAAGAGAGGACTATAGTTTTTCTAGCATCATGCTGGCCCAGGACTTCTTTTGGCTTAATCTGGGGCAAGGTGTTACCTGCCTTGTCATGTAAACTGGAGGGCTAACCTGCTGATCGCTAGGGTTAGGAGTGGGGTGGCTGGTTCTGCTAGACTGATTAGGGGGACCGAGAAGAGAGGATATTTATCCATCACTAACAAGCATTGCTCCTAGTGGATCTGACATTTCGGGCCAATAAGAGGAGGGCAAGAAATGGGTTGCTGGGCAAAGGCTTGCCTTTTCCTGAAGGGTGGGTCTTTTTCTAGCCTGGTGCTGACCTGCAAGTGACTTCATATTGAGCTAGGAGTCATGGAGAGTTATAGAGAGGATGGAGGGAAAAGGCAGAAGAAAAGAAGGATTGAAGAGAAGTAGAAGGGACAGAGGGGCTTACAGCCATCCCACACCCGAGCACCCATGGGCACAGATCTGGCCCTCTCCTCCCTACCTGTCCCTTCTCATTCCCCAATGCCCTCACAACACTGGTCCAACCGTGTCTTGCTACAGTGTTTCAATTCCCAGAAAACACCAACCGCTGTAAAACGTTCAGTGTGATTAGTGTTACAACCTACTTGCAATCTCATACATGTCTCAAGCAAGCTCCAAACCATATTCTGCAATGGCCATCTGTTTCCCCTTCCTTAATCAGCTCTCAGTTGACCAGGGACATCTGCTGTCTTCTGAGCTCTGCTAACAGCACCAAGAAACTCACGTGAGTGAGTCCCATCCCGACTTCGGCCCTGGCCCCGATGAGGTCACGGCTCCTTGCCTGTTTCAGGGTGATACATGCCTTCTCCGGCCCCTCATCTGCTGAGGACCTGGAGTTTGGCCTGGTTTGGTTCTGCAGAACTTGGGACACTTAAGTCTCCATGCACCTTCTCCTCACACATAGCTCCCCATACGTGCAGCACCTCTGTAAGCCTGCCCAGGAAATCATGCATAAGGCGGCTGTAGCGGAAACTCACCGGTAAATGTCCGAGGAGAGGCGTGATGCTGTCGGACACATAGATGATGCTGCCGTCCGTTGTCACAACAATGACGAAGCCATCTAACGCCTGGGGGAAATGCAACATTTGAGAGCTTCTTAGAGACGCTTTTTATGAAGGAGCCCGAAACTAAAGCAGAGGATCCATTTTTTTTCCTTACGACACTGACTTTGTTTTGTAATCCTTAGACCATTTCCATGAATAACATCACAGCGCTTTCCTGACTTACACACGGGATGACTCTGCACACAATTTGTTCAGCTCAGCCCAAGCGCTTGCAAAAGCACTGTGGGCTCAGCGACTAAGTTGACCTGTTAGTATCATAAAATGAAGTGCAGCCGTGGAAGTTGCTTAAGCAGGTTTAATGGCAGGCATGAGACTACGATGAATCAGAAGTGCCACCATTACTACTCAAAGGCATCCTCAGCAGCCTACTACAATTCTATAGGCCCTGGCCCCAAGATCACTGTGAGCTCAGGAGTAAATGTTGACTGGGAGATATAGAGAAAGATGTCTTACATAGAGAAACATGTGCTCCCAGGCCAAAGCAGACCTCTGTAGGAAGGGGAGGGATGACTGAGTGTATGAGGGCCTGAATGAGTGTGTACGGTTGGCGGAGAAAGGCAAAACCTTGCCTTCTAATCCATGGGCAGATGGTGACAGTGTGTGTAGAAAATGTCTGCTGTAGCCACAGCTCCACCCTCAATGGGTGTTCAAGGCCCCAAGACAGCTCCCCTACAGAGACTGCTCCTACCGAGATTAGCTAACCCCGCCCCCACTCAACTGTATAAAAAAATGGCGAGCTATGGCTTCTCCATCAGAGAGCCCAGCCCAGGCGATCCCAGGTTTTCTGTCCACGTGTCTCTGTGTGTACCTTTTCTTCATTCCTTTGCTGGCCCAGTCAGGTCCATCGCTGGAGCCTGGCTGGATGTGGCAGACCTCCACCCACATCCACTACCACACTGAAGATAGAGGGATCGTATGTAGCACACGAGCGAAGGCTGTGCAGTTCTTTGCTCACACATTCGGTTCCTTCTAGCCATAGAAGGAACCATCTACATTGGGGTGCTGTGGTGGTATTGGGCTGTAATCCTAATACTTGGAGGCTGAGGCACCAGGATAGTGAAACTTGCTTCTGATCCTACCCCTCTCCGAAAGGAACACTCACTGAGTTCTACAAGGCTGGGTGGGAGGGCGGGCTTTGTAACTAACTCACCTGGGCACAAGAGTTTCCAAATGTCTAAAAATCGCATGAATGCAAAAGGGCCTATACCCTCCGGTGGGCGTCCTGCCTTGGCTGCGAGTGGATAGACGTGGACTGTACTCTTTCACTGGGTCGAGCCTCCTGAGGTTCAGATTTTAGATGTACTGAGATTCGACTCTGGGTGCTCCTAATGCTTTCAACAACCCATTTCTAAAACTCCGCCTACCGAAGTCATTCAGCAAAGAAGGGGGTCGCACTGGCAACGGCTACCGGGGGGAGCCTGGTGAGACAGAGTGAATGGAAACAAGGCCCACCTCACTAGAACATAAATCATTGAAGGAATACTACCCAGGCTCAGATGGACGCCTACAGGAAGCTTGCTACTGCCGTCACAACGACCGCGTCTTTGAACCAGCATCTTTTCCAAATCTGTCTCTCATTTTTCCGAGTGGGTGATCAGGGGTTCGAAGGGTTTGGAAACATCCTGCATGCCTTTTCCTAGATCCTCCCGAGGTGCTCCTGAGAATCTGCTCCCATAAAGGGGTGTTCTTTCTGCGCAGTCAGCTGGACATGCCTAGGTGTGGGGCAGCAGAAGCCAGGACAGTACACGGAGTGTGCATGTGGCTGTGTTTACCCTCACCCCTTCGGGGTTCTTTGCTCTGAACTTACTGGTTTAAGTGTGATGTGCCGTGGGGATTTTCTTTTCTGGCCTTTTTTGTTTTGTGCTCTGTGTGTATCTGGATGGGTATGTCTTTCCTAAGTTTCAGAAAGTTTTCCTCTATGATTTTTGTCAAAGACTTGGCCTGCCATTGACTTCTCCCTTATCTATGCCTGTAATGGAAAGGTTTAGTTTCCCACAGTGTCCTTCATTCCCTGCACCTGTCTTTCCTGTGTTTTAACTTCTTTTTTTCCATATCTTTGCTCAGGTGCTGTGTTTCCTTTATCTTCAAGTTCAGATATTCTGCCCTCTCTTTGATCCATTCTACTTGCGAGACGTTCCCAGGAGCTTCTTATTGGGTTGCCCGGTTTTTCCATTCCGTCTTCGTTTCAGCTTTACCTCCCTTCAATGTTTCTTTCTCTTTATTGAATTCAGTTTTCAGATCCTGGGGGTGTCTCCACCTTTCCACGCAGCCTTATGCTTGTGTCTCCTCGGGCATCACTCAGGTTAGAAAATTCTAAGTTTCCCGAACTGTTGCTTTGTGCCTAACGCTCCTTGGGTTCTCTGATGGAGTTAAACATTGCTCTTTTATGCTCTCTGTCCTCTGGGTTCACGCAGGAGGCTGCCACCGGAGGCTCTGCGTTCACCATGGAGACTCATCAGAGGAAATTGTAGGGGACTGGTTGCATCCGAGGTGGGACTTACTGCCTTCATCTTTCATGCTGTTCCTGTTTTTGGAATGAGACCTGGACATGCCAATTTCTTTTATTGATTGTGTCTGGCGTGGACATAACAGGCCGGGGCTGGACCTTGAGGTTGGATGTGGTGCCAGTAAGATGGACTTAGGTGGACACAAGAGGCTGGGCTTGTATGCAGGATTCGGGTCACGTGACCGCCTCTTTACACCCCCACCCTCCACCACCTTATTTGTTTTATTGATGTGATTTTGAATTTGAGATTCTGAGTAGGGTGAGGCAGAATCCCAAATAACTTTTAATTTGCATTTCCTTGATGGCTAAGGATGTTGAAGACCTTAAGAAAGATTTATAGGCCAGTTATGTTTCTTCTTTTGAAAACTGTTTGTTGATTGACAGGATTTTTTTTTCTTTTTCTTTTTTTTTTTTTGGTGTTTGATTTCCAAAGTTCTTTATGTATTCTAGACTTTAACCTCCTGCCCGAGGGGCAGCTGATAGAGGACTTTCCCCATCCTGTAGGCTCTGTGCTTGCTTTGCGGATAGCTCCTTCGGCCTGCAGAAGCTTTTAAATTTCATGTCCTCTCACTTATAAGTGCTTAAGGATGTTTCTCATGCTGGTGGCCTGGTTTCAGGAGCTCTTGCCTCTGCCCCGATCTCCAGACCTTTCCTCTAGCATTTCAGGTCTTTCAAAAGGTCTCTGGTTCATGTTGAGTCCATTTTTGTACAGCCCATCTCTTAAGGGAATTGCATCCTTTCAAGTTACCTCCGTGAGTCTCAACCTTGGGGTCCCCGGCAATGTCTGTGGACATTTTGGGGCTGTCGCTACTGGAGTCTGATAGTAGTATAAAGCGAGTAGAGGCAGGGGATGCTGAAAATGCCCCACAGCACACAGGGCATCAAAGAAAGGTTAAGTGTTACATGCCTGGCATGCTGACACTGAGATATTCTGGCTCAGAATCATGAGGGAAGAAAAAGTGAAGCTGAGTGAGTGACTTCAACCCACCAACTATTCTTTTTTTTCCCTTTCTTAAAAACTTGGATATTTTATTTATTTACATTTCAAATGTTATCCCCTTTCCTGGTTTCCCCTCTGCAAATCCCCTATCCCATCCCTCCTAACCCTGCTTCTATGAGGGTGCTCCCCCACCCACCCACTCCTGCCTCACTGCCCTGGCGTTCCCCTACACTGGGGCATCGAACCTCCACAGGACCAAGGGCCTCCCCTCCCACCAATGCCAGATAAGATCCCTTCAGCTCCTTCAGTCCTCCCCTAACTCCTCCACTGCGGTCCCTGTGATCAATCAGTCAGATGGCTGCCCACCAAGTATCCTTCTAAATTATTTTCCTTTATAAATTTTAAATGTATTTTGTCAATGTGAACTCAACTCCACAGCTTAGGTCATGTGACCCAGGTGAGAGGCAAGCGCTCTACCACTGACCCACAGCCCTAGTCCTCAAATAGTTTTATTTTAACTGGTATATAGAAATATAACATTGGACCTGTCCGTGGGGGTACCATGGGACATTTGATTTGTGTGTAGGGGGTGTAATATTTAAGTCAGGTTAGAGCTATCTGCCTCTAAAACCTTTAGCATTACCTTATGGGGAAGACATTTTAAATCTTTCTATCCATTTTTTGTAACCCACGGCACGCCATTGTACTGTATCAGCTTACAGTGCTATAGTACCCCCAAACTTCTTGCTTCCAGCTCATCTTAAATTAGAACCTATCCAGCAGTCTTGCCTCACCCCAAGCCCTTGTCTCTCCAGCCTTTGATAACCGCACCCTCTACCAGACTCTCCTCAGCGCTCCCGTAGGTGAGTCTCTAAGGTGCAGGGCAGCCTCATTACGTCAGCAGGGCCTCTTTGGAAACAGATGGAAGGCTAGGGGAAGCAGAAGTTGAACAACCTGTCTTTCTTTCTTTCTATTTATTTGTTTTTGTACAGCGAGCCCATGTCCTTCTTGGGTCTGGCAAGCACGTGGGTGTCACAAAACTGAAGACACTCATCCATGTGAGATGCCCTTCACTTGTTCCCTGGCACTATTCCAAAGCGTAGAAGACCCACATTGAATCTCTGTGCTAGAAACACTTGCCACAGCTCTGGAAATCCCACAGTGTGGGATGTGACAGAACCACCATGCACCATTATCCATGGATTTCCACAAGTCCTAGAGACTTCCCCTTGCTACATGTTACAGAGACACAAAACCTCCCTGACCTACACGCTCCTAATTTTGATGGAACATTCTATGTGTTCTCTGGGACAGACTTCTGAAAAGAGAAAAGACTTCTGAAGCTTTCTGAAAAGTATGCAGAAAGACCTTGAGTTTCTCAAACTCCGGGCAGCAAGAGCTCTCTCTCTCTCTCTCTCGGGGGCTGGGGAGATAGCTTACCAGGTTCAAGCACTTGTTCCTGCAGAGAACCTGGGTTTGGTTCCCAGTACCCAGACAGTGGCTTACAACTGTCTGTCACTCCAGTTCTAAGGTATCCAGTGTCCTTTTCTGACACCTATAGGCACCAGTCACCCATGTGATGCCTAGACATACATGCAGGCAAAAACACGTGGACACATAAAAATAAAAGAGATATATCTTTTTAAACAAAGAAAGTTTCCTTCTTTCTGAGTCATTTCTCCAAGAGCTTTGGTCGGTCTTCCTCTTGGTCACCTTTCTTCTTTTATTCTTCACAACAGTGTTAGTCCTGAAGTCCGGTTTTGTGCCCCTTTGACCAATGGTAGGAAGAAGAGGGGGTTCATGCTCAGAGTCACTAGTGATTCTCTGGGGCACAGAGCTTCCTAGCCAGCCTGTGTCTTCATTGAAATGGAAGGACTTTTCTGGCTACAAAGACATGAATCCTGGAAGGGCATTGTCTTAGTTAGGGTTTTACTGCTGTGAACAGACACCATGACCAAGGCAAGCCTTATAAAGGACATTTAATTGGGGCTGGCTTACAGGTTTAAAGATTCAGTCTATTATCATCAAGGTGAGGCACGGCAGTGTCCAGGCAGGCATGGTGCCTGAGGAACTGAGAATTCTACATCACGTTTTGAAGGCAGCTAGCTAATGGAAGACTGGCTTCCAGACAGCTACTGGAGGAGGGTCTTAAAGCCCATGCCCACAGTGAGACACTTCCTCCAACAAGGGCCACACCCCTCTAACAAGGCCACACCCTCTCCAACAAGGCCACACCCCCTCCAGCAAGGCCACACCCTCTCCAACAAGGCCACACCCCCTCCAGCAAGGCCACACCCTCTCCAACAAGGCCACACCCCTCCAGCAAGGCCATACCTCCCAATAGTGCAGCTCCCTGGGTGGAACAATTACAAACCATCACAGGCATGCTCTCTGAAAGAGGCGGATGTACAGTAGGGATGGAACAAACACTAGGAATGAGTTGCTCTGTGAAAACTCGTGAGTCATCTGAGGGGCCACATTGTGGGGCTTGGACCAGCAGAGGGGAGAAAGGAGAAGGACCTGCTGACTCAGCCCCCAGTCTGTGTCTACTGAAGGGAACAGGTTGGGAGACAAGCTCAGCGGAGCCAGAGCCGAGCCCTAGTTGGTAGCCTTCCAGCTTAGATCTGCCTTCCGTGGATGTGGACCAGGGCTGGATGGAAGGAGGGTTCCAGACCCAAGCTGTGTGTTTTGTCTTACCCCCTCTCCTCTTCAAGGACAGTACCATGGAGATTAACTTCATAGGGTTTTTAAATATAGTTCTGATTGCTAGTCCTTTCTTCCAGACATAAATTTATCAACATTTTAAAAACTTCATAGAAATCTTATTCTGTGAAATTCTTTAGGTGCTTTGAAACTTGCTGGATAAAGCAAAAAAGGTTGTGCTAGCAGGCTCTTAAAACATGGCTGGTTCCAGAGGGTTATATGTTTTTAACTCCTTCCCCATAGGAGTTAAAAAGACGAATTGATGCCTTAAGGCAGCACAATGATACAACAAATTAACATTATATTTCATAAGCCGCTTTAAATTTAACGTACTTAAAATACACTGCTTCTGCAGAAAGTTCTGTATTTTCTTTAAATATAGTTCCCATGTAGAGTTAAGTAGCTTTCATCTGCTGCAAATGTTCATTAATGCATTTATGTTTCATAATATTTAGACATCTTTATTCTGGCATTTTCTTATTCCAGTACTTTCTGTCTTCTGCATAGTTAATCTATGGAGATTGAAGTTTACATCAGTCTTATGTAGGTACACAGATGAGCTATAGAAAGACTTATCCTAGGAAGCCACTCTCTGAAGCCTCAGCTGGGAGCCAGCTGTTCACGGTCCTGCCGAGCTTCCCTTTGTGTGCCTTTTCTGTCTCAGTTCTCTGTCAAGTCACATAGGAGCGGTCAGTCCTCATGGCCTTAGGCATGCTCCTGCAGTAAACTCCCCAAGTCTGGATTTGGCGTACCTGCTAGGGCTTTGTAGAGATTTGGCCTGTCCTGAGGACGTTCACCCATATGGAAACGTTCCAAGGGCACCGATGGAGGGTATTAGCTCATTAGCAGCCTCCCCTTCCCCAGCCCCCTCAACTCAGTCCTACGGGGAAAGGAACACGGCCATCTTAGCACAGAAAGGGCCTGGTTAGGGTGGGAGGCCCAGGTCACTGTGGCTGACACCCATATAACGTTCACGTATGGTGAGCTCAGGCTTAAAGTATAGTTTTCAAAGATCTGTTTCCAAATGTGAGTCCACGAGGGAGAAAACTGCAACCTCTGTATTCTAAAGAGGGGCTTCTGTCCATGACGCTTTTCTATTCCCTGCCTCCCCTCTGGCTACTTCTGCCACTTACCCCTGGTTCATTTTTCTATGCCCTTTGTTGGGAGGCCAAAGATGGGACCTGTCCTACAGTCACTGAGGGAACAGATAGCACTCCACCACTTCCAGCTCAGGAACTCTGGCTTAGGTAGCCCAGCTCAGTAGTCAAAGCATAAATGATAGCAGGCAGAGAGAACCACAGGCCAGCATCTGTTCTGAGACTTACTTCCAGGGCCATGAGCAGCCACTTCCTTTGGGCACGAGAGCTAAGAGGAACACGCAGCTACGTTTTAATTTCTAACTTACTAAACTCTTTAACCTATTAAGTACATGTGTGGGTGAAAATATGTGAACATCTGTGTGTGTGATTGCATATGCCCGCTGAAGTGCATGTGTGTGTCTTCACAGATGAGTACATGAATGTGAGTACATACATGTTCATGTGTGAGTGGATGTTCATGTGTGTGTGTGCATGTGCACATGTGAATGCATGAGCACTTGTGCACGTAAGTATATGTGCATGTGCATGATCACACGTGCATGTGTGTGAAGCCATTCACTTTGATTTTTGGTTTGAGATAGGGTTTCTCTTTTGTCCTGGGGCTTACCACATAGATGAGGCTGGCAGGCTAGGCAGCCACAGATCTGCCTGTCTCTCTTCTCAAGTGCTGGACTTGTGGATGTGTGTCACCAAGCATGCATTCTTAAAAATGAGGGTTCTGGGGACTACATCAAGCCTTCATGCCTGTGGACACAAGCACTTTACTGACTGAGCTGTTTCCGCATTTTGTTCTTTGTTTTTGATTGCTGCTGCTGCTGTTTTCAGACAAGGCCCCGTGCCTCTTAGGCTGGTCTTAAACTTGCTGTGTGGCAGAGTAGGGCCTTGACCTTCTGGTTCTTCAGCCTCAGCCTCTGGAGTACCAGGATTACAGGAGTGAGCCCACCATGCCTGGTTTCATGTGGGGCTGGGGATTGGAACCCAGGGCGCTGTGTGCGCTCTGCACATTCCCAGACAATCCGTCCCCTGCTCTACCCCCAGCCTTATTAGGCTAACTTGAAGAAGTGTGCTTTACCTCCAACATCAGCTGGGTGAATTCTTCGTTACTGAGGAATGAAGGCTTCCAGTCCTGCTGGATGTCACAGATTTCTGTTTGTGCTGAGACTTCTAAAATAAAAACAAACCAGAAACAGAAGAAAAGTGTGCATGAGGCTTCATACTCAAGGCATTCTGGAATTATTTTGTGTAAATCTTTAGTTAAAGAAAGCAAGAGGGGCCGGAGAGATAGCTCAGCAGTCAAGATCACTGTCTGCTCTTCCACAGGTCCTGAGTTCAGTTCCCAGCAACCACATGGTGGCTCACAACCATCTGTAAATGAGATCTGGTGCCCTCTTCTGGTGTGTCTGAAGACAGTGACAATGTACTCATATACATAAAATGAATAAATCTTAAAAAAAAAAACAAAAAACAGAAAGCAAGGGACAGGTTCTCCTCAATTTCCAAACTCCAAGGACTGTGGATATGATAGGTTGAACAACATTTTTGATGCTGTCACAGCCTCTAAGGAGACTGTGGAGAAGAGACGATCCACAAGGAGAGTACAGGTACCTGCCACCGCTGTGACCTAGGTCTAGCAGCAAAGCTACCTCGAGGCAGCCGCACCCTCAAGGGAAGGGACAGAGGCTGACCTGGTAGTGTCTTCTCAAGTGTGGGTTGAAGCAAAGTGGAATCTGGGATTCTCATAGTTTCAAGGGCTGAAGGTGGAGCTCACCGGTAGAGTGTGAGCTTCCTGCTTTTTTTTTTAATATTTTATTTATTCATTTATTATATATGAGTACACTGTAGCTGTCTTCAGACATACCAGAAGAGGTCATCGGATCTCATTACAGATGGTTGTTAGCCACCATGTGGTTGCTGGGATTTGAACTCAGGACCTTTGGAAGAGCAGTCGGTGCTCTTAACCACTGAGCCATCTCTCCAGCCCGAGCTTCCTGCTTTTGTGTGTCCTCCTGGGTTCTATTCCCAGCACTTCCAAACAACGATAACATTCCAGACATACCTTAGGCTTACAGTAAACAGGTCCACCTTTTCATTTCCCTGGGAGTTCAATCCCCACCCTCTCCATCATTCCTGAGCAACAACTGCTACCTAGATGCTCATCGTTATCCCTTAAAATGGTGCCTCTGTGTGGTGCAGGTCTCGCCGCATTAGGGTGGTGCTGGACTACCCTACCACTACACCCTGAGCCCCCTGAGTTGCCTTTGAGACCTGAATTTACTTTTCTTAAAACTTTGATGGTTGTCACTATTAGTCTATAGTTTACCTGCTCTCTTTTTCGATCATGATGTTAAGGTATCGCTCACGTGTGACAATCGTGAGCCCGTGCGGGACTCTTTAAATATCCTTTCTGCACTTAGAAATTTTGTTTTATTATTAAAATTACCTCACTGTTACCATAGACACTGTAAACGTGATAGCATATGTTCTTATTTATCCTCTATCTCTTTTCAAGAATTTACTTATGTATGTGAGTTCACTGTAGCTGTCTTCAGACACACCAGAGGAGGGCATCAGATCCCATTACAGATGGGTGTGAGGCACCATGTGGTTGCTGGGATTTGAACTCAGGACCTCTGGAAGAGCAGTCAGTGCTCTTAACCACTGAGCCGTCTCTCTAGCCCATCTCTTTTCCTCTTATCTTAAACTAACATTTCCCCCACCCATGTTAAGAAAAATTTAAGAATATACCTATTTATACCTCAGGATAAAACTAAATCCATTGAACAACTTCCCGAAGAAAGTTGATCCTTCCAGCATAGAGCCTGCCCATTGTACTTGGGACAGTCTTCAGGGCTTTCTTCCCAGCATCCTTTATTTTCAGTGCTAAGCCTTGGACCCAGAGCCCCACACATGCTGGGCACTCACTGCCAGTAAGCAACACTCCAAGCCCTATGCCCATGATTTTGGCAATCTCTCTCATGGAGAGGGCAGAGAAAGAGAGTGAACCCTTTATTTGAATGAGTCTGAATGGATTCAGAGGTTACATGTGAAGAAAGAGGATGTGAAGTGCCAAGTTATGCTTGAGACTAGACCTTGACTCCTCCCCTTATCACGTGTGTCCCTCAGGGGAAGAGTCTGAAAGAACATGTCGCTGTTATTATTAGACAAAACTGCACTGTCCAACATTTATTTTAACTGTCTTAGTTAGGGCTACTACTGCTGTGATGAAACACCATCACTAAAAAGCAAGCCGGGGAGGAAAGGGTTAATTCTGCTTACACTTCCATATCACTGTTCATCATTGAAGGAAGTCAGGACAGGAACTCAAGCAGGGCAAGAACCTGGAGGCGGAGGCCATGGAGGGGTGCTGCTTACTGGTTTGCTCCTCATGGCTTACTCAGCCTTCTTTCTTATAGAATGCAGGACCACCAGCCTAGGGATGGCACCACCCACAATGGGCTGGCCACCACCTATCAATCACTAGTTAAGAAAATGCCCTCCAGTCAGATCACATGGAGGTGTTTACTGAACTGAGGTTCCCTGAGTGACTGATAAGGGAAGGATCAGAGGCACTGTGGTTGTCCCTGGGTTCTTAGAAAGCAGGCTGAGTGAGCCATGAGGAGCAAGCAAGCCACAAGGAGCAAGCCAGTAAGCAGCACGCCTCCATGGCCTCTGCATCAGCTCCTGCCTCCAGGTTCCTGCCCTGCTTGAGTTCTTGTCCAGACTTCCTTCCTTCCGTGATGAACAATGTTATGTAAGTGTAAAACCTTTCTTGCCCAACTTGCTTTATATGATGACATTTCATTGCAAGAGAAACTCTACCCAGTGGTTGCCTTACAAGCACAAGCACCAGAGTTTTACCCTCAGAATTCTCACTCTCTCTCTCTCTCTCTCTCTCTCTCTCAATTGGGCATGGCAGTGTGTGTGTTTGTGATTCCAGCACTAGGGAGCCAGGCCTAGATCCATCCTCAGGACTTGTTTGGTCAGCATGCCTAGCTTACTTGACAGGTTCCAGGCCAGTGAGGGACTCTGTCTGCAAATGAGTTGCAAAGACTCTGAATAATGAGACCTGAGATTGTTCTCTGGCCTGGATATGATGCACACACATACACATACACTTGCATGCCTGCACACATATGCACACATGCACGAGTGCATACCCTGACAAATTAGGACTCGATTTTGAGGTGGCATAAGGAGGCTCCCACACACTTTGGGGGAGCCACTCCCAAAGATTCTGCTCTATCTGTGGAGTGGGTTTAATCCCAGCTCCTTAGGTGGTTTCTCATGGACAGTCAAAGCTGAGAAGCGATGATCTGAGTGGATACACTAACTCAGAGCTACAGTGCAGTCATGACAGATGTTTGTCCAGGAGCACCCCCAGGCATTACACCTTAGAGAGGCTGGTAGAAGGCCACTTAAGATCAGCACTCTAGACAGGTTGCTGGGTTTGAAGTCTGTGTCTTCCTGGCTGTCTGATTCAGGTCAATTAACCTCTCATGCTTCTTCTACGCCTGAATAAGACTTTGAGTAAGGTGCTGTTGTGAAGTCTAGGGACACAGAAGGGAAGGGTAGCTTTCTGGGAACCCTGCATGAATGCAGAGAGAAACTCACCATTCCTTCTGTGGGTTCACCTTACTTGGGAGACATGTGAAGTGGCTGAATTGGTTTTATCCCTTTAAGCCATAATTTGGTGCGAGCACCCTATTTCTGCATGAAACTCACTGTGCAGCTTTACCCTTTCTTCCAAATAGGGGTTCTCAGAAACCGGTGAGTCTGCAGATACTCTGACTGCATGTAGAGGGAGGCGGGCCTCTGGTTGGGAAAAGGCGAGGCCAGAGAGGCGCTCCTGGTGTCAGGAAGCGGTGCTGCAGCTGCAGATCAGGCCTTCCTGGGCCAGATAACTCCTCGGTGGACAGAGTAGCATAAATGTCACACCGATGAACTTGATCTCAGCTGTCCTATTTAACAGCTGTCCTGCTTCTGTGGCACTGACCTAGTTTGAGTGATTTGCACAAAATATCTTGGCAATCAAACCAACCTGCTATTTCACTTGGCTTAAAAAAAAAGTTACTTAGGAAATAGAAGCACTCCGATTAAATTATCAGGGCGATGTCTAGTGCAACTCTGCTCGTGTGGTCCTCTCCCCGGCTCTTAACAGAAGCAATCAACACATTCTTTACCCTCTCTCATAGCATCTGCAAGATAGAAGACAGCTCGTCACCAAGTCCTCAATGGAATAGGGAGAGAATAACACGTAAAAACATGTAAAATCTAAGGACCTTTCTCAGGTCCCCGTAAAGCCCTCTGCCATGATGCCATCTTGTCCAGGACCATGTCCAGAGAAAAAGCCATCTTTGAGGATTCTCAGAGCTATAATTATGCCCTCAGCGATTTGAACTCTCCTGATTTCATTCTGTTTGATGTCATAGTTAAGGTGGAAAAAAAAAAAAGGACCCCTGCTTTCAACAGTTCTCTGGCTTTTTCATTATTTATTTTTGCCAATTTTGCTCTTGGATATTGTTCAAAGTGATTGGCATTGTAGGTGCACGACTGCATGTAGGGGGTAAAAACACCGGAGAGAGGATAGTCTGAGGGAGACAGGAGGCGGTCCTGAATGGTGTCACAGGGTAAAATCATTGAGTGACAGGACAGTATCTGCCAGTGGCGGGGGAGGAGGACCATGAATGAACTGCATGATTCCAACTGACTAAGATCCCCAAGGAGGGACACAGCTTCAAGTGTGCAGTCAGAACAGATGTCACATTTGGGGAAAGACAGAAACGGGGAGGTCCTGGATGGGTTCCAGGGATTTATGACAAAGACAAACCTGTGGCGGGTGTCATCCATGCAATCTGCAGGCCACCTGTGCAGGCTGCGGGCTCTCCAGGTGCCCCTCAGACTGATTAAGCATTTTGGGGTGTGACTGTCTTCTCCCCAGCCTGCTAGATGTAGGGCTTTTTGGGCAGGTCCAGAGCCTCTGGAGGAGAGCCCATGAGGCTTGTGGGTGTCCTTGCTGATGACAGGCTCATGGGGACTGCCTGCCTGATAAACTCATCACCTGGGGAAGGGAAGGGAAGGGAAGGGAAGGGTGGGATGGAGACAGCAAGGAGCGCAGCCTTTACCATTGTGTTTCTGCAGAAATCCGATGACCTTCTCCAGCACAGTTGTTTTGTCCAGTTTCCGAGTGTTGCCTGGGAGCATGGAGCTGAGCTCTTTGATGAGAACATTGAACTGGTCCCGACGCTTCTTCTCAGACTTGTTTCGAGAGGCTCTGGAAATACACAAGGCACAGGTCACTAGAACATCCCACCTCCCGAAGGCTTTGTCACGCAGCAGAGGTGGCTTCTCTCTTGAGTGTGTTCTGGGGTGCGGTCTCCGGAGCGCACCAGATCAAAAGAGGTCTCTTGTGGAGGTAACGCTGGCCACATTTCAAAGCTGAGTAATGGGGCGAGAAACATGTTTTGCTAGACTGTTGGCCACAAAGACAGACAGCATTAATAATAAGCAAGGTCTGACTCACATACAAAACCTTACACAGCCTAGCGCCATTGCCAGACACTGCCTCTCCAACTTCGTAGAGCTTTAGGCTCCGAGGAGAACATTGCACGCTGTTTACCTAGATTTGTTCTTAGAGCCCCTGGTGAGGTTCCTCCAATTCTTTCTCCTCCAGCCAAGAGCATCTAGCCTTATGCTGCCCATGAGGTGTGGTGGGGGGTTCCTGGCTATACTACTCTCTCATGTATACATCCTGGCCCTTGCCCCAAGAACCATCATCCTGTGAGAGCGGTGATGGTGTCTCAGCACAGAATGTGAGCCATGCAAATGTAGAGCGACATGTGACAGCTGCCATCCTATTTGTCAAGCAGCTGTGAGCACGGAAAATAGATCGCTCACAATTCAGCACAACACAGGAGAAACTCAGAGGGTACACCGCCAAGTCGAAGAAACTGGCCAGGTTCCCCTCTCCCCTCAACTATGTGACACTCTGGAAAAGGAGAAGCTACAGAACCAGTAAAGCCACCATGGCTTGCCGTGGCTCATAGCAAAGGACGTATGGGCACTGCACAGAGAGCGTTGAGGGCAGTGACATCACTGTGCCTGGGTCCACCATGGCAGGAGCATGCCACACGCCTCTGCCAAACACATAGAACATGTGGCACCAAGAGGGAACCATAATATAAACTGGAGGAGATCATGACACGTCAAGGAGTCTCATCAACTGTAACGGGTGTTCCACTTAGCGGGGACGTGCACAGCAAGGAGATCTGTGTGTATGTGGGACAGGCACTGTATGGGAAACCTTTATACCTCCCACTCACGTATTCTGTGATCCTTAAATTGCTCTCCAAGATGAAGCCTGCTCTCCCAAGGACAACCTACACTGGCTGTCTGTAGAGGAAATGGAAGCGAGGCTGCTCAGGTTGAGCCCTCTGAGGATCCCCAGACTTTGAAGGAATTAGAACAGGAGATCTGGGCTTTGGTGCTACCCTGACAAGAGCAATAAGGAACACATGATACAGCCGCTCCCCAAATTCTCAGGACGCCACCTAACTATGGAGTCTTGATCCCTGATGACACTCCTTCATCAGCAATCTTCTGTGTCACTAGAGAGATGGCTCAGCAGTTCAGGGCACCGGCTCATCTTCCTGCGGGTCCAGTTTTGATTCCCAGCACCCACACAGCAACTCACAACTGCTTGTAACTCCAGTCCCAGGAGATCTGATACGGTCTCCTGGCCCTGTGGGTGCCAGGGACATAAGCAGTGCACAGAGATACATGTGAAAAATAGCCACGCACATAAAAAAACGAATTGAAAACTCCTGGCATCCTACTCTGAGGTGATCCATGGTCAGGAAAGCTGTCCCACCCTTTCCAAGCACACTCATGATGAACTTTTTACAGAGAGCCAACTCACTGATGGGAACAGAAACCACATACACATGGTCTGCCTGCGGGTCCAGGTACCCCAGCACCTGGGGAGTCATGGTGTCTAGGCTATTGGTCAATGTGTGGTCAAGACAGAAGTCTCTGGTGGACAGTGGCTCACCTCTCTTTGGGCAAGCATTCAACCATACTGGTTGCCAACATTCCCCTAAAGAGCCCCTCACAGAAGCATAAGAGCACACCCCTAATAGACACTACCCCAGCTGTAGTTCTGTTCGCTTCAAGCGTCCACATCACCTCAACACCCACTTATAGTCCGGCTACCTCGGTTCTGCCTCCAGTTGTGCTGTTTCCTGAACCTATCTTAGAGATTCTCTGAAGCTCACCTCAACCGCAAAATCTCCCCGGCTCTTCTAAGGGACTTTTTGTCCTTCTGAAGCCTCCCTCCTTCTCTCCCGTTCTTGGGTTTTGGGATTAAGGGATTCCAGGAAAGGTCTCATTTCTGACCAGGCCACCCTTTTCTTCTTGTCACAGACCAGTGGCAGGCGTGGTGAGATGCAGGGGCTCTTCATTGCTAGCTCAGGGTAAAAGGCCCCAGTGTTCAAACGCATGAGATAGGGAAAAAAAAAGGAACCTCTTCCACTCTCTGACTGGCTGCTCTGTATTATAAATCATTTTTAACCCAGATTTTAAAGAGCGACATGTAACCTCCTCAGCCAAAAAAAGGCTCTGCCCTTGTCCCAGTTTGACGTTATAAATTATTGGCGAGCTGATAACTCGTTATCGCTCTGTTCTTGTCTTCACTGGGTGTGATGGCGGCGGACGTGGCCCGGCGAAGGATCCGATAGAGGCTTGTTTCTGTTGGCCTCCGCCTGGGATGCATCA
Organism: Rattus norvegicus; assembly: GCF_021556685.1. NCBI lineage: Eukaryota > Metazoa > Chordata > Mammalia > Rodentia > Muridae > Rattus > Rattus norvegicus. The sequence continues at coordinate 56,731,979 of NC_141542.1, read as the reverse complement.
TGGTGCACGCTGGGAATCGGTCAATGTCAGCTGGATCTGCAGCTCCGAGGCAAGAGGAAGCCAAGAGCCTGGGATGACCTTGTTTCCAGTAACGAGCACTGCTCATGCTAAGAATCCGGAACAACAGGTCGAATGACACCGGGACGCTTGGCCTCTGGGACTTTAAAAGGCATCATTTGCATGCCATGAAATACATGCATTTAAAAGTATGCTGTTTGGTGAAGTTTTGTAATTGTTGTCTGCCACCATCATGTGAGAGGCAAGGGCTTGTCTTGGAGGATTTTCCCCAAGCTTCATGTTTTTGTCTTCTCCCAAATGCAGCCTCTTACTTTGGCATTTTCTCGAATTCCTGTAAATGGAATGGTAGAGAACCTTGGACCGTCATTTAGCACAGCTTTCGAGACTTCACCACATCGAGGCGCAGACCGACAGTTCAACCTGCTCATGGGTATTCCGTCGTATAGATATGTCACATTTAGGATATCTACAGTTTTGCTGATCTATGAATTGGGAGTATAGAGGTGGCTCGGTGAGTAGGCACCTTCGGTTACTCCTGGTGACCCAAGTTTGATCCCTGAGACTCAATGAGGGAGTGGAGAGCTGACTCCCACAAGTTCTCGTCCGGCCTCCATGCATGTGCAGACTCACATATATTGTAATAATACACACAACTTGTCTCATGGTTTTACTGCTGTGAACAGACACTGTGACCAAGGCATCTCTCAACATTCAATCGGGGCTGGCTTACAGGTACAGAGGTTCAGTCCATTATCGTCAAGGCAGGGACATGGCAGCATCCAGGCAGGCATGGTACAGGAGGAGCTGAGAGTTCTACATTTTCATCTGAAGGCTGTTAGCAGAAGACTGACTTCCAGGCAGCTAGGATGAGGGTCTGAAAGTTCACACTCACAGTGACACACCTACTCCAACAAGGCCACACCTTCTAATAGTGCCACTCCCTGGACCAAGCAGATACAAACCATCACACAATAATAATAATAAAATAATAATCAAAGAACACTGTCCAGGCTGCACATCAGCAGTGTGCACCTGTAATGCCAGTACTCAGGAGGCTCAGCTAGATGAGTTTCAGGCCAGCCTGGGTTTCATAGCAAGAAACAATCTCAAAACACCAAAACAAAATAACCTCAGGCAGACAGACAGATGGATGAACAGAAGGACAGACAGATAAAGCAAGCAAATAAACATATACGGATAGATGGTAAACATATACAGATAGATGGTTTAGTAAGTAGAGAACTTGCTATGCAAGTGTGAAGACTGGGGTTGGACCTCCAGCACCCACATAAACCTTGGACAGCATGACGCTCCCGTTCTGTAATCTCAAACTCAGGGAATGGAGTTGGGGGATCCCTGGAGCAAGCTGGGGTAGCCTATTGACCAGCTTTTGATTCAAGTGAGAGATCCTGTCTCATCCTGTCTCAAAATAGGGCACAGAGAAGGCACCTGATATCAACCTCGGGCTTCCACGAGGAATGCACACACGCATACATGCACACACGCATGCAAGCAAGGAAACACGCATGCATGCGCGCATGTCCCCTAGCTCCACCTTCCCAATGTAGCAGAAAAAAGAGAGTCTAAACAATACACTTTAATCATCCATATACAAGACTAGGATTCACTCTCTTGGGCAAATGCAGGGGCACAGAGCTGCTGAGTTATTTGACAGACACATTCACTGAGACACCACCATATTGCCAGGTGAAGTTGGCTCCGGCTGTTTCCATCTCACGAGGAACAGATGAGAGTCCCACTTGCCACTGTCTTTACCAACACTTGGGAGTGTCAAGTTTCTACCACGGTTGTATAATTCGGTTGTGGCTTGTGTTTGCCTTTTCCTGGTGACCGGTGACACTGAGCGTCTTTCTGTATGCTGTATGCCACTCGTGTGTCTGCTTTAGGAGGGCGTCTACTCAGTTCTGCCTTTATAAACAATTGTGTCACCTTACTGAGGTACTGAGGGAGGGTGAGAGGGATCCAGAGACAGCAGGTAGGAGGACACAGCACATGTCTCTGTGTTAACACACACCCTTAGGAACCGCCATCTTTGAATTTTGGATGCAGGTCCCTGGATACCTTTTGTGAAATGTCCATCATTGGACATCTTGGGGATTTTGAGTATGGCTGCCTATGCTTATCTGCAGGGTACTTCCTTACACACAGTTGCATGCTGCATGATGTTTCCATTAACAACAGATACATGCAACAGCGGGCATGGAAGAGCTTAATAGAGCAGGAACATTGCAGTTGCCTACTGATCTTACATCATAGTTCAATCATATGATTATGATGACATTGGTGTTCACACACCTACTGTGCACCCAGTCATCTCCAAGCACAGAACATACAACCACGTGTGGGAACTAATATTGGTGAAAACCATAACTGGTGATGACACTGGTTTGTGTGTTCACTGCATTTTACATGATCATAGAGGCACACACCCCTACTTCTGAAAGTGCGTTGGCGAAAGCAGTGCACGTTACGTCAGGAGTAATAGCTTCACACTGGTTTTCCAGTTTCTTGGTGATATCGTTTTCTCTTGTGTTTGATTCTACCCCATGTTGTTTTGTTTATTGTAATTCCAAGGGTAATAGAATATCACACACACACACAGACACACACACATACACACACACAGACACAGACACATGCATATGCATACACACAGAAATATACACACAAACATATACACAGACACACATGCACACACACACACACACACACCCATATACAGATACATATACAGATATAGACACACAGACAAACATATACACACAGATATATACAGACAGTTATATAGACAAACAGATGCACAGACAGACAGACAGACACACATACACACTCACCACACAGCACACAGGTTGGGTGTGCAGTAGGACATGTCATCTGAGTTTGTATGGTTTAGTCAGAGACAGAAATCACCATTTAATTCATTTCTCGGAGTCTGTTTCTGCCAATAAGTGGGGGCGGCCATGTTGTGGTTTTCAGCCTTACAATGGTCCTGTGAGGTAGGTACCATTCTTATTCATTTTCCAGGTGAAGAACCAAAGAGAAACTGTGCAACTTATCACCCTCACACAGCGGCACAGCGGCAATGCAGGCTGGCTTAGGCGTCACTCCTGCCCTTTGCTGTAGCTCCCCCAAATCATGTGGATCATCTTCTAAGACATCACATGCCCAGTAAGTATTCCAGGAGCCTAGAGTCAAGAGTGACTAATGCTGATGGCTTGATTTCCAATTATACCACAGGAATGAAACACACACCCTCAGGAAACAGCACCTCACAAGTCTCTGATTCCCTCTGAGACATCATAGAACACCAAGAGCTGAGTGGGACTCCAGCCCTGGCTCCTCAAGGGGCAGCCTTTCCGTGGCCGCCATCAATTGGTGTTGCTGTTCAACCAGCGTTTCTGTGTTCTCCTTTAAACAGAACCTCCTTTCTCTGCCCTGGACGTCAGTCAGGCTTGGACATGGAAGTGTAGGCACAAATAGCAAGGGGGCTGTTCCTAGTCAGAGACTCAAGGTCCCTTCAGAACTGCTGGGTCCTGACAATGAGCCGGAGGAGTGAGGCAATGAATGCTTCGCTCATCCTGAGCCCTGGATTGACAACACTTAGTGACAAGAGCCTCAGTATGACAGTATGGAGCCTGTGGAGAGAGAGGTGGTGGCACTCTTAGAAAGTGGGGATGAATGAGAGATTATTAGTCCACCACCCTGGGAAAAGATTAAGACTAATGCCTTGTGGGAGTGGATTAGTCGGTTGTTATGACGCAAGTTTGTTTTCTTAATTTACCTGTGTTTTGTGTGTCTCTCTCTCAGCATGGTTCTCTCTCTCCTCTGCTCTCCCTTCCTCTCTTTCTGTCTATCATGTGAACTCACTCACTCACCCACCATGAAGTCCTCACCGGAAGCTGATGTGTTACCATCATGCTCTCGGACTTCGGAGTTCAGAAGCCAAAGGACCCTTTTTTTTTAAAGACTCTACTGCCAGACATTTTGTTGTAAAAGCCAAAATGCACAGAGACTGCTTCTAAAGGGTGCTCTTATGCTTCTGACATGAGAGAGACAAGGCTTCTCCAGACCTTAGCACTTAGAAACAGGAAATCGTATCACCCCCATCATGTAATGAGGAAGAGGCGAAAAGATAGTGTTCCCTTGTGACTCCAAGGAGGATTTATACTTAGCGGAGAAGGGATATGTCCGGGTTGTTGCCAGTGTGATCCAGTTTGGGAACCAGGCAAATGTACACCTGTGTCTACCCAGCTTGCGCAGTACAGGAACGGGTTTAAGTTCAGGTTCGATGTGTATTGGGAAGGATTTTGTCGTCTTCACCAAGAAGGGAAACATCATGCCCAGCCCCTTCCCATTAAAATGGATCAGCCACGAAAAAGAAGGTATTGATGAAGTCAGCCCCGTGGCCTACCTGGAATGTTCAGACACAGGAACCCGAGTTCTGAGTTAGCCACTGGGTTAGCCACTGAGTTGCCCTGAGTTAGCCACTGAGGCAAAGTTCATCTTTAAACAGTCTGCCTCACACATTGAGGTAGAAGTAATGAGGCTTCATGAAAATAGCAGTGATTAGCATTTGATCCCGCAGATAGAGAATCTAGGGGTTCCAGAGCTGCAAGCGGTGTGGATATAATACGGGGTTGGCTGATAGAAGAAAGATTTCTGTTCTAGAGAACACCGTTGACTATTTTTAATCTCAAGCTTATGGGTGATACAGAACGGAACCTACAATCCAAAAGATGTCCAGATGGCCAATACCTTTACAGAGGGCACAAAGTCAGACTAGCACTCCTGTGCTGATTGCCAGGTCTGATATGAATCTGCAAACATCAAACTTACCCACGGTTACAAGGTAAAGACCAAGGAGGCTTCCCTTGACTAGACCATCTCAAGACCAAGGCAGCTAGGAATGGAAGAAAGCGATGTAACTATTATCACATATCACTGAAAAAAGGCCACGAGGTGCCCACCTGGGCAGTAGAAGTTTGTGTGTGTGTGTGTGTGAGACCTCACCCAGAATTCCAGGCTGATTCTGGGCCAGGTTCCAGGATATGGCTGTTAGCCTGTGCAGAAAAATCGATACGAAGAGGAAAATCAAGAGGGCTGAGTGGTTTGCCCTAAAAGGAGCCAGAGAAACTGATTCTGTTTTGGGGGACCTAGAAGGCATGTTTACCACAACTGTAGCCACTTCATCAAGGTGTGCAAGAAAGAGAGCTCACAGCTGGAAAGCACCATAGCCCATGGCAGGTTGTTGAGGTCTCTGATGTGTCCCATCTGGCCTCAGAGCATCACAGAATAAGGAGGCTTTTGCTGATTGCCAAGGAGAATTGGGGACCTGCTTCAGGCAATGGGGTAGCACCTGGTGCATTATGGGATGGGGTCATCGGGTTCTGGGATGAGTCTGGCTACTTCTCTGCTAAGCGGAATGAAGCAGTGTCCATCTGTCGAGCTGTATTGCAAATACCAGAGGGTTATGGAGACCCTGACCGCTGCTCGTGATTTGTGTCTGAGGCGATGGCCCCCACCTTCCAGCTTAGTTCTGTAGGAAAAGTTCACCGTGGTACCTGGGTTTGCTCTAGGAACCATGCTGGGGAGCAGGAGGAGTGTGAGGCCTCTGAGCAGGAAGAGAGGACTCCCTGAGGAGACATTCCAAAGGACTCAAAGGGTAGGCATCACAAGAAAATCCACCAACAGCAGGAGGTGCTGAAGACTGTGTTATCCCCTCCCAAGCTCATAACCTTTCGAAGTGGCCATCAGACCTCCCACTGAAGAACTCATGTGGAGACCTGCCCACCCCTCTACTGGCAGTGACCAAGAATGTTCTGAGAAGAATGCATTCTACACGAGCTCCCACAACAACCAATAACGGCTCCTAGCTGGGTCCCCAAACCTTCTGTGCTGATGCCCCAACTAGAGGCCAGCACCTTCAGTTCCAGCTACCTGAGGTACCCCACTCCCAACCTAAAAATCCTCTGTCAAGACTGTACCCTGGCCCACTCCTTTAGTGCAGACCATCACTGTTTTTACTCTTCAACGCCAAGGGCCTTCAGGGGAAGAGGATGCGGCAGAGTTAAGAGAGCTCCGAAAGACAAAGGGTGGCTGTGACCAGGGAGTGGTATACAGACCTTGTCATAGCCATGCAGGTGGTGGGAATATATGGTACCATGGAAAATAAAGTCTAATGACATGTCCACAATCACTGGGCAGAAAAAATCAGTGATGGATGATGTTTGGTTGATGAAGCCACTTCCGGAGTGCCAGAGGCCTGAGAGGCAGAGGAGGGGCGAAGGAAGAAGACTCCATGGTGTGCCAGCCTTGCTGTAGCCCCACATCTCCAACTAACATCTCCACAGGAGCCCGATTCCACCGCCTCAGGCATCATGAACACTGTGCTCTAGCTTCCTTATCACTGCTTACAACATTCCTGACTCGAGTTTTCCCCATATTGTGTGTGTGTGTGTGTGTGTGTGTGTGTGTGTGTGTGTGTGTGTGTTTTAAAGAATACTTGAAGTCATACGAGGTAGGGCACCAGAATCTGCCCCATCTGCCAGAGCTGTGCCAAACTGCTGGCCAAGGCTTAGAAGGAGGACCTGTCCACACCCCAGATAAGGCAGTGAGATGAGCTGAGGACTGGTATCCCGGCACTCCTGCAAAAGGGCAGGAAGAATCTGTGGTTCCAACTTAGGCTCACTCAGTGTCCAGAGCTTAGGAAATGGCTTAGTGGCCCAGCCAGACCAAACTTGATTCTGTCCTTTGTGCTGCTATTTCCATGTGTATACTAGTTTTGGGAATCCTCCAAGCCATAAAATGAAGATCCAGCCATCTTGGCAGAACATTTGGACGAGTCCGAGACAAGGTGCTGGGTTATGCAAGTAGACACTGGTGAGAAGACCAGGAAAAGGCAGGAGAAATTCAACTCAGTACGAGGTTAGAGAAGGAGTGCAGAGGCCCTCTGCAAAGGCCACACCAGTGTCTCCATTTTTCTCTAGTGTCAGCCCTAGCATCTGTGGTGGGGCTTTCAGGCTTCAGGGCTTTCTAGAAGAAGGGGTCTCTCTCTGTCCAGTCTCCTCTGCCTAAGTAAGTGACCTAGTCACAGTTCCATTGCTAGGAAGAGACACCATGACCTCGACAACTCTTAGAAAAGAAAGCATTTAACTGGAGCTGGCTTACAGTTTCAGAGGTTAAGTCTATCATCAACATGGTGGGGACCATGGGGGGCAAGTGTGGTCCTAGAGCAGGAGCTGAGAGTCACATCCTGATCCATAGGCCGGAAGAGAGAAACTCTTAGAAAACCCAGGTAAGGGTTTTTACAAACCTCAAAGCCCACGTCCAGGGACACACTTCCTCCAACATGGCCACCCTTCCTAATCCATCTAATCCCATTCAGGAGTTCCACTCCCTGGTGAATAAGCATCCAAATATATAAGCCTATAAGGCCGTTTGTTTGTTTTTCACATTACCACAGCAAGGTTAATGCTGTTGGTAGAATTCTTTTAAAATTTCGGTCTTGAAAGTAACATCTAGAAATATACCTTTTTCGTATATTTCTGCACGTGCTCGGTATGGAAGAGTTTGACCCCAAACTCTCTCATCTGCCCCACACCTTTAATCTGGCAAGCTCTGTCCTGCTCCCCACAACTACACTGAGGGTCTCCAACGTCCGATGGCCTGGCGTGGCTTCCCCTTACACTGGTGTGAAGGTGACACACATTCCCTAGAAGCTGATCTTTGAACTTTGGATTTCAACCTTTTCCTAGCTGGTGACAGGTGGCGAGATCCTAGGTTACGATACGGCTGTGAGGCACAGTTCTGTCGGCCACGGCGGGAAGCAACTGGTGGCCTACAACATCCTAGGTGGCCAAGCTGAGATGTTTTGTCGGCCCAGCATGCTGCGGGCATTTCAGGATTTCTACTTTAGCAGATTTTGCAGACTGTAATCCCACTGTAAGGTGACAGACATCTATAATCTTAGATGGTAAGTATTTGCATGCAGTTTGTTACAACAGGAGGGAGATTAGGATGGCCTGGAAACCTAGCCATCTGCATTCTAAATATCTATCTCTATATCCAGAGGTAATCGTGGCTCCATCCCTCATCAAAGAAGCTTCCCTTTACACCAGATGGAGACCATTCAGAAAAACTCAGCCGATCAAGACACAAGGGAGAACTAACCACGGGGCGCACAACCCAAATCGCTTCATACACAACACGGTCTACACGTAAGGCTAAGAGCAATGCAGGGAAGTGGGGTATAATGGCTTTAAGAGTCAGAGGACCAGGGAGTCTGCTGTGAGTTTGTGCCTTCCCGCCACAACTGGGAAGCTGCACTCGTAAAATTCAACAACACAGCATCCTAAAGGAGACAGGGACAATGGGAATACCAGCTGACATGGCAGTGCAGATGTGAAAATACCATGGAGCCACCACTAGATGAAGGGCCACTGGCAGCTAACTCCCAAGAGACGGAAATTCAGTCTTCCCAGGGATGAGCTCCCTGGTTAGTTATCCAATATCAGACAGCCATCCCTGAAATCATAGGTTACACAAAACGGTGAATGGACATAGCCGGTTGTATTTCTTTATGTGTATTTAGTGTGTGTGTGTGTGTGTGTGTGTGTGTGTGTGTGTAATAATTAAAGAAGAGAAGACCATGAATTTGAGAGGGAGGATGGAGATGAAGGGGAGAGATATGTAATTATGTTTTGATCAAAAATCAAGATATGAATATTTAAACTTTAGGTGTATATCTTCAGAAGCCAGAGAGGGTATCAGATCCTTTGGAGCTAGATTACAGGCAGTTGGGAGCTCCCAAGTGCGGGACCAGGGGGCAGAACTTGGGACCTCTGGAAGAGCAGCAAGCATTCATGGCCACGGAGTGATTTCTCCAAACCCAGCCTGCTATTTCTTTGAACTAACTTGGCTCCTTCTGCCGGGCACAACACCTTTCAGATTCATCGGAGTTGTGTCCCTGTCTTGGTCCTTCTTGTTGCCAAGTAATTCTCTACAGTATGAACGGACAACACAGCTGGTTTTTCTACCCACAGAGGGTTTCCGGGCTAAGTCATTATGGGTTACAGAGTGGACACAAAAACTTGTTTCTAGTTCTTAAGTGACACTTTCAGTCTCTGAAGTAAATAATGCAGGAGCAGGAGGGTTGGCTCTTAGTGAAGGTGTATGTTCACTTTTATAAACTACTGTCAACCCCTTCTCCAAAGTGGCTCCCTCCCACCAGCGATGTACAGACGAGCCATTAGTTCTGCTTCCATCAGGAATTTAGGGCTCCCAGCTCTCCTAAGAATGCACCATTGTGCTTTATCGGGGTTCTGATTTGCATTAGTATACTGCATAATGATATGGTACATTTATCTTGTGTGTGTGTGTGTGTGTGTGTGTGTGTGTGTGTGTGTGTGTGTGTGTGTCCCAGCACACCTGTGGAGGTCAAAGGACAAATCTGGGTTCTTTCCTGCCATCTGTAGTTAGTTCCCAGAGAGGCTTGTGGGCGGAGCCACCCCACTGGCCTGGTCCTGTTCACCTTTTATCTGCATTGCTTACTCCTTGCTGCTACGTTATGTTCCGTTATGTTCTGGGTACAAGTTCTTTGGAAAGTATGGGATTTGCCAGTGTTCCAAGCCACAGCTCTCTCCTCTCCTCTCCTCTCCTCTCCTCTCCTCTCCTCTCCTCTCCTCTCCTCTCCTCTCCTCTCCTCTCCTCTCCTCTCCTCTCCTCCCTCTCCCTCATTCCCCCATCCCCGCCTTCCTCCCGCACTCTCCTCCCTTCCCTTCCCTTTGGCTTGTGCTTTTGGTGCTGAACTCAAGGTCATACAACTTTTTCTTAGAGTTTCATGTGTTTTCCATTTCAATTTATGGTCTAATTTTGAGTTAAACATTGATCTATGTTTCATGAAAAAATTGTTCAATTTCATTACATCAATTGTATGATGATGTGGGTTTCTGTGTATTAAGGCAGAAGATTGTACTCAGTCATTTGTAAAACTAAACAGCCTTGCATTCCTTAGATAAATTATACTTGATTGTGACACACCCGGACACATACACACACAAAAACAGAGACAGAGAGGCAGAGAGAGACACAGACAGAGAGAGACAGAGAGGCAGAGAGAGACAGAGACAGAGACAGAGAGAGGAGAATTACCAGTGCTGTGTGTTTGACTTGTGGTCTTTGGAGAGACAAGGTCTTATCATACAGTCCAGGTCAGTCTCACACACACATGATCCTCCTACCTCAGCTCCTGAGTGCTGAGGTTACAGGTATGCGCTACCACACCCAGTTGGCTCACCAACATTTACCTTCTTTGTTGAGTCTGGGTCTCTCTGTCTAGCCCTGGCTGTCCTGGAACTCCCTCTGTAGACCAGGCTGGACTTGAACGCAGAGATCCACCTGCCTCTGCTTCCCTCGTGCTGGGACTAAAGGTGTGCACTACCACATTTTTTTTTTTTAAGTTGAGGGATGTCTGTCTGAATTCACAAAGGACGTGGTTTCTGGTTTATTTTCTCATCTGTTCAATGGGTAATGCTGCCCTCATAAGCTGGAACGTGTTTCCTCCTCTTTTCATTTCTGCAGTACACCGCACACAGAGGGAGGGATTTCTTCCTTCGATCTTTGGCAGAATTCAGAATTCATCAATTAAACCATCTGGATCTGAGATTTTATAGTTTCCATTTGTAACTTCAAATCAATGTACCAGCCATCTCTCCTGGGTCTCTTATCAACCGTGAGAGACTGGTTTGTGGTTATTAAATTACTGCCCCATCTCATCTGAATGTACATGGACATTGGCCACAGAACCTCCTTATGACCTTTTTAATGTCAAAAAGCTGTGTAGTGGTGTGTCTGCTCTTGTTCTTGTTTACTGGCGATTCGTGTCTCAGTCTCAATGCCAAGTTGCTTGAGTCTTTAGAAAAATAAATCTCCTCTCTGCTTAGCCAACTTCTCTGTCTTCTTGTTTATTTGTTTTATTTTCAACTTTGTGGATTTATGCTTTTCTTCCCTTTGATGATAAGGACTTACTCTATAGACCTGGAAGGCCTAGAACTCACTACGGGATCAGGTTGGACCCCCAGAAATCAGTTTTCCTAATCCTTCTCAGTGCTGTGATGGAAAGCATGAGCCATCATGGCCGGCTGTGCTTATCCTATGACTTTATTTTGTTTTTCTAGTTCTCTTCTTATCTCTTTCTCGCCCCTTTATTCCCCACCCCTGCTCTCTGCTCTCTGTGTGCACAGGGCAGAAACCAACACCAAGAATCTCCCTTAATTGTCCTCCTCCTGATCTTTTGAGAGGAAGCCTCTCGATAACCTGGGAGCTCATTGGTTCAGACAGGCTGGTTGGCCAGTGAGATGCAGGGAGCCACCTACTTTGGCCTCTGACCCCTAGCGATGGGTACCATGGGTGCTAGGGTCAGGGATCTGAACTCATGTTTGTACAGTAGGCACTTTTCTAACTGAGACACTTCCCAGCTCTCATGTCTGCTTTTCTTTATATAAAAATGGGTGTGTGTACGCGCGTGTGTGTGCCTGTCTGTCTGAATATAAATTTGAGTGTGTGTGTGTGTGTGTGTGTGTGTGTGTGTGTGTGTGTGTGTAGCACCCCAGGTGGTCAGAAGATCCCCCGGATCAGAGTTACAAGCAGTCATGAGCACGCTGATGTGGGTCCTGGGAACTGAGCTTAGGTCCTCCCTCTGCAATGGGAGCATCTTAACGGATGAGTCATCTTTCCAGGCCCCACTTTCATGGTGGGAGCTAGGCTATGGCTCCCACCTTCTCTTTTTTCTAATTCGGACATCTAATGTTGCAGGGTCCTCTCTGGGCACTCCTACAGCTACAGCACACAGCCCCTGAAATGCATTTTCAATCTCGTTCAGTCAACAGGGTCTCCAATGCTCCTTAAAACATCCCTTTGATCCGTGGGTTCCTTGGAAGTTTGTTTTCTAGGGATTATCTTTCCTGAAAAAATTTCTGATTCTAATTTAAGTTTGCTTCATTTGGATTTCTCTACACTTGTTTTATGAAGCAACATTTGGTCTCTCTTGGTACATGTTCAATAGGTACTTGAGACATCGGGCTCCGATACTGCTGTGTGGGGTGTTCTAGAAATGTCAATCATCTTAGCTCTTCGACATCTCCACTGCCTTTCAGCTCACTGGCTTGTGACTGAGAACAGCCCAGCGAAGCCTCCCATTAGGTTCTTTAGTTTGTGCTGCATAGGCTTGGAGGCTCTTGCTTTTCAGTGTGTATAGATACACACTGTATAGCAACAACGGAATTGTTGTCTTTTCTTGGTGAACCGATCCTTTATCTCTGTGTAATGTCACTGTGTCTCCCTGGTAATATTTTGTGTGCTAACATATAATTTGCTATTCCTTTGGCTTTCTTTAACATTACTGTCTGTGTCATATATATACGTCTCTATTTTACTTCTAACCTATTTATAGGATCAGGTTTGCAGTAAGTGTCGTGTGACAGCATGTAGTTGGGTTTTTTTTTCCCCCATTCTGCTTGATGGTAAGACCTAATTACTGAAGACGTCACATGCTTTGGACATGGGACTTGGAGAAATCAAGCTGGTACTGACCTGGAAGCTTTATCCCTGGTGATTAGAGTTTATGCTACCAGGAGTGAAGAAAAGCTATCCACTGTCTTACAGAGTTGTGAACTCTGGGAGCTACACGGTAACAACAACCCGCTAAGACATGCCTATGGGTGCAGCAGGGTCCTGAGTATTACCCGGGTAACCAAACACTCCTTAATTGCTCTCCTCCTTATCTTATGAGGAAACTCATGCTTGGTACTGAAAATTTGACCAGAAGTCCAGCTGGGGAGCTCACAGTCTCCAGGGGTGACCTCTTTGCTTTGATTTTGCTAAAAGAACACTGTATCAAGCTGTCTTCTAAATACGTATCTTTACAGCCATAGACTTCTGCAGCTTTCTGTCTATCCTCAGAATGTGTCTCTGCGCCGTGGGTGCGTAATACAAAGATCCACAACAGGTCCAAGTGCAGAGGATTAGTGTCAGGGGCGTGATCAGGCACGAATGGAACATCTGTATCACAGCCCTTGAGTCAGGGCTCAGGAAACATTGCAGAAGAGGAGGCCGGGAGAGCCAGAGGAAGCACAGCCACAAGTACTCGCTGGTGTCAATTGCGGGAGGGGCACAGGAGCAGCAAACCCTAGGTGAGGAGCTGTTAGTAGTTGATGACTGCTAGGTAAAGAGAGTTAGCTCTCTTTAGGGATATTGTGCTGGGCAGTTTTATGTCAACTCGACACAAGCTAAAGTCATCTGGAAGGAAGGAAGGAACCTCAATAAAGAAATGCTTCCAGAAAATGGGGTTGTAAGCAAGCCTGTAGGGCATTTTATTAAGTTAGTGATCAACGGCAGAAGCTCAGCCCATTGTGAGTGGGGCCTTCCCTGGGCAGTTGGTTCCCAGTTCCCTAAGAAAGCAGGCCAAGCAAGCCAGTAAGCAGTAGCCCTCCAAGTCTTCAGGTTCCTTGCCCTGTTTGAGTTCTTGTCCTGACTTCTTCCAATGATGGACGGCTATATAGAAGTGTAAGCCAAATAAACCCTTTCCTCCTCAAATTGCTCTTTGGAGATGGTGTTTCACTGAAGCAATAGAAACGCTAACTAAGACAAGTATGATCCCTGGTAGGCTGACCCATGCTTCAGAAGATGCACCCACACACATGCATATATGGGCATCATTAACTGGATGCAATGGGTTATAAAAATATCATGAGGACATGAAGCAGGAAAGGGGACATGGGGGAGGGGCAGGAAGAATTGGGGAATGGGGCTGAATATGAGCAAAAGTGTACACACTGTGTGAAATTATTAAAGACTATATAAAACATGATGATGATGATGATGATGATGATGATGATGATGATGATGATGATGATGATGATGATGAAGTGGACCTGGAGACATAGGTCAGTGGTCCAGAGAGTGTATGGGTGTAGCAGAGCGAGTTTGGTCTCCAGTGTCCATGTATTCAGGCAGCCCACAAATGCCTGTAACTCTTGCACCAGAGCCTCTGATGCCTCTGCCCTCCACCAGCACTTGTGCTCTGTGCACATACCCCACACAGACACATCACCTAGTTAGAAATAAATAAATCTAAAAAAAACTCCCACTATGACAATCTGTGTCATATTTAGATAATTTATATTTAATGTATTTGTGCCTGCGTGCATGTGTGTGCCCTCACCTCCCCCCACCCCTTGCATGTATGTGCGAGCTTGTGTTTAAGATATCATTCTACAACCTGCTTTCTGTTTGTTCACTCATTCTTTTTGGTTGTTGTTCCTGCTAGTCTTTTCTGTCTTCTTTTGGATTATAAAACTTTTTTTTTTAGCATTTTACAGTTAATTCATCTGACTTTCCTTCATATTTCTTTGTAACACGTGTAGCAAAAACTCTGGGGACAGTACAATAGAAATGTACCTTTTCAGCACCTGTGTAGTGTGTGTACAATTTTACTCCATGTGTTTCCCTTTGGTGCTTTCTCAGTTACAGTGTATCTATAGTGTATCTTTATGTACTCTGTGGACGGATGCTGAGTGCCAATAAGCTAGGAGACTGTGTTGCTTTAATGTATCAGACATCATCCCGTCTCTCCAGTCAGCTGCCATTTCCATCCCCTATCCCCCCGCCCCCCCACTTGTCTCTGTCTAACATTATCCCTTCCTGTTGGCGATTTTTTTAGCAGCTCTTCTCTAGTGGGTCTCTTGAGAACCTGGTCTCCTTTCTTGGACATTTTCATTTTCATTGGATGTAGCATTTGGGATTAACAATTTAATTGACATTTAAAACACGTTTCTGTGATTTCTGGTGAGAATTCCACACCACTTTTCAGATCAGTCCCACGTGGCTAGTCTTGGATTCCAGGTGTAGATCTATCGAGAAGCTATGATGTGAGAGTCTATGGGGTGCCATCAAGCTTGGGGAACAACAAGCCCAGAAACTTACAGCCAAATTTAGGGTCATTTTACTCCTTCCAAGAGCTCTGCCCAGTACTTAGTTTCCCAGAGCCCCCTTTCATTCTTTTGTTTAAAACGTTGGCTCCTTGCTTATTCTACTCTGCCTCAGACCTCCTACGCTGGCATCTGTATTTGGGGCCAAGCAGTAGGGAAACAGAGAGGGTGAGAAAACCATCAGGGTTCCAGCCATCCGACAGCTCCTCTGACTGGAAAGAAGAGGCTCCTGTTTGTCAGCACCCTGTGCATTCCCATAGCTCCTGCTATTACTGAGGCTGCCACAGCAGACGAATGCCTTCAGGGTGGGAAGAAGTGGGTTAAGAACAGGATAGCTCAGGATTATCTCACTGCACCTGAGCATCAAGAAACCCTGTTGTGTTAGAAAGCCTCTCTGTTCTCGGAACCCACTTCTGGTCTGGGTCTGCCCCGAATCTAGGACAGGAAAAACTGGAGGGCAAACAAAGCTGAACCAAATGCTGGGACTTCCAAAAGAGCTACCTCCTCGCTCTGGCATGCCAATTGCTTTTTGCAGACCTTGAAAAGCTGGCCCATGCGTTTGACCAGGTTCAATATGATGGGTGTGAAGGACACCAGAGAAGAATTGACTAAGCCTCACCAGAATCAACAACCCACAACACATTTTTATAAAGAGAGTCTATAAAAGACCCATGGGAAGCAATGGTTTGGAGCAGAGACTTGGTGAGCCTGGCATTGGGAAGTTTGAAGGCCTTCTTGAAGGGGTCAGTAGTTATGGGAGACTCTCAGGAAACACATTTCTGGTGGCATTTGCACTAAGAGATGGGCAGGTAAGCCAAGCGTTCCTGTCTTTCCATGCCAGTTCTGTGACAATCTGGTTTGAGCTAATGTTGATAATACATCCCTAGTAAGCAGTCACGATAAAGCATCTATGAACACACAAGTTCCCTGGATGTATAACCTCAGATCTAAGTTAGGCTTGGAGCCTTGAGGTGTGTGGCATGGCTTCAATCCCTTATATTTTGGGGTATTTGTGCAGGGACATAGGAAGAATAGTTAATGCTAAGCTAGATATATATAGTGACACACACCTTTGATCTGACCATTTGGGAGGTGGTGGCTACCTAACGAGTATGAGGAAGCCAGCCTGTGCTACATGAGACCCTTTCCTCAAAAAGAATAAAATAAACAGCAAGAATAGTTAATTTATTATATTTATAATTTATAAAATATATACGCATTGATGTGTTTTAATATCTTGGATACCTTCCAAGACTAAACTTTTGCAGACCTCACGGATGAGTTAATAATATGCCCTGAGATCATCCAAGACGCTGTACTTAATCTGTTGCCCACTGTGTACTCAGCCTATTTAAGTGTAATCTGCCTTTAAGAGAGCAATGTAATCAACCTTACTGTGCCTTGGATTTCCTGTGCAATCAGCTTTCACAGGCTGAGCTAATGTACAGCTTTCATCTTAAATTAGCTACTCTTCCACGCCCCTGACCCAGAATAATTTATACGTGCCGCTGTGTGTTGTGGTAATAACTCGCTTAATGCAGCCAACAGGTTAAAAGCAACTTTAAACAAAACAGATGCCCCGTAAATGTTAAGGGCAACATGTGGATATAGGTTGATAACGTCTGTTTGTAGTTTTGAGAGTAACTCTGGGTCAGTTGGGATTAGTAAAGTAACTTCTTTCCTTGTAAAAATCTTCTGAGGCCTTTTGAAAAGCAAAAGTCCTCATTCATCTCCTGTTCCATGCTTCATGTACCGTTCAACAAACAAATGCAGCACAAGGCCATTTGTGAAGGACAGGCAACCTGGGCTTACGCTGACAGGCAAAAGGGACATTAGGAATACACAACAGGCCATGCAGATGGGCCAGACCCACAGATCAGTCAGACGGAAGATACAGGAAAAATTAAAATGTGTGCCTCCTCTTGGTAAACTATTCCAAGATATCTGTCTCTCTCCCCCCTCCTGCCTTCCCCTTTTCTCCCCTTCCTTCTCCCTCCCCAGCTTCCAATCCTTAGTGGATATCAACACACTTACCCTTCAAGATCCATCTATATTGGGATATCCTGCTACACTTTACCTGTCTAAGAGCTTCCTACCTCAAGAGGAGGCCTCCCAGATACAAGTTCTACAAGCTGAGGAAACTAAACCGGCATAGGAAGCATTGGGAACAGACTCAGCTCTCTTTTCTAGGCTCCACAGACCCTGAAATCGGGGGAGGGGGACGGTGTGTGTGTGTGTGTGTGTGTGTGTGTGTGTGTGTGTTACAGCTGCAGAAGAAGAGTTATTATTTATTTATTTATTTATTTATTTATTTTAGAATTGAAAGATATATTCCAGGACAGCCATGGCTACAGAGAAATCAGCCTCACAAAAGGAAAGAGAATAAAAAAAAAGGAAAGATATCAATTAGGTATTTGCAGGCAACACCCAAAGACGGACAGAGCTGGACATGTGAGGCTCCCAGGCATGAAATAAATTTGAAACATCCCTCACATGAATACTGCCCTGTCCGTGAGGGATGGGCTTTCTGGAAGAGTGAACTGAACATGTTGATCCCGTATTAACAAAAACCTGATGCACAGTCCTGCTAAAACCAGAGCAAATACTAGGGAAGACTTGACGGTAAATGCACTCGAACATTCAACATGGCCATCTGAGGCTTGGTGGGGTTTGGCTTAGTGGGTAAAGTTGCTGTGCAAACACAGGGACTTGAGTCTGGGTCCACAGCACCCACATAAAAGTCAGTGAACATTTGTGAACATGTGGGGAGGGGGAGACAGGAGGATGTCTGGGACTTGCTGGTCAGAGAGCTCTAGGTTCAGTGAGAGACCCTGACTCATAAAGTAAGATAGAAAGCAACAAGGAAAACCTCCATTGCTAACCTCTGGCCTCCGTATACAAGCAACCACATGTGTGCACACAACATATGCATACCCACATGATGACTGTGTACATGTACCTAGATAAAGTCTAAAGGCAGCTGTCGAAGTAGTGGCATTTTAAGGGGTCTTTAGATATTTCGATATTTTTCAAATGCTATTTTTATAGCCTTCATATACGCAGAAAGGGTTGCAATTAAGTCAATGTATCTGCTGCGTAAGACAATGTGGGTCAAAGGGCCTTCTAGTTGGAGTTATTTATGGAGAGGGGAGGGTGCATGGGCAGAACAGCTAATTTTATGTTCTGCTGTAATTTTCCCCCTAGGTTAAGATTTAATGGAAGAATTGTAGGTAAACTTCAATTCTTGCTTGCTAGAGGGTGTTTTAGCATCTCTTATGGCATGGCCTAAACTTGTTTTGGGGAAGTATTTCCGGAGAGTACTCCCCCAAACACATTTTGGGTAACTCAAACAGAAAGAAAGGCCCACTAAGGTCGGTGTGGTTCCCATGAC
The DNA here is from genome assembly GCF_021556685.1 of Rattus norvegicus. NCBI lineage: Eukaryota > Metazoa > Chordata > Mammalia > Rodentia > Muridae > Rattus > Rattus norvegicus. Next base: position 56,713,565 of record NC_141542.1, on the reverse strand, counting down.
TTGCTGCCCTGGGCCCTGTGACAGACACACACTGCATTCTGTAACTCAGGCTGTATCCTTTTGGAGAGAGATTTGGGGGAGGAGGGGCATCAGTTAGCTCATAGGCTTAAGCAGTTTGTGGAAGAAAATGCTATCTGGGTTTTAGGGCAGAGTCCATGTGCGGCAAGATAGGTTGGGTTGGAGCCACCTGCGGTGACGTTTGAGAATTCACTATGACTTCTCTGCAGGTTTGGCTGGCAATCTGGAGTGGCTTCGGGGCCATTTGTCCCCTCCTGAGGTGGTACAGGGACATCTTTCCTCTTAACCACCATTTTCAGAAATATCGTCTGGGTCCCGACGGGAAGCCGGCCTAATTTCATAGTGACTCTTAGTTAACACTCAAACAGGCCTCATTTAACTGGGTTCTGGTCCTTAGCAGCTTGTCACTAGAGTCCTGAAGGGAATGGCCTTGCCCAAAGAAAGATGCTCTGTTCAAGAAGGTGGATTTCTGGCCACCCTTGATTAGTTGGCCGTTCATTGAGTTCACTGAGCTTGCTTTTAAATAAATTATTCTTTACCTCAGATGCCCCAGAGAGATTCTGGGTTTCCTGGAGCCAAGACAACCCCAGGTTTACAAACCATTCAGGTCCACATTTCTGATGACAGTCCTCTTTAGTCAAAAGAACAGAACCCAGCAAGGTAGGAGATGAAAGACCCCAGACGAGGGAGCCCCCCTTTCCACTCGGCTGTTACTGGGCCACGGGAAGAATTAGCATTCTGCTTGCAAGCACAGCTCCACTTTTCCCTTTGTTTTGAGGACAGAATCACTCATCTGGAAATTACAGGGTAATATTAATGAATCCCGTGTCCTGTTACCGCCCTGTTCTTGTGATGCCTGCTGCTGCCACTGCTTTAATCACCATCCAAATAAACAGAGGAAGCCTCGACAATGGCTTACTGTCATTTTTTTTTTAACCCACGATGGAACTTATGGTCATATACATAAAACCAAGCCCAAAGCCTAGGATAGGGAATCACATCAAAATTAGCATTGAAGGTCCAACTGGAGCAACTGCACAGAGCTCAGGGCTGGGCTCTTGCGTTCTGCACGATGCCTGCAGGCATGACACTCTGCAAGCATGGGTGGACCCAGAGTCTTCCATGCTGGCCACAACCTTCCCCTGTGAGACTTTCCATCCAGACCTATGTTAATTATGGCCAACGGAATCATATAAATGAAACAAGATCAGCCTGAGCAAAAGCAGTTGGTGAGAAGGCGGAGCTCACACATCTGGTTGCTCTCCTGGCTTTGCCTCACACACTGTGGGCTCTGCTTTCTCCTTTATGTCTGTTTCCATGATTGCTCCCTGCCAGGTGCCCTCTGAAGGGAGGATAACGCTGTGCGCCTTCTTCCCTGGCATTCAGTTGCTTACCGTATTACTCAGTTAATGAAAATGAGAAGGTTTGTCTTAGGGTTTACTGCTGTGAGCAGACACCGTGACCAAGGCAAGTCCTATAAAGACACCATTTAATTGGGGCTGGCTTACAGGTTCAGGGGTTTAGTCGATTATCACGAAGGTGAGAAACATGGCAGCATCCAGGGAGGCATGATGCTGGAGAAGGAGTTGAAAGTTCTACATCTTGTTCCAAGGGCAACCTGGAGAAAACTGTCTTCCAGGCAGATAGGAGGAGGGTGTCAAAGACTACCCCTGGTGACACACTTCCTTTAACAAGGAACACATCCTGATAGTGCCACTCTTTGGACCAAGCAAGCATTCAAACCCATGAGTCTATGGGGGCCAACCTATTCAAACCACTACATGGTGTTAGTCATTGGGCCACATCTTCTCTTCCACATGGGAACTGAGAAGAAGCAGCACACCGGGGAATGGCTGACCCTTTCCCTCACACATGGCTACCTTAGTGCTGTGTCCAGTTTGAATGCCTACCCCTTGCCCAAATCATGCTGAGACTAAGGTCTAGGGTCAAAGAAGAAACAAGAGTTCAGCTCACATTTCAGATCCAAGGATCCCTCCTCTGAGAACCCTGAACCAGCTAATCTTTCCGGACATTCTTGATTTTCCTGAATAAGATGCAGCAAAGCCATTTGCCTCTCCCACTCTGCTCACCTCAACTAAAGGCCTGGGCTTATGGAAACAACTTTCTAGCCAAATGGCAAGAGGAGACCACTTATTTCTTCAACACCAGGGCAGAGGATGAAGGGAAAATCCAGTGTTCATTAGCAACAAGTGAAGCAAACCAGTTGTGTGACACAGAAAAGCTGTAGAATCTCGGGTTCTCTGGGCAAAGTAACAGCCAGCACTTACTGCCCCGGTCCCCTGAGCACAAAGCAAAGGGAAGGAGCAGCTTCTACTTATGAGTATGGGGAGAGGTCAGGGGTATTGAGATTTGATCCCCCTGGCTACTGGTGGGCAGTCTCAGGACCTGGGGTTTCTCTACTGTAAAGTAAGAACAGTAATAGCCCACTTTACAGGGATTCCAGGAGAATGAGAAAGGATCTCAGTGCTCAGATATGCCAAGGGACCCACACACCTCAGTTGTCTCATTGGCACCATGGATGCTGAGCCGTGCATGCACACACTGAGTACCTGCGACTGTCTCAGAATTAGGCTGTGACTGTTGGCAACCCATTTCACAGGACGTGAACCTGAGGTTAAAAGTGGTTTAGTGGCCTGTCTAAGGACACACACACACACACACACACACACACACACACACACATGTATGCATGTGCGCACATGTACACGTACACAAGACAAAATGGTAAACTGGGAACTTCATTATCTGGGGACCTCACATCCCTCAACCACACCCCTTTTCTTTGGACCTTTTGAATACAAAGATTACATTTTAACTCTTCTCTAAAAAAGGAGAGGGTCCAGAACAGGGGATAGGAACTCAATTAACAACCGCTGGATTTACATGGAAATTCACAGAGTGAAATTCACAGAGTGGAGTCACATCCTTTTCAGAGTATGTGAGCCGTCAGTCAACCCGAAGGCATCATGCAATCCCCAAAGCTCTGAAAGCCTCAAGTCACATAAAGTAAGGTTTTGTCTTTGTTTTGAGACCAGGAAGACCGTGATCTCCAGCTAACAAGCATTCCTAATCTTCCAAGAATATCTTGTGAACGAAGAAATCCTTCCAGGGCCTCCAGGTGGGCTAAAGAAATGACTTCCCGCCTTGCTGTCTCCAAATCTGCAAAACTAGAGGTTTTGAAATGTGTGCCAAGACGTCTAGTTAGTTTGTTTTTCTCCTACTCCTTAAGAAGGCTCCCAGAAAAACATGCCCTGAGAGAGATGGGCTATATGTCATGCTGCAGGTGAGAACAGCCACATGGGATCGCAGAGACCGCTATCCAGTACCTAGCTCACCTGCAGGAGCCCAAACAGCAAAGCCCTCCAGGAAGCCAGCCTGTCTGCGAGATAAGCCTGCCCATGAGAGAATGGGCAAGAGTGTGCACAGCCAGTCTGGTTGAGGGTAGCCGGTCTTTACTAATTGGTGGGTTCTTCTTTTTCCCACCCTTTATTCCCCATCCTCATTCCACTCCACCCCCCAATCACTAGATAGAAGGGAAAGAAAGATGGAGGGAAGAGAGAGAGAGAGAGAGAGAGAGAGAGAGAGAGAAGAAGAAGAAGAAGAAGAAGAAGAAGAAGAAGAAGAAGAAGAAGCAGAAGAAGAAGAAGAAGAGAAGAGAGAGATCCCCAAATCTAATTTCTTTCCTTTTGTTTTTTTCTTTGAGCATGACTGTATCAAACCACAACCAGCAGGCCAGAACGACCAGCAACCACTCACCTGGCCTATCAAACCCCTAGCATTAATACAACCCTCTGAAACGTTCCCTGAAGTCCCACAATTGCAGAAACTATCTCCAGTTGGCAAACCCTCTAGCCTCTGCTAGAGCACAGGGCAAATCACAGAACCCTGAACTCCAGAATTGCCACTACAGTCGAGTTGATTCCTGCTGGTTTGAGGGACACAAGCGGACTTTACCAACCTTACAGCTCGTGACTTACAGATTGGGAAGCATTTCCAGAGGGAGGCTGTGATTCCCAGGACCAAAGGGCCCGGAGCTTGTTGCTTCAGAATAAACTCAAGAGTTACGGGCCTCCTTGGTGACTGCTTTTGCAGATGTTTGTGCTTGTGGAAGAGTGGAAAGAAACGTAAAGTCACCTTATGTGTACGAGACTTAGGTTCTTCCCTGAGTCCTGGCTGCCTCAAGACAAGTAACGTAAGATCGAAGGTGACACTGGCCAGCCACTTCCTACTGCTCACTCCGCACTGCATCTAAGCTGCCAGCCAACACACCGACCTTTCGCTAATATAAATACGAAGAGAAGTTAAAACAGCTTGGACTCCCTTATTCTTGAAGATTCAGACTGAACAACTTTGTGAGTGGCTGTGGACTGGTGTCTCTCATGACTTTCACCTCATGGGAGAGTTGCAGTAGAGGTGGGCACCACAATGGGTGATCTCTGGGGACTCAACTGTTTGCAAATCAATTGCGAGGCTCTATGGAGGGAAGTGGGCATGTTCTTCAGCTCCATGAGTCCATGAGGGGTCTTCAGTAGAGGGCAGAGTACCTGCCCCATACGGTGTAGAAATGAGATCAGAGGGAAAAGGCTTGTCTGTGGGTCTGTAACGAATGTTCCCCTGATAGCATCCTGCTTCTCTCTACTGCTGCGCTGTCTGCAGTGAGCCCAATCGCTCATCACCTGTGTGCACATCCCGAGGGGACCGAGTTCTCTTCCTCACCCTTGCTTCCTCGGTTCACCAAGTTTTGCATGGCAATCATGCACTGGGGTGGGTTGTGTCACATCGATGGCCACTTTTGACCTTCGACCCCAGCTTCATAACTACCTTGAATGCAATAGGTACTCAGTGAACAACCATAAAGGAATAGAGGGAGGCAGGGTTGTAGGCGCTTCAATGTCATAGCTACCAGGCTAGTAAATCCCGACTGTTCAACCATGGTACAAGGAGTCACGGTGCCGCTGCTTCACAGATGAAGAAACTGAGCTGATGTGAAGACAGTGTTCAGCAACTGCTCACTTAGCAACAACTGAATGTGGACAGAGTACTAGTAGGGTAACAATAATGCGCTTGCTGTCCAGTTCAGGTAGCCCCCTCCCCCAACACCACCACCAGGGCTTGAACATAGGCTGGTGCGGTTCCCATAAGCCTGCCTTGCTGAACAGCACCTATCCTGTAAAAGCAGAAACTGGAGGCCTCTGAATAAATACCATTGTCAAAGGGGTAACACATAGGCACACTAAAAGCATAGACTTCTTGGCAGGTCTTACACAATGACAACGTCACTGGTGAGGTGTGAATGTTAAAACCATTGTGAAACATTTCATGGGGGAGAATATGTAGCCACACCCCACAGCTGCCCGCCATGCTGAGTTTAAGAGAGTGTAAGTGTCTCGTGCTCCGTCTGGTGGGCAGGGACGGTTCCCACTTACCTCTTTGCTCTATCCTTCTCATCTTCGTCCATTAGAGTTTCTATGCAGTTTTGCCTGGTAAACAAAACAGAAAAAAAGAACCTGTTGGTTGCGGCCTGCTTCTAGATCTTTCTTACAGGTCCTGATAGTTGTCACTACTTTGGTCTTAATCAAATATACACCCCTCAACCCAGTGATTCTGGACCTTACAGGCTACAAGCAGCCTGCCGCGTGCCCAAAACGTACTGAGGATTCCAGAGTGTTCTTGTCTCTGTGAGTTTAAACAGACATGTTTTGATTCAAGCATTCATGCCATTAGGGGTCAGGTTCAGGCATGTCTAACCTTCTGACAGGGCAGCACGCTGTTGGAACAACCCTCTTTGGGACTGCACAATCAAATAAAATTGCAATAAACTCTTAGGATGGTGTTGGGAGATGGCTCAAGTGCTTATCATGCAAGCGTGAGGATCTGAGTTTGGATTTCTAGCATTCACAAACATGGTAGTGTGTCTCCAAACCCCAACACTGGGAAGTACAAGGAAGTGAACCCTAGGGACTCATTCGATAGCCAGTCCAGCTGAAACAGTGAGCTCTAGGTTCAGTGAGGGACAGGAAGGTGGCAGGAAGGTGGATAACAATAGAGGAAAGATATATCAATTTCTGCCTCCATATGTGCCTAGTAGGCACATCCACCCATCCGCGTAACACACACACACACACACACACACACACACACACACACACACACACACACACACCTCTTAATGTCTCAGGTATTTTTTATGAATTTTGTACTAGACTACATTGACAGATGCCTGTGAGTTGAAAGGTGAATGTATTTGGTATTATATCAGAGTGATGGGTCATCAGGTGTTGAAGTAACATCTTGAAAAATCCATTGTAGTCTTGGGGAATGAGTCTTTTTTTTTTAAAGGAAACAGCCATTATTTTTCAAAACTAGATGGAAGTGTCTCCTGGTTCCATGTTGGATCGTTCCAGGGGCCCTTCCCAATGAAACCATGTCTCCATCGCGAACCAGACACTAGCAAGCTCCTCTGGTGGGATGCTCACGATGTCCCAGGCATGCTGCACCTGACTCTGTCCATCCCAAGACACAAACCCTCTCTCTAACATGTGACCAGGAGACTCAGCCCCAAAGAAGTGTGACCATAGTCCTTCCCTTACAGCTCATGGATGTAGAAGGTTACACAATAGTCCAGGAATGTTCGTGTAGTTCCCAAGTCCCCAGGGCCTAGCTCACCACTTGGAAATTTTACTCTTTAGGTCATGGGTTCAGTGTCTCTCAGGGCCAAATGATGCAATTCCCCTTTCAACCCTTGGACAGCCCTGGGTTTCTCCACAGGGCAGCACACGTCCTTGGTTTCTTCTACCACACACTACTATCCTGCCTGCTTGGCTTCACCAACAGTTAAGAAGAGTCTCAGGAATCTCATAAGCCAGAGCCCACTGGGGGACTAGAGGCAGATGGTGGCAGTGTCTGGGATGGCAAAGGTGCTGAGCTAGGGAGGGGACAGTGGAGATGACGAATCGGCCCCAGGCTCACCCTCATCCTGTGCTCCTCACCAGACATCTAAACTCCACAACACTTGGCAAGTGTACCAGCAGCTACTCTGCTTCTTTCAAGTCTTCCATGACGTTTTTACTGAGGTGCTTTTGTCTTGTGACCTTGCTTGTCTACACGCACAAGCACATACCTGACCTAGAGCAGAGGCAAGGAACTCTGCAGCCATGGCGGCTTATCCTCATGGTCCTATCAGGTGGTTTTAGGGGTAGACCCACGAGGGACTCCATGTCTCATCTGAGGTTCGCACCACATGAGCACATGCTTCACACCTGCCTCACACCTGCCTCACACCTGCCTCACACCTGCCTCACACCTGCCTCACACCTGTCTCACACCTGCCTCACACCTGCCTCACACCTGCCTCACACCTGCTTCACACTTGCTTCACACCTGCTTCACACCTGCACATGTGTGCATTCAACACTCTCCAGACAGACTCTGCTCAAGGCGTGAGGGTGAAAGGTACTGGGGGAAATATACTCAGTGATGTCCTACCTGGGTTCTGTCCTGTGAAAGGCGGTGGCAGTGGGGAGTATCCAGGGTAGGCATGAGCGTCCACTAAGCTGTATCTACAGAACTCCTGTATATACAGGAGGGATGGGACACCTATACTAGATCCTAACCGCATGATGCACCACAAACTAGGCATCCAACGGTGACTAAATGATGGTTCCACTTCTGAATTTATAGCCATTTAAATTCACAAAGCCCCAGTGACTTGTGCTCTTTTCTTCTTCCTTCCCTCCCTCCCAAGTCCCTGCTACCAGTCTTCTGAGTAGTGAAGCCTGGCCAGCCAAACTGCTCCCCTTGAAAAGCAATGTCTGCTCAGGAATCTTAGTGGACCTCCTGTTCCAAAGGCTTTGTCATCTCTGTCACTTCCCATGTCTCTCCTATGTATTACTTTCTTACTATAAAAACTGCGGTGAAGTACACATAATGAGTCATGGCATTCTGAGCATTTGTGAGGGAACTGCAGTGGTTTCATGTTTGTTCGTGATGTCATGTAACCACCGCCACCATCCATCAGCAAAACTCCAGTCCTCCTCAAAACTAACATCGATATTGCCATTCCCCACTGTCCCCACCTCCAAGCCAAAATCACTCTACTTTCTGGCCCCATGAATCTGCCAACTATAGATACTAAAGTATTATTGTTCTTTGTGTCAGCATCTCGGTCCCTTTAAAGGCTGAATATTGCCACACCATAGCTGTAGCTCATATTGTTACACTGTAGCTATAGTACACCTCGTTCATCTGGTCATCTGTCAATGCACACTTGGATTTCGTCAAAGGACTAAAAGGAACTTGGGAAGAAGAAAAAAAGCCTTAGAAGCTTGTGTTAAAGAAGATAAAGGAGGGATACACTTGGTTCATTCAGCTACATCATCTCCAAGGAGGGGAATTCTGAGCAGCAGTTTCCCTCAAGACCATAGAAAGACTGTGAGGAGAGAATGGCCAGGAGAAGGAAGATTCTGTTTGGAAGTAAAGAGAATTCTGTGTGGTGCTGGAGAAGTGCCTATTGGTGATATTAACCATCAGAGTAGAACATAGAAGGAAGCAAAGGTCTTTACTCCAAATAACCAGAGTCATGAGGTGTGGGAAGCAGGGACTTCACTTCACAGATGACAGACCGTGCCGCTAGGATACATGGAGGAGAACTTACTTATAAAGGGGCTATTCTCAAAGGCACACAGGCAAAAAGGAACCAAGTCAGGTGGTGTAGCCACCAGGGTTGGCAACAGTAAAGGTAAGAGACAAGAGGAAAATGTTTTTCCAAACAGAGAAGGAACAGGGCACACATGGGAAGCAGCCTTTGACAGACAAAGGATCAGACCAAGAAGGGAACTTAAGGAGTGAGGTCATTCTTGCCCTGTCTCCTGAAGAGAAACTACAAGGAGGCATGGCTATTGTATCAGCTGAAGAAGGACACAGGTCTAGCTATCTTCAAGAAAGAAAGTCTCAGTAGGAGAAGAGAACAGTTGTCAGGCTGTAAACATCTGAAGGAAGACAGATAAATGGCTGTTTCTTGTATGCACTATCCACATCCACACTCAGAGCAGGAGGGCAGGCTTTGACATTTCTCTCGGGGTCCTAGACACGGCCATGCTCAGGTCAACAACACACACTGTGGCCATGCTCAAGTCAACTGCACACACTATGACCATGTTCATGTCAACTGCACACATCATGTCAACTGCACACACTGTGGCCATGCTCAAGTCAACAGCACACACTATGGCCATGCTCATGTCAACTGCACACATCATGTCAACTGCACACACTGTGGCCATGCTCAAGTCAACAGCACACACTATGGCCATGCTCATGTCAACTGCACACATCATGTCAACTGCACACACTGTGGCCATGCTCATGTCAACTGCACACACTATGGCCATGCTCATGTCAACTGCACACATCATGTCAACTGCACACACTGTGGCCATGCTCATGTCAACTGCACACACTGTGGCCATGCTCATGTCAACTGCACATACTATGGCCATGCTCATGTCAACTGCACACACTATGGCCATGCTCATGTTAACAGCACACATTATGGCCATGCTCATGTCAATTGCACACATTCACTCATGTGCACTTGGGGAGGAAGATCCAGAGGTCAAGTGGCCTTCCCTAACATTGTGTTGTCACTATGACTCATCCTGTGGATGGGTGCCTTAATAATAAGGCTAAGGTACTTAACTAACTTATTTTTTTTCTTTTTTTTTCTTTTCTTTTTCTTTTTTTTTTTTCTTTTTTTTTCTTTTTTCCGGAGCTGAGAACCGAACCCAGGGCCTTGCGCTTACTAGGCAAGCGCTCTACCACTGAGCTAAATCCCCAACCCCTAACTAACTTATTTTTAATTGCTTTATTTAGTCTCAGTCTCCACTTCCCCACCCCGTGTGTGTGTGTGTGTGTGTGAGTGTGTGTGTGAGTGTGTGTGAGTGTGTGAGTGTGAGTGAGTGTGTGAGTGTGAGTGAGTGTGTGAGTGTGAGTGTGTGAGTGAGTGAGTGTGTGAGTGTGTGTGAGAGTGTGAGTGTGAGTGTGTGTGAGTGTGAGAGTGAGTGTGAGTGTGTGAGTGTGAGTGTGTGAGTGTGTGTGTGAGTGTGTGAGTGTGTGTGAGTGTGTGTGTGAGTGTGAGTGTGTGAGTGTATGTGTGTGTGTGTGTGTGTGTGTGTGTACCACAATGTCCATGTGGAGGTCAGAGAATAAATTTCAGGAGTTGGTTCTCTCCTTCTACCGTGTGAGTCTTGGTTGTCAGATTTGGTGACAAATGCCATCAGCCGATGAGATCAATGAAGTAACTTTTAATTTCACACATTGACAACGTTTCCCCTGATTTTGTGCTAAGTGGTAAGCTTGCTCGATGCCTGGGTACTTCAGTTCTAGTTCTTTGAACTGGAAGTACCTGCTTCTCCTGCTTCTTGTGTTGGCACAAAGCGCTTTCCCCCCAACATCTGCTTCCACATTTGCCATCTTCTGCTTCTTGACCATGGTTTTACCTGGACTGAAGGGCTCAGGGGCTATCTTTTTCTTTCAGACCATGTTTCTCTAGTGATCAATGACATTCAACATTCTTCCAAATACCTGCCAGTCGGCCGTTTGTCCTGTCTGAGGACTGGAGAAGGACATTATCTTAAGTGGCATAAGCCAGACTCGGAAAGAAGGGCATGTGAGCTCAGTCATATGTGGGATCTAAAACAGTTAATGTCAGAGCAACAGCAAGTGGCGGGTTCTGTCCTACATCCAAGGGAAAGGCAGTCAGCCGCCCAGCTGGAGCTCGGGCTCTGCCTCTGCTAATGTGATCTCACGCACAGCACGTGTGAAGAAGCCCCAGCCCTAGTTTCCCATCTGTGAAGTGGAGACGGCAGCAGGGTCTCCCTTTCTGTGCTTAGTAGGTGAGATTAGCAAATCTACAAGAAACCCCAGCATAGTCCCTGGCACCAACAAACCCTTAAAACTACAGTCACTCTTACTCCCAGTATCAGCAATGATCTTAGAGGGTTAGCAGTGGGAGGTAGGCCACAGATGAGGTGGTCCTTGGGAGAAGGAATATTACCTTTGCCTATCAATGGTGTGTGTGTATGTGTGTACATATGCTCACACATACTGTCAACAACGTACACACACACACACACACACACACACACACACACACACACAGAGAGAGAGAGAGAGAGAGAGAGAGAGAGAGAGAGAGAGAGAGAGAGAGAGAGAGAGAGAAATGGAGGAGAGCTCTATTAATGATAGCAGGGTCACACCACAGGCTGTCAGGAGGCTGGGAAGGAGTGAGAGCTGGAATGGAACTCGTGGGGAAGCAATAAACAGGGGCAGAAATGATTGAAGATGTCTTTTATACAGTGAATCTCCAAATAACATTTATACGACCCAGGTGAAACTTCTGCCCTGAGGACTCTGGAACATTCTTTCTCACAGCCACTTATTTATTACCCAGTTGATTGGAGCTTTGGCTCTGAGTCATTGGAGCCTGGTAAAGGAGAGGGTGACAGTTTTCTGGTGCCACATACATTTGCCTTTGGAGCTCACAGTGAGGCAGCAGTGAGGCAAGAGTGCACAGTGAGGCAGACAGGTGACAAGTTCTGCCTGAGGCTAGCAGCTGACATCTGGGTCTCCTGAAGAGACCAAATGCAGTGTGTGAGTAAAATTAAGGAGATATGGAAACTTTGAATTAGGTAGCTAGTTAGACATAACCAAGGACTGAGGCACAGGGCTTTGATTTCTGATCAAAAGAATGATGCAGGCCCTAGGTGAGCTCCCAAGAGTCTGGACTGCTCAGAAGGTCATTAGGTTACTAAGTAGACTGTGGCTTTCTGGTAAAGAACAGATACCAGTGTACCCTCCCTTAAGAGTTACTCTAAATCAACTACCCAGTAAAGCGTTCTAGTTCTGGATTCTTTTATTTTTAAGTTTTAAGTTCTTTTTATTGATGGCAGACCAAGAGTGTGCATGAGGTTTTTTTTGTTTTTTGTTTTTTGTTTTTTTGGTGCCCAAGCTCAGGAGGACAGCTGAGTTTGTGTTTGCGTTGGTTTTGTTTTTGTTATTTATGTCTTTATTCTTCTCTCATATATTACACCCTGATCTTAGTTTCCCCTCCCTTCCCTCCTTCCAGTCCCCTCCACACCTGCCCTCTCCCCCAGATTTACCCCTCCTTCATTTTCCTCCAGAAAAGAGCAGGCCTCTGAAGGACATCACCCGAACATGATATAACAAACCACAAATAGCAGTAGGTACTAACCCTCATATCAAGACTAGATGAGGCAAGCCAGTAGGAAGAAAAGGGTCCCAAGAACAGGCAAAGAGTGAGAGACAGCCCTGCTCCCACTTAAATCCCACAAGTACACCAAGCTACACAACTATAACATATGTGCAGAAGACCCAGCTCAGACCCAGACCTGCTCCCTGGTGGTTGGTTTAGTCTCTGTGAGACTCTATGAGCCTTGCTCGGTTGATTCTGTGGGCTGTGTGTTCCCATGTCCTTTATCCTTCTAGCTTCCATGATAGTTGAGATTCTTAAGGATTAGCCTAAAGCCTGCCTAAAATTAGAACAATACAATGATGTCTGGCTACCGTTACTACTCTGTTAGAGAGTTTTCCTCACCAGCCACTCTCTCACCCTGAGAGGGCCCCTCTGAACTGTGTAATAGACCATGTTTGTGCTGTAAACTACTCTGTTCATCTCATCCAACAATAGAGACCACAGGGACCGGCAGCCAGGAGGAGGCAACTGAGATTCTAGTAATACGTGAAGTCTCCCACCTTCTGAGAGCCAAAAGATCGAGATTAGTGATAAGAATTTTCTGTAAAGACTGCCCAACACAAAGACAATGTCCCTTCTTCTAATAGAGTATGCTCAGGTAAAGATATTAAAATAGCAGTAAAGCCATACCTATGGCTGAAACATATATGACCTTTGGGCTTAACCTGTTCCTCCCAGTCGTAAACCTACAATTCCCTGAGAATCTCACAAACAAGGTTATGAACTTTATTTACAGTCAAAGCACATTGTGTCCCCTTGTGACCCAGAACAGAAAGGATTCCTTCAACCTTTGTGATCAAGGACTTTTCTTGTCAGCCTAAAACCCTGTCCAAGTCACAGGCTTGTGATCTTATTTATCAGAACAAGTCACAGGCCTGTGATCTTATTAAAACAAGAGAAAAAAGAGTTTCCTTATAAACCCTTTAAAACGAAGCCACTGGAACAGTATTTTTTTTTAATTAAAGCTAGGGTGGGTTCCTGGTAAATAGTTTAGGAGCAGACCCTATAGTCTGTGTAACTGCTCAACACTCATTGCCATGTAAAACCAGGCATCAAACACATATACATTAGAAACATGGCTGTGTTCCAATAAAACTTCATCTACTAAAATAGGCTGAGGGTCAAGCAGTGTGTGCCAGTGTTATTACTAGAACCATCTCTGTAGGCCCCCTGGATCACTCTGTGTCCTCATGAGCGTTCCGTGAAATGACTACCATCAGCCTACTGTGTTGTGAGGCCAATGTTTTCACAAAAT